>NC_090925.1:577375272-578812752 GCF_040938575.1 Ambystoma mexicanum
AAAGAAGCACTGCCCAGCGCCACACACCACAGGAAGCACCAGAAGGAGATGGTTCACAAGAAGGAGGCGCAAGCAGGTAACACACCACAGGAGAACGCAGGAACAGTGAGAACAGAAGACATGGGATGTTTCAACCCAACAGCAAAGCAAAACACACAGATTTGACTTTCCTAAAGGACGGAAAAAAGACTTTGGGCCTCATTATGAGTTTGGAGGCAGCCATGCCGCTATTTGCGGCATGGCTGCCTCCAAACTTGGGTCCAGGTCTGGGTTCCTCAAATGAGGATTTACCGGGCCATTCCAACCTTGGAGGACCCGGTAATTCCTCATTCGAGAAACCCGGACCCGGTACATCCCCATTCCCATTCAAGCCCCCCACAGGACCTGCTAAGGCTGACTGATTTTACTCTGAGCTGGTAAAACTAGGTGGCCTTAGCAGGTCCCACGAGGAGACCTCGTAATAGGGTGGTAAAGGGTTAATGGCGCCGGCACCATTACCGGCTCCGTTAACCCCTTACCGGCCACCTCGTAATAAGACCTGTATTTTTTAACAGAACAGCAATGCAAAAATGTGACTTTCTAAGAGTGATGTAAGAGATGGCTAAACAATACAGTTCACTGAGATGCTCAAGGATGGGCTATAAAAGAAAAGAGTGAATAGATGGTAGGTCAGTTTAGTGGGGTGCAGTCATTGCTGCCCCCCTCAGCCACCACACTTACTTTAGCAGTCAAAGCAGGTTGACGGCTGCAGGCTTCTTGCTTCCCCAGATGACACCAACAGACACCATCTGGAGATGCTACTCTGGGAGCTGCCTTTGCCTCGGGACATTTGCAGAGGGGCTGCAATGGGCAGTGGGTTGCTCTCGTGAGTTGTACAATAATGGCACAGAGGCCCAATCACAGAGCGGTGGGTAGGGAGGTAGGGGGACAGGCTGCAAGGATCAAGAAACGGGTGGGGGGAAGCTGGGAATTGGGGTTGCAGGTGCGGGAGATGCACAAAGTTAAATTCAACTAAGCACTACATCATTCATACATTGAATTTACATGAGGTAATGAATGTACCAGATATGTCAAACAAAAGATAGACCAATCAGTCTCTGGGATAAGAGCTTAAAAGTGTGATTTGCTCAATGCATTTCTTCAATTGTAAAGGACACATGTAGCATACAGTTGTCATATACTGGTCAAGAGGGTGATTACAGCTCTTTGTTCTTTAGTGGATCATACAGTGAAGACTGCAATGTGTTTCCAAATTATCACTGCAATTGAGATGGTTGAAAGTTGAAAGAATACATTTGAGTTTATTTTATTTATTTTATTGTTCATTTGTAAGGCGCTTTAGACAACAGATTTGTGTTCCAAAGCGCCCAAAAAAAATTCTCAAAAACAAAGATCAGAAATATACTTGAAAGTAGGCATGGAAACAAACAATACTGATACATATTGTGTTCAGAGTTTAGGTAGCTTCCACTGGTTTGCATCTCTGAGCTGTGTAGAGTATGGGTGGCATGATGTGATAGATTGCACCTGTGAAGGAAACCCCGGAATAATGAGATATAGCACATTACACTGGTTGATCACTGTGCTATGGACCCTGTTCTTGTCTCACACTCATTTCCTAGATTTCATCTACTTTCTCTGTATCATGTTCCTTTGGTTGTTGTTGAACATTTTTTTCGTGGAAGGAGTATTAGGCTCTTGGTGCATCCCATATTAACATGTTCTAATTGGTGAACATTCTACTAGATTCAGAAATTGTACTGACAGCTCCCCTTTGGAGTACATTGAGAAACATGTAAAATATGCAATTGCAAAAGAAGCTGATAAAAAATGATTACATAAAAAGTGTGAGTGACATGAAGAATGAATGTGATAGGTTGCACAAGGTTAGGATGGTTTATGTTGTGTTATCGTACTGGTTGTCTGGTGAGACTTTAAACACATATTTGATCATCCACACAACGTTATCATCCTAAACAGTTGAAGGACATTAATTATTATACTTTTACATGTTGCAGCATCTCTTCAACCTGGGGTATTGAGCAAGAATGTCTTGGTTCTTATGAAATCTACGAGGAATGTTTTTTTAAATGCAAC
Organism: Ambystoma mexicanum; assembly: GCF_040938575.1. NCBI lineage: Eukaryota > Metazoa > Chordata > Amphibia > Caudata > Ambystomatidae > Ambystoma > Ambystoma mexicanum. The sequence goes on from NC_090925.1 coordinate 577,377,370, forward strand.
TGGAATTGTTTCTCTAAATTTCAAACATGTATGGAAATCACCAGGAAGAATTGGTGGCAGCAGAAATGGCAAATGAGACTAGTCAGTGGAGCCAAGAGTCTGTTAATGGTAATCAAAATGCACTTGGAGACACAGATGTACAGATTGATGCTGAAATAGGTATAGAGTAAGAGGAGATGCCCTGCATCAGCAAAAGATCCAGATACTGATTTGAAAGGTTTAGTTTCTAAGCTCAATAGGGATCAGATGGAGGTCTATGTCAAAGAAGCTGAAGCTTTAATGCAGGTTATTCAGCGTGACAAGAAAATTGACTCTGGTGCAAGAGTAATGTGCTTTGTTGCTATATGATAGTAAACAAGTGGCAAATGGATGTGCGGTATAATTATGCCCTGAGAGCTTTTGTCCAGCAAGATGCCAGCTGCAAAGTAGATATTTTCATGGCTTCCCCCACTGGTTTGGTAGCATTCAGCATAGCAGGTGTGACTGCATCACGTGTTATTGAAGCCAGCTGAAATGGACAACACATAGCAATTCAGGGAACTGCCTAAAGAAGTGACACATGATTTAGGCTGATTACTCCTGGAAATAAAAGTTATCATAGTCGACAAAGTTAGCCTGGCATCTAATGTTATGCTAACTGTCATACATTTAAGAATGTAGAGTTGCTGAGTCATGACTATCAGTAACTGTTTTTAGTGATCTCCTATAGTTAACTCCTGAATGAGGACATAGTGTGTTAGATGTGCAGTACTGAAGATGCTCAGAACCCTCTTGGCAGTATTAGGAATGTGAATCTCTAGAGCTATTTACAGTATCAGAAACTGTTGACATGGGGCAGTCTGTAGATATTGAATATGTAGAAATGCCAAAAAGAATTGGAGTATGAGAAATGGATAATGGTGTGAAGAAACCTCAAGAAGTAGACTCATTTCCAGCAGATACGATGATGGAGGTACTAGTCCTGACGTTATGATGGATTAACAGCAACAACAAATTCTGGGTTTTTGCATCATGTCTACTTTTGCAGAATGTTAAAGATTTAATTCTGCAGTGATTACCACTGAAAATGAAAATATTGTTAAACTGAAGTCTGACATTTTTAGATGGGCAGGCAATGATATTAGAATTAGAACTGATTTAAAAGGAGAAGGCTTGCTTGAGGAGAACATTTATCAAACCACCGCATTAGAGTCTGTTTTGAGACTGTGTGTTTACATTTCAAATTATGCTGTGACATAATTTGAATGTAGAGTTTGAGTTGTGAGTGGATCTGTGGGCAAATGTGTAGCTTGTGTTCATTATGCCTGTGTGGTGTCATTAAGATTGTTCCTATCAAAATTGACCACATTATAAAGCCTCACCTTAAAGAGGTAAGCCTCACTTCTGAGCACTTCCTGATTTTTAAATACATGTTTTGCATATTTCTTAAAAAGCACAGTTACCATTGCGTCCTGTCTGTGTAATCACAGTATAGATGTCTTAAGACTGGAGTTTACATGTAGCCGTGGGTGATACATGTTGCACCGTCTTATAGGAAAACAATGCATTGTCAGCATTATCTTGATTGCATTTGAGCAGACAAAAGTGGCAGTTGACATTGCATGAGTTACAGTATGACAAGCTACTTGTGGTTTATGTTCCTCAATTAGACCTATTCATCCTCCTGCAAGAGCTTTTTGCTAGTGAAAAAGGCAAGGTGCCCCTACGTATAAAGATATCTACAAAGAAATTGCACCTTTCTGATAAGTGGAAATATACCCACACAATGGATATTCCTGCTCAATATGCATTCAGCAATAAGCCAGATGTTGAATGCTATTTTAATTCAAGCCTTATTTTGACATGGTTGTTTCAGATAATAATGCTGAGGCACCCATTGTATTAACCTGCAGAGCATACTCTCTCCAGTGAATTTTCCAATTTGTTTATTGAGGTAAAAGTACATGAAGAATGTAGTGCATCCACAAATCATGGTCTGGTTGCCGAAGAATCTCGTCCGTCCTATTTTCTTGAAATCTCGCAACAGGATGCTCATGACTTTCTCATGACATCTGTGGAGGTAGTAGACAAAGACATGTACTAGTGGATTATTTTATTAGACTGCCCTGTGAATGAGTTCAACCCTTGCTCGCCTTGTTGCCATCACATTGTTTCCCCATAGCCTTCAGAACTGTTTGTGTATCTTTCCACACATGACTGGAAAATGGTGGCGTTTCACAACCTGCTAACAATACATAGCGACACAAGATATGCAGTCAATGTGGTGCTTCCCTCAAATCCTCATTGATAAATCTCCAGTTTTAAACGTTTTTGATACTGGGCTGATGGGTCTAAGATCGGTGCAACAATGCTGACCTTTGTACAAGGCCAGGAATATATTTAATTGGCCTTTTAAATGCATTAGAATGGTATTCCCTGAAGGTGTGAGCTTCCATAGTGACTTTATACAACTTGGCTGCAAAGAGAAACAAAATGGCTTCTGTGCAATGATTTTGTACATTTGTAAAGCTTGAATACATTTGAAGAATGTTTATCTTATTTTACTGTAACCAGCATTTTGAAATTAGTTCCATTGAATGTTTCAAATAAATGGTTTTACTGTGGAAGAACAGTAATTGAAAATGCCTGATAAAAAATATAATCTACTTGCAAAGTTTACATTTCACATGTAAGCACGTTTTCAGTAGCTATGAATACATGTACATGTTCTTCTCTTGAAGGGCAGATATAATACCATTAAAAAGGGTGTGGCAAATATTAGTAATATTTCGTATTTGGAATACATTTTTGTGTGTAAATAGAACGGTTGAGTGTGCACACTAATTTAGGTAGGACCAATATGTAGTATTCTAATGGGCAACACTTTGTAAAGTTCTTACCATTTTAAGAATATAGATGGCCCATTTGTGAATGCACAGTGCTTTAAGAATGCAAGGCATCAGTTGGGTAATATTTTCCAAAGTTCTTACCATTGTTAAATAAATGAAATGAGGAATTGATTTGGAAAGTAAGGAACATTTTTATAATGATTTGCATGCGTGGATATGTTTGCCTTCCTGTATATGTCTTTAAGTCACATATACCATTCTACAATATGTAGTTTCTCTTCTCTATACATACTACATACTATAAAACATACTATATGACTCAGTAGGGGTAGCAATGTTCCCTAGTGTTTTTAAGGCAGTTTTTTGGGTCTTGAACTACATATTCGTTTTTCCTGTTGCATAAACTGTGAAGTAAAGTTTATTTTGAGTTCAGTTGATATTGCTATTGATACAATTAGAATACATTTTGAATAGTATTAAAGTAATTAAACGTAGGACGCTAAGGAAAGCAAAGAAAGAAGCTGCCGCCTTGAACACAACCATCTCATGGGCAATTTACCTCAGAGAAAAGAGAAACTACAAACAATGGCTGAGACATGTACGGAGCTCCCTCTACCAATGTGATGCAGAAAACATGCTTAAGGTGCTAGCTTCGAAAAAATCGCGGGACTTCTGGTCTATGATCAACCAAACAAACCATCACCCGAAAGCTCCTATGACCAATTCGGTTGCGGAAAAAAATTGGGTTAAACATTTTTCTGATCTTTTTGAGGCACCCTCAATAACTACGACTCCTCCAAAACAATTACCAGTGAGAAACTGGGTAGATCTTTCTGATGAAGATGCGATAAAAAAAGTCATCACAAGATTAAAACCATCCCGAGCCCCAGGTCCAGATGGGCTCGCTAACTCAGATCTCAAGCGAAACCCTGACGACTGGGCAGTAGCAATGAGTCTAATTTTCAAAGATTGCAAAGACCAAAAGATAATACCTGACTCTTGGACCCAGGCGGTCGTCGTTCTGATTTTTAAAAAGGGCGTCAGGGAGGACCCCTCGAATTACCGCCCTATAGCCTTGTTGGACGTTATAGGCAAGGTTTTCGCTACTATGCTTCTTAGCCATTTCCAGAGTTGGGCAAGGCTATCCCCCTCTGTAGACCCACTACAAATGGGTTTTCAAAAAAATGCAAGTACGGCAGCTAATATAATGATCCTGAGTATCATCAAAGACAAAGTCTTGTCGGGAGCACCAAGGGTCTTCCTAGCTTTTGTTGACCTCTCCCAGGCGTTCGACCGAGTCGACAGGTCATTATTGTGGAACAAATTGAAAGCGTGGAAGTGTCCTGAAGACATCCTGGATCCCATAATTGCCCTTCACTCGAACACGAGGATGGCCGTTCGCCTAAACAACCAAGGACTGCTATCCGATCAAATTCCATCTTATCGTGGAGTGAAGCAGGGATGTCCGCTGGCCCCCGCACTCTTCATATCTTTCCTAGGCGACTTTAAAGACTCCCAAGATATGATCAGGTCATTTCCACCTAAAGTCGGCAATGTAGTGGTCAATCGGCTTCTGTACGCCGACGACCTAATAATCTTGGACCATACGCAGATCGGACTTCAGCGGCAACTCGACAATCTTGTCCAATATACAAAGGATAACAACTTGGAGATAAATAAATCAAAAACTAAAGTCCTGATTATTCAAAAACAGGGGACTAAAAAGAAAGAAAATCTACAGTGGTTCCTCCACCAAACAAAAATTGAAGTGGTCACATCGTTCAAATACTTGGGAGTTGAAATTGATAGCTCTAAGAACGCTACCACAATGCAACAAACTCTATGGATAAAGGCGAAACATCTAACATCTCAGCTTCAAGTAGTCCATAGAAAATATGGCAAATTCAGTCTCCTTCCTGCAATCCAGTTTTACAAAGCTAAAGTTATCCCATCCTTAACATACGGCATGGATGCAATGCCTACAATCCCGTCGACGCTCTGGACCAAACTGGAAGGCTACATCTGGCGAACAGCACTTGGACTTGCAAAATCCACATCCTCTCCAGCAATAAGACGTGAATTAGGTCCGCTCTCTATAGCTGCAGTGGTGACACAAAGTACGATCCAGCTATTCAGAAAAATAAGACATCCAGAGAGTCTTCAAATATATCGTATGATTAATGAAGAAATCAGTAAGGGAAACAATAAGCTACTTAAAAACTGGGTTGAAACTCAGCAACAAATCCTGCAGGAGATAGCCTGTTCAGAAAACGAATTACTCGGGAACCCTTTAAGAATAAAATCAAAAATGGAGTGGTTAGACTGGATAAATACTAACGAAAAAGCATCATCAAACAAACTGCTAAACCATCTGCCACCCGCTTTTAACAAACTGAAAGAGCCTATGGAGTATTGCAAAAAATACCCGTGTAAGCGGTTGATGAAAACTCTATTGAAAGCCCGTCTCAATTTGTTTCCTACAAAAGAAATTTTAGCTATCCGAACTGCTACTAACGAGAAAACATGTCGTCTTTGTAAAAATCCTGAAACTACAGAATCAATAAGACATCTCCTGATGGTTTGCCCGGCGATCGCACAGGAAAGGGACGCCTTTTTTGGTCCCTTGCTTATAAACTCTTTCATCAACGACGAAGATACGTGGTGGAACCGTCTAATTACAGGAGCTCAAACTAGATGGCTAATCCCGACGGCAAAAATTTTAAACATCACCATGGAAAAGATTAGTCACCTCTGATATCTTTGATATCGAACGAGAAAATCCCCCTCAATTTTGACAAACCTTGGACGGCGTAAATAAGCTATATGTAATCATGAGAACTTCCTTTGTAAAAATCTAACAAAGATTATATACAAATAAAAAAAATAAAAAAAATAAAAATATATACTTTTTAACAGAAACATTTTGAAGTTATTTATAATTAGTTTGTGTTGCATTAATTTAACTATATTCTGAAAGACGTTGTAAAGTCCTACCACCATCAGAAGAACATGGAAAACATATATTTTCCTGTAATTCCTCCTGTCGCCCTATCGCACTTAATTTATGTCTGCGTGACTTATGATCTGTATTATTTTTTCACCTGCGCCCAGGTGCAGTTTCTGTCTGTTTTCCCTTAGGATATACACGTTATAGGTTTCAAAATCAATCAAATCAAATCAATCAAGAAGGTGGAGGACATTGTTCACTGTCTTTAGTCATCCTAGTTGTGGACAGCCACTAGTTTAGGTGGCATTCCTTAGTTAATGCTGTTAAATGGTGATTTGTAAGAGTCTTACCTCTCTTTAAAAATAAAAGACCAGGTTTAGTTTGTTTAGTGTAATTTTAGCATTAAATAGACTGCATTCTGGTGAAAAGGTTCAAATGATTGTGGTATACAAAACTGTTCTTTTGTATGTCATTAGTGCATGCATATGCACACATATAGATGTTTGTTGACAGTATGTCTTTGCATACTACTAAGGTGTCAAGAAGTATGCATAAACAGGGTGCTTGAGATGCAGAAATACACGAAGACACTTCTGATGACTTTCTTTTGACCAGTGAAATGTATGTCACAATAGAAAGAAAGTACCTGAGGTTCCCTTTGCAAGGTTGGATCTTTAAAAAAATTAAATTATGAAGTGTCTTCTGGAAATATGGTGGCAAATGCACTAATATTTTTACTATTTAAATCATGTATTTAAGTGCTTGTTTTAACATTACGTGTAAGAGTATATTTTATTATCATTCAATGCCAGCCTTCTTTTGGGTGGAATATATCATGTTTATTAAAATCACATCTAAGATGTAGCCCTGAGTGAATACCATAGGATACTTTTGGAATTTTGATAACACGTTGATACATTTACGCGTAGTTATCTTGTATGAGTCAGTTATACAAAAAATCCATGTCTGTGCCATATTAATACATCATGAGAAATCACCTTGTACAACCAACCTTTTGTAAAACACATTTGTTCATGTGTTTCCATATTTGAGTGTGAACTAGATGCTTACAAAAAATGTATTTTGTGGTAATGTTAAAATGTATGTATGGTGAACAGTCGAGGTTTATTCACTCTTCTGAGTTTTTTTTTTCCTACACGGCCCTATGATTATATCAAAACCGTAAATATCTGGATACAAGAATCTTTATTCTTAATCTTTAATTGCTGATACAATGGCCTGAAAACAAAAGAAAAACTGTTTTGTTTACACTGTTTTCTATAATGCTTCAATATTGTAAATGTGTTTCCATATTGTTTTATTTTTAGATATTATGAGAACTAATTGAGAGGAAAACATGTAAATATTATTTATGCAGCATGTGCATAAAATATTCCCATGAACTGGATGAGGTAAGCTGAATTTTAGTCTGTGTGGATATTAAATACGTCTGATGTATTTATATTTAGATGTTGAAGTTAAGATATTGTCATTTCAAGCAATGTAAAACTAATAATACAAGTAAAATACCCTCTTCCATAGCTTAATATTACAGATCTGACATTAGATTGATTATCACTGATAATATACGAACAAAATATATGTGGTGGTACAGGTAGTGGGGGACATAGCATAACACAATCCTTTGGATTTAGTAAAATAAAGTTAGTTAAGAGGAAGATACAGTTGAATGCATCAAAATGCTCGAAATTAAGTTGGAGTCATGGTAAGGTGACAAATTCTTTAGTGACATGAGAGTACATCCAATTTCTGTACTGATGGGGCCTTGAGGGATGCTAATGTGGCAGTGAGGTCTTACAGTCAGTGGTCCTCATTCCGAGTTTGGAGGTAATCATGGCGCTATTAGCGCCATAACTACCTCCAATAACGATACAGAGTCCGCCCTGGTTCAATGGGGACTTACTATTCCGACCTTTGCGGGACCGGTAAGTCCCCATTGAAAATGCCATTCCCCATTCCCATTGGAGCCCCCATAGGGCTCAATGGGAAGGGGGAAGGCGCTAATAATGGTACTGCAAATTGGGTATCGTTATTAGCTCTAAAGTTCCTTAAAGGGTCCCGTCCTTACGCGTGGTCAAACCAGGAGTTAAGGAAGGGACCCGCTAAGGGCACTCGGAATAGGGCGCAAAGGGATTACCGGCACCAGTGTCCTTACTGGTGCCCGGTATCCCTTTGCGGCCAACTCGTAATGAGGCCCAAGGTCTTGAAAGTTGTGCAGGTATTTGTGGTTTTGCGAGATGGGATGTGTAGTGTGCTGTCAGTTGTGGAATTGGTGTCTATTGGTTGGTGGATCATGTTGATCTTGTTGACAAAGAGTTGATGGAGGAGGATTTTTTGAGTGAGTGTGCCACTAGTGGTTCAGACACACGGATGATGCTGTACTTGATGGCTTTAAAGAGGGCTCTGATTTCCATTTTGTCCTTGGCTATGGTGTTTTGGTAGTAGTTGGCCTTGGCAGTGTTGATCAATTGTATGTGTGTGTTCGTTGAGCAGGGTGAGGTTGGATGCACTGCATGAATTTCCCCAATTCTTTTCTTGTTTTCTGATGGTTTGTTGCTTGATGGTTCACAATTTCACTGAAGCATGGTGGCTAATATCGTTTGTGAGTTGTGAGGGTGGTCCTGAGTTCTTGGATAAGATAGTCGCAGTACTGGTTCATCAGAGGTACATTAGCACATGTCAGGTGCAGCTTAGTGAGGTCTTCTGTGAGATCCTGCACTGGGAAGTTCTTGAAAGACTTGAAGGTGTGATTGCATGTTTTGCAATGGGTTTGCTTGAGAGGTGTGGTGTGACTGATTTCAAAGGGCATATGCACATGGTCCAACCAGTCAAGTGGATTAGGAGAGCTGTGATGGAGGGTGGGCAGTGCAGTGATGATGCGGTTGAGGATATTACCTTTCCTGTGAGTTGGTTCTTCTGTGGGCTGTGTGCGATTCAGTGTGTCAAGTACGCATTGGAAAACGTCCTTCATTGACTTGGTTGATGGGTTGGCAGGGATGTTGAAACTGCCGGGGAAGATATTGTGGGCATGTGTGAGAGACATGATGGTGACCAGGTCTGTGAAGTCTTCGATGAAGGAGTTGTTGAGCTTAGGTGGTCTGTAGATGAGATAAAAAAAGTTCCCATGGTGGCGACGTCCAGTTAGGCGCAGGGCCATGATGCCTTGTGAATGATGGTGAGGCCTCTGCCGATCTTGTTTGGATGTCTTGTTTGTAGAATTTTGGAACCGTTGTGGGCAAGGACATCTAGGATGTGGGTGAAGGTGGATGTCATCCAGGTCTCAGTAATGAAGATAGCACGTAAGTCGTGTGTGGTGATGAGGTTGGCGATGTCAACTGTATGGTTGATTGCTGAGCAGAAATCAGCGAGCATCAGTTTTCGAGAAGTGGTGGATGGTGGAGTGGTGATTGGCTGTATGGTGAAGTGAGTGAGGTTGCTGTGATACAGTGTTCATGATGTTGCTGGTTAGCGGTGTGGTTGGTTATGAGTGGCAAAAGTAGGCATGGGCTGTTGGGAGAGAAAGAGCTAAAAGACATATTCAAGGGAGTTTACCAGAGGTTAAGAGAGTAAGGGAGTTCTGGTCCTGGGTCCTCCAGGTCCAAACAGGAATTGCTGTTTTCTTTGTCTGCCCTTCACTTCGGACGCCCTTATTCTAAGAGTTAAGAACAGAAAGGAAGAGGTGGGGCTATGAAGGTGGCTGGGGCTTAGGCCATGTGGCCTGGATCTACTTGCACCTGCTCACCAACTGCAAATGAAAAAATGGGTGGCGGGCTGCTTACGGAAGGAAAAAGTACAGCAGAACAAGAATGTACCTAAGGATTAGCAGTGATTGACAGGTGGGTGGGACTTAAACCACATGACCTAGATCCACTTGCACCTGCTCACCAGCTCACCATACTATTTCAAATGTGCTTAGGAATCACTTTAGAATATCTACATTGAGAGGTGTGATTAATCAATCACGGTGTTACATCTGCATTGATTACTCCCTTTCTACTCTCTTGCAAAATCTGGAATGTTCCTTCAAAATTGAAACACTTGATATTGCCAATTTAGATTCAGATAATGTAGCCCCCTGTTTCAAATATGAAAGGTGCTGATAAACAGTTATTGTCAGACTTTCATCACGCACTTGCTGTAGATGAAAACTAGTTTTAGCATTTCGTCAAACACTTTTGTAACAAGCGACGATACCACATCATTCTGATATTAAAATTGCTCCAAAAGAATTTCTACATAAAAACCCTGCATGCAAGAATAGTCCCACCTCCTTCTGTCACCGTCAACAGGTCTGTATCCCTCCCCACTTCAACCTTGCCTATTTGTGATGGCAGGGGTCTTCCTGTGAATCATATCCCGTCTATACAGCAGCAAATACCACTTTACTAGACACTGGGACGTGGAAGATGAGGATCTGCTAGAATCTGCAATGTACGGGCCCTGTTTTGAAGTAATGACAGAAAATGACAGAAAATACAACAAGATGCAAGGGGTATCTGCAAGTCCTGTATGTGTATATGAGCGAGAGTATAGCTCAGGGGAACCGCTCATGTGTGAAACAAGACAACACCGAGAAGCACAGGTTTGAATCCTGGTTCTCTGTTTAGGGGCTAGCGGCTAGAGTCCGTCATTAAGCACAATGAAACTAAATATATATATATATATATATATATATATATTTTTTTTTTTTTTTTTTTTTTGTTTTTTTTTAATGAAGGTGTTGCTGCTCGAAAGCCTTGTCTGGTGTAGGTGCTTCAGGATCGGGATGCTGCAAGGCCCTATCTCTAGCCAGCAGCAGTACCCAAGTCCAGATACCGTCCTGTCACCTGGGCACTATTTTTCCTGTCCTATTTAATAAGTTATTGCTTAATGGAAAATATAGATTTGGTTGAGTAAATAAAAGCTCAGGCATGGAACTCTGGTGTTTGGTTTAAAGTGGGTCTTGCAGCCACACTGATTGCTCGGCATGGTTGCTACAGGGTGAAATGTGAAGCAGTGCAGCATGGGCTGCAAAGCATGCTGCTGAGACATTGCATCCTCCAGCAGCACTGTGGGGATATGCATGTATAACCTCTCTAGTGTGGTGCAGCCAAAGCTTCCAAGCGTTCCCATGTGCTGTGTGAGTAGTGCATGCATTCCTTTTATCCCTTAGGATTCTGAAACTTGTAGTGTTTATGATCCCATTTCAAAAGGAGCGGTTTGTCCCACAATGCATTATCAAAAACACCACTGGACAAGCTGATGAGGTCACATCGTGAGAGGCTATGCTGTGAAGCTTCAAGCTCTGGTAAAACAGAGACTGCAAGGATTACACTGCTGTCGGGTCCTCACTGGTGATTTGCATCTATTTTAGGGACGTTCAGCTTCCAGGACCCACTGCCTTCCTTTCAGTCAGGGGTATCAGGGTTGCCACCTGCAGCATTCATACTCACAGTAGCACAATGCCCACAGCAACCACTAAAGTTCTCTTCGCCTAATATAAGGAAGTCAAAGGGCAAACCTGTAGCTACTTCTGTTAATCCACATGTCCCTCACAGCCTACCTCCTGCTGAACTCTCACCTTGCACTAACTTTGAAGCTGCGAGTTGTTTACATTAGACATTTCTCTATATGTGGCAGGTGCTCCCAAGAAGGCCTGCTACTAATTGTTGCCCCTCAATTTGATCCCTGATTTAGTAAACAAACATCTCAGAAGGGGAGCCCACCCTCAAAGCAGAGTATATTGAAATGTGTATTTGAATCTTCTAAACAGTAGTCACCAATTTGGGAAGCTAAGTATGTTTTGTGAGCCCTGTTTGGGAAATGTTTATTTAGTATAGTTTTTGCATGGGATGGGCAGGGACAACTTGTGTGGTCTTTGTAACATTTTTCTGAGAAAAGGTAGGTTAGAAATGTAATATGGAAACAGTGGCTAACAGCCATATAGGCATTGCAAAGAGGAGAAAATAAGCATCAACAAGTAACAAAGAATAATAAACTCACGAAAAAGGTCACCAAACTCCCCCAAATCCTATACCACAAGTCAGGATCTACCGAGCACATTCGTGTTCTCACAGCCCAATGAAAGCCAGAAAAGGACAGTGAAAATAGGCTACACCTTTTATAGAGGCTATCCAATAACAGCAAGAGATTTGTTGGTTCTGATTGGCCCACTGAATATGAACCCACCCCATCGTAATTGCGCACAAGTTTGAGTGGTGTTATGAGCTGCCAGGCAATCCCACAACATCTTGCCTTCACCCCAAACATTGGCCAAAAGATGTGGTTCAACCTGTAAGATTGGTCATGGAGATTGTGCTGATCCTTAGTGTGAGGGCTTGATTGCCCAGATGTTTAAGTATTATGATGGAAAGGGGAACATAATAATCTCATTACCTTTCACATTGGTTGTATTTGCTTTTGATGACTCTGAGCCTGCACTCACACTCACTTATGACCGATGATTGTGGAGGCATCTTTTTTCTGCTGATCCCTTGAAATACTAAACCATAAAGGTAAGCACAACAAATGAACAAAGCATGCAAATGTGGGCAGCTCCAAAATTGTGATGAGAGAAAAATACATCTGCTGTGAGTTTTCGTCCAATTATACATGTTACTGCAAGAATTGGTTTTAAAGTAAGGAGGTTTAATACATCTGCGTTTAATATTAGAACTAAAAATGTAGGAGAAATCGAAAATTATGTGAAAAATAGTCTGGACGCTCCTGTTTGCCGTCTATGATTTAAATCGGGAATTGACAGAAAACTCAAAAAAGGACCATAATAGAGCAATGTGGAGCACAGTTTAATGTCGACAAGCATGCAGGAGCATGCAATATAATAGGGAATTTCAGTTAGCGTAATTCTCCCTGTTTATTCAGTGATGCTGAAGTCCAAGTGTTGTGTTTTATTTCTACACAATCTATTAGACTGGCAAATTACTGACTTTAAAGTGAAGCAAATGGCAACCATAGTGGAATACAATGGAGACTGATAATTATGCTTTTCTAAGAATCGTTCAGTTCCCTTCTGAACGTGTCTGATGCTCTCGTACAGGACGCATGTTAAGCAGTGAACACGTATTTTTGCAAGAGTCGAAGACACTGTACAGGGGGAATTCGAAGTATAGACTTCAAAAACTCTGTGTACGTTCTCAGAATATAATGTAGCACAGTTCTAGGAAACTGGATGTACTGCCGAAAATGTGACGAATAGGATACACCAGTTCACCGTTTCCCTTCTCAAAGGGTATTCATCTTTGCGAAATTATACTATTTTGCAGAATTAGGAGTCCAGGGCAGATTTTAACAAAATGTTTTGTTGCCTTTTCATGAAGGAGTCGAAAAAAGTCTAACACAATGGCGAAGAGAGATTCCAACTCATTTGTGTCGCAGCAATCTTGCCCTTGACTTCTGACAGGTGCTTTCAGGTGTCACTGAACTCTAATTTCGTTCTTCAACTTCTGCACAAGCACTGCATGCTGAGTCTAGAATATTTTACAGATTCAGAGGTTTACAATGTTTACGATACGTTTCGGTCTGCCAAGGAAGGGTATTCTGAAACTATTTCAGGATCACGATTTGTTTTTCTACTTTCACAATTTAATGCATACGCGCCACGAAGCAATGGTTCCCAGACACATACCAAAACACATGGAGGCTTCAACTATTGAGGGTGGCCTGCATAAGAGAGGAAATACAACTGAACATGCCAATTGTTTCACTCTAACATAATTTAATACCCTGCACATGCTCCTAGAATATCCCGCCGCAAGTACGCATCGGCATGCATAGTTCAACATGCAAGAACACACATAACTTACTGGTTTGCAAATTGCCCACTTCTCAGATATTTCTTCTACAAAATTACAATATCACAAAAGTGCCTGAGCTGCCAACTCCGTTTTTCATTCACAAAGAATATCCACCAGTAACATCTGTAGCATGCTTGTGTGTGTCACTGTTGGTATGCCCAAGGTGTGGTATGATAATTTATGGACAACGATAGCAATTTTTGGAGTATAACCTAAAGGACTCCATGTTAGCGAGAACTTCCATCTCTTACATAATTGAAATGATCTGCCCAAAAGATTAGGGAGTTGGGTCATACTTTAATGTAGTATGTGATTGTATTAACACTGTGTTAGTAAACACCTTACTTCATGAGTGCTAAGATCCATGCGTGTAACAATGCTTTCATGAGTTATGTCTATTGCAACTCTTGCTATATTTCCAAGAGTTCAGCCTTGGCTGTGTCGAACAACTTCTACCAGAACACTTACTCATCCAGCCCACTCAGGCCACGTCTGTAAAGGTCATTGGTGTGATTGGCATCTAAGGGTGAGATTCCCAATGCGTTCACAGCAGAAAGCGGTTTAAGCACTTGCTGACGAGAACTGCTTTCAGACTGCAGATGAAGGTTGTGCATGCTGCTAAGGCCATCTTAGACTTTAGTTCTTTGGAACTTGATCCATTGCGATCTGTTTAATTAGGCATTAGTTGCAACTTCTGCTTATTGCAAAAACACATGAAAATGATTGGTTGCTGCAAAATCACTGGTTTTGAATTTCACCAATACCTGATTTGTAAATGTACTGCACCTACTCTCTGAAACACTTTACCACCATCCTTGAGAAATGAAACATCCTACACAACCTTTAAAACATTGTTAAAAACCTGGCTGTTTGACACATATGCTTAGATTACTGTCTGTTTTTCTGCAATTTTTACTACCTGTACAACGCTGTGATATCACTGGATAAGTGTGATAAATACATAAATACAAGCAAGGCCTTAATTTAGCAATTTAATCATGCGATTTTGTACAACTCATCCAGACGGTGTATGGAGTGTTTTTGGAACTTTGGAGGGGTTTTGCGGAGCTGTTTGTTATTGATAAGATATGATATGGCATTTTGTAATACACCTGTACACTAGTGTTTCTTGGTGTGACAAGACAAGGAGGGGAAACAGTGGGAGGACAAAAACAAAGATCTTACTAGGCCTTGTGTCATTCGGATCGCGCAAGTGCAGGGAAGTGAAAGGGGAGAATTGCAGGGGGTAGGGAGAAGTGCAGGTAAACCAATAAGTTCAGCTTGCGGATGGCTCATAAGTGCAGAGAGAAGGGACTGTAGGGTTGCAGATACAGACCATAGGTGCTGGGGGAGCCCAGAGGCAGTGCGAGGGCAATTGGACATGCAGGAGCCTGGGCCCGAGTTCAGGGGGTAGCCAGTGCATGGAGCAGTCGGGACATCAGCAGAGGAGAGGAAGAGATAAAGCAGAAGCGAAAAATCAAGGTCTTCAGTTGCTTATGGAACCAGTGGGGGTTCTGCTCAAGTTTGACAGAGGTAGGGAGGCTGTTCCAAAGAGAGCTCCAGCTGAAGAGAGAGATCTGCCTCCAACTCTCTGCTTGGAAAAGCATCTGGCCCTCAGAGAATCGGAAGTAAATGAGTGGAGAGCTTGAGAAAGGAGATGTTTAGGAAGAGAAAGTTAGAGGTAGTGCAGTCCCAGGCCCCAGAAAGCCTCGTTGGGGATGCCAAGGGTCTTGAACTTGATCCTTGCTGCCACGGGGAGCTGATCCAGAGCATGAAAACACAGCTAGGGATGCCACCACTGTTTCGGCTAATCACCATGCAAGGGTCATAAGCCTAATGTCATAGAAAAAGAGAAGCAAATTAATAGATCTGCTCCTGAAATGTATCTGGCATGAAATTGAATGCCACGCATGGAGGATACACTATACCCATACCAAAATCCTATTGCGCACTATCCTGAAGTGCGTTCTGGACAGAGAGATGGAATCAGCATCTCATGAACCTGGTAAAATGCCCACTAAAAATAGTAGAACCCCAAAACTGCCCCGTGCACTAAGGAACACTCACAGCAGCACCACTCCACACCTAAAGTCTGCCCCCTTCTGCCGCTTCACATTATTACTACATATTGGGCAATGTACAGCTCCCTAACTTCTCCAGTCCACCATTTGTGCCGTCCTGCCCCTTCCAAAGATGCTGCCCCATGTCTCTTGTCCCTGCACTTTCCACTAGACCTAACCCAGACCCTATGATTTTGGCAACAATCATCTGGCAACTGCTGGCAAACACTTCTCATAATTACCTTTCATGTCTGAGTTACCACTTCCCGATTAATAGTCATCCTCCTGAAACCTTCAGTCCACCTGACCATTTCGTGTATCTCCAGGCATATCCAAAGCACAATTCCTAGAATGACTAGCATGGCTCCTCAATCTCCCGAGATAAATAGGCAGGCACGAGGAACATGACATGTCCCGAACTAACTTCTTGGGTGACAAGGTAGAGGGCTTAGTCAAGGAAGCAATATGTCTGCAGAATGTAGATCGTCTTCATGCAGAATGTTAACCCAGTGATGAAAAAGCCTAACAGTGTTACTCAGATCCAGAAGCAATGGCAGGACGTAAAGAAGCATATCCAGATGCTGGTTTCAAGGCATTGCAAGGAGTGCATGGCCATGGAGGTGGATCAACACTGGGAGCTCTGGAGCTGCAGCTGATGGGGGAGCAGGGGATGACTGCCATCAATGTCAGCCTCCTAGAGGGAATTGAAGGAGTTGATCAGGGGGATGTAGTTGTGAAAACTGTATGCATGAATTATAATAAACAAACATATGCCAGCCAAAGTGTGTGGGCGACTAGACCTGTTACACATTCCAGAAGCCAGGAAGAAACCCCAAGGCATGTTGTCATAGCAAAGGACATATACCATAAGACATCGATGGTTCCCATGACATCTACAGCATAGTGGTCATGGCATGGTCCGTATACTTTATCATGTCCTCTGCACATGTGCGTGTGATGCCTCTATTGCTGCACAAAGGTCAATGAGCACACCTGGCCCTACCACATTGTCTATGGTGCAGCTGGGACAAACGATGTAGTTGGTTCCTGTGGTGAAAGGGGTCCAATCACTTGAAGTCCACTGTAAAATCCCTTTCTACAGGATCCCCAGGAATATGGAGGCACACACTCAAAGCAGTATCTGTAAAGCCAATGGACCAATGAATCCCTGTGTCATCATCTCATAGCCAACCCATTCTTCCTCTGTTCCATCCAGATACCCATTCACCACCCAACTCCCTCTCTCCTCTACTTATCATGTGCACCCTCCATCTCCTTCTTACCATCCTCTCCTTCCTTGTCGTATCTACCTTTTTTTCCTATACCCATCCACAACGCACCCCACAAATGGATGCCAGGCCACTACAGCACCTCACACATCAACCAAGCCAAGCTTAGTCACCATGCCCACCTCAAACAAAATACCCCATCTCTTCTCCTCCTCTCAGTTGAGGATTTTGACCCATGTTCTCCTCCAAGATGACACAAATATGTACTTTTCTCCATCTTCTATTGTCCCTGCACCTTCCTTCTGACCTCCCCCAAGTCTCTTCACACTAAGTGATCAGGATCTCTGTACTGTGCTCCCAATGATCCCATTGCACGCGAAATGTGTAGCATATTGCACCCTTAACTGCGCCTACATCCATTTTCATACAAAACCTGACCGCTCAATTAGACTCTGCCCCTCCAGACATAAAGTGCCCATGGACAAACATATATGCAAAATTCCATCTTCAAAAAACGGAAAAGCCTCTCTATCCACCTGTCACCCTATTGTCCCATGACGCCTACATTCTCTAAACACTAACTCCACTGTCATCTATACTTTAGACCTCTCACTCTGTGTGTCATTTAAATCAGGCTACAGAAGCAGGAACTACATTTAAACTGATTTCACCCATGACTTTGACTTTCGGGCCACTTCTCAACAGTATTGCTTCTCCTCCCTGATAATCATCCTACTTGATCCTTCCACAGCCACAGACTCTACAGACTATCTATCCCACCCTCACTGGTTCTGCCACTTCCCTTGGCGCCAAGGACAAGGCACTCTACAGGGTGCCATGATTCCTCTCTGGCTTCTCCTGCTCCATGACATATAACTCCAATGCCCACTCCCATAAACCTCTGCCTTTTAAGAGCCCCTCAAGGTCCACTTCCAGGCACACTCATTTTCACCCTCTAAATCTTCTCACTTGATGGTGTCATCCCTTCAATTATCCTCAACTATCACCTCTTCACTGACTACACACTGGTCACCTGAACCTTCCCCCTCCTCACTGCAGCCCTCTTGGAATGTGTCACCAATGGTCATAACACTACCCATCAATTATTACTTACTGGCTCTTCATGCACACTCGCTCCATCCTTACATTCCAGCCGGTCATTCAGATATTCATCCATGGATGTTTCCCCTACATAGCTGGATGCATTGCCTTCTACACTCAACCTCGCATCATTACTTACTCCATTATCCTAAACCTCTCCCTCCCAGGCCTACCAACCCCTCCTCTTGATTATGTAGCATCTCCTTGGCTCATCACTCCTCCTGGATATGATGCCTCTATAGACTGGCCATGAAACCACTCGTCTCATCCTCAGACACAGCGACGTCTACCTGAGCACATCCCTACTATGAGTATTCCACATGCGGGTACTTATGCACAGTATCCCGTAATGGCACCACACCCCCTTTGCATTGACATGAAGTGTTAAGTCCATGCACCCGGGCCAGGACTATGCATGCTACTCGACCACCAACCGGTTTTGCCTCATGCACTGAGAAATCTACCTTTAGAAAATGCACCCTACCGAGAGATGGCCTATGTGATCTGTATCGCATGCGCTGCATGTCTTTTCAGACTTAAATGATTGCCCTCTAGACACCATTGTTATAATACCACCTCACTTTACTGCACATGAGAACATTTCTGCGTGTTTCCAGAAACGACATTCTTGCAGATGGAATAAAGAAAACCCCATCTAGAGTACATGATCCCAATGTGCCCACTGCATGAAGGCCCCTGCCTAATCATTCTCTAACATGCATAGCAGTCTCCTCGGTGCAAAAGTATGTGTTCGAACCATGGAACGTCAAGGCACTGAGAATGTCCATTTTCATGAACAACGTCACCAACGTTTTAACGTGTAAACCTTTGTCAGTGCATCCTTGCATTGACCCTTCTGGGGTGCCACTTAGGTTGGAGTCCCATGAAACACCCAAGCTCTTCACATCTGTTTGAAGGGGGGAGAATCAATTGGAAGCAAATGCAAGTTACATACCATGAAATAGCATTCAGGTAATCATCCAACCAAGTGCAGGAAAAGCCTGAGTTTCTGTCTGCATTGTAACTGCAGTTGACTGTTCCCATTTAACTTGTCAATCAGATTGATGTGCTCTGGTGCCGGAAAGCGCATGTTTGACTAATATGCAAACTGTACACACATCGTATATATGCTGTAATAGTCTGAGGAAGTAGTGAAGTAACCTCCATGTGTCTTTCCTAGATGGGGCATGCGTGTGTCTACCTGCAAAATATAACAGCAAAGCAGTGTTGTATGTGTACGCACTGTGAAATGTCAATTGAGACGTGCAATACCAAGGATTGTAAATATTGTAACCATGGAACAGCCTACGTCGGAAATGCTTATCCTGTCTGGGATTGCAGCATTGAGGAGGAATTGGTCTCCACACAGCAGGACAAGGTGCTTCTGAGCACAAGCAGTGGACTGGGTCGGGCAGGAAGGAGGGCAGGGGAAGGAGCACATATTGAGGTGCTTCTCACTTGACCGACCTGAGGGGGAAGAGGAGTAGGTAGACAGGAGATTTGTGGAGGGTGCAAGATGTACATTTCCTGTGCGTGCCATGGCAGAGGCATTAAGCCAGGCACAGTAGGAGTCACAGGGACCAGACACCTCTTCCTCCTTACATAGTCCACATAGTCCTATGTGTGGGACTATTTTGCACTGCTCCCAAGGAAGACTGACACAGGGGAGACTGAGTTCTTCTGTGGGTGGACGGCTGTGGGAAGAGAGTTAAGGAGGGATAAGAAGTAAAGGGGCAATGGCTGCACCCTAGGGATGATGGCCATGGAAACCACATTTTCCTGTGGCACACAAAAGTATATTGTGCCAATGAATCATCTGCCTCCCTAGAGGCTGCTAGTGACTTGGCTGACACTACTGTCCCCCCGCACCCTCAGACCCCCAAGCAGTGGCGAGGAAGGAAAGAATTCTAGCACTTTCCAGTTCCAGGGTAAATCATATCTGTGCCATAAATTCCATACCCACTGCACCAGTTCAGCCTGAGCATCCATTTAACAAACTTTTGTTCACTGAACTTCTTACATTTTTATTAGACGAACTTAACCATAACGTCCCTTTAACAAACTTTAGTCACTAAATCTCCATGTTTTTTAAAACTGAATATATTTCATGTTGTTCCGGCACTGCATGAAACTTAATTAAAAAGTCCTCTTTTAACATGAATGAAAGAATTTAAATTTTGCTTTAATAAACATATTTTTGTAACACGCTTTTATGTTTGTCACTTTGATCAGTAATTGCCTATGATGAAGGTTATGCTCATGTACACATAGAATGCATCAGACATGTATTAAAGATTGTGTAGTACTTCAAATACATCTATTTCTCTACTTCAGATCAGCAATCGCTTGCACTGCTTGAAATGCACTTTCCAAAACAAGACATTGATCAACAAGAAGAAAATACTAATCATACATAATGATCTGTTTTAGCATGCATGGACATGCTCTTTCTAGTTACAAAGAGCAAATAACCTTCATACATAATAAATATATATTGTACCCCACAATTTACAGTAACAAAAAATGACAAGAATCCAACAAGAAGAATGAAGCAACCTCTTTAACTGGAATGAACTGTCCCCACAAAACTACATAAAAGAGAAAACATACTTCAAGAACTATCTCAGGAATAAAGATAAAGGAAGCTAAGGTTAGAGAATTAAGAACATCTTCCTTTTGAAGATAGATCACTTGGTGACTCTGATGTCTTCGAAAATGTAAAAGACACTATGTTATTCATATCTGAACATTATAATAAATGTATAATAGAAGAATGCACTCATTTGTTTTCAAGTTTACTTTTCATGTCCTTGAATTTTAGGGGGCATTTCTCTATATTAAAATGCACATGTTAAACATAAAAACGGATGCTCTTTGCGATGTACAGAAATAGCTTATATGTTGTGCTCGTAATGACAATGAGACATGCTAAGCCTGACTTACACTGTTCCACTTTATTTTTAACAAAACAGTAACACATTTGAAATGATGTATTCAGAGATTGACGAAATTGAATATATTTTTTCATATGTTCATATTGTTCTATTATATAATTTTCAAACATTGAAATTGATATTTTGGAGTCTGAAGAAGGTCAGTGTATGCAAAAGAATTCATGTTCTATTTTTGAGAAATTAACAATATTATAATGAAATGTCGAATGGATAATGGTCTCAAAATGACAATCAAGACCATATTACAATTTCGAAGCCATTTTTCGACCTATTTAAAAGTGCAACAGATCTGTGCAAAAAGTACATTTAGTTTGCCAGTGTAAAGTCACAATTGAAAACGGTGTTAATAGTGCACATGGCACATTTCAACACTTCCACTCAGAACTGTGGTCTGTTACTGCAACCATTTATTGGAAAACGTTACCTACTGCAAGCCACAGAGTAGTTCCATGATCAAATACATCCTTTTTAAGTGCAGTAGGGGATGTTTGATTTCCTATATTAGAAGACCATACTCTCTCATCTAGTTAATCTCCTGAACTCTTGCTTAATTTAATGTAACAGATCTTCCATTGTTTAATCAATTTACCAGTTAATGGCTGTAAAGTGTCTCCTCAGAAAGCTATTTTACAAAAAAAGGAATTTAAATAGCTTGTCACAGCTTTAACTGAGTGGTGAAGTGGCATCTGTAATTCTCATATTTGCTGGTCAAGCAAGAGTCATTGTGACATCACAACTGAAGCATAATAACTCATTACAGAGCAGTAGTGATGTATCGTTGTTATTAAAGAACCGTACTGATGCATTATTCAAAAAGTTGCAAATGCAAAAAGTGCCCCCAACACTCCCACTCCAACGATTCCCAGAAGACAAAATGATGAAATATTTGATGACGTTTCCATGACATCTTCTCCTAATCATTAACCTATTAGGCTTTCCCAAACATCTCTTTTTGCAGCCCACATTGGTTCTCTTTCCTTGTCTTAGTTGTAAATAATTTGACAAAACATATATACCACGTCACACCATGTCGTCAATTGATGTTGTTCTGGGTGCACTGATATTCGCAAATGACATGACGGGATTGCTGGTGTCATAATGCAACCACACTCATCCAGAGTGACTAAATAGTCCATAGGTACTGATTGGTGCTGAATTTGTACCATAATCCTGTTGATAATTCTTCGGAAGTAATTGTTCAAGTGATTATAAATTGCGTTATCAGATTAGATAATCTTCATATCTTAATAGCATGAGGCTTGAATGCAAATTGTTTGTTGAAGCGGAACACCAGCTATAGACCCACTTTTACTGATAAGATCTCTAAATGGGTTCGCTTCTGGATGGATTGGCATCTATTAATTTGCAACAGAAATATTTTGGGTGAATGTCCACCAAGAGATACCTGGAGGGGTAATAATTCAGCTTGGATAATATATTTCATAATTGGCTCCCACAATCTGTTTAATATTTGAACAGAACTGAAGATAAATAAAGCAGTCAAAAGTGACCACAAAAGGCTTTGCCTAAAATTCTCTGTAGAGCCAGTGGGAGAGGTCGATTCATACCCATATAGTAGAAGTAACTTAGGAGAAAAACCACCTGTTGCGATATAACATGAATGGCAAAGGCCTCAATAAAAAAACTGGAATCAGTTGTACAATGTATATCATCAAGAATATGCCCCATCCAATGTTAACAGTTTTCTGGCAAAAATCGAAAATCCTCAGCGAGCGGGTAGTAAGAGGGGAAGAGTTCACAGTAGCAAATTTGATGAAAATACACTGCAGCATAAGAGAGAACTAAGAAGGAAAATACGATCTCTGAGAAAGCAATGTAGTGATTTAGATCACTTTAAGAAAGAGAAAGAAATCACTGCTTTCTGCATATCTTCACCTTGACACTGGTATCTGAGAGATCTATTAGCTAGGTTCCAATAGATCTCTCAGATACCAGTGTCAAGGTGAAGATATGCTAGCAGCTCCAGTGTCAAAGAATAGTCGAAATTACTGGCCACTAATGAATAGTGGGATGAATCTTGGTGATCTTAATATTGTGATCTATTTAGTCAATCAACAAAAATAAAAGAAAATCTATCTAGAGTCCCATGGATGAGATGTGGCTGACGGGAAATAGTTAGAGATCTAATAGACAAAGATTCCTGTTCCAGAGCAGCAGGCCCCAATGGTCTATCGAACTTTACATTGAAAGAGAACTTAGCAGTGTGGTCAACCGTGCTGTATGAGTTGTTTGCAAACTGCTTTGCCACTGGACAGTGTCCTCCTATCTGGAAGTCTGCAGTGGTTATACCAATTTTCAAGAGGGGCGATAGGACCAATTCTAACAACTATCCCCGATCACCCTCTTAGATGCAGACAGCAGACAGCAAGATTTTTGCTGGTATGGTCTTGAGGGAACTAGAGCACTGGGCTAAAGAAAATAATATGCTAGATAAAGCACAGATTGGTTTCAGGAAATGCCAGTCTACTACTCTGAATGGCCTAATAGTGAACTCACTCAGCAAGAGCCATTGTGACATCACAACTGAAGCGTAATAACTCATTACAGAGCAGTAGTGATGTAACGTTGTTATTAAAGAACCGTACTGATGCATTATTCAAAAAGTTGCAAATGCAAAAAGTGCCCCCAACACTCCCACTCCAACGATTCCCAGAAGACAAAAATGATGAAATATTTGATGATGTTTCCATGACATCTTCTCCTAATCATTAACCTATTAGGCTTTCCCAAACATCTCTTTTTGCAGCCCACACTGGTTCTCTTTCCTTGTCTTAGTTGTAAATAATTTGACAAAACATATATACCACGTCACACCATGTCGTCAATTGATGTTGTTCTGGGTGCACTGATATTCGCTAATGACATGACGGGATTGCTGGTGTCATAATGCAACCACACTCATCCAGAGTGACTAAATAGTCCATAGGTACTGATTGGTGCTGAATTTGTACCATAATCCTGTTGATAATTCTTAGGAAGTAATTGTTCAAGTGATTATACATTGCGTTATCAGATTAGATAATCTTCATATCTTAATAGCATGAGGCTTGAATGCAAATTGTTTGTTGAAGCGGAACACCAGCTATAGACCCACTTTTACTGATAAGATCTCTAAATGGGTTCGCTTCTGGATGGATTGGCATCTATTAATTTGCAACAGAAATATTTTGGGTGAATGTCCACCAAGAGATACCTGGAGGGGTAATAATTCAGCTTGGATAATATATTTCAAAATTGGCTCCCACAATCTGTTTAATATTTGAACAGAACTGAAGATAAATAAAGCAGTCAAAAGTGACCACAAAAGGCTTTGCCTAAAATTCTCTGTAGAGCCAGTGGGAGAGGTCGGGTCATACCTATATACAGTAGAAGTAACTTAGGAGAAAAACCACCTGTTGCGATATAACATGAATGGCAAAGGCCTCAATAAAAAAACTGGAATCAGTTGTACAATGTATATCATCAAGAATATGCCCCATCCAATGTTAACAGTTTTCTGGCAAAAATCGAAAATCCTCAGCGAGCGGGTAGTAAGAGGGGAAGAGTTCACAGTAGCAAATTTGATGAAAATACACTGCAGCATAAGAGAGAACTAAGAAGGAAAATACGATCTCTAAGAAAGCAATGTAGTGATTTAGATCACTTTAAGAAAGAGAAAGAAATCACTGCTTTCTGCATATCTTCACCTTGACACTGGTATCTGAGAGATCTATTAGCTAGGTTCCAATAGATCTCTCAGATACCAGTGTCAAGGTGAAGATATGCTAGCAGCTCCAGTGTCAAAGAATAGTCGAAATTACTGGCCACTAATGAATAGTGGGATGAATCTTGGCGATCTCAATATTGTGATCTATTTAGTCAATCAACAAAAATAAAAGAAAATCTATCTAGAGTCCCATGGATGAGATGTGGCTGACGGGAAATAGTTAGAGATCTAATAGACAAAGATTCCTGTTCCAGAGCAGCAGGCCCCAATGGTCTATCGAACTTTACATTGAAAGAGAACGTAGCAGTGTGGTCAACCGTGCTGTATGAGTTGTTTGCAAACTGCTTTGCCACTGGACAGTGTCCTCCTATCTGAAAGTCTGCAGTGGTTGTACCAATTTTCAAGAGGGGCGATAGGACCAATTCTAACAACTATCCCCGATCACCCTCTTAGATGCAGACAGCAGACAGCAAGATTTTTGCTGGTATGGTCTTGAGGGAACTAGAGCACTGGGCTAACGAAAATAATATGCTAGATAAAGCACAGATTGGTTTCAGGAAAGGTCATTCTACTACTCTGAATGGCCTAATAGTGAACTCACTCAGGGACATGGCATGGAGTGTGGGCAGTGCACCTTGTATTTAGCGCTCATAGACTTTACAAAGGCCTTCAACACAGTGAATAGGACCTCACTGTAGTGAAAGTTGAACAGCTGGGGCATGCCACTTTGGATGTTAGCAATTTTGGTGTACTTGCATGAGAACACAAATATAGTAGTTAGATTGGACAGATCTGGCCACTTGACAAGAAAGATAGTGACAAGCCGAGGTGTGAGGCAAGGCTGTATCTTTGCCCCATTCCTTTTCAATGTGTACTTAGCAGACATTAAAGAACATCTGAATAATGCTGCTTTTGCTAGCCCTAAAAATAGGATCACAAAAGGTGTGCTGGCTCGCTTACGCCGATGACATCTTGTTTCTGGATTTCACCCCAAGGGGAATTGAGCGCTTGCTAGAAGCCATAGGCAACTACGCTAGGTCCAAAGAGCTAATACTCAACCCGTCTAAATAATATCCTCAGGATGGGCAATCGAGAACAAAATTCCCATATAAACTCCTGGTAGCAGGATAAAACATTCAGTAAGCCGGTTGTTGAAGCAAAATACTTAGGCTTTAGACTATTATCTCACCCCAATGGTGCAATATTGAACATTTAATTGTATGAGAAAATAGACCAGCTCAAAGCCCAATTGAAAAACATCAGAACATATGTTTTCACTTAAAGCAATGCTCACCTTCTACAGGGGTAACATCATCCCCAGTATCTTGTACAGCCTGGTTATTGAATCACAAGCCTGTGACTTAGATTGGGATTATTAGAAGGGGCGAGTATGGCAAAAGGTTGTGGGTCTCCCTCTGTCCAATCCAATAAGCGTACTGGGATATGATCTAGGCTTAAAATCCCTAATATGTCAACAATGGAAACTACTGCAGTTATTTAGACTTATCACATGTCCACTGGAGAACACGCTATTCATGGATTTAGCACAGGAATAAGCGAGGGAGTCAAACATCTTTATGAATAAGTTGAAGATAAAGTTAGAAATCATCTTAGTACAATCAGAGAAAACCATTACCGATTTGTCTTTAAATCCTAAGTGCTGTAAAAAGGCCTATTTGAAATGGATTGGTTACATACAATTAATGCCATGAGCAGTTTAAAACTCCACGGCAATCCTTCAATCCTAGATAAAAGTCGGGGAATCCTCCCTCGCTATCTTGTGCAATTTCCTGATATGTTTGAATCTGTAGCCCTCTGGCAATATCTTGACAGCAGATTTGACCAGTGAGAAGTGCTTGTGAGCTGTGCAATCTCTGTGCTAACCAAACTTGTATCACATCTTGATAGAGTGTGCAGGAACGAGAGCTTGAAGAACACAAACATTTTCCATATTCGTGGATCGATCGAGCTGGCTGGACTGTTGGGACTTTTGGCATTGCCTAATTTCGGGGCAAGAAACCTTTCTATCCTTGGAACTTTACAAATTACTTAAACTCTTGAAACTATACGAAGACCAGCCCCAGGGATTGGTGAGATGAAAATGGATATTTGGAAAATGTTGTAAAAGCTTTGAAAAAACTACATAATATACTACTTTTTCTGTTTGTGAACTATTCCTGTCATTTTAAAAGAAGTGTAGAGAAGGAGTCAAAGGCCTCTACCAGAAGTCCTGCACCTATTTTGCTTATATGTTTGAAGCTGAAAATTGCGACATGCACAACGCCGTTAATGATACCAATAATGTGAAAGATCTTCGAAACAAGATATCCATTGAGAAAGCCCTATAAGATGTACCTGCAGAGAGATGACAGTCTCTTAGGAGAGGTCCCTGAAGAAGTGTGAACCTGTGAACAAAATAGGCTGGTGACGTCACAAGTGATAAGAATGACGCACTAAGAAGAGATGACAAAGAAGAGAATGCATAGACCTTATGTAATTTGATGACGAAATGAAGAATGGAGTAACCTTTCATGTGCAAAATGAAGATTGTACATTTGATGAACACAGAAGAAAATATAAGTCACTTTATAACTGTACAGATGCTGCAACGTAGGTAGACTAAGTAATCATGATGGTTGGCTATATGTAGTGAATAGATTGCAGGCGCTGCCACCAATATATATAAGTACAGATATAGAATCTGGATATTCAATGTCGCAACTTAAGTAAGCCACGACCCATGGAAGAGCGGGGCTCTAAAGCACGCTGAAGTGAAAGTGAAAGTAATTTTCACCGCAGCAGCCATTTCGGGCTGCTGCGGTGAAAACACATGGTGAGTCTCAACATTTCTCCCCCTCGATCTCTGGCTGTATTTTAAGCCGGAGATCGAGGGAGGTGTGTTTGGAAAGGGGAGATTCTCTGCTTTCCAACGACACCCTTTGTGGCAGCATTGCTGCTTTCGGATCGGGCACAGGGTGCTCGATCCGCGGGCAGCAATGCCCACTAGACACCAGGGATATCTTTACAGTCGGGGGAGGAGGTAAGAACCCCCCTCCCCTCGCAGCCCCAAAGCATGGGGCCACATGTATGGAGACCCCTGGGGGCAGATGTGTGACCATATGCCCCCAGGGGTGGGGGCAAAAAAAACAGAAAGAAAAAAAACAGAAAATGAGAAGGGGGAGGGGAGTGGGGACCCGTAGACACCAGGGATTATGTTTGTGGAGGTGTCGTTGGAAAGGGGAGATTCTCCCCCTTCCAACGACACCCTTTTTGTAAGCATTGCTGCTCCCGGATCGGGTGCAGGGCGGTCGATCCGGGGGCAGCAATGCCCACTAGACACCAGGGATCTGTTACAGAGGGAGGAGGAGGGGGGCAGCTTACTAGGTAAGCGCCCCCCTCCCCCCATGGCCCCAAAGCATGGGGTCACATGTATGGAGACCCCTGGCAGCGGATGGTTGACCATCTGCCCCCAGGGGTGGTGGGCAAAAAAAATGAAAAAGAAAAAAACAGAAAATGAAGCATGGGAAGGGGGGACGGGGGTGGGGACCCGTAGACACCAGGGATTTTGTTTGTGGAGGTGTCGTCGGAAAGGGTAGATTCTCTCGTTTCCAACTACACCTTTTTTGTAAGCATTGCTGCTTCCAGATCGGGCGCAGGGTGCTTGATCCAGGGGCAGGAATGCCCATTAGACACCAGGGATCTGTTATAGAGGGGGGAATAAGGGGGCAGCTCACTAGGTAAGCACCACCTCCCCCTATGGCCCCAAAGCATGGGGCCACATGTATGGAAACCCCTGGGGGGCGGATGGGTGACCATCTGCCCCCTGTGGTGGGGGCCAAAAAATAATCTGCACAAAAAAAGATATGGGGGTGGAGACCTCTAGATACCAGGGATTTGTTTTGTGATTCTCCCCTTTCCAACGACATCCTGTTTGTAAGCTTTGCTGCTCCCGGATCGGGTGCAGGGCGCTCGATCCAGGGGCAGCAATGGCCACTAGACACCAGGGATGTGTTACAGAGTTGGGGGGAGGGAGACAGCTTACTAGGTAAGCGCCCCCCTCCTCCCAAGGCCCCATAGCATGGGGCCACATGTATGGAAACCCCTGGGGGCAGATGGGTGACTATCTCCCACCAGGGGTGGGGGAAAAAACAAAAAAAAACAGTCATGGATGGTGTTGGGGGAGTGCCCCCCACTGGACCACCAGTGGACACTGGACAATTTTTGGGGGCCCGCCCCGCACCCCAAATGGAGAGGGGGTGTACCTCACGCAGCCCTTTGTAGGAGGCCCAGGGAGGCCTCCATGAGGTGCCCCACCACCCATTTGGGGTGAGGGGGGAGAGGGCCCCCAAAAATTGTGGGACAGGCCCCCCAGTGGGTGGGGCAGTAGGTTTGGGCACCCCAGGGCCAAATTGGTACACCAATGTGCCCCTCCGCGCCAAGGGGAGTTGGGTTACCGAAGGAAAAAATGGTGGAACACATTTTAGGGGGGGCTGTGGGGCACACCAAAGGGACAGGGAATTTTCTAATGGGATGGGGTGTTGAACCCCCCCCCCACAATGGAGTGGGTGCCATTTCATGCAGGCCGGCCTGGGACCAGATATCTGTTCCTAGGAAGGGACGCCTGAGCCCAGGGATGAGTGCATGACAGCCCCCCCCTTATCTGCCACCAGGGAGGGCTACGTGAGATGTGCCAATCCTCCAATTGGGATGTGAGTGGAGAGGTGCACCCCCTTCATATTAGAAAATTCCTCAGGAGTGTAGAATGTCCCTCAGCCCCCGCTTAAGGGCAGCCTGCCATTTTGAATTATTTTCTTTGTTTACTAAACTTGCCTTGGCGCAGAGGGGCACATTGGTGTGTCAATCTGGCCCCGGGGTGCCCAAACCTTACTGCTCACCCACTCGGGGGCCTGTCCCACAATTTCTGGGGGCCCTATCCCCCAACCCAAATGGAGAGGGGGTGTAACTCACGAAGCCGTTTGTAGGAGGCCCAGGGAGGCCTGCATGAGTTGTCCCCACCTCCCATTTGGGGTGAGGGGGGAGAGGGCCCCCAAAACTTGTGGGACAGTCCCCCCAGTGGGTGAGGCAGTAAGGTTTGGGCACCCCAGGGCCAGATTGGCACAACAATGTGCCCCTCTACACCAAGGGGAGTTGGGTTACCAAAGGAAAAAAGTGAAAATGGTGGAATGCATTTTAGTGAGGGCTGTGGGGCACCTCAAAGGGACGGGGAATTTTCCAATGGGATGGGGCATTGACCTCCCACCCCCCACCCGCAATGGAGTGGGTGCCATGTCATGCAGCCCTCCCTGGGACCAGATACCTGCTCCTAGGAAGGGACGCCTGAGCCCAGGGAGGATTGCAGGACAGCCCCCCGCTTATCTGCCCCGAGGGAGGGCTACATGAGGTGCGCCACCCCTCCAATCGGGGTGGGGGTGGAGAGGTACACCCCCCTTCACATTAAAAAATTCCTCAGCGGTGTAGGGTGCCCCTCAGCCCCCACTAAAGGGCAGCCTACCATTTTGAATTATTTTCTTTGTTTACTAAACTTGCCGCCTTGGCGCAGAGGGGCACATTGGTGTGCCAATCTGGACCCTTGGTGCCCAAACCTTACTGCCCCACCCACTGGGGGGCCTGTCCCACAGTTTTTGGGGGCCTTCTACCCCCACACCCCAAATGGAGTTAGGTTACCAAAGGAAAAATGTGAACATTGTGGACGCATTTTGGGCAGGCTGTGGGGCACTCCAAAGGGATGGCGAATTTTCTAATGGGAGGGGGCATTGACCCCCCACCCACAATGGAGTGGGTATCATGTCATGCAGCCCTCCCTGGGACCAGATATCTGCTCATAGGAAAGGACGCCTGAACCCAGGGATGAGTGCAGGACAGCCCCCCTCTTATCAGCCCCCAGGGGCAAGTTCGGAGCGGCTGCAGGGTGCCGGAATACCCACTGGGTTAGATGTGGAAAGGAGTAATGGCACATGAGTATTAAAGTTCCCCAATGTCTTTAAACGCACCTTGTTTTGTCTTTCAGATGCGGGATGCAGCGCCGAAGGCCTCCGGAGCGTGCAAAGAGTTGGTAAGCTTTTGTCTTTCAGATGCCGGAATGCAGCGCGAGGCGTTGGTGACAGCCGATGGACCAGGTAAGTGAAGAGCTGTCACTGAAGACCGTAATGCTAACCTGTTCTTTCTTGTCTTTATAGGTGTTGCTGAAGACTGGATTCAGGATGGTAAGCCTTTTTCCTTAGGCCCAGGATCAGATGCAGAAGACACGATGAGCGTTCTGCTGCAGAGGATGCAGAATAACGCAAAGCAAGATTCATCCATCGGGTGTGGTTTAAATAGCCTCCTGTAGTGCTTAGGTGTCTCCTTCCACAGCCACGCCTAGGTTAGAAAAGAGTTCCTGCTTTCCAGAAGAGTTCCAGTGTTCTGAATCTAGGGAGTGGCTCCTGCCCCACCCAACAGAAAAAAGTAGTTCCAAACAGAAGAGGATCAGAGGCTCAACTGGCAGGCAAGTAAGCAGCATGGTCTGCTGCAGGTAAGTCCATCCAAGCATTATGAGCCCGGCGCTTCCAGCGCTGGGACTGGGCATATTTATGAGCCTGGTGCCACTGGCGCCAGGACTGGGTCCAAAAGGTCCCAATTGGGACTGGTTGGCCCTCGGAACCTGGGTTATGGATCTGCTTCCAAGGGAGTTGGGAAAACCCTGACCTTTTGAAAGCAGAGATCATGACAGTACCCCCCCTCAAGGCCCCTCCCAAACCGGGCTCCTCCGGGGGTTTTGGCTTGTCAGGAAATGTTCGGTGAAATCTTTTGATTAGGCGAGGAGCGTGGACATATTCAGCAGGTTCCCAGGATCTCTCTTGGGGGCCGTAGCCTTTCCAGTCAATTAGGTAAAATAGTTTAGATTTGGAGATCTTGGAGTCCAGAATGCTTTTGACTTCAAACTCGAGTTCTCCATCAACTAGGATAGGTTTTGGAGATTTAGTTAGTCGGGTTTGAGGTTGCACGGGTTTTAATAGAGAGACGTGGAAGACCGGATGTATCTTCATGTGCGGGGGCAAGTCCAACTTGACCGCTACTGGGTTTACTATGGTAGTGATGGAATAGGGACCAAGGTATCTTGGGTTGAATGTGCGTGGCCCTTTTAGAGGTAGATATTTGGTGGATAACCAGACTTGATCCCCTACTTGATATTGAGGGGCTTCCTTCCGATGTTGATCTGCTCCTTTCTTGTATTGTTCTTTAGCCCTTTGAAGGTGAAAAACAGCTTCCTTAAAGGCTTGGGTGATTGTAGAATGCAGGTAGTCTACTGCTGGTGTTTCAAGATCTTGGAGGGGATCCAACTCCGAGGTTCGAGGGTGACTGCCGTACAAAAGAAAAAACGGGGTTTTCCCAGTTCCCAAATGGTCAGAGTTATTGTAGGCATATTCGGCTATCCAAAGGATGTCTTTCCAAGTTTTTTCAGTTTGTTGCAGCATGCAGCGTAAATACTGTTCCAGAGTTTGATTGGTCCTCTCGGTTTGTCCGTCGGTCTGAGGGTGGTGACTGGTCGATAGTCTCACATCAATTTGAGCCGACCGACAGCAACTTCGCCAAAAATGAGAAATAAATTGACTACCTCGATCCGAAATTAGAACCGAAGGAAAACCGTGCAGTCGGACGATGTTTTCGAGAAATTCTCGGGCCAGAGTTGCTGCTGTTGGCAAGCCTTTGAGCGGAATGAAATGCGCCATCTTGGAGAATAAGTCCACGATTACTAGAATCGTATTGTATCCGGAGCATGGAGGTAGATCGGTGATGAAGTCCATAGAAAGCGTATGCCAATGGCGAGGTGGGATGTCAATAGGGCGTAAGAGGCCTGCTGGTCTTTCCTTTTGACTCTTGTTTTGGGCGCATACTCCACAGGACATTATAAAGTCTCTGATATCTTTTTTCCAAGACGGCCACCAGAAGTAGCGCTTGATCTTTTCTGAGGTCTTGGCCATACCGGGATGTCCTTCCATTAAAGAATCGTGATAACAAGAGATTACTTTTTTCTGTAAATCTGTGCTGGGTAGGTATAATCGTTCTTGGAAATACAATAAGTTGTCCTTTACTGCAAAGTCCTTTCACTGCAGATGCCAATTCTGTATGTCTGCTGGAGTTACAAGTTGCCTGGCTTTATTCTTAACTTCCTCTATGGATTCTGTGGCGATTACACCCAGAATTCTTTGTTTGGGAATGATTGGTACAGGTTTAGGGTTGATCAAGTGTTCTTCCACTCCCATCCGAGAAAGGGCATCAGCTTTACCGTTCTTTGTACCAGGTCGATAGGTAATTATGAAGTCAAACTCGGCAAAGAATAATGCCCAACGGAGTTGTCTAGAGGATTGGGCTTTTGCGGTTTTCAAATATTGCAGGTTTCGGTGATCCGTAATCACAGTAACGGTGTGTCGGGCCCCCAGCAGATAATGCCGCCAAGCCTTAAAGGCAGACTTGATAGCCAGAAGTTCCTTGTCAGTAATCGTGTAATTGATTTCAGGAGGTGAGAATTTGCGGGACCAAAATGCCACGGGATGCAACTGATTGGTTACCGGGTCCTTTTGTGATAGAACTGCCCCCATGGCAAGGCTTGAAGCATCAGTTTCCACGATGTAGGGGAGTTCGGGGCGAGGGTGTTTTAAGATTGGTGCAGAGATAAATTTAGTCTTCAAATCCTATAAAGCTTGTTCCGCCTCGGTAGACCATTTAAAACGTTTGTTTTTCTTTAACAAAGCAGTGATGGGCTGGACTATTCGAGAGAATTCGGGGATAAACCTGCGGTAAAAGTTAGCGAAGCCTAACATGCTTTGCACACCCTTTACGGAGGATGGTGATGGCCATTTGAGAACTGCATCGACCTTCTTTGAATCCATACGCACTCCGCCAGGTGATAATATGAATCCCAAGAATTCAACTTCAGTCACGTTGAAAACACATTTTTCCAACTTAGCGAAAAGTTTGTGTTGACGCAATCTTTCGAGGACCATTTTCACGTGTTTCCGATGTTCAGATTCCGATGAAGAATAAACGAGGATGTCGTCAATGTAAACAACAACACACACATCTATGAGCTCTCTGAGGACATCGTTCATAAAATATTGAAAGGCGGCCGGGGCATTGCAAAGTCCGAAGGGCATGACCTGATATTCAAATAGCCCATACTTGGTGCGGAAGGCCGTCTTCCATTCATCGCCCTCTTTTACTCGTACCAAGTGGTAAGCTCCTCTAAGATCCAGCTTTGTATATATGCATGCTTTTCTGACTTGGTCCAGGAGTTCAGGGATCAAAGGTAACGGATATCTATTCTTAACAGTGATCTGGTTCAGGGAGCGATAATCTATACAAGTTCTAAGGTCTCCTTCCTTTTTTGGAACAAAGAACAAAGCTGAAGAAGCAGGGGACTTGGAAGGACGAATAAACCCATTTGCCAGGTATTGATCCAGGTATTGTCGAAGGTGAAGGTTCTCAGGCTCAGTGAGGGCATAAATTCTACTACAAGGAGGAGTAGATCCAGGTATCAGGTCTATCTGGCAGTCATAAGACCTATGAGGAGGTAGAGAGTTAGCCTGATCCTTCCGGAAAACATCTTGGTATTCTAGGTATTCGGGAGGTAACTGGGGAGTCTCTGAAGAAATTGCTGCCAGTGCAACACCAGGTGGTGGGTGACAAGTAGAGACACATTCTGGAAACTGGACCGTTCTTGCTCGCCAATCGATCAGAGGATTGTGTTTCTCTAACCAAGGTATTCCTAGAATAATCTGAAACTGAGGGGCCTTGATCACATCGAACACGATCTTCTCATGGTGTCCATCTTCACTTACTAGCGTCACCTCTTGAGTGGTATGCGTTACTGGCCCGGAGGCTATCTCCGTACCATCCACCGTAGTAATGACGTCCTTTACAGCCTTGGGACAAAGAGTTAGATTCAGCCTCAAAACCATTTCATGATCCACATAATTGCCGATGGCACCGCTGTCGACGTAAGCTTCAATTGCATGTAATCGATCCGGATTATCAGGGCTAATGAGGACCATAGGTATCACGAAATGCGAGGTCACGGAACTGGTTTTCACGCTCGGCAAGAGGACCTCTATTCTTGTCGGGCGAGGTCGTTTCCCTGCTCAGAGTTTCTAACTTTGGTAACTGCAGCTCCTACTGCCTTCTTGGCAGGTTTCACCGGACAGTCTCGAAGAAAGTGCCCTGAGTTTCCGCAATAGAGGCATAATTGCAACTGTTTTCTCCTTTCCCACTCCTTTTGTGTTAGAGGACCTTTCAGACCCCCTATTTGCATGGGTTCCCCAGAGTCTACTCCTTTGGAAGGAGTTGGCGGTTTGGAAAATACTCAAACATCAAACTTGGAACGATCGGCCTTCCTGTTCTGCAGTCTGTGATCTATTTGAACGACTAAGTCTATATAGTCCGAACAATCTTGTGGGGGATTCACTACTTGGGCTAACACATCTTTGAGCTCTCCATGTAGACCTCTATAAAACAGCGTAATCCTTTTGTCCTCAGGCCATTGAGTTTCCACTATCAATCTGTTGAAAGACGCAATATAAGCCAAAAGGTCTTGATTACCTTGTCGCAACGAAAGAAGCTCATTGTCCAAGGCCTGCCCCTGTGAATGTCTTGCGAACAGTTTTTCCATACTGAGCTGAAAAGCTTGAAAATCATGGAGGACCGGATCATCTTGATTTACTAGAGGGATCGACCAGTCTGCCGCATTGCCACTAAGGTACGAAAGCACGAAAGCTACTTTAGCTTGATCAGTTGGAAAGGCTGCTGGCCGGCATAAGAAATGCAACCGGCACTGATTGATAAATACTGCAAACCTCTTTGGGTCACCAGAAAATCGTTCGGGCGGAGCCAGAGGTACATTCCCAGGTAGGTTGATCTGCACTGGATTCATAGAGGATGTAGAAGGAAGATTTCCCCCAGATGCGGGTAACGGGGTCTGTCCGGCTTGTGACTGTAGCAATTGTCTAGCGAAATCATCTGTTCGCTCCTTGGAAATAATCAGTTCCCTTCTTAGAGCGTTCGTTTCCTGACGGGCTGCATGCACTTTTGCCCTTAGTTCCCCAAGTAACTGGGCTAGCTGGTCGGTATCTGAGGTTTCCATAGCGCCTGGACGGGAGTTTTGTGGTAGGCTTTGCGTTCTGTAACGCTCACCTGATTCCCGTAGAGGCGCCGGTCTTGACTGAGCGTATACCGTATCTTCAAAGGTGATGTGTAACACACGGCTGGCTCTTTGGGCTGGACCTCTGTGCACTGTATGTCTGACTTGAAGGGTAAGATGTCTGCAGATAGAAAATATGGGATTAAGGAACTGGGTTATTGAATGTCTCTCTCTTCTTCCCTTTCTCTTCTCCTGTAGAACCCCAAAGGTTAACGCTCTCACCTTAGGTAAGTGAACGCCGTGCTCTCCATCTGCCTCGGGGCAGGGTGCTGTAACCTGTTTCTTCACTGGATAAGGGGAGCAGGCCTCTTGACTTCAGAGGACTGCTGTCCGTCGTTTACTGCACGAACGGTAAGTTTCGAGTAATTCTAATGTCTTTAAAGTCTTTAGTAATGATGTTTCTTGTTTTGCAGGGTTCCGGCGATGGCGGATGACGGGCTGAAGTGAGTTGAAGATGGAGCCCGTGTGATGAATAGAAGCGCCTGGAAGCAGGTAAGTAAGCGCTTGTTGCCTGCTTCACGATGCGCTCTAACTGTCTTTTTATTTTGCAGGTACAAGTTCGGAGCGGCTGCAGGGTGCCGGAATACCCACTGGGTTAGATGTGGAAAGGAGTAATGGCACATGAGTATTAAAGTTCCCCAATGTCTTTAAACGCACCTTGTTTTGTCTTTCAGATGCGGGATGCAGCGCCAAAGGCCTCCGGAGCGTGCGAAGAGTTGGTAAGCTTTTGTATTTCAGATGCCGGAATGCAGCGCGAGGCGTTGGTGACAGCCGATGGACCAGGTAAGTGAAGAGCTGTCACTGAAGACCGTAATGCTAACCTGTTCTTTCTTGTCTTTATAGGTGTTGCTGAAGACTGGATTCAGGATGGTAAGCCTTTTTCCTTAGGCCCAGGATCAGATGCAGAAGACACGATGAGCGTTCTGCTGCAGAGGATGCAGAATAACGCAAAGCAAGATTCATCCATCGGGTGTGGTTTAAATAGCCTCCTGTAGTGCTTAGGTGTCTCCTTCCACAGCCACGCCTAGGTAAGAAAAGAGTTCCTGCTTTCCAGAAGAGTTCCAGTGTTCTGAATCTAGGGAGTGGCTCCTGCCCCACCCAACAGAAAAAAGTAGTTCCAAACAGAATAGGATCAGAGGCTCAACTGGCAGGCAAGTAAGCAGCATGGTCTGCTGCAGGTAAGTCCACCCAAGCATTATGAGCACGGTGCTTCCAGCGCTGGGACTGGGCATATTTATGAGCCTGGTGCCACTGGCGCCAGGACTGGGTCCAAAAGGTCCCAATTGGGACTGGTTGGCCCTCGAAACCTGGGTTATGGATCTGCTTCCAAGGGAGTTGGGAAAACCCTGACCTTTTGGAAGCAGAGATCATGACAGAAGCTCCCCGTGGACAATGATAGAGTAAAGAATTTCAAATAAATCTGCAGTGGGTCTGAAGGAACCCACCTTTCCAAAATACCCCTTCTCATTCCCACGGGCAGCGTATCGGACGAAAACGTTAAAAGCGGGAAGAGGAAGGGGCGGTGATCCTGAAGTTCCAGAGAGGAAAATAGGCGATCAGTGAGTGAAACAACGAAACTCGTTACCTTGGCAAATGTCTCATAGGCATTAGAACAAGTAGGGGAAAGGTAACAGAGGGTGGCGGAGAAAAATAAAGTAGCTAGAGGTAGAGTAGACGGTATATATTTAACAGGTTAATGACTCGAGTATAAAAAGAAAAACATATATAAAGAGGAATACCAGGGGGGCACCTGAGCTAAAATGTAAAAGAATACCAGGGTGCACCTGAGCTAAAACGTAAAAGAATACCAGGGGGGAACCTGAGCTAAAACGTAAGGGAATACCAAGGGGGCACCTGAGCTAAAGCATAAAATAATACCGGGGGGGACACCCGAGAGAAAAATGAGATTTTGCCTTGTTCCTGCACTTTAAAGAGTGGTCAGAAGGAACATGAACCCAGAGCCCACAGAGGGGGGACAATTTAGGCTACGATTATGTTTAAAGACGGAATTAACGGGGTTTGTTCAAATCCCATGGTGGGGTATTAATTAGAAGGCAGGAACATGTATGACCAGCTGGTGTCTGTCTAGTCTGTCAAGTGTCCGTCATATGTGTTTTACAGCTTGTTAAATGTACAACAATTGTATTGGTGATTGATTGAAATGCATTTTGGCCTAACGCAATTCTGTAACTAAGAGGGAATCTCCAGTGAATTGATGGTGTCTTTTGAGTTAATTGATAGTATACATTTTGACAGGAAGAAGTGGATTGGAGCTTGCGGTTCTGGTGCTCGCTCATACTAGTGGGAAGATTAAAAGATTGTGTAAATATTGTTGGTGTCGAAGTTAAAAAAATGGAAGAGGTTACCCCACTTGCGCACTTGTGCAAGCAACTGCCCAAGCATGCAATAAAATTGAAGAAATATAGCCAGGAGTGGTTTAAGGGTACCGCCAATAAGATGTTTATGCCTTGGCCCCAGAATGGGTCCTTGTCTAAGGCTGTTTTCCAGCACATGACAACCTTCCTACAGGCCCATATACTGGCAAGAAGCTTGAGAAACGTCTTGCTGTTCTTGAGCTTTGGAAGATGTTTGAGCAAACGAAGGAAGAAGAACCACCTGCAGACTGGATATTAAATGTATGTACGGAGGGGGGTGAAACACCTACCGTGCCACCATCCCCGCCAGACCCAGTCATTGAGGGAAGCAAATCAGAGGGTCTTTACCCGTTACGAGAACTCAAAGCAGCCACAGGGTACAGTAACCCTGCATATGAGTCAGCTACATGTGGTAGTGACGAAACTAAAGAACAGGAGCAGGAAATTGATTTGGCCTCTACAGTCCCGAGGGACAAGGAGAGGCGCGGCGATAGTAGTAAGGATCAGGCGCAGGCTAGTGCACCTCTCGATAAAGAGAGAGAGGGAAAGAAGCGGAAAGGAAGTGATGAGACAGCATTCGCGAAAGACGAATGGATGGGAGGACAGATACTATTAAAGCTAGATGGAAAGGAAAGGGATGATGTGCGGACGAGAGGAAGGCATGATGAAGAGCAAAGAAAGGAGAAAGAAGCAAGGGATGAAAGGATGAGAAAGAAGGATAGATTAAGGTGAGAACAACTATACCGCGAAGAGCAAGGAATACCGCTCAGTCGCACACAGTATGCAGCCTATGAAAAATACAGGCTGAACATGTTAAAATTGGAGGAAGAAAGGAGAGTGCACAAAAGGAAGGTGAAAAAGCAGGAAGACAAGGAGAGTAGAAGGGCAAAGGAACGTAGAAATGAACGAATGAGAGAAGTAGATAAGGCTAGAGAAGAAGCGAAAAAGCAAAAGGAGATAGATGAGGAATTGGAACGAAAACGTAGACAAAGGGTACAAGATCTTGAGTATTTGGAGCGGGTAGTCGTTAAACCCAATCCTACAGTAGAATGGGAAGACATAGAAGAATTCTTTCCTGCAAGCGATGCGGTACCAGGTACAAGCATGATAAATATTGACGATGACTTTGATACCAGCAGCATCGGGGAAATGATTGATAAAATCTATGATGAAATGGGGCTGGAATTAATTTCCCAAGGGGAAAGGGAAGATGAGCGCTTAGAGAGCACTCAGCTATATGACACTGAGGATGTCACTCGAAGTAGTGGGAGTAGGGGACTGTCCCTAGATAGACTAGAAATTGGACAGAACGAAGATGATGCAAGAAGTTGTGTAAACTGGGAATATTCATAGTCTGATTCTGGTGGGGATATGAAGGACGAGGCACAGGAGGAAGGGAGGCGATGTGAAAAACCGCTCCCTCGAGGCCAAGGGGTACGGTGGTTCGACGCCAGTGAATCTGAACCTAGCACATCGAAGCCTACCAAGGCACATGGCAAACGTTAGGGAACACCCTGCGATCAGAGGGGGGAGCCAGCATCCACCTATACAGGCAGATTAAGGGCATTGCCGGGTAGACGGCAAGGTGGTAATACTGCCCCGCCAGTAGTCGGGAGGAGTGGGGGAAAAGAATAGGAAGATTGTGCCTTTCAATTCCCACTGCTATAAAAAGGGGGAGTGAGCCCACAATACATTCCATGGCCACACATGGACCGAGAAAACTTAAAAAATAAGCTTCCATTGCTGACATCGGGGTCTGGGAAATGGATACACGAGTTAGAAAAGATGACTGGGGTCAGTTACCTTAGCTATAGGGGACATCAAGGGCCTCCTGATCGCCATACTTGGTGAAAGGGCTGACAATGTGTGGAAACGAGCTGGGTATCCAAGGGTAACGATAACTAACACTACCCATGACGGAGCACCGTTTAATAATTGTAGAGCAGCAGTGTGGAAAGCGCTGCGAACGCTGTACCTAGACACATCGGACATGGGAGCTATAATGACTCGGAAAATGAAAGAGTCAGAGGATCCGTTGATTTATATCCAAAATTTCAAGACACATGGGTGCTCGAAACGCATGAGTCTTGGTCAAAGTCTATCCCTGTCTTCTACCACATACTGTGTCAAGGGTTGCCTGAACCATTGCAAAAACAGCTCAAGAAATTGGTAGGGATCGAAGCCAAACCGTGGGGCAAAATTCAACTGACGATTGCACACTACTGCAGATTGTTACAAGAAAAGAACCGGAAAAAGGAAGCAACCCGTAAGGGGGAAGAAGCGAAGCTGGTACAAAAGAAGCTCTCAAAGTATACTCTCAAGGGAGCCATGTTGACCAGCCCAGCCGAGCCCAGCACGCAGCAAGTAAATAACCAAGCGAATACGGGATATTACCCGAGGGGTAGAGGATTTAGAGGAAGAGGATGGCAAGGTGGCCAGGGAGGTTTCCATGGTTATCAGGGAGGTTTTCAAAATAACCAAGGCAGATTTCAGAATGAACAGATGAGCGGTCAAGCCATGCCGGATGGGCAGATGGTCTGACCACCGCCAGTATGCTGGCTGTGCAGAATGACAGGACATGTGGCGTGCATGTGCAGAAACCAAGGCATGTGGCAAAACGGCCAAGGAATGGGAGGTGGTATGGTGCATCAGCCCGCCACCCTGCAACAAGGCAGTGCACAGGGCCACATAGTACAGCAGCAGGCAGCAAGCTTGCAGCAAGGTGCACAACAAGGGTTTCAACCCTCAAACATGGGGAACTTGCAACAGGGGCAGCCCCAACAGGCACCACTGCCGGTGCCACAAGGAATGAACAATGGAGGAGGAACCAACCTTGGGAATGGGGGTATTCCGCAAACTTACAGTGGGCCGAACCTATACATAAAATAGGACAGCTCACGGGAAACTCTGATGTGCTCTATCCTATCGGTGACACCAGACCCTAATAGGGAACCCAGGGTAAATGTTACCATAGGGGGTAAAGAATATTCCTTCTTAGTTGACATGGGTGCGACGCGTTCGTGCATACGAGAAGGCAAGTTTTCCTTGTCCGGCGAGGCTATAGATACTCAGAGTTTCACTGGAGCTCATAGCAGAGTTTCCTTTACAGACACACTCCCAGTCTCAGTGGGAGAGCGTGAAATGAATGTGCCCTTATTGTACTCACGTCAGTCCCCAGTAAACATCATGGGTTGAGATTTGATGACAAAGTTGAATATGACAATCTGGTTTACTGAGGATGGTATGGTGTGCTCCACGCCAGGAATGCACTATTCTAATGTGTACGAAATGATTAGAGCATACACTAGACGTGCAGCCATGTGAGCTATACTGCTGGAGCCAGAAGTTTTCGCATATGGCGTACGAGTGCTTATGGCGGGATTGCCAGGCCTCGCAGACAAACCTATGAGAACCCCTGACAAATTTCTATTTAGACCAAGAATACCCATGCATGAGGAAGAGGGACAAATATTTCCCTTGGAAATACAATCTGCCACAGTAAAGGGGAAGGTCGTCCTGGTAGAAGGATATGATGACGAAGGAAGGCAATGGTGCGCTGTTATCGCCATTGAAGAAGGGTATCGAGTGACTAACGTAACGGATGATGATCTGTTCGAAGAACACCCTGAATTAGAAAAGACAGGAGTGGAAGTAAGTCTCATATTCTGGTTTAAAATGATCAAACGAGAAGTGCCACAGAGAATTATGTTGGCGATGATACGTCCAGAATACTTCGAGGAGGACATGGCCCAGGTGCCTGTCACAGTATGGACAACAGGGCCTTATGACGTAGGACTCCTGAAGGTGGCGGGAGAGGTGAAAATAAAACTAAATCCAGGAGCGATCCTACCAAGTGCGCGACAGTATTCCATGTCCAGAGAGCGGATGAGGGGATCGCAAAGACAATTTCTGCCATGATGGAACAGGGCATCCTAGTGACGTCAAAATCAACCTGTAACACAGTGATCTATCCCGTCATGAAATCGAAGGGCGGGTCTTGGCATTTAATCCAGGATTTAAAACGATATTGTCGAAGCCGAGTTCCCTATAGTCCCTAACCCGTCTACCATTTTGTGTAACATACCCACTGAGGCAAAATATTTCATGGTGATCGATTTGAAAAATTCATTTTTCTCAATTCCGTTGCACCATGACTCGCAAGACTTGACATCGTTTACGTTCAGGCAAATGCGCCTGAAAAGCACAAGGCTACGACAGGAGTATTGTGAGTCCCCATCCATTTTTAACAGAGTCCTGCAAATTGACCTAAGCAATATTGGGGTAGACATTGTTGTTTTGCAGTATGTAGATGACATTCTGATCTGCAGCACCACTGAGGAGCAATGCAGGAGTGACTCTGTCCAGCTACTAATGATACTAGTTGAGAAGGGGTACAAAGTTGATAAAGAAAAGTTGCAATACTGTCAGCAGGAAGTGCTGTACATAGGGCAACTAATCTCTCATGAAGGGAAAAAGATAACCCCAGAAAGGGCTGAAGCCATCATGAACACAGCCAAGCCGTGCACGATCAAGCAAATGCAAGGCTTTTTAGGCCTGTGCAATTATGTCCGAGCCTGGGTCTTTGACTACAGCTCGTACACCAAGCCCTTGCTTCAGGCCCTGAAGAAGGCCCAAGCGACACAGGAAGAAATCGAGTGGACTGAGGCAATGGAAAAGAGTTTTTCAGAACTCAAGGGGGCAATTTGTAAGGCCCCAGTTCTTGGGATCCCTAATTATGCAGAAGAATTCTATCTGTTCTCACATACCGATGGCAATTTTATGACGGCAGTACTTGCTCAAAGAACATCGCTGGGGGCAAACCTCTAGCGTATTACAGCGGGTGTCTGGACCCGGTTATGAGGGGCCACTTCCCATGCGAACACAATCTGGCCGCCGCCGCATTTGCCATCGAAAAGGCATCTTCCATTGTGATGGGGTACTCCATGACATTGTATGTCGAGCACTCACTGTTCGCCATATTGGAAAAGCCAAAAGGCACATTGACACCACAGAGAGCATCTGCCTATGAAGTGATCATCTCTAATCCATCGATCAAAACAGTTAGATGTAAAACGGTAAACCCTGCAACGTTCATAATAGAACCAGTAACCGAGGGTGAACCAGTCCATGACTGTGCAAACTATGAAGAATTCTACGATGAAATCCCAAGGGTAAAGGAAAACACCCTGCCAAGTGGGGAGGTTGTCTTCATTGACGGTTCTTCTAGAATCGACCAAGAAGACGGACAAAGGTACACAGGCATAGCCGTGGTGAAAAACCTGGCGAATGGAGAGTTTCAGGTACTCGTCAGTGCGCGAATACCCTCTCACTATTCAGTCCAAGCTGCAGAACTGGTGGCACTGATACTCGCCATCGAAAATCATGCAGATCAGGAAGTGACGGTGTACAGTGATTCTGCCTATGTGATTTCCACCGTGCACGCAGGTTTAGCACGATGGAAAAGGAGGGGTTACCTCTGAGCAGACGGCACGCCAGTCCAACATGCAGCCTTACTGGATA
Source organism: Ambystoma mexicanum (assembly GCF_040938575.1). NCBI lineage: Eukaryota > Metazoa > Chordata > Amphibia > Caudata > Ambystomatidae > Ambystoma > Ambystoma mexicanum. Next base: position 577,421,119 of record NC_090925.1, read on the forward strand.
GGCTGATAAAAGCACTACATCTCCCAGTGTGCATAGCGGTCGTGAAATGCGCCGCTCACACCAAGGGGACAGATTTTGTGTCATGTGGAAACCATGAAGCAGACACGGAAGCCAAGCATATGGCATCCAAGAACGAAACAATCATGGACGTGGAGGTGGCACCTACCCATGAATGAACGAATGATGGTAGCGCGAGCCACACCAGAAGCCTATAGCAATATGGGGCAGAATCAGTTAATGGAGCTCCAAGGGGAGGCACCTCAAGAGGAAAGAAATGTATGGCAGCGTCGAGGGTGCTCTTTAAAACCCTCTGATGGATTGTGGAGGCAAGACAGCACTGGTAAACCAGTAATGCCTGTCACCCTTCTAAAGGTAGCGTTAGAACAGCTCCACTACCCCTTACACATGTCAAAAGAAAATCTTGCTGCAATGCTCGCAGAAGACTGGTTCACGCCGAATTTAGCAGAGCATGTTGCATTTTTTATGGTCAACTGCATAATTTGTCAGCAATTCACCTCTGGGCACACATTAAAAGTAGTTAGAGGAATCATTCCCAGACCTAATGGATTGTGCCAGCACCTACATATCGATTAAGTCGATATGATTCAGGTGTGTAGTGGGTACAGGTATTTAATTGTGATGGTGTGTCCTTTCTCAAGATGGATAGAATGTAACGCTCACCTGATTCTCGCAGAGGCGCCGGTCTTGACTGGGCGACTACCGTATCTTCAAAGGTGATGTGTAGCACCCGGTTGGCTCTTTGGGCTGGACCTATGTGCACTGTATGCCTGACGTGTAGAGTAAGATGTCTGCAGATAGAAAATATGGGGTTAATGAACTGGGGTTATTGGGGTGTCCCTATCTCTTTCCTCTTCTCCTCTCCTGTAGACCCCCAAAGGTTAACGCTCTCACCTTAGGTAAGTGAATGCCGAGCTCTCCATATGCCTCGGGGCAGGGTGCTGTAACCAGTTTCTTCACTGGATAGGTAGCGCAGGCCTCTTGACTTCAGAGGACTGCTGTCCGTCGTTTACTGCACGAACGGTAAGTTTCGAGTCATTCAAATGTCTTTAAAGTCTTTAGTAATGATGTCTTTTGTTTTGCAGGGTTCCGGCGATGGTGGATGACGGGCTGAAGTGAGTTGAAGATGGAGCCCGTGTGATGAATAGAAGCGCCTGGAAGCACGTAAGTAAGCGCCTGTTGCCTGCTTCACTATGCGCTCTAACTGTCTTTTTATTTTGCAGGTACGAGTTCGGAGCGGCTGCAGGGTGCCGGAATACCCACTTGATTAGATGTGGAAAGGAGTAATGGCACGTGAGTATTAAAGTTCCCCAATGTCTTTAAACGCACCTTGTTTTGTCTTTCAGATGCGGGATGCAGCGCCGAAGGCCTCCGGAGCGTGCGAAGAGTTGGTAAACTTTTGTCTTTCAGATGCCGGAATGCAGTGTGAAGACCTCCGGAGCGCACGAAGAGTAGGTAAGCCTTTGCCTTTCAGATGCCGGAATGCTAACCTGTTCTTTCTTGTCTTTATAGGTGTTGCTGAAGACTGGATTCAGGATGGTAAGCCTTGTTCCTTAGGCCCAGGACCGGATGCAGAAGACACGATGAGCGTTCTGCTGCAGAGGTTGCAGAATAACGCAAAGCAAGATTCATCCACCGGGTGTGGTTTAAATAGCCTCCTGTAGTGCTTAGGTGTCTCCTTCCACAGCCACGCCTAAGTAAGAAAAGAGTTCCTGGTAAGAAAAGAGTTCCTGCCTTCCAGAAGAGTTCCAGTGTTCTGAATCTAGGGAGTGGCTCCAGCCCCACCCAACAGGAAAAGTAGTTCCAAACAGAAGAGGATCAGAGGCTCAACTGGCAGGCAAGTAAGCAGCATGGTCTGCTGAAGGTAGGTCCACCCGAGCATTATGAGCCCGGCGCTTCCAGCGCTGGGACTGGGCATATTTATGAGCCTGGTGCCACTGGCGCCAGGACTGGGTCCAAAAGGTCCCAATTGGGACTGGTTGGCACTCGGAACCTGGGTTATGGATCTGCTTCCAAGGGAGTTGGGAAAACCCTGACCTTTTGGAAGCAGAGATCATGACATAGAAGCAGGTCCCTGTACACACCCTGATGCAGCCTGTGCTGCAAAATTTCTGGTGAGGAAAGTGTTCCCTAGGTGGGGGGTGTGCAAGGTAATGAGATCAGATAATGGGCCCAATTTTGTAAACACAGTGTTTGAGCAGATTATTTAGTTGCTTGGTATAAAGCACAAGTTCTCGTCGGCGTATCATCCAGAGGGAAATGGGATATGTGAGCGGCTCAACGGCCTGTTAAAAGAGAGAATAGGCAAGTTGAAGCTCACATTAAAGAAGGGATAGTTGCACTGTCTACCACTGGCATTCTATGCTCTTCGGAACCAACCAGGCTCCGACCATCATCTTACGCCGCACAAAATTGTTACTGGTAGAAGGATGAGGACCCCTCTTACCCCCGAGACAGGGCTAGATGTGATGCCCAGCCTGCTAGGGTAGTTCTGGGAGCAGAGATGAAGGATTACCTTGACTGTCACACATCCAGCGCCACTGTCATTTCAGGCCAGCTGCAGCGATGGCATAAAGGGAACAGCACAGCACAAACCGCAACAGACAGTGCTGATGCAGGCACAGCTTAGAGCCTTTATCCGCCCCTTGTCTTCCCTGGCGACAGCGTCCTCATACAGAATTTTACATGGAAAAAATGAGACGAGCCAAGCTTTCATGGCCCTTTCATTGTAGAGGGCTGCACCCCGTCCGCTGTCAAGTTTGAGGTCAGAAGAGCCCGGATCTTCCTTAATGACATCAAACCGTTTATAGGAGAGAGCACTCCTACTGCATCCACCTCCGAAGAATCTACAGACAACAGGGAAGGACCTCAGCACGTGCAGACAAGATCTATGGCGAGGAAGAAAGACGCATGAGCAGAGAAGAAAAGAAAAGAGCCTGTTTGTGAAAATCGTGTCCACACTGAACTTTTCCTTTATGCACAGAAAGAGACAAAACCAAGCAAACGAACACTCTGTGCAGCCAAAAGTGCAGGGTAAAAAGGAGAATCATATATTCCATAACCGCAGTGACTCTAGTAACTCGAACACATTGAACCACACGAAGCATTGAACATGAACTCTAAGACTCTGATAAGTAGTAAAATAAGACATTTCTGAGAACCAAAAAATATTATTCTAAAGCATCCAGTACCAAGAATTTGTGCACAGAACTTATGGTACATCCCGGCAGAAGTCTCAAGTGGGATGTACTCACCTATTTCCAGCTTGTGCGCCTAATATATCCGTCACTCATAGGGAGAGGAACAAGTGTCGCAGAATACATTAAAGATCCAGAAAATAAGAAGGTAATCAGGCAACTACTGACTGTAATCACAGAGGTCTTCACCGAGTTGCCCGAGCACAGTGAACAAGAGACTAATGCTCCCACCCCAAGTGATCATTGATGAAATAACGTATACATTATTCTTCCGAATCATAGACGAGTGCCCAGGGCTTGTCGGGAGAACCACAGATACACTGACTTTCATCAGAGATCCCCGAAACAATTACTTTTTGAACCAAGTGTGGTATAAACTGAACCATATGGTAGCAATCCACGCAGCAGGAAAGTGCAAAAACTGCTCACAACAAAATAAAGACTAGTGATCGGGACCCAGCAAAACAAAGCAAATGTCCCTGTCCCCTGCAGACACGCAGCTAGCCCACATATCCTGATTAGATTAGTCACAGACTATCCCAAAATGGTGGGAAGGCCTGCTGATGTTGATGTTGTCACTTTCCTCAGAGATCCAGTCAATTTCCTACACATGAAGGCTCTTCTCCACGGGATCATGCTCCAAGTGGAACTGTCCAACTTCCAGCAAGAATTCCTTCTGTTCACCGAGGGACAGATCGAGGTAAGTACAAAGACTGTACATGTCACAAAAAAAGGGCCTGTGATCTAGAGGCCAGAAAGTAAGAGCGAATGTCGTTGACACCAGAAGACAGCAGATACGCATTCCGAGTCTTCTTCCACCTCATTGAGAACTTTCCAGAACTAGTGGGTAGACCCATCACTGTCGACGTGCTCACCTTCCTCAGTGACCCAGCAAAGAACGTGCAACTCAAAAGGCTCCTGAGAACTATCATCTCGCAGCTGAGAATCAATTACGGACATCCATTACTGAGGAGAGCCTTGGGGGGGGAGACCCACGATAAAACTCTTCATCATCCTTCCGCCGAGAAGAGAGTAAGAAAACAAGGACAAGGTTCTCCATTCTGCTAACATAGGACGGATTGAGAAGAGCAGAAACAAGGATAACCATGTTGTGTTCATATTTTATTTTTTATTTTTATTTTATTTCTGTATTTTTTTTTTATTTTTATCATCTTTCTGCCGTGGCGCAGATGGAGGAGAAAGACACTACTCTTCAACGTGTCAACGAACGACCAATTGGAAGGAACGGACACAAGAATTTCACCATCGTTTTTTCTATTTTCAAAATCTTTCTTATTTCTTCCTACCTTCTCATATGTTACTTTTATTTTTATTTTTAATTTTATTTTTTCAACATTTTATTTTTGCGTGATTTGTAGCGAATCCATCTCTTCATGGTGTCATAGCGAACAGATTCCTGCATGTCCTCAAGGTCATGGTGAATTGGAGGGGAGCTCTGAAACTATGTTTATTATATAAATGCAAAATGAAAATGATATGATAAAGACGGTAGTCTAACCTTTCTCCATAGTCTAACTAAACGGTACTGTGGCGCATATCTCGAGACTACTGGTTACACCCATAAGGGGGACATTTGAATAATTCTCGTCACTTTAGTATTTGCTGAACCTTTTGAGCAATGACATCAAAGTAAGAAAGGAAATAAATTATTGACCATGGACTTGATCGGCATGGGGGCCCAGAACAGTAGCCTAGTTTTGCCACCCGCGGAGGGGCGCCCCCGCTTCTCTGGAAGGAAATGCTGCAAGCTATCGTTTAAAGACATTATATGTATATGCATAATGATTATTATTGTGTTTTTGTCTCTATCAGAACTGCATTTTTTATCGGTGCACGGAGTGTCCCATTGTCTGTGCATCCACCAGATAACGAATATCTGGGTCCCACAGAAGCACCCAGACCATATATCGTCATCCCTGTTCCAAGAAAAGCTGTTGGTAAAGCAAATGAACTGAAACTGAATGTAATAGATAGTGACAGCTACACGGTTGAGGTTATGAATGATGAGAAAAGCTGGAGACAGGGTCAGCTCGTAATGAATGATAACATAGCACTGTCCACGGCACGCACCCACACACTGAGTGCACACGAACAAGGGCAAGTGCCAATGGCTATGAGACCTCAGACCAAGTCAACAATAAAAGAAAAACTGCCTAAGGATCGACCAGCTCCAGAAAATAGCGGAAGTAAACAAGAGGAGCCAGGTGGGAACACAAGCAGAGGGGGAATGACAGAATCCCTCAAAGAGCCGGAAGAAGCCACGAAGGAACTTACGGAGAAAACACATGCGTTGGTTGAATATGTGTTCCCGCTCATACTTAGAGCCAAGAAACTACATGAGGAGCTGAGCAAGAAAACCACAGAAAATGTAATAACGAGCACGCCTGCTCCAACGCCAGAAATAAGCATCAGGCCTACAATGCCGCCACGCGTTGGGAAGATGACGAGCCAATGGTGGTGGGAGGAGGTCTACAAAAGAATGCATGAGGGAAGGAAAAGAAATGCAAAACATCCCCCTATTACTGCAGGGCAGGAAATGAAACGTGCCCCACCAGGGATAATACCCGAAAGCCTACCCTAACGGAAGAGCAGTACAGACGCATTCAGAAACATATTGATTGCCAATTACAGAAAAATGTTAAGAATCAAGAGAAGCCCATATTAAACCGACAACGAACTAAACAATTACTTGGACAGCACAGCCCATCTAGGAAACAGCATTTGGTACCAACACATGAAGGAAGTTGGAAGGTGATTGTTTCCTCTGTGCACTCCAGCCATACAAAATGGGCAAGTCCAAAATCTTTGTGGTGATAGAAGTTGATGTCCCCACTGCACACTGCATGTCACACGTAGCAATGTGCAACACCAGAGGGCAGTTTATGGGGAGAGACGCCTCCCTGATATGGGCCAATGAAAAGGATTTCCCTGATGAAGACGGTTGTGTTCAAGACATCAAAACAAGAAACAGGGGACACACCAAGAAACATGTGATTAGATATGAGAACCCTGATGTCAAAGGATCACGAATAAGATGGGAAATAAACCTGAGACTGAATGTCCAAGGGAAAACAGCTGAAGCTCAAATCTGGAAGAACCAAGGCCAAATGCAGATTTGGGGCTCAGTAGTGTCCCCAAACGGATGGGAAGAAGGGGTCGTGATCTGCCAAGCCTGGGTGCTCCTTGGAGCCTGCCAAGAAGTAATAGAAAATTCACAAAGACTATGCAAACAATTGTGGCCAAGATTGGTAAAGCTGCTAACATGGGTCGAAGACAGAGGAGGACCCCTGCAAATAGTACCACTGAAAAACCCAAAACTGTGCTTCAGAAGTAATGGCACGAGGAAAATGGGGGAGAATCAAAACTGCGGACGAATATATGAAGCCCCAGGGATGTTGCCAGGAACCACAGTCCTGATTGAACATTACTGGGCATGTGGGTCCAAGGCATACATAAGGCTACCAAGGAACTGGGGAGGCATATGCACACTGGTGAACGTCCATGTTCTGGCACTGGTGATTCAAAAAAATTGACTGAATTTGGACAGCTTCCCAAAAGCAGATGCTCACCTGATGAAAAGGAGGTCTGTGAAGTTAATGTTGAGGATGAAGAGAGAAAATTACTTCTCCACCAAATCAGAGGATGCATTTCATGCCATTCCCTACGAACACAGACTGTTTAGCCTAACCTCATCCATATTCACAATAATACACTTGCTGCATATCCAAGTTAGTGCAAATACCAAATGGTTGCAGATAACCAGATGGGAATTACTGCAGACCATCAATACTACCATAAAAGGATTCAACACGATTAAAGAAGAACTAAGAGCAGTCTGCCTGATGACTCTCCAGAACAGATATGTGCTTGACATGATTACAGTGATGGATGGAGGTGTTTGTGTAAAAATCGGAGAATCGTGTTGCACATTTATACCATCGCACAATGAGGAAAATGGAACCCTCACCGAGGCCATAGGCATGCTGACAAGCCTAAAGAACCAGATGACAGAGGAAACAGATGAAGTGGACGATGGCAGCTGGTTTGGGAACTTATTCTCCTGGGTCCCACAATGGATGGCTGACATATTCAAATTTCTGGGAGCCCTACTAGCTATGGTGCTGCTATGATTCAGTGTTATCAAGATAATCATCACACAGTGCCAGAAAACTGCAAAGAAGCCCATTGGGATGAAAATTATGGTCAATATCGAGACAGGTTGGAGGCCCAGAGACTTGACAGATGAAGAGATAAAGGACTTCATGAAGGCCAGTGAATTTGCACCAGAGGGAACAAAATTCACTTATTCCGAGAAACGAAGAAGGTATGAAGGAAAATGGATTTATTGCAGTCCAAATGGACAATGCCAGCTGATGACCTGGAACGAAGATGAGCATGTGAAAACAGCAGGAAGCTTGAAAGTGGTGATAAAGATATGGACACCAAAATTGTATGCATTCACGCCATCTTGTATAAACCCGGAAGACGATGAACAAGACATTGAAGAAACAAAGAAACTAAATATAAAGGAGGAAGCAGAAGTGGTCGATGAACCGACCAGAGGGGGGAGTGTAGAGGAGGTCCCAGATATGGCCTACACCCCTGCCCCAATTGCGAGTTGCCAGTAAAATACTCACCAAGGTATGTGACGTATGAGGAGCAACTGAACCAACAGAGAGCCGCATTGGGCCTCTGCCCTGTGTACATTAGAAGATCAGTACCTGTTGAAATGCCAATAAGCAGACAGCCCTGGGCAGCACAGTACCCAATCAGACAACCATACCAGCCGCTGATACGAAACGATGAGTATTTACAGACTGTCCATGAGGAGACACAAAGAGCCCTAATGGAAGGCGAACAATGATGAGAAGAGGGCCTGGACAGACTAATGCATGACAAAAGGCAGCACGCGAACGTGTGTATCCATGAAAACAGGTGCAAGAGACACGAAGGACAACACAATGGTAAAACGTAAGAAACGTCGTAGCGAAAGAACCAAGATGAAAGATTCGAACCAGTTAATGCGTGTAAATAGGCTCGAAATGCAAGATGCTAAGAAATCGATACTGCTTGCAATGCTTAGTAGAAGATAGAGCGGCAAGCGCCAACCATATATCTACTTCAATAAGGCACAATGTACATTTGCGACTCCATTTTGTAAAAGCAAAAGTACGCCCAGGCGACCAAGGCCTAACTGGTCGGGTTTCATATCCAAGCCCAAGCCAGGGGAAAGAGCGGAATCGAAACTCAACAAAGAATGGCTCAGGCCTGGGAAATCGAGGTCAACCCAAGAGAGGGAGGCGAGCTTCAGCTAAGGAGAATCGAAACTTCAGAGCATACCAGCCTGCCCTGTGAAGGTCAAGATAAGGAGGCCCGGGCAGGTGGTGGAGCTACATGGAGAATTAAATACACAAAAAGCTGGAAACTGAATCAGATTCACAGTGAACCAACACATGACCAGCCAGGCGTGAAGATGTACCACCGTCTGATGTCACACAGATCCAAGGGGTGCCATAACGTTTCCTGATAAGAGACTACAGTTTCGAGGACTTCCTTAGCCAACTAATTGACACATCGCCCTAAAACCACTGATTGATGGAAGGGAGGCAGGGTGAATCTTGGGACACTAGGCACCTGGGTGTCCAGCCTGCATGCTGCTAATTAAAGTGGAGATTTATGGTTAGGGGTGTAACTTGCCCAATCACAATGGACCATGTAATCTAGGGTCCTATAGACACTGTAACCAATAGGATGTCATACTTATAGTGACGTCCATCGTGTCTGATGTAGAGGGATGGGTGTAGACGCCCACCAGATACGAGTTAACCAATCCGCATGCTCTATTGTCATATATAGATATAACACCTATACTTAAGTTACCTTTCCCAACCAATTATATTGCGTGATGATCTTTTGTAGAATTAGACGTCAATGATGAGGAGTTTTGCATGTAAAAATGGCTGTTCAACTGAAGTTCGGGGAAATCAGAGCGAGAGAGGTGTTTGCAATGCTGGTGATTTCCATATGCTGATCATTAAACTGACTTCCCTTTGCCAATTTACTGAGTCTTGATTTTTGAGATGTGCTGGAGTATGTGAATCCTGCACCCTGTCCTCACACTGTGCAGCTATCCAGTATTACAAGTTCTTGGGCGTTGAGTACTGACCAATGAGCCCGTCAGTAATTTCCTCTCCTCGTGAACACTTGGTAGCGTGAGGATGGTTTCGGCCATCGATTATTGATAATCAATTAATTTAGTTATAAGACACCCTTAGACCGACGGCACAAAGTAACTCTGGGACTTCAGTTACTTCACGAGTCCTTTCTCCATTCCGGCTTAGTAGACCGAGAAGCTCCCCGTGGACAATGATAGAGTAAAGAATTTCAAATAAATCTGCAGTGGGTCTGAAGGAACCCACCTTTCCAAAATAACCCTTCTCATTCCCACGGGCAGCGTATCGGACGAAAATGTTAAAAGCGGGAAGAGGGAGGGGTGGTGATCCTGAAGTTCCAGAGAGGAAAATAGGCGATCAGTGAGTGAAACAACGAAACTCGTTACCTTGGCAAATGTCTCATAGGCATTATAACAAGTAGGGGAAAGGTAACAGAGGGTGGCGGAGAAAAATAAAGTAGCTAGAGGTAGAGTAGACGGTATATATTTAACAGGTTAATGACTCGATATAAAAAGAAAAACATATATAAAGAGGAATACCAGGGGGGCACCTGAGCTAAAATGTAAAAGAATACCAGGGTGCACCTGAGCTAAAACATAAAAGAATACCAGGGGGGAACCTGAGCTAAAACGTAAGGGAATACCAAGGGGGCACCTGAGCTAAAGCGTAAAATAATACCGGGGGGGACACCCGAGAGAAAAATTAGATTTTGCCTTGTTCCTGCACTTTAAAGAGTGGTCAGAAGGAACATGAACCCAGAGCCCACAGAGGGGGGACAATTTAGGCTACGATTACGTTTAAAGACGGAATTAACGGGGTTTGTTCAAATCCCATGGTGGGGTATTAATTAGAAGGCAGGAACATGTATGACCAGCTGGTGTCTGTCTAGTCTGTCAAGTGTCCGTCATATGTGTCTTACAGCTTGTTAAATGTACAACAATTGTATTGGTGATTGATTGAAATGCATTTTGGCCTAACGCAATTCTGTAACTAAGAGGGAATCTCCAGTGAATTGATGGTTTCTTTTGAGTTAATTGATAGTATACATTTTGACGGGAAGAAGTGGATTGGAGCTTGCGGTTCTGGTGCTCGCTCATACTAGTGGGAAGATTAAAAGATTGTGTAAATATTGTTGGTGTCAAAGTTAAAAAAATGGAAGAGGTTACCCCACTTGCACACTTGTGCAAGCAACTGCCCAAGCATGCAATAAAATTTAAGAAATATAGCCAGGAGTGGGTTAAGGGTACCGCCAATAAGATGTTTATGCCTTGGCCCCAGAATGGGTCCTTGTCTAAGGCTGTTTTACAGCACATGACAACCTTCCTACATGCCGCATATACTGGCAAGAAGCTTGAGAAACGTCTTGCCGTTCTTGAGCTTTGGAAGATGTTTGAGCAAACGAAGGAAGAAGAACCACCTGCAGACTGGATATTAAATGTATGTACGGAGGGGGGTGAAACACCTACCGCGCCACCATCCCCGCCAGACCCAGTCATTGAGGGAAGCAAATCAGAGGGTCTTTACCCGTTACGAGAACTCAAAGCAGCCACAGGGTACAGTAACCCTGCATATGAGTCAGCTACATGTGGTAGTGACGAAACTAAAGAACAGGAGCAGGAAACTGATTTGGCCTCCACAGTCCCGAGGGACAAGGAGAGGCGCGGCGATAGTAGTAAGGATCAGGCGCAGGCTAGTGCACCTCTCGATAAAGAGAGAGAGGGAAAGAAGCGGAAAGGAAGTGATGAGACAGCATTTGCGAAAGACGAATGGATGGGAGGACAGATACTATTAAAGCTAGATGGAAAGGGAAGGGATGATGTGCGGACGAGAGGAAGGCATGATGAAGAGCAAAGAAAGGAGAAAGAAGCAAGGGATGAAAGGATGAGAAAGAAGGATAGATTAAGGTGAGAACAACTATATCGCGAAGAGCAAGGAATACCGCTCAGTCGCACACAGTATGCAGCCTATGAAAAATACAGGCTGAACATGTTAAAATTGGAGGAAGAAAGGAGAGTGCACAAAAGGAAGGTGAAAAAGCGGGAAGACAAGGAGAGTAGAAGGGCAAAGGAACGTAGAAATGAACGAATGAGTGAAGTAGATAAGGCTAGAGAAGAGCGAAAAAGCAAAAGGAGATAGATGAGGAATTGGAACGAAAACGTAGACAAAGGGTACGAGATCTTGAGTATTTGGAGCGGGTAGTCGTTAAACCCAATCCTACAGTAGAATGGGAAGACATAGAAGAATTCTTTCCTGCAAGCGATGCGGTACCAGGTACAAGCGTGATAAATATTGACGATGACTTTGATACCAGCAGCATCGGGGAAACGATTGATAAAATCTATGATGAAATGGGGCTGGAATTAATTTCCCAAGGGGAAAGGGAAGATGAGCGCTTAGAGAGCACTCAGCTATATCACACTGAGGATGTCACTCGAAGTAGTGGGAGTAGGGGACTGTCCCTAGATAGACTAGAAATTGGACAGAACGAAGATGATGCAAGAAGTTGTGTAAACTGGGAATATTCATAGTCTGATTCTGGTGGGGATATGGAGGACGAGGCACAGGAGGAAGGGAGGCAATGTGAAAAACCGCTCCCTCGAGGCCAAGGGGTACGGTGGTTCGACGCCAGTGAATCTGAACCTAGCACATCGAAGCCTACCAAGGCACATGGCAAACGTGAGGGAACACCCTGCGATCAGAGGGGAGCCAGCATCCACCGATACAGGCAGATTAAGGGCATTGCCGTGTAGACGGCAAGGTGGTAATACTGCCCCGCCAGTAGTCGGGAGGAGTGGGGGAAAAGAATAGGAAGATTGTGCCTTTCAATTCCCACTGCTAGAAAAAGGGGGAGTGAGCCCACAATACATTCCATGGCCACACATGGACCGAGAAAACTTAAAAAATAAGCTTCCAATGCTGACATCGGGGTCTGGGAAATGGATACACGAGTTAGAAAAGATGACTGGGGTCAGTTACCTTAGCTATAGGGGACATCAAGGGCCTCCTGATCGCCATACTTGGTGAAAGGGCTGACAATGTGTGGAAACGAGCTGGGTATCCAAGGGTAACGATAACTAACACTACCCATGGAGGAGCACCATTTAATAATTGTAGAGCAGCAGTGTGGAAAGCGCTGCGAACGCTGTACGTAGACACATCGGACATGGGAGCTATAATGAATCGGAAAATGAAAGAGTCAGAGGATCCGTTGATTTATATCCAAATTTTCAAGACACATGGGTGCTCGAAATGCATGAGTCTTGGTCAAAGTCTATCCCTGTCTTCTACCACATACTGTGTCAAGGGTTGCCTGAACCGTTGCAAAAACAGCTCAAGAAATTGGTAGGGATCGAAGCCAAACCGTGGGGCAAAATTCAACTGACGATTGCACACTACTGCATATTGTTACAAGAAAAGAACCGGAAAAAGGAAGCAACCCGTAAGGGGGAAGAAGCGAAGCTGGTACAAAAGAAGCTCTCGAAGTATACTCTCAAGGGAGCCATGTTGACCAGCCCAGCCGAGCCCAGCACGCAGCAAGTAAATAACCAAGCGAATACGGGATATTACCCGAGGGGTAGAGGATTTAGAGGAAGAGGATGGCAAGGTGGCCAGGGAGGTTTCCATGGTTATCAGGGAGGTTTTCAAAATAACCAAGGCAGATTTCAGAATGAACAGATGAGCGGTCAAGCCATGCCGGATGGGCAGATGGTCTGACCACCGCCAGTATGCTGGCTGTGCAGAATGACAGGACATGTGGCGTGCATGTGCAGAAACCAAGGCATGTGGCAAAACGGCCAAGGAATGGGAGGTGGTATGGTGCATCAGCCTGCCACCCTGCAACAAGGCAGTGCACAGGGCCACATAGTACAGCAGCAGGCAGCAAGCTTGCAGCAAGTTGTCAACAAGGGTTTCAACCCTAAAACATGGGGAACTTGCAACAGGGGCAGCCCCAACAGGCACCACTGCCGGTGCCACAAGGAATGAACAATGGAGGAGGAACCAACCTTGGGAATGGGGGTATTACGCAAACTTACAGTGGGCCGAACCTATACATAAAATAGGACAGTTCACGGGAAACTCTGATGTGCTCTATCCTATCGGTGACACCAGACCCTAATAGGGAACCCAGGGTAAATGTTACCATAGGGGGTAAAGAATATTCCTTCTTAGTTGACATGGGTGCGACGCGTTCGTGCATACGAGAAGGCAAGTTTTCCTTGTCCGGCGAGGCTATAGATACTCAGAGTTTCACTGGAGCTCATAGCAGAGTTCCCTTTACAGACACACTCCCAGTCTCAGTGGGAGAGCGTGAAATGAATGTGCCCTTATTGTACTCACGTCAGTCCCCAGTAAACATCATGGGTTGAGATTTGATGACAAAGTTGAATATGACAATCTCGTTTACTGAGGATGGTATGGTGTGCTCCACGCCAGGAATGCACTATTCTAATGTGTGCAAAATGATTAGAGCATACACTAGACGTGCAACCATGTGAGCTATACCGCTGGAGCCAGAAGTTTTCGCATATGGCGTACGAGTGCTTATGGCGGGATTGCCAGGCCTCGCAGACAAACCTATGAGAACCCCTGACAAATTTCTATTTAGACCAAGAATACCCATGCATGAGGAAGAGGGACAAATATTTCCCTTGGAAATACAATCTGCCACAGTAAAGGGGAAGGTCGTCCTGGTAGAAGGATATGATGATGAAGGAAGGCAATGGTGCGCTGTTATCGCCATTGAAGAAGGGTATCGAGTGACTGACGTCACGGATGATGATCTGTTCGAAGAACACCCTGACTTAGAAAAGACAAGAGTGGAAGTAAGTCTCATATTCTGGTTTAAAATGATCAAAGAGAATGATGTTGGCGATGATACGTCCAGAATACTTCGAGGAGGACATGGCCCAGGTGCCTGTCACAGTATGGACAACAGGGCCTTATGACGTAGGACTCCTGAAGGTGGCGGGAGAGGTGAAAATAAAACTAAATCCAGGAGCGATCCTACCAAGAGCGCGACAGTATCCCATGTCCAGAGAGCGGATGAGGGGATCGCGAAGACAATTTCCGCCATGATGGAACAAGGCATCCTAGTGACGTCAGAATCAACCTGTAACACAGTGATCTATCCCGTCATGAAATCGAAGGGCGGGTCTTGGCATTTAATCCAGAATTTAAAACGATATTGTCGAAGCCGAGTTCCCTCTAGTCCCTAAGCCGTCTACCATTTTGTGTAACATACCCACTGAGGCAAAATATTTCATGGTGATCGATTTGAAAAATTAATTTTTCTCAATTCCGTTGCACCATGACTCGCAAGACTTGACATCGTTTACGTTCAGGCAAATGCGCCTGAAAAGCACAAGGCTACGACAGGGGTATTGTGAGTTCCCATCCATTTTTAACAGAGTCCTGCAAATGGACCTAAGCAATATTGGGGTAGACATTGTTGTTTTGCAGTATGTAGATGACATTCTGATCTGCAGCACCACTGAGGAGCAATGCAGGAGTGACTCTGTCCAGCTACTAACGATACTAGTTGAGAAGGGGTACAAAGTTGATAAAGAAAAGTTGCAATACTGTCAGCAGGAAGTGCTGTACATAGGGCAACTAATCTCTCATGAAGGGAAAAAGATAACCCCAGAAAGGGCTGAAGCCATCATGAACACAGCCAAGCCATGCACGATCAAGCAAATGCAAGGCTTTTTAGGCCTGTGCAATTATGTCCGAGCCTGGGTCTTTGACTACAGCTCGTACACCAAGCCCTTGCTTCAGGCCCTGAAGAAGGCCCAAGCGACACAGGAAGAAATCGAGTGGACTGAGGCAATGGAAAAGAGTTTTTCAGAACTCAAGGGGGCAATTTGTAAGGCCCCAGTTCTCGGGATCCCTAATTATGCAGAAGAATTCTATCTGTTCTCACATAACGATGGCAATTTTATGACGGCAGTACTTGCTCAACGAACATCGCTGGGGGCAAACCTCTAGCGTATTACAGCGGGTGTCTGGACCCGGTTATGAGGGGCCACTTCCCATGCGAACACAATCTGGCCGCCGCCGCGTTTGCCATCGAAAAGGCGTCTTCCATTGTGATGGGGTACTCCATGACATTGTATGTCGAGCACTCACTGTTCGCCATATTGGAAAAGCCAAAAGGCACATTGACATCACAGAGAGCATCTGCCTATGAAGTGATCATCTCTAATCCATCGATCAAAACAGTTAGATGTAAAACGGTAAACCCTGCAACGTTCATAATAGAACCAGTAACCAAGGGTGACCCAGTCCATGACTGTGCAAACTATGAAGAATTCTACGATGAAATCCCAAGGGTAAACGAAAACACCCTGCCAAGTGGGGAGGTTGTCTTCATTGACGGTTCTTCTAGAATCGACCAAGAAGACGGACAAAGGTACACAGGCGTAGCCGTGGTGAAACACCTGGCGAATGGAGAGTTTCAGGTACTCGTCAGTGCGCGAATACCCTCTCACTATTCAGCCCAAGCTGCAGAACTGGTGGCACTGATACTCGCCATCGAAAATCATGCAGATTAGGAAGTGACGGTGTACAGTGATTCTGCCTATGTGATTTCCACCGTGCACGTAGGTTTAGCACGATGGAAAAGGAGGGGTTACCTCCGAGCAGACGGCATGCCAGTCCACCATGCAGCCTTACTGGATAGTCTGATAAAAGCACTACATCTCCCAGTGTGCATAGCGGTCATGAAATGCGCTGCTCACACCAAGGGGACAGATTTTGTGTCATGTGGAAACCACGAAGCAGACACGGAAGCCAAGCACATGGCATCCAAGAACGAAACAATCATGGACGTGGAGGTGGCACCTACCCATGAATGAACGAATGATGGTAGCGCAAGCCACACCAGAAGCCTATAGCAATATGGGGCAGAATCAGTTAATGGAGCTCCAAGGGGAGGCACCTCAAGAGGAAAAAAAAGTATGGCAGCGTCGAGGGTGCTCTTTAAACCCCTCTGATGGATTGTGGAGGCAAGACAGCGCTGGTAAACCAGTAATGCCTGTCACCCTTCTAAAGGTAGCGTTAGAACAGCTCCACTACCCCTTACACATGTCAAAAGAAAATCTTGCTGCAATGCTCGCAGAAGACTGGTTCACGCCGAATTTAGCAGAGCATGTTGCATTTTTTATGGTCAACTGCATAATTTGTCAGCAATTCACATCTGGGCACATATTAAAAGTAGTTAGAGGAATCATTCCCAGACCTAATGGATTGTGCCAGCACCTACATATCGATTATGTCGATATGATTCAGGTGTGTAATGGGTACAGGTATTTAATTGTGATGGTGTGTCCTTTCTCAAGATGGATAGAAGCAGGTCCCTGTACACACCCTGATGCAGCCTGTGCTGCAAAATATCTGGTGAGGAAAGTGTTCCCTAGGTGGGGGGTGTGCGAGGTAATGAGATCAGATAATGGGCCCAATTTTGTAAACACAGTGTTTGAGCAGATTATTTAGTTGCTTGGTATAAAGCACAAGTTCTCGTCGGCGTATCATCCAGAGGGAAATGGGATATGTGAGCGGCTCAACGGCCTGTTAAAAGAGAGAATAGGCAAGTTGAAGCTCACATTAAAGAAGGGATGGTTGCATTGTCTACTGCTGGCATTCTATGCTCTTCGGAACCAACCAGGCTCTGACCATCATCTTACGCCGCACAAAATTGTTACTGGTAGAAGGATGAGGACCCCTCTTATCCCCGAGACAGGGCCAGATGTGATGCCCAGCCTGCTAGGGTAGTTCTGGGAGCAGAGATGAAGGATTACCTTGATTGTCACATATCCAGCGCCACTGTCATTTCAGGCCAGCTGCAGCGATGGCATAAAGGGAACAGCACAGCACAAACCGCAACAGACAGTACTGATGCAGGCGCAGCTCAGAGCCTTTATCCGCCCCGTGTCTTCCCTGGCGACAGCGTCCTCATACAGAATTTTACATGGAAAAAATGAGACGAGCCAAGCTTTCATGGCCCTTTCATTGTAGAGGACTGCACCCCGTCCGCTGTCAAGTTCGAGGTCAGAAGAGCCCGGATCTTCCTTAATGACATCAAACCGTTTATAGGAGAGAGCACTCCTACTGCATCCACCTCCGAAGAATCTACAGACAACAGGGAAGGACCTCAGCACGTGCAGACAAGATCTATGACGAGGAAGAAGGACGCATGAGCAGAGAAGAAAAGAAAAGAGCCTGTTTGTGAAAATCGTGTCCACACTGAACTTTTCCTTTATGCACAGAAAGAGACAAAACCAAGCAAACGAACACTCTGTGCAGCCAAAAGTGCAGGGTAAAAAGGAGAATCATATATTCCGTAACCGCAGTGACTCTAGTAACTCGAACACATTGAACCACATGAAGCATTGAACATGAACTCTAAGACTCTGATAAGTAGTAAAATAAGACATTTCTGAGAACCAAAAAATATTATTCTAAAGCATCCAGTACCAAGAATTTGTGCACAGAACTTATGGTACATCCCGGCAGAAGTCTCAAGTGGGATGTACTCACCTATTTCCAGCTTGTGCTCCTAACATATCCGTCACTCATAGGGAGAGGAACAAGTGTCGCAGAATACATTAAAGATCCAGAAAATAAGAAGGTAATCAGCCAACTACTGACTGTAATCACAGAGGTCTTCACCGAGTTGCCCGAGCACAGTGAACAAGAGACTAATGCTCCCACCCCAAGTGATCATTGATGAAATAAAGTATACATTATTCTTCCGAATCATAGAGGAGTGCCCAGGGCTTGTCGGGAGAACCACAGATACACTGACTTTCATCAGAGATCCCCGAAACAATTACTTTTTGAACCAAGTGTGGTATAAACTGAACCATGTGGTAGCAATCCACGCAGCAGGAAAGTGCAAAAACTGCTCACAACAAAATAAAGACTAGTGATCGGGACCCAGCAAAACAAAGCAAATGTCCCTGTCCCCTGCAGACACGCAGCTAGCCCACAATGTCCTGATTAAATTAGTCACAGACTATCCCAAAATGGTGGGAAGGCCTGCTGATGTTGATGTTGTCACTTTCCTCAGAGATCCAGTCAATTTCCTACACATGAAGACTCTTCTCCACGGGATCATGCTCCAAGTGGAACTGTCCAACTTCCAGCAAGAATTCCTTCTGTTCACCGAGGGACAGATCGAGGTAAGTACAAAGACTGTACATGTCACAAAAAAAGGGCCTGTGATCTAGAGGCCAGAAAGTAAGAGCGAATGTCGTTGACACCAGAAGACAGCAGATACGCATTCCGAGTCTTCTTCCACCTCATTGAGAACTTTCCAGAACTAGTGGGTAGACCCATCACTGTCGACGTGCTCACCTTCCTCAGTGACCCAGCAAAGAACGTGCAACTCAAAAGGCTCCTGAGAACTATCATCTCGCAGCTGAGAATCAATTACGGACATCCATTGCTGAGGAGAGCCTTGTGGGGGGAGACCCACGATAAAACTCTTCATCATCCTTCCGCCGAGAAGAGAGTAAGAAAACAGGGACAAGGTTCTCCATTCTGCTAACATAGGATGGATTGAGAAGAGCAGAAACAAGGATAACCATGTTGTGTTCATATTTTATTTTTTATTTTTATTTTATTTCTGTATTTTTTTTCTATTTTTATCATCTTTCTGCCGTGGCGCTGATGGAGGAGAAAGACACTACTCTTCAACGTGTCAACGAACGACCAATTGGAAGGAACGGACACAAGAATTTCACCATCGTTTTTTCTATTTTCAACATCTTTCTTATTTCTTCCTACCTTCTCATATGTTACTTTTATTTTTATTTTTATTTTTTCAACATTTTATTTTTGCGTGATTTGTAGCGAATCCATCTCTTCATGGTGTATAGCGAACAGATTCCTGCATGTCCTCAAGGTCATGGTGAATTGGAGGGGTGCTCTGAAACTATGTTTATTATATAAATGCAAAATGAAAATGATATGATAAAGACGGTAGTCTAACCTTTCTCCATAGTCTAACTAAACGGTACTGTGGCGCATATCTCGAGACTACTGGTTACACCCATAAGGGGGACATTTGAATAATTCTCGTCACTTTAGTATTTGCTGAACCTTTTGAGCAATGACATCAAAGTAAGAAAGGAAATAAATTATTGACCATGGACTTGATCGGCATGGGGGCCCAGAACAGTAACCTAGTTTTGCCACCCGCGGAGGGGCGCCCCCGCTTCCCTGGAAGGAGATGCTGCAAGCTATCGTTTAAAGACATTATATGTATATGCATAATGATTATTATTGTGTTTTTGTCTCTATCAGAACTGCATTTTTTATCGGTGCACGGAGTGTCCCATTGTCTGTGCATCCACCAGATAACGAATATCTGGGTCCCACAAAAGCACCCAGACCATATATCGTCATCCCTGTTCCAAGAAAAGCTGTTGGTAAAGCAAATGAACTGAAACTGAATGTAATAAATAGTGACAGCTACACGTTTGAGGTTATGAATGATGAGAAAAGCTGGAGACAGGGTCAGCTCGTAATGAATGATAACATAGCACTGTCCACGGCACGCACCCACACACTGAGTGCACACGAACAAGGGCAAGTGCCAATGGCTATGGGACCTCAGACCAAGTCAACAATAAAAGAAAAACTGCCTAAGGATCGACCAGCTCCAGAAAATAGCGGAAGTAAAGAAGAGGAGCCAGGTGAGAACACAAGCAGAGGGGGAATGACAGAATCCCTCAAAGAGCCGGAAGAAGCCACGAAGGAACTTACGGAGAAAACACATGCGTTGGTTGAATATGTGTTCCCGCTCATACTTAGAGCAAAGAAACTACATGAGGAGCTGAGCAAGAAAACCACAGAAAATGTAATAACTAGCACGCCTGCTCCAACGCCAGAAATAAGCATCAGGCCTACAATGCCGCCACGCGTTGGGAAGATGACGAGCCAATGGTGGTGGGAGGAGGTCTACAAAAGAATGCATGAGGGAAGGAAAAGAAATGCAAAACATCCCCCTATTACTGCAGGGCAGGAAATGAAACGTGCCCCACCAGGGATAATACCCGAAAGCCTACCCTAACAGAAGAGCAGTACAGACGCATTCAGAGACATATTGATTGCCAATTACAGAAAAATGTTAAGAATCAAGAGAAGCCCATATTAAACCGACAACGAACTAAACAATTACTTGGACAGCGCAGCACATCTAGGAAACAACATTTGGTACCAACACATGAAGGAAGTTGGAAGTAGATTGTTTCCTCTGTGCACTCCAGCCATACAAAATGAACAAGTCCAAAATCTTTGTGGTGATAGAAGTTGATGTCCCCACTGCACACTGCATGTCGCACGTAGCAATGTGCAACACCAGAGGGCAGTTTATGGGGAGAGACGCCTCCCTGATATGGGCCAATGAAAAGGATTTCCCTGATGAAGACGGTTGTGTTCAAGACATCAAAACAAGAAACAGGGGACACACCAAGAAGCATGTGATTAGATATGAGAACCCTGATGTCAAAGGATCACGAATAAGATGGGAAATAAACCTGAAACTGAATGTCCAAGGGAAAACAGCTGAAGCTCAAATCTGGAAGAACCAAGGCCAAATGAAGATCTGGGGCTCAGTAGTGTCCCCAAACGGATGGGAAGAAGGGGTCGTGATCTGCCAAGCCTGGGTGCTCCTTGGAGCCTGCCAAGAAGTAATAGAAAATTCACAAAGACTATGCAAACAATTGTGGCCAAGATTGGTAAAGCTGCTAACATGGGTCGAAGACAGAGGAGGACCCCTGCAAATAGTACCACTGAAAAACCCAAAACTGTGCTTCAGAAGTAATGGCACGAGGAAAATGGGGGAGAATCAAAACTGCGGACGAATATATGAAGCCCCAGGGATGTTGCAAGGAACCACAGTCCTGATGGAACATTACTGGGCATGTGGGTCCAAGGCATACATAAGGCTACCAAGGAACTGGGGAGGCATATGCACACTGGTGAACGTCCACGTTCTGGCACTGGTGATTCAGAAAAATTGACTGAATTTGGACAGCTTCCCAAAAGCAGATGCTCACCTAATGAAAAGGAGGTCTGTGAAGTTAATGTTGAGGATGAAGAGAGAAAATTACTTCTCCACCAAATCAGAGGATGCATTTCATGCCATTCCCTACGAACACAGACTGTTTAGCCTAACCTCATCCATATTCACAACAATACTCTTGCTGTATATCCAAGTTAGTGCAAATACCAAATGGTTGCAGATAACCAGATGGGAATTACTGCAGACCATCAATACTACCATAAAAGGATTCAACACGATTAAAGAAGAACTAAGAGCAGTCCGCCTGATGACTCTCCAGAACAGATATGTGCTTGACATGATTACAGTGATGGATGGAGGTGTTTGTGTAAAAATCGGAGAATCGTGTTGCACATTTATACCATCGCACAATGAGGAAAATGGAACCCTCACAGAGGCCATAGGCATGCTGACAAGCCTAAAGAACCAGATGACAGAGGAAACAGATGAAGTGGACGATGGCAGCTGGTTTGGGAACTTATTCTCCTGGGTCCCACAATGGATGGCTGACATATTCAAATTTCTGGGAGCCCTACTAGCTATGGTGCTGCTATGATTCAGTGTTATCAAGATAATCATCACACAGTGCCAGAAAACTGCAAAGAAGCCCATTGGGATGAAAATTATGGTCAATATCGAGACGGGTTGGAGGCCCAGGGACTTGACAGATGAAGAGATAAAGGACTTCATGAAGGCCAGTGAATTTGCACCAGAGGGAACAAAATTCACTTATTCCGAGAAACGAAGAAGGTATGAAGGAAAATGGATTTATTGCAGTCCAAATGGACAATGCCAGCTGATGACCTAGAACGAAGATGAGCATGTGAAAACAGCAGGAAGCTTGAAAGTGGTGATAAAGATATTGACACCAAAATTGTATGCATTCACGCCATCTTGTATAAACCCGGAAGACGATGAACAAGACATTGAAGAAACAAAGAAACTAAATATAAAGGAGGAAGCAGAAGTGGTTGATGAACCGACCAGAGGGGGGAGTGTAGAGGAGGTCCCAGATATGGCCTACACCCCTGCCCCAATTGCGAGTTGCCAGTAAAATACTCACCAAGGTATGTGACGTATGAGGAGCAACTGAACCAACAGAGAGCCGCATTGGGCCTCTGCCCTGTGTACATTAGAAGATCAGTACCTGTTGAAATGCCAATAAGCAGACAGCCCTGGGCAGCACGGTACCCAATCAGACAACCATACCAGCCGCTGATACGAAACGATGAGTATTTACAGACTGTCCATGAGGAGACACAAAGAGCCCTAATGGAAGGCAAACGATGATGAGAAGAGGGCCTGGACAGACTAACGCATGAGAAAAGGCAGCACGCGAACGCGTGTATCCACGAAAACAGGTGCAAGAGACACGAAGGACAACACAATGGTAAAACGTAAGAAACTTCATAGTGAAAGAACCAAGATGAAAAAATCGAACCAGCTAATGTGTGTAAATAGGCTCGAAACGCAAGATGCTAAGAAATCGATACTGCTTGCAATGCTTAGTGGAAGATAGAGCGGCAAGCGCCAACCATATATCTACCTCAATAAGGCACACTGTACATGTGAGACTCCATTTTGTAAAAGCAGAAGTACGCCCAGGTGGCCAAGGCCTAACTGGTCGGGTTTCATATCCAAGCCCAAGCCAAGGGAAAAAGCGGAATCGAAACTCAACAAAGGATGGCTCAGGCCTTGGAAATCTAGGTCAACCCAAGAGAGGGAGGCGAGCTTCAGCTAAGGAGAATCGAAACTTCAGGGCATACCAGCCGGCCCTGTGAAGATCAAGATAAAGAGGCCCGGGCAGGTGGTGGAGCTACATGGAGAATTAAATACATGAAAAGCTGAAAACTGAAGCAGATTCACGGTGAACCAACACGTGACCAGCCAGGCGCAAAGATCTACCACCGTCTGATGTCACCCAGATCCAAGGGGTGCCATAACTTTTCCTGATAAGAGACTACAGTTTCAAGGCCTTCCTTAGCCAACTAATTGACACATCGCTCTAAAACCACTGATTGATGGAAGGGAGGCAGGGTGAATCTTGGGACACTAGGCACCTGGGTGTCCATCCTGCATGCTGCTAATTAAAGTGGAGATGTATGGTTAGGGGTGTAACTTGCCCAATCACGATGGACCATGTAATCTAGGGTCCTATAGACACTGTAACCAATAGGACATCGTACTTATAGTGACGTCCATCGTGTGTGATGTAGAGGGATGGGCGTAGACGCCCACCAGATAAGAATTAACCAATCCGCATGCTCTATTGTCATATGTAGATAACACCTATTCTTAAGTTACCTTTCCCAACTAATTATATTGCATGATGATTTTTTGTAGAATTAGACGTCAATGATGATGAGTGGACATGTAAAAAATGGCTCTTCAACTGAAGTTCGGGGAAGTCGGAGCGAGACAGGTGTTCTCAATGCTGCTGATTTCCATATGCTGATGTATGTATCATTAAACAGACTTCCCTTTGCCAACTTACTGAGCCCTGATTTTTGAGATGTGCTGGAGTATGTGAATCCTGCACCCTGTCCTCACACGGTGCAGCTATCCAGTATTACACGTTCTCGGGGGTTGAGTACTGACCAATGGGCCCGTCAGTAATTTCCTCTCCTCGTGAACACCAATGTGCCCCTTTGCACCAAGGGGACTTCGGTTAACATAGGAAAAAAGTAAAAATGGTGGAACGCATTTTAGGGGGGGATGTGGGGCACTCCAAAGGGATGGGGAATTTTGTAATGGGATGGGGCGTTGACCCCCCCACCCGCAATGGATTGGGTGCCATGTCATGCAGCCCTCCCTGGGACCAGATATCTGCTCCTAGGAAGGGACACCTGATCCCAGGGAGGAGTGCAGGACAGCCCCCCCCATTATCTGCCCCCAGGCAGGGCTACATGAGATGTTCAGCCCCTTCATTTGGGGTAGGGGTGGAGAGGTGCAACCCCCTTCACATTAGAAAATTCCCCAGTGGTGTAAGGTGCCCCTCAGCCCCCGCTAAAGGGCAGCCTGCAATTTTGAATTATTTTCTTTGTTTACTAAACTTGCCTTGGCGCAGAGGGGCACATTGGTGTGCCAATGTGGCCCCGGGGTGCCCAAACCTTACTGCTCCACCTGCTGGGGGACCTGTCCCACAATTCTTGGGGTCCCTCTCCCCCACCCCAAATGGAGGGGGTGTACCTCATGCAGCCGTTTGTAGGAGGCCCAGGGAGGCCTGCATGATGTGCCCCCGCCACCCATTTGGGTGAGGGGGGAGAGGGACCCCAAAACTTGTGGGACAGGCCCCCAGTTGGTGGGGCAGTAAGGTTTGGGCACCCCGGGGTCAGATTGTCACACCAATGTGCCCATCTGCGCCAAGGGGAGATGGGTTACCAAAGGAAAAAAGTGAAAATGGTGGAACACATTTTAGGGGGGGCTGAGGGGCACCCCAAAGGGATCGGGAATTTTCTAATGGGATGGGCCATTGACCTCCCCCCCCCCCAAAATAGAGTAGGTGCCATGTCATGCAGCCCTCCCTGGGATCAGATATCTGTTCCTAGCAAGGGACGCCTGAGCCCAGGGAGGAGTGCAGGACAGGCCCCCCTTATCTGCCCCAAGGAGGGCTACATGAGATTTGCCACCCCTCCAATTGGAGTGGGGTGGAGAGGTGTACCCCCCTTCACATTAGAAAAGTCCCTGGTGGTGTAGGGTGCCCCTCTGCCCCCTTAAAGGGCAGCCTGCCACTTTCAATTTTTTTATTTGTTTACTAAAGTTGCCTTGTTGCCAATCTGGCCCCGGGGGGCCCAAACCTTACTGCCCAACCCACTGGGGGGCCTGTCCCACAATTTTTGGGGGTCCTCTCCCCCTCACGCAAAATAGGTGGCAGGGGTACCTCATGCAGGCCGGTAGGAAGGGGCAAATGGGTTTTCAGTGTGGGGCGGTGAGGTTCAGTAGACCACCAGGGATGGCTTGCAAGGGGTGGGGCATGCTTGAAAATGATTTGTTTTTGCTGGTGTGACCGTAGGTAACACATGCTTTAAGTTTTGTTCACAGCTTTTTCTTCGCAAGCAGCTGCAACGTTATGTGAGTACTATTTTTTATTATTCTATGGTTAGGGCCCCCTGTCAGTGGGGTGGGTGAGACTGGGGCTGGATTGTTGGTGGTGTGGGTTGGAATGGGCCATCTGGGCAGATATGTTGATGGGCTGGGACACAATTGCATGGGCTGTACACAAATTGCCCCCATGCCAGCAGAACATTGGTGTTTCCCTGGGAGTGGATCCCTCCCATGTGGGTTGTTCATCTGGAAGCCCAGGTTCCACCTCTGGCTGTGCTACATTACAGATGTCACCTCTGGGGAGGAATGGGGATCCTGCCGGGGCTCCCTGGGGCTGCTGCTGTGCTTAGGGAATGGTACACCCACATGGTACACGGATGTCCAAGGCCAGGGACATCACCTCCAACCATCCTGAAGTTACGGCTGGGCTGCATTACAGCTTTTCCCTTCGGGGAGGTATTGGGACACTGCCGGGACTCCCTGGTGGGGAGAAGCTGTAATGCAGGGCAGCCAGGGCTCCAGTAAAGTCAGCGGTAATATCCCTGGCCGAGGGCACCCTTCTCCCATGTGGGTCTTTGCCGGGGGTTCTGGCTAAAGAATTCTGTGCCGATTTGTGTAAGTCAGACCTCTCTGGATTCCCACGGGTGTCCTATTTTGGGAAATGCATGGGGTTTTCTGTTTTCCTTGCTGGCTTTGTCACCCTAGGCCCAAATCTTTAGGTTGCCCACATGAACAAAATCTGCTGTGCCGAAAGGCCTGGGGTTACCCTTTTCCTTTTGCGCCCCAGTAGGTGCACCTACACATTTGAGGTACCGTTTTTATCGGGACATATATGGGGACGTGGGAAGGTAGGCCATGTGATGTTGGCAGTGTGTTTCGGTGGGTGGCCAGAGCGAAATGTCTGAGAATTGTCTTCATTTCCAGACAATTTCAGAGACATTTCCCTCTGTCCACTCACCGAAACATGTCACCAACAACAGATGTCATACCTTCCCGCGTTCCCACAGGTGTCCCGACAAAAATGTTACCTCACATCTGTTGCTGCACCTACCGGGGCACAAAAAGAAAATGGTAATCCACTGGTAACCCCAAGCCTTTTGGCACAGCACACTTTGTTCATGTGGGCAACCTGCAGATTTGGGCCTAGGGTGTCGAAGCCAGCACGGAAAACAGAGAACCCCATGCATTTCCCAAAAGAGGACACCCGTGGGAATACACAACAAATGTCATACCTTCCCGCATTCCCACACATGTCCCGATGAAAACGATACCTCACATGTGTGGATGCACCTACCTGGGCGCCAAGGGGCGCCTTTGTTACACAACCCTTTCATTTTCCAAATGTGCCCTACATTTAGTCACTGCTTTAGGCACAATACACTTTTGCAACGTGCACAAGTCACCTACCCTTGAAAAGGTCAGCCTGTGCTCTTTCAAAAAATGCATGCTTGCCATTCCTCACCACATTGGTTTTCCTGATTTACACATGCTAAGCACGTCTGTTCAGGCCATAAGCATAAATCTCCTGTGTACCATGGCTCAGTGTTTGGCTTGTGCTATTGCTTGTTTTGTGAAACACTACAAAAAATGTGTGCTTTCCTAACTGCAAGAGTCGGGGAAATGTAGTGGAGCACTGTTTTTCTCAAAATTCATAGAAGCCATTGCCGTACCAAGCCAACCATGTCCACCACAAACCTTTTTTTTTTGTCATTTTCCCACTTTTTTCCCAATCTATGGCATTTTCCCCTACCTAATTGTTGCCCGACCTGTGCAAATCACCCCTTCCTCAACTCAAAATGTTCTCTACTTTTCAGAAATGTATGCCTCTCTGTCCTCCAATTCGTCTTTCCTACCCTATTCTTCCATTCCGTCCATGCATGTCCAATTGGCAAAAATGGCCAAAATCGCCTACCTCACACAAAATGGTTGTTAACCACATCAAAATATTTTTGTTTCGTTTCCACTCAACCTGTTCATGAAAGCCAGGAAATTGAGGAATTCAGCACAGCAAACCATTTGTTCCTAGCTCTTACAAGGAAAAAACCACAGGCTTCTTTGTACATCATTTTATTGGCATGTTTTGCCCTTTTTGGTTATTTTCTCTCACCACCCTACAGCAACCTAGGATTCCTGTGTGGCGTTACGTCCGCCTACATGTGGGAAAAAAAGGGGCCTAATTTGGCTGAGATATCTCATGCAACAAAAAAGTTATAAGGCATTGAATGCCCACATACCGAAATCACCAGAAAAAGGCCTTGGCACTGGGGGGAAAGACCCATGGCACTTAAAGGGTTAACCAAGGGTACTAGTCAGAAGGGCTACTCCTGTATGTTTAACATGTAGGATGACAGGGCACATTGGGCACATATGCGGGAGCCAAGAGTATGTACAGAATCCGCAATTTTCAAGAGGGTGGAACATTTATCCTCCAGCATATAATCACAAGCTAGGGATGGGTTCGCCCAAGATCAGACAGTGCACAAGCACCGCAAATGCAACAAGAATTGCAGCCACAGAAACCACCATTGAATCCACCGCGAGGGCAGTCACAGCATGCACCCATGCAGATGCAGCAGAGCGCAAACACGGGACAAGTATTGACACCAAGAAGAGGGGGTGTCACTGTGGTGAGAGGAAGTCCTTTCACAGGTACAGGGGTATGTATGTATCCACAATAGGACAGCTCACAGGGTGACTTGATGTGTTCAGTACTATCAGTGACACCAGACCCCCAAGAGGAACCAACGGTTGATGTGACGATAGGTGGCAAATCGTTTTCTTTTTAGTAGACATTGGTGCAACTCACTCATGTATATGAGAGGGGAAATACCCAATGTAGGAAATTGCTATGAATTCTCTGGGATTCTCTAGAGCTACGAGTCAAGCTCCTTTTACTGTCAAATTACCAAACTCTATAGGAGCACGTGACATGTCTGTTCCATCATTGCATTGAAGACAGACACCAGTTAAAATTCTAGGACGTGATTTAATGACGAAACTTAACATGACAATTTCTGAGGAAGGCATATTGTGCTCTACTCCAGGGATATATTATATGAATGTGGGTGAATTTATATTGGCATTTCCAGGGCAAATGGCTCTGCAAGTTATGCCACTGGAGCCAGAGGTTTTTTTCTTTATGGGGTACGCATTCTGTTGACCTAGCTACCCGGCTTGGTGGGAAATATTATGAGAATAAGCAATGAATTCTTTCTCAGGCCACAGATACCAATGGACGAACAGGGGGGACAGACTATTCCCCTAGAGTTAAATGCAACCATAGTACGAAGGGAAAGGGCAATGCTTGAAGGAACAGATGATGAGGGAAGGCCATGGTGAACAGTGATTGCCATTGGGAAAGGGTGTAGACTGACTCACTTTGCTGACAAAGACATGTTTAGAAATGATCCAACAGATGATGAAGTAATATTCGAGAAGAGTATTACATATTGGATTAGGATAGAGAAAAGAGAAATCCCACAGTGAATGGAAAAGATGCCAAGTGCTTTATGAACTACAGGCCCCGAAGACGTAGGCCGATTGAAGGGGCTAGGGTAGGCTAAGATAAAGTTGAAACAAGGAGCTATTTTACCTTGAGCAAGACAGTAACCCATGTCTCGAGAGGTGGATGAAGGGATTTTTAAGACTATTTCAGCACTGATGCAACAAGGTATTTTGGTACCGTGAGAATTATTGTGCAAAACCGCGGTGTATCCAATAAAAAAATCACAAGGGGGATTGTGGAGATTCATACAAGATATGAGACTTTTTAACCAGATTATAAAGGCAGAGTTTCCTTTAGTTCCTAATCCATCGACGATACTATGCAGTATCCCAGCAGAAGCACAATATTTTATATTGATTGACTTGAAAAATGCGTTTTCCTCAATCCCGTTGCACAAGGACTTACAAGATTTGACTTCCTTATCGTTCCGACAAATTTGACTGAAGCACACATGTTTGCATCGAGGGAACTGTGAGTCCCCCTCAATCTTGAATAGGGTCCTTCAAATTGACCTATGCAATATTGATTTGAAGAGAGTTGTGATAGAGTATGTAGATGACATACTGATTTGTAGAACTACAGAAGATGAGTGCAGGCAAGAATCAATCCATTTAATGACTATCCTAGCAGACAAGGGATACACAGTAGGCAAAGAGAAGAGGTGTTGTACATAGGCCTGTTGAACTCACATGAGGGAAACAGGGTCACACCTGAGGCGATCATGAAAACAGCAAAACCACACACTGTGAAGCAAATGCTGCAGTTTTTGGGACTATGTAATTATGTTAGAGCATGGGTGTTTGATTATAGTTTGTACACAATACCCCTTTTACAAGTTCTAAAGGTAGCACAAGTAAACAATGAGAGAATAAAATGGACTGAGGAAATGTAGGGAGGATTTGATGAGTTGAAGAAAGCAATTTGTACAGCTCCTGTTTTAGGAATTCTCAATTATGTTGAGTAGTTCTTTTTATTTTTGCATACAACAGTTATGACTGCAGAACTTACACAGAGGACTGCACTAGGGTATACACCTCTGGAATATTACAGTGGGATTCTAGATCCAGTATGAAGGGGCACTTACCTTGTGAAGCGTCGCTGGTGCAGCCACAATTGTAATTGAGAAATCTACCAGTATTGCAATGGGGTGTCCTATGAAGCCCTTTGTGGAGCATGCTTTGTTTGCCATTTTGGAGACACCTAAGGGTACATAGACATCTCTGAGAGCTTCTGCATATGAGGTGATCATATCGAACCCTGCCATTAAAATAGTCAGATGTTAGTATAGTGAACCCTGCCATGAGCCAGTAACAGAGGTCGAGCATGTACATGATTGCGCAAACTATGAGGAGTTTTATGATGACATCCCGCGTGTAAAGGAAAATGTGCTAGCAGGGCGGGAGATTTTCTTTATTGATGGCTCTTCGAAAATTGATCAAACTAGTGTAGAGAGGCATTCTGGTGCAGCTGTAGTGAGACAAAGCAAACAGCGAATTTTAGATTGTAGCAAGTGTAAGACTACATCTCACTTTTCAGCGCAAGCAGCAGAATTGGTAACACTGTTGTCACGCAAGAAAATCAGGCAGGACAGGAAGTGACGGTGTACATTGACTCCGCCAATGGGACGTCAACTGTACAAGCCACATTAGGATGTTGGAAAAAGGAGGGGCTACCTCCAAGCTGATTGCGCTCCAGTGCAGCACGCAGCATTATTGGACAGGCTTATTTAGGCACTACAACTCCTAGTAGCCATAGCGATAGTTAAATGCGCTGCACATACTAAGCCAACTTGGATACTCAAGATGAAAAGGATCATCGTAGTCACGATTATGATAGTAAATTAAGGGTTTAATCATTTATCGAGAACAGAGTTGATGGAAATTTAGGGCAGTGCACCACAGGAAGAGTGAGAATTATGGAAACAGAGGGGGTGTTCTTTATCCCCCTCAGAATCATTATGGTGGCAAAACAACACTGGAAAGCCAGTGATGCCAGTAGCATTGTTAAGGGTAGCGCATGAACAGCTGCATTAGCCTGCGCATGTAATTAGGGAAAAGCTCACACCAAATATTGCGGAGCATTGATTCTAACCGAAACTGTTAGAATTTTGTTGCATTTTATGAAGTAAATGGCATTGTATGTCAACAGTTTACCACTGGGCATACACTGCGAATAATGAGAGGAGTGATTCCACAACCTTTTGGTCCTTTTCAGCATTTACATATTAACTATGTTTATATGCTGCACAAATGTGGCGGATACAGGCATCTGAAAGTGGTGGTGTGTCGCTTCTCCAGGTGGATCGAAGCAGGTCCTTGTACAGACCCTGATGCCACTTGCACAGTGACATTTTTAGAACGAGAAGTCTTTCCAAGATGGGGAGTGTGTGAGGTGCTGAGAACCGATAATGGGCCCCATTTTGTTGATGAAGTATTTGAACAGATTATTATATTTTTGAATATTAAGCACAAGTGTTCTTCTGCTTATCACCTGCAAGCGAACGGTATATGTGAGAGACTCAATGGTCTCCTTAAAGAGAGGATTGCGCAACTTAAATTGACACTGAAGAAGGGATGGCTATATTGCATACCCAAAGCCTTATATGCATTAAGGAATCAGCATGGGTCGTACCACCTCCGCAAACCCCACGAGTTAGTGACAAGGAGGTGAATGAGAATCTCTTTGGCTCCTCCATAGAGGAACAGATGTGATGCCCAGAAGATTTCAGAAATGTTAGGAAATTAGTTTTGTGCGCACTTGACATTTATGACTGCTAGTATCTCTGTCATTTCAGATCAACTCAAGCGCCAGGTGGGTCGGTCTCAGAACACATATGAAGACCATTGAGCAACCAGAAGTTCTGAACTACTACCTGTACCTAGCCTTTTTGTTGGAGACACAATATTGATTCAGAACTTTACCAAAAAAGTGGCACGAACCGCAATGCAGTGGACCTTACATAGTGGAGTACATTACTCCCTCAGCAGTGCAAGTCCAAGGAAGACGTGCTTGGATCCATTTGAATGACGTAAAGCTATCCACTGGTGAGACTTTTGCAAACCCTAATGAGGGATTCGGAAGCAAGACAAGAAGAAGAAGTTCAGTACGTGCAGACCCGATCAATGACGAGGAAGAAGGACCCTAAGTTTGCTGATTAAATAAATGCAAGTGTGAATTTAGACTGTGGCTTGCCCCAAACGATCTTTATAGATATTATAGCAGGAGTGCAAACTCAGTTCTTGAGCCACAGACATTTTTGAAAAATGAACTTTAGAAAAGTGTTGACATGTTGTGGATATGTTTGAGCGACAACATCTGATAAGAGATTGGAAGCGTGAACAATACACTGATTCTTTTCATACAACGCAATTGTCTGGTTGAGTCTATGGTTTTAACAAACAACAATGCCCATAGGCTCCTTCTCGTTGTTTTCATATTTATTCTTTGAGCTTCTCCTGCTCTTGTTGGGCGTAGTTCTGCATGATCATAAAAATGACCATATGATAAGGAGGCTGCTTGTGGAGATAGATGGACAGATCCTGCAGCTACCTGATTTACCAGAATTGCCTGATTTAAAGGGATTTTTCCTTCCTCAAAGCAGTATACAGGCACAATGAGGAATGGTCAAAATGGTACAGCTTTTGGAAAATGAGCGAGCCCAATGAAGTTGAAAATGGCATAAATAGATGGGATTAGCATGTTGGTTCATGATATATGTGTGTGCCACCATACTTTGTGTCTTTCTGTTTCTCCGGTATAGCCTTCCTTATTATCTTGATGCTCCTGTTGAACTAGAAGTCCCCTTGATTCTTCCCACTCCAGTGACTCACGTAGAGATCCCTATTGCTGAAAGGCCAAGACCTTTTGTGATTTTCCCAACTCCAGTAGCTTGTGTGGAGTCGCCTATTGTTAAGACAAATGTTCCTATGGTTCCCCCTGTAGGGAGTACTATTACTGATATGTTTCTTGCCTATTATGCAAGCACTCACTTTGTGGAAGGGAGACAAAAGAGAAGCACAAGGGAAGATGATAATGAATGAAATAATGACCTAGACAGTACAGAATACTTGGGTAATAACATGTGGTATCAGCACATGAAAAAGCTGGGAGTGAGACATCCAAAGAGAGTTGCTATGTTTGTGCCATGGGGATTTCTAAGATATTCATAGCTATAGAAGTAGCAGTCCAGAAATCTCATTGCCTGACGCACCTGCATTCTGCCAGACAAGAGGTCTGTTCCAGGGTCGAACAGCATCCTTGGTATGGGTGACTGAGAAGACATCTCCAAGAGAAGATGACTATGTGCAAGACTTGTCAAGAGAGAAATCAGAGACAAGGAATCAAGTGATACAATATGAACAGCCTAGAATAAATGGGGCAGGAATTAGAAGAGAAAAAAACAAAATGCACAATTGTCAAGGAAATAACCACAATGAAATTTGAAGATGCAAGGAGATAGGTGAGCTGCAAATAAAGGGAACAGTGCTGATTCCAGAAGGATGGGCGGAAGGCCTGATCATATGTAAGGCATTAGAACTAACATGATATTATGAGGCAGTCATTGATACTGCAGAGAATGAATGCAAGCGTCATTGGCCGAAAAATTCAAAATTGCTGATGTGGGTCGATGATAAAGGAGGACCTTTGCAGATAGTACCTCTAGCTAGTGCATCCTTGTGTTTCTGGAACAATGGCACGAGGATGGTTGGAATAAATCAGTAGTGTGGCTGAATTTTTGACATACCAGGCATGAAGGTTGGATCAGTAGTGTTCATGGATCACTATGGGGCCTGTGGATCCAGAGCTTATATTAAGTTGTCCAAAGATAGGGGAGGGCTGTGTTTCATGGTAGTTATTCATGTTCCATCATTAGTGATTCCAAAGAGTGACCTGAACATTGGAGGGTTTCCTAAAGCAGATGCTCACATGAGGAAGAGAAGATCATTTGGATTTCTCAATCGGACAATTAGAGAGAATTACTTCTCAGCTAAATCAATAGAACCATTTGATTCTATTCCGTATGAACACTGGTTGTTCAGCCAGACTGCTGTGGTATTCATGACTATCTTTATGCCAGGGATCCAGACTATGGCGAATGCGAAAGTGGTTGTAAATGACTTGCTGGGAACTTTTGCAGAACAACAACAATACCATAAAGGGATTCAACGCTATCAAGGAAGAATTGAGAGGCATAAGACTGATGACGCTCCAGAATAGGCATGTTCTGGACATGATTACACCAGTGGACGGAGGTGTTTGTGCCAAAATTGGGGAATCATGTTGCACATTCATACCTTCTCACAATGACGAGAATGGGACCTTGACAGAGGCCATAACGTTGCAAATGAACTTACACATCAAAATGGAGGATGAGAAAGAAGATATTGCAGATGACAGCTGGCTTGCATCGATCTTCTCATGGGTTCCAGAATGGATGGCGAATATCTTCAAGTTTTTTGGATCACTATTGGTGATGATCATGTTTAAATTCTGTGTGATCAGGCTACAATCACACAATGTAAGAGACAGCAAAGAAAGCAGTAGGAATGAAGGTCATGATTGATGTTGAGTCTGGGTTTGGACCCAAAGAGCTGACAGATGAAGAAATCAGAACATATATAGAAGCAAGCATTCTAGCACCCGAGGTAACAAATTTCATGTATCCGAGGAACCACAAGAATTATGTGGGATGCTGGATTTACTGCAGCCCGAATGGGCATTGTAGTCACATGAACTGGATTCTTGATGACCATGTAAAATCAGCAGGATCTCTGAAAAGTGTAATGAAGATATGGACTCCAAAGAAGCACTTTTTCAGACGACGACGCGTAGATGTAAAGACTGATGGGAGAGTGGTCGATGAATCAACCAGAGGGGGGAGTGTATAGGAGGAGCCAAATGCCTCTACCATAAGTCCCACCCCAATTCTGCCTATATGTTGGAAGCCGGAAATTGCGACATGCAAAAGACTGATAATGACAACTATACCTCAAAAGATCTTGAAAACAAGGTATCCATTGAGAAAGCCTTATAAGATATACCCGCGGAGAGATGGACAGTCTATTAGGAGAGGTTCCTGAAGAAGTATGAAGCAGTGAACAAAATAGGTTGGTGATGTCACAAGAGATGAGAGTGACGCACTAAGAAGAGATGGCAGAGAAGAGAATGCATAGACCTGATGGAATCTGATGACGAAATAAAGAATGGAGTAACCTTTCATGTGCAAAAGGAAGATTGCATGTGCACAGAACACAGAAGAAAATATAAGTCACTTTATAACTGTACAGATGCTGCAATGCAAGTAGACTAAGTAATCATGAAGGTTGGCTATATATAGTGAATAGACTGCAGGGGGTGCCGCCAATATATATATATATATATATACATATATATATATATATATATATATATGAATAGAATCTGGATATTCGATGTCGCAACATTAGTAAGCCAGGACCCATGGAAGATAGGGGCTGAAATGATGGCACAGCAGAGAAAAATAGCTGAAAATCAAGGAAGGATCAAGAAGGCTGTCTGGCCCAGTGTCAAGTGTTGGGGCAGCCAAGAACTGGGTAGCTATTCAAGGAAATACAAAGAACATGAACACTCTTGTTAAGGTGCGATGGAAACACTATGAGTGGCAAGTTTTATTCAGTTAAATATCATTAAATGCAAAGAAGGAGCTCAAACGTGGTCTCCTGTCACAAGGGATGGATGGAAATAGAACATGGGAAAGCAGCACCGAGACTGAAGGTATGAATGTTTCCGCACTCCCTTCTAGTCTCAGGAGCAGTGATACTCTGCAAGGCCAAGTTCAAAGATAATTTGAATGTCAGGCGGCATAGATGATGATGTATGAAGGGCTAATTGGGTGGGGAGGCATGGTTAAGTCCACCCAACAAGCACCTGCGGTACCAGCTTGTGTGCTGCTAGCGAGTCAAATGTTCCAGAAGGGTACAAGAATGCAAACCAATTATAGAGGGCCATGTATTGAAGATCCCTATAGTTTGGGAGCCAATGGTGTGTTGTGTATCTAACAAATGTTGAGGATGACTTGCACAAGGGGTGGGCATAAGTTGCCTACCTGACTATAGAGACCCAATCACAATCCAATCCTCTACAGAAAGTATACTTAGATGTTCCCCGTAAACCTATCACAATCCCGAGTAGGTTTTCCTAGTTCGGCCATTGGAAAAAACCATTATAATTATACGTGTATAGTAATTATACTCACAGTGTAGGCAGTGTATAGTTTTTTTGGAACATAATGACACAATAACACTGAAGTTGAAATGGTACTTTTCATTGATGGGGTACATGTTGACTTTGTTGTACATAGTAATGCAGAAGAAATATTTGAACAACATAGCATAATATGTTAGGTAGGATAGTTCACAATGTCACCTTGCATACAATCTCACATATTCATGTACTTCTTAGACCCTCGTAATTAGTACATTCCAAGTACTATGCTTCAAACAAGATTACTGTGCGTTTTGCACAGTTGCTGTGTTTGGTTGCATAATCATTGGGTCTGTGGGAGAAAAAATCCATGCACTATTTTTAATAAAAAATATATGTTTATTTGACGTTCCATGTAATACTACATTTGTTTGAAGTGTGCAGTACTTAAAGGATTGTTTAAGGTGCACAAATAAATTTGTTGTTACAAGCAGTGTTGCAGTAGGAAAAATTATAAGTGTTTTGCTTTTCGAAAGTGCTGGTGGTATGACTGTAGTTAGATACCAGTTGGCGTATTCTAAGTGTTTATAGTTTTGCAGTTTTGAAGAGTATGC
Organism: Ambystoma mexicanum; assembly: GCF_040938575.1. NCBI lineage: Eukaryota > Metazoa > Chordata > Amphibia > Caudata > Ambystomatidae > Ambystoma > Ambystoma mexicanum. Next base: position 577,457,940 of record NC_090925.1, read on the forward strand.
TTTGATGCAGTTTGATTCCTGTTGGTGGATTCTAAGTATTTTACTATTGGAAACTAGTATTGCAGTATTATGGGTGCAGTTAGATACCAATTGGCATATTCTAACTGTTGTTAATTTTATAGTTTTGAAGGGTATGTCTTGAAGCACTATCATTCCTGATGGTGGATTCTAACTATTTCACTACTGGAAAGTAACAATACAGTATTATGGGTGCATTTAGATAGCAGGTCATGTATTATAACTGTTGATAGTTTCACAGTTTTGAAGGATATCAATTGAAGCACTTTTATTTCTGTTGGTGTATTCTATCTATTTTGCTATTTAAAAATAGTATTGGAGTAGTATTGCTGCAGTTCGATACCAGGTGGCGTATTCTAACTGTTGATAAAATCCTTTTATTAGCTCCTCGGGTTACCGCTTTGTCCTCCCGTGGTGCTAATGGCCTTCATCCCCCATTGCATGGGCTGGAATGGGGGATAATGATCCGCAGCCCTAGTTATCCACCCTCGCTTCACTTGGCCCGATAACTTGGGCTGGCGGGCCGTTATCTCCCGTTCCAGTCCCTGGAATGGGGGGTGAATGCCACATTATTCCCATTAGCATAAGAAAAAATGCTAATGGAAACATTGGAAAATAATACTGAGAAATGTAAAGCAGATGGAGTCTATTAGATTTTTTTTGTTGTTTTATCACTGTGAAAGGTGGTTCCTAAAGGAACCTTTTTTTGTTGTTATCTGTTTTTTTCTTTTTTTTTTTTGCAGGAGAGGTTAGAATGTAAGGTGGGGAGGGAAAGGAAGGAATAGGCACCAAGCACTAATATGCAGGGGCAGGTGGACAGGGGAAGATGTTGTGCGTGTGTTACATCAAAGGTAGGGGGCAGTGTTTCTCATGCTCCTTGATTACAGCTTCAAAAGCACTACGAAATTACTCCCCCCTGAAGAGTGGTGTGTTGCAGTATATACAGAGAACAGTTGTCTTAGAAAGATATGGATCAACAGCCTATTTTATTGCTTGTAAGGTAGCTGGTGGGATTTTGTGTCTCAGAGAAGTAGGCTGTGTAGTTACAGTGTTGGGTGAGGAAGATGAGGTGGAGGAAGACAGCCTACTACTTGTTAAGAAATTAGCAGACTTTCTGAGAGCATTGCAGTGGTTGAATTGGGTGTGGCAGCGCATGGAGGTGGCCACGTAGGAGTACTGTCCAGGTAGTCCACCAATGAGAACAACATTGCATTCAGTGCATTTCACTTTGGTAGCTTTAGCGTTTGGTACATTACCAACAGTGGTAACTAACTTCCATCTCCACAATCGATTATCTCTCAATTCTAGAGGTAGGTACTTCCTCTGCCTCATCTTCTTTGTCCTCTTCATTGCCTTTGGAACTACTGCACTTTTTTGTTGTGTAGGTCCTCCAGCTGGTGGTGGTGGTGGCTTTGGGGAGGAGAAATGGGAATAGCTGATGACATTTTTAAGATAAATAACAGTTTTGCTAATTTTATTTCAAGTATGCACTATATTAGATTGTTAATGGATAATGAGTAAGAATAGGTGTAGGAGCTGGCAAGGAGAACACTTTGTACTGGAAAGTTCCTAGATCAGTAGAAAGTGCAGTTCCAAACTGTTCGTGAAGCACAAACCCATTCACGAATTGCAGACACTCCCGCAAACACATCATCATGCCATCGGCACATGTGCGGTCACGTGACACTTTCTAAAAAGCATGCAATGACGTCAGAAGTTCGCAAATGTCGACATACACAAAAACTGTGAAAAAAGTTTCAAAAAGTGTATAGAAACATTAAAAATGATGGTAGAAGGTGGGAAAATGAAGAGGTTTATTATGTTATTATTAAAATGTTGTTATATTGGGGTAAGTATAATATTAGCGGGTTGTAGGAAATTAACATGCATTGGTAAAATTCCATGAAAAACTCTAAGGAAAGTACTCTAAGAACATACAAGGTTAAAGTCTGGATATATAGCACCTTTTGAATTTTAATATTCTGACTGTCAGTGAACAAAACCATGTGGCCTAGATATGTCAGTGAACAAAGACAAGTTGCCCAGATATGTGATGTCATCAGTGATGTCATCAATGATATTTGTGATGTCATCTTAGATGTCCTGGGTGTTAGTCTTAGCACTGCTCAGTGGTGGCGCGAGTTATGGTTGCTTAGCTTACTTACCATAACTGGCAAATTTCTGAGGTTTTTCAGATTCACTTGTAACCATAACGTCGGTTTAACAGTTTTTTCATTGAATTTCATAGGTTTTTATTAGTGCAACTGAACCATAATGTCCCTTTAAACATTTTTTTCAGTGAATATATATATATATTATAGGGCTGCAGTCGCCGCCCTATAGTTAAGGTGAGTCAGAGACACATAGGAACCACTCAAAATTCAATTATTAATAACTTGATTTGAGAAACAGATTTGGCTGAAATTTTGAAAGTGATTAAAATTCAGCAGTGCCCCCACCGCCCCCACCCAGACTGCAAAGCTTTGTAAAGATTTGTTAAAAAATACAAAGTTATTAAGCGCAAAATTTTTTCCCAAATGTGCAGCCTACTTTCCATTCATTTTCCCATTCACAAAAAAGGTACATTTTTGCCAAAATGCAAAGCCCAAACCACTGGATGAATTTTGACCAAGTTCGAAACAACTTGGGCACGTAGCGTTGACTCACGATCCATGCATGTTTTCGGGTTATTCCGTGCTGTAGTTATTTTAAAATTTGACGGAGAAGGGTGTGCCCCCTTCTCCAAAAATGATAGTTATATCTCCCATGATGCACTGAAGGATCATGGTTTTCAGAAATGAAATGACTGCCATCTTGTTTTTCTGTTGATGCGAGAGATATTTGCATCTATAGCAAATGTTAAGGGAAAATGAAATGCAGTAAAATGCTACTTGTGAGTCACATGGCTGAAGGGCACTGAGTGAAATGTGAGAGTTGGAGGGGGTACAGGGACCGAGTTTGCACCACAAAGCTATACGTAGCCTCGGCTATAGCCATGAATAGCCAACATTTTATAGCAAACTGCGCCATAAAAGCAGCATGTGTTGTGGGGGGAAAGGGAGAGGACAGGGGAGGTGAGGAGGTGTCTGGGGAGTGGGGGAGCAAGCACAGATGAGGGGAGGGGGCACTTTGTGAGGTACAGGGGGGCAGGAAAGCATGTTTCTGGCCGTTTTTCTGACATGTGCGGCTATATCTGAGGCCACAAAGGACTACAGATAGCCAAGGGTATGTGTAGTTCGGTATCTATGGCTGTATAGTTTGGGGTGTCCATGTTATATTTTTTTTAAAGTACTTTGTTTGGGTATAGTGACGTCAGGAGTGAAAAATCACTGCCCATGGCCAAATGTCATGGTCAGTTACCTGGTAGGAATAAGATAGTCTTTTTTATGTTGGATGTGTGTTTTCTGACTTTTGAGAATGTGAGACTTTGGAAAAGATGGAAGAAAATAGTTTAACAAAATTATTATAAAAAGGAGCAATTGTAGTATAGTTTTAGATGTGCCATACAATGTTGTTTAGGTTCTATATTCTTAAAGGTATTACGTTTTGTGGGTGTGCAATGTTTGCCTATCTAGTTTACTGTTCTGTATTTTTCTATGGATTCTTATTTTCCAGTTACTTTACATAAGTAAATGAGTAGTGTTGCTCTGTATTGATAAAGTAATTTGGATTGTAGTTTAAAACTTGAAGTCAATCCCTTGTCAACTGACTTTTCTTAACTGCGGTTACGATAAAAGTCAATGGGCCTCATTATAACCCTTAGGTCTTTCATGAATACTCAACTGCTTTATTAACATTTCTACGGGATTTCTCAATTTTATCATTACATCTGGTGGTCCATTTTTGCCTTTGAGTGAGATTGGAAAAGATAAAGATGGTGTGAGGAAATAGTTCCATTAGTTTCCCCATGTCTTGTTTCATCAATAAGGTAAGGGACACCCCTCGTAGATACCCCAAATCATTGACTCCACAATTAATTAGTATGACGTCTGGGTGCCTTCTACTTCTCAGACTTAACAATTTTGGAAAAACTTGAAACCAATGCAATCCCTGCAATCCAAACCATGTAATTGTAAAATCTCTCAAACCTAAATCCATGTTAATATTTAGTTTCTCACAAAAAGGCAGCAACCAAAACAACCACCTGTCTCCAATGAGTCACGCAGTTTTCAAACCAGCCATGATATCTGCAGTATTTCTCTGTTTCCAGGGAAATGATTCCTAGTTTGAATTTCTAGTAGTTTTTATGAGCTGGGTATATATGATGTGTGTGTTGTACTTTCTTATTTGTCGATGGTGCTGTCGTTAGTATTCGTGGCTATCCAACAGCCGCCCAGCATGCAGCATTGCTAATCGCAGGTAGATCTTCACAGGTATGGCTATCTTCGAGCAAGTGACACAACGTACGTGTGTTTATGGATGTGTGGTAGCCGTGGCTATCCAACATTTTGGGTGTGGTCGCATTTTATGTACATTGAGTGTTTTGGGGGATTTTAAGAGACTAGGGGAGTGGAGGAGGATAATGAGGAGTGGGGGTTCTGGTAGGCATGTTTGGAGTGGAAATACAATTTTGTATTCATATTTTGGGAATAGCTACGGTCATCAGCAAACATCTAGGAGGGGCTCTTGTATAATCATGTCTATAAAAATCAGGTACATAGGTGCATCAATACTGTTCTGCGTTTCATTTGTTGCGCTTGCAACCACAGGTATATTTAACATTGCTTCTATAAATATACATTTTCTGTGCAATAATTGTATGTTCATGTGGATGATACAGTGCAGAATTTTATTTGTGTGTGTTGTTATATATACTTGGTTGTTCACTTATTGGATTTGAAGGTTTGAAGGCCAATTTAGTTTGATTTGGGGCTTGCAGAAAAATGTGCTTGAAGCCACTGGCACAAATCAAAATCTGTAGCGGCATCGAATAGCCGCAGCTATGAAAGATGCTATGTGGGGTAAAAATGGTTTTGTGTCAGTTTCATTGTTATTGGTTACTTTTGCATTTGTGTAGAGCTTATTGATAGGTTATGATAAAAATGTGTCAGCCATCTTAGTAGTTATATTGGTATGTAGTCCTCTTTTTTGTGTTTGTTTTGGAAACTATAACGGTAAACATTTTCTGCAGTTTTATCCTTTTGATTCCTGAACTATGACTGTGCACATGGCAGGAGTGTGGCTGTTGTGAAAGTAAGTGTTAGTCTTTGGTTACATATTTGAAGGTTTATTTGCAGTGTTGTGTGTGTTAGTTGTAGTGACCATTGCTATCTGATGGTGTTCATTATTATTTTCTTCTTTTGCTGTTCTTGTACTTTTAATGTATCTTGAAGTAAGCACTACTTGTAGGTGTTTGGAGAGTTTTGTGAGGTAGTTCAATTGCTTGTGTTGTGCAAATTCATTTTCATAATGTCCGTATTTTTGTATTTTCTTGTAGCTGCATTGTTATGATCATCCCAGTGGATTTGCACTAGATGTTGTACAGTTAACACCCGTGAAAGGTCAACCTATATTCAAAAGATAGAGGTAATGCTGCAGATGGAAGCAGGAGATGTATGGAAAGCTTTCTTAGTAACTTTGTGGTATTTATAATGATTTTCCACATGGAGTGGAATCTCCCTTGGCTAGCCATTTGAGGCATCGTCCACACAGGACTTTCATCACTGAAAGCATTATGAGGAAGCACACCAATGCAAACTTGGTTATGATACTGCTGTTGAAGATTAGAAAAAAAGGGGGAGGGAAATAAATTGCCACTTAAAAAAAAAAAATAACGATGGCAGGTAAACTGGTGTTGCGCGATAAAATTCTGCCATTCACTAAAGGTGGCATCTTCCTTAGCAACCCAGTCGCAGCATTTTGTACACATGACTTTCATCATGGTTATATTGGGTGTCGGTAAGTGGAGTGTGTGTACTGGATACCACTGCTGATGTAGAGGCTTCATTTGCAGTGGTTGGAGTTGTTGATGCACTGGTGGATGGAGGTTACGTAGGTGATGCTGATCAACCTTCTATGCAAGGAATGGGTGCCATGTTTTTTTCTTTTGTGATGTTCATGTGCCTTATGAAAGTCATCATCAACCTTATTCCAATACATTCACTCTAGACGGTTAATCATAACTCTCGCTCATCCAAGTGGTACTGGTGGAGATAGAGCAGCACATCTATAGACACTTTATGAAAAGCATGTTTCATTGCTACCTGTGTTTGTAGACTATGGGCCTCATTCTGAGTGTAGCGGTAAGGGGTTAACGGTGCCGGTAAGGATGCCAGTGCCGTAAACTCCTTACCGCTGCATTCCGAGGTCCTTTAGCGGGTCCAGCTAAGGGCGGCTGGTAAAACCAGCCGCCCTTAGCGGGAGCCGCTAAAGGACCAGGGAGCTAATAACTGGCCCATTATCAATGGCCCCATTATTAGTTCCCTGCCCATTCCCATTAATCCCTACGGGGGCTCGAATGGGAATGGGGATGGCTTCCCTGAATGGGGAAAAACCGGGTCCTCCAAGGTTGGAATGACCCGGTAAGTCCCCATTCAGGGAACCCAGACCCGACATGCGGTAAGGGGGTAGCCATGGTGCTAATAGCTAAACTCGGAATGAGGCCCTATGTCTGTTGCTAGCAGCACCTTTAATGGGTGTTGGTTGATTCTGCACAACCACCACTCATAGCTACAATGAAGATATAAGACCACGTATAAACCACAACAGACTACAGCCCATATTGGTCCAAACCATCTAATGCAATTTCTCATAAACAACGTCCACATCATCCTCGAAGACTCAAACCAAATGATGAAAAAATAGACAATGCTGCAAAAAATGGAAAAGTAAAAAAAAAAGAAAAAGTAGTTTGATAAACTAGATCTGTTTGGTGACTTATTTTCCAAGTTTACTTATGCTATCCTATTTTCTCTTGTTCTCCAAGTTTACTTATTATACCTATTTTCTCTTGTTCTGCAAGTTTACTTAACCTTCCCCTCCTTTTTCCTGTATGCAACTGGTATAATGTTCTTTGTTTATTTTCACCCAGTGTATATATCCCTGTTTGTTTTTTGTAGTAGGATTTTGTTATTGTTTTTTATATTGTTGTATGGATTTTTTTCTAATATAGGTTGGATTTTTTTCCCATTGACCCAATAATGAGTATGTACAAAGAGAACAACAGTGTACTATGGGCTAATGTATCTTTCATATAGTGCATGTGATGCACGGCATATAAAATATGAGGACCATAAAAATGTATGTATTAAATTGTGTTTATTAAAGTGTGTGTGTCATTGAACTGACTCTGCTTTCTTTTATTTAGATAGAAGGATATTCATATTTTTTCAAAAATAGATGCATAACCACAGCGACAGTTTAGCCCAATGTGCCAATGGTATTTGGAGACATGGGTAACCGCAGCAAAGAATGGAGGTGTCCTAGGCACAATTTTGATGACACATACCACCGGCTATAGTTTAATGTGTGAAAAGTGCATTCTTTACATTCTCTGTTTTACTGTGTCTTTTGCTATTAATATGTTGCATTAAATTTATGAAAACAAAGACATGCAATCACATGGCGGTGGTCACAAGATTTGGGGTGAAATTGGAATGTTGATAACCGCGGCTATACATAATTTTTAGGGAAAAAATGAAATGTAGAAAACATTTTTAATATGTATTGAGTGTAGTGTTTGGAAACAGTTATTGTAACATTTTAAATACTTTTTAGTCATTAATAATGCATAAACGTGTACCTTCATGAAAAGGGAAAATACATATTCAAACATAGTTTGTTGGAAACAGGTTTATTTGGGAGGGGATGTGGTTGTGGCTTTTCTTTTTCTTTTAGTTAGTACAGATGATACATCTTCTTCTTTAGCCCAATTTTCTGGATTTTTACTGTCCATGATTAATCGTAAAATGTTCAATGTCCTTTTTCATTGATTGCATGTCTTTTTGAATATTCATGAATAGTTCTTTTAATTCTGTCAAGGAATCCATAATTGGATTTGTGGGTCCTTGTTGTGGTGGTTTGTTTTTAAATCTTCATGAGACTTGAATTACTACTTCATCTGTTTGAAAATATTTGAAATATTTTAAACAAGTGTAGATATAATACACTTTCAAAATATGTGTATTGCTTGTATACACACTTGTTAGTATGATAATGGGTAGATAAATTATATCTGTTTGGTGACTGATATTTGTTCCTTTAAATATAATAGTTTGTCTCATTTTACATTAATATATAGAATATACTTACAAAATCCTGATTGTGGTATATTTTCTTCTGCAGCATTGTTTTCAGCATCTTCTTTTTAAATTTCTTCCTGTGTGGGGTGATTGTCCTCTGGCCATTCCATGTACTGTTCCATTTTAGTAGTGGTACAGAGAATCACTTCTTGTGAGTTCAGAGTTAGACTTTGCAAGGGAGGACAATTAATGAAGAGATAATATGGAATGTTTGTGTTTGCTTTGTGATTGGTAGTTCATTGTTATTGTGGCACCTCAGATGCTGCTGAGTTGTATAGAGACTTTGAGTGAATGTATTTTCTTTTGAGACATATTTATATATGCCAATGAAGATTTAGCTAGTATTGCATTAAGAATGTTGCTGTTTTGGGTTACATTTATTGTTCATTTGGTATTTGAAACATGAAGCCAATTTCAGAAGGAGAGGAAGCTCTTTGTTTTGAAGACTGTGGGCATTTTATTGAGAATGGGGTTAATAGTGATGTTGAGGAGATAGGTGATGAGTTCTCAAAGCATTGGCTTGCAAGGTTTTTTTGGTTTTATAATATTTTTTATAGATGGAGTATTTGAAATGAGAGGCATGTTCTGCGATTGTGGAGAAATATTTTTGAAAGGGAGCATAGATTAATTTCAGACTTTCACAATACTAACACAGCAGAACATCACCAATATAAGGTCTCAGAAAACTGCTCAATTTCCAACTAGGAAGTGCACACACACAGCCACAATATTTGTCAAGGGTAGAGTTATACTGCTTGGTTCACAATAGGGTTTATTATGCACCTTCATTCATATCACATCTTCCAATGTCACTCAGAAAAAACCTTTATTTGCAAATATATTTTCTGTCAAACATAAGCATAGCATACCATTTCATACTGCTTCAACACTCTCCTAAAACACTGAAGTAAAATAAAGAAAACCCTATTTTGCAAACAATCCTTATACGCTTGACCAAATGAGACACCTAAACATACTTCACTTATCTTACAAATACACTCATTCAAACTGTACATGAAATATATAAAAACACACTATCACTTACCTTCAGCTGCTCCAAGTAATGAATAGATCTTCACCAAAGCCAAACACAGAACAAGTGCATACTGTGAATTCTCGAATCAGACTGTCAAAAGTTCACAAACATGTCACTTCCCTAGCTTTCAAAATTCAATAGCACAAAATGAGGATTGTAGAAAGCTAACAAGTAAAATGGCAAACACATTTTTTATTACAAGCTATATCAAACAATAAACCCCAACACAATCCTTCAATGAATACTTTATACAATATGTACACACTACATTGAAAAACAATCTAAGCATGCTCAAAAAAGTCTAGGAAGTATTGGTCATTTTAACCTTCTGAATTGTTTTGAATTCCAATAATTTACCATTAACATGAGGCAATCTGGAGACTTAACGTATGCATACATGCTTAATAAGATTTGTATAGTTGTTCTTGAGGAAAATGTGAAAGCATTCTTGAAGAGAAGATTGATTTCTAACATGTTTCATGCATATTACATAGATAAACAAAACCAAAATTTCAGGGTGAGAGGTCACAACACTCTAACATTCTAACAAATATAACAATCACTAGCAATGCACTTTTTAACTGAATGTATTTTAATAACATCTGGATAATGTTGGTGGGAATGTCTACACAATCAAGCTTAACTTCAACATGTTCAATATTTGTACAGTGTGAAATGCAATCACTCTTCCCATCGCTCCATTGACTAGACCAATTTCTACATTCAAGTTCCTCTTTAACATTACTCGTGCATTGATGCACGTTTTAATACTCCTTCCAGACCTGCTGTTTTGGAAATGTAATTCTATAGTTGACCTAATGAAGCTTTTGCTCTCTTTTCCAACTATAAAGACATAACATGACCATCTAAAACATCACACGGTTTTATCTCTACAATATTTAGCTTTTCTGACAGTACCATTGTAGAGTTAAAAGTGTTACACTTTGCAAGTGTGCACATCAAAGCAACACAAAGCATATTTCTTTCCTTAAGAGTCAACATGACATCAGACAGATCTGCATGAACTAAAGTAAATATTAGGGCACCTGGCAAAACCCTGAAAAACCCAGGTGGGTATATTTAGATAAACAAAACCGAAATTTCAGGGTGAGAGGTCACAACACTCTAACATACTAACAATTATAACAGTCACTAGCAATGCACTTTTAAACTGAACATATTTTAATAACATCTGGATAATATTGGTGGGAATAGAGCACCCAGGGGTATTTGAATAAAACAATACAGATAGGTATGATCCAGTGGAATAAAAATGGATCTCAATGGAATAACAACAACAAAAACTGCTACTATTGGTCAATCATTTCAATTGTGCAGTTACAGGAATGAACATAAACCCAAATTCATGAACATATATTCAAAAAGCACATAAACAATGCTTGAATTGCGCACTGTTCAGATGGTATTATCGCAGACACAATGGTGTTTCGGCCTAGAAATGCTGCAAGGTGTAGCTTTGTGAGCAGGCCTTCATCAGGACGTGTGATGGGAAGAATGGTTGTCCCGGGATCTCTATCTATAAACAACAAATGGGGTGTGGTGAGTAGAGTGGTTACCTCAAATATAAAATGATTCAGAAACCTCCCTCAGGATGCTTGATTAAAAAGAAGGAAAAACTCCCTTATGGAATACAATGCACTTGCCATTTGCTATACATAGGCAAGACAACTAGACCAGTAAAACAGCGGATTTCAAAGCACAGGTCCCGTATCAAAAGCAGAATACCGGACAAGCCCTTGGTCGACCATTTCAGCCCACTAGGACATACCAACGATGACATCTCTTGGACCATCTTACAGCAATTAACTCCACAAAAAAGAGGAGGGGACAGGGACAAAGCACTGACGAGACTAGAGCAACAATTAGTCCATAAACTTGACACCGTCAGAACAGGTTTGAATGTGTCTGTAGAATGGAACCACTTCTACAGTCACTGAACTGTAATGGATTGTCCTTCCTCCACGTGACCCTCAAATCATCCACGTACTAGGGGAGCATCTCATTGTTCCAGGCTGTGTAAAAACAAAATATCTTTCTGTTTGGCAGGCTACTACCATAAATGTGTGTGGTCTCCACGCCTGTAGACACCTGAACAGCCCCTTGGTATCTACCTATTTGGTCTTTGGCTTTTTAATCCATCTGTACTGCAGGCCTATTTGTTTGGTTGAACCTGACTAAATATTGATGAAATTCATGTCTTGTTGTTGCAAACTGCACCATGCAAATGTATTATCACGAGCTGTATCCCACATGTATACCGCCATTCATAGTTTGAGGACCAATGAACAAATGTTTTCCCCATATGGTCGACTGCAAATGTTAAGTCAGACGTGACTTTATAATTGGGCCGCGCCGTTTAAAAGTTCTTGTTTAAAAGTTCTTGTTTAAAAGTTCTTGGCGGAGTGGCGGCGAGTGGCAGTCTTGCAGTGTACTCCCACCACCCAGTATTTTCTTCAGCTTCATTGTTGGAGGTGTGTTTCCAGCTACACCCAGCACCCATCACTACAAAACCCTCATTTCCACCGCGGAGCGGCGCGGAGTGGCGGCGAGTGGCAGTCTTGCAGTGTACTCCCAGCACCCAGTATTTTCTTCAGCTTCATTGTTGGAGGTGTGTTTCCAGCTACACCCAGCACCCATCACTACAAAACCCTCATTTCCACCGCGGAGCGGCGCGGAGCGGCGCGGAGTGGCGGCGAGTGGCAGTCTTGCAGTGTACTCCCACCACCCAGTATTTTCTTCAGCTTCATTGTTGGAGGTGTGTTTCCAGCTACACCCAGCACCCATCACTACAAAACCCTCATTTCCACCGCGGAGCGGCGCGGAGTGGCGGCGAGTGGCAGTCTTGCAGTCATGCCAGGCAAGACGGGCCCGACTGCTGTTCCACCAACCGCCGCCCTACCACCTAAACTCCAGGCTTTGGACCTCGAAGATCTGACAGGCCGCCGCCTGAGAAGCAATGCAAAATTGCCGCCTAAAAACGCAACTGAAACATTTACAGACACTCCCAATCACCTCCCTGTGTCTTGTCTTGAATCAACAGACGATCACCTTTCACCCCAGAGCCCTGACCCCAAAACAGGCACTTATTTGGGAAAAAGTCGTAAAACACTGGGAAGGGGCATAGGTACTGGAAAAAGAGACGCCGAAAAGTGCACTTATCTCCTCAATAGTAAAAGGCCTACACAAACACACGAAGCAGACTCACCAGAGGACGACACCTTGATCCTGGACGCCCACGCCATCGAGCCTCGCCTGCCTCCGGCACCCGTTGTCTCATTCTTGCACCCACAGGCGAGCCTGACGCCCCTCGGAGCTCCGCAGTATCCCGAAGGGGCGGCCGCGTTGAGTCCCGGAACAAATTCGTCCAGGCCGCCAAATGAGTGTACGCCGGCGGGGACAGCTGCCGCCGGTGATCGGCGGTCACCCGGAGGGGGGACCGCCTTGAATCCTGTGCGTATGCACCTTGTCTCCCTGCCGACGCTCGACAGGCCGATCCAAGTCACGGCCCTAGCTCCGCAGTCACCCGGAGGGGAGACGGCGTGGAGCGGGCTGTCCTCCCTGAGGCCGGCGAACGCAGAAAACGGGCTGCCAGAACGGGAGGCGGCCGCAGCGGAAGGCGGCCCCCCGCCCCCCCCTTGGGGGGGAGAAAAGAAGCGTCATCCGACCCCGAGGGAGAACCACAACCCGGGGACAAAGAGCTGGAGTGCCAGAGCGGACAAACATCTGAGGGAAAACCGTCTGTGAGAACATCTGAGAGCGAATCCGCATCAGCGCCACCTATTGACCAAACTCAAAAATTCACAATATCACTCAATGAAGCCTCAATAAATCTGCCATCAGCTAACCTCGACGATGAAATCAACGAGGAGACTGCTCCAAACCGTCCACCACTCAACGAAGAAAAGGGCTCTGCCCTTAATTCCACAAAAAAAAAGAGACCTCGGTCATTTGATGATTCAACAAAAAAAAAAAAAGTTTATGAGGAGGAAATAGCAAGCAAACAAAGGAACTTAGACAGTTTTGCCAAAAAACTACCAAAACACACGACCTTTAGCAAAACACTTCGCGTGGTCACTAAAGACTCAAGAAAGAACATGAAAAAACCTCAACGCCCTTTGAAACTATTATCGGACTTCTTCCACAAGCACTCCAAAGCCATCCAATAAAAGTGCAAAGAATTGACAGACGCAGAAATCTTGGAGGCAGCAGACGCAATCACCCCTCCTCGAAAACATCGCAGGGTAATACAAGTCCAACGTAAAGTACCCCCTCCTCTTACTAAAGAAGACAACAGACCAGCAACCACCATAGATCCGACAAAATGGCACTTTTCGGGCCAAGTCACTTCAATAATCCCACAAATAACGACAGATGAGCCAGGGGTGCAAATTGCCCCTAAACTGACCTTACCTGCAGCTCCCTCCTGTAAACCGGCGGTACTCTATTCCAGTAATACAACAGCACAAACAACACCACCAATTTTGGCCCCCCAACAAAGTCAAAAGAGCAGCGACCATAAATCACAGATTCAACCCCAGCTCCATAGCCAAAAGACACAAGAGGGTGACAGACCCATACCTCCTCGACATAACCTGACCCCGTTGAAGCAAGTAGACTCCCCCACGATAAACAATACCCAACTTAATCCAATAGAAATTCCAAGTGATAAGGAGGCCTCACCTCAACCAAACAACAGTGATAAAGACCCCTTACTTGAGACCTTGCCATGGCCATTGAGAGAGGCCCACACATCTATTCCACAAACCCAGGAAAAAGATTGTGAAAGAAACCACCCGGCAAAATCTAAAAACAGAATCCAGTTCGAGAAAACTCTAGATAATTTTTACTCAAACTTAGACAGCTATAATAACCAAAGAAGACACTCCTCAGATCATGCTTCCAGAAGGTTATCTGCAGTCACTATACCAGCCACACGACCGCCATCACCCACCAGAGGCAAATCGACACTGTATAGCCCCTCACCATCAAATGACTTACAGTCAAAAAAACTGGACACTTACACCCTGATGTCAGCTTTATCCATAGCTTTAAATCCTTTTGTCAAGCTATACGAAACAATCGGAGACACAATGAAGGATCATACATCACTTCAAACGGCAATGCTAAATAAACTAACTTTTTTGGAGGGTTATATCACGGCCCTAGGAGCTAAGATAGCTTTGATTGAAAACAACCCAACTCAAGACCAGACGACGCTTCCGACTCAACAACCAATTCATCCGACGTGCCCTGTTCGTGAAGAAAGACCGCAAACAAAGTCATTGGGCACACAAACACTCTCATTCATCGACTTAACGGTGCCCACATCTCTCCCGACAGATAATTGCAAATCGTCAAAAGGAGGGAAAGAACCCAACTACAAAAGGAAAAAAACAGCATTATTAGAACCGATTTTCCAACGACAGGTCTCAGTCAGCTTAGAAACAACAGCCTCGTTAAAAAGCCCTATAACTAAACCTAAAGGGAAAGGGGAAGCTATAGACCGACGGGAAGCAAACACGGAAGTTCATGCAACATGTAACCACTCTTCTGGAGAGGCTGAAGTCTCTATAAACGACGAGGATTTGATGAACATTACTCAACACTTCTCAGATCAATCTACAACTTCAATCCAAGAAATGCAAAGTGCAAACGACTCCTCACCTAACCACACAACGTCCTCAGAACACCGCAATAAAGAAAAAGAGACTACAGAACCTCCTTTTTATACCCTCGAAGAACGAAGACAGTGGCTTTCCAGGAATATCAACAACCTAAAAGAATCCCCATTGGGAAAACTGAAGACAGTACCCAACCCTAAACTCCAAAAGCCAGAAAACGAGAAACGGGATAAACAATCACATCGATGATCATCAAGGCACACTCAAAGATCGAGTAACAGCCACCATCGTCATTGTCCAACAGGTCAACCAAAGAATCCTATATCAAGACCACACTCTAAGGAGGTTCCAAAAAGAACCTTCAAATCAAAAACTGCTAAATATCACACAAAACCTCAACCACGATGGATACTGAAACTAGAGCAGATTCCTGGGAATTCCGATGAAGTAACTCTAAACAGAAGAGCAGTTATGGACCTGTTTAGTTTCATTCCGAAATTACGCTCAATTAAATCAGACGACCTTCAGATCGTAGACCCAAGCCACCAAGGCCGAAGAGCAATTTCACACCTATACATCGCGTCACAAACAACAAATAATGCCCTTAAATCCGCCCTAGAAGAACTGTAAATAATGGGTTACGATCTTACGGAATCTACGAGAGAAATCAAACCTCGTAATCACCGAGAAATTAGAGAATCCCAAGAGCGTAAAAGAGCAACGGAGCACCACCGATTTTCTTATCAAAACTCGTACTCGACATCGAAAAAGACAGTCAAAACAAACGTTAGAGTCCAAAATCCAAACTCTAGCAACGCACCTCATCAACAAGAACCCATTCGGCCAGTAAAAGGTCCAGCTAGCTCAACTTTAACTGTCAAGGAAACAAAATCTTCCAAGATTCTGGCCAAAACCAACCATCCGACAGTAGACCTAAAGCTCCAAAGGACAGTCCGAAACAAGTCTTCTCCAGCAGACCCATCACAAGCCCAAACCTCGTCGCTACATTCCCTCTGGTCCTGGCTGCCGAAAGCCCTGAAGCTAAATTCACAAAAATAGCCACCCGAGAGAAGGATCTACAGTAACGCTACCGTCTCCCAGAATCCAAACCCTCAAGACCAATTAAAAATGTGTTCATGGAATACTCGAGGTTTTCTTCATCTAACAGCCCCGGGGTCTGTGACCCTTACATCATATGATATCATCTGCCTGCAAGAGACATGGCTGCTTCAATCTCCAGTCCTGGACGGCTACGAGATCCACACAGTGTTGGCCAAGAAGAGCCTTTTAGGCCGCCCAACTGCAGGTCTCCTTATAGCAATTCGCAGTGGACAAGGCCTAACCGATACAGAAAAATTAAAGGAAAAGCACTTCATGATGATGGTAAAACTAAACTGGACCACAAGAGATGAAAAAACAAATAAAATACTGACGAAGAAATTAATAATCGTTAACATATACTGGAACCCAGCGACTATCGATTGTACAAAATTCATCAACACAATCGAACAAGATCTAGACTGGGCTCAAGTAACCCACCACCCCGACTACGCAGTCCTATGTGGTGACCTCAACATCACTAGACAACCTTATGGGAGCACAAAAGGACTGAAATTGAAAAAACGCCAAACTGACCAAAGATCGACTAAATGGCAGAATCTAATGAAGTCTAGAGCTTACGACAACCTAGACGAAGCCTTCCCTGACCCAAATAGATTACCAACATGGGAAGGAGCTAAATCAAACTCAACAATCGATTATATCCTAGTATCACGTCCTTTGTTACTGCTTATTAACTCCTTTAAAGTCGTCAAAACCAGAGAAAGTGACCATAACCTTCTTGAAACCACCTGGACAACAAAGGCCCCGATTAACCATACTATGAGCGTAGACATTGAACCCAATGCCCAGGGGACAAGATTAAGGATCACAGAAAAGGCTATAACATCTATTTCATTGCTCTACAGCGAGCACAAAACCACTTCAAGCAATAACGAAGTAGATTATATTCCACTGCTGACAGCATTTAGAACTTCAAAACGAAACAAGAAACCAATCGCCTCAGCCCAAAAACATAAGTATGACACTCTAGTCGCTGAAAGAAAAAGGGAGCTGAGGAAAATAAAAAGACAATCCCGCAAACTCGACTTTCCACAGTCAACTACCATCATTAAAGACGCAGTTAAAAACTACAAAACTTGGCTCAAAAGCTACCGGCACAAGCTTTACCAGCAAGACGCAGAAGATATTCTGAAAGCTATTACAGGAAACCACGCAAGAGACTTTTGGTCCCTACTCCATTCAACAACCCCTGGCGCTAGACCTTGCCAATTGAATGGAATAGGCCAGCTAGAATGGGAAACATACTTCAGAAATCTCTTCAAGAACACCACGACCACAAGGCCCGTGATGGAAAACAACGATATCGCCTGGATCCGTGTAGATAATATCGAAGAAATCGTAACTTTAATCAAAAAATTAAAACCTTCACGCGCACCAGGCCCGGACGGCATCACGAATTTTGACTTGAAGGCCCACTCCGAAGCTTGGGCACCTTTGTTAAGCCAAATCTTCAGGCGATGTGCCACCACAAAATCCATCCCTCCATCGTGGAAGAGTGCAAACGTGGTACCCATCTATAAAAAGGGCAATAGATCAGACCCTAGCAGTTATCGACCTATTGCTCTCCTTGACCCAATAGGAAAATTATTTGGATCCCTTTTACTAAACCATTTCACCACCTGGGCCAACGACGCTCCCTGCCAAGACAATCTCCAAACCGGCTTCAAAAAGAACTTAGGGACCAACGCCAATATACTAATACTGAGTGCCTTGAAAAGCAAAACTTTGGAGGGACGCCCAAGTCTGTTTATCGCGTTCGTCGACCTGACACAGGCGTTCGACAAGGTGGATCGCGACAGATTGTGGGAGAAACTTACACGATGGAAATGCCCGCCTGGCATCCTTACCCCAATCAGAGCCCTTTACTCCAACACTTCAATGCGAGTACGCCTCAACCAACAAGGCCTCCTAACAGAAGAAATAACAACGGCTAGAGGGGTAAAGCAAGGCTGCCTCCTAGCCCCGGCGCTGTTTTGGACCTACCTAGGAGACTTCCAGGAGACAGAAAAACTGGTGAGAGCATTTCCTCCCAAACTCGGAGGTGATCAGATTAGCCGCCTCCTTTACGCCGATGACCTCATCCTCTTGGATAACACTCCAATAGGCTTACAACGCCAACTTTCAAATTTACAACAATATATGTTGGCAAACAACTTGGAAATCAACCAAGCAAAAACCAAAATGATGGTCATCGAGAAATTTGCAAAAAGGAACGCCATTCAACCTCTAAAACTAGGTTCGATCACCATTGAGAAAGTCTCCAGCTTTAAATACCTGGGTGTCATCCTAGATAGTTCGCATAGAGAGAATGCGATGAAGGAAGAACTGTACGCAAAAACTATAAAATTGGCCGCACAAGGGAAAGCCATCGACATAAAATTCGGCAGATTCTCAATCATTCCGGTACGAGACTTTTACAAAAAGAAAGTCATACCATCTTTGACTTATGGCGCCGACGCAATGCCGAATCTTCCACAAGAACTGTGGCAAAGCCTGGAAGCAACTTTCTGGAGATCAGTCCTTGGCCTCCCAAAATCTACCCCGATAACATTAATCAGACGGGAACTTACTCTCTCCTCCTTAAAATCTACCACAGACAGCAATAGTGTGCTACTATATCGGAAATGTATACTGCAAGACGCTCCATATGCTTACAAGCTGATAAGAGAAGAAATCCGTCTCGGGACATGTCAAATGCTTACCCGATGGGAAACTAAAATCCTGTCCATGCTGGACTCAGTCGCCTGCAACACGGAGGACCTTATTAGCAACCCAGTTAGAGTAATCAAAAAAATCAAAGAAATGGACTGGATTAACACTCTTGAAACAGCTACTCTATATAAACTTACCAACCATCTCCCCCCGTTTTGTAAAAAATTAGACTCCGTTCAACCATACTTGAAACTATTCCCTAATAGATCAACTAGAAACTTCTTCTTAAAAATTCGACTCAACCTACTAGAAACGAATGAAATCTTGGCGAATAGACGCATATCCACGACCAGTAATTGTCGGCTTTGTAAATCTACAGAGACTAAAGAATCGATAAGACACCTGCTTTTGACCTGCCCTGCGACGACAGACATCCGTCGAACTTATTTGAAAGACACCTTCTCAAACTTCACCTTACAAGAAGAAGAATCATGTTGGAACAAACTGATAGACGGTGACAAACAAACATGGCAGCTGGCAACAACAAACATTATGAAGCACATTTTTAATGTCCTCCTTCCGCTGCAGTCTCAACACAATGTTCCTACGATTCAATGATTTTCTTTTCCTTCTTACACTGACAAATACGTGAGGCTGCTCTCGACTATTTAACTATTAGGAACGTCAAACGTTACAACCACATCAAGCGCGTTTTCAAACTTTCTTCCTTTGTTAAAAAATCTTATTTAGATTAAATACAAATAAAAAAAAAAAAAAAAAAAAAAAAGTTCTTGTTTTTTTTCCTTTATCTTCATAAGCACTGTTTTGCCTGTGCATTCCAAATGTATATCTCCATACACAGTTTTAGGAATAATGAACAAATGTGTCCCAATATGGCAGATGTCAAGTGAGACGTGATTTTATAAATTAGGCTGTGTAGTTTTGAATTTATTTTTTACTTATGTCATCACAAGCACTTGTTGCCTGTGTAATTATGGTGTAAAGATGGTGATTATAAATGCATGTCCTCAATATTTGGCTGCCAGCACAGGTACCTCCAATCTATATGTTTACAATCTTGTGACAACAAGCATACCCTTTCCTTGGCACATACAGAGTACACATATCTATATCCTACACTACTCGTGTATCGGGCATTTTGTCCTCATGGCAACCTACATCTGACATTTCAGCCTTTGCACACCAGGCTATTTCTAACTCCACAGCCTACGTGCTATACGCACACACTATTCCATCCCTGCAGCATTGATTATTTGTGTACCAGGCTGACATGGCCCGTGGGCCTGCCCCCCATACCCCACCGGGCTTCCCGGGGCGGCCGCTGATTGGTAACATGTCGGATGAAGCCCCGCCAGGGGAGCACCACCGCGTAACCAATCAGCACGAACCACAGGTTTGATTACCCAGGGTGGTCATGGCCACGGTTTTTACTTTCTCGGCAGCTTTCGCATACCGAGACGCTGCGCCGCACAGCCCAGACAAACAGTTCGAGTCATAGAAGTAAGTGCCACACTATGTGCCACCACTTGGGCCACTATCCTGGGTCAAGTCTAGAACGCCGCCCAGACCCGAGCTAATACAAATATTATATTTAAATATTTTCTTCACCAATATGAGTTATTATTATTTTTTGTTCATGTATCACATGCGCCTTAGCAAAGTTAGTTCGCTTACCTTTGTGTGCTTGTTGTACACAGGTATTGTCAATATGGGGACAATCTGGGTTAAGTTTAGAACGCTGCCCAGACTCAAGCTAATACAAATATTATATTGAAATATTTTCCTCACCAATATGAGTTAGTATTATTATTTTTTGCTCATGTTTGACACGCGCTTTAGCAACGTTAAAAGTTTGCTTACCTTTGTGTGCTTGTTGTACACAGGTTTTGTGACTTTGGGACAATCTGGGTTAGCAGCCACCATCCACAGTGGGTGTCTCCACCATTATCAGCATAGAAGACACTACTTACCGCCTGAGGTAAGTTTTTACCTATTTCCCAATTAATTTATGTGGAACCAGGATCTGTACAGAACCCTCACAGATCTTCGTATGTCGTTACAGGTACACACTTGTTTCCTCAACGGCACATTTAATGCCGTCCAGATATCTATACGTATGATGGATTTTCTCGCTTACCCTTGCACTGGATAAGTCTCCGGTAAGAATAAGGCTCCTCCATAAGGGAGTTTTTCCTTCTTTTTAATCAAGCATCCTGAGGGAGCTTTCTGAATCATCATTTTATATTTGAGGTCACCACTCTACTCACCACACTCCATTTGTTGTTTATAGATAGAGATCCCGGGACAACCATGCTTCCCATCACACGTCCTGTTGAAGGCCTGCTCACAAAGCTGCACCTTACAGCTCTTCTAGGCCGAAACACCATTGTGTTGATGACAATACCATCTGAACAGTGCAAAATTCAAGCATTGTTTATGTGCTTTTTGTATATATGTTCATGAATTTGGGTTTATGCTCATTCCTGTAACTGCACAATTGAAATGATTGACCAATAGTAGCAGTTTTTTGTTGTTGTTATTCCATTGAGATCCAGTTTTTTCCACTGGATCATACCTATCTGTATTGTTTTTTCAAATACCCCTGGGTGCTCTATCCCCACCAATATTATCCAGATGTTATTAAAACACATTCAGTTAAAAAGTGCATTGCTAGTGACTGTTATATTTGTTAGAATGTTAGAGTGTTGTGATCTCTCACCCTGAAATTTCGGTTTTGTTTATCTAAGTATACCCACCTGGGTTTTTCAGGGTTTTCAGGGTTTTTCCAGGTGCCCTAATATTTACTTTAGTTCATGCAGATCTGTCTGATGTCATGTTGACTCTTAAGGAAAGAAACATGCTTTGTGTTGCTTTGATGTGCACACTTGCAAAGTGTAACACGTTTAACTCTACAATGCTACTGTCATAGAATCAAAATATTGTAGAGATAAAACGTGTGATGTTTTAGATGGTCATGTTATGCCTTTAGAGTTGGATAAGAGAGCAAAAGCTTCATTAGGTCAACTAGAGAATTGCATTTCCAAAACAGCAGGTCTGGAAGAGGTATTAAAACGTGCATCAATGCACGAGTAATGTTAAAGAGGAACTTGAATGTAGAAATTGGTCTAGTCAATGGAGCGATGGGAAGAGTGATTGCATTTCACACTGTACACATATTGAACATGTTGAAGTTAAGCTTGATTGTGTAGAAGGAGCTCACTTTATTTCTTGGAGCTCTGCATGTTTAATGCTTTTTAAGGATAGCTTTCTTAAAAGAGCACAGTTTCCATTATGCTCTGCTTATGCAATAACTATTCATAAATCACAAGGTTTACTTTAAAAGCAGCACTTATTGACATTGGTCATACAGTGTTTGAAGAAGGAATGCCATATGTAGCTTTGTAACATGTGAAAAATATAAAAGGTTTATTTTTAATAAACCTTGATGAAAGGAAAGTGACAGCTGACGTTTGTTGCATGTACTGTATGCTCCTCGCCTACACCTTATACCTGTACCTGCAAAACATTCATGCAGGAAATGTAAGGAGTCAGTGAAAGCAAATTCATATGAAATTTGTCCTTGTAAGACTAAAAAGCAAAATAATTTGAATGAATTAGAGAGTCATTCAACTATAAAATACTCTCATTGCAACTTTAGTAGTTGAACGCTATTCTAATTCAGCTTTGCGTATGTTGTTTCAAATGACTCCATTGGTGCAAGAAATTGCTTCTAGTCCAGAGAACCAGCTATGTGTTGAACTTTCATTTCTTCAAATATCTGTTCATGAAAATGCACACAGTTTACATTTGGAAATGTCAATCCAAAATGTAGTAGCTGTTGCAAGTGGAAATCAACAATGTTCTCAAAATACACAGGAAGATAGTCAATCATTTTTAATGAATGTCTTTTAGTTATAAGTGAAGGACACTGTTAATGTAGATATGTGTCCAAAATGTAAGAAAGATTATTGTACTCCATATCTCTGTGAAAGATGTCTGTATCTGCATGTGCCTCAACAGAAAAGTGTAACATTTTCTGATCTTGTAACTAAAGCATTCCATGACATGCAATGCAGTGACTGTGATTGTGATTTACAATCAACTGTGCAAAATCTCATTTTTAATAAGTATGTATTGATCATGTTTCAAAGATACAGTTTAGATGGCAGGAAAATTAATAGGTCAATAATTAATTTTATAAACGTTCAAGTTTCTGTTAGGAAGATTCACTTTTAAAAAGAGTGCACTTACTTGTAATGAGGGGGCATCCATTGAATCTGGACATTTCACGACATGGGTGGATACAGAAGTAGATTGGCTTTATTTGTAATGACTCTATAGTCACACCCATAGCTTTATTGTCAAAGGGTTTATAGAATGCTTACTTAATGTTGTTAGAAGCAAAGTTTTAATGTATATGTGTAATATGAATTGTGACAATAAACATACAAAATACAAATTTGAAATAGATAAAATAGGCATATAAGTGTCTTATGTAAAGTAGGACAAGGTTTGTTATTAGGATGTTTTTTAAAAACAGTGCTAAATAAATGTAGAGGTAGTATTGTGAAGATTATGGGCCCAATTCATAGAATCTGGTGCAGTAGCAGTGCCAGCAACTCGTGCAGAGAGGGAGCGTGCGCCACACGTGCACCAGCCACGGCGGAAAACAGCATTTTCGCACACCGCGTATTCATGGATTTCCTGAGCCATTACCAGCCGTGGTGCAGTGAACATCCAGCAGCGCCAGTTATGCCCCCAACACCACCCCTTGCGCAGCAAAAAGCCATTGAAATCCCCATTACGGCGCAAAGGCCTGCGCTATCCGTGGCCCAGCAAACTGACTCCTACATCGTAATCGTGTGAAAGATTGGCGCGTTCCCCGCTTGCGGCAGGCAAATCGTGTGAAAAGGGCCTCACGTAACCCCTCGAAATTGCGCACCCCAATCGCGCCTGCCAAATTGTATGAATAGGGCCTCACAAAACCCCTTGAAATCGCGCACCCCACTCGTGCCTGCCAAATCATGTGAAAAAAGCCTACCGTAAACCCAAAAATTGCAAACCCCGCTCGCGCCAGCCAAATCGCATGAAATGGCCCTACGGTAACCCCCTGAATACGTGTACGTACCCAGCTTGCGCAATCCAAACCGCATGAAAATTGCCTCGCATACCCCCATGAATATGGGCATCCCGCTTGCACCAGCCAAATCGTGTGAAAATGGCCTCCCATAACCCCCTGAATATATGCACCCCATCGTGCCAGCCAAATTGCATGAAAAGTAGTCTCACATACGCCTGTGAATACGCATACCCTGCTTGCACCAGCTAAATCGCGTGAAAAGGGCCTTGCGTGATGACATCAGCTGCCAACACAAACCGTAGGCAGCCCACGCCACAAGGGACACCCCCAACACCCCTGACCATACCCCACAGGCAGCCCACACCACAGGGGACCCCCCAACACCCGTGATCATACCCCACAGGAAGCCCACACCACAGGGGACACACCAACACCCGTGACCATACCCCGCAAGCAGCACACACCACAGGGGACCCCCCTGACCATATACCGCAGGCATCCCACATGGGAACATATACCTCAGGCCGTCCCCAACTCATGTCCCCTCAGCCCCACTAGTGACGCCAACCTGCAGGCAGGCCCAACTCATGTCCCCCCACCAGTGACGGCAACCTGCAGGCAGGCCCTGACTCATGTTCCCCCACCAGTGACGTCAACCTGCAGGCAGGCCCCGACTCATGTCCCCCTACCGCGCCAGTGACGCCAACCAGCAGGCAAGCCCTGGCTCATATCGCCCCACCCCCCACCAGTGATGCCAACCTGAAGGCAGGCCCGACTCATGCCCACCCACCAGTGACACCGCCTGCAGGCAGTCTTGGACTCATGTTCCCCCGCCAGTGACTGCAACCTGCAGGCAGGTCCTGACTCATGTCCCCCCCGCCAGTGACCGCAACCTGAAGGCAGGCCCTGACTCATGTCCTCCCACCCCCACCAGTGACGACAACCTACAGGCAGGCCCTAACTCATGTCCCCCCACCAATGAAGGCAACCTGCAGGCAGACCCCGACTCATATCCCACCACCAGTGATAGCAATCTGCAGGCATGCCCCGATTCATGTCACCCCACCCCCGCCAGTGATGGCAACCTGCAGGCAGGCACTTACTCATGTCCCCCCACCCTCACCAGTGACAGCAACCTGCAGGCAGGCACCGACTCATGTTTCCCCACCCCCAAAAATGACGGCAACCTGCAGGCATGCCCCGACTCATGTCCTCCCACAAAACACATCATCCCAACATTCAATCATGTATCAATTGTCCACGGAAATGCCACCACAAGCTGCCCACCCACAGTGCAACTCAACACCCATCCATTGGTCATACTCCCCATTAAATGCCCCATGCCATGTGAATCACAAATCATCACATGCATGTTTGCACACACATCACCACCATTGATGAACAGCAGGGACATGTAACATAGGAATTGAAGAGTGACACATGCACCAAACCATTGAGACCAGACAGGACTTTGATTAGAAGTAATAAAAATGTATAACACATTTAAATTCACACGAACTGAAAGACAACCATGAAAAAGAAAATGAAATGTAAAAAAGAAATTCGATGATGATAAATGGCTAAATGAGAAAAGTGGTCCATGTCCGTTGAATGTCCTCACAAATAAAAATAAAACATTACTCCATGGTGAAAGAAATAAAAATAAGAGAGCAAAAGTGAGAAACTATGTACATCGTCCAATGATCCATGATCCCAAAAACCACAAACACACCCCAAAAAAGCCTAATACTAACTAACTAACTAACTAACTAACTAACTAACTAACTAACTAACTAACTATTTACAAAATGTGGAACAAAGTCCATGGGGCCTCATTACGAGGTTGGAGGTAGCCATGGAGCTATTAGCTACAAAACCCTTCCGACTCCGCCCTGGTGAATGGAGCAATTACCAGTCCATTCCGAGGTCGGAGAGACTGGTAATTCCCCATTCACCAGGGCCATTCCCCATTCCCATTTGAGCCCCCATAGTGCTCAATGGGAATGGGGAAGGCGCTAATAACAGTACCGCAAATTGCGGTACCGTTATAAGCTCTAGAGTCCCTTTGCGGGTCCCGTCCTTAAAGCCTACAAAAACCAGGCATTTAGGAAGGACCCGCAAAGGGAACTCGTAGTAGGGAGGTAAGGGATTACCAGCATCCCTTACCTCCCATCTCTTAATGAGGCCCATGGGATCCAAATAATAATAAAAAAAATGACACCTACCACTACATGACTATGTACAAAGGCAGCTGGCTAGTCCTATGACTCACCGATGTTCCCAAGAGTCTGGGCCAAGGCATCATAAAACTCTGCATCAATATCCCGGAGGCGGGACACTGCTCTATCCTCAAAGGCTCGCAGGGACTCCGTCATGGTCCTCTCAAACTCCCTGTGAGTCTCCTCGAGGACCTCTGCCGCCTCTCTGCCCGACGCTGGGTGTTCTCCGCCCTGGTGAGTCATAACCCCCATGCCCACTGCCGCTCTACATCGATCTGCCGGCCCATCTGCTGCCACACAGAAGACATCCTTGTACCAAGGTCCTCCTGCACGATGGCTGATACCTGCCCCCGTAATGTTCTGACACCTCCTACGTTGAGCCTGCTGCTGCCAATAAGCCCTGTGCCTGCCCCACCAGGACTGCCTCCGAGATGATGACAACCCCTGGGGCAGTCGTGCACGTGCCCTGCTGCAAGGTGCCTGCACAACCTCCATTGCCAGTGGTCCTGTTGCTAGGGTGACCACCTCTGCTGAACCTCTGACTCCCTTCTGCGGCAGGGATGTGGTATCCACCAGACTGGCCACCGTGGTTGAGACAGGTCCAAAGGGGGCCCTAGTGGCATCTGGGCCAGAAGACAGCAGGGAGGATGACCGGCGCATAGTGGAGGAAGAGGAGGAGGGATTGCAGCAGTGGCCAGCACACGTAGCAAACACGCGACAATGAGCTGTGCTAGGCAGTTCAGGAGGACCCAGACCTCTTCATGATGACCTGTAAGTGCCCACCAGGAAGCCTGCGCATAATCACGAATGCCGCCTGTGTGCCTCGTGATACCGGCTAGCATGGGCTCAACCCTGTCATGGATTGCATGGTTCGCAGGTAGAGGAAGGTCAGTTGATGTGGACTCATCCTCTACCTGCGAACTGGCCTGGATTGAGGCATGCCTGCAGGTGACCACTGATGCAGGTGCAGGAACAGGATTAGGCACAGGCCCCTCCATGGTGACCTGCACTGCCTCCTGCCCCAACCCCAACCCCTGGACTGCACCAATTGCACCTGTGGAATCACCCCCGCCAGGCCCCATGTGCTGTTCTGATGCGGCCTCCTCCTCCCCCTCATCCACCACCAACATGGATGACTCCGAACCATCTTCTGCATTGGATAGCCCCTGTGGGGGCTGACCTGTCCCTTCTGCTGCCGAGGAGCCCACGTCCAACCTCACCTTCTTGGGCCTCCCCTCAGCAGCTGTATCCGTAGTTGCAGAGGCGGCACCAGTCTCCTTGCTCCTGGAAGATGTTGAAACCTGGGAGATTGACAGGGCCTTGCGTCTCTGTCTGGTGGAGGCATCCTCGCTGCGGTGCTCCACAGCACCGTCTCCACACTCTTCCTCCATCGCCGCTGTAAATAGGGCGACATTGAACATAAGTATCAGTGCACCAAACAAATGTCTGCTAGACACAAAGAAAATGCACATGAGTGGCACTGCCAAACATCATAACCATCAGCACCCTCCACAACACACAGGTTAGAGCAAGCAACACATATGCACAAACAACCTCACATGCATCATGGTACATGCACATCACATGCACACACTTCACTGGACAGTCATGCATCAGGCCATGTAAACCTCCCCTCACAGTGCACTTGTGGATAGCTGGGCCGCATGCGTCAATCACGCATTGAGATGCCAATGTGTCATGCATCCATGGGGTGTGTGTTAGGCAGAATCCTGT
The DNA here is from genome assembly GCF_040938575.1 of Ambystoma mexicanum. Taxonomy (NCBI): domain Eukaryota; kingdom Metazoa; phylum Chordata; class Amphibia; order Caudata; family Ambystomatidae; genus Ambystoma; species Ambystoma mexicanum. Next base: position 577,485,704 of record NC_090925.1, read on the forward strand.
GCAGTGCCCTTAGGGACCACTACATACGATTAAGACTACAGGTCGCAATACAAGTTTTACCTTTGGTACAAGCCTGTACTACTAAGTTATAGTGGTAGCAGTAGCAGAGCAGCCAGGCTTATCTCAAGAGTATATGAGCAGTAGCAGAGATTACACAAAGGGACCACAATTAGTGTGACTCAAGCAGACACTAACTCAAGGTTTCAGGTAGAAAAATATAAGTACATTTATTTTTAAACCATTCATTATAAACGCAACACTTCTATTAAACTTCAATAATAACCACACGTTAAATATACTACAACTAACCAATTCACTTTGGACAGTAAGTCTCAAGGTAAGTAACCTGTGTTCAATGCACCGGTGTTGAGAACAAAACACGCTACAGTGAATACAATTGCGATCACTTTTTGACAGGGCTGTCTACTAGCTAAACGAGTATCCGTGACATGAAATGCTACCGGGGTGAAAACACACTTAGCAATTGAGATACCCAGAGGGAGTTGGAGGCAAAAATCACAGGCAATATTTTGGTTAGGCAGGCAGAATCAAGAAACACTCAAAGACAGGAGTTTGAAAGTCAAAGGGCCGGAGCCAAGGTTGAGAGACACTGGGGCCTGTTGCCGAGGATCACACAGTCAGATAGTTTGAGATTCAACGTAACCAAAAGTACTTCGATATTGTCAATGTTCAGAAGCAAATGTTATAAGAAGGAGGGAAGACAAGGGCAAGCCTTGGAAATGAAGAAAAGGGATTCACCCAGTTTCCTCAAGGAGAACACAGTACCTTGTTCCAACAGTGCAGCTGGTGCCCTGGCAGTTGTTCCTAGTGGTTTCCCGCAGACCCACGATTCCTGGAGCTTCGTTGTGAAGGAGGACGTCTGAAGGGGGTCTGCACCACACAGGGATGAGGCTGGCAGCAGCGACACAGAATAAAAGGTGCGCTCCTTAAAAACAGGAGAGGCTCTTCAGGTGGCTATCCGGACCACTACAGCTGTGTGCAGCAATTTCAACCAAGGAAGAGGATCCTCTATCTGTGGAAGATGAGCTGGTTGTTCCCACCAAGCTCAAGGGAAGAAGACTCCGGATTGGATCTTCTCTGAGTCGTTGAAGGTAGATAGCTCAGGACTGCAGCAGGGCTTCACCGGGTCGGGGTAGTTGCAGCAGCCGTCGTTCTCTCCACTTCTCGTCGGTTCCTTGTAGCTCCAGTGGTGACTCTCTCTGACTTCTAGCCCAAGAGACCTTCCTTTTATGCGCAAAAACCTCATTCACACAGCCTGGCTGTCAATCACGCAGCAGGGGGGTTGTCCAGCCCAGACAACCACCTTGTCCAATCGTAACAAAGTGTGACTTGGGTTTCCTAGGATACCCTGTGCAGGGGGTGACTACACCTCTCCCTCACATTCAGCCCACCTAGACACCCAGGCGCCTTCAGGAGGGCTTCTAGGTAGAAGTCTGCCAAAAGACAGCGAACAAAGAAGGCAAACCTGGTTTGCCGCGAAAAGCAAAACACAAGAAGGAGTTTAACAAAAAGAAATGTCGAATAAACCGCACCGGAGCCAAAAGAAAAAGGATTTGGTCAAGCGGGTTTAAGTTCTAGGCTAACACAATAGCCTACAATATCAACACGGTTATATAAGATAACTGCAGTAGTAGTTAGTGTAGATACCACTGCCACCAGCCCTGTCTAAATGTTGCAGATCAAAAGGGATACCATTTAAACCTTTTCCAGTACTCCATGGAAGATGGGGTGTACTGGATCTGTGGTAGATTGACTAAGTAAAGTTAATGGTAACTTTACCCTTTTCTGGGGGACAGTAGTCGCCTCAGAAATGGAATCGGTGGGAGTCTGAACGACAACCCAGTGCCACTGCACAAAAGGTGCTGTGTGACACACACAAAAAGGGGGCTACTGAAGTGCTGTCCTTCAGAGCCCACAATCACAAAAACAGGTGGAAACACATAGCAAAACACAGGTAAGAGTGGGGGAAAAGCTCTCACTCTTACCAAGTGGAAAAAAATAGACTCCAGAAGTCTAGCAATGCTGCTGGGGGACTCACTAGGTGAGGGAAATTAGCCATAGATGAGAATTCTCCCTAACAGTGTGCCAGTCAAACACTCACTACTCAGACACACGCACATGTACCTGTACCCCATGCATGTCCATGAAGTTGACATAAGCATCCATGTCTCACACCTCTTGCATACAGGCATGCAAACAGGTGTGCGTCATCACATGCTGGTGCACATCATTCATTGCAACACAGACACCATTGATGTGGAACACACTCATATTTGTATTTATTAAGTTTATATAGCGCTTTACCACTTGACTGGACTCACATGCAGCACTGTCATGGACATGCACACACACATCTGTACATGAGGCATGCCAGAGATAAGGCCGAGGTGCACACTCCAGCCACACCTCAACATGCACTACGCTGGACAAGAACACATGAACACTTACTACTCGAAGCCGAATGGAGCTCCAACTCTAAGACCTGGGCATAAAGCGCTGGGTGTATGTGCTCCAAGACCATCCTCTCATTGTTGGACAACCGGGCCCCGCGCTCCACTTCATCACTAGACGCAACGAGACGCTGGGCCTTGTTGAGGGTCCTGGACCTGAAGTCCTCCCAGCGCTTCCTGACGTGTTTGTAGTTGCAGGGTGCCACCTCCTCTGCGTTGTTGGCACCCACAATGTCCTCCCAGATCTTCCTCCGTCCATCCCTGTCGAGGCGCTATGTTACAGTAATGAGGGCATCATAATGCCCCAGGACTTGCTCCACCAGGATGCCAACTTCATTGGGAGTGAAGCTGGCAGCCCTCTGCCTCTCTGCTGGGAGGTTGCCACTTGCCCCAGATGTTGCTTGGTCTGAAATGGCAACCCCCGAGGCAGGTGAGGGTGGGCAACTGGGTCCTGGGGTTGGGCTGTGGAGCAATAGAACAGCAGTCGGGAGTCTTCTGTGTCATCAGAGATGGTCTCAGCAACAAGATCTCCGGCAATGGCTTCTGTACGGGCACCAAATTGCAGGGCATGTAGGCAGCAGGCACACAGAGTGGGCTGGCAGCAGCAGATGGCTCATAGGAGGCAGCTCAGGGCATGGGGACAGGTAAAAGGCATTGTGGGCAGGAGAGTGGGTCTTCCGTGTGCTTTCTCGTGGCCATCTGGATACAATGATTCTGCACATGCAGGAACAGCGCGTTAGCGTGGAATCAGAGGAAAGGCCCCTAGCGCGAAAGTGCGTAAGTTACGTGATGCGCATGGGCGTTACCGTTCAGCACGGGTTGAAGGTCTGTGTAGGACACCAGTGTGCTGTGCGTGCTTTTCATGGGTACCAACGCATGAGATTCTGCTTTTTGTGGGTTCACACGCAATTTCTTCACTTCAGTGACAGTGCATACTTCTTCTTTACTGCGGCAGTGTTTACTTCTTGTTTTGGCGGGGGAGTTGCCGATGCGCGAACGTCCATGTTTTTTCTTCATTTTTCCAGACAGACGGTGAGTTGTGCATGTATTTTTCCCACTATGGTTGCCACTCTGTGTCACATACTCCATTTTGTAGGTCATAGTAGCCTGCGTGTTTCACGCATATACATTTTGTGTGTTTCTGGGGGCCATGGGGTACTGCAGGACATTAATTGCATGCAGGTGAGCTACTGAGGGTTTCATGCATGTTTTCTTTGTTTTTGGGGTGCCTGAGCATTGCGTGACCCGTCATTTTTTCCCAATGATCACAGACAGCCTTGCAGGAGCACAGATATATGTTTTCCATCTAGTACCCTGCCCCTTTCACCCCAATTGCCCAGGACAATTGTTGTCTGCACCTCCCATTTGCACTAGTACATCAGTGCCATGGCTGGGAGGCCAAAAAGTGGTAAGGGAGGCAAAGCTGGGCGACCTCCCAGGGGTGGCCCCGGTAGGCGACGTGTCCCGGGTGGCCACGGTGGGCAACGTGGGCAGGGTGGTACATGAGGGCAGTGTATCCAGGCCCATTCAGGGACAGCTATGCCCCGTCGCTAGTGGGTCAGGGAGATGCAGCTGCAGCTGACACCACCCTAGCTCAGGGTCTTCTAGCCCGGCCCGGATTGGTCACAGAACTGGCACGGGATGACTCACAGGCTGACTTCCGTGTCACAAAGTCCAAGCTACATTTGGCGGTGGAAGTTGCTGTCACCAGGCCACATGGATCTGGGGCAGCAATGTCATCTGCTGCCCGAGCAGCCAGGGTGCGGAAGCTGCAGGGGCAGCTGACATCACCCCAGCTCTGAGTCACCCAGTTGAGACCGTATTGGTCCCGACCTTCACACAGAGGCAGTTGTGGCACTGGGTCCTGGCGACAGCACCCAGCAGCCAATGCCTACAGTCAGACCTTTGGTCGTCATGCCATTGCATGGTTCCAGTGTCCAGTTCACCTGCGCTTCAGCCCCTACTGACCAGACTGGCAGAAGCCACTCAGGGTCAGCACCACCTCCCAAGTGGAAGAAGTGTGTTCTCGCGGAACAGGCTGGGACCCAAGACATGGCTCGGGCTTCCAACACGTCAAGGAAGCAGAGTTTCAATGAAGCGGAACTGGACACACTTGTGGGCTATGTGTCGGTACATGGCCGTGACATGCTGGTAACAGCAGGGTGCAACACTATGCCTGCTCAGTTTAGGGCCCACTGGCAGTGCATAGCGGACCGTGTTAGTGCCTTAGGATGTAAGAGGCGCAAAGCTGATGATTGCTCAAAGCGTTGTAAAGACCTCCAACGCTGAGCAAAACAGAAGAGCGCTTCTAATTATGCCTCTACTCTGATGACTGGCAGTGGTCCACCACCAGAGGACGATGACATTTCTAAACATGAGGCGATCGTTGGAGGGTTCATCGCAGAGGGTCCGATCCAAGGTATGGGAGACCTCCCGGATTATGAGGCGATGTCTGGTAAATGTTAATGCGTGTGTGTCCAGGCCATGTGTATTTTGCTTGGGCGATGTGTTGTTATTGACTGCCAGTTCAGGCTATGTAGTCATGAATGCCATGTGTGACCCATGCAATGCTTGACTGATACGTGCTTGTTGTGATGCTGACTGCATACAGACCATGTGCTGCACACCGAGGCAATCCTCATCACCACACCTGCACCCTCCTTCCATGTCAATCACTGGCCAGCCTCTCATGTCCATATTCTTCCTCCAAAATATGTTTGCGGTTAACCTGTGATGATCTTCCACTCCACACTCGCCCTCTGTCATCACATGACTGACGTCTCTGTGGGGTCACCCTGCTAGCTGATCCTCCTCAGAAGCATCCTTCCTTGCCTCTCTAACCCACAGCCGCTCACTGTCTCCATGGTCTCCATGGGAATGGTGATTCCCATGGCAGACTACTGCAACAGCATGTTCCCAATTTACTGTGAATATACACACTTCCCTCTACATCTCTGGCAGACATGGACTGTGTGGAACATACTTTGTCTTTGATGCAGTGTCTCTCACTTGGACTGCGCTGATGGCACAGGCTCACAGTGGCCATGAGTGCTCATTCACGGACCATGAGCATTCCAAGGAAGCCCATATGGCTCTGGCTCAATCCCCTCATTCGACTCCATCTCAAGTATTTCCTCCTTCTCATGGTTTGGGATCAACCCTTTCCTGCTCCCTCAGGGTCAGTTGATCCTCACACCCATTTCTCATCTGTGTCGAGCAGATGGCTCCCTCTGGTACAGACTCCCTGCCTCAATGCAACTGCTGTTGTGGGTTCTCTGGGTCTGGGGGCACTTCTGATGCTTCCTCATATGCTGTGTTTTCTGTCCTCCTCTCCCCTGCTGTAGTCCAAGATGACTGTAAGGATGAAATTGACACATGCCCACACTGTCTGCTACAACAGGGTATTCTGAGTGACTATATTGACCCATGCACTGCCTCCAAGCCATCTCCCATCCTTGGGGTTGGGGTTCACTGTATCCCTACAACCCACTGCCAACACTTTGCTCATGATGACTGCACTTGCCCTTACACTGTCATCATGACACAACATTCAAATGACTGGTTTTGTCTTTTTATTGACAGTTGAGGCCGTACACATGTACTACACTGCACCCACAGACTTCTGAGCCCTGTCTCACCCTTCAACATGCCTATTCACTTGTGTGATGTCAAAGTAACCTAGCATTAATGTATCGATGTGCCTCCCTTCACTGTATTTCAACACCCTAGTGTTGTTGCAGCATGTGAGACATGTGTGTTTTGTCATAGTGATTTCCATGTACTGTCTGATGAAATGCATTTAACATGGATCACAGACAGTAGTATTTAACTCCCATCTGGCGCTGGTTGACAGTTCTGCCATGGCTTTGCTACATGCCATCTGTGTGTTGGCATTTGTCAGGTTTGTTGAAGGTCCATGCCATTCACAGGCTTTTGTGTGATGCAGGTGCTATGCACCATGCAGCACATGTGTTGTTTTGCCATTTTACACTCATCCATGTCTGCAGTCAGGGTCCCCTTCCAATTCATTGGCACTGCAGGCATGCCTGAGTTTGTGTCATGTGTGACATGTCTGATTCATGGGTTGGATGTCAACATTGTAATACCTATGTGTGTGGCCTATGCTGTTAACATGTGTGGTCATGTCTTCTTTTTGATTTTGTGCAGGTCATGAGGCACTGGAAGCAGTGGAGGAGTAGATGGCGGAGGGGGTGGAGTATTCAGAGCCCCAACGAGGCACCAGTAGAGGCCGTGGGGTGGTAGTGCAAGAAAATCCTTTGGTACTTCAGACAATCCTGGCCAGGATTGTCTCTGAGTACACCTCTGAGGATCTCTATGCGTCTAGTGCGGAATCAGATATTGAACCATATGTTCCGTCACAGGTGAGTGATTCTCGCATGGATGCTGTTCTGTCCAACACACCTGCAGTGGGGGTAGACCCCTCAAGGGGCCATTCAGTGCTGGAATGTCCGCATGTGGTGGTTATGGATGCAGGGTCAAGCTCCACACTATTTGCTCCTGTTCCTGGGGCAGCAGATCAAAGGAGGAATGCAGTCCTGCAGCCACAGGCAGCAACAGCACAGCAAGCACCACGTCTCCTTGGGCCTGACAAGTGTGGTGTCCGGCAACGCGGTGGGTGTGTGCCACCAGGTAATACTGTGTGGGAGAATTCCATGTATGCCATTGCACAGCAACACGGGTCATTGTGTGAGATGATGGCTCAGGCTGTGGAAAGGATGGCCACTTCCATTGCCCCCCCAAAAGGCAGGTTGAGCTCCAGCAGCAGGCAATGCGGTCCTCGTGCCGCTCACACAGGCAGGACATGTTGGCCGCCAACAGCGACTGACGGGCTGAACTGGGGGCTCTGTGCACAGCCATAGCTGCAGAGGCACAGGCCCACAGGGATGCCCTGAGGGACGAAAACACCTCCATCAGAGCTACTCTGGGTGCACTTGAGATGGCCCAGAATAGACGGGCAGATCAGCAGATGGAGCAGCTGACACACATCTCGGCTGAGCTCCAGGCAACCAGTGAGGAGATCCGTTTGTCACGTGAGGGCTTCCAGGCGGATGTCTGTGCAACACGTGAGGCCTTGCAGGCATTACTCCATGCTACACGTGAGGTGCTGCATCTGGACCTCCGGATCATCATCCTGCAGAATCAAATATTTCAGACCTGCATGCTTGCTGCCATGGAGGAGCATGCCAGGGCTATGTGTGGTCAGCCTCCCGTACCACGTACACCTTCTCATATTACACCAGAGGGTGATGACAGTGACGGCAGTTCTCCCACTATAGGCTAGCCGTGCAGGCCATGAGCCAATGGAGTATCCACCCCCCGGGCAACCATGGCCATTTTATATGATTTTTCTTTTTCATTTTTTTTCTTCACATTTCATTTCATGTCTATTGTGCATTCATGTAACAGTGTGTTGCTTTGTGTGCCATACGAAGGCATCCACTGTGTGTTCCGGCTGAGCAAATACAGGCTTGTCTCATGTTTGTGTTTGTGGCTTGTGGTCCAGACACATATGCCACTCCTGCTTTGCCTTTCCGTATGCTTGCAATTAGGGCACCGTGTGACAGTAACTTATACAGAGGCCTTGGGCTTCCATCAGTTGTGTGGCCAGTCTGAAGGCCAAACTATGTATACACCCCTAGTGGGGATTCATAATTGTTTCTCCAGTGCATGGTTGACATGCATTTTCGTTTGAATATTGCTAATTGTGCATATTTACATGTTGCATCTTCATGTATTACCTTGCCTGTCTCCATTGTTGATGCACTTCATGCTGTATGCAGTACCCTGCCGCATTTAGCTAGCAGCAACACACTCAGGATGGGATGGGTCCATGTGGTAGCTTTGTCACATTGTGACACTTGTGCTATTGTGATTGGTCACTGTCTGACGTTGCCACTGTTGGGTCCTGTGTTCATGATTTGTTATGCTGGTAAGTATATGTTCATGTGTACAGTTTCATTTTGATGTGCCAAAGAGAATTGTCTCTGGCCTGTTTCCATTTGTCAACAGTGCACTTTGTGACAGTTGTGTCATGTGTTGTGCATTTATTTTGTTGTTTTCACATTGCATGCCATGGCATGGTGTGTCAGGCGGGTGACATGGGGTTTGGGAGGGTTTAGGTGACATACCAGAATTTGGATGTGATGTTTTGCAAGGGGGTAGTGGATTATGCACCATGAATGTGTGCCTTTGGGTCACACAGGATTGGGTTTGTTTAAGTAGCTAGGGATGCACACAATGTAGCACTTCCAAGGACACATTCTCAGGGTGGTAAGTTTGGGACAGTTGACTGTCCCTTTGTCATCATCGATTGTCACCTGGAATGTGCCAGGCCTGTGTGCACACCGCAGGGTTGGGATTTTAGGTGAAAAATTGAGCCATAAACTGGGTACGTGCTGCCTCGCCACGTGCCCTTTACCCTCCCATGCGCAGCGGCCGTGCATGTGGTTGGGGATGTGGGGGCACCACCATGTCCACCAGTACGCCCCGCCGTGTTGCAACATTGTGCAGGACACATGCTGCCACAAGGATCCTGCATACTACTGGTGGTGCATATAGTAGCTGGCCACCAGAGCGGTCAAGGGAGCACACACGTGACTTGAGCACTCCAAATGTGCACTCCACTATGGCCCTAGTTGCAATATGGGCTGTGTTGTATCTTACCTGGGGTGGTGTGGTGGGGTTCCATATTGGCGTCATCATGTAGGTGCTCAGAGGGTAGGCACTGTCCCCTGGGGAGGTGATAATGGTTGTCATTAGTTGGGTTTGTCTATTTTTCTGTGTGTGACATGCATGCATGTGCACAGGCATTTGTACTCACCAATGAGCCATGTGTTGCCATGCCTCCCAGCTTCCAGGTCCCGGTTTAGGGGTGATATTCTGAATATGAAACTATCATGGTTGGACCCTGGATAGTTAGCATAGAGAGAGGTGATGCTTCCCTTGGCATCGCATACGACCTGCACATTGATGGAATGCAAGTGCTTGCGGTTGTGATAGATGTGCTAAGTGGCCCTAGGTGGACGTAGGGCCACATAGGTGCAATCAATGGCACCAAACACTTTGGGGAAGTGTACCACCCCATAAAAGTCCTGGTCCACGCCCTGCCTTTTTGTGGGTGTTCTGGGCAACTATATGTGCCTGTGGACTGAGGGGCGTGCAGTCATGATTGCCAACACCTTATGTAGGCAGTGAGACTGCATGGGCTGTGAGATGCCACCAACTATGGCAGTTGTCCGCTGAAATGACCCAGTGGCCAAAAAATGCAGGACATTGAGCACATTTTCCAAGGGGCTCAGTGCTTGGGAGCACAGGGTGGGTGATTTAAGGTCATGTTCCCAATCAGTGACCAGGTCTAGGATAATATGAGGTGGAAACCTACACCTGCCATAGACCTGGTTATCTGAAATCCTAAAAAGGCTGATACTGGGTAAAAAAAAAGCAGGGCCTGGATTTCCTCCTCCTCCTTCTGCAGTGTCCCATGATCACTACTACGAGGAATGGTACATTCATCGTAGCTGTATATGCGCGTTTGTTGTTTGTGCATGCTTTTATGAATTGGCTTTGGTGCGCGGGGGCACTTCTGGCTGATTTTCCCTGGCGTACGTGTTTCCGTTTTTGCGTGTCTTTTCCCGCGCGCTGGTGAGCCCTGTTCGATTCCATGAATACATGTTGTTAGCGCGCGTGTGGGTGTTGCGAGGATTTCACTGCATTGCTTCCCCCGTAATGACCACATTTCGCGTGTTCTTCCCCATTTCACGTGTTCCACCCCCTTTTTAGGTGTGTGCGCTGGACGGTGTGTGCATTCGCTGGCTGTATCGCACAAGGGTTTGTGATGTTGCAGTGACGTTTTGGACCCACACGGATTCAGCGCAGGTCTCAGGTAAGCCACAGGCAATGTGTTCCATGAATACGTATGCATGCAAAAGTGCCCGTTATTGGTGCACATTTATTCAATGAATTACCCTGCAAATAATTTAGAAGAGAAAATAGCATTCTGCAATCTTTCACTTCTGTTTTATTGTGTAAAACACTGTATGTTTTAATATGTACAAGTGTTCCCTACAAGTGTGAGGTTACATAAATGGTTCCATGTACACTATTTTGAGTGTGAGGGAATGTAGAAGCTCATCACTGTTTACACAAGAAGCAAGCAAACAGTAGGTTGTAGATACAAAAACAAATTATGCAATTAAAATACAAAATCAAAATAACTTACTGAAAAGGTTAGTTTGTTAAATGAATGTATATGTTTTATGTGCAGTGTGGAGTTTTTAGAAAAGTTGGACGATCTATTCAGTTATTAAACTGTGCATGTTCTTTCATTTGTTATGGTAGGTTTAAGCTAACTGTAATTAGCTTCTAATGTGTACAGGTGGGCAGAAAAAGGATGCACACCAAATTATGAACGATGTTTTGAAATGGAAATGTAGATATCATTTTTATGATTTAAAACATTTTGATATAGTTAAAAAAAAGAATTCCACACTGCGTAGCAGTATTAGCACTACCAGAAGTTGCCTACTCTTGACAGAATTCACTAAGAACTACATCGGAAGGACACCGGAGGACTGATGGTTGGCACTATTTATGGAGAGCCATATTTCACTGACCTTAGCACTGGGCAAACTGTTGATTGACATTTTTTTAAGAATTAAGACTGGCTCAAACCTTGTAGGAGATGATCACAGAGGCGTTGAGGATAGGTTTGTAACGAGACCTGAATAATTCACTAATTAGCTGTGCCTTTTTCATTAGCCTACTCTCCTTCTTGTTCTCCTATATTCTTGGAATAGAGATTGATAACAAACAAGGCTACCATCCATTAATTGAGAGAAAAACCCAGCATACCAGACACATTACTATGCTTGTGCGCAATTTTGTTTCCCAATATGCTGGGTATACTCTGAAGGGCATTATGTTGTTATATACTCAATGGTGTATACCAACATTGATGTACGGCCTTAAAGCCCTTTCTCTTGACAATCAGGCTTGGCTTGATAAAGGTGAGGGGTATTTCTGGCGGGCTATATTAAGTCTTCCCCCGTCTGTTCCCATACAATACATTAGAGTGGAATTTGGCCTTACGTCTATAAAGGCAATTGTCCAATATCAGAGAGACTTTCTCCCCTTGAAAGCACTGTGTCACCCGATTAGCCAAATGTTTAGTATCATGGGGAACCCTGTCTTTGATCTGAAACGTAGTAATGATCAGGAAAAGTATGATGTATTATGTGTGGACTCATATGCTGCTCTTAACTGGTCAGTAGAGCGATCGACCTGTGGTAGATATAAGGCCATTAAAAGAGCCTTTAAATATAAATCACAGCTGAAGGATTTGGGTCGACAATTTTGAACATATGATTAGACTCCATAATTATGTACATTTAGAAGGAATAACCTATATATACCGTTTCCCACATATTTATTTGGTAAGATGCCCATGCCCAGCTGTATGTACATTTTGGCTGCTCATGCGGCTTAATCAACTTCCGGTGAGAGCCACATATGGAACTCAATGGCACTTGGCATTCCAACAAAGGAATTGTCGAATATGTGAAATTGTGGGTAATTTGGAATATGTAAGACATATACTAACTGAGTGCCCTAAGTTTATATCACATTATAGGTGTGTGTACAGCCGGTATGTGCACCAATGCTACAATACACTTTTGGCACTTATGCCTTAATACCTCGTCCAAAGCTTTGATCATATCTTTATTATATCATGTATGGACAATGGCTATGCATATTATTAAAACTGCTATATATATATATATAAGAGCAGTCACTCTATTGACATATGTTGAAGAATGACCTTCTCTAATTAAAACACATGATGCTAATGAAATCTCGATATATATGGGTATTTGTTTTCTGTGAGAACTGTCACTGGTAAATTGACATATGTATGAATGGTAAACCTGTAACATAGTATGAGATGTATTTTAATGAATCAACATTCTGATGAATTTATATTGTTGATACTCAATATATCAATGTTTTATGTAAAAATATATTTGTACTGTTGAAGAAGTTCATTTGAACTATAAACAATAAATAAATAAATAAATACAAATATTCTTTTTTTCTCTCCTTTTTTTACATATGAATTTAGCTTGTTTCATGGCATTTTATGTTTATTGTAAGGCAAAAGGTTTTTCATTATCGTTGAACCAAATACAGCCTTTATTGAATAAAAAAATAAAAATATATAATAATTTATAGTTTTAAAATAGTGTGTGTATAATATGAAATGCCATTTTTAACTTCTCACGTGTGTTGGTGGCCAAACAAAGGATACACAGAGATTGTATAAGAGGTATGGAAATGACATTTGTTACGTTATTAGTGTAGTGTTAATATGTTTATTCACAAAAAAAGTTATTGTCTACCTATTATTTATAATATAATATAATATAATATAAGAATGACTATAGTTTAAAAAGATGAATACCCAAAATAATGTTACAGTGTTGGCATGTTTCATTTATTTCTTTTTTAAACTGAAGACATAGTTATGTTATATGTATTGGTGTCCTGGTGAAGGTTGCATACATTAATCTGTAAATTAGTCATAACGTAGCATAAAGTAATATTTGTATATTATTGTAAAATCTGTGCATTGTAGTAAAATGCATTTATTGGTGTACAAACTATGAATGTTTTAGCAATTCTTTTTTTGAATGTGCTGATGCATAAACAAGTTCATTATGACTTAAATGTTAAATATTTAAAATAAGAGAACAGAGTTTTTTTTTATCTCCAATGAGAAGTTATTTTCCTCTATAGCATGATTGATGAACACAACTTGGTAATGGTTGTGTACTTGGAATACAATGAGTATTCTTTTAGTATCATTATGAGAAAAAAAACATACATAATTGTGTATTTATTTTGTTATTTTGTTATGATGAACACCATAGGGTAATTCCGGTTTTGATAGTGTGTGGTCTAAATGGCCATAACAATTAAAAAAAATCAGAGTTCATATATGGAAGAAAGAGCCAATCCCATATTGATGTATTGGTAAGACTTTGGATACATATATATGTTTAATGTGTATATGCAAATACAAAGAATAGTTTATTTTTTTAGTAAAATTATTTCTAGCCGCGGTTACAGTATTAGCAGATGAATAGCGGGATTTATTTTGTGCAGCTAAGGTGAGAAACGACTGGAGTACTTTTCTTTGTCCAAAATGACTCTGCTAACCGTTGGTACAGGCAACAATTTGAAATTTTGAGTATTGAAACTGCAAACAATAAATTACAATAGATATTGTAATGTATTTTTGCAGTCTGTGTTCAATTGTATCTATTTTTGTAATGTACAAAAGGCCATTAAGAGGGCTGTTTTGGAGGATGGAAAGAGGGGGGTGGAATAGGCGAGGAAAATACATATGGATGAAACATATAACATATATACATATTTATTTTTTTAAAGAAAAAGAGGGGGAAAAATTGCCACTTAAAACAAATACTAAGCATGACAGATAATCTGATGTTCAGCGATTAATTTCAGCCATTGCTCAATTGTGGCATCTCCCTTGACTACCCATTCACAGCATCCTTTACACATGATATGCATTCTGGAAAGTTTGGTTGTCGGTAACAGAGGAGTCAGTGTAGTGAATACCACTGCTGATGTAGAGGCTTCAATTCCACTTGGTATTGTTCATGCACTGGTGGATGGAGGTTCTGCAGGTGGTGCTGATCTTCATCTATGCAAGGAACGGGACCCATGCATTTTTCTTTTGGGATGTTCATGGGCTTTAAGCTATTCATCATTGACATCGTCCCAGTGAACTCCCACCAGATAGTTGATCATTATCAATGTTTCTAGACTTTGAGACAGGATATCAGAAGGCCCACGGCGTATAGTCTTATTGCAGAAGGTGCACAGTATCTCCTTTGCCTCTTTCCTGGACTGGTGTTCCTTCACTTTAAAGAGGCGCCAACTGTAAGCACTTTTTTTTATTCCTGTGTGCTTCTTCCATTGTGGGGAATGATTGTCGTCCCAAATGATGACATCGTGCTCATTGCTCCTACTGTCGTGCTCGGACATGTTGGAATGTCCAACTGGGGAAGAAAATATAAAAGAATAAAAATGACAACACGAAATAGGCAATGCTTCAAGAAATGAAAAAGTAAAAAAAAAAAAGAGAACCAAAAAGTAAAACTAAACAAATCACAAGACAAAGGAAAATTGCATTTTGGGAAAACTGGGTGAAAAGGATGAATAGTTTAAGGGTTAAAGTGCCAAAAGTGCTTGCAGTTACTCAGAAACCCTTTCACTAGCAAGTACAGAAAGCAATGATTATTGCAACGTCATTTTTTTTGGGTGTGGTGATTATTTGTGGCTACAAACTGCCACGCCGTCTGATTGGAAAGTCTTGTGTGCACGGATGTCATCAAACGGCGTAGGCGCAGCCACATCAATACAGCACAAGGTGTGATTGGATGGTTCGTTCACGTGTACAAAAGTCATGTGTAGGCGCAGAGCCGCAGTGCGTGTAATGATTGGCTGATGCATTTTGCAAGAAGAGGCATAGCCGCGTTACAGGGATTCAATGTCCGATAGGCTTATTTCGTATGTGCGGGTTATGTCAAATGGCATGGGCGTACTCGCATCAATGCTTCACAAAGTGTGATTGGATCATTTGTTGGCAAGTATAACGTATATGCGTGGAACCGCAGTACGTGATACCATTGGCTGTTGTATTAGGTGCAAAGATGCGTAGCCATGTTGAAGGATGTCAACATTCTAATGGTTCATTTCCCCCAGTTGATGCTTTATGTAGCCGCGCATGTATCCTTAGTAGATGTGATTATATAACTGTAATATAAAGGAACTCTCCAAGCGGCTTTTGATTGCTTCTTAATGAGTTTACTTCCAGTTATTAAGTTACAAGTTACATGGCACTGAGACATCAGGTATAAGACAAATCGATCACCGGCACCCATCACCCAGGGAGGGAGGGACCAACTGTACTGTTACAGAACACTCAGCACAGCATTCTCACACTCATACATCAACATTTCACTTGACACTTGCATGACATCACTGAGCACACAACCAGCCTCAGCAGACTCAGACAAGCACATCATATCAATAACATTTAATAATATATATATATATATATATATATATATCTACATCTATACGGGCAGTAGTCTTGTAACTATTTAGTTTAAAATGTATTGACAGTTACTGTAACACTTTAATAATGATTCATGAACAGCACATATACATGTAAATACTTTAAACATTTAAGTACATATGCAGCTATAATTTTTGTAACAACATGTTTATTTGGAGGGAATGTGGTTGTCCAATTGCTTTTTGCTTTTACTTTCTAGACATAATACAGTGTTTTGATTAGCTGAAATTGTCTGTATTATTGGTGTTAATTATGTGTGAAATAACAAAACCCTTGACATTCAAGGAAAACATTTTAATTGCAGGGATGTTAAGGTGAGCAATACACTGTTAGAAAATCTTTGCAATTCAAAGAAAAAAATGGTTGCAGGGACGTTAAGGTGAGAACTTAATGCAACAAAACCCTTGAAACTAAAATCCAGCTAAAGCCACCTTAACTTTGCACCCCCTGCTGCGCAGACTATATAGGGCCTCATTACGAAGTTGAAGGTATCACTCACCTTCAGCTGCTCCAAATAATGAATAGATCTTCAACATAGCCAAACACAGACCATGTGCATACTGTGAGTTCTCGAATCAGACTGTCATAAATTCACAAAAAATTCACTTTCCTAGCTTTCACAATTCAATAGCACAAAATGAGCACTGTAGAAAGCAAACAAGTAAAATGGCAAAAAACATGTTTTGTTACAAGCTATATCAAACAATAAACCCCACAATCCTTCAAAGAATACTTTATACAATATGTACACACTACATTGAAAAACAATATAAGCTTGCTCAAAAAAGTACAGGAAGTATTGGTCATTTTAACCTTCTGAATTGTTTTGAATTCCAAGAATTTACCATTAACATGAGTCAATCTGTAGACTCAACGTATGCATACATGCTTGATAAGATTTGTAT
This sequence comes from Ambystoma mexicanum, assembly GCF_040938575.1. NCBI lineage: Eukaryota > Metazoa > Chordata > Amphibia > Caudata > Ambystomatidae > Ambystoma > Ambystoma mexicanum. The sequence goes on from NC_090925.1 coordinate 577,502,263, forward strand.
AGTTGTTCTTGAGAAAAATGTGAAAGCACTCTTGAAGGGAAGACTGATTTCTAATATGTTTCATGCAGATTGCAGTCTGTCTGATGTAATGTTGACTCTTAAGGAAAGAAACATACTTTGTGTTGCTTTGATGTGCACACTTGCAAAGTGTAACAAGTTTAACTCTACAATGCTACTGTCAGAGAAGCAAAATATTGGAGAGATAAAACCATGTGATGTTTTAGATGGTCATGTTATCCTTTAGTGTTGGATAAGAGAGCAAAAGCTGCATTAGGTCAACTAGAGAATTACATTTCCAAAACAGCAGGTTTGGAAGGAGTATTAAAACGTGCATCACTGCACAAGTAATGTTAACGAGGAACTTGAATGTAGAAATTGGTCTAGTCAATGGAGCGATGAGAAGAGTGATTGCATTTCACACTGTACAAATATTGAACATGTTGAAGTTAAGCTTGATCGTGTAGAAGGAACTCACTTGATTTCTCGGAGCTCTGCATGTTTAATGCTTTTTAAGGATACCTTTGTGAAAAGAGCACAGTTTCCATTGTGCTCTGCTTATTCAATAACTATTCATAATTCACAAGGTTTACTTTAAAAGCAGCACTTATTGACATTGGTCATACAGTGTTTGAAGAAGAAATGCCATATGTAGCTTTGTCACATGTGAAAAATATAGAAGGTTTATTTTTAATAAACCTTGATGAAAGGAAAGTGACAGCTGACATTTGTTTAGTGTACTGTATGCTCCTAGCCTACACCTTATACATGTACCTGCAAAGCACTCATCCAGGAAATGTTAGAAGTCAGTGAAAGCAAATTCATATGAAATCTGTCCTTGTAAGACTAAAAAGCAACATAATTTAATGGAGTTAGAGAGTCATTCAACTATAACATACTCTCATTGCAGCTTTAGTAGTTGAATGCTATTCTATTACAGCTTTGCGTATGTTGTTTCAAATGACTCCATTGGTGCAAGAAATTGCTTCTAGTACAGAGAAGCAGCTATGTGTTGAACTTTCATTTCTCCAAATATCTGTTCATGAAAATGCACACAGTTTGCATTTGGAAATGTCAATCCAAAATGTAGTAGCTGTTGCAAGTGGAAATCAACAATTTTCTCAAAATACACAGGAAGATAGTCAATCATTTTTAATGAATGTCTTTTAGTTATAAGTGAAGGACACTGTTAATGTAGATATGTGTCCAAAATGTATGAAAGGTTATTGTACTCCAGATCTTTGTGAAAGATGTGTGTATCTGCATGTGCCTGAAGAGAAAAGTGTAGCATTTTCTGATCTTGTAACTAAAGCATTCCATGACATGCAATGCAGTGACTGTGGTTGTGATTTACAATCAACTCTGCAAAATCTCGTTTTTAATAAGTATGTATAGATTATGTTTCAAAGATACAGTGTAGATGGTAGGAAAATTAACAGGTCAATAATGAATTTTATAAACTTTCAAGTTTCTGTTAGGAAGATTCACTTTTAAAAAGTGTGCACTTACTTGTAAGGAGGGGGCATCCATTGAAGCTGCACATTTCACAACATGGGTGGATACAGAAGTAGATTGGCTTGTTTGTAATGACTCTATAGTCACACCCATAGCTATATTGTCAAAGGGTTTAGAGAATGATTACTTAATGTTGTTAGAAGCAAAGTTTTAATGTATATGTGTAATATTCATTGTGACAATAAAAAGGCAAAATATAAATTTGAAATAGAAAAAATAGGAAAATAAGTGTTTTATCTAAAGTAGGACATGGTTTGTTACTATAATGTTTTTAAAAACAGTGCTGAATCCATGTAGAGGCAGTATTGTGAAGATTATGGGCCAAATTCATAGAATCTGGTGCAGTAGCAGTGCCAGCACCGCGCGCAGAGAGGGAGCTTGTGCCACACATGCGCCAGCCGTAGCGCAAAACAGCATTTTCGCACACTGCATATTCATTGATTTCCTGAGCCATTACCAGCCGTGGTGCAGTGAACATCCAGCAGCGCCAGTTACGACCCCAAAACGCCACCCCTTGCGCAGGAAAAAGCCATTGAAATCCCCAATACTGCGCAAAGGCCTGCGCTATACGTGGCCCAGCATATAGCTCCCTACATCGTAATTGTGTGAAAAATCGGCACGTACCCCGCTTGTGCCAGGCAAATTGCATGAAAAGGGCCTCACGTAACCCCTCAAAATAGCACACCCCAGTCGTGCCTGCCAAATCGTGTGAAAAGGGCCTAGCGTAACCCATCGAAATCGTGCACCCCGCTCGTGCCAGGCAAATCGTGTGAAAAGGGGCTTGCGTACCCCTGTGAACTCACGTACTGAGCTTGTGCCTGCCAAATCGTGTGAAAAGGGCCTCACATAACCCCTTGAAATTGCACACCCCACTCGCTCCTGCCAAATCATGTGAAAAGGGCCTACCATAATCCACGAAATTGCGCACCCCACTCGCGCCTGCCAAATTGCGTGAAAACGGCCTTGCATACCCCCGTGAATACATGTATCCCGCTCGCGCCAGCCAAATCGCGTGAAAAGGCCCTACCATAACCGCCTGAATACGTGTACCCAGCTTGCGCAATCCAAATCACAAGAAAATTGCTTCACATACCCCAGTGAATATGGGTATCCCGCTCCTGTCAGCCAGATCGTATGAAAACGGCCTACCGTAACCCCCTGAATACACGTAGCCCGCTCACGCTGTCAAAATCGCGGAAAATAGCCTTGCGTATCCCATGAATACATGCACCCTGGTCGTGCCAGCCAAATTGCGTGAAAAGTGTCTCGCGTACGCCTGTGAATACGCATACCCTGCTCTCGCCAGCTAAATTGTGTGAAAATGGAATTGCATGGTGATATCAGCCGCCAACAAAACCCGCAGGCAGCCCACACCACAAGGGACATCGCCAACACCTGTGGCCACACCACAGGGAACCCCCAAAACCCCTGACCATACCCCGCAGGCAGGCCACACCACAGGGGACCCCCCAACACCCCTGACCATACCACAAAGGCAGCCCACACCACAGCGGACCCCCCAACATCCATGATCATACCCTGCAAGAAGCCACCACCACAGGGGACCAACCAACACCCGTGATCATACCCTGCAGGCAGCACACACCACAGGGGACCCCCCAGCAACCTTGACCATATACCACAGGCAGCCCACATGGGACCATACACCTCAGGCCGTCCCCAACTCATGTCCCACCAGCCCCACCAGTGACGCCAACATGCAGGCAGGCCCGACTCATGTCCCCCTACCAGTGACGGCAACCTGCAGGCAGGCCCTGGCCCTCATTACAACCTTGGCGGTAAGTTTTCAACTTTACCGCCAAGGCGTAATTTACGTTAACGCCATGGTGGATGGCGGAATTACCGCCCCATTCCAAGGTGAGTGGGGCAGTAATTCCCTATTCACCATTTGCCCTTCCCCATTCCCATTTTTGCCCCATAGGGCATAATGGGAGTGGGGAAGGCGCTAATTACGGCACCATAAATTACGGTGCCGTAATTAGCACCAAGGCAGCTTAGCGCCTTGCATTTTAACGCCTGCTATAAGCAGGCGTTAAAATGGGAATCAGGCGTTAAGGGTTAATGGCGGCGACGGCGCCGTTAAACCCTTACCACCAAGGTTGTAATGAGGCCCCCTGACTCATGTTCCCCCACCAGTGACGGCAACCTGCAGGCAGGCCCCGACTCAGTTCCCCCACCGCGTCAGTGACGGTAACCGGCAGGCAGGCCCTACTCATGTCCGCCCACCAGTGATGCCAACCTGAAGGCAGGCCCGACTCATGCCCCCCACACCAGTGACACCAACCTGCAGGCAGTCTCCGACTCATGTCCCCCCACCAGTGACCGCAACCTGCATGCAGGTCCCGACTCATGTCCCCCCGCCAGTGACCGCAACCTGCAGGCAGGCCCCGACTCATGTCTCCCCGCCCCAACAGTGACGACAACCTGCAGGCAGGCCCTAACTCATGCCCCCCACCAATGACGGCAACCTGCAGGCAGGCAGGCCCCGATTCATATCCCACCACCAGTGATGGCAAACTGCAGGCAGGCACCTACACATGTCCCCCCACCCTCACCAGTGACGGCAACCTGCAGGCAGGCCCCGACTCATGTCCCCCCACCCCCACCAGTGATGGCAACCTGCAGACAGGCACCGACTCATGTCCCCCCACCAAACACTTCGTCCCAACATGCAATCATGTATCAATTGTCCACGGAAATGCCACCATAAGCTGCCCACCCACAGTGCAAATCATCACCCATCCATTGGTCATACTCCCCAGTAAATGCCCCATGACATGTGAATCACAAATCATCACATGCATGTTTGCACACACATCACCAACATTGATGAACAGCAGGGACACGTAACATAGGAAGTGAAGAGTGACACATGCACCAAATCATTGAGACCAGACAGCACTTTGATTAGAAGTAATAAAAATGTATACAAAATTTAAATTCACACGAAATGAAAGACAACCATGAAAAAGAAAATATGAAAGTAATGCAAACGAAAATGAAATGTAAAAAAAAAAAAGTATGATGATAAATGGCAAAATGAAAAAAGTGGTCCATGTTCGTTGAATGTCCTCAGAAATAAAAATAAAACATTACTCCATGGTGAAAGAAATAAAAATAAGAGAGCAAATGTGAGAAACTATGTACATCGTCCAGGATTCCATGATCCCAAAAACCACAAACACACCGTAAAAAACCCTAATACTAACTAACTTACTAACTATTTACAAAATGTGGAACAAAGTCCATGGACTCCAAATAATAAAAGAAATAAAGGAAACTTACCACTACATGACTATATACAAAGGCAGCGGGCTAGTCCTACGACTCACCGATGTTCCCAAGAGTCTGGGCCAGCGCATCATCAAACTCTGCGTCAATATCCCAGAGACAGGACACTGCTCTATCCTCGAGGGCTCGCAGGGACTCCATCATGCTCCTCTCAAACTCCCTGCGAGTCTCCTCGAGAACCTCCGCCCACCTCTCTGCCCGATGCAGGGTGTTCTCCGCCCTGGCCATGGTGAGTCATACCCCCCATGCCCACTGCCGCTCTACATCGATCTGCCGGCCCATCTGCTGCCACACAGAAGACATCCTTGTACCAAGGTCCTCCTGCCCGATGGCTGATACCTGCCCCCATAATGTTCTGAGGCCTCCTACGTTGAACCTCCTGCTGCCAATAAGGCCTGTGCCTGCCCTTCCAGGACTGCCTCTGGTATGATGACAATCCCTGGGGCAGTCGTGCCCCTGCCCTGCTGCAAGGTGCCTGCACAACCTCCATTGCCAGTGGTCCTGTTGCTAGGGTGACCACCTCTGCTGAACCTCAGACTCCCGACTGTGGCAGGGATGTGGTCTCCACCAGACTGGCCGCCGTGGTTGAGACAGGTCCACATGGGGCCCTGGTGGTATGTGGGCCAGAAGACAGCAGCGAGGATGACCAGCGCATAATGGAGGAAGAGGAGGAGGGATCGCAGCAGTGGCCATCACACGTAGCAAACACGCAACAATGAGCTGTGCCCGCCAGTTCAGGAGGGCCCAGACCTCTTCATGATGACGCGTAAGTGCCCACCAGGAAGCCTGCACATAATCACGAATGCCTCCTGTGTGCCTCGTGAAACTGGCTAGCATGGGCTCAACCCTGTCGCGGATTGCATGGTCCGCAGGTAGATGAAGGTCAGTTGACATGGACTCATCCTCTACCTGCGGAACGCCCTGGACTGAGGCATGCCTACAGGTGACCACTGATGCAGGCACAGGAACAGGATTAGGCACAGGCCCCTCCGTGGTGACCTGCACTGCCTCCTGCCCCAACCCCTGCACTGCACCAAATGCACCTGTGTCATCACCCCCGCCAGGCCCCATGTGCTGTTCTTATGCGGCCTCCTCCTCCCCCTCATCCACCACCAACATGGATGACTCCAAACCATCTTCCGCATTGGATAGTCCCTTCTGCTGCCGAGGAGCCTTGTCCAACCTCACCTTCTTGGGCCTCCCCTCAGCAGCGGCACCTGTCTCCTCGCTCCCGGAAGATGTTGAAACCTGGGAGATTGACAGGGCCTTGCGTCTCTGTCTGGTGGACGCATCCCCGCTGCGGTGCCCCACAGTGCCGTCTCCGCACTCTTCCTCCATCGTGGCTGTAAATAGGGCGACATTGAACATAAGTGTCAGTGCACCGAACAAATGTCTGATAGACACAAAGCAAATGCGCATGAGTGGCACTGCCAAACATCATAACCATCAGCACCCTGCACAACACACAGGTCAGAGCAAGCAACACACATGCAAAAACAAGCATGGCACGTGCAACAAACATTTGCATCCATGTCCAGGGCACTGCGGGAACTTCAGAAGAGGGGCTGAACCTCACATGCATCATGGTACATGCACATCACATGCACACACTTCACTGGACAGTCATGCATCAGGCCATGTAAATCTCCCCTCACAGTGCACTAGTGAACATCTGGGCCGCATGAGTCAATCACGCATTGAGATTCACATGGGTCATGCATCCATGGGGTTTGCCAGTCAAACACTCACTACTCAGACACACGCACATGTACATGTACCCCATGCATTTCCATGAAGTTGACATAAGCATCCATGTCTCACACCTCTCGCATACAGGCATGCAAACATGTGTGCGTCGTCACATGCTGATGTACTTCATTCATTGCCACACAGACACCATTGATGTGGAACACACCTGTATTTGTATTTATTAAGTTTATATAGTGCTTTACCACTTGACTGGACTCACATACAGCACTGTCATGGACATATTTCAAAAAAGGTAGCAGGCGCTCCTCTCCAGAAAGAACATGGCATGATAACCTGTTCTGAGATGAGAGTTTGCAGCACATGCTTTTTGCTCACTGTACCTTTCACAGATGGAAAATATCCATTTGATTATCAGTCTTTGTCCCGTCCACATGGGCAGTCCAGCACCGAAATGCTATGGCAATTTCTCTCTAAACAAGAGTACCAAAAGCAACCCCATACATTTGTTTTCAGCCTTGTTGGGCCTCATCAGTGAGGTGAAGCTTTGCCTCTCTGACTTGGGGTTGATCACCTGAGTTACCTGGAGGCAACCAGACGTGGACTCCCTGCTCACTGTGCTCAGAGAGGCAAAGCTTCACCTCACTGATGAGGCCCAACAAGGCTGAAACACGTATATGTGGTTGCTGTTGGTACTCTTGTTCAGAGAGGAATTGCCATAGCATTGCGGTGCTGGACTGCCCATGTTGAAGGTCCATGCCAGTCACAGGCTTGTGTGTGATGCAGGTGCTAAGGACCATGCAGCACATGTGTTATTTTGCCATTTTACACTCATCCATGTCTGCATTCAGGGTCCCCTTCCACTTCATTGGCACTGCATGCATGCCTGAGTTTGTGTCATGTGTGACATGTCTGATTCATGGGTTGGATGCTAACATTGTAATACCTATTTGGCCTATGCTGTTAACATGTGTGGTCATGTCTTCTTTTTGATTTTGTGCAGGTGATGAGGCACTGGAAGCAGTGGAGGAGGAGATGGCGGAGGGGGTGGAGTATTCAGAGCCCCAACCAGGCACCATTAGATGATGTGGGGTGGTAGCGCAAGAAAATCCTTTGGTGCTACAGACAATACTGGCTAAGGGTGTCTCTGAGTACACCTCTAAGGATCTCTATGCATCTAGTGCGGAATCAGATATTGAACCATACGTCCCGTCACAGGTGAGTGATTCTGGCATGGATGCTGTTCTGTCCAACACACCTGCAGTGGGGGTAGACACCTCAAGGGGCCATTAAGTGTTGGAATGTCCACATGTAGTGGTTATGGATGCAGGGTCACACTCCACACTATTTGCTCCTGTTCCTGGGGCAGCAGATCAAAGGAGGAATGCAGGTGTGGTGTCCGGCAACGCGGTGGCCGTGCCCCACCAGGTAATACTGTGTGGGAGAATTCCATGTATGCCATTGCATAGCAACAGGGGACATCGTGTGAGATGATGGCTCAGGCCGTGGAAAGGGTGGCCACTTCCATTGCCCCCCCCCGAAAGGCAGGTTGAGCTCCAGCAGCAGGCAATGCGGTCCTTGTGCCGCTCACACAGTCAGGACATGTTGGCCTGCCAACAGCGACCGACGGGCTGAACTGGGGGTTCTGTGCACAGTCATGGCTGCAGAGGCACAGGCTCACAGGGATGCCCTGAGGGAAGAGAACACCTCCCTCAGAGCTACTGTGGGTGCACTTGAGATGGCCCAGAGGAGACGGGCGGAACAGCAGATTGAGCAGCTGACACACAACATCTCGGCTGAGCTCCAGACAACCAGTGAGGAGACCTGTTTGTCACGTGAGGGCAAAATTGGATTTTGGGAAAACTGGGTGAAAAGGATGAAGAGTTTAAGGGTTAAAGTGGCAAAAGTGCTTGCAGCTACTCAGAAACCCTTTCACTAGCAAGTACAGAAAGCAATGATTAATGTAACGTCATTTTATTTGGGTGTGGTGATAATTTGTGGCTACATAATGCCACGCCGTCTGATTGGAAAGTCTTGTATGCACGGATGTCATCAAACGGCGTAGGTGTAGCCGCATCAATACAGCAAAAGGTGTGATTGGATGGTTCGTTCAAGTGTATAAAAGTCATGTGTAGGTGCAGAACCGCAGTGCATGTTATGATTTTCTGATGCATTTTGCAAGAAGAGGCATAGCTGCGTTACAGGGATTCAACGTCCTATTGAATTATTTTGTATGTGCGGGTTATGTCAAATGGCATGGGCGTACTCGCATCAATACTTCGCAAAGTGTGATTGGATCGTTTGTTGGCAAGTATAACATATATGCTTGGAACGGCATTATGTGATACCATTGGCTGGTGTATTATGCACAAAGATGCATAGCCTTGTTGAAGGATGTCAACATTCTATTGGTTTGTGTCCCCCTGTTGATGCTGTATGTAGCCGCGCATGCATCCTTAGATGTGACTATGTAACATTTTTTTAAAAATATAAATATATCTACATCTATATGGGCAGTAGTCTTGTAAATATTTAGTTTAAAGTATATTGACAGTTACTGAAACACTTTCATAACGATTCATGAACAGCACATATACATGTAAATACTTTAAACATTTAAGTACATATGCAGCCTCAATTTTTGTAACAACATGTTTATTTGGGGGAATGTGGTTGTTCAATTGCTTTTTGCTTTTACTTTCTAGACATAATACAGTGTTTTGATTAGCTGAAATTGTCTGTATTATTGGTGTTAATTAAATGTGGAATAACAAAACCCTTGACATTCAAGGAAAACACTTTCATTGCAGGGATGTTAAGGTGAGCAATACACTGTTAAAAAATCTTTGAATTTCAAGTAAAAAATAATTTGTTGCAGGGACGTTAATGTGAGAACTTAATGCAACAAAACCCTTGAAACTAAAATCCAGCTAAAGCCACATTAACTTTGCACCCCCTGCTGCGCAGACTATATAGGGCCTCATTATGAGGTTGGAGGTAGCCTTTCTGCTAAAACCGGCAAGGCTTCCTCCATACCGGCAAGAAAGTCCGGCACCCGTGAATAGGCAATTACCGGTGTATTCCAGCCCAGCCAGATCCGGTAACTGCACTTTTGCGGGTGCCCGAGCCGGCATATCCCCATTCCCATTCGAGCCCCATAGGGCTCAATGGGGATGCCGGTTGCACCGGCACCGTTCACAACAGTGCCGTTGCTACAGGCTTGCTATTCTGGCGGGTGCCTTTCATTCTGCCAGGACAGACCTGGCGGAATGAAAGGCACCTGTGGCACAACTTGCTGTTTGCTGGTCCGAATGCAACGGTACCGGTGAGCTCAGCAGTACCATTGTGTCCGGACCAGCAACCTTGTAATGAGGCCCAATGACCACAAAAGTGCATATTTCAGCATTCTCACCACCGTTTTATTACTATGGCAAGTCTGTTTTATGTAGAGGGTAAATGCCCTTTTGATTTCAGGACTTCTTCCCAATATTCCAATAATCCTTTCAATTGATGCTATAACATCTAGAGTTTGTTGATATTTTATTTTATTTATGAGGCTCTATTGCCTTTAAATCATGTCTGTGTCTGCTCATCCTTTGGTCAATGTACTTAAAGTATGCACAGTGGATATATTTGAAAGGCTTACCTTATAATGTCATGGAACACCTTTTGCTAGATCTTGTGTCCTCTACACAGGCCGCATTGGATTACAATGAACATCACGTTTTAATTTAAAATGGTTGTGAATTGTAATAATATTGTTCTAAACGTCCACACAAAACAGGTATATTTTTTGTCTCTTGATCAAAGAAAAACACAGAACCTTCTTGCTTTTAGGACATGGCAAATTAATTGCTCTTCTTGGAATCGTTTGCCCTTTCTTAGAGGTCTGTCCTGGGGAGTCCAATAATAGAATATTAATAGATAATAGAATAATTACCCTGCCATACCAAGACCATAGCAAGGCCCTGCTAGGGCAGCCCCCTGCCCGGCAGCCCCTCCGCTAAGGGCCACTAGGCAAAGGACGGCTCCTGATTGGCGGCTCCCTGAAAGTGTCTGCAGGTGTCCGCAGGGAACGCTAGCCGCCAGTCACCTTCCTGCGGGGTGCCCTTCCTATCCGTCCTTACACCTGCAGGCGTTTCCCCCATGTGTCTTTTCATGTGAATGTCTGAGTACAAAAATTGCTTGTGAAACCTAGGCCTTTTTCCCTCTATTCAGGATTCTCAAACTTAGGTGGTGTTAACTTTGACTGTCTGAATACAAAAATTGCTTGTGAAATCTAGGCCCTTTTCCCTCTATTCAGGATTCTCAAACTTAGGTGGTGTTAACTTTGACTGGGCCTCATCATGACCCAGGCGCTAAGTGTTTAACAGCGCCGTAAAAGGCTGCAGCGCCGTTATACACTTAGTGCCTAATTGCGAGGTCCCTTTGCGGGACCCAACCTTAACGGCTGGTTTTACCAGCCGTTAAAGTAGGTACCCGCAAAGGGACCTTGGTGATAATTACGGTACCGCATTTTGCGGTACCGTAATTAGCGCCTTCCCCATTCCCATTGAGCCCTATGGGGCAAAAATGGGACTGGGGAAGGGCCATGACGGCATGGGGAATAACCACCCCACCAACCTCGGAATGGGGTGGTAATTCCCCATTCCGCCATGGCGGACTCTGGCATTGACCATGGTGCTAATAGCACCATGGTTTAGCACCGGAGTCCTAATGAGGCCCACTGTCTGAGTACAAAAATTGCTTGTGAAACCTAGGCCGTTTTCCCTCTATTCAGGATTCTCAAACATAGGTGGTGTTAGCTTTGACTGTCTGAGTACTAAAATTGCTTGTGAAACCTAGGCCCTTTTCCCTCTATTCAGGATTCTCAAACTTAGGTGGTGATAACTTTGACTGGGCCTAATTACGAGGTCCCTTTGCGGGACCCGGCCTTAACAGCTGGTTTTACCAGCCGTTAAAGTAGGGACCTTGGTGCTAATTACGGTACTGCAATTTGCGGTACCGTAATTAGCGCCTTCCCCATTCCCATTGAGCCCCATGGGGCAAAAATGGGAATGGGGAAGGGTCATGGTGGCATGGGGAATAACCGCCCCACCAACCTCGGAATGGGGTGGTAATTCCCCGTTCCACCATGGCGGACTCCGGCATGGACCATGGTGCTAACAGCACCATGGTTTAGCGCTGGAGTCCTAATGAGGCCCACTGTCTGAGTACAAAAATTGCTTGTGAAACCTAGGCCTTTTTCCCTCTACTCAGAATTCTCACACTTAGGTGGTGTTAACTTTGACTGTCTGAGTACAAAAATTGCTTGTGAAACCTAGGCCTTTTTCCCTCTATTCAGGATTCTCAAACTTAGGTGGTGTTAACTTTGACTATCCGAGTACAAAAAATTGCTTGTGAAACCTAGACCTTTTTCCCTCTATTCAGGATTCCCAAACTTGTGTCTCCCTCCTGTCTTCATGTGCTCTTTGTGAGCTCTTTAAGCCTGAGTGTTGTCTTGTCCCTTTGCTCTTGTTGCCTACCTCCCGCTATCCTGTCTGCCTGCTCTACCTGTCCCTTCTAGTGTCTCCCCCTCTCCCTTGCGCTCTCCCGCCTACTCTATGGTGCTCTCTATCTCGCATATCTTCTCTAAATGCTTCTCCTTTGAATATCCTACTCTCCTCACTAAATCTGGTAGGAAAAAGTTTAAAAAGGACATCCTGGTCTCCAACCCAGGCCTCCCTATTGCTGACACCTACACTAGTGCCTCCTCCAAGGAAACTCTCACTGACATCCTCTTTTTCGTGCCTTCACCTGACCTATGGACCCTTCATATGGTCTCTGTGCTCTCTCCTTTCTCCTTCTCTCCCATTAATGGTGGCACCATTGGGATTTCCTTTTGGCCTCCTTCCACTCCTCTAAGACCATCATTAATGTCTACTCTAATGGGACTTTCTTGGTCCAAGGCCCTCAGGCCAACCTTCACCTCTTTGATAGACGATTCCCGCGCCTCATCAACTTCCCTTCCTCTCCTGCTGTCCCCCCTCCTCTGTCCTCGGCTACCTTGCTTCCACTCTCCCTCCCTGCCCCCTCTCTTGCTCCTTTTTCACCTCCGCAGGGTGTACCTCTGATCTGTACCCCTCCCTGGAAGTCCTTGAATGATGGCAACCTTCTCCACATAGCCACTCTTAACCCTCGCTCTGCCGTCTCTGATATCTGTCGCCACCTGGAGGAACTGGATCTTGATGTTGTTGGTCTCACTGAGACATGGTTCACGGCCAGCTCTGTCACCAGCTTTGATACACTCCTACCTGACGGTTACAAGATCCTCTCTGTGCCCAAGCTCATCCGTGTTGGGGGGGGGGAGTGTTGCCCTTATCTTCCCTGAGTGGATTCCTGCCACTGTCACTCCTACGCAGACCTACTCCTCTTTTGAATGCCTTGTCTGCTGACTCTCTCTCTCTCCTAGCCATTCCCTTACCGTGGCTACTATCTATCAGCCACCTGGTCAAACTTCCTCCTTCCTCTCTGAGTGGGCGAACCTCTCCTCCTCACTCCTGCCCTCAACCACTCAACTCCTCTTTCTTGGAGACTTCAACATCCACCTGGATGCCTCCTATTCCCCCCTCTGGACTCTTTCGAGACCTCTGCGACTCTCTCTCACTCTCTATTCTCCCGTCTGGGCCGACTCATTCTGCAGGGCACACTCTTGATGACCTGATCTCCTCTGACCTTCCCCTCTCTGTCCCTCTCTCCACTCCTCTCTCCTGGAGTGATCACTTTCTCCTATCCTCCCACATCACCTTCCCTACCCCTCAGGCAAAGCCACCGTCATCACTGCCACCCTCCTTCTCGGTCATCCGACCCATGAAGCGCGTGTCTGTTGAGGCTTTCGCTGCCATCTTCTCGCCCCCTCCTCCCCCTTTGGCTGACTCCAACCCTGACACAGCCCTCTCCACTCTCCACTCTGCTATATCTGACACTCTTGATATCCTTGTCCCTGTCATGAGAATCTGCCTGAAGCCCAAAGCCAAATGTAACTCCTGGTATGACTCAGATCTCGTCACCCTAAAACGCAATTGCAGAGTGGCAGAGAGGAAATGGCGTGCTTCATGTTCATCCTCTGACAAACTGGCCTTCCGCCTGCTCCAAAGGCAATAAAGGCTCTCCCTTCTCACCAAGAAGAGAGCCCTTATCCAAGCCCGCATCTCAGTTCGGCTGAACTCTTTAAAATCTGCAAGGAGCTGGCCAACCCTGCTGCAGTCTCTACCTCCCCTGTCCCCTCCCAGGCCCTCTGCGCGACACTGGCCTCTCACTTCATTTCAAGAACCCAGGACATCCTGTCCTCACTCTCCTCCTATCACCCCCCTCTATTCCCCCTCTGCAGCCACCCCTCCTCCCTCCTTCTCTGCCTTTCCCCTCTTCTCTGCTGACAAGGTTTCAAGACAATTCCGATCTATGAAAGTCTCGTCAAAACAGGTCCACCCCTGTTCCTCCAAAACTATCAAGGACCACATTGACTCCCTGGCTCCTGCCCTGGCTGACTTCTGCAATCACTCCTTCACCTCCAGGGTCTTTCCATCCACCCTTAAGCACTCCCTTGTGCACCCACTTCTTAGGAAACCCTCTTCTGACCCCTCCTGCCCGGCTAACTATCGCCCAATCTCCATCACTCCCTTCCTGGGCAAGCTCTTGGAGAAACTGGCCATCTCCCAGCTTAGTCTCCGTGCTGAATCTGTTGGTAGTCTTCATGACCATCAGTCTGGCTTCAGAGCTGCCAGAAGCACGGAAACTGCTCTCCTGAATATCCGTGAGGACCTGCTCTCGAACCCTGACTCTAACACTCTGTGTGTTCTCATTTTGCTTGATCTCTCTTCTGCCTTTGATACTGTCAACCATGCCATCCTGCTCAACCGTCTCCATGATAACCTGGGTATCACTGGTCAGGCTCTGGCGTGGCTGACCTCTTTCCTCTCCAATCGACCCTCCCAGGTCCAACTGGGGTCCTTCCTCTCTGACATCTTTTTCTCTACCTGTGGTGTCCCCCAGAGATCTAAACTGTCTCCCTGGCTGTTCAACCAGTATCTGGCACTCCTTGCCCACCGCATCGCCGCTCTCTGCCCCAACTTCCAGTGCTATGCGGATGATACCCAGCTCATTTTCAGGCTACCCTCGGCCTCCTCTTCTCCTTCCCTCATCTCTGACTGTCTCTCTGCTATCCAGGAATGGTGTGCCGCCAATTACCTCTGCCTTAATGCCAGTAAGACTGAGATTCTACTCATCGGCACACCCACTCCCTCCTTCCCTGCAGCTCTCTGACCGGCCTCTCTTGGCCCTCTTCCTGCTCCTACCTGCAAGGCAAAAAACCTCAGAGTCATCTTCGACTCCTCACTCTCCTTCTCTCCTCACATATCTGATGTCTCCAAGAAGTCAAACTACCAGCTGCACCTCCTCAGAGGCATCCTTCCTTTCCTCTCCTTCCCCCAGAAGCTCACTGTCTCCAGAGCCCTGGTTCTCTCGAAGCTGGACTACTGTAACAGCCTCTATCTAAATCTGCCTGCCTCTACTCTCCGCCCTCTGCAACTCATCCAGAACAGGACTGCAATACTTGTCCTTGGCCTCAAGCCCAGGGACCATATCTCTCCAGGACTGAAATCGCTACACTGACTCCCAGTGGCTGTGAGGATTAAGTTCAAACCCTCTGCATTGTTCACAAGGCCTTCTGGGGCCTGGGGCCAAAATACCTTCAACTCTCTCTTCCTAAATATCTTCCTTCTCGAGCTCTTTACTCATCCGCCTCCAACTCCCTTAGGGACAGCCGCTTTTCCAAGCAACAAGTTGGTGGTAGATCTCTCTCCGCAGCAGGGGCCTCCCTCTGGAACAGCCTTCCTGCCACCCTGAAACTTGAGGAGAACCATCTCTGGTTCCGGAAGCACCTCAAAACCTTCCTCTTTGCTTCTGCTTTCTCTCCCCCTCTCCCCTGCTAATTACTGAAACTGCTCTGAATCTGCAACTGGGCTACTCACCTTTCACGGTCCTTGGCCCTGCCACTCTCCCCTGCACTGCCTACATGGCAACCCCTGCACTGCGTGACTGTCTCTGTATCCCTACAGCCCCCCTTCCCACCACTTGTCTGCACTTATCTTGCACTTGTCACCAGCGGGCCCTTATTATTTATCTTGTGTTCTACCAACCCTGTACTGCACTTTTCCCCTCTCCCTTTCCCCTTGCACTTTTCCCTTCCCCTCCACCCTTGCACTTGCGCGATCTGAATGACACCTGGCCTAGTAGGATTGTTGTCTGTCCCTCCTTTGTTCCCCCCCTCCCTGCCTCGTCGCACCTTGAAACACTTGTGTACAGGCGCGTTACAAATGCCATATCATACCATATCAATAATAGAATATTTCCATCTGTCTTCGGATAGGAACAAGGTAGTGATTTTTCTTGCTCTGTTCTCAGAATGATTATTGGGTAGGTATGAAAATAATATTGATCTCTTTTTATTTGTATTATAGTTATATTTATCACTAGGGAAAACACATCCATATCACCCTTCTTTGGTGCTGTTGGATATCCTAGGTTTTTTTTCAATGATGTCCACTTTTGTTGTTTAAGGACAGTTTTCTTATGGAGGCACTAGTGTATATACTTGTGAACGATGCACCTTATACAAGTTGCTGGAGCCTGGGAGTGGCTTGCAAGGATTGGCTTGGCTTTGGGCAAGGTGCAAATTCTGCTACAATGTTGTATACTGACAACGTAGAGCAGCTGTGGAACCAGGCATACACCTGTATCCGGTGCATAGATGATAACCCCAGCTCGAAGCAGAGCGTGTTGGAGTAGCCGGTGAAAGTTTTAAAGTGACAATTTAAAATATATGCTGGTTTATTTAATTAATTATGCATGTATTAGACGGTGACTAGTAACACTCACCTCACCTTTAGGTGGTCTTATAATTAATTGCTGTTCACCAAATTGTATTCTCATGCTCATAATAGGTATGTTTTGTATTAAAATATGTTGATTCATGTTATTTTTTTGTTGGTACAGCACATGTCTAGAAGACAGTATGCCTTTCAATCTATCGTCAAAATTAAATGAATGCTTCCCTATGCTAAATTGAATCTTACAGCCAACTGGTTATGTTATTATTATAATTTTTTGGGGATCTTTTAAGAAGATGTATGAACGTACCTAACAAAATTACATTTTTTTAAATATATATTTTTATTGGTATTTCTCATATTGCAACAACATTGTTTGCATTTCCTGCATTTTAGATTATTATTATTATGATTATTATCATTATGATTGTATTTATATTTATTGAGTGCAGACCTAGCTTTGGAACGCAACACAGTGCTTTACAAGTTATAAGGAGAAGGGCACAGTGATTGAGCATAGATAGAAGAGAGGGGTGACTAACAATGGGCCAGGGGGATAGTGGGCAATCTGTCAGCCTGTGATTTTCAAGCGTCAAGGGGAGGAAACAGAAGGGAGCAGATAACCTAGTCTCAGGTAAGGTAGGGAGTGAAGGGTGTGTGGACATTGATGTTAGAGAGCTGCCATACTTTGAAGAGTGGGTCTTGAGCTCTTTCCTGAAATGTAGAAGGAAGGGGGCGAGTCTGGTGTTGACGTGGAGGAGGTTGTAGAATATGGGGTCATAGACATAGAAGGCCTATCTTCTGTTTCTCCTTTTCCTTCCTGCACTGGTGTAGGCCAAGTCTCCAAACACCCTTACTACTGGTGGATCATAGGCCTCTGTAAATGCTGAGTTTCTCAATGAGGTAGCTTAGGGAAATCTGGGGCACAGCCCTGAAGATGATGCAGCAGGATTTGATGATGATATGTGCTTGCAACATGAGCCACTGCAGTTTGATCAGGGTCAAGGTGATGTGGTCATATTTGTGGTGTCCTTTGATGAGTTGTGCTGCAGCATGTAGGTACATCACAGGGGTGCCAGGGTATTTGCCAGAAGGCTTATAGAAGGGCATTGCTACCATCCAACCAAATTATTTCCTGGGTTGAAGGGCTTGGTTTTCCACAGGAGAGAACATTTGTACTAAGCCGTTTGTGTCTTCTTTGCTATGTGCTGCTTGAAGGATCCCCAATTTCACAAAGGTCTCTGATTTATTAATCAGGGAACCTTTGATTATAGACCATCCTGGACGCAACATGTAATGAGCAAGCTGCTCTTTTCAAACTATTACCAAAAACATTCATTAATTGGGCCCAGTATGAATAGTGCCACAGTGATCTCAAAATATTAAACATGGCAGTGGAATGCAAGCTATATCACTATTGGCCCTTTTAGTTCTTAAGATCTATATGTTCATTTTTTTAATCCCTTTTAAATGTGCACGATGCAAACACATACATTTTCAATCACTAATAAAGTAGACATAAACTGTATTTAAATATAACGTATGTGTTCTCTGCAAAAAGAAGTTCAATTCCTAAAAGGTGCCACAACTCACATGGGTATTCTTTCTAGCAGGTAAGCAGCACTATGATACTCAACAATACAGATTTTATTAGTTATACACAATTCATTGCTAAAAAAGTCATCATAAAAAATGATCGTTTACATAAAACAAACAACCAATTTTAAAACCACACAAGTAAATCAGCTTTAGTCGGTTCTGATCTTAAATTTGATCTCTGGTCGAACCCGTGTGGCCTGATCACACTGAGTCCCCTAGCCTAGAAATGTGTTTTGGCTATTTCATATTTTAGTTTTTCAAATTATTTATTTATATTTTAAATATAACGTATACAGTTATCAAAGCTAGAATCTTTGTATACGTTGGCAAAATGAATGGTCAAGTAACTCTATGCAGCCTAGGCCAAAAAGACATAACGAATTTCTTTTAAACAAGATATGTCTTTCCTTGGCATCTTTTATTAATGGATAAAAAGGGAATGTTTCTATACATGAAGTAAAGATGATTTTATTAAACTATAAAAACTGAGACGCTGCAACAAGCAGATGGCTAATTGAATGATTACACTTCACTGCTGATTAGGGAGAGATTTCAGTGGCTGATGTTGGAATTAATGCCCCACATCATCACATATGAAACCAATGAACTGGCCAACACTCTTTGACTTACCAAACTAACTATATAATTCCACCTCTCCTTAAATCTGCAATTGTTGAACCAATTTAAAGAGCAGGTCACCGTTTTCGATAGAATGTCTTAATCCATAGCTTGCATCTGCTATTGCACACAGCTATGTTAAGGCATAACAAAGTACTCATAAAGTTACGGAAGTGATCATTTAATTTAACATTTTATTCACGTGGTATAAACGAGCAACTTATTTTTTCAGGGTACTGAAATGGAAAGTCGCTATGTCCAACATGTTTTACAGCTACACCAGCAAATAAAAGAGTAGGTCAATTTGTTTTTCATTTTAAGAGTCTATTCATGAATATAAATGGACCCTTCATTTTTTTCTTTTTTGAATGTAGCATCTCAGATGTTGCCGATGCTGTGCAGCAAGTCGAGAACACATTGAAATCCAATGCTGCAAACAAATTTGCCCTGAGCACAGGCACTCCTGGGAGTTTTGCGGCTGCTCTTGACTGACAGATGGCAGGCACGTTGAATGGATTAACTTTGTCGAGGGAGAAGTGAAATAACAATTTTTCATTCGGGTCTTATAAAGATCCTGTTAATCAAGTTACACGTATGAGACAAAACAGAGAAATAAATAAAAGTTCTATTTGCTGTGATGGCAGCAGGATAACAATAAGCGATATTAATCAAGTGTATCTGTTTAGTGAACTGTGCTCTGAAACGTTGCTAATGATAAATAAGCAACCTGGCTCTAATCATCAAGGGTGGAGAACTGAATTCTTGCTACAATAGTTGTCCAAACTATCCAAGCCTTTTAGGGTCCAGTCAAAAGCTCTTAAATGTGCAGAATACAATATCAGTGATTATTAGCTTTGTTTTATGTGTGAATTTGTGAAGTGGAACATTTCAAATTAAACTGTCTCTTAGCAATTTCTTGTCAGTCTCTGCCACACACTAGTACAATGAAAGTATGATTTCAAAATCATGCAAGCAACAGGCGATAGTTGTCCCAGTTTAACATTTGAAAAAGAGGTTGTGATGATCCATCATGATTCCACCCAATATCCTTTCAAACTGTAGATAATAAATAATTGGGAAGAAACCCTTCAAGACAAGCTACCGCCTTGGTTTGAGTGGGATACTATTTCTCTGGTTAGATTAGGTTTCATATCCAGTGTTTTAATTGGCTTGAATTCCCTTGCACTTGTGGGTAAACATGACCAGAAAATAAAATCTGCATCTGGTATTTTTAGACATTAAGAGCGGTTTTGATAGTTGAACTGTGGGTGGATATAGTAGATTAAGGAGTAGGCAGAAACATCTTCCCTTAATGGAGTGATGTGCATCAGCAATACTGCATGGATTCATTTTGATTCAGTATGGTCCAAAAGGGCAATTGACAAACCCATTCACCACACAAAGAAGATCAACACCAGATTGTGCCCATTCCTCTCCTTGTTTGACCAACATGGTCTTACTGTGCATTTGGGGTCGGCTTTATATTATGTACCATGCTCCAGATTATCCTAACCACATTTCTGTGTGTAGAGAATGCATTCCTCATTTCAAGAACGGTGAATGTGACAATAATATAGTCCAATTCAAATATTGTTTAACATAACATAGGGTTTGTGTCAGCAGTGCAACATCACTTTTCAGCATTGCAAAGAAACTTTGAACCGTGCAGAAAATTCCTTGAATCGGGCCCTTGGCCTCTAAGGGGTGATCAGTGCATGGGTGGTTTTAAAGTCACTCTGAGCAAATATTTCTTTAGTCATAATCAGTCAAATTATTTGTATTCATGTACATAAGGCTGCAATTGAATTGGCACAGGGTTGATTGCAATTTGGCACCCGTTTTCAATATTTAGTTCCATTCCCTGCAGCTGTTCATTCTCAACGTTCTCTATGGCTCTTCAGTACTCACCTTTTTCACTGGCACTGCTTTTGCCTTTCTTTCTCTGCTGCTTGCCACCCCACCCCCAACACTTCCTCACTTCCTGCTTAAGGCCGCCATGCAAGGCCCTTCTGCCTTCATTCTTGTCCTAATGGCCATGCCCTCCTCTCCCTTCCATTCTCTGCATGTTTGTTGGTGAGGCCATTCTCTGTCTCTCCTTCTCCACTCTGGCAAATTATGATGCTGCATCACTTTTCCCCTTTCCTCTCCTGCCTTGCATGACACATTACCATGGCAATCTGGAAGGCGGGCACTGGCTTTTCCTCCTTTTCTCTCTCTGGTTCTTTTTGGGGGAGGTGAGTTTAGAAGTGGGAAGTGTGCTAAATGGCAGGAACTCGGTGCCCTTTGCCCTGCTTAACAAACCTTTCTTCACTCAGGACTACTAAGTTAGGCTTCTGGCACCTAATGGCTGACATTGCCATTCAACAAGCTGTGCCAATTCTTAAGTGCTTTGGGGTGCAACAAACGCATGTAATGTTATTAAACTGTATGGACTCTCACCTTTACCTTCTCATATTAGACATTTTTTATCTGATATTTGAAACCAGACTAACAGTCATTAATATGTAGAAATTAAATGAGTTCCATTGCCAGAAATAGGGCTGCATGTGTTTTTACTGTGACCAATGTAGATATTAAAATAAATGACAGACTTGCTTTCCACGGTTTTTATGGGCTTGCTCTGGAATAAACACTGTTTTGAATTGATGAAAACCAAATAACGAAGGAACACTGAGAATATATTTGGTGAACGGGAATCACAAGAAAACGTGTAATTCTCACAAATTGGTCCATCTTTAGAAAGAGTGATTCTATCCAGGCTTAATTATGTCTCTCATTTTGCCTGTTTGATAGTGGAATAGAGTAGTTCACCAATTTCTAGCTTTCAATTTGGAATGATCAGCTGGATTTCTTCATATGAATGAAAAGGTTTACAGGGCCAGGGGTAATCTAATTGATGTGAGCATGATATCTTCGATTGTGCTGATTGTACTGATTTCTTACATTTCCAACACTTCATGTTTGGTGATTAAAGCCACAATATCTCTAATGTTTCGAAGGCTTTGTAGTTGTTCCTAGATGCTTTGATCTTCTAGGGACCTATGGGTTGGCATGTTGGCAACCTGTCTGCCACTTCAATTAGTGTGCTACCCATGTCTTTGGAAATGAGCCTGAAGTATAAACTCTGCTGGGCTAACACAACCCCATACTTTGCAGCCATTCATTCTCTTACCTGGATCTGTTGATCATTACTTATGATTGCCACATCAATATGCTCTTTTCTCAGCCAGCAAATTTTTCAAGAACCTGTACGAGTCTGGGGGTCAACACTCAAAAGCAGAAGCTAGGCGGCTACCTACTGGCTGCAGGTTCTGCCTCTCTTTATTCATGAATTTGTTCTGCACTGATTATATATTTAATTATAAAACTGAAGACCACCTTGCAATCTGCTCCCTATGCGTGGATGAGTTCTCTTATCGATCATTTACCTCCAGTTTTTTCAAGTACATTTTCAAAAAAACAGACGTTACAGATTTGTTACATGGTTTTTAGAACCTATGAATCTAGTTTAGATGTTAGAAAGGTGTGTGAAAAGTTGTGGAACTTCGTCTTCACACATTTCACGAGGTCTTTTTGCTGGAGAAAGCAAGACAGTGAGTGCCCATCACAACAAAAAAGATCTGTGTGACTTTGATTGGGATCAAACTATTGCAATTTTTTGGAACACATCTACCACTGCAGTCACTGTATGGTGATAGGGTGATATGACTGGTACCGGACCAGTAGTGAACAAGGTGTCCAAGCCATACTTTGGTTTGAATCATGTGGGAGAGAAGGTGCCCCCTCTGACTGCTACTGTAGTGTTGGCAACTATTTTAGGTGGTGAGGTAGAGCCAGAGGAGGAGAGACACGCACTGGAAAAAGCAAGATGTTCAAGTTGTGATTGTAGTCAACTTCAGGTGATAGTGGGGATTGTATTTCAAGTCAGTAGCATGCCAATGGCAGCCATTCCTCAACGTTGTGCCTTTCATATAATAATATCAGTGACCATCTATTGATCACTGCAGGCCCTAGTGAAAGAGACATTCAACAATTGATGATGGACTGTATTGATGATAACATGTTTGTTTAGTGCTGGATATGTGATTGCAAGTTCGCTGAGCAATAGAAGCACAGCACAAAGAAACAGCACATGCATTACTCATGAGTGCCATTTTTTACAAAAGAAAAATACATTGAGCCACAGTTGTTGTCAGGGCTAGGGCAGTTCAATGGACAGTGTGGCGGCGTAGCAGCCCCAGTGGTGGTTCTGGTGGAGTTGGTGAGGCCTTGAAGCAGCCAACCAGGTTTTCCAGGCGTGTTCTCCATCCCTTTTGCAGAATCAAGGCCCAGGGATGGAGAACAGTCAGGAAACTACATTTCCCAGCAGGCCATGTGCAGTACGAGCCTGCTAGGAAGGAGATCGCCAACGCTGTTGCGAAAAGGGGTACCGTTTCAATGGGATGCAAAGGCCAAAGCCGGCTTCCTAACGCTGAAAAATGCGTTCATGACCACCCCCGTCCTGCAACATCCAGACCCAGCCACGCCCTACTTTGTAGATACTGATGCCTCTAGCTACGCTACTGGAGCCATCCTGTCCCACCACGACGACAATGGACAACTACACCCTGTCGTCTACTACTCCCGGATACTGTTACCTGCGGAACAAAACTACGTGATAGCAGACAAGGAACTATTGGCTATCAAGGCAGCATTTGACAAGTGGCATCACTACCTCATGGGAACCCAACACACCGCTACAATTTATACCGACCACTGCAAGCTACAATTTCTAAAGTTAGCCAATGCTCTCAGCCCCAGGCAGCTGAGATGGGCCATGCAATTTTCAGAATACGATTTTGTTCTAACTTATTGCCCAGGCGTGGAAAACCGGAAGGCGGACATAATCTCACAGTAACCTGATCCGAACCCTGACCAGTCTAGACTGGAAGCAGCAGAAGAACCCAAGCCCATGGTAGACCCAAAATGCATTGTGGGATGTGTGGTGGCGGATTCCTCCTTTGAGAACATCAGGAAAGCCATGTCAGCCCAAGAATTGGTCCAATGGGTGACTCAGAACAAGGGTCAAATGGTAAGGGATGGATTACCGTTTTACAAGTCAGCATTATACCTGCCCACTGTACCACTCCGTCAACAGCCAATGAAGTGGTGTCACGACTCATGGTTAGTGGGCATCCCGGAACGGTCAAGAAGGTGGAACTGCTCAAGAGCCACTTCTGGTGGCCATGTTTACTAAAGGACATTCAATAATACAATTTCAATTGCAAGACTTTCTTAAGGAACAAAACTGAACACAGAAAGCCAGCAGGTCCGTTACAACCACTGCTGACACCTCCAACTCCATGGCACACAATCTCACTGGATCGAATAGTCGAGCTACCCCACAGTCAAGGATTCACTGCCATCTTGGTTGTGGTAGACTATCTCACCAAGATGGCACACTTCATACCCTGCAAAGGCACTCCTTCGGCCAGCACATTGGCGGACTTGTTTTTGCAGCATGTGGTTCGACTGCATGCGTACCTTATTGTATCATCTCGGACCGAGGTCCTCAATCACTTTGCGGTTTTTGCAGGCGTTCTGCAAACCGGTAGGCATCGATATACGACTATCGACGAGTTATCATCCGGAGATCGATGGACAAACTGAGCGATTAAACCAAATCCTGAAGCAATACCTGCAATGTCTAACCCAAGGTAAAGAGAATGATTGGGCAGAGGTCATCTGGTTAGCGGAACTGGCTTACAACAATGCAATCCATACATCTACTAAGACTACGCTGTTCTACAGCCTTTATGGTTACCATTCACGTTTTCAACCAGTACCTCAAGGAAATTTACCAGAGGTCCTGGCAGCAGGGGAGAAAAAGAAACAGCTAGAAGGCATCTGGCAAACTGTACAACGCAACTTAGACTCCGCCAAGCAGGCCTACAAACATCTGGCAGATAAGAAAAGAAGACCTAGTCCACTGTACCAAGTTGGAGATACTTTATGTCTCTCGACACGTAATCTCCATCTCCAAGGTTCATGCAAGTTCCGTCCCTGCTTCATTGGCCCATTCCCCATCAAATCACTGGTCAGTCCCGTAGCAGTGAAATTGACTTTACCTCAACACGTGAAAATACACCCTGTGCTCCATGGTGCCCTGCTCAAACCAGCTCCAGCCTCGGTGAGAACAAAAAGACCCCCACCTGTCTTGGTAGACGGATACCCAGAATATGAAGTTAAAGCCATTCTTGACTCGCGCATTAGGCAGCAAAAATTATGGTATCTGGTGCACTGGAAGGGTTATGGCCCAGAAGACAGATCCTAGGAGCCTGCACAAAACATTCATGCTCCTCGACACCTCTGCCAATTTCATCTTAGGCACCCCTCTAAACCTGGGCCTCCAGGAGAGAGGGGGAGTACTGTCAGGGCTTGGGTAGTTGTAGCAGCAGCGGGGTGGGTAGTAGCCCCTGTGGTGGAGCACCCAAACAGGTTTTCCAGGCATGTTCTCCATCCCTTTTGTAGGACGAGAACAGCCTGGAAGCTATCTTTCCCAGCAGGCTGTGTGCAGCACAAGCCTGCTAGGAAGGAGATCGCTACGTCCACAGCCACGCCCGCACTAATGCGCAAGCATGAGCTACGCCCAGTGAGCGCTGCTCGCAATTCTGACTGCCGGTGAGTGAAGACGTGTAATCCGCAAGATCCTGGAGGCACGCCTACGCAGGGCTTCTGCCTGCCTGCATCCACACCCCAGGCCCCACGTACAACTACAGATAAGTAGCAGCTTCATCATTCATTACATGCAGCTGATTTCT
Source organism: Ambystoma mexicanum (assembly GCF_040938575.1). NCBI lineage: Eukaryota > Metazoa > Chordata > Amphibia > Caudata > Ambystomatidae > Ambystoma > Ambystoma mexicanum. Next base: position 577,527,677 of record NC_090925.1, read on the forward strand.
CCTCTCTGAAGGGAGACGTGCTTTTGGGGGAACGTTAACTACTAACTGCCCAGAGTCACGAACACAGGGAGACGCGAACGGACAATGCATGTTAACCCTTGCATGACACGCATGTCTAACCACTCCACCATGTACTTTGGTGGTCTTCCGTTTCAAAAGAAGCAGTGAAAGTAACCACAGAGAACAGATTGCCTGAGACTCCAGCTTAACCCTTTAGGGAGCGTTCACAGGAGCAGAGCCTAATGCTCACACGTACTGACTTGTACTTTGACCATTTCAGCGACAAATGGAGCTGAGTGACAGCGCATTGCCTAGCAACATGAAAAGGCCAGGAGAACCTGGGGCTCACAAAGAAAACAAAGCTAAGTGTATTTCATACTGTCTCTATGGGCATATCCTCACATGGGGTAATGTGGGGAACCTTTTTTCTCTGCATGGAGTAAATGCAGGGACACTGACTTACATGATGTAATGTGGAGTGGATGCCTGAGCTAAGCAAACGTTCTGCAGGGTTGGACAGTATATGACATAACACAGGTCTGAGCAGCACACAGCTGTCCTAGCATTTGTTGGTTAGGGGCTCCAACACAAAGGCCCCCAATTTTTGAGGGCACACAGTATGATTGTGGAATATGAGCCGGAGCAGGAGCTGAGGAGAATGTTTCCCTAATGTCCTGCTACCTATCCATTCAATTTCCCTGAACCTCTTCCGGTTACCCTGAATCTCCCCTACCCATCCACTCAACGGACCCTAACCTTCTTTCCCCGGAGGGTTGCGGTGGCCTGTGGTTGCAATATCCCAGGTGCCAGACCCAACAGGGAGGCAGGTGTTTGTGCTGCCTCTGCGCCATTCAAGAGAAAAGAACACCTGACAGTTGTGCACGTAGTACAGGTAGCACAGTGGCAGTAACAGACCGCCATCTAACAACCCTAGAAGCCCAGGGTTCTTCTGTGTCTACTTCTGAATTAATCAAGGCCACTATCAACATAGGAAGCTCCATCTCTGAATTTGCCAGAGAGAAAAGCGCTACATTACCAGCCTGAGATTTTTTTTCAAAATAGATCAGGACAATGCACTTTGCAAAAAAGCTATGGATCCATTATGGCACAGATGGGCTACAGGGTTATTTGGAAAACCACAGTTGAGGCAAATTTTGTGATCATAAGAGAAATAGAAAAAGTAGGTTGGCTGCTGTAAATGTTTCTGAAGGGACACTCTCTTCTGGTCGAGGAATATGATGATGATGGAGTAGGAGCTCTAAAAACACTTTTTGATTCAGATGTGAGCAGAGCATCAAACTCTATTCACTGTTCCTTGTAGATGGCACAGAAATACCAAACCTCCACGTTCAATGTCTTTGTTTAGTGAAACAGATACCAACCAGTATCAAGACTCAAAGAGCAGTTTGGGGCACTAGAATAGTTGGGACACTGTGCTTGTTCAGGTGAGTTGAAGGTTGTCCTGCTGCATGCGCAAGGGGTTGCTTGGGACGGTACCCTGCTGTCCTTTTGTTGGGTTTATGTCAATTGTGGAGGTGAAACCCTAGGCACATATGCTGGGCATTTAAATTTGATTTGAGAGTACAATCACCCTAAATAGAATTGACACAAGTATTGGTTTTGGTTGTGAAACATATATTTATTAGCAAAGACAATTATAATAAATATAGGTTGGACAAATACTATTCAGAAATATCAGCATGTCAATCCTAATCCAGCCTCAAGAGAAATAATCATTCTGAATCCATCTGCACCCAGATGCAGTCTTTTTGGCCAGGTAGGTTTATTTTATGCTTACTATAAATGAAATGAAATTCAATGTATTTATTTATTTATTTTATTTGCCATGAATGAAGCACGCTCAGCCCTCTGGCATCAAGGTGCTGCTACATTGCATGTAACACACAGAAGACAGGTAGTAGCTATCACTTTAGACTCAATGCCCAGTAGGATTGCTCAGAGCACAGGGCTGAAGGCAGAGAGTTCAATTGCTTTGCTGCAATTGTTGAGAATTGAGCCACCTGCTTTAGCTCCTTTGAATTTCGGTTGGACGAGTCAGTGTGCATAGGCTGTCCTAGTCGGTCTGGTGGATTGTGCTTTCTGGAACTTCTCAGACATATATGGGGGTGCAATGTTGGCAAGGTATCTATGAGTTGTAGAGAAGGTCTTGAAGACAATTTGTTCCTGGACTGGAAGCTAGTGAGCCTTTCTCCTTGCCAGTGAGATGTTCTCCAGCTTGGGAATGTTAAGTGCCACTCCCAGAGCATTGTTTCGGATCACATATATCTTCTGGATGTTGGAAGATGCAGTGCCTGCAAATAGCACACTACAATTGTCCAGTCTCGATCCGATGACTGCCAGGGCAATTGTCAGGCAGCTTGCTTTCTGGGGATAAAAAGGTTGTTAATCTGTTTTGTGGAAAAGGCTGTGAAGAAGTCAATGGCATTCACCTGCCTGGAGAGGGATAGGGTCCCATCCAGGTAGACTCCCAGAGTCTTCACTGTGCGGAGACTGGGGTCATGTTTCCATCAATGCTGAAGGAGGAGTATTGGGGAGTGAGTTTCTGGATCATTGCAGGTGGGCCAACAAGGGGGAGCTCAATCTTATCGCCATTCAAGCAGAGGCAATGAGTTGCCATCCACTCCTGAATAGTCGACTATACAGAGTTCAGCCTAGAGGTGTCTTCAGAGTAGTTGCCAGAGAGGGATTGAGGATTTGAGTGTCGTCAGTTTAGTTAGTGTAGGATATTGTGATCGAATCCAGAAGGCTGAAAAGGGGTTTGGTGAAGATATTGTAGAGTGAGGGGAGACGCACGAGCCCTGGGGCACACCACAGGTGATGGGGGAAGGGAGAAACAAGCATTCTCTGAAAATACTCTGATGGACGTTTCATTCAAGAAGAAGGCAATCCAATCTGTGGCTTCAGGGAAGGAGTTTGCTGCCATGGATAAGTGCTGACAAAGGATCTTGTAGTCCAACAGATCAAACCTGCTTGATAGATGCAGGAGTAGCAGCAGGGCTGGATTCCCTCTGTCCCTGAGCTCATCCAACTGTTTTTTTTACATCTAGCCAGACTGATTCCGTACCACGCCCTGGGCAGAAGCCTGATTGTTGTGTTCCCAGGATGTGGTTGGCTTCCAGGAACTGTTTGATCTGAATGTATGCCGCGCTGTCTAGAATTTTCAACAGGAATGGGACTGTGTTGATTGGGCAGTAATTATTCAGAGCATTAGTGTCTAATGAGGGTTTTTCTATAAGAAGGAGTACCCACACTTCCTTGAGCGAGGTAGGAACTAGGTCCATGTAGAAGGGGCCATTGATGAAGGTGATGATGAAGGGGGACAGGTCCTCTCAGCAGTCCTTGATGATTGTGTCTGGGCATACATCTCGTGGGATTAAGGCCTTTTAAGATGTATGTGACTTCTGCCTCTGTGACATTGGTGAATTAAAAATTCAAACAAATTAAAAAGTAGGACATGCTTGGACAGCAGGAACAGAGGGGTGGGATGAGGAGGCAGATTGTTGGGCAGCTTTAAGCAAGGCTTGCTTGTGGCAGATTTTGGAGTGTAAGGTGTCAATTTTGTTGAACATGGCCTTTTGTATGTTGGTACACCATGACTCGTCTTTGGTGAAGGTAGGAGATGGGATGGAGAGTGCTTCCAGTTCCCTAAGGATGGTGAAAATTTCACGCGTGTCAAATTTGACATTCACAATTATTGTATTGTAGGTAGTAGATTTAGCAAGCAGTATGTTTTTTTTTCTAGTGTTTTGCAGCTAGCGTAAATGTTAGCTTGCTGATATCAGATGGTGCTTTTTTCCATTTGGCTTCAGCTATGCGTTTTTTTGGTTTTGCGCCTATTTCCTGGAGATCTGGCGTCAATCAGGAGTTGCTATGCAGTGCAGGTTTGTTTTTTCGGGGCGCTAGTAGGGCAATGCTGTCAATGGCCATTGTCAACGTTTTGGAGTATAGGGTGGCCAACAAGTTTGGGTTGTGAGGGGTAGATATTCAGATTTGATTCCGTTCAGCCTGTGCAGGATAAGCTCTTTCATGATGTTTCAGGAGCTTTGGGCCAGTGTGGGAGGCAGTGGCTGAGAGATCTACTTGGTGTGGCCAGCTGGAGGAATAGTGAAGACTACAACATGATGATCGGATCATGGGCAAGGTGTATTTGCAAGAACATCTAGGGAGTTACTTAGTGATGCAGCATGATCTTTGTCAACGTCATTGAGACCTAGGTTGAAGTCACTAGGAGGATAGATTTACACAAGGGTTTGATATTGGATACTATGTTATGTAATAAATCCCCTTCGAAAGGACTGGACAGTACCTGGCGGGCAGTATATGATATGGAGAGATATACAGATTGATTCATGGAATAATCTGCAGGGTAAATAGAGACTTTGCGGTCCATTCTGTGTGCAAAGCTCCCTTTCGTCGATTCATGGAATCGACTTTGAGGGACTTCTATGTAAACTGAGAGGCCTTTGTGCTGTTTCAGCGCATTCGAGCACGCTTTCGAGCACATTGCTCGAGAATCCATGCAGAGTGCAGAGACCAAAATAGGGGGTGTAACATGCAAAATGAGCAAGAACAAGTGCAATTATGGGTGTGTCGAGGGAGAGCCCACGCGAGGCAATTGCACGTCCACAACTGCACAAAAGTAAGCATATTCATGGATTTGACCGCGCAACCTCATGTCAGGGAAATCATCACACAAATCTGCGATCAAACCGCCACCTGAAGGCTTGCTTAAACTACCATTCGCATAGGAACCACCTTACAAAGGTAAGGTATAATCTTGTATTTAGGGGTGCATGCACAAGTCAGCGTGCCGATTGAAGTTAGGGGATGAAGTAAGGAGTGTAGTGGTGTGCAGACACAGTTTATGGGGGTTTGCCCGCATATTTTCTGGGGACTCACTAAAGTTACAAACATGGTACGCATATTAACTGTACATAGTTACGGGGGACCCCACGCAGTGTCGCCCGGGTGCTACCTTGGTTGTGGGAGTTTGCATGCAGTATTGCGGGGGTGCATTACTTCATGGACAAAGTGTGATATGATATGATATGATATGATATGGCATTTATAACGCGCCTATACACAAGTGTTTCAAGGCGCGACGAGGCATGGGGGGGACAAGGGGAGACAGACAACGGTCCTACTAGGCCAGGTGTCATTCAGATTGCGCAAGTGCAAGGGTAGAGGGGAAGGGAAAAGAGCAAGGGGGAAAGGGAGAGGGGAAGTGCAGTATATGGTTAGTAGAATAGCAAAAAATAAATAATGAGGGCCAGCTGGTGGCAAGTGCAAGGTAAGTGCAGACAAGTGCTGGGAAGGGGGGCTGTAGGGATACAGAAACAGTCTCACAGTGCACAAAGGTTTGTATATGTGGCTGTAATTGCTATGGGTCCGGCCGTATCATGGGCATTCCAGATGCTGCTTGAGCATAGGGTTACTTTGCGTGGTAAATACCATGAATATGCGTAGCACACAAAAACATAGCGCTCAAAAAATCCTATTCACACAGGGACGTGCAAAATCGTTTTCAGAGCGCAAACTTTGTGGGATGGATGTGCACTTTTCCATGAATTGGGCCATTAGTGTCAGTGTGAGAGATGGACATTTTTACTGAGAGCAAGTTACAATTTCCTTTCGAGGAAGTACTGATCTGTCTGATAGTCAGTGATTGTCTTTCTTTTAGAGCTACTCCTCCTCCTCTAGTCATGTGTCTGTCGCTATGGTGAATCCGGGGAGTATTGCTAAGGATAATGCAGGGCCTGATGCCATGTGCAGCCACATTTCTGTGATGGCTAGACACTCGAGGATGAGTGTGGTGATGAGGTTGTTATTGTCTAAAGCATGTGCGGGGACGGATCTGGCATTTACTAGGGTGCATTGAAGGGCGGCAGAGGGAGACTTCGTTTTCTTTGTTCTGCATGGGCCCTTTAAAGGGGAATCCATGTGGGTCACATGTGGGGCATGCGTGTTAGATGCGGAGCAACTATTCCTGTGAGTAATGAAAGATTGTGTTTTGTGGTGGTTAGTTTAATGGTAGGTATCACTGGGCACTGGAGGCCCACAGGTACGTTCTCTGAGTCAGACATTTCTTAATGTGTGAGTGAGAGGGGGTTTATGGGCAGTGCTCAGGTGGAGTCTGCTCTTTCTGACAGAGGTAAACTCTGGAAGGAGGGTAGTGCTGTGATGTGCTGTAACTTTCCAGATGTTGCCAGATGTTATTTTTCTTTTGGACGGCTTGAGTTTCTTAGCAGTGCCTTGAGATGCAGTTGTGGTACATTTGTGAGTTGTTTAGGAAGTGGGTATGGTGTGTCAGGAAGCACCAGCTCTCTTAGGGCAGTGATAGAGGTGAGTGAGGTATGTTGGGCATCATCTGAATTGGCAGCGGGTAAAGCTGAAGTGAGTTTATTGGGATATCATAGTATGTTTGTATTAGGCGTTAGCAGTATTAGTGCATTTCAGGTCACATGTCTGGGTCTGTGTATCAAGCTCTAGTGAGTCCTTGGAGAGGGGTGGTGTGGGAGGAAGTATTGCACAATGCGATTGCAGACTAGTGGAGTGGGGGTGAGACCCTTGGTTTTGGGTGGGCAGGAGAAAGGTGCAGATTTGGCTGAGTTATGGGAATATTAGGCATGCAGGTTATGTGTGCGGTGTGTTTTTTCTTCGTACGGTGTGCTAAGTATGCAATGGTTTGATTAGGTCAGCCAGTGTCGGCTGTCTGCAATTCTAAAAGAGTCATGGAGTTAACGAGGGGCAACATCCCAGGGTGGCGATTCCTGTGTTGTGGTGGCTGGTGTGCTTTGGTCATGGCTGAATTTCTCTGTGACCACCATTGACCTAGGAAACTGGTAGTATGCCACAGGGCTCCTATGTAGACCTGGGTTAGGGTTTGTGAGCCAAGGAGAGGCAATTGGGACATGGGGAACAACCAAGGGCATAGCATTATAAGTCAATGCGGGTGGTTTAGGCTTACCTTTCATGCCTGCAGATATTCCGGATGGGTTGGTGGTCTCTGCCGGGGCTTCCAGGCTGCAGTGAGGCGGAGGGAGCCTTGAGTAGCCTATTGCAGGCCAGGAGATCAGGTTGCCGGGAACAGTGCTGGCAGGCTTCTGAGGGTGTGAGGAGGAGTGAGAATGAGCCATCCACACGATGACAGACGCAGACAGGCTATGGCCTTTGCAGGAGGCCAATGCCAGCATTGCCTGCCGGCTCGGCACCAGACCATAGCCAAATTCCTCGGCGGGCCTATCTGAGCTGCATTCATGCAGGCAATCAGAATTGCATGAAGACTGGCCCGTGGGTCTCACCGTGCGGCTCTGTTGGATCAAGGTAATGGCGGCGGCCATCTTGCGCAATTAAATGAAAATGAAAGCATCTATTACCATGAAAAGCCTGAAAATATGTAATTCTTACAATAAGGCTGAAAGGGATCCTTTTGTCAGATGTCCAGCTGTTAAGGGTTGTGCTGCCAGTTGGGCCATCAGTACCAACCTATAAGTTAGTGTGATGTTACAATCTGAGAAAGTGACCTACCCTTTTCATGGCCTCTCCAAATCAATATGTTAGCTCTTATAATTTGACGACAATTATTTGATTATCTAAGTACTTTCAAAGATGGCCTCAAGAACACAGTAACACCTGAAGACCATGCAAGGGTTTTTATAGTGTGTTTGTAGAAGGGCTTCACTAAAGGCTGTAACTCTCTTTCTTGTCTCCAGTAGACTTTTCCCTCCCTATCCCTGGCATCCCTAAATCCCATCATGGTCACAAGAGATCAGTAACATGCTACTATGTAACTGCTGGGTGGATAGTTATGAAGATCTAAAGTCAAACACCTTTCTAGCTGTCTCCCTCTGGGAATTCCCAGGTGGATCCCATGCAAGGGTACCACAACAAGGGGTCCCCTGATGGGTCCCACAATCTCTCTCTTACCTTTCTTGATCTCCCTCCTCGATCCATCGATGTTCGCTCTGTCTCTCCTTTACTCCTTACTTTACCCAATGCTCTGTTCGCTACTGCCCCTTGCACTTCTTGCTACTACACTCTCCCCTACTCTCTCCTAAGTTCCTCTCCTTCTACTCTCCACTCTCACTGCATTGTCCTTCTTCCCACCCCAACTACTCTCCACTCCCACTACTGTCCCACTGTACTCTTCTACACTCCCCTATACTCCCCTCCTATACTCTCTTCTACTCTCCACTCCAACTAGACTGCATTCCGCCAACTTCCCATTGTTAAACTCTCCTCCCCTTAATGTACACTCCACTCATCTCCCACAGTGACACTCCTTTCACTCTCCTTGTCACCTTTTCCAGTCACCTTACCTAATTACTATCACTCACACCCCTGCATTCTCTCTTTTTTACCCACTCACCGTGCACACCCTCTCACACCCAAGTACCTATTTCACTTAATAACCAATACCTCAACTTTTAGACACTGTGTAATCCTCTGCCATGGTTTCTTGATCCGCATTCTCCTCCTTTGATCCCACCTGAACAACCCACACTTCCTGGAACCTACTACCACTTCTTATATTTACCCATCTCCTTCCAATTGTGTGCCCCTTAGATGGTTCCCCTGGCAAACACTGGCTTCCTTTTCCTCAGGGTTCTGTTACAGGCATCACACTACATATAACAGGCTTTAGGCCCTGTCCATTTGTCATATATTAGTCCATCTGCATTTGGCAATAGTGGCCCACTAAATGTATAGTCCATTTCATAGTTCATATCTGGCCTCAGTAAAGCAAATGGATTGCTGGTTGGATGTGTCTGATATTCCTCAGCCACTCTTCTAGTCGTGGCCTCTCTTTACTTTTAGGAATCCTGGTTCTTGGGGTCCTAGGGTAAATGTGAAGAACACTGGATAGCCTTTTGAACAATAGGTATGGGCCAAGAAGAAGTGGTACTTTTATAATTTAGTCAGCCACAGGTTGATGGGACAGACACTGGGGCCCTGCCAACTCCCACATCCTGCCTCTAGGGCAGGACTGGCTCTGACAGGATTCATGCCGCACACTGAGTGGGCTCCCCATCCCCTCTACACAGGGTCAGGTCCCTGCCCTTGTCACACCCCTCCAATATTTCTTCAAAGTCCTCTTCCCCAGGACATCTACCTATCTGGGGATACCAGGAGTGAAAATCTATATTCTATTCTTTAGGCCAAGCCTGTGTTCCACAGTGAATGAATATGGTTGGGGGAAGCGGGGTCAAGAACCAACTTAGAATGTATGGAATCAAGGGGGCATGGTCTTTGATTCATTTGAATCCATGCCCTGTCAGATAATGCCGTTGGGTAATTATGACTCATTTTACAGTCAGGCACTCCAGTTCCACTACCAAAAAGTGTTTTCTTCCAGGGGAAGCGCATACCACTTATATACAGGATTGGCATCTCTACCCTGCCTTGGACCAGTCACAAGACTGCCCGCATCCCTACTGAGGAGGCATCAGTCTGAAGCACACATTAATTTGAGAAATCAAGCATTACCAACATGGGGCTTTTACATAGTGTCTGTTTTATTTTTTCAAAAGTCATTTGGGCTTCTTCATCTCAGCATACATGAATGGGTGTTGTCTTGATTAACTTCTCTGTCAAGGATGCTGCAAGTTCTGAAAACTTGGAGATGAACTTTCAGTAGTATACCACAAGCGCAAAAAAAGCCAGAATTACCTTTTTGCTTAGGGGCTGTGGGAAACTCTGAACTGCTTCTATCTTACTATGGCCGGGAGGATAGCTCAGCGGCAAAGTGTTTATCTTGGAAGCAAGACAGCGTATACCATCAAAGGTTTGAATCCTGGTTTTGTGCTTACAAAATGGTCTCCGGTATTAAGCGCATTATAAAATAACTATTATAATTATAACTATGCAGGGGTTGTATGAGTCAATTTCCCCCTGGAATGTGAGGTATTTTTACATTGACTGGGCTGGGTGAATATTCACCTAATTGGCCGATGTTTCAGGTAATCCTCCCAGGTGTTGATATAGACAACAGTGTTATCTAGATAAGTGCAAGAGTAGTTTGGCCAGTCATTTATGGTGCAGTCCTCCAACCATTGGAATTTAGCAGGAGCCTCACGGATGCTAAATGGTAGAATCAATAAATGAAACAGTCCTTCGGGTCTTGAAAATGCATTTTTTTAGGTTTGGCATCTTCATCAATCGGCATCTGCCCAGGACATTTTCTGAGATCTGTTGTGGAAATGAACTTTGCAACCACCCGTGTGTTCACTAATGTGTTTATCAGCAGCACTGGGTAAACGTTGAACTTAGATATTTTTATTAATTTTCGGAAGCCGATACAAAACTAGCAGCTATTGTCAGGCTTTGTAATAAGGACAATCAGAGAGTGCCACTCATTGAAGAATCTTTCAATTACAACTAGATTAAAAACCCTCCTCAGTTCTTTGATTATTTTCTTCCAGGTCTCAGCTACGGCTTTAGCTTAATTACTCTTGTGGGTGCTGTTTGGGTCTTGTGTACCACTCCTCATACCCTCCCCAGTTTGGGGGGGGAACACACCAGGATACTTCCTTTACAACTTTGCAAGTTATTTGTGGTTGATTGTGGGGAGGCCTGGAGGAATGGTGACTCCATGAACTTGATTGGTAAGACTGCTGTTCAGGTATTATTCTTGTACATGGCCAGGAGCTGTGGGTTACTGTTTTATTGTCAGGCTTTCAGCTTGAGTTGAAATGGTTTTCTTCTATTGGCCTGCTGAACCTTATATGTGAACCAAGAAATGACCTCTGTGATGACATATGGCCCATGCCACCTGGCCAGTAATGTGTTCTGAGTGGCGAGAAGTAGATCTATGCCTTTGTTCACAACTTGAAAGAAATGTAGCTTGGCTTCTCTGTTGTATGCTTTCTATTTGCAGGCCTGAGCTGTTTGGTGATGGTGCCTCACTAGGCTCTGTATCTTTTTCTATACATTCCATTGCATTCTGTACAATTGAGTAATCACTGGTCTGTCGACTTCCAGGCCTTCCCACTCTTGTCTCATGATATCCAGCACATACCTGTGCTCTGACCATACACCAGCTGAACAAGATTGAACCCATTGAACGGTTGGGGTGTCTTTCTCACAGCAAAAAGAGCCCATTGACTTAAACTATCCCTGTTTGTTGTAGATGGAGTGTTAATTGGAGTGGAGGAGTTGGTCAAGAGAGGGCTTTGTGGGTATCAGTCTTGGAAAAGATGAAGTTAACAGATGTTGCTTCCAAAATGGACATACATAAATCTGTTGTATTGTTAGTTTTGCTGAAGTGATATTTAATTTACTGCCACAGTTTTTCTGTTAGATGTCATTTTTAGAGACTTTTGTTTATTAATTGTAATTTGTTTACTCTCTGATTTGCGATTAGAAGGATCAGATTGCGTATATGATCTTAATATGATTATATGTACACAATAAAATAACATTTAATAAATAATAAATAGATAAATAAGACAGCAATTGGCTGCTCCACCCAACATCAAATTTACTGAATGGTGTTGAGATCTGCATACACATATGCTAATATTATCCCTCCTATTACCACACAATTCTCTCGGATTCCATTGGTTCATTAACAACAATTGGTGCTCTAGTCTCAATGGGTCATGTTGTAGCAATAGCTAGTTTGGCAGACAGTTAACTTTTGCATGTATACAAATGTGCCAGATTCATTCCGTTTACAAGATTATTCCATGCCTGAATCACTCGCCTGATAGTTCATGTTTTACATTGGTTTCATCTTCTGTGCTCAAGGGCCCAGCATCACACTACTACAGAAAGGAAACCGGCAACAAAGCAACAAAAAAAACACACACACTATACTATTCCGACCAGAGCCAATTATAGAAATAACATTGTTTCAAATATTTTCAACAGTGATACAAATAGAAGGATTTTGAATTCAGAGCAATTCATTACACACAAGGAAAAGAGGGAGAATACGGGGGGTTAACAGTTCTCCAAGAATGTGGCATTAAAAAATAGACTGAAATGCACAGCATGAGGTATCTTTTATATGTAGCAATAAACATCGAGTAATATACAAACACACACACTTATAAAATAATGATTGAGCATAATTATAACATACCGTTTTCCAGCGACCCGATTTTGAATGACAAGAAGAAAAGACAAATGGAAGTAACCAGAATAAACCCGCCATTCTATAACCGAACTGAGCAAAGCACTGTTACAATGAATTGCAATCAGCGCTATGCTTGCTCGATGAAACGGAACACTGAGAGCTTTTGTTCGTGCACGCTCAAAGCTTAAGTAATGTGCATAAACACGCAGTTTCCCCATACAATGTCATGGTTTATAGAGCAATATTGAAATTAGTGCATGTTGAATTCATTGCTGTTTTGTTTCGAATTCATGCAGAATTCCTAGCACTCAGGCCTGCAAATGATCTTGCTACCCTTTTCTCGCGGCTTGATGGAGTGGGCTGGATGCAATGAAATTCTGCGAAGGGCAGCAACACTGACTGCTTAAAACCGATGTAACTGTTCTCGAGCTACCAGTCCTTACGTGCACCAAGGCTTGCTACTTGGCTGTTTTGATGCAAATTCAGCTTGCCACGCTTTTAGAATGTCTTCAAGAAACATCACTGCAAGTTGGCATATGCCAGTCTCTAAATTCTCCAGGCACCACAGCACCAACTACTAAATTACAACTAATACATTAGCCTTCAGTACCTTTTCCTCATGTGCATTGTCTTTTTAAACCGCCTCTCCCTTCACCCAGCCCACCCCTTTCTATGCCGTTTCCTGTACCTTCGGTCAATCTTTCCCTAGCTCATAGCCAATGGGCCAGACTCGTCCAAGCCATGGGGCCCGATTCATGGAATAATGTGTGTGGAAAAAAGGGTTCTTCCGTGCCAAACTGCGTGTAAATCTACGTTTGTTGATTAATGGAATCGAATGCGCAGTACTTTTCCTGGACTTGCGTGGAGTTCACTTGAGCTTGGCATGTCTCTGCAAGCCGTCGATGGCCTTGCACAAGACCACGCAGAGCATGGCCGTGGCTTGCACAGAAGGCTGGCAAGGAGGAACAACACCAGAAATAGGGAAGAAGTTGCGAAAAAGTGGGCCTTCCGAGGGATATCCTGCAGACAGTCCCTTGCACGGCCACAATTGCGCGGCATGAGATGTATTCATGGATTCGATCGGGCAACCTCTCGGCTGGGAAATGTCCACATAAGTCCTTCACATTATCCGCCACCCGAAGGCAGGTGTATGTACAATTGTGCATAGGAATGGCAGCATGGAGGTGGGTTCTATGTCGGATTTCAGGGTACGTGTACGCAACCGTGATTCTAATACAAATCAGGGGTGCATGTATGCAGTTTAATGGGGTCCAGGGACAGTTTTCGGGGGTTTGCAAGCTGATTTTTTGAGATTTCAACAGAGTAATGTTTTTTATACCCATGTTGTTGTGATACCAGTTACCAGGCATGCTAGCGGGGGACACCACACACTTTTTGAAGGGTTCATGTATTTTTGCTCAGGGGAGCATGCAAAGGTAGGTGTTGTGGTTGTTTTTGCTTTGAGTGGGGGTGTGTCGGGGGTATTACGGGCGCGACTTGCGAATATGGTTACTTTGTGCAGTAAATTCCATGAATACGCGGGACACACATTTTCTTATTTGCACGTAGGCTTGCGCAGTGTCCACACAGTGTCACAGCACGTAGCCCCTGCAGGATTTCTGTGCACATTTCCATGAATCGGGCCAATGGTGTCAATTGTGGTACTATGAATATAGACCACCTTTCAATCAATCAAGCACAAAAACATTGTCAGGCCCCTTTCTGCTTCCTAAGTTAGTTCCACCGAAAACAACGTTCTGCAACAATAACAATGCCTACCCTTTACTGAACCATTGTGCCACCCCTGCTTCTTCTCTGGTATTAGGTACATGTTTCACTTCAACAAACAAAAAAAACCTGCCGCTTTCAGTGCGCCCATTGTTAAAGCAGACTTGCTCAATGTTACACATGGAATCAAATTACTTTATTTATAACCAGCTGTCCTGGCCTCAGCTTTTTTGATAATTTTCTGAAATGCTCTTTCTTCGGGTTAACCCTTGAATGCCTTCTACATGCTTCTTTTGACATCAGAAATGCAATTTCACTTCTGCTGCTCAGATAAATCAATGTTGGTGGCTGTATGCGTCTGAATGGAATGCATTTGAATTCTTAGTTAATATATGCATCCCCTTACTAACAAAAGCTTTGATATTTGTAATGCCCAATTTATGTGACAGGGTGCATGTGCTCATTTACATGTATTTTCAAATGCAGGTGAAGTCGGATTTACTTCGGCACACTCATCCACATGTTTTATGCACACTGTAGGCTTTCTAGGATTCTTTTAATACCCATGGTGTAATTTCTAAACTCACTTCTCCTTACTAAGGACCTTTGTCTATTTCATTACTAAGCACTATAATTGTTAATGCATCTTTAACGAACACCATTATCCTTCTTTTTAACTGTGACTAATAACCTTGGTTTAGTTCAGTTTAGTTTATTTATTTATAGAGCACACCGAGCCCTTGGACAACTGGGCGCTTAACTTACATGTTGCGATATACAGACAATTAAAATGATAAATCCCAGAAAGTCATAGGGCCTCGTTACACAGTACGCAGTAAGGGTTAACGGTCACCGGTAAGGGTACCGGTGACCATTAACCCTTACCGCCTGATTACGAGGTCCCTTTGTGGGTTGGTACGTTAACGCCTGCTATTTAGCAGGCGTTAAAAACCAACCCGCCAAGGGACAAGGGTGCTAATTACGGTACCGCAATTTGCGGTACCGTAATTAGCACCTTCCCCATTCCCATTATGCCCTATGGGGCAAAAATGGGAATGGGGAAGGGCAATGGGGGAAGGGGGAATTACCGCCCTGCCATCCTTGGAATAGGGTGGTAATTCCCCTTTCATCCAAGGCGGTGCCAGTATTTTACCGGCATGCACCAAGGTGCTACTAGCACCTTGGTCCACCGCCTACAGTGTAATGAGGCCCATAGAGTTCTGAAAGAAAGATCAGAGGTGAGTTCAGTGAAGCAGCTCGAAAAGAGTTGAGCATATCTAAACAGTGAGGGTTTGTTTCTGCTTGAAACAATTTGGAGCTGAGGCTCAACATGTCTTGAAACCTTCAAACTGGAATTCGAGCTGCTTATCTAGATAACAGTAGTTGATGGGCTTATCTAGATAACTGTAGTTGATGGTTTACTTGGCTTGACTGCATCTCTTTTGTAATACTAGGATATTGAACCAGTATATTAAAATTCATTATTATGAAAAATGTTAATGCTCACTATTCTTGAAGAAAATGGTAGAGAATGGTACCCTTTCACTATGGTATCATTAAGTGGATCAGGGAACAGGGCCTCTCCACAGTACTTTCAATCATGCCTTTGTCACTCAAGAGAATTGTGCTAAGCTTTTTGATGGTTTTCCCATGGTCAAGCTAGTGTTGAGATGTCTCGGTCAATACGATCCCACTGCTTATAAGTGTCAATTGATTTCAAAGTTATGGGCTCCCTATAGGTTAAGTCAGCATTGGCGAAGGCAAGAAGATGGCTTCAACCAGTTCAGGGCATCGGTCAAATTGGCAGCATGATGATGATGGTTCTATTAGCCTGAGTTGGCATTCAAGAAAGGTGAGTTTGATTGCTTCAAGCAGTTGAGTAGATGTCCAAGTCAGTTGCTCCCACAATGGCAAGCACGAAATCAGGTCAAGACGAGTCGATTTCACTTCAAAGGGTCCAGCCGGCATCTGGATGGCGCAAAATACTAAAAGTGGTTTGAGGTTTGCGTAGAATCTGAAAGCAGCTCTGCGGGTCCTGTGGTGGCTCGGAGGTATCAAGCTTGATCAATCCACCTCAAACGTATCGCAAGACAGTGAAACAGGAGTCCAGCTGCGTCTGGTCTTCTGGGCTGCTGGGATTTCCCATCCAGGGGCCTCAGATCTCGGTGTATAATTAATGATATTCTGCAGTTCCACTCTTTAAGTGCAGCCAGCAGAGAGACCTCAGTCTGGCAGCAGTTCACTGCAGTTCACTTCCACTGTTCCCTGTGGATGGTTAGGGGACATAGATCCCCTCTGACTTGGCTTATCTCTGTATGCACCTCACTAGTGGAGGACTGTGGAGTAGAGTGCACTCCTGACACAGGTCCAGTGAATGTGTCTTTCTCTTCAAATAGTCCAGGTATTAATCAAAGACAGAGGGGGTCCCTTGTCCTTATAAAGACAACATGTCACAGGGGATTGGTCCAAGGCAAGTCTGTTGTAAGGGGTCCAATCCAGACAGTTGTAACAAGTGGTCTTTGCCTTATGACATCATACCGAGAATAACGTGTCTGTGGGAAATGCAGAGGGAAGGACAAGGAACAGAGTATTAACAAAAACAGAGATGGAGGGACCTCTGGCTACCTTAATTCAACCCTCTTCCAATGCTTGCTGACTTGAAAGAGATCCCAGTGGTCAGCACCTTGATGTGAGTGTGGCTTTGTTATGGCAGTGCTGCCTTTGAAGCACCTCTTCCCAGGAGGCACCCTAGGAATGTTCCTGTGAACTGTGGGTAGGTCTTACTCGTCCTTCAAGGAGATTGAAAAAGGGCACATTCTGGCCATTTATCCACATAGCAATTGTGAAGACAGTCAGGTGAGGCAGTGATATACAACAGTCTTGCAAAAAGATGGGTCCTGCTCACAGAGCTGACACTAATTTCATATCAAATGCATATAACTGTATAATTGTGTCCTCTTAGTAGTCCCAGGACACAAGCAGGTAGGGATTATATTTACAGACTTGCGAGCCACCAGACTGACTAAGGCATACAATATTTTAATATAGATCAAAGCTGCAGAATATTAAAATACCAGCTCTACCTGCAGGAACATTGTGTTCCAGCAGCTGCCAGCATGTGTCTTCTTTGAAACAGCTCGGTGACACTGCAGACCTGATGCTTCAGAAACCAGTAGACTAACGAAAGAAAAGACACATGTGTGCACTATAGTTCTGGCATGGGACATATATGAAAGGGGGTTCTGATAAGTAGACTCCCCTTTCCGAAGTGGAATAACCTGTTTCATTTTAGTATTACAAATCATCTAGGTTATTATATCCCCCCCAAATGGCAGTCTTCCACAAACATCCTCCCAACATTAATATTTGACAGGCTTCCAGCACCATCACTTTGAAATATGCTTTGAGCACATTTCCATTCTTGTTTCATGGATGGAAATGCAAGTGGGACAGACATGCACTCTTCCATTTAAAAGGAAATGCATAACAGGGTACACCTCTTGCGCCTTTTCTAAATAAACATGGGGCAATATGACTATTTACCATGCATTTCAAAGAGCATTCTGTGTGTTTTTGTGGATCCGTGATGTGCTTTGAAATGCACAGAAATACATTTTTATATGCGTACATGTGCATATGTGGTGAAAAAGGGCATGTGAAAGTGCACATTCAGATGCCATTTGATTATAGGATGGGATGCAAGTGATTTTGATACATCCAACCACGTTCACACAAAAAAAAATAAAAAAACAATCTTCTTATTTACAAAGGTGACCTACACATTTCAGGGGAGCTTTTCAGGAACATGACATGCTGGATGGCCCTTTCAAGACATTAGTGATTGAAGTGCACACCCAACACTAATATAGGACAGGTTCCCAGCACCTACCTCAGTGCATTTCACAGTAGCTCAAAGGGCCTGTCATCCATCTATCTATCTATCTATCTATCTATCTATCTATCTATCTATCTATCTATCTATCTAAATGAATAAAAATGTGAATGTTCATTTGTTCAAAATCTTAAATCTCTGAAAGTTCTTCACTGAATGCTTTGAAATTTTGAAACGTTGTATTCGAATACGTGTGTGTTTTTATATACCTACCATACATAGATGTCACACGTGTGACAGGTAAACACATGCTTTTTCTGAAAAACAGCACCATCTGTTAGACATAAAAGCAATAGATGCCAAAAGCAGTAGAGCGATGTGCAGCCAGACTTTAGGATGCACAGTTGTGAGCATGGCGATCGCGTTCTGCAGCTTCAGATCTGCTTCCTTCTCAACAGAATGCATGTGACAGGCTGAGAGTGGCTGAAAGAAATCAACAGGAAGCAGTAGATCCGCGTCAAACACAACAATCACTTTGCATTCCAATACAACCCATCTGTTGATTATAGTATGAGCCGGCATGTTCTCATTGGCACTATGCCTGAAGTAACGAGAAACGAAAGGATTGTGTTGCGCCTCCGGGAAAATTAAACTGCCTCAACTTGGAGAACCGCCAGAGCCATTAAAAACGTGCCTTGCCGGATATACCGCTGAATCAAAGCATTTCCTATCTAACATCGGGAAATACAACTCATGCTTCCAAATTACATCATTCGGCACAGATATCATAACAGCTCAATTCATGCCAACTTGCGTTTGCAATCACCATCAACAAAGCTCAAGGCAAATCCTTAGAATTGTGCGGTTTAGATCTAGACACAGATTGCTTCTCACATAGGCAATTATATGTTGCGTGTTCTAGAGTCGGCAAACCAGACAATCTCTATATCTGCACAGACAATGGAACAACAACAAATATTGTATACCCAAAAGCATTGTGAAATTAAACATATTAGAAACCTGCGCTTTCTCTTTTCTTTCTTTTCCATTTAATCATACTGAGCCACAGCAACGCGTGGCCGGGTGCAGCTAGTTGGGAAATATATAGAAAAAACATGTGTATCCATTTGAGGGCTGGAAATGCAAGTGGACAATGGCTTTTTGTACCAAAGTTGTTCTGTTTAAAAGAAAACGAACAACACGGTTCGAAGTTGCCATGTCACACATTGTCCATCCCCTTGCACCTATTCCAATGCGCATGGGGTGTTACTATTTTCTGTGCATTTCAAAGAGTGTTCTTATAGTGGATTCGGGATGTGCTTTGAAAATGCACAAAAACACCCTCTTACTGGCACCAGTGCTAAAAGGGGTTGAACAAGGGCATCTGAATGTGTGATGTGTACATTCAGACGCCATAGTGAGCATGCTTTTCTGGTGCAAGTGATGAGATGCACAGGCACATTTCATCAAATTAAACAGAATAAAGCTGTGAATCTGCCCCATCCTTTCTTAAAATTCACATGTTTGAAAGGTTTTCTGACCTAATTAAAGGCATAGCGACATATGACTCGAAGTTGGTCGTACCGAGTTGAGCCGAATTAGACATTTAACAACCAGGTTCGCAAGGGCTCCGATGCCATCACTATGCAGATCGCAATGGTAGGAGCCATTTCAAACCTTTTTTTCAAAGTCTTAGACTAAGATTCGAGTCCAGCACTTTAAGGATCTCTCATTCATGTTTCAAACAATTCAATGAAATGTTTCCAACTTAATAACATAAATGTATTTCTGTAATTTCATCAGAATAAAATCAATGACATTGAGAGAGGGACTGAATGAGTGATTGGAGGCAGTGAGTAACTGAGTTAGTGAATGAGGGAATACGTGGTTAACTAAAAGAGTGAGCAGTTGAGTAACTGACTGACTGTCCAAATAAACACAGGAATGAGGAAGTGGCGGAAAGAAGATCTGATTCATTGAGTGAATGATTTTGTTTAGTGTACATTCTTGCATGGTGTCTACTGTGCTTGCTCGTTTGTGCTTGTTTTGATCAAAATAGAAGATCTACAGAGAAACGGGCAGATTAGAGAATACTGAAATTAGTTTCATATACAAGTACTTATTGTAATGTTGTGAGTGTATAGCTAATTAAGTCACCTCAACCATCAATGCATGGGTTTCTTAAGTAAGCTTAATTTCTTGAGTCTCATTTGAACGCTTTTTTCAGTGTAGTGATTCAATGCCAACATAGAAAATCTACTCTTCTAGAGTGGTATTTATCTCACCTTAAAAACATTTTTTACTTGTCCTGGCATGATTTTATCTGTGTGAAATTCAGGTGTCTAGACATACTGCCGACTGTGATCTTTGTTCACTCACATGAGCATGCAAATGTGTGCTTTCCTATTTAATCCTAGACTGAACCATTTGTACAATACAACACCATGTGAATTACATTTGTGTGAAGATTGAGTTAAGCAAAGGCATCAGTGGTGGCTGGTGAGTTTGAAAGCTGGTGGGGTGTAAATTTCCCTGATTTCCCTGGGCGAATTTAGTAGCGAGCGCGCGAGCCCACACCCCCCCCCCCAAGGGGGGTTCTGCCCCTGCAAAATTTTTGGAAAAATTGAATACAAAATGTGCAATTTACTGTCCAAAAAACACGTGGAATGCAATGTGTAGTGTAGAGTTAACCACTACACTGCATGCAGTGTCTCTGGATTTAACTAATTGTGAAATAGTTTCTGAAACATTATTATTATTATGAGCTGCTTTACCAAGAACAGTATGGTTTGTTATGTCGAGTTGAGATCAGATCACACAGACCAGCATCCAGATTAAGAGAAAGGATTCACAGTCCCAGTGTGGGAATATCCAAGCATGCACAGCCCCAATGTGGAAATTCCCAAGCATGCACAACCACAGTGTGGGAATGTGCAAGCATGAATAGCCCCAATGTGGGAAAGCCCAAGCATACAGTCTGCGGAATGTGCAGCAAGCTGCCATGCAAGGTACACCCAATCTAGAGCACAGAGGCTGCACATAACATGGGGTAGGAAGCAGTCATGATGTTCTACCCAGGGCTGAAGGCACCCTCAAATGTGGGGGAGGAGAGAGGCTGGAGGACAGCTTTTAAAAGCAGGACACGCTAATCACGAGCAGGACCCTGAGTGATCACACAAGCCCCGTCCTCCCCCTCCCCCCGGGTTGCTGTATGCCAACCACTAGTTGGGCCTTTGCTTTGTGCACTCTGGCCTCAGTAACCATCCCACATAAGCTGTCTCACTGCTCCAGTCCCAACTGTCCTAAAACATGGAGCGAGAGAAAGTAAAGAATAGGGGTGAGTGGTGATATGCTTCTTGGGCTGGAGCAATCAGGGCACCTTTTTGCAGGTGATGTCAGGTGACTGCAGGTACCAGCAGAGCAGGCATATCTCACCAGGAACTAGATGTGTTGCCCGAAGGTTACACACAGAGAGCCACAGAAGGTGCATTAACCCATTGCACTGTCGATCCACCTTTCACCCCAATAGATAATATTCAGTTTCACTAAGACATGTGTTCGCATCAGTCGGTGAGAGTCACTGAAAAGCCTCGCAGATACGTCTTTGGCTTCCTGGTGGAGGAGTAAGCAGAAATGGGCTGGGCAGGCTTCTCGTCTCAGCCACTGTTTAATGAGTGTTTCAACTTAAATACTCTGCTCTCAGAGGAGCAAACTTTGACAGCCTCTTGTTGTCATGCCACACAACACCAAAACTTGGCTTCTATCCAAAGAAACTGCCTAGCCCTACCTCACTAGCATGCACCAAGACTGTAAATTTGTAAATATGTAATCGATTTGTACATTTCTGCTGCATTATTCTTGTTGTATTCATTATTCTTGTTGTATTCATCGCAAGCGCCTGGATGCCCTAGGGCCAGGCGGCGCTATACAAATAATAAACTAAACTAAACTAAACTTTATAAGCGCCCCAGGTTGAGTGGCATGACAGAGAGATGCCTTCTGCCTGCATTTGGGAAGCCTTAGCCAGTGGCAGGCGCTGTCACTGGCCCTTCCACTGTATGTGAATTCCTGCTGCAAATGGGAGAGAGCTGAAGGCTCCATGAGGGTGGGTACAGAGTTCAGACTCAGACTAGAACCTCCGTGCGTAGGGGAGGTCAGGCCCCATCAACGCCTAGGGCAAGATGCTCAGAAAAGCAAAAGCTCCAGACCGACTGCCAGCATTTCTGCAGACCTGGCCTACCTGCGGAGACGAATAATTGCGGGGTGCGAACTGAACCTGTAGTCCTCGTTTCCCCTGGGGTCCTTGGAGGTGCATACCGAATGCCCAACGCCTGCTTAGTGTCAGGCATTCTGTGTGCTCTTTGACAACTGTGCACACAGGTAAATGGCATTCCGTCACTTGGACGAGGGTCTGTCGACTCGCCCTGCAAATGACGGGAGGTTACCCCTTCTTAGTGCAAGCCCACAACAACAGCCTTGCGGTCCCCTTGGTACCCGCTAAATGCAGTCCCTGCACAGCATGTGTGGCGCTTCCGCAGGAGCAGCAGTGTCATTATTCTGCCCCGAGGATGCCTTCTGGGGGAGGTGGGAACATCTGATCGGGTTTGAAGATAATAGCAGAAGGCACACTGTACTAGGGTGTTTCCCCTCATGTTTAACTCACATACGTTTTCGCAGGTGGGCAGGCAGTTATTAAAACCCATATTTCCATGTTTCAAAATCATTTCAAAGTAAACTACAGACAAAGTCCTTCCTCTTTTTCCTCCCATATTACTATAATACTGGCTGCTCTGCCTGAAGAGTAGCATTAGACAATACAATAAAAGAAGTCGGTAATGAAGCTAAAAGAAAAACAAACACGCCGGAGCATTACAATCAACTCTGATTCAATCAAGAAACTGAAACTAGTCATACTACTCCTCTAAAAAAACAAGATCAAACGAAGAGGGGTGAGGGGGTGTGCGTTCATCAACATAAACCCCACAACAACGTGTACACAGTTGTTTTTTTCCTCTTTCTAAAATGGTATTGTCTCTCTGTATTGAAAGATACAACCACGCACAAAAGGCAACCCAGGGCTGCGGTCACTATGGCACATCCTGCCCGGCCGTCTGTTGTCTGGATCAGGGCGGGAGGGGTGTACAGAGGGGGTCACTGGCGATCTGGGGGGTGTCTTTGTAGCCCAGGTTGCGAGTTGCAGTTACTCTGTGTTTGCAGCGAGAAGGGGCCGGGGACAGAGTAACTGAGCCTGGGTGTGAGTGGGACAGCAATCTGGGGGGACTGACTGTTGGGGAGGCCGCTGTCTCTGCACGGTCGGTGAGGCTGGGGCAGAGCCAGTCACTGGCGATTCTAGGTGACCACCTTAGGCGAGATGACTGGCTGTATTATCAGAGGCCCATGCAATGCCAATACCTCGATAGTGGACTCTCCACCAGCAAGATAGTATCACCCTGCCAATGCCTGCAGAGTATGCCATCCTAGCAGCAGCATCACAGGAATACTTCCATGGCATCCCAACAAGAGTGTATTATCACAGCATACCCGTTTAGTAATATCCAAGCCTAATATGTATGCATTCAAAGTAAGTATGCCAACCAGACCGCATTAGCAGAGGAATGCCTCCACAGTGTGCCAACTACTGCATTGCCATGGGAATCCCTTTACAGCGTGCCAACCAACCCGCATTACCATAGTTATACCTCCACATTGTGCCTACCAAGAGGGATGCCTCCACAGTGTGCAAACATAGCAGCATTACCATAGGAATTCCTCCACATTGTGCCAACCAAACAGTATTACCAGAGGAATGCCTCCACAGTGTGCCAACCAAACCACATCACCAGAGGAATGCCTCCACAGTGTGCCAACTAAAGAGCATTACCAGAGGAATCCATCCACAGTGTGCCAACCAACCTGCATTACCAGAGGAATGCCTCCACAGTGTGCCAACCTAACAGCATTACCTTAGGAATCCCTCCACAGTGTGCCAACCAAACAGCATTACCAGAGGAAGCCATCCATAGTGTGTCAACCAAACCCCATTACCAGAGGAATACCTCCACAGTATGCCTCGTCTTAAAACATAAATATGTTTTATAACATGCACCATATGGGAAGCACTGCGAACAATCACCATCATTGTATATGTGCCCCATTTCCTTACCTAAGCAGTCACTGCGGGCGGGCTCCCCGGAGCTGCTGCAAAGAAACTGGATGTGCTGAGCATGCCCCCAGCCATCATGTCATTGGCCACTCTGCGGGGGCTCCGCTCTCTTCAGCTAAGTACACTCAAATATGATTGTCACTCACACACTGTGTGACAATCATATTTGAGTGTACTTACCTAAAGAGAGCAGAGCTCCGGCAGAGTGGTCGTCATGCAGGGAAAATCAGGGCAATTTCCCTAATGTCCGGTCCGGAAATTCGCTCGTATCGCTACGTGCAGCAGCACGCCTGCCTGGGCCTTGCTTTATCACGGTCCGTGGCTACAGCAGTCGGCAGCACTGAAAGACGTGGAGGCCGGGCTAGGCCCTGGCCTACACGTCGTTCAGTGCTGACTCGGGCCGTGGTGTTACGGGTCCAAACACACAACAAACAACAATTACACACAGTACTTACCGGATCCGGCGCCGCTGGCAAGCTCGTGGACCAGGCCGTCTCTGCTGGGATAGTGGTCTGCAAAAAGCCTGCAAATTAAAGGGGCTTACGTAGAGTGCGTGGAGCAACGAGATCCACGCACTCTACTATCGAAAAAAACAGTGTAAAACGGGACGCGCCCCACTGTTAAAGCCGGCCTGTCCCTATACAACACTGTATTGTTGCCACAGGGCCCCCGCGCTGTTGGCAAAGGAAATGCTGCAAATGCTGCTGCTTCGAATGAATTTCTTTTAGCTTCTGCTCTTTGTGGGGGCTTCTAATGAATTTCTTTTAGCTTCTGCATTTGTGGGGGGGCGGCGCCCAGATGCCCTATTATAGCAGCCGCCACTGAAAGGCATACAATTCTGGACATATGGAGTATGGTACATGTGGACTTTGTAAAATGTGGTTGTGGCAATGTAATGCAAAACGTCACATGCAAAGTCAATTGAGTGAAACAAAAGGAAATACGAATGGCAGAAGACCAACTAACATTCAGAAAACGACTAATGGCTAATCAACTCAACGAGATAAACATAGTTGCGTGCCCCTGCAAACCATACCCCTGGACCAAATCCAACATTGAACAATACAGAATGGAAAGCCGACAATAAAACTACTCAATGCCCAGAGATCACCAGAAGCCAACTTACTAAGCACCCATCTCTTTTCCACCCCCCAACAATCTTTCACTTAGTACACCCAGGGCTAATGAAACCACACACCAAAATATTCAAACCACACACCCCTCTCTTTTTTTCTCTTTTTTTTTTTTTTATTTTTTAATGTAAAGTGCAGTAGCCAAAATTTGACTTTTAACACATTTCAATACACATATATTGACATAACAATAAAAATTAAACATTTACAATTTTTGAATAAAAACATGTATCATAGTAAAGAAAAAAAGGAAGAGAATGAAAGAAATCTAACCAACTTAATTTTGACAAAAAGAGAATCAAATTGTTACTAACTTCAAATTGTTTAAAACTCTACCCACTTCAATTGATAAAGCCATATCATTATCAGAGGATAGTCTTGCCCAAAAATCATCAGTATTCAAACAAGACTCATCATGAACAAATCTGCCAAAAGAGCTGGCCCTGATAGTCCAGGTCCCAGAACACTTAGAAAGTAAATGCTTAGTAGTCTGAACTTCCATAGTTGAGCACCTTTCACATATTGGTACAGTTCCCCCTTTTTTATCCCTTATAGCTAGTAATTCCAGGGTAGGGAGTAAATTTAAATGAAATCTCAAAAAAGCAAATCTAAACCAAAAACTAGGGGACTTCTTTAGATAAGCCGGAAGAAATGATAAAGGCTTATCTAACAATGTCAGGGAGGCTGATCTTTTAGTACTCTGCATCTCCTCAATCGTATGAATCCAATCAACCAATTTCATTTTTTCTTTCACTTTTAGAGGGTTTTGTAGATGGGACTCAACATCATAGTCACAACCAGACAATAGTTCCGAACATGTTAGTTCTAACCTATGCAGAAAAACATTATTTCCTTGTTCCTGCTCTACCTCAATTTCCTCAAAGAGTGAGTTCCTAGGGGGGATCTAGAATTGACCTATAAAGAGTAAGCCACTTCCAGGATAGCCATGATCTAAGTGAGGACAAGCCAAGCTCATAACGTAAGCAAACAATCGGAACGCAATCTGGGAGACCCAGCGTACATTTCCAAATCTTAGATTCAATAACATCCCAATCTAGTTCGAAGGCTACAGAGTTGTAATCCATGCCATATAGAATTATGGGAACTACCTTCCCGATATAAAATCTTATAAGGGGGAGGATGGTGAATCTGCCAAACTTAGAGTAGATTTTTTTCATCTGTGCTCCCAATTTGATCAATTGTAATTCAATGGAGGCCAACAAACTATTCCTGGATGGGAAGGATCTTAATTCAGCTCCCAGATAGGTTAATTCTGAGACTACCTCTACCTCGGAGTAATCTAACTTGCAGACCAGGTTCTTCACTATTTTGTTAGTCCTCCTAAATACAAGAATCTTGGTTTTTAAAGGATTTATTCTTAATTTATTGATCCTGGCATAGGATTCTAAAGCAGATAGCAAACGCTGCATCCCCACTTGTGAGTAGTCCAAGACTACTATATCATCAGCGTACGCTAACAATTGATTTTTACATTGCCAATGGAAGGAGACATTAACCCAATATTCTGTAGCCAAGCTGCTAGATCCGCCATAAAAAGGATGAAGAGCAAGTGAGCTAATAAGCAGCCTTGGCGTACCCCTCTAGTTATCCTGATTGGATCAGAGAGCAAGCCGGACCTGCCAAGTCTAACTCGCATACATATAGTTGTTGGAATGCAGCTCTCTTAGGATAGAAAGTAAGCCAGCAGGAATACCCCAGGCATCCAAATTTTCCCATAATAGATTCCTATCAACCATATCAAATGCCTGGGATAAATCAATCCAGGCTCCATAGAAAGCAGGGCCCCGCTTGGTGAAAGACTTTGCCGAAAGGCAACTCAAAACCAACCCATTCAGTGAAGTAGAAAGACCCTTTCTAAAACCGGATTGCTGCTTCGGAATAATTCCCTTTGTTTTCACCCAAGATTCCAATTCCCCTAAAATAATGCCCGAAAAGATTTTACTATCGACATCTAGGAGGGAGATAGGACGATAATTAGAAGCCAGTAACCTGTCACCCTTCTTGTAAATAGGGATAACTATTGAATGAGTCCAAGAGTTAGGGATTCTCATTTGGATCTGGACAATGATATTGTCAAAGAGGGCTTTAAGAACCTTCACCCACATTACTGGATCCGACTTCAAGATTGAATTGCTTAAACCATTCAGACCAGAAGCTCTGGAATCTGAGGATTTTGTAATTAACAATTCTATGTCCAGAACGCAAACTCAAGATACCAGCTATAGATTACATCAGCAGCAGAGCATATCGAGGCATCAGAATCATAAATCTTGGAGAAATGGTCAAACCACACCCCCTCTTGAATGATAGAATCTTGTTTCTGATATTGAGTGACCTCATTCAAACATACTAAAGTCCAAAAATGTTGAGAATTCCTAAGAGACAAGGCATAAAGCATTCTCTCAGCATCCTGTTGAATTACCAGATGATTATGTGCACGAAGCCAATTCCTATAGTTATTTTTCAACTTTACTAACCCCTCCGCATATGCCTTCTCACAT
Organism: Ambystoma mexicanum; assembly: GCF_040938575.1. Lineage (NCBI taxonomy): Eukaryota > Metazoa > Chordata > Amphibia > Caudata > Ambystomatidae > Ambystoma > Ambystoma mexicanum. Next base: position 577,555,155 of record NC_090925.1, read on the forward strand.
GGGCCTGATCTCTTTAGGATAGATATCTGACGCCTCCATTTTTTTTACGAATTATAATTTGAACATTGAAAGAGTGTTTATGCAGCTTGTGAGTTTTCTGCGCGGAGTGCTCCACCGATGCCTGTACAGACAAGAAATACAAAAAAACACTAGCAATACAGAAATCAGACAGATACTGATCAGATAAAAGGCTTGTCCTAAATCGGAGCTCGTTATTTAATAAATGACCTCCTTTTTGAAATGTTCTAATCGCATTTCCTGAGTTATTAATATGGAGTTCATGATCATAGCGAGGAATTACTGGAGCACAATCATAAAACAGAGCCACCTTCAACATAGCATGGTCATCAGTGTTCCCATCTCCAACTATCAAACTATTACAATTTTCAAAGATATTTCTAGAGACAAAGAAATAATCTATCGTGGAGAAAGAGGAACCTCTGTGCCAGGAGGGGGAATGAGGAATATCCCCCCTGATGTTTCAATTCAACATGAATACATTCCATTCCTGCATAAACTTTAACCATATTTTGCCATTACTGGACTTCTGTTTACAGTTGCCTGATTTGGGATCCACAGTGGAAATACATTGGGAATTAATATCCCCGGCAATAAGAATATCATCCGCTGGGTATCGGATAGAACAATCAATGAAACCCTCAGAAAGGGCAAACAGAAACTCACAAAGAGGAGAAATACCAGGGTTCCAATACAGGTTTACCACAATCCAGCTTGAACATTCATTCAAGTTTCTCCTAGATACTCTCACCATGAGGATCCCTTGGGTGCTATTTGAAATAATCACAGAGGATTTAAACACCTCGTTACTAGAGGCCACCAGCAAACCCCCCATTGGTCTGCCCACACTGGGAGCCGAAGCAAACTGCTGAAAAGTAGAGTATCCATCAATACCCACTAGACCAGTTAGCCAAGTTTCTTGAAAGAGAATTAGATTGAAAGTTTTAAACATTTCCGATCTCCTGGGCTCCTCAGAGAAGGATGTGTAGCCTTTAGTATTCCATGATAACACATTAATCTTAGTCGACCCTAAAGCTTTATGGTGGGTCATTCCCATCTTAAGAAAGACTTGTGAGATCACTTCAGGTAACATGTCCCACATACTCATTGAAATAGTTGGGGAAAAATCCTTACTGACTGCCCCCCGGCAGTGCTCTTGATTGACTATCTGCTGGGAGTGGGTGGGAATAAAAACTGCGCAAGTCTGAGAAATCTTCAGACCCCTCTCTTCCCATGCCACCGCCTCACCCATAATGAAATTCAAACCCTTTCTTGATTTCAGTTCTAATGCCGCTATATTAGTATCAGTATCACATGGGAAGCTCGCTGCTTCAATGTCGTCTGAGGAGAGGTACTTCAAGGCTGGTATTGATGTCATTTCCATGAGAATTGCAGAACGATTTAACAGAGAGTCAAAACGTAGAGATGCACCAAATCTTGATAGAAAAACTCTCAGGTCACGGTTCTGCTTGTACAATTCATCAGGTCCCTGATCTGCTGTATGGAAGTTTCCATTCCCCGACAAAATTCCTAAGCCGGTGGGCGCACCAATTCCAACAGCTAGTGGGGCACCATCAGACATAGGAAGAGCCGATCTATCAAATGGATACTTTGTTGGATCAGCAGTGTTCGCTTGCAGATTATCTGAACTAGAAGTCGCCCCCTTGGTTTCAGGATCTACAACCACCCTCGCTGATTTTTTCAAGAAAATAGGAGTGATTTTAACCAGAGGGTTAGACAGGAGCTTTTTTTGTTTAGCCATTAGAAAGATCGGAGCAATTTTTTTTGGTTGGTCCACAGAGTCAGTTTGACTTCCCACAGTAGATTTGCCTCCAGGCATTATCGTTTTATCCATACAATGTGCTTTTTGGGCTTTTGATTTGGGAGTTTTCTTCCCCTTTTTAGAGCAAGGAGTCACCACCAAATCCTTTTGGGATTTTTCAAGGGTTTTAGAGCCATCATTTGATTTTCGTGGATGCTGATTGGTTCCAGAATTAATCTGTTTTTTCTTTCCTTTCCCCTTTTTGATTAAGGGGGTAATGACTTCATTGGCTGTTAACTTCCTATTTTTTCTCTTTTTTTTTGGACTTCCCGTTTGGTTTCATGTTCCCTGGAACTACCAAATCCGAGTCCGAGGAAGAAATATCTATTGGAGAACCCTTAACTGAGGCCCCAGCTGAAAAGTCAGTATCAGCCAATGCAGCCAATCTCAAAAACTCCTCCATCACAGATATCGAGAGGGGAGTATCATCGAGAGTGGCCTCAAAGTGGGGGGGGGGTAGAGGGACCCAATGGTCCTTCCTGTGTCTCATTGTCACAGCGCTCAGCTTTTTCTAGTAAGATCATAGACACCTTTTTTAAATCCCCACATAATTCAGTCAGATGGGCCATTTTGCATGATTGGTCCTTTACTTCTTTATGGAGTTTAGTTAAAAACCCTCCCAATGAGTCATTGATTGCTGATTTTAAGGCTACCATGGAAATTTCATTTAATTCCAAATCCTTATTAATCTCTAAAAGTAAACCCGTATGCTGGTAGACCTCAGTTTTCAGATTTTTAAAGACTTTAACCAAAGAGGATAAAACAAAGTTTAAAGCCGCTATAGTCGCTGGTACAAGAACTTCAGGGGAATTCTGAGCAAAATCAACTGGCCTCTCTTTATCAGGTGATATAGTTGGCAGATCCTGAGGGATCTCTTGAGACCTTACTTCGTCCAAGCTCAAAATCGTTCCCACAACGGGAGCCAAGTCTACCGCTTCCAATTCCAACATATCATCATCTCTAGGCTCATTAAAGTCCTCGCACCGATTAGTCAAAGAATTCTCTAATTGAACTGAGCATATCCTAGGGACTAACAAAGGAGGCATAATATTAGACAAAGGAGGCTCACTTGAAGAGGCTAGATGATTTAAGATCACATTCTTCATGGTGGAGGTCCTCAGGGTAAAATCAAGATCACCTTGGAAGAGCGCACATCTGGGTTGATTTCGAGGCGTTGACTGGTCCTCCATGTGCGATAGAGAATCCAGCAGACCCGAGCCTGCTGGAGCCTGATCATCTGATGGATAGACACTACGTGGAGGAAGAAATATACCTCACTCTTTCCTTCTCTTTGCGTGGTACCTTCTTTCCCATATCCACCGGAGTAGATTGTAATGGTCTCTGAGCTTCTGAGGGCAGAGCCGCACTACGAAGATCATACATGTCCCCCTATTTGATTCTGGGGGGGCTTTTGGTGAAAATTGTGCTTCTTCTAAATTAGGTCAGAAGCCCCAAGCGGGGGCGAAAAATGTATAGGAGCAGCAATACAGCGCACGGTAAGTAGACTCTGTCCCTGACTGCAATCACCCCCCACTCCTGCTTACACCCGCTCACACCCTTGTCACTTGTTGTGGCCACAAAGGGTAGAAATAGATGAACTCACAAAACTTTGCAAAGCGATTTAGGTTAGAGTGGGATAAGGTAAATAGGGTCAGGTAGGGAGAGAACGGGGAAGGGCGTAGGGCAGCCTCTTTTTAGCCTCCTTTTCAGCCTCTATCAGCCTTTATCAGTTATATCAATTTTGAGGCTGTACCCAGTAGCACCCAGTAACGCCCCGTACCCCCCACTTTAACCCCCACCCTTTACCCTTTTTTTTGGAATTAAACTGACAGCTACCAACAGCTATCGCCAGTACACTGCCTCGCACACCAACCCCCCGCAATACAACTCACTCACAGCGGGCGCAGCGAGTACAGCGGATTCAGCGGGAAAAGCAGGTTCCACAAGCTCCACCGGGAGAGTCCTAAAGGATCCAACTGAGGTTATCAGGATCGGCAGGATCGTCAGGACCGGCCACGCTGGAGGGCTGTCATGGAGCGGCCAGCGCTCTAGACTCAGGGCTCGGCAATCGGCACTTGACGCAGACAGCACACCTCTGCACAGCCTCTACTCAGCTCTGTTCAGCTCTATTCAGCTCCGACCATCGATCCGACCGTAGAAGCCGACACCACGGAACGCCACTGAACCATTGAACCACTGGAGAGGAAAGGACCTAGAAACGTCCTACCGTCATCCGTCAAGCCGCACTGAACGAACGAAATGAGTCAGCCGCTTCCGACAGCCTTCATCAAACCTCTGTATTAAAACACCCCTCTCTAATCATGCTGCAAACATAATATCTGCATAAAACAACCAATTCAGACACGGGACACCACCCTTCAGGACACAACAAGCCCAGTACATAACACATAACAAAGGACACCGAAAAAGCAAACACACATGGCCGCCAGTTTCTCCTGCTTCTGCACACATCAACAGATGCGCACAACCTCTATACTATCCCTGTCTCCCTGACTAACCAACCCTACCCACTTTTCTTGCAGAGCTATGTGAGCACCTTGTCACGTGTTCCTTTGGGATCACCCCAGCTAGCCAGATCTCTGAGTTTAGCGGGGGCTTCCCCCAACTCTCAGCTTAGCTGAGAATAGGGCATAGAGCTCTACTATGCCACAGTGAAGCTATCAGCCACTAATTTAGAACCCAGAGAACATCTCCTTGCGTCTTAGTGTAATTTAGATTTTACTCTTGCTACTGTTGTAATTGTTTACGTTGGCTTAGTAGTGTTTCCCTTTCCCACCTCATTTGTCACAATTCTGTTAACAACCTGCAAACCTGTTGACTTACTCACTAGCTCACAAGCTCTGCAACCCATCTACGACATTGCACCAAATGCAAAAAATAGATAGAGATGCAGAGACAGAAAGGATTCAGGGAGTGAAGCGTAATGCATCACAATATGTTGTATTGTTCAGTAGCATTTCACTGGACCCACACATCTCAGTCAGGAATGACCACGTTGTAAAAAAGAAATAGTGTATTTACATATCGGGAATCCCTCTGTACATTCTCTCTAGATCACACAACATTTCATCTTTAAACCCTCGAGCTTTCTTTCTACAATCACATAGTATCCAAACACATTTGTTTGGTAGATAAATCAATCTATATCAATGTCCCAAGCATGTGGCTTCAGAGCCTCATTACGAGTAAGATGGTCTGGAAACAATTGAGGTAAAATGGCCAGCACTACCGGGTCTGGCATTTCTTCTCGACTGGGTTACTCAGAGGCTGCTGGGTGGGGTTATTGAACTACCGGCCGGCAGGGGCAGATTTTTCCCTGAAGCACTGGCACCTTCAACAATGCTGAAGGTTTTTCAGTGTTCCCATTCCCATGGAGTCCAACAGGACTCCATGGGAATGGGAACGTACCGTTCTGCTGCCGCCTGTAATATCCTGGTTTTACCAGGATATCGGGCGGCAGAAAAAGTAAGCCAAGGTGTCTGGTATGCCCCTGGTACTACCGGTGGCCTAGCAGCAACCTCATAATGAGTCACATTATTATTTCTGCATGAGACAAATCCGAGTCACAATATACTTCTCGATGCAAATCACCTAGAACAATACTAATAAAGTCATTCAAAACCTACTCTATGCATCATCCCAAATTACTCCAAAAGCTTAGATCAATAACACAACCATTGTAAGTCAGAATATATCTTTTTCATATACAATGCAAAGCACAAATTCACTGCATCAATCATAAAAGAATAGACCAAAATTAGAATACATTATTTAAGCAAGCAGAACCCGTAGCAAACTGACTCTAAGGTGCAGCTAACAGCACCTGGTACCATTTGGCAGGATCTCAGCAAGACAGCCAGCCAGCCCCATACAGTGGCTGTTATGACATTTATAGGGTATATGTTGGAAAGTCTCTTACCATCAAAACTGCTGCCCTCTGGATGGCAGAATCACAGCTTCTAATCCTAGCATGTATAATATGGGCATTTATTTGTTTCCCCCATTTGTGTGATCTAGGTAAATACAATGGAGCACTACCCCTTTCAGCAAGATGCTAATTAATCAGCCTTTAGAAAGTTGCTCTGAAGCGTTTTGCTGTTTCGTCAGTTCCTAGCAAGTCACTCAAAAGCTCCTTGCCATTTTATCAGTTCGTTGCAAGTTGCTCTGAAGCGTCTTGCCATTTACATCAATTTAGGACCTAAGTCATGGGCTCTACGTCATACTTGTTTTGGCGAAATTTGACTCAAAAGCCTGAAGTCAAGGAAGTTAGAGATGTGAAGTAAGGTGTCCCAAACCCTCCATCTGGAGCTGTTACTGATTACACTGAGCCCCCGTCCACAATTAAGGAAGGACTATAACTCCCACTGCCACGCGCATCAGGTGCTCTCGTATTGGGAAGTGCACAGAGGAATTGTACTGTTCGCCTGTGCCCTGCATTCTATGTTGTATTCCATCAGAATTTGTTGTTAAGGTTGTTATGCTAATCTGCTTATCAGTATGGATAGTTTATGAATATTGGGCTTTATAGGACTAGCAACTCAGAAACACTTGTATTGTGTGCCTCATATAGTGTTTTCTCTCCGTTTATCGGTAGATATTACTGATTCCACTGAGTCCCCACCCACAATTAAGAAATAACTCCCACTGCCACGCGCAATGGATGCACGCGCATCAGGAAGTGCACCAATACCGTACTGATCACCTGTGAGCTGCATTATATGTTGTATACCATCAGACTTTGTTGGTAAAGTTGTTATGCTAATCTGCTTATCAGTACGGATAGTGAATGTATATTTGGCTGTATAGGACTACCAACTCAGAAACACTTGTATTCAGGGCCTAATAGAGTGTTTTCTCTCACTTTATCTGTAGATATTACTGATTCCACAAGTCCCTGCCCACAATTACGGAAGGATTATAACTCCCAATGCCATGCACATCAGGCGCGCGCATCGGGAATTGCACAGAGGAAGTTTACTGTTAGCCTATGAGTTGTTTAGGTTGTTACGCTAATCTGTTTATCCTTATGGATAGTGAATGTATATTGGGCTGTATAGGACTAGCAACTCAGAAACACTTGCATTCAGTGCCTACTGTGGTGTTTTCTCTCACTTTATCTGTAGATATTACTGATTCCACTGAGTCCCTGCCCATAATTAAGGAAAGACTATAACTCCCACTGCCACGCGCATCAGGCGCGCGTGCATCAGGAAAGTGTACAGAGGAAGTGTACTGTTCGCCTCTGGGCTGCATTCTATGTTGTATACCATCAGACATTGTTGTTAAGGTTGTTATGTTAATCTGCTTATCAGTACGGATAGTGAACGTATATTGGGCTGTATAGGACCAGCAACTCAGAAACACTTGCATTTAGTGCCTAATGTAGTGTTGTCTCTCATTGTATCCAAAGATATAACTGATTCCACTGTGTTCCCGCCCACAATTAATGAAGGGCTATAACTCCCACTGTCACACGCATCAGCCGTGCACGCATCGGGAACTTCACAAAGGAAGTGTACTGTTTGCCTGTGAGCTACATTTTATGTTGTATACCATTGGACGTTGTTATTAAGGTTGTTATGCTAATCTGCTTATGAATACAGATAGTGAATACATATTGGGCTGTATAGGACTAGCAGCTCAAAAAAACACTTGTATTCAGAACCTAATATAGTGTTTTCTCTCACTTTATCCCTAGATATTACTGATTCCACTGAGTCCCCGTCCACAGTTAAGGAAGGACTATAATTCCCACTGTCATGTGCATCAGGTGTGCGTGTATTCATGATGCGCAAAGAGGAAGTGTGCTGTTCGCGGTTCGCTGATCGAGCAGTCGAGCAGAACCTGTGCCTGTCCACTTTACGGCTAGTTTCACAAGAAAGCCGATACAGCTTCGGTCTCTAACCACAATCTTGATCCTAAGAAGCTAACATATCACCTCTTTTTCGATCAATTACGCAAGTTTGTTTAAATTCTGCTCCCCTGGTGGATGAAAACGGGAAATATTTACCCAGCTTTTCTTCCAACCGATTATGCAAGTTTGTTTAAATTCATCTCACCCAGGCAGTTGAAAATGAGAACTATCTACCCAACCTGTCTTCTGACCGATTCCGCAAGTTTTTTTAAAATTCATCTCACTCTGGCAGTTGAAAACAAGAACTATTTACCCAGCCTAAGATAGATGTTGGCTCCTTCCTCGTTGCATTAGACTCGAGGGGGTCCCCTTTTGGCTAAAACCATGGCATACACGTGGCAAAACCGGGTTAAACGTAGGGAAAGCCAATCCAGATTATGATTCACTAAAATCGATTGGTATGAAGTGTTGACAGCCTGCACCAGTAATGCAGGAAGATTTGCGAAAAACAGATGAAACATCTGCAAGTAGATATGATATACTCTCAGCGCCATTGGTATTCACTAATAGAAGGAATAGCCTTTCCAGAGCTCAAGCACTGCCATTGCTGTCGTCACCTCAGGAAGTGCGAGAAGGTGGTAATGAGGAGGGGGGAGTGTCAAAGGGGTGGTGATGTTTTTCAATTCCCTCTGCCTCACAATCCCTCCCAATCCCTATACGTGGGGGAAGTAGATTCATTACCTCAAAATTATTTTCAACCAAATAGAGGACCGAAATTGTTGGGATGAATTCAGCAAACATAATTGCTCACCGATGGACACTCCTCAAATATTCTAAACAGGTGAAATCACGCTGTTGGCCCTGACAGAACACAATGAGGAGGTAGCAGAGGCGTGATGGATCTCAACTCATTAACCAATCAGCAAGATCAGGAACATCTAAAGGAAGTAAATATGCATCTTCAATTTCTGGCTTTACAAAACTCACAAAGCAGTCTGATTGAAGAGCTCAAGATGCATACCTCCCTCTTGTCAGAAATGTCTGGAACACTGAAAGCAATAAACTGCAAACACGGGTTAAAGACTCAGTCGGAAGCTGCAATCACAAAGATGACAGTGGGAGCCCCAGGTGCTCTCCCTAGAGCTACATCAGACAGGAGTACTAATACTGAAAATCAAGAGATAGAAGTGATTGAAATACCGCAGGGGACCCAAGATAGAGACTGGGGCCCCAGTAAGTGCTACATCTGAGACTGAGGAATTGACATTGAAAAAAATAAAAAGAGCAAAAATAATAATAAAAGGAACCAGTTGATGGATCTCAAAGCACAGGACTATGAGAAGGGTGAACCGCACTCGAGGAAACAGGACACAGTTCAGAATACAGAAGAGGGGGGGGTCTAAAGGGATTGATTTAAGAAACCCTGACCCATCTACATGGATGGGGATGATAGAATGGTGGACTCTCTTAAATAAAACAAAAGAATACCAGATAAACAAGAACAGGCAAAAAGGCTAAACCTGGGAAAACCGATCTATGATTTATTTAAAGGTACTTGAAAGGAGGTCAGAGCATCTGAAGATAAGGACAGCCTATTGGTGGGGAAAGGCAAGGACATCCCATCTGCGATAGATCTGAAGCCAACCTGAACAAGGCTTGGGGCTGTGGTAAGAGAGGACGGGAGGTGCCGGGAGACTCTACATACAAAAGATAAAGCAAAAGACAGGAAAGGTGCAGGGGAACCCCTCCTCCCCAACCCCATGACCTAGCATAGTACCCAGTCCAATATTGAATATGAATTTAGACACCTGGTAAAGTCCATAATCTCTCAAGGCTGCTCTCCAGTTTAGTTAGGGGTAAAGATTAAATACAGGTCACAACTTCGCTAGACTTTGAACATTTATGGAGTTACAATAGAATCTAAACATAAAAAGTTAACCCCTTGGAATATATACTGCGGAATAATTTAGACGAAAGAAAGACAGCTAACGACGATCAAGGGGGTGAGAGGAGCAAACTTATCTTTGGTCTAGCCACATACAATTATCAAGACGATTCAGGAGAGAGTGGGTGAAAGACGCACTGTTTAAATCAAACAAAAAGCGAGGAATGAGAGTGTAAATAACCCAAGGTGATGTCAAATCACACTTCATGGGAATATGAATTTACCTGAAGATGTAGAGTGACATCATACGCAGCTAAGAGAACCGGTCTTCCCGGAAGATTCACAGTCTAGTAATTAATTATATGTTTTATTATGGTGTGCCAGAGTCATTGTGTAGGACCCACATTTTGAACCTCTTGAGTGAAATACCATCTGTTTGCTTAATTACATCAAGAGAGATCAAGGTTGTTAATGTTATCCATCCATATCGCTATGACTATGTCAGACTAGTAATCCCATCTGTACTAGTATAATATATGTTATTAAATGAGGCAGCCAACTTCTTGCGGCTAGGATATGATCTAGCACTTTTCATAAAAGGGAAAACAGCCTTGAGAATCTAATCTATGTGAGCCCCATTCCGCAGGACAGAAAGATTCCTTCTACTAGAAATAAGAGGGAAAGCAGAGGGATAGAGAACAAAATCTTACTTAACGAAAACACAAACTGGTGCTGGCTAGCTATGACTCTAAGGGACTCCATCTCCCAGTTAAAGAACATGAATCAACAATCACTTTAGTGAAGGCTTCAGTCTCATTGTCACGAGATGAAACACCAGTGGTCTGTCTGCCCTATCTGACGATGGTCATCTAAGTAGAACAATGAAAGCATCTGATATAATTTTTTCCGGCAAGGGGGGGTACCCATCTTTGACAGTTATGACATATCAAGTCAAAATGCATTGAAAGGTAAAATGGGTAGGTCAAATGGGGGATAGCAATCGCACTCTATAATTGGGTTGGTTTGCACAAAATGAAGGACTGGCCAATCTCTAAAGGAATAATTGCAACTGTCATCCCGTCTGATGACCGGGGAGGCAATGAAAATGTGTTCCCCTCTATGCACTTGTCCCTTCCACGCACTCATCCCCTCTCTGTACCCCTTTTTTCATATGTACTCATTCGCTCATATGTACTCGTCTGTTCTATATATTTGCTGGCCCTACCCATTAGTCTGTACTATGCAGTCCTCCACTCTACACATTCTTCCGCTCAGCTCATCGATCCCGTACCGCTCATCTATCCGTTCCTCGCACTCTGCATGTATTCTGCACTCATCAGTTCTACCTGCTTATCCGTTCTACGCACTCACCCGATCTGTGTGACTCATCCGCTCTAGGCGTTTGTCTACTTTAACCACTCGTGTGCACTACACCTCCATCTGCTCTACGCATTCACGCACCCTACGCAATCACCTGCTCCCGACACTCACTTGTTCCCGGCACTCACCCGCCCTACGCAATCACCTGCTCGCCGCACTCATCTGTTCCCGGCTCTCACCCGCTCCCTGAACTCAACAGCTCCCTGCGCGCATCCGCTCTCCACCCTCATCTGCTCTCCAACTTCATCCGCTCTCCACCCTCATCCACTCTCCACCCTCATCCACTCTCATCTACTCTCCAGCCTCATCCTCCCTACACCCTCATCTTCTCTCCACACTCATCCACTCTCCACACTCGTCCATTCTCCACCATCATCCGCTCCCCACACTCATCCAATCCCCACACTCATTCGCTCCCTTCACTCATCCGCTCTCTACATTCATCCGCTCACTACACTCATCCGCTCCCCACACTCATCCGCTCCCCACACTCATCTGCTCCCCATACTCATCCGCTCCCTGTACTTACCCGCTCCCCGCACTCAATTGCTCCCCACACTCACCCGCTCCCCACACTCACCCGCTCCCCACACTCACCCACTCCCCGCACTCATCCGCTCTATGCATTTGTTCTTTCTATGCATTCATCTGCTGTATACACTTATCCGCTCTATACACTCATCCACTCTATACAATCATCCCCTCTATACACTCAACCGCTCTATACACCCATCCGCTCTATATACCCATCTGCTCTATACACCCATCCGCTCTATAACTCATCCAGTCTGCACATTCATCTGCTCCAGCGTTCTACACACTCTTCTGCAGTCACTCGGTCTACACACTCATCTGCTCTACGCACATCTCTGTACTTACGCACTCATCCGCTCTGCGCATTTGTCCATTCTACACACTCAGCTGCTCTATACACTCATCTGCTCAACATACTCATCCGTTCTATACACTTCTCCTATCTATACACCCAGCCGCTCTACTCACTCATCTGCTCCCCATGCTCATCCGCTCCCCATACTCGTGCGCTCCCCATACTCATCCGCTCCCCGCACTCACCCACTCCCCGCACTCACCCACTCCCCGCACTCATCCGCTCCCTGCACTCATCCACTCCCCGCACTCATCCGCTCCCCGCACTCGTCCACTCTATACACTCGTCCGCTCTATACACTCGCCCGCTCTATACACTTGTCCGCTCTATACACTCATCCGCTCTATACACTCATGCGCTTTATACACTCACCCGGTCTACACATTCATCTGCTCTACGCACTCCTACATCCTACGCACATCTCTGTACTTATGCACTCATCCGCTCTACGCATTTGTCCGTTCTACACATCCAGCCGCTCTATACACTCATCAGCTCAGCATACTCATCCGTTCTATACCCTTCTCCTTTCTACACACTCATCCGATCTACACAATCATCTGCCCAGCGCATTCATCCGCTCAGCGCATTCAATCGTTTCCTAAGATTCACCTATTCTAACCATTACATCTACTCCATTCACTTCATTCATTCATCATGCATTACGTCCATTTCATTGATTTAAATCTCGTTATTGTTTTGCACGATTTATTCTTATTATCGACTTCACTGCACTGCTTTGGTCTACTTTACTTGTTCTATTCTGTTTGTCTTTTTAGTTTATATTAGTGGTTATTAGATGTCGATTTCTCGCATCTGGTACTTGGTGGATTAGTGTCATTGAGATGCTGTTATTCTGTTTGGGTTAGTTTGCGTACAGGTTGGTTCTATGGGAAGAGGCAGGTTTTCAGTAGTTTGCAGAAAGACATTAGATCCTCAGTTAGGCGGATGTGGGGTGGTAGAGCGTTCCACAGTGTGGGGGCCAAGGCTGAAAAAGATGATCCGCCTAACCTGACTGAGTTTGTCTTAGGTATGACTAGGAGGCCGGCTGAGCTTGATCTTAGAGTGCGTTGAGGGTGATAGGGTTTTAGCTTGTCTTGAAGATATTGAGGTCCGGTTTTATGCATTGCTCGATGGGAGATGCATAAGGTTTTGAAAGTCACCCTTTGGGCAACTGGAAGGCAGTGCATAGTCTTAAGGGCTGGGGAGATGTGGTCTCTTGGGCCGAGCGCAAGTAGCAGTTTGGCTGTGGCGTTTTGTGCCCTTTGAAGTTCATTCAATTGGTAAGCGTGGAGTCTGAGGTAGAGGGGGTTTGCGTAGTCCAGTCTTGATATACCAATTGAATGGACCGTAGAGAGTCTGTTGGGAAAGGAGAGATATGGAAAGATGCGCCTAAGGGTTTTTAGGTGGTAGTGGCATGATTTTTAGAAGTTGTTGACTTGGCGCGAGAGTGTTAGGTCAGAGTCAAGCGTGCATCCAAGGTTTTTGACTGCGTTAGAGGGGGTCGGTGAGTTGCCCATGGCGGATGGCCATGGTAGTGGGTGTGGAAGAAGTTCAGAGTTGCCACATACCATGATTTCAGTTTTGGAGGGGTTTAACAAGAGGTGGCTTTGGGTCATCCAGAGCTCTATGTCAAGGAGACAGGAGGCAAGGTCAGGTTGGGAGTTGGGTTTTGGGTTCAGGAGTTTTAGAATAAGTTGAGTGTCATCAGTGCAGTTGTAACACAGTATGTTGTGTGAACGAATTATTGGTGGGAGGGTGAACAAGTAGAGATTGAACAGGAGGGCAGATAGGCATGCTCCTTGTGGGATTCCTGTGTCGACTGGTCAGGCTTGGGAGGAATAGGTGGAGAGTAACGTTATTTGATACCTATCTTTGAGGAATGAAGCTATCCATTTAAGAGCGGTTCCAAAAATTCCTAAGGAGAGAAGGCGGTCAAGGAGGATTGAGTTATTGATCGTATCGAAGGCGGCAGATAGGTCAAGAAGTATTAATGCGGCGCATCCCGACAAGAGTCAGCCGTTATTTTAAAGTCATCCCAGATTGAGGTTAGAGTGGTTTTGGTTCCGTGACGGGCTCTGAAACCTGATTGTGCGGGGTCTAGGAGATTGTTGGCTTCGACAAAGGCATTTAGTTGGGAGTAGGCGGTTCGGTCAATGAGTTTGGCAAGGAACATGGTGTTTGAGATGGGGCAGTAGTTTTTGGGCTCGAGAGGGTCGAGGGAAGGTTTTTTTAGTAGAGGTTTGACATGAACCGTTTTTAATGCGTCAGGAAAGATACCCGAGGAAAGGGAGTCATTTATGATGGATCTTGCGTGTTCTCCTGCGCAGGTGGAAGCAAAAATTTCTTTGAGGGTTGTGGCGGGGCAAGGGTCTAGGGGAGAGCCAGATGGTTTGCAGGCAGATAGAAGTTTGAGAAATTGGTCTGGTGATATTGGACTAAAGGATTCGAACGTACGTTGCGTAGTGGTCGCAGGCAGTGGGTTGGCCGGTATGGGGGCAGGGTTGCCTGGTGGATGTAAGAGAGCCAGTTTGGTGGTTAGAGCATTTGCTCTTTCGAGAACCGTGGGGCGTAAAAATGGAGAGAGATTGAGTCGCACAGTGATTGAGAGGGGGTCGGGACGGTCATAGTGCATTCCGGTTTGGTGAATTCAGAGATGATTTTGTGAAGTTCTTTGCTGGGTTTTTGCAGTTTAGGATTCGGGAGTTGTAGTGGCCTTTTTTTGCTTTCTGGATTTTCGGCCTTGTACTGATGAAGGTGTTGGGCCAAGGTGGCACTGCTCTCCTGGGTTTTGTCTTTCTGCCATTTGCGTTCTTGGTATTTATATAGTTGTTTAGTGGTCTTCAGCTCAGGTGTGAACCATCTAGGGAACAGGCCACAGCGGGCTGATGGTTTACAAGAGGGTGTGAGCCGCATCAGTGAGGTGTTAAGCCATGAGTGAAAGGCATCAGGGTTAGTTGTTTATTGAGTTGGCAGGTAGGTGGTGGAGATTGGAGGAGTGCGTCGGCTAGGTCAGGAACGATTGTTAGTTTTTTCCAGCATTTGCGTAGCTTTGGATTTGAGTACAGAAAGGGGGTCGGTGAGAGAATGGCGAAGGAAACAATGAAGTGATCGGACCAGATGATAGGGGTGGGGGGTTTAAATGTATCCGGTTGAGGGAGCTAAAGATGGCATCAAGAGTGTGTCCTTTATAGTGAGTCGGGCCGTTTATGTAGGGTTGGAGGTTAATTGCATCTAGACCGTCAACCACATAGTGTGTCATAGGGTTGGAGGGAATGTCGAGCCATATGTTGAAGTCTCCAAGAAGGGTGTGGTTTTGATGGTTTAGTTGAAGGGTGGTGTCGGAATTGAAACAATATTATGCCTCCTATCGTATCAATTGTATGTGTATTGGCCTACGCCAAGTTGTCTAAACATCATATGCGAACAAACTCCACTGCAAGGTCTTGACCTTAGAGAAAGCAATGTAAGTCGCCATCTTGGAATTAAGCCGCCATTTTAGGTTCTCTTGTTATATGGCAGTCACCCTGAACATCAAAATGGAGGCCGAATGACATTCTGAGTAAGATTCTGGCCGTTGTGACCTCCGTACACATGAATAATTAATATGCCTGCAGGCCACTTGTCAGGGTCGCGAACTGAGACCTTGTCCTACCGTTGACCTATATGTAAATGTACAACTATATCAGTTAAACTAATCGAAATGCATATATTACAGGATTGACCTGGCAAGGAACCCATAGGCCCGGCTCATAGAATGGTTAACCCGCGAGAGGGTTGGCCAAGGGCTGCACAAACTGTATAAAAGGCCGAGGTATTCCAATGTACGGTCTCTCACTAGCACATCAAACCCTCGTTGAAGTTCTTTATGTTACTCTGAGAGCCGAATAGCTATCCGTTTGTCAATTGACTTGGTAACTGTTGTAGCTTTTAAATAAAGCACTTGTATGTTCTTTGTAACCTGTGTTGGTGTGTTTTCTTTCTGGGCTTCCCGGCCTCATATTATTTTTCTGTTTCCACAGTGGCAATAGAGTCGCTTAGGTTGTTTGAGAATTGTCTATCATAGCCAGGGGGTCTAGATTATTAGGAAGCTGTGTGAGAGACCGACAGGGAGAGGGATAGTTTAACGAGGAGTGATTTGCAGGAAGGAATGCAGGGTTGGTTGTCGATGATTGAGGCGTGGAAGTGAGATTTGAAGATGAATGCTATTCCTCCACCTCTAGAGGGACGGTTAAGTGGGATGAGGGAGTAGTCAGAGGGGAAGGCTTCATTGGCAATTGGGGCGAAGTTATCATAGAGAACCAAGTTTCGGTGATGAAAACCAGGTCTGGTTTGACAGAGGCAAGGAGGTCAAAGATGCAGTGTCTGTTTTTTCCTACGGATCGGGCATTAAATAGGATGCAGTACACTTCGGTAGGTGAGGTTGGTGTCGGAGCTGGAGCACAAGGGGTTTGAGGGGGAGAGAGTGGAAACTGGAGAGGGAGAGGAGTAGGGTGGTTGATGATCAATGGAAAAGTGGGCGAGCAGAAAAATTGGCGGGTTTCTGGTGGGAGTGGGTGGATGCGTGAGTTTGGATGATTAGGTTTGGACCATGGAATTTGATGGTGGGGTGTGGGCGGTTAGTGGTTTCAGTTGCAGTTGGTGAGAAGTCGAGGGAGAGGGGTTTCAGGAAGGATGAAGCGAGGGGGGAAGGTGGTGATTGGGGGAAAGAGGTGGTGGGTCGAGACAGGGGAGGCAAAGAGTGTTGAGAGATTGAGGCGGACCAAATACGTTTCCTCTTCAGTGACTTTGTTGTGATTGGCGTCTGGGAGAGGGTAGGGGGGCTATAGGGGGATAGGGCTGAAGCTTCGATTCGTGCTAGGGCTAGGCGAGCAGTTTTCAGGGAGGGGAAAGGGTGTGGACAGGAGGGGAAGCTGGTGGGGGTTTGAAGGAAAGGCGGAGGGTGGATGATTGCAGGGCGGTGTGTGCCTGGTATGATAGTGAGGGGAGCGGGCATGATCAATGTCGGCTGGTCGTTGATGGGGTTCGGGGAGCAGTGGTCTTAGGATGGTTGGCGCGCCATCGTGCCCCTCTGGCTTGGTTTTTGGAAAGGGGAAGGGTAGGGGATGGGAAGGTGGGTGGGATGATTTGGGAAGGGGGGAACGGGAGGCAAGGCGGACCAAAGAGTGAAGGCGGTCCACGGTGGTTGTTTCTGGCAAACCCTGGTGGAGCGGGTGCACTCATGGATATTACGAGCTGTTGCAATTTACACTTTACTGGACTTTATAAGTTTGGCTATCACTTGGTGAGATTAGTCTTGGTTTCAGGGTTCCACTAAGCAGGGTTATATTATTCACTTATTCTAGGTTTTAGTGTACTAGTTTGTACTATGTTGCATATATTAGGCTGCTTTTGAAGTGTAGCTAGACCTTAGAATATGCTGATTAAGCTGTCTATTTAGTTGCAGCTACAGCACAGTTACACTGTTGGGTAGGATCTCTTCCAATAAGCTGGAATACAGGTAACCTATTAGGGAGAACTTTAATATAGTAACACCACAGGTATCATTTTAGGTCGACTTTTAAGCGCAGTTTAGGAGGGCTTTCTAGTTGTAGTTCTAGATTCAATGGGCACGCTATTAGGCACACTTCTAGATTCATGCTAGGGGCGCTATTAGGCCCACTTCTAAATTTAAGTTTTCTACAGATAGGATATTAGGGATGCTTCAATATTCAGCTAATAACTCAACGCTACTGGGCACACTATTGCATAGGGAGGTATATTATGTTATTAGGCACAGTTCTAATTTCGGGCAAGGTGCGCTATTAGGTCCACTTCTAATTTAAGCTTTGCACAGAGAGGGTATTTAGGGATACTTAGAAATTCCAGTTTTGCACAGAGACGCTTTTAGGCAACTTCTAGATTCAACTTTACACAGAGATGATATTAGACTATTAGGTACACTTCTAAATTCAACTGTACACAGGGATTATGTTGGACTATTAGATACACTTCTAAATTCAACTGTCCACAGAGATGGTATTAGGCCAACTTCAGGTAGGTAGTTAGACAAAACTTCTGAGTTAAACTTTGCACAGTTTTAAGGTCTACTTTGCACGGGGGGATATTGGGTATACTTTAGGTTCAGGTTTACACAGGAAGGATATTATGTGCAGGTTTGCACAGGATGGGTGTTAGGGCACTTCTATTTCCAAGTTACACAGAAAGGATGTTTGGTACACTTCTAAATTCAACTTTCACAGAGAGGTTATTTGAGCACAACTTCTAAATTCAACTTTTCACAGAGGATATTGGGTGTACATCTAAATTCAATTTTCACAGAGAGGCTATTGGGCACACTTGTAAGTTCAACTTTCACAGAGAGACTATTTGGGCACACTTCTAAATTCAGCTTTCACAGAGGCTATTGGGCACACTTCTAAGTTCAACTTTCACAGAGAGGCTATTTGGGCGCACTTCTAAATTCCGCTTTCACAGAGAGGCTATTTGGGCATACTTCTAAATTCAGCTTTCACAGAGAGGCTATTTGGGCACACTTCTAAATTCAGTTTTCCCAGAGAGGCTCTTTGGGCACACCTCTAAATTCAACTTTCACAGAGAGGCTATTTGGGCACACTTCTAAATTCAGTTTTCACAGAGAGGTTATTTGGCACACTTCTAAATTCAACTTTCACAGAGAGGCTATTTGGACACACTTCTAAATTCACCTTTTACAGAGGATATTGGGCGCACTTCTAAATTCAACTTTCACAGAGGTTATTGGGCACACTTCTAAGTTCAACATTCACAGAGAGGCTATTTGGGCACATTTCTAAATTCAGCTTTCACAGAGAGGCTATTTGGGCGCACTTCTAAATTCAACTTTCACAGAGAGGCTATTTGGGCACACTTCTAAGTTCAACTTTCACATAGAGGCTACTTGACACACTTCTAAGTTCAACTTTCACATAGAGGCTACTTGACACACTTCTAAATTCAACTTTCACAGAGGATATTGGGCGCACTTCTAAGTTCAACTTTCACAGAGGTTATTGGGGACACTTCTAAACTCAACTTTCACAGAGAGGTCATTTGGGCACAACTTCTAAATTCAACTTTTCACAGAGGATATTGGGTGTACTTCTAAATTCATTTTTCACAGAGAGGCTATTGGGCACACTTCTAAGTTCAACTTTCCCAGAGAGGGTATCGGGCACACTTCAAGATTCGACATTTACATAGAAGCTATTGGGTACTCTTCTAAATTCAAATTTCATAGAGGTGATATTGGGCACACTTGTAAATTCAACTTTTCATAGAGAGAATATTGGGCACACTTCTAAATTCAACTTTCTACATAGACTATTGGGCGCACTTCTAAATTCAGCTTTCACCGAGAGGCTATTCGGGACACTTCTAAATTCAGCTTTCACAGAAAGGCTATTCGGGACACTTCTAAATTCAGCTTTCACAGAGAGGATATTGGGTACACTTCTAAATTCAACTTTCACATAGAAGCTATTGGGCACATTTCTAAATTCAACTTTCACATAGAAGCTATTGGGCACATTTCTAAATTCAAATTTCACAGAGAGGCTATTTGGATGCACTTCTAAATTCAACTTTTACAGAGGATATTGGGCACACTTCTAAATTCAACTTTTCACAGAGGATATTGGGCACACTTCTAAATTCAACTTTTCACAGAGGATATTGGGCACACTTCTAAATTCAGCTTTCACAGAGAGGCTATTTGGGCATCCTTCTAAATTCAGCTTTCCCAGAGAGGCTCTTTGGGCACACTTCTAAATTCAACTTTCACAGAGAGGCTATTTGGGCACACTTCTAAATTCAGTTTTCACAGAGAGGTTATTTGGCACACTTCTAAATTCAACTTTCACAGAGAGGCTATTTGGACACACTTTTAAATTCACCTTTTACAGAGGATATTGGGCGCACTTCTAAATTCAACTTTCACAGAGGTTATTGGGCACACTTCTAAGTTCAACATTCACAGAGAGGCTATTTGGGCACATTTCTAAATTCAGCTTTCACAGAGAGGCTATTTGGGCGCACTTCTAAATTCAACTTTCACAGAGAGGCTATTTGGGCACACTTCTAAGTTCAACTTTCACATAGAGGCTACTTGACACTTCTAAATTCAACTTTCACAGAGGATATTGGGTGCACTTCTAAGTTCAACTTTCACAGAGGTTATTGGGGACACTTCTAAACTCAACTTTCACAGAGAGGTCATTTGGGCACAACTTCTAAATTCAACTTTTCACAGAGGATATTGGGTGTACTTCTAAATTCATTTTTCACAGAGAGGCTATTGGGCACACTTCTAAGTTCAACTTTCCCAGAGAGGTTATCGGGCACACTTCAAGATTCGACATTTGCATAGAAGCTATTGGGTACTCTTCTAAATTCAAATTTCATAGAGGTGATATTGGGCACACTTGCAAATTCAACTTTTCATAGAGAGAATATTGGGCACACTTCTAAATTCAACTTTCTACAGAGGCTATTGGGCGCACTTCTAAATTCAGCTTTCACCGAGAGGCTATTCGGGACACTTCTAAATTCAGCTTTCATAGAAAGGCTATTCGGGACACTTCTAAATTCAGCTTTCACAGAGAGGATATTGGGTACACTTCTAAATTCAACTTTCACATAGAAGCTATTGGGCACATTTCTAAATTCAACTTTCACATAGAAGCTATTGGGCACATTTCTAAATTCAAATTTCACAGAGAGGCTATTTGGATGCACTTCTAAATTCAACTTTTACAGAGGATATTGGGCACACTTCTAAATTCAACTTTCACAGAGGTTATTGGGGACACTTCTAAATTCAAATTTCACAGAGGATATTGGGCACACTTCTAAATTCAACTTTCACAGAGGTTATTAGGGACACTTCTAAATTCGACTTTCACAGAGAGGTTATTTGGGCACAACTTCTAAATTCCACTTTCACAGAGAGGCTATTTGGGTGCACTTCTAAATTCAACTTTCACAGAGGCTATTGGGCGCACTTCTAAATTCAACTTTCACAGAGGCTATTGGGAACACTTCTAAGTTCAACTTTCACAGAGAGGCTATTTAGCACACTTCTGAATTCAACTTTCACAGATGATATTGGCCGCACTTCTAAATTCAACTTTCACAGAGGTTATTGGGGACACTTCTAAATTCAACTTTCACAGAGAGGTTATTTGAGCACAGCTTCTAAATTCAACTTTTCACAGAGGATATTGGGCGCACTTCTAAATTCAACTTTCACAGAGAAGCTATTGGACGCACTTCTAAATTTAACTTTCACAGAAAGGCTATTTGGGCACACTTCTAAGTTCAACTTTCACAGAGAGGCTACTTGACACACTTCTAAATTCAACTTTCACAGAGGATATTGGGCGCACTTCTAAGTTCAACTTTCACAGAGGTTATTGGGGACACTTCTAAACTCAACTTTCACAGATGTTATTGGGGACACTTCTAAATTCGACTTTCACAGAGAGGTTATTTGGGGACAACTTCTAAATTCAACTTTCACAGAGAGGCTATTTGGGTGCACTTCTAAATTCAACTTTCACAGAGAGGCTATTTGGGCACACTTCTAAGTTCAACTTTCACAGAGAGGCTACTTGACACACTTCTAAATTCAACTTTCACAGAGGATATTGGGCGCACTTCTAAGTTCAACTTTCACAGAGGTTATTGGGGACACTTCTAAATTCAACTTTCACAGAGGTTATTGGAGACACTTCTAAATTCCACTTTCACAGAGAGGTTATTTGGGCGCACTTCTAAATTCAACTTTCACAGAGAAGCTATTGGACGCACTTCTAAATTCATTTTTCACAGAGAGGCTATTGGGCACACTTCTAAGTTCAACTTTCCCAGAGGGGTTATCGGGCACACTTCAAGATTCGACATTTACATAGAAGCTATTGGGTACCCTTCTAAATTCAAATTTCATAGAGGTGATATTGGGCACACTTGTAAATTCAACTTTTCACAGAGAGAATATTGGGCACACTTCTAAATTCAACTTTCTACAGAGGCTATTGGGCGCACTTCTAAATTCAGCTTTCACCGAGAGGCTATTCGGGACACTTCTAAATTCAGCTTTCACAGAAAGGCTATTCGGGACACTTCTAAATTCAGCTTTCACAGAGAGGATATTGGGTACACTTCTAAATTCAACTTTCACATAGAAGCTATTGGGCACATTTCTAAATTCAACTTTCACATAGAAGCTATTGGGCACATTTCTAAATTCAAATTTCACAGAGAGGCTATTTGGATGCACTTCTAAATTCAACTTTTACAGAGGATATTGGGCACACTTCTAAATTCAACTTTCACAGAGGTTATTGGGGACACTTCTAAATTCAACTTTCACAGAGGATATTGGGCACACTTCTAAATTCAACTTTCACAGAGGTTATTAGGGACACTTCTAAATTCGACTTTCACAGAGAGGTTATTTGGGCACAACTTCTAAATTCAACTTTCACAGAGAGGCTATTTGGGTGCACTTCTAAATTCAACTTTCACAGAGAGGCTATTTGGGCACACTTCTAAGTTCAACTTTCACAGAGAGGCTACTTGACACACTTCTAAATTCAACTTTCACAGAGGATATTGGGCGCACTTCTAAGTTCAACTTTCACAGAGGTTATTGGGGACACTTCTAAACTCAACTTTCACAGAGGTTATTGGGGACACTTCTAAATTCGACTTTCACAGAGAAGCTATTGGACGCACTTCTAAATTCATTTTTCACAGAGAGGCTATTGGGCACACTTCTAAGTTCAACTTTCCCAGAGAGGTTATCGGGCACACTTCAAGATTCGACATTTACATAGAAGCTATTGGGTACCCTTCTAAATTCAAATTTCATAGAGGTGATATTGGGCACACTTGTAAATTCAACTTTTCACAGAGAGAATATTGGGCACACTTCTAAATTCAACTTTCTACAGAGGCTATTGGGCGCACTTCTAAATTCAGCTTTCAGCGAGAGGCTATTCGGGACACTTCTAAATTCAGCTTTCACAGAAAGGCTATTCGGGACACTTCTAAATTCAGCTTTCACAGAGAGGATATTGGGTACACTTCTAAATTCAACTTTCACATAGAAGCTATTGGGCACATTTCTAAATTCAACTTTGACATAGAAGCTATTGGGCACATTTCTAAATTCAAATTTCACAGAGAGGCTATTTGGATGCACTTCTAAATTCAACTTTTACAGAGGATATTGGGCACACTTCTAAATTCAACTTTCACAGAGAGGCTATTTGGGTGCACTTCTAAATTCAACTTTCACAGAGGCTATTGGGCGCACTTCTAATTTCAACTTTCACAGAGGTTATTGGGGACACTTCTAAACTCAACTTTCATAGATGTTATTGGGGACACTTCTAAATTCGACTTTCACAGAGAGGTTATTTGGGCACACTTCTAAGTTCAACTTTCACAGAGAGGCTACTTGACACACTTCTAAATTCAACTTTCACAGAGGATATTGGGCGCACTTCTAAGTTCAACTTTCACAGAGGTTATTGGGGACACTTCTAAACTCAACTTTCACAGATGTTATTGGGGACACTTCTAAATTCGACTTTCACAGAGAGGTTATTTGGGGACAACTTCTAAATTCAACTTTCACAGAGAGGCTATTTGGGTGCACTTCTAAATTCAACTTTCCAAGAGAGTCTATTTGGGCACACTTCTAAGTTCAACTTTCACAGAGAGGCTACTTGACACACTTCTAAATTCAACTTTCACAGAGGATATTGGGCGCACTTCTAAGTTCAACTTTCACAGAGGTTATTGGGGACACTTCTAAACTCAACTTTCTCAGAGGTTATTGGGGACACTTCTAAATTCGACTTTCACAGAGAGGTTATTTGGGCGCACTTCTAAATTCAACTTTCACAGAGAAGCTATTGGACGCACTTCTAAATTCATTTTTCACAGAGAGGCTATTGGGCACACTTCTAAGTTCAACTTTCCCAGAGAGGTTATTGGGCACACTTCAAGATTCGACATTTACATAGAAGCTATTGGGTACCCTTCTAAATTCAAATTTCATAGAGGTGATATTGGGCACACTTGTAAATTCAACTTTTCACAGAGAGAATATTGGGCACACTTCTAAATTCAACTTTCTACAGAGGCTATTGGGCGCACTTCTAAATTCAGCTTTCACCGAGAGGCTATTCGGGACACTTCTAAATTCAGCTTTCACAGAAAGGCTATTCGGGACACTTCTAAATTCAGCTTTCACAGAGAGGATATTGGGTACACTTCTAAATTCAACTTTCACATAGAAGCTATTGGGCACATTTCTAAATTCAACTTTCACATAGAAGCTATTGGGCACATTTCTAAATTCAAATTTCACAGAGAGGCTATTTGGATGCACTTCTAAATTCAACTTTTACAGAGGATATTGGGCACACTTCTAAATTCAACTTTCACAGAGAGGCTATTTGGGTGCACTTCTAAATTCAACTTTCACAGAGGCTATTGGACGCACTTCTAAATTCAACTTTCACAGAGGCTATTGGGAACACTTCTAAGTTCAACTTTCACCGAGAGGCTATTTAGCACACTTCTAAATTCAACCTTCACAGAGGATATTGGGCGCACTTCTAAATTCAACTTTCACAGAGGTTATTGGGGACACTTCTAAATTCAACTTTCACAGAGAAGCTATTGGGCGCACTTCTAAATTCAACTTTCACAGAGAGGCTATTTGGGCACACTTCCAAGTTCAACTTTCACAGAGAGGCTACTTGACACACTTCTAAATTCAACTTTCACAGAGGATATTGGACGCACTTCTAAATTCAACTTTCACAGAGGTTATTGGGGACACTTCTAAACTCAACTTTCACAGAGGTTATTGGGGACACTTCTAAATTCGACTTTCACAGAGAGGCTATTTGGGTGCACTTCTAAATTCAACTTTCACAGAGGCTATTGGGCGCACTTCTAAATTCAACTTTCACAGAGGCTATTGGGAACACTTCTAAGTTCAACTTTCACAGAGAGGCTATTTAGCACACTTCTAAATTCAACTTTCACAGAGGATATTGGGCGCACTTCTAAATTCAACTTTCACAGAGGTTATTGGGCACACTTCTAAGTTCAACATTCACAGAGAGGCTATTTGGGCACATTTCTAAATTCAGCTTTCACAGAGAGGCTATTTGGATGCACTTCTAAATTCAACTTTTACAGAGGATATTGGGCACACTTCTAAATTCAACTTTCACAGAGGTTATTGGGGACACTTCTAAATTCAACTTTCACAGAGGATATTGGGCACACTTCTAAATTCAACTTTCACAGAGGTTATTAGGGACACTTCTAAATTCGACTTTCACAGAGAGGTTATTTGGGCACAACTTCTAAATTCAACTTTCACAGAGAGGCTATTTGGGTGCACTTCTAAATTCAACTTTCACAGAGAGGCTATTTGGGCACACTTCTAAGTTCAACTTTCACAGAGAGGCTACTTGACACACTTCTAAATTCAACTTTCACAGAGGATATTGGGCGCACTTCTAAGTTCAACTTTCACAGAGGTTATTGGGGACACTTCTAAACTCAACTTTCACAGAGGTTATTGGGGACACTTCTAAATTCGACTTTCACAGAGAAGCTATTGGACGCACTTCTAAATTCATTTTTCACAGAGAGGCTATTGGGCACACTTCTAAGTTCAACTTTCCCAGAGAGGTTATCGGGCACACTTCAAGATTCGACATTTACATAGAAGCTATTGGGTACCCTTCTAAATTCAAATTTCATAGAGGTGATATTGGGCACACTTGTAAATTCAACTTTTCACAGAGAGAATATTGGGCACACTTCTAAATTCAACTTTCTACAGAGGCTATTGGGCGCACTTCTAAATTCAGCTTTCACCGAGAGGCTATTCGGGACACTTCTAAATTCAGCTTTCACAGAAAGGCTATTCGGGACACTTCTAAATTCAGCTTTCACAGAGAGGATATTGGGTACACTTCTAAATTCAACTTTCACATAGAAGCTATTGGGCACATTTCTAAATTCAACTTTGACATAGAAGCTATTGGGCACATTTCTAAATTCAAATTTCACAGAGAGGCTATTTGGATGCACTTCTAAATTCAACTTTTACAGAGGATATTGGGCACACTTCTAAATTCAACTTTCACAGAGAGGCTATTTGGGTGCACTTCTAAATTCAACTTTCACAGAGGCTATTGGGCGCACTTCTAATTTCAACTTTCACAGAGGTTATTGGGGACACTTCTAAACTCAACTTTCACAGATGTTATTGGGGACACTTCTAAATTCGACTTTCACAGAGAGGTTATTTGGGCACACTTCTAAGTTCAACTTTCACAGAGAGGCTACTTGACACACTTCTAAATTCAACTTTCACAGAGGATATTGGGCGCACTTCTAAGTTCAACTTTCACAGAGGTTATTGGGGACACTTCTAAACTCAACTTTCACAGATGTTATTGGGGACACTTCTAAATTCGACTTTCACAGAGAGGTTATTTGGGGACAACTTCTAAATTCAACTTTCACAGAGAGGCTATTTGGGTGCGCTTCTAAATTCAACTTTCCAAGAGAGTCTATTTGGGCACACTTCTAAGTTCAACTTTCACAGAGAGGCTACTTGACACACTTCTAAATTCAACTTTCACAGAGGATATTGGGCGCACTTCTAAGTTCAACTTTCACAGAGGTTATTGGGGACACTTCTAAACTCAACTTTCTCAGAGGTTATTGGGGACACTTCTAAATTCGACTTTCACAGAGAGGTTATTTGGGCGCACTTCTAAATTCAACTTTCACAGAGAAGCTATTGGACGCACTTCTAAATTCATTTTTCACAGAGAGGCTATTGGGCACACTTCTAAGTTCAACTTTCCCAGAGAGGTTATCGGGCACACTTCAAGATTCGACATTTACATAGAAGCTATTGGGTACCCTTCTAAATTCAAATTTCATAGAGGTGATATTGGGCACACTTGTAAATTCAACTTTTCACAGAGAGAATATTGGGCACACTTCTAAATTCAACTTTCTACAGAGGCTATTGGGCGCACTTCTAAATTCAGCTTTCACCGAGAGGCTATTCGGGACACTTCTAAATTCAGCTTTCACAGAAAGGCTATTCGGGACACTTCTAAATTCAGCTTTCACAGAGAGGATATTGGGTACACTTCTAAATTCAACTTTCACATAGAAGCTATTGGGCACATTTCTAAATTCAACTTTCACATAGAAGCTATTGGGCACATTTCTAAATTCAAATTTCACAGAGAGGCTATTTGGATGCACTTCTAAATTCAACTTTTACAGAGGATATTGGGCACACTTCTAAATTCAACTTTCACAGAGGTTATTGGGGACACTTCTAAATTCAAATTTCACAGAGGATATTGGGCACACTTCTAAATTCAACTTTCACAGAGGTTATTAGGGACACTTCTAAATTCGACTTTCACAGAGAGGTTATTTGGGCACAACTTCTAAATTCCACTTTCACAGAGAGGCTATTTGGGTGCACTTCTAAATTCAACTTTCACAGAGGCTATTGGGCGCACTTCTAAATTCAACTTTCACAGAGGCTATTGGGAACACTTCTAAGTTCAACTTTCACAGAGAGGCTATTTAGCACACTTCTAAATTCAACTTTCACAGATGATATTGGCCGCACTTCTAAATTCAACTTTCACAGAGGTTATTGGGGACACTTCTAAATTCAACTTTCACAGAGAGGTTATTTGAGCACAGCTTCTAAATTCAACTTTTCACAGAGGATATTGGGTGTACTTCTAAATTCATTTTTCACAGAGAGGCTATTGGGCACACTTCTAAGTTCAACTTTCCCAGCGAGGTTATCGGGCACACTTCAAGATTCGACATTTGCATAGAAGCTATTGGGTACTCTTCTAAATTCAAATTTCATAGAGGTGATATTGGGCACACTTGCAAATTCAACTTTTCATAGAGAGAATATTGGGCACACTTCTAAATTCAACTTTCTACAGAGGCTATTGGGCGCACTTCTAAATTCAGCTTTCACCGAGAGGCTATTCGGGACACTTCTAAATTCAGCTTTCATAGAAAGGCTATTCGGGACACTTCTAAATTCAGCTTTCACAGAGAGGATATTGGGTACACTTCTAAATTCAACTTTCACATAGAAGCTATTGGGCACATTTCTAAATTCAACTTTCACATAGAAGCTATTGGGCACATTTCTAAATTCAAATTTCACAGAGAGGCTATTTGGATGCACTTCTAAATTCAACTTTTACAGAGGATATTGGGCACACTTCTAAATTCAACTTTCACAGAGGTTATTGGGGACACTTCTAAATTCAAATTTCACAGAGGATATTGGGCACACTTCTAAATTCAACTTTCACAGAGGTTATTAGGGACACTTCTAAATTCGACTTTCACAGAGAGGTTATTTGGGCACAACTTCTAAATTCCACTTTCACAGAGAGGCTATTTGGGTGCACTTCTAAATTCAACTTTCACAGAGGCTATTTGGCGCACTTCTAAATTCAACTTTCACAGAGGCTATTGGGAACACTTCTAAGTTCAACTTTCACAGAGAGGCTATTTAGCACACTTCTAAATTCAACTTTCACAGATGATATTGGCCGCACTTCTAAATTCAACTTTCACAGAGGTTATTGGGGACACTTCTAAATTCAACTTTCACAGAGAGGTTATTTGAGCACAGCTTCTAAATTCAACTTTTCACAGAGGATATTGGGCGCACTTCTAAATTCAACTTTCACAGAGAAGCTATTGGACGCACTTCTAAATTTAACTTTCACAGAAAGGCTATTTGGGCACACTTCGAAGTTCAACTTTCACAGAGAGGCTACTTGACACACTTCTAAATTCAACTTTCACAGAGGATATTGGGCGCACTTCTAAGTTCAACTTTCACAGAGGTTATTGGGGACACTTCTAAACTCAACTTTCACAGATGTTATTGGGGACACTTCTAAATTCGACTTTCACAGAGAGGTTATTTGGGGACAACTTCTAAATTCAACTTTCACAGAGAGGCTATTTGGGTGCACTTCTAAATTCAACTTTCACAGAGAGGCTATTTGGGCACACTTCTAAGTTCAACTTTCACAGAGAGGCTACTTGACACACTTCTAAATTCAACTTTCACAGAGGATATTGGGCGCACTTCTAAGTTCAACTTTCACAGAGGTTATTGGGGACACTTCTAAATTCAACTTTCACAGAGGTTATTGGGGACACTTCTAAATTCCACTTTCACAGAGAGGTTATTTGGGCGCACTTCTAAATTCAACTTTCACAGAGAAGCTATTGGACGCACTTCTAAATTCATTTTTCACAGAGAGGCTATTGGGCACACTTCTAAGTTCAACTTTCCCAGAGGGGTTATCGGGCACACTTCAAGATTCGACATTTACATAGAAGCTATTGGGTACCCTTCTAAATTCAAATTTCATAGAGGTGATATTGGGCACACTTGTAAATTCAACTTTTCACAGAGAGAATATTGGGCACACTTCTAAATTCAACTTTCTACAGAGGCTATTGGGCGCACTTCTAAATTCAGCTTTCACCGAGAGGCTATTCGGGACACTTCTAAATTCAGCTTTCACAGAAAGGCTATTCGGGACACTTCTAAATTCAGCTTTCACAGAGAGGATATTGGGTACACTTCTAAATTCAACTTTCACATAGAAGCTATTGGGCACATTTCTAAATTCAACTTTCACATAGAAGCTATTGGGCACATTTCTAAATTCAAATTTCACAGAGAGGCTATTTGGATGCACTTCTAAATTCAACTTTTACAGAGGATATTGGGAACACTTCTAAATTCAACTTTCACAGAGGTTATTGGGGACACTTCTAAATTCAACTTTCACAGAGGATATTGGGCACACTTCTAAATTCAACTTTCACAGAGGTTATTAGGGACACTTCTAAATTCGACTTTCACAGAGAGGTTATTTGGGCACAACTTCTAAATTCAACTTTCACAGAGAGGCTATTTGGGTGCACTTCTAAATTCAACTTTCACAGAGAGGCTATTTGGGCACACTTCTAAGTTCAACTTTCACAGAGAGGCTACTTGACACACTTCTAAATTCAACTTTCACAGAGGATATTGGGCGCACTTCTAAGTTCAACTTTCACAGAGGTTATTGGGGACACTTCTAAACTCAACTTTCACAGAGGTTATTGGGGACACTTCTAAATTCGACTTTCACAGAGAAGCTATTGGACGCACTTCTAAATTCATTTTTCACAGAGAGGCTATTGGGCACACTTCTAAGTTCAACTTTCCCAGAGAGGTTATCGGGCACACTTCAAGATTCGACATTTACATAGAAGCTATTGGGTACCCTTCTAAATTCAAATTTCATAGAGGTGATATTGGGCACACTTGTAAATTCAACTTTTCACAGAGAGAATATTGGGCACACTTCTAAATTCAACTTTCTACAGAGGCTATTGGGCGCACTTCTAAATTCAGCTTTCACCGAGAGGCTATTCGGGACACTTCTAAATTCAGCTTTCACAGAAAGGCTATTCGGGACACTTCTAAATTCAGCTTTCACAGAGAGGATATTGGGTACACTTCTAAATTCAACTTTCACATAGAAGCTATTGGGCACATTTCTAAATTCAACTTTGACATAGAAGCTATTGGGCACATTTCTAAATTCAAATTTCACAAGAGGCTATTTGGATGCACTTCTAAATTCAACTTTTACAGAGGATATTGGGCACACTTCTAAATTCAACTTTCACAGAGAGGCTATTTGGGTGCACTTCTAAATTCAACTTTCACAGAGGCTATTGGGCGCACTTCTAATTTCAACTTTCACAGAGGTTATTGGGGACACTTCTAAACTCAACTTTCATAGATGTTATTGGGGACACTTCTAAATTCGACTTTCACAGAGAGGTTATTTGGGCACACTTCTAAGTTCAACTTTCACAGAGAGGCTACTTGACACACGTCTAAATTCAACTTTCACAGAGGATATTGGGCGCACTTCTAAGTTCAACTTTCACAGAGGTTATTGGGGACACTTCTAAACTCAACTTTCACAGAGAGGTCATTTGGGCACAACTTCTAAATTCAACTTTTCACAGAGGATATTGGGCGTACTTCTAAATTCAAATTTCATAGAGGTGATATTGGGCACAATTGTAAATTCAACTTTTCACAGAGAGAATATTGGGCACACTTCTAAATTCAACTTTCTACAGAAGCTATTGGGCGCACTTCTAAATTCAGCTTTCACCGAGAGGCTATTCGGGACACTTCTAAATTCAGCTTTCACAGAAAGGCTATTCGGGACACTTCTAAATTCAGCTTTCACAGAGAGGATATTGGGTACACTTCTAAATTCAACTTTCACAGAGAGGATATTGGGCACATTTCTAAATTCAAATTTCACAGAGAGGCTATTTGGATGCACTTCTAAATTCAACTTTTATAGATGATATTGGGCACACTTCTAAATTCAACTTTCACAGAGGTTATTGGGGACACTTCTAAATTCAAATTTCACTGAGAGGCTATTTGGATGCACTTCTAAATTCAACTTTTACAGAGGATATTGGGCACACTTCTAAATTCAACTTTCACAGAGGTTATTAGGGACACTTCTAAATTCGACTTTCACAGAGAGGTTATTTGGGCACAACTTCTAAATTCAACTTTCACAGAGAGGCTATTTGGGTGCACTTCTAAATTCAACTTTCACAGAGGCTATTGGACGCACTTCTAAATTCAACTTTCACAGAGGCTATTGGGAACACTTCTAAGTTCAACTTTCACAGAGAGGTTATTTAGTACACTTCTAAATTCAACTTTCACAGAGGATATTGGGCGTGCTTCTAAATTCAACTTTCCCAGAGGTTATTGGGGACACTTCTAAATTCAACTTTCACAGAGAGGTTATTTGCGCACAGCTTCTAAATTCAACTTTTCACAGAGGATATTGGGTGTACTTCTAAATTCAATTTTCACAGAGAAGCTATTGGGCGCACTTTAAGTTCATCTTTCACAGAGAGGCTATTTGGGCACACTTCAAAATTCAGTTTTCCCAGAGAGGCTCTTTGGGCACACTTCTAAATTCAACTTTCACAGAGAGGCTATTTGGGCACACTTCTAAATTCAGTTTTCACAGAGAGGTTATTTGGTACACTTCTAAATTCAACTTTCACAGAGAGGCTATTTGGACACACTTCTAAATTCACCTTTTACAGAGGATATTGGGCACACTTCTAAATTCAACTTTCACAGAGGCTATTGGGCACACTTCTAAGTTCAACATTCACAGAGAGGCTATTTGGGCACATTTCTAAATTCAGCTTTCACAGAGAGGCTATTTGGGCGCACTTCTAAATTCAACTTTCACAGAGGCTATTGGGCGCACTTCTAAATTCAACTTTCACAGAGAGGCTATTTGGGCACACTTCTAAGTTCAACTTTCACAGAGAGGCTACTTGACACACTTCTAAATTCAACTTTCACATAGAAGCTATTGGGCACATTTCTAAATTCAAATTTCACAGAGAGGCTATTTGGGCGCACTTCTAAATTCAACTTTTACAGAGGATATTGGGCACACTTCTAAATTCAACTTTCACAGAGAGGCTATTTGGGTGCACTTCTAAATTCAACTTTCACAGAGGCTATTGGGCGCACTTCTAAATTCAACTTTCACAGAGGCTATTGGGAACACTTCTAAGTTCAACTTTCACCGAGAGGCTATTTAGCACACTTCTAAATTCAACTTTCACAGAGGATATTGGGCGCACTTCTAAATTCAACTTTCACAGAGGTTATTGGGGACACTTCTAAATTCAATTTTCACAGAGAGGTTATTTGCGCACAGCTTCTAAATTCAACTTTTCACAGAGGATATTGGGCGCACTTCTAAATTCAACTTTCACAGAGAAGCTATTGGGCGCACTTCTAAATTCAACTTTCACAGAGAGGCTATTTGGGCACACTTCCAAGTTCAACTTTCACAGAGAGGCTACTTGACACACTTCTAAATTCAACTTTCACAGAGGATATTGGACGTACTTCTAAATTCAACTTTCACAGAGGTTATTGGGGACACTTCTAAACTCAACTTTCACAGAGGTTATTGGGGACACTTCTAAATTCGACTTTCACAGAGAGGCTATTTGGGTGCACTTCTAAATTCAACTTTCACAGAGGCTATTGGGCGCACTTCTAAATTCAACTTTCACAGAGGCTATTGGGAACACTTCTAAGTTCAACTTTCACAGAGAGGCTATTTAGCACACTTCTAAATTCAACTTTCACAGAGGATATTGGGCGCACTTCTAAATTCAACTTTCACAGAGGTTATTGGGCACACTTCTAAGTTCAACATTCACAGAGAGGCTATTTGGGCACATTTCTAAATTCAGCTTTCACAGAGAGGCTATTTGGGCGCACTTCTAAATTCAACTTTCACAGAGAGGCTATTTGGGCACACTTCTAAGTTCAACTTTCACAGAGAGGCTACTTGACACACTTCTAAATTCAACTTTCATAGAGGATATTGGGCGCACTTCTAAGTTCAACTTTCACAGAGGTTATTGGGGGCACTTCTAAACTCAACTTTCACAGAGAGGTCATTTGGGCACAACTTCTAAATTCAACTTTTCACAGAGGATATTGGGCGTACTTCTAAATTCAGCTTTCACAGAAAGGCTATTCGGGACACTTCTAAATTCAGCTTTCACAGAGAGGATATTGGGTACACTTCTAAATTCAACTTTCACATAGAAGCTATTGGGCACATTTCTAAATTCAACTTTCACATAGAAGCTATTGGGCACATTTCTAAATTCAAATTTCACAGAGAGGCTATTTGGATGCACTTCTAAATTCAACTTTTACAGAGGATATTGGGCACACTTCTAAATTCAACTTTCACAGAGAGGCTATTTGGGTGCACTTCTAAATTCAACTTTCACAGAGGCTATTGGGCGCACTTCTAAATTCAACTTTCACAGAGGATATTGGGTGTACTTCTAAATTCAATTTTCACAGAGAAGCTATTGGGCGCACTTTAAGTTCATCTTTCACAGAGAGGCTATTTGGGCACACTTCAAAATTCAGTTTTCCCAGAGAGGCTCTTTGGGCACACTTCTAAATTCAACTTTCACAGAGAGGCTATTTGGGCACACTTCTAAATTCAGTTTTCACAGAGAGGTTATTTGGTACACTTCTAAATTCAACTTTCACAGAGAGGCTATTTGGACACACTTCTAAATTCACCTTTTACAGAGGATATTGGGCACACTTCTAAATTCAACTTTCACAGAGGCTATTGGGCACACTTCTAAGTTCAACATTCACAGAGAGGCTATTTGGGCACATTTCTAAATTCAGCTTTCACAGAGAGGCTATTTGGGCGCACTTCTAAATTCAACTTTCACAGAGGCTATTGGGCGCACTTCTAAATTCAACTTTCACAGAGAGGCTATTTGGGCACACTTCTAAGTTCAACTTTCACAGAGAGGCTACTTGACACACTTCTAAATTCAACTTTCACATAGAAGCTATTGGGCACATTTCTAAATTCAAATTTCACAGAGAGGCTATTTGGGCGCACTTCTAAATTCAACTTTTACAGAGGATATTGGGCACACTTCTAAATTCAACTTTCACAGAGAGGCTATTTGGGTGCACTTCTAAATTCAACTTTCACAGAGGCTATTGGGCGCACTTCTAAATTCAACTTTCACAGAGGCTATTGGGAACACTTCTAAGTTCAACTTTCACCGAGAGGCTATTTAGCACACTTCTAAATTCAACTTTCAC
The DNA here is from genome assembly GCF_040938575.1 of Ambystoma mexicanum. Lineage (NCBI taxonomy): Eukaryota > Metazoa > Chordata > Amphibia > Caudata > Ambystomatidae > Ambystoma > Ambystoma mexicanum. Next base: position 577,589,909 of record NC_090925.1, read on the forward strand.
AGAGGATATTGGGCGCACTTCTAAATTCAACTTTCACAGAGGTTATTGGGGACACTTCTAAATTCAATTTTCACAGAGAGGTTATTTGCGCACAGCTTCTAAATTCAACTTTTCACAGAGGATATTGGGCGCACTTCTAAATTCAACTTTCACAGAGAAGCTATTGGGCGCACTTCTAAATTCAACTTTCACAGAGAGGCTATTTGGGCACACTTCCAAGTTCAACTTTCACAGAGAGGCTACTTGACACACTTCTAAATTCAACTTTCACAGAGGATATTGGACGTACTTCTAAATTCAACTTTCACAGAGGTTATTGGGGACACTTCTAAACTCAACTTTCACAGAGGTTATTGGGGACACTTCTAAATTCGACTTTCACAGAGAGGCTATTTGGGTGCACTTCTAAATTCAACTTTCACAGAGGCTATTGGGCGCACTTCTAAATTCAACTTTCACAGAGGCTATTGGGAACACTTCTAAGTTCAACTTTCACAGAGAGGCTATTTAGCACACTTCTAAATTCAACTTTCACAGAGGATATTGGGCGCACTTCTAAATTCAACTTTCACAGAGGTTATTGGGCACACTTCTAAGTTCAACATTCACAGAGAGGCTATTTGGGCACATTTCTAAATTCAGCTTTCACAGAGAGGCTATTTGGGCGCACTTCTAAATTCAACTTTCACAGAGAGGCTATTTGGGCACACTTCTAAGTTCAACTTTCACAGAGAGGCTACTTGACACACTTCTAAATTCAACTTTCATAGAGGATATTGGGCGCACTTCTAAGTTCAACTTTCACAGAGGTTATTGGGGGCACTTCTAAACTCAACTTTCACAGAGAGGTCATTTGGGCACAACTTCTAAATTCAACTTTTCACAGAGGATATTGGGCGTACTTCTAAATTCAGCTTTCACAGAAAGGCTATTCGGGACACTTCTAAATTCAGCTTTCACAGAGAGGATATTGGGTACACTTCTAAATTCAACTTTCACATAGAAGCTATTGGGCACATTTCTAAATTCAACTTTCACATAGAAGCTATTGGGCACATTTCTAAATTCAAATTTCACAGAGAGGCTATTTGGATGCACTTCTAAATTCAACTTTTACAGAGGATATTGGGCACACTTCTAAATTCAACTTTCACAGAGAGGCTATTTGGGTGCACTTCTAAATTCAACTTTCACAGAGGCTATTGGGCGCACTTCTAAATTCAACTTTCACAGAGGCTATTGGGAACACTTCTAAGTTCAACTTTCACCGAGAGGCTATTTAGCACACTTCTAAATTCAACTTTCACAGAGGATATTGGGCACACTTCTAAATTCAACTTTCACAGAGGTTATTGGGGACACTTCTAAATTCAATTTTCACAGAGAGGTTATTTGCGCACAGCTTCTAAATTCAACTTTTCACAGAGGATATTGGGCGCACTTCTAAATTCAACTTTCACAGAGAAGCTATTAGGCGCACTTCTAAATTCAACTTTCACAGAGAGGCTATTTGGGCACACTTCCAAGTTCAACTTTCACAGAGAGGCTACTTGACACACTTCTAAATTCAACTTTCACAGAGGATATTGGACGCACTTCTAAATTCAACTTTCACAGAGGTTATTGGGCACACTTCTAAACTCAACTTTCACAGAGTTTATTGGGGACACTTCTAAATTCGACTTTCACAGAGAGGCTATTTGGGCAAACTTCTAAATTCAACTTTCACAGAGGCTATTGGGCGCACTTCTAAATTCAACTTTCACAGAGGCTATTGGGAACACTTCTAAGTTCAACTTTCACAGAGAGGCTATTTATCACACTTCTAAATTCAACTTTCACAGAGGATATTGGGCGCACTTCTAAATTCAACTTTCACAGAGGTTATTGGGCACACTTCTAAGTTCAACATTCACAGAGAGGCTATTTGGGCACATTTCTAAATTCAGCTTTCACAGAGAGGCTATTTGGGCGCACTTCTAAATTCAACTTTCACAGAGAGGCTATTTGGGCACACTTCTAAGTTCAACTTTCACAGAGAGGCTACTTGACACACTTCTAAATTCAACTTTCATAGAGGATATTGGGCGCACTTCTAAGTTCAACTTTCACAGAGGTCATTGGGGACACTTCTAAACTCAACTTTCACAGAGAGGTCATTTGGGCACAACTTCTAAATTCAACTTTTCACAGAGGATATTGGGCGTACTTCTAAATTCATTTTTCACAGAGAGGCTATTGGGCACACTTCTAAGTTCAAGTTTCCCAGAGAGGTTATCGGGCACACTTCAAGATTCGACATTTACATAGAAGCTATTGGGTACTCTTCTAAATTCAAATTTCATAGAGGTGATATTGGGCACACTTGTAAATTCAACTTTTCATAGAGAGAATATTGGGCACACTTCTAAATTCAACTTTCTACAGAGACTATTGAGCGCACTTCTGAATTCAGCTTTCACCGAGAGGCTATTCGGGACACTTCTAAATTCAGCTTTCACAGAAAGGCTATTCGGGACACTTCTAAATTCAGCTTTCACAGAGAGGATATTGGGTACACTTCTAAATTCAACTTTCACATAGAAGCTATTGGGCACATTTCTAAATTCAACTTTCACATAGAAGCTATTTGGCACATTTCTAAATTCAAATTTCACAGAGAGGCTATTTGGATGCACTTCTAAATTCAACTTTTACAGAGGATATTGGGCACACTTCTAAATTCAACTTTTCACAGAGGATATTGGGTGTACATCTAAATTCAATTTTCACAGAGAGGCTATTTGGATGCACTTCTAAATTCAACTTTTACAGAGGATATTGGGCACACTTCTAAATTCAACTTTCACAGAGGTTATTAGGGACACTTCTAAATTCGACTTTCACAGAGAGGTTATTTGGGCACAACTTCTAAATTCAACTTTCACAGAGAGGCTATTTGGGTGCACTTCTAAATTCAACTTTCACAGAGGCTATTGGGCGCACTTCTAAATTCAACTTTCACAGAGGCTATCGGGAACACTTCTAAGTTCAACTTTCACAGAGAGGCTATTTAGCACACTTCTAAATTCAACTTTCACAGAGGATATTGGGCGCACTTCTAAATTCAACTTTCACAGAGAAGCTATTGGACGCACTTCTAAATTTAACTTTCACAGAGAGGCTATTTGGGCACACTTCTAAGTTCAACTTTCACAGAGAGGCTACTTGACACACTTCTAAATTCAACTTTCACAGAGGATATTGGGCGCACTTCTAAGTTCAACTTTCACAGAGGTTATTGGGGACACTTCTAAACTCAACTTTCACAGATGTTATTGGGGACACTTCTAAATTCGACTTTCACAGAGAGGTTATTTGGGCACAACTTCTAAATTCAACTTTCACAGAGAGGCTATTTGGGTGCACTTCTAAATTCAACTTTCACAGAGAGGCTATTTGGGCACACTTATAAGTTCAACTTTCACAGAGAGGCTACTTGACACACTTCTAAATTCAACTTTCACAGAGGATATTGGGCGCACTTCTAAGTTCAACTTTCACAGAGGTTATTGGGGACACTTCTAAACTCAACTTTCACAGAGGTTATTGGGGACACTTCTAAATTCAACTTTCACAGAGAAGCTATTGGACGCACTTCTAAATTCATTTTTCACAGAGAGGCTATTGGGCACACTTCTAAGTTCAACTTTCCCAGAGAGGTTATCGGGCACACTTCAAGATTCGACATTTACAGAGAAGCTATTGGGTACCCTTCTAAATTCAAATTTCATAGAGGTGATATTGGGCACACTTGTAAATTCAACTTTTCACAGAGAGAATATTGGGCACACTTCTAAATTCAACTTTCTACAGAGGCTATTGGGCGCACTTCTAAATTCAGCTTTCACCGAGAGGCTATTCGGGACACTTCTAAATTCAGCTTTCACAGAAAGGCTATTCGGGACACTTCTAAATTCAGCTTTCACTGAGAGGATATTGGGTACACTTCTAAATTCAACTTTCACATAGAAGCTATTGGGCACATTTCTAAATTCAACTTTCACATAGAAGCTATTGGGCACATTTCTAAATTCAAATTTCACAGAGAGGCTATTTGGATGCACTTCTAAATTCAACTTTTACAGAGGATATTGGGCACACTTCTAAATTCAACTTTCACAGAGAGGCTATTTGGGTGCACTTCTAAATTCAACTTTCACAGAGGCTATTGGGCGCACTTCTAAATTCAACTTTCACAGAGGCTATTGGGAACACTTCTAAGTTCAACTTTCACCGAGAGGCTATTTAGCACACTTCTAAATTCAACTTTCACAGAAGATATTGGGCGCACTTCTAAATTCAACTTTCACAGAGGTTATTGGGGACACTTCTAAATTCAACTTTCACAGAGAGGTTATTTGCGCACAGCTTCTAAATTCAACTTTTCACAGAGGATATTGGGCGCAATTCTAAATTCAACTTTCACAGAGAAGCTATTGGGCGCACTTCTAAATTCAACTTTCACAGAGAGGCTATTTGGGCACACTTCTAAGTTCAACTTTCACATAGAGGCTACTTGACACACTTCTAAATTCAACTTTCACAGAGGATATTGGGCGCACTTCTAAGTTCAACTTTCACAGAGGTTATTGGGGACACTTCTAAACTCAACTTTCACAGAGGTTATTGGGGACACTTCTAAATTCGACTTTCACAGAGAGGCTATTTGGGTGCACTTCTAAATTCAACTTTCACAGAGGCTATTGGGCGCACTTCTAAATTCAACTTTCACAGAGGCTATTGGGAACACTTCTAAGTTCAACTTTCACAGAGAGGCTATTTAGCACACTTCTAAATTCAACTTTCACAGAGGATATTGGGCGCACTTCTAAATTCAACTTTCACAGAGGTTATTGGGCACACTTCTAAGTTCAACATTCACAGAGAGGCTATTTGGGCGCACTTCTAAATTCAACTTTCACAGAGAGGCTATTTGGGCACACTTCTAAGTTCAACTTTCACAGAGAGGCTACTTGACACACTTCTAAATTCAACTTTCACAGAGGATATTGGGCGCACTTCTAAGTTCAACTTTCACAGAGGTTATTGGGGACACTTCTAAACTCAACTTTCACAGAGGTTATTGGGGACACTTCTAAATTCGACTTTCACAGAGAGGCTATTTGGGTGCACTTCTAAATTCAACTTTCACAGAGGCTATTGGGCGCACTTCTAAATTCAACTTTCACAGAGGCTATTGGGAACACTTCTAAGTTCAACTTTCACAGAGAGGCTATTTAGCACACTTCTAAATTCAACTTTCACATAGAAGCTATTGGGCACATTTCTAAATTCAAATTTCACAGAGAGGTTATTTGCGCACAGCTTCTAAATTCAACTTTTCACAGAGGATATTGGGCGCAATTCTAAATTCAACTTTCACAGAGAAGCTATTGGGCGCACTTCTAAATTCAACTTTCACAGAGAGGCTATTTGGGCACACTTCTAAGTTCAACTTTCACAGAGAGGCTACTTGACACACTTCTAAATTCAACTTTCACAGAGGATATTGGGCGCACTTCTAAGTTCAACTTTCACAGAGGTTATTGGGGACACTTCTAAACTCAACTTTCACAGAGGTTATTGGGGACACTTCTAAATTCTACTTTCACAGAGAGGCTATTTGGGTGCACTTCTAAATTCAACTTTCACAGAGGCTATTGGGCGCACTTCTAAATTCAACTTTCACAGAGGCTATTGGGAACACTTCTAAGTTCAACTTTCACAGAGAGGCTATTTAGCACACTTCTAAATTCAACTTTCACAGAGGATATTGGGCGCACTTCTAAATTCAACTTTCACAGAGGTTATTGGGCACACTTCTAAGTTCAACATTCACAGAGAGGCTATTTGGGCGCACTTCTAAATTCAACTTTCACAGAGAGGCTATTTGGGCACACTTCTAAGTTCAACTTTCACAGAGAGGCTACTTGACACACTTCTAAATGCAACTTTCATAGAGGATATTGGGCGCACTTCTAAGTTCAACTTTCACAGAGGTTATTGGGGACACTTCTAAACTCAACTTTCACAGAGAGGTCATTTGGGCACAACTTCTAAATTCAACTTTTCACAGAGGATATTGGGCGTACTTCTAAATTCATTTTTCACAGAGAGGCTATTGGGCACACTTCTAAGTTCAACTTTCCCAGAGAGAATATTGGGCACACTTCTAAATTCAACTTTCTACAGAAGCTATTGGGCGCACTTCTAAATTCAGCTTTCACCGAGAGGCTATTCGGGACACTTCTAAATTCAGCTTTCACAGAAAGGCTATTCGGGACACTTCTAAATTCAGCTTTCACAGAGAGGATATTGGGTACACTTCTAAATTCAACTTTCACATAGAAGCTATTGGGCACATTTCTAAAATCAACTTTCACATAGAAGCTATTGGGCACATTTCTAAATTCAAATTTCACAGAGAGGCTATTTGGATGCACTTCTAAATTCAACTTTTACAGATGATATTGGGCACACTTCTAAATTCAACTTTCACAGAGGTTATTGGGGACACTTCTAAATTCAAATTTCACTGAGAGGCTATTTGGATGCACTTCTAAATTCAACTTTTACAGAGGATATTGGGCACACTTCTAAATTCAACTTTCACAGAGGTTATTAGGGACACTTCTAAATTCGACTTTCACAGAGAGGTTATTTGGGCACAACTTCTAAATTCAACTTTCACAGAGAGGCTATTTGGGTGCACTTCTAAATTCAACTTTCACAGAGGCTATTGGACGCACTTCTAAATTCAACTTTCACAGAGGCTATTGGGAACACTTCTAAGTTCAACTTTCACAGAGAGGTTATTTAGTACACTTCTAAATTCAACTTTCACAGAGGATATTGGGCGTGCTTCTAAATTCAACTTTCCCAGAGGTTATTGGGGACACTTCTAAATTCAACTTTCACAGAGAGGTTATTTGCGCACAGCTTCTAAATTCAACTTTTCACAGAGGATATTGGGTGTACTTTTAAATTCAATTTTCACAGAGAAGCTATTGGGCGCACTTTAAGTTCATCTTTCACAGAGAGGCTATTTGGGCACACTTCAAAATTCAGTTTTCCCAGAGAGGCTCTTTGGGCACACTTCTAAATTCAACTTTCACAGAGAGGCTATTTGGGCACACTTCTAAATTCAGTTTTCACAGAGAGGTTATTTGGTACACTTCTAAATTCAACTTTCACAGAGAGGCTATTTGGACACACTTCTAAATTCACCTTTTACAGAGGATATTGGGCACACTTCTAAATTCAACTTTCACAGAGGCTATTGGGCACACTTCTAAGTTCAACATTCACAGAGAGGCTATTTGGGCACATTTCTAAATTCAGCTTTCACAGAGAGGCTATTTGGGCGCACTTCTAAATTCAACTTTCACAGAGGCTATTGGGCGCACTTCTAAATTCAACTTTCACAGAGAGGCTATTTGGGCACACTTCTAAGTTCAACTTTCACAGAGAGGCTACTTGACACACTTCTAAATTCAACTTTCACATAGAAGCTATTGGGCACATTTCTAAATTCAAATTTCACAGAGAGGCTATTTGGGCGCACTTCTAAATTCAACTTTTACAGAGGATATTGGGCACACTTCTAAATTCAACTTTCACAGAGAGGCTATTTGGGTGCACTTCTAAATTCAACTTTCACAGAGGCTATTGGGCGCACTTCTAAATTCAACTTTCACAGAGGCTATTGGGAACACTTCTAAGTTCAACTTTCACCGAGAGGCTATTTAGCACACTTCTAAATTCAACTTTCACAGAGGATATTGGGCGCACTTCTAAATTCAACTTTCACAGAGGTTATTGGGGACACTTCTAAATTCAATTTTCACAGAGAGGTTATTTGCGCACAGCTTCTAAATTCAACTTTTCACAGAGGATATTGGGCGCACTTCTAAATTCAACTTTCACAGAGAAGCTATTGGGCGCACTTCTAAATTCAACTTTCACAGAGAGGCTATTTGGGCACACTTCCAAGTTCAACTTTCACAGAGAGGCTACTTGACACACTTCTAAATTCAACTTTCACAGAGGATATTGGACGTACTTCTAAATTCAACTTTCACAGAGGTTATTGGGGACACTTCTAAACTCAACTTTCACAGAGGTTATTGGGGACACTTCTAAATTCGACTTTCACAGAGAGGCTATTTGGGTGCACTTCTAAATTCAACTTTCACAGAGGCTATTGGGCGCACTTCTAAATTCAACTTTCACAGAGGCTATTGGGAACACTTCTAAGTTCAACTTTCACAGAGAGGCTATTTAGCACACTTCTAAATTCAACTTTCACAGAGGATATTGGGCGCACTTCTAAATTCAACTTTCACAGAGGTTATTGGGCACACTTCTAAGTTCAACATTCACAGAGAGGCTATTTGGGCACATTTCTAAATTCAGCTTTCACAGAGAGGCTATTTGGGCGCACTTCTAAATTCAACTTTCACAGAGAGGCTATTTGGGCACACTTCTAAGTTCAACTTTCACAGAGAGGCTACTTGACACACTTCTAAATTCAACTTTCATAGAGGATATTGGGCGCACTTCTAAGTTCAACTTTCACAGAGGTTATTGGGGACACTTCTAAACTCAACTTTCACAGAGAGGTCATTTGGGCACAACTTCTAAATTCAACTTTTCACAGAGGATATTGGGCGTACTTCTAAATTCAGCTTTCACAGAAAGGCTATTCGGGACACTTCTAAATTCAGCTTTCACCGAGAGGATATTGGGTACACTTCTAAATTCAACTTTCACATAGAAGCTATTGGGCACATTTCTAAATTCAACTTTCACATAGAAGCTATTGGGCACATTTCTAAATTCAAATTTCACAGAGAGGCTATTTGGATGCACTTCTAAATTCAACTTTTACAGAGGATATTGGGCACACTTCTAAATTCAACTTTCACAGAGAGGCTATTTGGGTGCACTTCTAAATTCAACTTTCACAGAGGCTATTGGGCGCACTTCTAAATTCAACTTTCACAGAGGCTATTGGGAACACTTCTAAGTTCAACTTTCACCGAGAGGCTATTTAGCACACTTCTAAATTCAACTTTCACAGAGGATATTGGGCACACTTCTAAATTCAACTTTCACAGAGGTTATTGGGGACACTTCTAAATTCAATTTTCACAGAGAGGTTATTTGCGCACAGCTTCTAAATTCAACTTTTCACAGAGGATATTGGGTGCACTTCTAAATTCAACTTTCACAGAGAAGCTATTAGGCGCACTTCTAAATTCAACTTTCACAGAGAGGCTATTTGGGCACACTTCCAAGTTCAACTTTCACAGAGAGGCTACTTGACACACTTCTAAATTCAACTTTCACAGAGGATATTGGACGCACTTCTAAATTCAACTTTCACAGAGGTTATTGGGCACACTTCTAAACTCAACTTTCACAGAGTTTATTGGGGACACTTCTAAATTCGACTTTCACAGAGAGGCTATTTGGGCAAACTTCTAAATTCAACTTTCACAGAGGCTATTGGGCGCACTTCTAAATTCAACTTTCACAGAGGCTATTGGGAACACTTCTAAGTTCAACTTTCACAGAGAGGCTATTTATCACACTTCTAAATTCAACTTTCACAGAGGATATTGGGCGCACTTCTAAATTCAACTTTCACAGAGGTCATTGGGGACACTTCTAAACTCAACTTTCACAGAGAGGTCATTTGGGCACAACTTCTAAATTCAACTTTTCACAGAGGATATTGGGCGTACTTCTAAATTCATTTTTCACAGAGAGGCTATTGGGCACACTTCTAAGTTCAACTTTCCCAGAGAGGTTATCGGGCACACTTCAAGATTCGACATTTACATAGAAGCTATTGGGTACTCTTCTAAATTCAAATTTCATAGAGGTGATATTGGGCACACTTGTAAATTCAACTTTTCATAGAGAGAATATTGGGCACACTTCTAAATTCAACTTTCTACAGAGACTATTGAGCGCACTTCTGAATTCAGCTTTCACCGAGAGGCTATTCGGGACACTTCTAAATTCAGCTTTCACAGAAAGGCTATTCGGGACACTTCTAAATTCAGCTTTCACAGAGAGGATATTGGGTACACTTCTAAATTCAACTTTCACATAGAAGCTATTGGGCACATTTCTAAATTCAACTTTCACATAGAAGCTATTGGGCACATTTCTAAATTCAAATTTCACAGAGAGGCTATTTGGATGCACTTCTAAATTCAACTTTTACAGAGGATATTGGGCACACTTCTAAATTCAACTTTTCACAGAGGATATTGGGTGTACATCTAAATTCAATTTTCACAGAGAGGCTATTTGGATGCACTTCTAAATTCAACTTTTACAGAGGATATTGGGCACACTTCTAAATTCAACTTTCACAGAGGTTATTAGGGACACTTCTAAATTCGACTTTCACAGAGAGGTTATTTGGGCACAACTTCTAAATTCAACTTTCACAGAGAGGCTATTTGGGTGCACTTCTAAATTCAACTTTCACAGAGGCTATTGGGCGCACTTCTAAATTCAACTTTCACAGAGGCTATCGGGAACACTTCTAAGTTCAACTTTCACAGAGAGGCTATTTAGCACACTTCTAAATTCAACTTTCACAGAGGATATTGGGCGCACTTCTAAATTCAACTTTCACAGAGAAGCTATTGGACGCACTTCTAAATTTAACTTTCACAGAGAGGCTATTTGGGCACACTTCTAAGTTCAACTTTCACAGAGAGGCTACTTGACACACTTCTAAATTCAACTTTCACAGAGGATATTGGGCGCACTTCTAAGTTCAACTTTCACAGAGGTTATTAGGGACACTTCTAAACTCAACTTTCACAGATGTTATTGGGGACACTTCTAAATTCGACTTTCACAGAGAGGTTATTTGGGCACAACTTCTAAATTCAACTTTCACAGAGAGGCTATTTGGGTGCACTTCTAAATTCAACTTTCACAGAGAGGCTATTTGGGCACACTTATAAGTTCAACTTTCACAGAGAGGCTACTTGACACACTTCTAAATTCAACTTTCACAGAGGATATTGGGCGCACTTCTAAGTTCAACTTTCACAGAGGTTATTGGGGACACTTCTAAACTCAACTTTCACAGAGGTTATTGGGGACACTTCTAAATTCAACTTTCACAGAGAAGCTATTGGACGCACTTCTAAATTCATTTTTCACAGAGAGGCTATTGGGCACACTTCTAAGTTCAACTTTCCCAGAGAGGTTATCGGGCACACTTCAAGATTCAACATTTACATAGAAGCTATTGGGTACCCTTCTAAATTCAAATTTCATAGAGGTGATATTGGGCACACTTGTAAATTCAACTTTTCACAGAGAGAATATTGGGCACACTTCTAAATTCAACTTTCTACAGAGGCTATTGGGCGCACTTCTAAATTCAGCTTTCACCGAGAGGCTATTCGGGACACTTCTAAATTCAGGTTTCACAGAAAGGCTATTCGGGACACTTCTAAATTCAGCTTTCACAGAGAGGATATTGGGTACACTTCTAAATTCAACTTTCACATAGAAGCTATTGGGCACATTTCTAAATTCAACTTTCACATAGAAGCTATTGGGCACATTTCTAAATTCAAATTTCACAGAGAGGCTATTTGGATGCACTTCTAAATTCAACTTTTACAGAGGATATTGGGCACACTTCTAAATTCAACTTTCACAGAGAGGCTATTTGGGTGCACTTCTAAATTCAACTTTCACAGAGGCTATTGGGCGCACTTCTAAATTCAACTTTCACAGAGGCTATTGGGAACACTTCTAAGTTCAACTTTCACCGAGAGGCTATTTAGCACACTTCTAAATTCAACTTTCACAGAAGATATTGGGCGCACTTCTAAATTCAACTTTCACAGAGGTTATTGGGGACACTTCTAAATTCAACTTTCACAGAGAGGTTATTTGCGCACAGCTTCTAAATTCAACTTTTCACAGAGGATATTGGGCGCAATTCTAAATTCAACTTTCACAGAGAAGCTATTGGGCGCACTTCTAAATTCAACTTTCACAGAGAGGCTATTTGGGCACACTTCTAAGTTCAACTTTCACAGAGAGGCTACTTGACACACTTCTAAATTCAACTTTCACAGAGGATATTGGGCGCACTTCTAAGTTCAACTTTCACAGAGGTTATTGGGGACACTTCTAAACTCAACTTTCACAGAGGTTATTGGGGACACTTCTAAATTCGACTTTCACAGAGAGGCTATTTGGGTGCACTTCTAAATTCAACTTTCACAGAGGCTATTGGGCGCACTTCTAAATTCAACTTTCACAGAGGCTATTGGGAACACTTCTAAGTTCAACTTTCACAGAGAGGCTATTTAGCACACTTCTAAATTCAACTTTCACAGAGGATATTGGGCGCACTTCTAAATTCAACTTTCACAGAGGTTATTGGGCACACTTCTAAGTTCAACATTCACAGAGAGGCTATTTGGGCGCACTTCTAAATTCAACTTTCACAGAGAGGCTATTTGGGCACACTTCTAAGTTCAACTTTCACAGAGAGGCTACTTGACACACTTCTAAATTCAACTTTCACAGAGGATATTGGGCGCACTTCTAAGTTCAACTTTCACAGAGGTTATTGGGGACACTTCTAAACTCAACTTTCACAGAGGTTATTGGGGACACTTCTAAATTCGACTTTCACAGAGAGGCTATTTGGGTGCACTTCTAAATTCAACTTTCACAGAGGCTATTGGGCGCACTTCTAAATTCAACTTTCACAGAGGCTATTGGGAACACTTCTAAGTTCAACTTTCACAGAGAGGCTATTTAGCACACTTCTAAATTCAACTTTCACATAGAAGCTATTGGGCACATTTCTAAATTCAAATTTCACAGAGAGGTTATTTGCGCACAGCTTCTAAATTCAACTTTTCACAGAGGATATTGGGCGCAATTCTAAATTCAACTTTCACAGAGAAGCTATTGGGCGCACTTCTAAATTCAACTTTCACAGAGAGGCTATTTGGGCACACTTCTAAGTTCAACTTTCACAGAGAGGCTACTTGACACACTTCTAAATTCAACTTTCACAGAGGATATTGGGCGCACTTCTAAGTTCAACTTTCACAGAGGTTATTGGGGACACTTCTAAACTCAACTTTCACAGAGGTTATTGGGGACACTTCTAAATTCGACTTTCACAGAGAGGCTATTTGGGTGCACTTCTAAATTCAACTTTCACAGAGGCTTTTGGGCGCACTTCTAAATTCAACTTTCACAGAGGCTATTGGGAACACTTCTAAGTTCAACTTTCACAGAGAGGCTATTTAGCACACTTCTAAATTCAACTTTCACAGAGGATATTGGGCGCACTTCTAAATTCAACTTTCACAGAGGTTATTGGGCACACTTCTAAGTTCAACATTCACAGAGAGGCTATTTGGGCGCACTTCTAAATTCAACTTTCACAGAGAGGCTATTTGGGCACACTTCTAAGTTCAACTTTCACAGAGAGGCTACTTGACACACTTCTAAATGCAACTTTCATAGAGGATATTGGGCGCACTTCTAAGTTCAACTTTCACAGAGGTTATTGGGGACACTTCTAAACTCAACTTCACAGAGAGGTCATTTGGGCACAACTTCTAAATTCAACTTTTCACAGAGGATATTGGGCATACTTCTAAATTCATTTTTCACAGAGAGGCTATTGGGCACACTTCTAAGTTCAACTTTCCCAGAGAGAATATTGGGCACACTTCTAAATTCAACTTTCTACAGAAGCTATTGGGCGCACTTCAAAATTCAGCTTTCACCGAGAGGCTATTCGGGACACTTCTAAATTCAGCTTTCACAGAAAGGCTATTCGGGACACTTCTAAATTCAGCTTTCACAGAGAGGATATTGGGTACACTTCTAAATTCAACTTTCACATAGAAGCTATTGGGCACATTTCTAAAATCAACTTTCACATAGAAGCTATTGGGCACATTTCTAAATTCAAATTTCACAGAGAGGCTATTTGGATGCACTTCTAAATTCAACTTTTACAGATGATATTGGGCACACTTCTAAATTCAACTTTCACAGAGGTTATTGGGGACACTTCTAAATTCAAATTTCACTGAGAGGCTATTTGGATGCACTTCTAAATTCAACTTTTACAGAGGATATTGGGCACACTTCTAAATTCAACTTTCACAGAGGTTATTAGGGACACTTCTAAATTCGACTTTCACAGAGAGGTTATTTGGGCACAACTTCTAAATTCAACTTTCACAGAGAGGCTATTTGGGTGCACTTCTAAATTCAACTTTCACAGAGGCTATTGGGCGCACTTCTAAATTCAACTTTCACAGAGGCTATTGGGAACACTTCTAAGTTCAACTTTCACAGAGAGGCTATTTAGTACACTTCTAAATTCAACTTTCACAGAGGATATTGGGCGTGCTTCTAAATTCAACTTTCCCAGAGGTTATTGGGGACACTTCTAAATTCAACTTTCACAGAGAGGTTATTTGCGCACAGCTTCTAAATTCAACTTTTCACAGAGGATATTGGGTGTACTTCTAAATTCAATTTTCACAGAGAAGTTTTTGGGCGCACTTTAAGTTCATCTTTCACAGAGAGGCTATTTGGGCACACTTCAAAATTCAGTTTTCCCAGAGAGGCTCTTTGGGCACACTTCTAAATTCAACTTTCACAGAGAGGCTATTTGGGCACACTTCTAAATTCAGTTTTCACAGAGAGGTTATTTGGTACACTTCTAAATTCAACTTTCACAGAGAGGCTATTTGGACACACTTCTAAATTCACCTTTTACAGAGGATATTGGGCACACTTCTAAATTCAACTTTCACAGAGGCTATTGGGCACACTTCTAAGTTCAACATTCACAGAGAGGCTATTTGGGCACATTTCTAAATTCAGCTTTCACAGAGAGGCTATTTGGGCGCACTTCTAAATTCAACTTTCACAGAGGCTATTGGGCGCACTTCTAAATTCAACTTTCACAGAGAGGCTATTTGGGCACACTTCTAAGTTCAACTTTCACAGAGAGGCTACTTGACACACTTCTAAATTCAACTTTCACATAGAAGCTATTGGGCACATTTCTAAATTCAAATTTCACAGAGAGGCTATTTGGGCGCACTTCTAAATTCAACTTTTACAGAGGATATTGGGCACACTTCTAAATTCAACTTTCACAGAGAGGCTATTTGGGTGCACTTCTAAATTCAACTTTCACAGAGGCTATTGGGCGCACTTCTAAATTCAACTTTCACAGAGGCTATTGGGAACACTTCTAAGTTCAACTTTCACCGAGAGGCTATTTAGCACACTTCTAAATTCAACTTTCACAGAGGATATTGGGCGCACTTCTAAATTCAACTTTCACAGAGGTTATTGGGGACACTTCTAAATTCAACTTTCACAGAGAAGCTATTGGGCGCACTTCTAAATTCAACTTTCACAGAGAGGCTATTTGGGCACACTTCCAAGTTCAACTTTCACAGAGAGGCTACTTGACACACTTCTAAATTCAACTTTCACAGAGGATATTGGACGCACTTTTAAATTCAACTTTCACAGAGGTTAATGGGGACACTTCTAAACTCAACTTTCACAGAGGTTATTGGGGACACTTCTAAATTCGACTTTCACAGAGAGGCTATTTGGGTGCACTTCTAAATTCAACTTTCACAGAGGCTATTGGGCGCACTTCTAAATTCAACTTTCACAGAGGCTATTGGGAACACTTCTAAGTTCAACTTTCACAGAGAGGCTATTTAGCACACTTCTAAATTCAACTTTCACAGAGGATATTGGGCGCACTTCTAAATTCAACTTTCACAGAGGTTATTGGGCACACTTCTAAGTTCAACATTCACAGAGAGGCTATTTGGGCACATTTCTAAATTCAGCTTTCACAGAGAGGCTATTTGGGCGCACTTCTAAATTCAACTTTCACAGAGAGGCTATTTGGGCACACTTCTAAGTTCAACTTTCACAGAGAGGCTACTTGACACACTTCTAAATTCAACTTTCATAGAGGATATTGGGCGCACTTCTAAGTTCAACTTTCACAGAGGTTATTGGGGACACTTCTAAACTCAACTTTCACAGAGAGGTCATTTGGGCACAACTTCTAAATTCAACTTTTCACAGAGGATATTGGGCGTACTTCTAAATTCAGCTTTCACAGAAAGGCTATTCGGGACACTTCTAAATTCAGCTTTCACAGAGAGGATATTGGGTACACTTCTAAATTCAACTTTCATATAGAAGCTATTGGGCACATTTCTAAATTCAACTTTCACATAGAAGCTATTGGGCACATTTCTAAATTCAAATTTCACAGAGAGGCTATTTGGATGCACTTCTAAATTCAACTTTTACAGAGGATATTGGGCACACTTCTAAATTCAACTTTCACAGAGAGGCTATTTGGGTGCACTTCTAAATTCAACTTTCACAGAGGCTATTGGGCGCACTTCTAAATTCAACTTTCACAGAGGCTATTGGGAACACTTCTAAGTTCAACTTTCACCGAGAGGCTATTTAGCACACTTCTAAATTCAACTTTCACAGAGGATATTGGGCACACTTCTAAATTCAACTTTCACAGAGGTTATTGGGGACACTTCTAAATTCAATTTTCACAGAGAGGTTATTTGCGCACAGCTTCTAAATTCAACTTTTCACAGAGGATATTGGGCGCACTTCTAAATTCAACTTTCACAGAGAAGCTATTGGGCGCACTTCTAAATTCAACTTTCACAGAGAGGCTATTTGGGCACACTTCCAAGTTCAACTTTCACAGAGAGGCTACTTGACACACTTCTAAATTCAACTTTCACAGAGGATATTGGACGCACTTCTAAATTCAACTTTCACAGAGGTTATTGGGCACACTTCTAAACTCAACTTTCACAGAGTTTATTGGGGACACTTCTAAATTCGACTTTCACAGAGAGGCTATTTGGGCAAACTTCTAAATTCAACTTTCACAGAGGCTATTGGGCGCACTTCTAAATTCAACTTTCACAGAGGCTATTGGGAACACTTCTAAGTTCAACTTTCACAGAGAGGCTATTTATCACACTTCTAAATTCAACTTTCACAGAGGATATTGGGCGCACTTCTAAATTCAACTTTCACAGAGGTTATTGGGCACACTTCTAAGTTCAACATTCACAGAGAGGCTATTTGGGCACATTTCTAAATTCAGCTTTCACAGAGAGGCTATTTGGGCGCACTTCTAAATTCAACTTTCACAGAGAGGCTATTTGGGCACACTTCTAAGTTCAACTTTCACAGAGAGGCTACTTGACACACTTCTAAATTCAACTTTCATAGAGGATATTGGGCGCACTTCTAAGTTCAACTTTCACAGAGGTCATTGGGGACACTTCTAAACTCAACTTTCACAGAGAGGTCATTTGGGCACAACTTCTAAATTCAACTTTTCACAGAGGATATTGGGCGTACTTCTAAATTCATTTTTCACAGAGAGGCTATTGGGCACACTTCTAAGTTCAACTTTCCCAGAGAGGTTATCGGGCACACTTCAAGATTCGACATTTACATAGAAGCTATTGGGTACTCTTCTAAATTCAAATTTCATAGAGGTGATATTGGGCACACTTGTAAATTCAACTTTTCATAGAGAGAATAATGGGCACACTTCTAAATTCAACTTTCTACAGAGACTATTGAGCGCACTTCTAAATTCAGCTTTCACCGAGAGGCTATTCGGGACACTTCTAAATTCAGCTTTCACAGAAAGGCTATTCGGGACACTTCTAAATTCAGCTTTCACAGAGAGGATATTGGGTACACTTCTAAATTCAACTTTCACATAGAAGCTATTGGGCACATTTCTAAATTCAACTTTCACATAGAAGCTATTGGGCACATTTCTAAATTCAAATTTCACAGAGAGGCTATTTGGATGCACTTCTAAATTCAACTTTTACAGAGGATATTGGGCACACTTCTAAATTCAACTTTTCACAGAGGATATTGGGTGTACATCTAAATTCAATTTTCACAGAGAGGCTATTTGGATGCACTTCTAAATTCAACTTTTACAGAGGATATTGGGCACACTTCTAAATTCAACTTTCACAGAGGTTATTAGGGACACTTCTAAATTCGACTTTCACAGAGAGGTTATTTGGGCACAACTTCTAAATTCAACTTTCACAGAGAGGCTATTTGGGTGCACTTCTAAATTCAACTTTCACAGAGGCTATTGGGCGCACTTCTAAATTCAACTTTCACAGAGGCTATCGGGAACACTTCTAAGTTCAACTTTCACAGAGAGGCTATTTAGCACACTTCTAAATTCAACTTTCACAGAGGATATTGGGCGCACTTCTAAATTCAACTTTCACAGAGAAGCTATTGGACGCACTTCTAAATTTAACTTTCACAGAGAGGCTATTTGGGCACACTTCTAAGTTCAACTTTCACAGAGAGGCTACTTGACACACTTCTAAATTCAACTTTCACAGAGGATATTGGGCGCACTTCTAAGTTCAACTTTCACAGAGGTTATTGGGGACACTTCTAAACTCAACTTTCACAGATGTTATTGGGGACACTTCTAAATTCGACTTTCACAGAGAGGTTATTTGGGCACAACTTCTAAATTCAACTTTCACAGAGAGGCTATTTGGGTGCACTTCTAAATTCAACTTTCACAGAGAGGCTATTTGGGCACACTTATAAGTTCAACTTTCACAGAGAGGCTACTTGACACACTTCTAAATTCAACTTTCACAGAGGATATTGGGCGCACTTCTAAGTTCAACTTTCACAGAGGTTATTGGGGACACTTCTAAACTCAACTTTCACAGAGGTTATTGGGGACACTTCTAAATTCAACTTTCACAGAGAAGCTATTGGACGCACTTCTAAATTCATTTTTCACAGAGAGGCTATTGGGCACACTTCTAAGTTCAACTTTCCCATAGAGGTTATCGGGCACACTTCAAGATTCGACATTTACATAGAAGCTATTGGGTACCCTTCTAAATTCAAATTTCATAGAGGTGATATTGGGCACACTTGTAAATTCAACTTTTCACAGAGAGAATATTGGGCACACTTCTAAATTCAACTTTCTACAGAGGCTATTGGGCGCACTTCTAAATTCAGCTTTCACCGAGAGGCTATTCGGGACACTTCTAAATTCAGCTTTCACAGAAAGGCTATTCGGGACACTTCTAAATTCAGCTTTCACAGAGAGGATATTGGGTACACTTCTAAATTCAACTTTCACATAGAAGCTATTGGGCACATTTCTAAATTCAACTTTCACATAGAAGCTATTGGGCACATTTCTAAATTCAAATTTCACAGAGAGGCTATTTGGATGCACTTCTAAATTCAACTTTTACAGAGGATATTGGGCACACTTCTAAATTCAACTTTCACAGAGAGGCTATTTGGGTGCACTTCTAAATTCAACTTTCACAGAGGCTATTGGGTGCACTTCTAAATTCAACTTTCACAGAGGCTATTGGGAACACTTCTAAGTTCAACTTTCACCGAGAGGCTATTTAGCACACTTCTAAATTCAACTTTCACAGAAGATATTGGGCGCACTTCTAAATTCAACTTTCACAGAGGTTATTGGGGACACTTCTAAATTCAACTTTCACAGAGAGGTTATTTGCGCACAGCTTCTAAATTCAACTTTTCACAGAGGATATTGGGCGCAATTCTAAATTCAACTTTCACAGAGAAGCTATTGGGCGCACTTCTAAATTCAACTTTCACAGAGAGGCTATTTGGGCACACTTCTAAGTTCAACTTTCACAGAGAGGCTACTTGACACACTTCTAAATTCAACTTTCACAGAGGATATTGGGCGCACTTCTAAGTTCAACTTTCACAGAGGTTATTGGGGACACTTCTAAACTCAACTTTCACAGAGGTTATTGGGGACACTTCTAAATTCGACTTTCACAGAGAGGCTATTTGGGTGCACTTCTAAATTCAACTTTCACAGAGGCTATTGGGCGCACTTCTAAATTCAACTTTCACAGAGGCTATTGGGAACACTTCTAAGTTCAACTTTCACAGAGAGGCTATTTAGCACACTTCTAAATTCAACTTTCACAGAGGATATTGGGCGCACTTCTAAATTCAACTTTCACAGAGGTTATTGGGCACACTTCTAAGTTCAACATTCACAGAGAGGCTATTTGGGCGCACTTCTAAATTCAACTTTCACAGAGAGGCTATTTGGGCACACTTCTAAGTTCAACTTTCACAGAGAGGCTACTTGACACACTTCTAAATGCAACTTTCATAGAGGATATTGGGCGCACTTCTAAGTTCAACTTTCACAGAGGTTATTGGGGACACTTCTAAACTCAACTTTCACAGAGAGGTCATTTGGGCACAACTTCTAAATTCAACTTTTCACAGAGGATATTGGGCGTACTTCTAAATTCATTTTTCACAGAGAGGCTATTGGGCACACTTCTAAGTTCAACTTTCCCAGAGAGAATATTGGGCACACTTCTAAATTCAACTTTCTACAGAAGCTATTGGGCGCACTTCTAAATTCAGCTTTCACCGAGAGGCTATTCGGGACACTTCTAAATTCAGCTTTCACAGAAAGGCTATTCGGGACACTTCTAAATTCAGCTTTCACAGAGAGGATATTGGGTACACTTCTAAATTCAACTTTCACATAGAAGCTATTGGGCACATTTCTAAAATCAACTTTCACATAGAAGCTATTGGGCACATTTCTAAATTCAAATTTCACAGAGAGGCTATTTGGATGCACTTCTAAATTCAACTTTTACAGATGATATTGGGCACACTTCTAAATTCAACTTTCACAGAGGTTATTGGGGACACTTCTAAATTCAAATTTCACTGAGAGGCTATTTGGATGCACTTCTAAATTCAACTTTTACAGAGGATATTGGGCACACTTCTAAATTCAACTTTCACAGAGGTTATTAGGGACACTTCTAAATTCGACTTTCACAGAGAGGTTATTTGGGCACAACTTCTAAATTCAACTTTCACAGAGAGGCTATTTGGGTGCACTTCTAAATTCAACTTTCACAGAGGCTATTGGGCGCACTTCTAAATTCAACTTTCACAGAGGCTATTGGGAACACTTCTAAGTTCAACTTTCACAGAGAGGCTATTTAGCACACTTCTAAATTCAACTTTCACAGAGGATATTGGGCGTGCTTCTAAATTCAACTTTCCCAGAGGTTATTTTTGTTTACACTTCTAAATTCAACTTTCACAGAGAGGTTATTTGCGCACAGCTTCTAAATTCAACTTTTCACAGAGGATGTTGGGTGTACTTCTAAATTCAATTTTCACAGAGAAGCTATTGGGCGCACTTTAAGTTCATCTTTCACAGAGAGGCTATTTGGGCACACTTCAAAATTCAGTTTTCCCAGAGAGGCTCTTTGGGCACACTTCTAAATTCAACTTTCACAGAGAGGCTATTTGGGCACACTTCTAAATTCAGTTTTCACAGAGAGGTTATTTGGTACACTTCTAAATTCAACTTTCACAGAGAGGCTATTTGGACACACTTCTAAATTCACCTTTTACAGAGGATATTGGGCACACTTCTAAATTCAACTTTCACAGAGGCTATTGGGCACACTTCTAAGTTCAACATTCACAGAGAGGCTATTTGGGCACATTTCTAAATTCAGCTTTCACAGAGAGGCTATTTGGGCGCACTTCTAAATTCAACTTTCACAGAGGCTATTGGGCGCACTTCTAAATTCAACTTTCACAGAGAGGCTATTTGGGCACACTTCTAAGTTCAACTTTCACAGAGAGGCTACTTGACACACTTCTAAATTCAACTTTCACAGAGGCTATTGGGAACACTTCTAAGTTCAACTTTCACAGAGAGTCTATTTGGATGCACTTCTAAATTCAACTTTTACAGAGGATATTGGGCACACTTCTAAATTCAACTTTCACAGAGGTTATTGGGGACACTTCTAAATTCGACTTTCACAGAGAGGTTATTTGGGCACAACTTCTAAATTCAACTTTCACAGAGAGGCTATTTGGGTGCACTTCTAAATTCAACTTTCACAGAGGCTATTGGGCGCACTTCTAAATTCAACTTTCACAGAAGCTATTGGGAACACTTCTAAGTTCAACTTTCACAGAGAGGCTATTTAGCACACTTCTAAATTCAACTTTCACAGAGGTTATTGGGGACACTTCTAAATTCAACTTTCACAGAGAAGCTATTGGGCACACTTTTAAGTTCAACTTTTCACAGAGGATTTTGGGTGTACTTCTAAATTCAATTTTCACAGAGAAGCTATTGGGCGCACTTTTAAGTTCATCTTTCACAGAGAGGCTATTTGGGCACACTTCTAAATTCAACTTTCACAGAGTCTATTGGGCACACTTCTAAATTCAACTTTCACAGAGAGGCTATTTGGGCACACTTCTAAGTTCAACTGTCACAGAGGCTATTGGGCACACTTCTAAGTTGAACTTTCACAGAGGCTATTTGGGCACACTTCTAAATGTAATGCTACTACAATATGAAGATTTTACAATGGCTTAGTTTCTAGGTTGAGTGGTAGGGTAGTATGGTGGGAAGTAATTGCTTCTGACCCTGCCCTTTCCGCACTTATTTATTGTTTGCTTCTTGCTTCTCCTGCGGATATCTGCAGATACGACCTGGAGCTGTCACGTTGGAGCTGTCCTTTGCAATGGGGCCCTTAGCTGATGGGGCTGCCCGGGCAGGGGGCTGCCCTGGGAGGGTTGTTAATGGTCAGGTAGGACGGTCCAGGGGCCAATCAGTGCACGGTGGGCGGGTCGGGAGGCGGGGGACGAGGAAGCGGTGAACTAGAGGGGCTACGGGGTGAATCAGGATGAAGTTCGGCTGAGGAAGGTGGATGGAGGCAAGATGGTGGGAGGAGCACCAAAATAAAACACTCACCGGATGGGCAATGACACACGCAGCAAATGCAGCTTTCCTGCACGAGCGAGATATTACTTTCCAAGCACACGGCCTGTTGGCCAATCAGGGCACGGTGGGTGGGTCGGGAGGCGTGGGACCAGGAAGCGGTGAACTAGAGGGGCTACAGGGTGAAAGAAGACAAAGTGGGGCTGAGGAAGGTGGATGGAGGCAAGATGGTGGGGGGCACCAAAATGAAACACTCACCGGATGGGCAATGACACACCGAGCAAATGCGGCTTTCATGCACGAGCGGGATATTTCTTTCCAAGCACATGGCCTGCTGGCCAATAAGGGCATGGTGGGCATGTCGGGAGGCGGCGGACCAGGAAGCGGCGAACTAGAGTGGCTACGGGGTGAATCAGGACGAAGTGGGGCTGAGGAAGTTGGATGGAGGCAAGATGGCGGGGGGGCACCAAAATAAAACACTCACCGGATGGGCAATGACACACGGAGCAAATGCGGCTTTCCTGCAGGAGCGGGATATTGCTTTCCAAGCACATGGCCTGCTGGTCAATCAGGGCACGGTGGGCGGGTCGGGAGGCGGGGGACCAGAAAGCGGCAAACTAGAGGGGCTACGGGGTGAATCAGGACAAAGAGGGTCTGAGGAAGGTGGATGGAGGCAAGATGGTGGGGGGGCACCAAAATAAAACACTCACCGGATGGGCAATGACACACAGAGCAAATGCAGCTTTCATGCACGAGCGGGACATTACTTTTCAATCACATGGCCTGCTGGCCAATCAGGGCATGGTGGGCGTGTCGGGAGGCGGCGGACAAGGAAGCGGCGAACTAGAGTGGCTACGGGGTGAATCAGGACGAAGTGGGGCTGAGGAAGGTGGATGGAGGCAAGATGGTGGGGGGCACCAAAATGAAACACTCACCGGATGGGCAATGACACACCGAGCAAATGCGGCTTTCATGCACGAGCGGGATATTTCTTTCCAAGCACATGGCCTGCTGGCCAATAAGGGCATGGTGGGCATGTCGGGAGGCGGCGGACCAGGAAGCGGCGAACTAGAGTGGCTACGGGGTGAATCAGGACGAAGTGGGGCTGAGGAAGTTGGATGGAGGCAAGATGGCGGGGGGGCACCAAAATAAAACACTCACCGGATGGGCAATGACACACGGAGCAAATGCGGCTTTCCTGCAGGAGCGGGATATTGCTTTCCAAGCACATGGCCTGCTGGTCAATCAGGGCACGGTGGGCGGGTCGGGAGGCGGGGGACCAGAAAGCGGCAAACTAGAGGGGCTACGGGGTGAATCAGGACAAAGAGGGTCTGAGGAAGGTGGATGGAGGCAAGATGGTGGGGGGGCACCAAAATAAAACACTCACCGGATGGGCAATGACACACAGAGCAAATGCAGCTTTCATGCACGAGCGGGACATTACTTTTCAATCACATGGCCTGCTGGCCAATCAGGGCATGGTGGGCGTGTCGGGAGGCGGCGGACAAGGAAGCGGCGAACTAGAGTGGCTACGGGGTGAATCAGGACGAAGTGGGGCTGAGGAAGTTGGATGGAGGCAAGATGGCGGGGGGGCAACAAAATAAAACACTCACTGGATGGGCAATGACACATGGAGCAAATGCAGCTTTCCTTCACGAGCGGGATATTACTTTCCAAGCACACAGCCTGCTGGCCAATCAGAAAGCTTTAATTGTGTTATGCTGAGAGACTATGAGAGCTCTGAATTAGATCTAAAGATGTTAAACTAGTCAGCTACGCATACATAGAGATATATGGAGACCACAATGAGGACTTGTATCAATAGTAAAAAATAAATGTGAAAGAAGATAGCACATCAACTTCATAAGCACAGATATGATATCTTAGCTCAAGAAATGCAAAGACAGAATCGTCAAAAGATTTGCAAAATAAAGAAAATTGTAGTGGAAAGAAGGGTTAGCCAAGGAAGCATACTAAACTGAAACAATTAAGAAATAAGATGAAATTCTTCCAAGTTACTTTGTACCAGAGAGATTGCAAAAGTGTTCTGGAATCTCTCAAGGCCAGTAACTTGAGCAGGTTTTGGGCTTGAATCAATCAAACACAAATAAAACAGGCTATAATCCACACTAACTGTATATCTGAACAAATGTTGGTGAATTATTTCATGAACCTGTATAAGAAAGATAAGAAATAGAGGAATGGGATGAATTCCCAGACTGTAAGGGGGTAATTCATAGAATTCAGCGCACAAGTGGCGCATGCAGCTGGCGCACAGAGTGCGTGTGCGAATCCCTGCGCGAGCCGCTTGCGCTAAAATACATTTCTGCGCACAGCGTATTCATGGAATCCAGCCACCAAAACCAGCCGTGGCGCACAGTTGCGCAGCGAGCCTGCAGCAGCGCCAGTTACGCCCCCAAGAACGCCCCTTGCGCAGGGAAGAGCCATCAAAATCCCCAATCCACCGCAAAGGGTTGCGCTAACCCTGTACCAGCACGGCAAGCGGGGTATGTGCATCACTGGGGTGCGCAGGAAGTTTCTCACGTGATTTCAGCTGGGTACGTGTATTACTGGGGTGCGCGGCAAGTTTCACACGCGATTGGCCCTGTGCGAGCGGGGTACGTGTATTACTGGGGTGCGCGGGAAGTTTCACACGCGAATTCAGCAGAGTACGTGTATTTCAGGGGTGTGCGGGAAGTTCCACACGCGATTCCATCAGGGTACGTGTATATCAGGGGTGCGCGGGAAGTTTCATACGCAATTTCAGCTGGGTATGTGTATTTCAGGGGTGCGCGGGAAGTTTGACACGCGAATGTCCTAGGTACGTGTATTTCGGGGTGCGCGTGAAGTTACACACGCAAATTCAGCAGGGTACGTGTATTTCAGGGGTGCGCGGGAAGTTCCACACGCGATTCCATCAGGGTACGTGTATATCAGGGGTGAGCGGGAAGTTCCACATGCGATTCAATCAGGGTACGTGTATTTCAGGGGTGCGCGGGAAGTTCCACACGCGATTGGCCCCGTGCGAGCGGGGTACGTGTATTACTGGGGTGCGCGGGAAGTTTCACACGTGATTTCAGCTGGGTACGTGTATTTCAGGGGTGCGCGGGAAGTTCCACACGCGAATGTCCTCGGTATGTGTATTTCGGGGTGCGCGGGAAGTTACACACATGAATTCAGCAGGGTACGTGTATTTCAGGGGTGCATGGGAAGTTCCACACGCGATTCCATCAGGGTACGTGTATATCAGGGGTGCACGGGAAGTTCAACACACGAATGTCCTGGGCATGTGTATTTCAGGGAGCGCGGGAAGTTACACACGTGAATTCAGCAGGGTACGTGTATTTCAGGGGTGCGTGGAAAGTTCCACGCGTGATTCCATCATGGTACGTGTATATTAGGGGTGCGCGGGAAGTTCCACACACGAATGTCCTGTGTACGTATATTTCGGGGTGCGCGGGAAGTTTCACACGCAAATTCAGCAGGGTACGTGTATTTCAGGGGTGCGTGGGAAGTTCAACACACGAATGTCCTGGGTATGTGTATTTTGGGGTGCGTGGGAAGTTACACACGTGAATTCAGCAGGGTACGTGTATTTCAGGGGTGCGTGGGAAGTTCCACACGCAATTCCATCAGGGTACGTGTATATCAGGGGTGCGCGGGAAGTTCCACATGGGAATGTCCTGTGTACGTGTATTTCGCGGTGCGCGGGAAGTTTCACACGCAAATTCAGCAGGGTACGTGTATATCAGGGGTGCACGGGAAGTTCCACATGCGAATGTCCTGTGTAGGTGTATTTCGGGGTGCGCGGGAAGTTACACACATGAATTCAGCAGGGTACGTGTATTTCAGGGGTGCGTGGGAAGTTCCACATGTGATTCCATCAGGGTACGTGTATATCAGGGGTGCGCGGGAAGTTCCACACGCGAATGTCCTGTGTACGTGTATTTCTGGGTGCGCAGGAAGTTCCACACGTGATTTCAGCAGTGTACGTGTATTTCAGGGGTTCCGTGGACTACTACATGTGAATTGGCTGTGTGGGTCCTCCCTGGTGTTCGCTCTACAACCTCCATGGCCCCTGCAGGCAGCCCACACCACGGGGGACTACCCTGCACCCCTGCTCATGTCCAGCAGGCTGCCCATCCACCATGGGCATGCCCCCCAGCCAAGCCACATGTCACCTTGCACTACTGATCAACAATGCATGTCTCCCAGCACCCCCACCCCATAGCAGTGCAGGGAACCCTCCACCAGGCCCCCACACATGTCTCCCAGCACCCCCACCCCCAGCAGTGCAGGGCACCCTCCACCAGGCCCCCACACATGTCTCCCAGCACCCCCACCCCCCAGCAGTGCAGGGCACCCTCCAACAGGCCCCCACTCCTGTCTTCCTGCACCCCCATCCCCCACCAGTCAGGGGCACCCTCCACCAGGCCCCCACTCCTGTCTCCCTGCACCCCAAGCACCCACCAGTCAGGGGCACCCTCCACCAGGCCCCACACATGTCTCCCAGCACCCCCACCCCCCAGCAGTCAGGGGCACCCTCCACCAGGCCCCCACACATGTCTCCCAGCACCCCCACCCCCCACCCCCCAGAATTGCGAGGCACCTGCCAGCAGGCCCCCATTCATGTCCCACTCATGTCCCCCTGCACCCCCACGACCCAGCATTGCGAGGTACCTGCCAGCAGGCCCCCACTCCTGTCTCCCAGCACCCCCACCCCCCAGCAGTGTAGTGCACCCTCCACCAGGCCCCCACTCCTGTCTCCCAGCACCCCCACCCCCCACCAGTCAGGGGAACCCTCCAGCAGGCCCCCACACATGTCTCCCAGCACCCCCACCCCCCAGCATTGCGAGGCACCTGCCAGCAGGCCCCCACTCATGTCCCACTCATGTCCCCCTGCACTCACACCCCCCAGCATTGCGAGGCATCTGCCAGCAGGCCCCCACTCCTGTCTCCCTGCACCCCCACCCCCACCAGTCAGGGGCACCCTCCACCAGGCCCCCATTCCTGTCTCCCAGCACCCCCACCCCCCAGCAGTGCAGGGCACCCTCCACCAGGCCCCCACTCCTGTCTCCCAGCACCCCACCCCCCACCAGTCACGGGCACCCTCCACCAGGTCCCCACACATGTCTCCCAGCACCCCCACACCCCAGCATTGCGAGGCACCTGCCAGCAGGCCCCCACACATGTCCCACTCATGTCCCCCTGCACCCCCACCCCCCAGCATTGCGAGGCACCTGCCAGCAGGCCCCCACTCCTGTCTCCCAGCACCCCCACTCCCCACCAGTCAGGGGCACCCTCCACCAGGCCCCCACTCCTGTCTCCCTGCACCCCCACCCCCCACCAGTCAGGGGCACCCTCCACCAGGCCCCCACTCCTGTCTCCCAACACCCCCACCCCCCACCAGTCAGGGGCACCCTCCACCAGGCCCCCACACATGTCTCCCAGCACCCCCACCCCCCAGCACTGCGAGGCACCTGCCAGCAGGCCCCCACTCATGTCCCACTCATGTCCCCCTGCACCCCCACCCCCAGCATTGCGAGGCACCTGCCAGCAGGCCCCCACTCCTGTCTCCCAGCACCCCCACCCCCCTCCAGTCAGGGGCACCCTCCACCAGGCCCCCACTCCTGTCTCCCTGCACCCCCACCCACCACCAGTCAGGGGCACCCTCCAACAGGCCCCCACTCCTGTCTCCCTGCACCCCCACCCTCCACCAGTCAGGGGCACCCTCCACCAGGCCCCCACTCCTGTCTCCCTGCACCCCCACCCCCCACCAGTCAGGGGCACCCTCCACCAGGCCCCCACACATGTCTCCCAGCACCCCCACCCCCAGCATTGTGAGGCACCTGCCAGCAGGCCCCCACTCCTGTCTCCCAGCACCCCCACCCCCCAGCAGTGCAGGGCACCCTCCACCAGGCCCCCACTCCTGTCTCCCAGCACCCCCACCCCCCACCAGGCAGGGGAACCCTCCACCAGGCCCCCACACATGTCTCCCAGCACCCCCACCCCCCAGCATTGCGATGCACCTGCCAGCAGGCCCCCACTCATGTCCCACTCATGTCCCCCTGCACTCACACCCCCCAGCATTGCGAGACACCTAGCAGGCCCCCACTCCTGTCTCCCTGCACCCCCACCCCCCACCAGTCAGGGGCACCCTCCACCAGGCCCCTACTCCTGTCTCCCAGCACCCCCACCCCCCAGCAGTGCAGGGCACCCTCCACCAGGCCCCCACTCCTGTCTCCCAGCACCCCCACTCCCCCACCAGTCAGGGGCACCCCCCACCAGGCCCCCACACATGTCTCCCAGCACCCCCACCCCCCAGCATTGTGAGGCACCTGCCAGCAGGCCCCCACTCCTGTCTCCCAGCACCCCCACCCCCCAGCAGTGCTGGGCACCCTCCACCAGGCTCCCACTCCTGTCTCCCAGCACCCCCATCCCCCACCAGTCAGGGGCACCCTCCACCAGGCCCCCACACATGTCTCCCAGCACTCCCACCCCCCAGCATTGCGAGGCACCTGCCAGCAGGCCCCCACTCATGTCCCACTCATGTCCCCCTGCACCCCCACCCCCCAGCATTGCGAGGCACCTGCCAGCAGGCCCCCACTCCTGTCTCCCAGCACCCCCACCCCCCTCCAGTCAGGGGCACCCTCGACCAGGCCCCCACTCCTGTCTCCCTGCACCCCCACCCACCACCAGTCAGGGGCACCCTCCAACAGGCCCCACTCCTGTCTCCCTGCACCCCCACCCCCCACCATCCAGAGGCACCCTCCACCAGGCCCCCACTCCTGTCTCCCTGCACCCCCACCCCCCACCAGTCAGGGGCACCCTCCACCAGGCCCCACACATGTCTCCCAGCACCCCCACCCCCCAGCATTGCGAGGCACCTGCCAGCAGGCCCCCACTCCTGTCTCCCTGCACCCCCACCCCCCACCAGTCAGGGGCACCCTCCACCAGGCCCCCACTCCTGTCTCCCAGCACCCCCACCCCCCAGCGGTCAGGGGCACCCTCCACCAGGCCCCCACACATGTCTCCCAGCACCCCCACCCCCAGCATTGCGAGGCACCTGCCAGCAGGCCCCCACTCATGCCCCACTCATGTCCCCCTGCACCTCCACCCCCACGCCCCAGCATTGCGAGGCACCTGCCAGCAGGCCCCCACTCATGTCCCACTCATGTCCCCCTGCACCCCCACCCCCCAGCATTGCGAGGCACATGCCAGCAGGCCCCCACTCCTGTCTCCCTGCACCCCCACCAGTCAGGGGCACCCTCCACCAGGGCCCCACTCCTGTTTCCCTGCATCCCCAAACCCCACCAGTCAGGGGCACCCTCCACCAGGCCCCCACTCATGTCTCCCAGCACCCCCACCCCCCACCAGTCAGGGGCACCCTCCACCAGGCCCCCACTCCTGTCTCCCTGCACCCCCACCCCCCACCAGTCAGGGGCATCCTCCACCAGGCCCCCACATATGTCTCCCAGCACCCCCACTCCCCAGCATTGCGAGGCACCTACCAGCAGGCCCCCACTCCTGTCTCCCTGCACCCCCACCCCCCACCAGTCAGGGGCACCCTCCACCAGGCCCCCACTCCTATCTCCTAGCACCCCCACCCCCCCTGCAGTCAGGGGCACCCTCCACCAGGCCCCCATTCATGTCTCCCAGCACCCCCACCCCCCAGCATTGTGAGGCACCTGCCAGCAGGCCCCCACTCATGTCCCACTCATGTCCCCTGCACCCCCACCCCCCAGCATTGCGAGGCACCTGCCAGCAGGCCTCCACTCCTGTCTCCCTGCACCCCCAGCCCGCACCAGTCAGGGGCACCCTCCACCAGGCCCCCACTCCTGTCTCCCTGCATCCCCACACCCCACCAGTCAGCGGCGCCCTCCACCAGGCCCCCACTCATGTCTCCCAGCACCCCCACCCCCCAGCATTGCGAGGCACCTGCCAGCAGGCCCTGACACATGTCCCCCAGCCAACACGTCATCACAATCTAGATCCCTGGCCCTTATGGGCAGCCTCCACATGCCAAACACCCACCAAAGTATTGCATCAACCCACTCAGAATTGCCAATTACATGATACAACCCCAATGGCAAGTATGTAAATGAACACATTTCCCTCACATACACACAATGGGTGTAAGTGAATGTCAAAACCCATATCATGACATGCATGAACCAATGATATGATACTACACATTGAATTTTGATGGAAAAAATGTATTAAAAGCAACATAAATGGGATTAAAAATAAACAAACGACAATGGGAATTAAAATCAAAAAAGCAGCATGTCCGTAAAATAATGAAAAACCACAAATCATAATCCAAAGGAAAGGTGTCCAAAGTCACACTTCAAAAAAGTACATCCAAGGGAAAAACAAAACCAAAAACCATTGCTCCACGGGTAAATCAAAAAGAAAATCCATAATCCAACAGTCAACTATATACAGATAAACAATCCAGGGTCCATGATCCCAACTGAAGAAATGAAACCTATCTAAAAATACTACGTAGTAAAAAAACTATATACAAAAATATTGGCCATTGTCCAAAAGATCCAAAATCAAGACAAAAGCAAAGGAAACCTAACACTAACTACATAACTATTTACAAGGGCAGCGGGCTAGTCCAACGGCTCACTGGATGTTGTCACGGGCCAGGGCATCATCGAACTCCTGTTCAATGGCTTGGAGGCGGGCATGTTCCCTTGCCCTGAGGTCTCGCAGGGATAAAGCAGTGTCCAGCTCCAACTCCCTCCGAAGACCCTCGAGGCACTCAGCCCGCCTCAGCGCCCTCCGCATTGAGTTCTCCGCCCTGACCATTGTGAGCCGTTCCTCCTATACCTGCTGCCGCTCCGCACCTATTTGCTGGCCCAACCGCTCCCACACGGAAGCCACTCCCATTGCAGGGTTCTCCCGCCCTCCGGCCGATGCCTGCACCCCTGATGTTGATGGCCCCGAGCCATGATGCCTCCCACGTCGAGCCTGCCGCTGCCTCTGACGCAACTGCCTGTGACAGAACGACGGCATCCAGGCTGATGGAATCCACCGACGCCGTCGTGCACGTGCCCTGCCCGATGATGCCGTCACATCCTCCATCTGCTGGGGTCCAGTTGCTGGTGTGTCCACCCCTGCTGGACCTCCGACTCCCGACTGTGGCAGGGATGGGATCCCCACCGAGTTGGCTGCATTGGTCGGGGCAGGTCCACAGGGGGCCCTGGTGGCATCTGGGCCGGAAGACGGCATGGATAACGACTGGCGCATAACCTCCACAGATGAGGAGAGGGTCGCCAAAGTGCCTGACACATGTATGAGACCCCCGACCACAATCGCTCCCAACTGGGCCACGTTGGCACGGTGCTCTTCGTGATGACGTGCGTGCTCCCCCCGGGAAGCACGCACCTCATCACGGATGACACCTGTGCGCAACGCAACACCAATCAGGACCTTCTCCATACGGCCAGGGGTCCCCTCGTCCGCAGGTGGAGGGGAGTCAGATAACATGGACATCCCCCCTACCTGCGGACAGTTGCGCAGCGAGCCTGCAGCAGCGCCAGTTACGCCCCCAAGAACGCCCCTTGCGCAGGGAAGAGCCATCAAAATCCCCAATCCACCGCAAAGGGTTGCGCTAACCCTGTACCAGCACGGCAAGCGGGGTACGTGCATCACTGGGGTGCGCAGGAAGTTTCTCACGTGATTTCAGCTGGGTACGTGTATTACTGGGGTGCGCGGCAAGTTTCACACGCGATTGGCCCTGTGCGAGCGGGGTACGTGTATTACTGGGGTGCGCGGGAAGTTTCACACGCGAATTCAGCAGAGTACGTGTATTTCAGGGGTGTGCGGGAAGTTCCACACGCGATTCCATCAGGGTACGTGTATATCAGGGGTGCGCGGGAAGTTTCATACGCGATTTCAGCTGGGTATGTGTATTTCAGGGGTGCGCGGGAAGTTTGACACGCGAATGTCCTAGGTACGTGTATTTCGGGGTGCGCGTGAAGTTACACACGCAAATTCAGCAGGGTACGTGTATTTCAGGGGTGCGCGGGAAGTTCCACACGCGATTCCATCAGGGTACGTGTATATCAGGGGTGCGCGGGAAGTTCCACATGCGATTCAATCAGGGTACGTGTATTTCAGGGGTGCGCGGGAAGTTCCACACGCGATTGGCCCCGTGCGAGCGGGGTACGTGTATTACTGGGGTGCGCGGGAAGTTTCACACGTGATTTCAGCTGGGTACGTGTATTTCAGGGGTGCGCGGGAAGTTCCACACGCGAATGTCCTCGGTATGTGTATTTCGGGGTGCGCGGGAAGTTACACACATGAATTCAGCAGGGTACGTGTATTTCAGGGGTGCGTGGGAAGTTCCACACGCGATTCCATCAGGGTACGTGTATATCAGGGGTGCACGGGAAGTTCAACACACGAATGTCCTGGGTATGTGTATTTCAGGGTGCGCGGGAAGTTACACACGTGAATTCAGCAGGGTACGTGTATTTCAGGGGTGCGTGGGAAGTTCCACGCGTGATTCCATCATGGTACGTGTATATCAGGGGTGCGCGGGAAGTTCCACACACGAATGTCCTGTGTACGTATATTTCGGGGTGCGCGGGAAGTTTCACACGCGAATTCAGCAGGGTACGTGTATTTCAGGGGTGCGTGGGAAGTTCAACACACGAATGTCCTGGGTATGTGTATTTCGGGGTGCGTGGGAAGTTACACACGTGAATTCAGCAGGGTACGTGTATTTCAGGGGTGCGTGGGAAGTTCCACACGCAATTCCATCAGGGTACGTGTATATCAGGGGTGTGTGGGAAGTTCCACATGGGAATGTCCTGTGTACGTGTATTTCGCGGTGCGCGGGAAGTTTCACACGCAAATTCAGCAGGGTAGGTGTATATCAGGGGTGCACGGGAAGTTCCACATGCGAATGTCCTGTGTAGGTGTATTTCGGGGTGCGCGGGAAGTTACACACATGAATTCAGCAGGGTACGTGTATTTCAGGGGTGCGTGGGAAGTTCCACATGTGATTCCATCAGGGTACGTGTATATCAGGGGTGCGCGGGAAGTTCCACACGCGAATGTCCTGTGTACGTGTATTTCTGGGTGCGCAGGAAGTTCCACACGTGATTTCAGCAGTGTACGTGTATTTCAGGGGTTCCGTGGACTACTACATGTGAATTGGCTGTGTGGGTCCTCCCGGGTGTTCGCTCTACAACCTCCATGGCCCCTGCAGGCAGCCCACACCACGGGGGACTACCCTGCACCCCTGCTCATGTCCAGCAGGCAGCCCATCCACCATGGGCATGCCCCCCAGCCAAGCCACATGTCACCTTGCACTACTGATCAACAATGCATGTCTCCCAGCACCCCCACCCCATAGCAGTGCAGGGAACCCTCCACCAGGCCCCCACACATGTCTCCCAGCACCCCCACCCCCAGCAGTGCAGGGCACCCTCCACCAGGCCCCCACACATGTCTCCCAGCACCACCACCCCCCAGCAGTGCAGGGCACCCTCCAACAGGCCCCCACTCCTGTCTTCCTGCACCCCCATCCCCCACCAGTCAGGGGCACCCTCCACCAGGCCCCCACTCCTGTCTCCCTGCACCCCAAGCACCCACCAGTCAGGGGCACCCTCCACCAGGCCCCACACATGTCTCCCAGCACCCCCACCCCCCAGCAGTCAGGGGCACCCTCCAGCAGGCCCCCACACATGTCTCCCAGCACCCCCACCCCCCACCCCCCAGAATTGCGAGGCACCTGCCAGCAGGCCCCCATTCATGTCCCACTCATGTCCCCCTGCACCCCCACGACCCAGCATTGCGAGGTACCTGCCAGCAGGCCCCCACTCCTGTCTCCCAGCACCCCCACCCCCCAGCAGTGTAGTGCACCCTCCACCAGGCCCCCACTCCTGTCTCCCAGCACCCCCACCCCCCACCAGTCAGGGGAACCCTCCAGCAGGCCCCCACACATGTCTCCCAGCACCCCCACCCCCCAGCATTGCGAGGCACCTGCCAGCAGGCCCCCACTCATGTCCCACTCATGTCCCCCTGCACTCACACCCCCCAGCATTGCGAGGCATCTGCCAGCAGGCCCCCACTCCTGTCTCCCTGCACCCCCACCCCCACCAGTCAGGGGCACCCTCCACCAGGCCCCCACTCCTGTCTCCCAGCACCCCCACCCCCCAGCAGTGCAGGGCACCCTCCACCAGGCCCCCACTCCTGTCTCCCAGCACCCCACCCCCCACCAGTCACGGGCACCCTCCACCAGGTCCCCACACATGTCTCCCAGCACCCCCACACCCCAGCATTGCGAGGCACCTGCCAGCAGGCCCCCACTCATGTCCCACTCATGTCCCCCTGCACCCCCACCCCCCAGCATTGCGAGGCACCTGCCAGCAGGCCCCCACTCCTGTCTCCCAGCACCCCCACTCCCCACCAGTCAGGGGCACCCTCCGCCAGGCCCCCACTCCTGTCTCCCTGCACCTCCACACCCCACCAGTCAGGGGCACCCTCCACCAGGCCCCCACTCCTGTCTCCCAACACCCCCACCCCCCACCAGTCAGGGGCACCCTCCACCAGGCCCCCACACATGTCTCCCAGCACCCCCACCCCCAGCACTGCGAGGCACCTGCCAGCAGGCACCCACTCATGTCCCACTCATGTCCCCCTTCACCCCCACCCCCAGCATTGCGAGGCACCTGCCAGCAGGCCCCCACTCCTGTCTCCCAGCACCCCCACCCCCCTCCAGTCAGGGGCACCCTCCACCAGGCCCCCACTCCTGTCTCCCTGCACCCCCACCCACCACCAGTCAGGGGCACCCTCCAATAGGCCCCCACTCCTGTCTCCCTGCACCCCCACCCTCCACCAGTCAGGGGCACCCTCCACCAGGCCCCCACTCCTGTCTCCCTGCACCCCCACCCCCCACCAGTCAGGGGCACCCTCCACCAGGCCCCCACACATGTCTCCCAGCACCCCCACCCCCAGCATTGTGAGGCACCTGCCAGCAGGCCCCCACTCCTGTCTCCCAGCACCCCCACCCCCCAGCAGTGCAGGGCACCCTCCACCAGGCCCCTACTCCTGTCTCCCAGCACCCCCACCCCCCACCAGGCAGGGGAACCCTCCACCAGGCCCCCACACATGTCTCCCAGCACCCCCACCCCCCAGCATTGCGATGCACCTGCCAGCAGGCCCCCACTCATGTCCCACTCATGTCCCCCTGCACTCACACCCCCCAGCATTGCGAGACACCTAGCAGGCCCCCACTCCTGTCTCCCTGCACCCCCACCCCCCACCAGTCAGGGGCACCCTCCACCAGGCCCCTACTCCTGTCTCCCAGCACCCCCACCCCCCAGCAGTGCAGGGCACCCTCCACCAGGCCCCCACTCCTGTCTCCCAGCACCCCCTCTCCCCCACCAGTCAGGGGCACCCCCCACCAGGCCCCCACACATGTCTCCCAGCACCCCCACCCCCCAGCATTGTGAGGCACCTGCCAGCAGGCCCCCACTCCTGTCTCCCAGCACCCCCACCCCGCAGCAGTGCTGGGCACCCTCCACCAGGCCCCCACTCCTGTCTCCCAGCACCCCCATCCCCCACCAGTCAGGGGCACCCTCCACCAGGCCCCCACACATGTCTCCCAGCACTCCCACCCCCCAGCATTGCGAGGCACCTGCCAGCAGGCCCCCACTCATGTCCCACTCATGTCCCCCTGCACCCCCACCCCCCAGCATTGCGAGGCACCTGCCAGCAGGCCCCCACTCCTGTCTCCCAGCACCCCCACCCCCCTCCAGTCAGGGGCACCCTCGACCAGGCCCCCACTCCTGTCTCCCTGCACCCCCACCCACCACCAGTGAGGGGCACCCTCCAACAGGCCCCACTCCTGTCTCCCTGCACCCCCACCCCCCACTATCCAGAGGCACCCTCCACCAGGCCCCCACTCCTGTCTCCCTGCACCCCCACCCCCCACCAGTCAGGGGCACCCTCCACCAGGCCCCACACATGTCTCCCAGCACCCCCACCCCCCAGCATTGCGAGGCACCTGCCAGCAGGCCCCCACTCCTGTCTCCCTGCACCCCCACCCCCCACCAGTCAGGGGCACCCTCCACCAGGCCCCCACTCCTGTCTCCCAGCACCCCCACCCCCCAGCGGTCAGGGGCACCCTCCACCAGGCCCCCACACATGTCTCCCAGCACCCCCACCCCCAGCATTGCGAAGCACCTGCCAGCAGGCCCCCACTCATGCCCCACTCATGTCCCCCTGCACCTCCACCCCCACGCCCCAGCATTGCGAGGCACCTGCCAGCAGGCCCCCACTCATGTCCCACTCATGTCCCCCTGCACCCCCACCCCCCAGCATTGCGAGGCACATGCCAGCAGGCCCCCACTCCTGTCTCCCTGCACCCCCACCAGTCAGGGGCACCCTCCACCAGGCCCCCACTCCTGTTTCCCTGCATCCCCAAACCCCACCAGTCAGGGGCACCCTCCACCAGGCCCCCACTCATGTCTCCCAGCACCCCCACCCCCCACCAGTCAGGGGCACCCTCCACCAGGCCCCCACTCCTGTCTCCCTGCACCCCCACCCCCCACCAGTCAGGGGCATCCTCCACCAGGCCCCCACATATGTCTCCCAGCACCCCCACTCCCCAGCATTGCGAGGCACCTGCCAGCAGGCCCCCACTCCTGTCTCCCTGCACCCCCACCCCCCACCTGTCAGGGGCACCCTCCACCAGGCCCCCACTCCTATCTCCTAGCACCCCCACCCCCCCAGCAGTCAGGGGCACCCTCCACCAGGCCCCCACTCATGTCTCCCAGCACCCCCACCCCCCAGCATTGTGAGGCACCTGCCAGCAGGCCCCCACTCATGTCCCACTCATGTCCCCTGCACCCCCACCCCCCAGCATTGCGAGGCACCTGCCAGCAGGCCTCCACTCCTGTCTCCCTGCACCCCCAGCCCGCACCAGTCAGGGGCACCCTCCACCAGGCCCCCACTCCTGTCTCCCTGCATCCCCACACCCCACCAGTCAGCGGCGCCCTCCACCAGGCCCCCACTCATGTCTCCCAGCACCCCCACCCCCCAGCATTGCGAGGCACCTGCCAGCAGGCCCTGACACATGTCCCCCAGCCAACACGTCATCACAATCTAGATCCCTGGCCCTTATGGGCAGCCTCCACATGCCAAACACCCACCAAAGTATTGCATCCACCCACTCAGAATTGCCAATTACATGATACAACCCCAATGGCAAGTATGTAAATGAACACATTTCCCTCACATACACACAATGGGTGTAAGTGAATGTCAAAACCCATATCATGACATGCATGAACCAATGATATGATACTACACATTGAATTTTGATGGAAAAAATGTATTAAAAGCAACATAAATGGGATTAAAAATAAACAAACGACAATGGGAATTAATATCAAAAAAGCAGCATGTCCGTAAAATAATGAAAAACCACAAATCATAATCCAAAGGAAAGGTGTCCAAAGTCACACTTCAAAAAAGTACATCCAAGGGAAAAACAAAACCAAAAACCATTGCACCACGGGTAAATCAAAAAGAAAATCCATAATCCAACAGTCAACTATATACAGATAAACAATCCAGGGTCCATGATCCCAACTGAAGAAATGAAACCTATCTAAAAATACTACGTAGTAAAAAAACTATATACAAAAATATTGGCCATTGTCCAAAAGATCCAAAATCAAGACAAAAGCAAAGGAAACCTAACACTAACTACATAACTATTTACAAGGGCAGCGGGCTAGTCCAACGGCTCACTGGATGTTGTCACGGGCCAGGGCATCATCGAACTCCTGTTCAATGGCTTGGAGGCGGGCATGTTCCCTTGCCCCGAGGTCTCGCAGGGATAAAGCAGTGTCCAGCTCCAACTCCCTCCGAAGACCCTCGAGGCACTCAGCCCGCCTCAGCGCCCTCCGCATTGAGTTCTCCGCCCTGACCATTGTGAGCCGTTCCTCCTATACCTGCTGCCGCTCCGCACCTATTTGCTGGCCCAACCGCTCCCACACGGAAGCCACTCCCATTGCAGGGTTCTCCCGCCCTCCGGCCGATGCCTGCACCCCTGATGTTGATGGCCCCGAGCCATGATGCCTCCCACGTCGAGCCTGCCGCTGCCTCTGACGCAACTGCCTGTGACAGAACGACGGCATCCAGGCTGATGGAATCCACCGACGCCGTCGTGCACGTGCCCTGCCCGATGATGCCGTCACATCCTCCATCTGCTGGGGTCCAGTTGCTGGTGTGTCCACCCCTGCTGGACCTCCGACTCCCGACTGTGGCAGGGATGGGATCCCCACCGAGTTGGCTGCATTGGTCGGGGCAGGTCCACAGGGGGCCCTGGTGGCATCTGGGCCGGAAGACGGCATGGATAACGACTGGCGCATAACCTCCACAGATGAGGAGAGGGTCGCCAAAGTGCCTGACACATGTATGAGACCCCCGACCACGACCGCTCCCAACTGGGCCACGTTGGCACGGTGCTCTTCGTGATGACGTGCGTGCTCCCCCCGGGAAGCACGCACCTCATCACGGATGACACCTGTGCGCAACGCAACACCAATCAGGACCTTCTCCATACGGCCAGGGGTCCCCTCGTCCGCAGGTGGAGGGGAGTCAGATAACATGGACATCCCCCCTACCTGCGGACAGTTGCGCAGCGAGCCTGCAGCAGCGCCAGTTACGCCCCCAAGAACGCCCCTTGCGCAGGGAAGAGCCATCAAAATCCCCAATCCACCGCAAAGGGTTGCGCTAACCCTGTACCAGCACGGCAAGCGGGGTACGTGCATCACTGGGGTGCGCAGGAAGTTTCTCACGTGATTTCAGCTGGGTACGTGTATTACTGGGGTGCGCGGCAAGTTTCACACGCGATTGGCCCTGTGCGAGCGGGGTACGTGTATTACTGGGGTGCGCGGGAAGTTTCACACGCGAATTCAGCAGAGTACGTGTATTTCAGGGGTGTGCGGGAAGTTCCACACGCGATTCCATCAGGGTACGTGTATATCAGGGGTGCGCGGGAAGTTTCATACGCGATTTCAGCTGGGTATGTGTATTTCAGGGGTGCGCGGGAAGTTTGACACGCGAATGTCCTAGGTACGTGTATTTCGGGGTGCGCGTGAAGTTACACACGCAAATTCAGCAGGGTACGTGTATTTCAGGGGTGCGCGGGAAGTTCCACACGCGATTCCATCAGGGTACGTGTATATCAGGGGTGCGCGGGAAGTTCCACATGCGATTCAATCAGGGTACGTGTATTTCAGCGGTGCGCGGGAAGTTCCACACGCGATTGGCCCCGTGCGAGCGGGGTACGTGTATTACTGGGGTGCGCGGGAAGTTTCACACGTGATTTCAGCTGGGTACGTGTATTTCAGGGGTGCGCGGGAAGTTCCACACGCGAATGTCCTCGGTATGTGTATTTCGGGGTGCGCGGGAAGTTACACACATGAATTCAGCAGGGTACGTGTATTTCAGGGGTGCGTGGGAAGTTCCACACGCGATTCCATCAGGGTACGTGTATATCAGGGGTGCACGGGAAGTTCAACACACGAATGTCCTGGGTATGTGTATTTCAGGGTGCGCAGGAAGTTACACACGTGAATTCAGCAGGGTACGTGTATTTCAGGGGTGCGTGGGAAGTTCCACGCGTGATTCCATCATGGTACGTGTATATCAGGGGTGCGCGGGAAGTTCCACACACGAATGTCCTGTGTACGTATATTTCGGGGTGCGCGGGAAGTTTCACACGCAAATTCAGCAGGGTACGTGTATTTCAGGGGTGCGTGGGAAGTTCAACACACGAATGTCCTGGGTATGTGTATTTCGGGGTGCGTGGGAAGTTACACACGTGAATTCAGCAGGGTACGTGTATTTCAGGGGTGCGTGGGAAGTTCCACACGCAATTCCATCAGGGTACGTGTATATCAGGGGTGCGCGGGAAGTTCCTCATGGGAATGTCCTGTGTACGTGTATTTCGCGGTGCGCGGGAAGTTTCACACGCAAATTCAGCAGGGTACGTGTATATCAGGGGTGCACGGGAAGTTCCACATGCGAATGTCCTGTGTAGGTGTATTTCGGGGTGCGCGGGAAGTTACACACATGAATTCAGCAGGGTACGTGTATTTCAGGGGTGCGTGGGAAGTTCCACATGTGATTCCATCAGGGTACGTGTATATCAGGGGTGCGCGGGAAGTTCCACACGCGAATGTCCTGTGTACGTGTATTTCTGGGTGCGCAGGAAGTTCCACACGTGATTTCAGCAGTGTACGTGTATTTCAGGGGTTCCGTGGACTACTACATGTGAATTGGCTGTGTGGGTCCTCCCTGGTGTTCGCTCTACAACCTCCATGGCCCCTGCAGGCAGCCCACACCACGGGGGACTACCCTGCACCCCTGCTCATGTCCAGCAGGCAGCCCATCCACCATGGGCATGCCCCCCAGCCAAGCCACATGTCACCTTGCACTACTGATCAACAATGCATGTCTCCCAGCACCCCCACCCCATAGCAGTGCAGGGAACCCTCCACCAGGCCCCCACACATGTCTCCCAGCACCCCCACCCCCAGCAGTGCAGGGCACCCTCCACCAGGCCCCCACACATGTCTCCCAGCACCCCCACCCCCCAGCAGTGCAGGGCACCCTCCAACAGGCCCCCACTCCTGTCTTCCTGCACCCCCATCCCCCACCAGTCAGGGGCACCCTCCACCAGGCCCCCACTCCTGTCTCCCTGCACCCCAAGCACCCACCAGTCAGGGGCACCCTCCACCAGGCCCCACACATGTCTCCCAGCACCCCCACCCCCCAGCAGTCAGGGGCACCCTCCACCAGGCCCCCACACATGTCTCCCAGCACCCCCACCCCCCACCCCCCAGAATTGCGAGGCACCTGCCAGCAGGCCCCCACTCCTGTCTCCCTGCACCCCCACCAGTCAGGGGCACCCTCCACCAGGCCCCCACTCCTGTTTCCCTGCATCCCCAAACCCCACCAGTCAGGGGCACCCTCCACCAGGCCCCCACTCATGTCTCCCAGCACCCCCACTCCCCACCAGTCAGGGGCACCCTCCACCAGGCCCCCACTCCTGTCTCCCTGCACCTCCACCCCCCACCAGTCAGGGGCACCCTCCACCAGGCCCCCACTCCTGTCTCCCAACACCCCCACCCCCCACCAGTCAGGGGCACCCTCCACCAGGCCCCCACACATGTCTCCCAGCACCCCCACCCCCCAGCACTGCGAGGCACCTGCCAGCAGGCCCCCACTCATGTCCCACTCATGTCCCCCTGCACCCCCACCCCCAGCATTGCGAGGCACCTGCCAGCAGGCCCCCACTCCTGTCTCCCAGCACCCCCACCCCCCTCCAGTCAGGGGCACCCTCCACCAGGCCCCCACTCCTGTCTCCCTGCACCCCCACCCACCACCAGTCAGGGGCACCCTCCAACAGGCCCCCACTCCTGTCTCCCTGCACCCCCACCCTCCACCAGTCAGGGGCACCCTCCACCAGGCCCCCACTCCTGTCTCCCTGCACCCCCACCCCCCACCAGTCAGGGGCACCCTCCACCAGGCCCCCACACATGTCTCCCAGCACCCCCACCCCCAGCATTGTGAGGCACCTGCCAGCAGGCCCCCACACCTGTCTCCCAGCACCCCCACCCCCCAGCAGTGCAGGGCACCCTCCACCAGGCCCCCACTCCTGTCTCCCAGCACCCCCACCCCCCACCAGGCAGGGGAACCCTCCACCAGGCCCCCACACATGTCTCCCAGCACCCCCACCCCCCAGCATTGCGATGCACCTGCCAGCAGGCCCCCACTCATGTCCCACTCATGTCCCCCTGCACTCACACCCCCCAGCATTGCGAGACACCAAGCAGGCCCCCACTCCTGTCTCCCTGTACCCCCACCCCCCACCAGTCAGGGGCACCCTCCACCAGGCCCCTACTCCTGTCTCCCAGCACCCCCACCCCCCAGCAGTGCAGGGCACCCTCCACCAGGCCCCCACTCCTGTCTCCCAGCACCCCCTCTCCCCCACCAGTCAGGGGCACCCCCCACCAGGCCCCCACACATGTCTCCCAGCACCCCCACCCCCCAGCATTGTGAGGCACCTGCCAGCAGGCCCCCACTCCTGTCTCCCAGCACCCCCACCCCCCAGCAGTGCTGGGCACCCTCCACCAGGCCCCCACTCCTGTCTCCCAGCACCCCCATCCCCCACCAGTCAGGGGCACCCTCCACCAGGCCCCCACACAGGTCTCCCAGCACTCCCACCCCCCAGCATTGCGAGGCACCTGCCAGCAGGCCCCCACTCATGTCCCACTCATGTCCCCCTGCACCCCCACCCCCCAGCATTGCGAGGCACCTGCCAGCAGGCCCCCACTCCTGTCTCCCAGCACCCCCACCCCCCTCCAGTCAGGGGCACCCTCGACCAGGCCCCCACTCCTGTCTCCCTGCACCCCCACCCACCACCAGTCAGGGGCACCCT
Source organism: Ambystoma mexicanum (assembly GCF_040938575.1). Taxonomy (NCBI): domain Eukaryota; kingdom Metazoa; phylum Chordata; class Amphibia; order Caudata; family Ambystomatidae; genus Ambystoma; species Ambystoma mexicanum. Next base: position 577,633,366 of record NC_090925.1, read on the forward strand.
CCAACAGGCCCCACTCCTGTCTCCCTGCACCCCCACCCCCCACCATCCAGAGGCACCCTCCACCAGGCCCCCACTCCTGTCTCCCTGCACCCCCACCCCCCACCAGTCAGGGGCACCCTCCACCAGGCCCCACACATGTCTCCCAGCACCCCCACCCCCCAGCATTGCGAGGCACCTGCCAGCAGGCCCCCACTCCTGTCTCCCTGCACCCCCACCCCCCACCAGTCAGGGGCACCCTCCACCAGGCCCCCACTCCTGTCTCCCAGCACCCCCACCCCCCAGCGGTCAGGGGCACCCTCCACCAGGCCCCCACACATGTCTCCCAGCACCCCCACCCCCAGCATTGCGAGGCACCTGCCAGCAGGCCCCCACTCATGCCCCACTCATGTCCCCCTGCACCTCCACCCCCACGCCCCAGCATTGCGAGGCACCTGCCAGCAGGCCCCCACTCATGTCCCACTCATATCCCCCTGCACCCCCACCCCCCAGCATTGCGAGGCACATGCCAGCAGGCCCCCACTCCTGTCTCCCTGCACCCCCACCAGTCAGGGGCACCCTCCACCAGGCCCCCACTCCTGTTTCCCTGCATCCCCAAACCCCACCAGTCAGGGGCACCCTCCACCAGGCCCCCACTCATGTCTCCCAGCACCCCCACCCCCCACCAGTCAGGGGCACCCTCCACCAGGCCCCCACTCCTGTCTCCCTGCACCCCCACCCCCCACCAGTCAGGGGCATCCTCCACCAGGCCCCCACATATGTCTCCCAGCACCCCCACTCCCCAGCATTGCGAGGCACCTGCCAGCAGGCCCCCACTCCTGTCTCCCTGCACCCCCACCCCCCACCAGTCAGGGGCACCCTCCACCAGGCCCCCACTCCTATCTCCTAGCACCCCCACCCCCCCAGCAGTCAGGGGCACCCTCCACCAGGCCCCTACTCATGTCTCCCAGCACCCCCACCCCCCAGCATTGTGAGGCACCTGCCAGCAGGCCCCCACTCATGTCCCACTCATGTCCCCTGCACCCCCACCCCCCAGCATTGCGAGGCACCTGCCAGCAGGCCTCCACTCCTGTCTCCCTGCACCCCCAGCCCGCACCAGTCAGGGGCACCCTCCACCAGGCCCCCACTCCTGTCTCCCTGCATCCCCACACCCCACCAGTCAGCGGCGCCCTCCACCAGGCCCCCACTCATGTCTCCCAGCACCCCCACCCCCCAGCATTGCGAGGCACCTGCCAGCAGGCCCTGACACATGTCCCCCAGCCAACACGTCATCACAATCTAGATCCCTGGCCCTTATGGGCAGCCTCCACATGCCAAACACCCACCAAAGTATTGCATCCACCCACTCAGAATTGCCAATTACATGATACAACCCCAATGGCAAGTATGTAAATGAACACATTTCCCTCACATACACACAATGGGTGTAAGTGAATGTCAAAACCCATATCATGACATGCATGAACCAATGATATGATACTACACATTGAATTTTGATGGAAAAAATGTATTAAAAGCAACATAAATGGGATTAAAAATAAACAAACGACAATGGGAATTAAAATCAAAAAAGCAGCATGTCCGTAAAATAATGAAAAACCACAAATCATAATCCAAAGGAAAGGTGTCCAAAGTCACACTTCAAAAAAGTACATCCAAGGGAAAAACAAAACCAAAAACCATTGCTCCACGGGTAAATCAAAAAGAAAATCCATAATCCAACAGTCAACTATATACAGATAAACAATCCAGGGTCCATGATCCCAACTGAAGAAATGAAACCTATCTAAAAATACTACGTAGTAAAAAAACTATATACAAAAATATTGGCCATTGTCCAAAAGATCCAAAATCAAGACAAAAGCAAAGGAAACCTAACACTAACTACATAACTATTTACAAGGGCAGCGGGCTAGTCCAACGCCTCACTGGATGTTGTCACGGGCCAGGGCATCATCGAACTCCTGTTCAATGGCTTGGAGGCGGGCATGTTCCCTTGCCCCGAGGTCTCGCAGGGATAAAGCAGTGTCCAGCTCCAACTCCCTCCGAAGACCCTCGAGGCACTCAGCCCGCCTCAGCGCCCTCCGCATTGAGTTCTCCGCCCTGACCATTGTGAGCCGTTCCTCCTATACCTGCTGCCGCTCCGCACCTATTTGCTGGCCCAACCGCTCCCACACGGAAGCCACTCCCATTGCAGGGTTCTCCCGCCCTCCGGCCGATGCCTGCACCCCTGATGTTGATGGCCCCGAGCCATGATGCCTCCCACGTCGAGCCTGCCGCTGCCTCTGACGCAACTGCCTGTGACAGAACGACGGCATCCAGGCTGATGGAATCCACCGACGCCGTCGTGCACATGCCCTGCCCGATGATGCCGTCACATCCTCCATCTGCTGGGGTCCAGTTGCTGGTGTGTCCACCCCTGCTGGACCTCCGACTCCCGACTGTGGCAGGGATGGGATCCCCACCGAGTTGGCTGCATTGGTCGGGGCAGGTCCACAGGGGGCCCTGGTGGCATCTGGGCCGGAAGACGGCATGGATAACGACTGGCGCATAACCTCCACAGATGAGGAGAGGGTCGCCAAAGTGCCTGACACATGTATGAGACCCCCGACCACGACCGCTCCCAACTGGGCCACGTTGGCACGGTGCTCTTCGTGATGACGTGCGTGCTCCCCCCGGGAAGCACGCACCTCATCACGGATGACACCTGTGCGCAACGCAACACCAATCAGGACCTTCTCCATACGGCCAGGGGTCCCCTCGTCCGCAGGTAAAGGGGAGTCAGATAACATGGACATCCCCCCTACCTGCGGACGGGCCTTGGATGGGGCATCCCTGCTGGTGCATGGTGGTGCAGTCACAGTGTCAGGGACAGTGACATGCACAGGCACCTCCACAGCGACCTGTGATGCCTCCTGTCCCTGCCCCTGGACTGCACCACTTGCACCAGCAGGGATGCCCCCACCAGGCCCCATGTGCGGCTCAGTAGCGGCCTCCTCCTCCTCTGTGGAAACCACCAACCTGGATGGCTCCACACCGTCTTCTGCATTTGCAAGCCCCTGTGGGGGCTCACCCACCCCTTCCGCTGCAGCCGTGGGGGCATCCCCGCCGCTTGCCTCCACAGTGCTGTCTCCGCCCTCTTCTTCACTTTGCGCTGCGTAGAGGGAGACATAGAACACAAGCGTCAGTGTACTGTACAATGGTCCCCTAGACAGGAAGCAATAGCAGATGAGTGGCACTGTCAAAGATCACTTGCATCATGTTCCTCCACAACACATGGGTCAGTGCAGGCAAAACACATGCAGTAACAGGCATGGCGCATGCTATGGACATAAGCAAACATGTCCAAGGGACTCTTGAAACATACAATGTTGTTTTTGAACTCACATGCATCATGGGTCATGCCTATCACATTCACACACTTCACCGTACTTTCATCCATCTGGACTCATACACCCCAGACACAGTGGATGCAAGGATCGCTATGCTGCATCAGTGGATGTGAACATTGACACAGACATGTGTCATGCATCCATGGCATTCACAAGTCACAGACACGCAGGTCAGACACACAGACATGTAAACCATACATGTACATGGAATCATCACCCATCCCTCACCCCCACCCATGTCCAGGAACAGAGACTGGCATGCTCTCATGTGTCCGTTCCGCATAGAGCTCCTCATGTAGCATTTAAACACATACACCAACCGTGTGCTTCACACATTACTGGTCTCACATGCATGACCATGATGTCCCTGCACACACACACGCGTACATGGCCTATGTCACACATACAGGCAAGTATCAGACAACCAGCACACTACAACATGCCCTGTCTCACACAGCAATGCCTGGACACTTACCGCTCGACTCCAGACGGGTCTGCCTCTCAAGGGCCTGGACGTGGAGCGCTGGGGATATGCGTTCCAGGACCTTCATATGATCTTCCAACAAGTAGCCCTGGCGCCCCTTAGCATCCGCTGCCTTCAAGAGGCGCCAGGCCTTGTTGGGGGTCCTGGACCTGAAGTCCTCCCAGCGCTTCTTGACATGTTGGAAGTCGCGGACTGCCACCCCCTCCGCGTTGATGGCAGTCACGATGTCCGTCCAGATCCTGTCCCGTCCATCCTTGTTGGCGCGTGATGATCCGAAGAGGGCATCATAATGCCCCAGGACATGCTCCACCAGGACACCAACTTCCTTCTGACTGAAGCTGGTGGCCCTCTGCCCCTCTGGCCGGGGGTCGCCAGTGGTCTCGGATGGTGTTTGCCCCGACATGGCGACCCCCGAGGCAGGCGTGGGTGGGCAACTGGGTCCTGGGGCTGGGCTGTGGAGCGATGGTATCCCAATCAGGAGTCTTCTGTTCCAGCAGGGGTGGACACAGCAACTGGACCCCTGCAGATGGCTGATGTGCAGGCACCAAATGGCAGGGCACGGTGGCAGCAGGCAGACAGGCAGGCAGCAGCAGATGGCTCCTGGGATGCTGCTCGAGGCTCTGGGGGGCAGTAATTCGGCCTTTTCGGCAGGAGCGTGGTCTTCCGTGTGCTTACCCGTGGCCAGCTTGATATGGAGTGATTTGGCATGTGAAAATTCTGCATGTCAGCGTGTAATTCGAGGAAAGGCCCTTAGTACGCAAGCGCGTCTGCACGCATACGCAATTTCATTGGACAGAAGGCCTTTCAAGCGCAAGCGCCTCTGTGATGTGACGCGTGCAGGCGTGCATGGGTGTTTCAGCGCACATAAAAAACTGCACGTCTGCGTGTAATCTGAGGAAAGGGCCCATGCGTGTAAGTGACGTGACGCGCGTGGCGTTTCCCTCAGCATGGGTTAAAGGTGAGCGGGGCCAGCAGTTCGCTGTACGTGCCTTTTGTGGAGACCGACGTGTGTTGCTGCTTCCTGTTGTTTTGCGCGCCATCACAACTTTACAGCTATCAAGGACGTATCTCTTCTTTTGGCGGGGGTATTGGCTAGGCGTGTTTTTCTGCATCGCGCTAGTCAGACGGTGAGTCGCACACGCTATTTTTCCTACTGCGGGTGCCCCTGTGTATCGCACCCATTTTCGATGTCATAGTAGCCTGCGTGTCCCACGCGTACGCGTTATTCGTTTTACTGGGTGCGACCGCATACTGCGGGCGGTTGATTCCACGCACGTAGACTGCAGGGTTGCGTGCACGGTTTTACTGCAGTTTTGGGGTGCCTGAGCGTTGCGTAAACCATCACTACATCACCGGGGTCACATACAGCCTTGCAGGTGCAAGGGGGCTGTTAACATCTTGCTTCCCACCCCCTTCAGCCCAATTACCCAGGTCAATTGTGGTGTACACCTCCCATTGGCACTACTCCATCTGTGCCGGCACTACTACATCTGTGCCATGGTTGGGAGAACACCAAAGGTGAGGGGCGCCTCAGCTGGGCGTACTCCTCATGGCGGGCGTGGTCGGGGACGTGGCCGTGGTGACCAGGGAGTAGGGTGACTCCAGGGTCTCCAGGGCGGCCACAGAGGGGGAAGAGGCAGGGGTGCGCCACTTGAGCACAATGTTGTGCCATGTGTCGGTGCAGTCATGCCACCACCCCCTGTGGTTCCGGGGGATGCAGCTTCTGCATCTGGCACTGCCGCCCGTGTAACCCGCCAGTCCGTTCCATCGACTGCCATGGGCCCAAGGGTAGTGGTAGCTGCAGGTGCAGCTGTGGACACCGCCACCCAGGCTCAGGGTCTGCCAGCACAGGCTGCGTTGGCACTTGAGAAGCCCTTGGTAGATTTCCAACAGGCCAGGAGGGAAACCATAGGGGCAGGCAGGGCTGCTCAGACCAAGACATGTGTCCCTGGGGCAGTTATGTCATCTGCTGCCCCGAACAGCCGGGTGTTGGCAAGTGCAGGGGCAGATGCACCCAACAACACCCCGGTTGTGAGTCTGCCAACCAGGACCATTGCGGTTAATGACCCTGCCACAGCTGATGTTGCTGCACAGGGTCCATTAGAGGGCACCCAGATGCCACTGACAAGTCAGGCCTTTGGTCGTCCCTCCACCTGCCACTCCCTTGGCTCAATCCACCAAACCCACTGGCCATACTGGTCAGGGTGGCATGAGCCAGCCAGGGTCTGCACCACAGTCCAAGAGGAGGATGGTTGCACCTGCAGCACAGTCTGGGACCCCACACACAGCCACGACCTCCTGCACGTCGAGGAAGACGCCTTTCTGCAAGCAGGAACTGGACTTCCTCGTGGGCTACGTGCGGGGCCACAGCCGTGACATGCTAGTGGGTGCCAATAGTCAGACTATGGCTGCCCAACGTGACACCCACTGGAAGCATGTTGCGGAACATGTCAGTTCATTCGGCCATGAGGTGCGCATGGCGCAATAGTGCAAAAAGCGTTGGAATGACATCAAACGCAGCACTAAGGCTAAGCGTGCCTCTAATTACAACTTGACTCTGGTGACTGGCGGTGGGCCTGCACCAAAGGAGGAAGAGCTCACTCCGCATGAGGCACTCGTTGCGGAGTTCATACCACCTGAATTGGTCGAAGGAGTGGGAGAGATGCTGGACTTTGATGCCCAGTCCAGCCAGTGAGTGTTGATGCGTGTTTATTGAGGACGTGTGTGTTTCACTTGTGAGATGTGCTGTGCATGATTGCCACTACATGTGACGTGTACATGGTTCTGATGTGTAAGTAATGCAATGCTTCCATGATGCATGTCTGCTCTGCTGGATGGTGGACATGTGGAGCAGACGGGGACTGTCTGCATCACCACTATTGCACCCTACTGACATGCTGGTTACAAGGATGCCCCTCCGGTCCATGTTCCAGCTCACTGGCCCTTCTGCATGTGGCGTGGGGTGACCTTCCTCTCAGCCCAGGCGCAATGTCATTGCATGACTGACGTGCATGTCTCCTCTGCCTGCATGCGGTAACTCCATGTAGGCATGCTCCCTTGCCCCTCCTCTGCCACTCTGCACCCCAGTTCCACCTTTGCACTGGTCTGCTTCAATCTTGCCAAAGTGTACATTCCTGTTCATGCGTCCTGTGTAGATGCCAACTTCCAGCGTACAATCTGCCAGACATATGCCATGGGGTACAGCCTTAGTACTTGATGCAGGGTATCTCACTTGTACTGTGCATAGGTCAGATGTACCGCAGGGACATGAGTGCCCATTCATGCTCCATGTGCATTGCACGCATGCCCCTATGTGTCCTTGACTGGATGATCACTGTAATACAAGTCCTGGGTGACATACATTGCATGGCATCTCATCAGCCTTCCCATGTCAACTGTGGGTCAGTACTGCATTGCCCACATGTTTAGGGTCTGACAATCTCTGTGGCTCACAGGCCTCAGCCTGTTTAATGGCCAATGACTCTGTCCAACTGTTGTTGTGTCTTCTTCACACGTGGGCGGCCTCCAGAGTTTTCATCATGTGTCCTGCTTACTGTCCCATCATCATTTGCAGTGTTGTCACTTGAATCACATTAAGCTGTTGATGCCAGTCAACACTGCCTGTCGATACACAGGTCTATGGTCAGCCTTTTGATACCATGCTAGGCATCCCTGCTTTTGTACTTGGGTGGAGGGGTGCTTGGCTTCTAGACATGGTACACATTGAATGCACAATGCACGTGATGCCTGAATTTGACCTTGCACTGCCTTCACATTTCCTGACACACACCATGGAGTCCTTGTACATGTAGGTAGTGAGTGGCATACACATTTTCTGCACTGCATAGACCAACTTCTGTGAAAACTGCCACCTTTCAACAGGTCTGATCACAGAGGCAATTCAAAGTTGACCCAGCATGCATGCCAGGTTATATGTTGTGTGTCACATGTCTGCCTGATGCGTTTGTTGTCGGTGTGTGTGTGTTTGTGTTGTGTGCTTCTGACATGTGAAGTCACCTTTTTTCTCTCTATTTTTCAGGTGATGACGCAATGGAGGCGGAGGATGGTGTTGTCATGCCAGACACAGGGTTGTTACCACTACATCAACCCGGCACAAGTGGGGGTCGTGGGGTGGTAGGCCACGAAAACCCCCAAGTGCTACAGTCCATCTTGTCTCTGGCTGCCTATGAGTCCAGCCATGATGACGACTCTGACGTCCATGTTGAGTTGGATGAGCATCAAGTCCATGTGTCAGGGGTGAGTGATTCTGATGTGGACACTCCTCTGTCTGCGACACCTGCACTGAGGGATCAGACAGTCTTGGTTCCTCCGCCCGTGGTGGATTGGGACAAAGGGTCACCCTCCACACCAGTCACTGATGTTCCTGGGACATCACGTCGACGGGGGCATGTAGTCATGCAGCCGCGGGCAGTGCCAACACAGCGAGGACCCCCGGTCCTTGGGTCCCGCAGGGGTCAAGCCCGGCAACGCGGTCGCCGCGCGCAACCGCAGTATACTGAGTGGGAGCAAGACGTGACTGCCAATTCAGAACGGCAGGGGGCAGCAATGGAGAACATCACTGAGAGCATGGAGCGTGTGTCCCGATCCGTGCTCCCCCCTGCTAGGCAAGTGCTTCTCCAGCAGCAGGCGGCACGGTTGTTAGGGAGAATTCTCTGTTTAGGCTGAATTTCCTAACCTAGTGAGTCCCCCAGCAGCTTTGCTGGATTTCTGGAGTTTGTTTTTTTCCATCCTGCAAAGAGTGAGACTCTTTTCCTCCCACTCTTGGACATGAATGTGTGTAATTCCTTTGTATATCCATGTGTTCAATGGGCTATGGGGTCTTTTACTCCATAGGGTCTCATATGTTTTTCTATGTGTGTTACACCGCACCCTACGTGCTGTAACACTGGGGCGTCCTAGCAGACCTCCACCATAGACTCCATACCCGGGGACTGACTACTGTCTCCCCGGGCATGTAAAGACACCATTGGCTTTACTAGACCTAAATTTACTAACAGAACTAGTACAAACCATATTATTGTGGACGTGCTAGTAGGGGTAATTCGATTACTCCTAGATCTGTTACTCGAGGGGGCACTGTCCCGTCCCCCCTCGTCGAGTTTTGGCTGGTGGCAGTGGGAACTACTTGTTATGCTCGACCCCGAACATAACCCTATGGGATTCGCCCCATTGTTGGAGATTGATACTTTTCCTCGTTAATCTCTAACGTACCACCGGTCTACTTATCTTGAATAAGTTTATCGGATGGTATTTTCTCCCAGAACTCGGTTTGTAAAATGGCATCTGTGTTCGTCTCTGTGACTCCTAAACCAAAGGTTGAGCCCTTTGTTCCACTTTTGGCGGGCCTCTGGACAGAGACACTCCAAAGTGGTGCCATTCTGTCTGGGTTACCACAGGGGTGTGGGAGGGGGTTTAGGCACCCTGGACTGAGTTGCCTTGCCAACTCCGGTCGCACTGTGGTGTGATTGTCCCAAGTGGTGAGCCTCCCCGCTCACCACTTAGCGTGTGTTGATTGACAGCTAGGCTGAATGAATGGGGGTTTTCTGCATAAAAGCAGGGCTTCTGGGACTGGATCTTCAGAAGTCGCCACAGGACCTAAGAATCCGACGAGGGTAACGCTGAGCCGACCTGCACGACGACACTCCCGGTGGAGCCCTGCGGAACCGACTCACCACTTCCCGACGACAGAGGAGATCTCCCTGCCGGAGAGTCTCTTCCCCTGACTGGTGGGAACAACCAGTCCCCTTTTCCTTTTTCTTCGCCTCAGGACGCAGTGGTCGAATTGCCCGTGCAGAGCATCTCGGCAACCGGATAGCCACTACCCCTGTACCGTGACCAAAAGGTGGTGCCTTGTGACGGAGCACTCCGCGGCTGGTCTCTTCCCTGGTGGTGCACCGGACTTCACTTTTCTTCGACGACGAGATCATCTCTATTCTTGGCAAAGACCCGACGTGCATCCACCACCAGGAACAACTGCCCCCACCGGAGCTGTCTCTCCACAAACAAGGTACCGTGTCCGCCTGGCTTCCCTTTCTGCCGGATCGAGTGAGGTGTCTTAATCCTCGCCTTTCCATTGGGTCGCCTCCAAGCTTTCTTTAACGTATGGTTCTGAACTGGTTCCAAACTTTCCAATAACAATTTGCTATACGGACTCGAACGCATTTCCACAAAGAGACTTTTTGGGACAAATCACCTTGCCTCTCTCCGAGTGGGCCTGGCCTCTGAACGTTATGATCTATTGTGGTTCTTGTCTTCTTGCCTTGCATTTTTTTTCCCGTAAAGTATTGAACTGTGTTGACTTCGTAACCTGCCTATTTTTCTCTCCCATCCTAACTGATATTAGAGTGCCATCTAGGTTGAGGTATACACCTCTGTCTGAAAATAAGTGATACCGGTAGAACCTAGACTTGCTGAAATATTGTTAGGGGGATTGATCGTTTTCTTCTTTGTAGAGTAATTGTAATTGAAGAGTTTGCCGTGATAGTGCCATAGTGTTTTCCATAGATGTTCCGTTATAAATAAATACCTTAATATCTTTACACTGAGCCTTGGTGCGTGTTTGCTTGTCTTACTGTGAAGAATTGCCCTATCTTGTATACTCCACATACTACTTAACTCTTCATGAGAGAAGTCTTACTGCTCAGCCACAGCTACCAAGTGAATCTGTGTGGTACAGACTGCTACCAAGTGGGTTTACTGCCAAACACCTGTAGTCCTAAATCTTTTGCAGTGGTCCCAGAGGGAAATGTACGGGTTTCCGCCTAACAACGGTCCACGGCCCGCTCGCTCAGGCTGGGCATGGCGGCCTCAGACAGGGCACGCCTGGCTGAAATATCGTCTCTGCGTCAAGCAATTGCTGCTCATGCAGAGACGCACATGGATGCCCTTAGGGAGGAGTATGCTTCCCTCAAATCCACTCTGGGTGTCCTTATGATGTCCCAGAGGCAGCGGGCAGAGGAGAGGTTTGCACAGCTTGAGCGTACCATCTCAGCTGAGCTACAGGCTTGGCGGGAGGTGCAGCGGTTGTCCAGCCAGGCCTTGCAGGAGGAACTCTGTGTTACACGTGCTACCTTGCAAGAGGAAGCACGTGTATCACGTGAGGTTCTGCATGCAGACCTACCTCACATCGCCACACAGAACCAGGCTCACCCGTCCGGTAGACTTACTGCCGATGAGGGGCAAGCTGCGGCTAGGCGTGGCCAGGCTACTGTGTGACCGTGTGAAAGAAAAACCTGTAAGTGATTGTATTTTCATAATAACTCAATTCTCGCAAGACTCATCCTTACTTTATAAAATGGTGTCTAGACACTGGGATATTTTGAGACTCGATAAGGATCTGTTACCTTTTCTGACTGAGAAACCCAAATTTACTTTCACGAGAGCACATAGTATCAAACAGAAGTTGAGTCCCTCCTTTTTGGATGTTCAGGCAGACAAAGGAACTTGGCTAAAAGGAAAGAAGGGATTTTTTAAATGTGGAAATTGTAATCAGTGCAAATATGCGTATGTTAATTGTGACTCCTTTACAGATGACAATGCAATGACAATTAAGATTAATCAGTTCATTAACTGTAAAACGTGCTTTGTTGTTTATGCTATTATTTGCATATGTGGTAAGCTTTACATTGGCAGCACTATTCGGCAATTTAGAATACGAATAAGGGAACATTTGGCCAGTTTAAGGAGCAGTGATGCTAAAACACCAATGTCTATTCATTGGCAGCTGCAACATCAGTTGGATAGCCAGGAAGATATAAGATTCATTGGCCTTATGCAAGTGAAGATGGGTAAACGGGGTGGTAATCTTAGGCTCAAACTTAGACAACAAGAGAGCAAACTAATTTGTTATTTTAGAAGCACTACAGTCGGTCTTAACCAGGACCATGAAATGCATGTTTTCTTATGAAGTAATAACATGATTGATTTTTTTTTTCTTTCTGACTTACTGTGAATGCTATCAGCATAATTAGTAATGCTATCAATTGTAATTATCACTACTTGTGATGCCGTTCCAGCCTTACCAGAGTATAGTTACATGGGATCAGAAATTATAGGATCTCATGTACTCATTAAACAATTTAAGGGTTGCAATGAGATTTATATGTTTGGTGGACGTATGCATATCATGAGGATATAACTGTAGAATTAGTTGTGGTTTTATTGTATCACTTTGTATTCACAGAAAGTTAAATTCGAGTGGAGATAACCCTATTAATTTAGAGCATGGGGTAACTGTAACTGATTGATATTAGCCAACGAATGGCATATACTGGCAATTTATGCTATTTTCGTAATCAGGGGACTCTATATTAATGCCCATATAATGCTGAATGCGCGTGTATATGGCGCCGTCGCGCGCGCATGCGCATGACGTCATCGCGCGTGCGTGCGCGTGACGTCATCGCGTGCGCGTGACGTCATCGCGCGTGCGTGCGCGTGACGTCATCGCGGTGCGGCCCGCGATCCTGTGAGTGATAATACACTTAAAATGGAAGGGGAAACTCGTGGGATCCCCTTAGCATAACGAGGTTCTGGGATTTAGCCCATGTAAAGGTAAGCCAATGGAGAACTGGAATACTAATAGGGAAGCATGGTATTGAATTGTAAACAGGATACACTCTACTTAACAGAACCATTCTTTTGGAATGGCTGAGGGAGGTCCTTCAGTAACTCATGATGTGCATATGGGAACTGAACATTATGCAATATTATTATATTATATATTTTCTTGTTCAATGATATAATTTAAAGGGCATCAGGGATTTATTGACCGATGAGTATTTTTAACTATGGAAATGATTAATATGGGGATCTTTAGTTAACCCTATGAAGCGTAGTAAAATATATATTTCTTTTAGGTGAAAGCCAATTTTGGACCTAAATTATTTCGAATATAAAGACTATTGGAACATATGGTATATTAAGAACATAGATCTTCAGGTTGGTGAACATTCTAAATTTCAATCTATGCTATAATATGGGATAAGACGTTCATGTAATTCATACTATTAAATTTAATTTAAAGGGTCTACAATACAGGGATGGAAGGTATAACTAATTGACATAGAGAGGGTAAGTTTCAACTCTATTTTCTAATGCTGCATTTCGAATATTTACATATCCTTTGGTCATGTTGGAATGGTGTCACAGGGTGATAATCAGTAATCTGTTTAACTAATATATTGGAGTTGGGTTTTATTGTGAAAACAGTTGACAATTGGATGTTATGTTGAACACACATATTTTTTGAGGAAAAACTAAATTATTGTTTTATGTTCATTTTTCTTTGAATATTCATCTTATATCTTGACTATGGCGTGAATTTTCCCATATCCTGACCTGACATGTTGGCACCATATGGTATGGTTTTTGAATTTTCTCTTTTTATTCTTCTTTTTTCGATATATTGGATGAATGTAATTATCTGTACAGCCTTGATAACGACCAAAGGTCGAAACACGTGTCGGCTGTTCTTTACTTTGGAAGATGAATTAAAATATATTGAACTGATAAGCGTTATGTAATTTGAGGATTTTTTGAACCTATCCTGAGGAAATTTAGCAACAGTGATAATAGGTCTTATAATAAGTTGTTGGTGTGAGCGCGAGATATCCTCCCGAACTCTGATACTCTTGTTTACCATTGTACAAATTTTGTGGGAAGTTTGAGGGAGTGATATCACTTGCTGCCGACCCCCCCTTATTTTATTATATTATATTTTTTTTGAAATTTGAGAGTGGAAAATAGCGCACGCAATTTGATAGCGATCCCACAACAATTGGTATTTTGCTTCGATTCGCTCTGTGTGCCTGCTGAAAACCACTACTAATGATGGTAGATTATATGTGCAATAGGGATGAAGACAGAGCAGCTTTGTTTGCACCGAGGGGGAGTATGTCGAACCCTTTCAGGAGTAGTTACACCACAGCAGAAACTCTCAAACAGAAATTTGTTAAATTGGAACGTTTGTCGAAAAAAGAAATTAACAAGTATTGGGAACATGCGTCTTTGGTGAATTATTTAGATAATGGTATTATCCCTCGAGGTTTGAGAATTCTGATTTTTCCTAATTTTGATAATGATGAGGATGCTGATCTGGCAGAAGATTGGGAGAAGAACTTAAATCAGAGTTCTAAAACTATGTTGGAACTATTAATAACTCATGCCACAAGAGAGCATAAAAGAGTCATAGCATCAATTAACAAACTTAAGGAAGAAATAAAGACCATGCCAAATGCAGAAACTACTAAAGATAAAAATTATGAGAAAATGAATGAAATTTTGCGAGAATATCAGGATGATATCAAATTGAGGAAATTTAGAAAGTATTTCAGAGATGATAAGGATTACAGACAGGAACGTGTATATACTTTTCAAGCTAAATATGATAATATGATACCACAAACTAGACCTGGTTCTTCCAACAATACACCTGCCAGCTCAGATCCTGACTCAGAGGAAGAAGTTAGAGAGGGTCAAGCTAGTAATCAAGAGGATATAGAATCCACACGCAGTGGAGGTCGAAATTTTTTAGAACAAATTCGCAGACACAAAAAGGGCAACATACGTTTTACAAATTTAAAACAAGTCAGATTTGCAACACCACCAACAGGCACTACACCAATACCAGGTGCCACACAAGGGGCAGGAGAGGGGGTAAGCGGAAGCGGGAGTGGAAGCTCCGACGAAGATCAGGGTCGGCCAGGAATTTTGACCAGATCGAGCAGCAAGAAACGCCAGGTGAACCAGTAAACTGTGACTTGGTCATTAATTTGTCAGATAAATGTCTTTCGGAGGCTGAACATGCTGTGCTGAATAAAGGGTTTTCTTTTGCACCAGGTGTCAGAACAGATTTTGTGAATTTTCAGATAGATATTTTCAAATTTATAAGAAAATTGAAATTAAAAAAAAATGTTTGCCACTCAGGTATAAATATTTCAACCTAAGACCACTCTGAGCCCACTTAGCTCATATACTATTTCAGATATTCACAATATTACCACCTTGACCACCTTAGCCCAAGAAAGTACAGCGGATTTTGAATCTATTTGCCTATCACTTGGTGTTAATACCAGACACCTTAATATCAAAGAATTGAAGCCAAAGTCTAAATTCACACCTAATCTAGGGACAGAGAATCTAATTGAAACCTTCCATAAGGCAATCATTAAAGATATTCATAATCATATGGACAGCAGATTCTATAAAACAAAGAGAACTAAAACTAATTTGAGTAAAGATGAATTGGTAGCTTTAGAAGCTCTAATGAATGATAAGTGCATAACCATTAAAGAAGCGGATAAGGGGGGTAATATTGTGGTGATGAATACGCAGGATTACATCTCTATGGCAATGTCTCATTTGAACACTCCACAATGCTATACCCCTCTAAAATCTAATCCAACGAAGAGAATTGTTTCTGAACATCTGGAATTAATTCAGCTATGGTATGATAGAGGCTTTCTAACAGAGGAAGAAAAGAGTTTCTTGACCAATACAGAACCCACCATGCCCACTATGTATTTTTTACCCAAAATACACAAGAGTTATGAAATCTTACCAGCAGTTAGACCTATAATGAGTGGGATAGGGTGGGTCACGGAGGGTATGTCCCAGTATTTGGATGAAGCTTTAAAACCTTATGTTCTTAAAATGAAATCTTATATCAGAGACAGTGCACATGTTTTGAAATTTTTCAAATCCTTGAAATGGGAATCAGATTATCTTTTGGCTACCCTTGATGTTTCAGCGCTTTATACTAGTATAGATCATGACCTAGCAGTTCAAACAATTGACTACACCTTTGGGAATTCTTCTGCTTCTTATATGCAGCATATACAAATGATTAAGAGTTTTCTTAAATTTACTTTGCAAAATAATGTATTCATTTTCAATGGACAGTATTATGCACAGGCCAAGGGGGTGGCCATGGGCGCTAAATTTGCGCCATCCCTGGTGAACTTGTTTATGGCCCAATTTGAAGAAACACATATTTACAATCAGGAGATCTTTCAAACGAATCTAATAGCATGGAGAAGATATATAGATGATGTTTTAATTGTATGGAAGGGGTCTCCTGCTCTATATGACACTTTTGTGCTACATACTAATAACAACAAATTCGGTATTAGATTTACAGGTTTAGCAAGCACACAAAGCATTGACTTTCTTGATCTGCATATTTTTGTGAATAATGGGCAGATTGAAACACAAACATATCGTAAATCAACAGAAGTTAACTCAATACTGTATGCAAAAAGCAGTCATCAGAGATCTACAATTGATAATATCCCGGCGGGGGAATTTTATCGGGCCAGGCGAAACTGCAGTTCAGATTTGAATTATCAGAAGGAGTCTGACCTACTTACGCAAAGATTCCAAAAGAGAGGATATAACCTGAAATGTATAAAGAAAGCGGCAGATAAGTACAAAGAGTGTAGTCAATTGGAGCTTCTATGTGACCGTGTGAAAGAAAAACCTGTAAGTGATTGTATTTCCATAATAACTCAATTCTCGCAAGACTCATCCTTACTTTATAAAATGGTGTCTAGACACTGGGATATTTTGAGACTCGATAAGGATCTGTTACCTTTTCTGACTGAGAAACCCAAATTTACTTTCACGAGAGCACATAGTATCAAACAGAAGTTGAGTCCCTCCTTTTTGGATGTTCAGGCAGACAAAGGAACTTGGCTAAAAGGAAAGAAGGGATTTTTTAAATGTGGAAATTGTAATCAGTGCAAATATGCGTATGTTAATTGTGACTCCTTTACAGATGACAATGCAATGACAATTAAGATTAATCAGTTCATTAACTGTAAAACGTGCTTTGTTGTTTATGCTATTATTTGCATATGTGGTAAGCTTTACATTGGCAGCACTATTCGGCAATTGAGAATACGAATAAGGGAACATTTGGCCAGTTTAAGGAGCAGTGATGCTAAAACACCAATGTCTATTCATTGGCAGCTGCAACATCAGTTGGATAGCCAGTAAGATATAAGATTCATTGGCCTTATGCAAGTGAAGATGCGTAAACGGGGTGGTAATCTTAGGCTCAAACTTAGGCAACAAGAGAGCAAACTAATTTGTTATTTTAGAAGCACTACAGTCGGTCTTAACCAGGACCATGAAATGCATGTTTTCTTATGAAGTAATAACATGATTGATTTTTTTTTTCTTTCTGACTTACTGTGAATGATATCAGCATAATTAGTAATGCTATCAATTGTAATTATCACTACTTGTGATGCCGTTCCAGCCTTACCAGAGTATAGTTACATGGGATCAGAAATTATAGGATCTCATGTACTCATTAAACAATTTAAGGGTTGCAATGAGATTTATATGTTTGGTGGACGTATGCATATCATGAGGATATAACTGTAGAATTAGTTGTGGTTTTATTGTATCACTTTGTATTCACAGAAAGTTAAATTCGAGTGGAGATAACCCTATTAATTTAGAGCATGGGGTAACTGTAACTGATTGATATTAGCCAACGAATGGCATATACTGGCAATTTATGCTATTTTTGTAATCAGGGGACTCTATATTAATGCCCATATAATGCTGAATGCGCGTGTATATGGCGCCGTCGCGCGCGCGTGCGCATGACGTCATCGCGCGTGCGTGCGCGTGACGTCATCGCGGTGCGGCCCGCGATCCTGTGAGTGATAATACACTTAAAATGGAAGGGGAAACTCGTGGGATCCCCTTAGCATAACGAGGTTCTGGGATTTAGCCCATGTAAAGGTAAGCCAATGGAGAACTGGAATACTAATAGGGAAGCATGGTATTGAATTGTAAACAGGATACACTCTACTTAACAGAACCATTCTTTTGGAATGGCTGAGGGAGGTCCTTCAGTAACTCATGATGTGCATATGGGAACTGAACATTATGCAATATTATTATATTATATATTTTCTTGTTCAATGATATAATTTAAAGGGCATCAGGGATTTATTGACCGATGAGTATTTTTAACTATGGAAATGATTAATATGGGGATCTTTAGTTAACCCTATGAAGCGTAGTAAAATATATATTTCTTTTAGGTGAAAGCCAATTTTGGACCTAAATTATTTCGAATATAAAGACTATTGGAACATATGGTATATTAAGAACATAGATCTTCAGGTTGGTGAACATTCTAAATTTCAATCTATGCTATAATATGGGATAAGACGTTCATGTAATTCATACTATTAAATTTAATTTAAAGGGTCTACAATACAGGGATGGAAGGTATAACTAATTGACATAGAGAGGGTAAGTTTCAACTCTATTTTCTAATGCTGCATTTCGAATATTTACATATCCTTTGGTCATGTTGGAATGGTGTCACAGGGTGATAATCAGTAATCTGTGTAACTAATATATTGGAGTTGGGTTTTATTGTGAAAACAGTTGACAATTGGATGTTATGTTGAACACACATATTTTTTGAGGAAAAACTAAATTATTGTTTTATGTTCATTTTTCTTTGAATATTCATCTTATATCTTGACTATGGCGTGAATTTTCCCATATCCTGACCTGACATGTTGGCACCATATGGTATGGTTTTTGAATTTTCTCTTTTTATTCTTCTTTTTTCGATATATTGGATGAATGTAATTATCTGTACAGCCTTGATAACGACCAAAGGTCGAAACACGTGTCGGCTGTTCTTTACTTTGGAAGATGAATTAAAATATATTGAACTGATAAGCGTTATGTAATTTGAGGATTTTTTGAACCTATCCTGAGGAAATTTAGCAACAGTGATAATAGGTCTTATAATAAGTTGTTGGTGTGAGCGCGAGATATCCTCCCGAACTCTGATACTCTTGTTTACCATTGTACAAATTTTGTGGGAAGTTTGAGGGAGTGATATCACTTGCTGCCGACCCCCCCTTATTTTATTATATTATATTTTTTTTGAAATTTGAGAGTGGAAAATAGCGCACGCAATTTGATAGCGATCCCACAACAATTGGTATTTTGCTTCGATTCGCTCTGTGTGCCTGCTGAAAACCACTACTAATGATGGTAGATTATATGTGCAATAGGGATGAAGACAGAGCAGCTTTGTTTGCACCGAGGGGGAGTATGTCGAACCCTTTCAGGAGTAGTTACACCACAGCAGAAACTCTCAAACAGAAATTTGTTAAATTGGAACGTTTGTCGAAAAAAGAAATTAACAAGTATTGGGAACATGCGTCTTTGGTGAATTATTTAGAAAATGGTATTATCCCTCGAGGTTTGAGAATTCTGATTTTTCCTAATTTTGATAATGATGAGGATGCTGATCTGGCAGAAGATTGGGAGAAGAACTTAAATCAGAGTTCTAAAACTATGTTGGAACTATTAATAACTCATGCCACAAGAGAGCATAAAAGAGTCATAGCATCAATTAACAAACTTAAGGAAGAAATAAAGACCATGCCAAATGCAGAAACTACTAAAGATAAAAATTATGAGAAAATGAATGAAATTTTGCGAGAATATCAGGATGATATCAAATTGAGGAAATTTAGAAAGTATTTCAGAGATGATAAGGATTACAGACAGGAACGTGTATATACTTTTCAAGCTAAATATGATAATATGATACCACAAACTAGACCTGGTTCTTCCAACAATACACCTGCCAGCTCAGATCCTGACTCAGAGGAAGAAGTTAGAGAGGGTCAAGCTAGTAATCAAGAGGATATAGAATCCACACGCAGTGGAGGTCGAAATTTTTTAGAACAAATTCGCAGACACAAAAAGGGCAACATACGTTTTACAAATTTAAAACAAGTCAGATTTGCAACACCACCAACAGGCACTACACCAATACCAGGTGCCACACAAGGGGCAGGAGAGGGGGTAAGCGGAAGCGGGAGTGGAAGCTCCGACGAAGATCAGGGTCGGCCAGGAATTTTGACCAGATCGAGCAGCAAGAAACGCCAGGTGAACCAGTAAACTGTGACTTGGTCATTAATTTGTCAGATAAATGTCTTTCGGAGGCTGAACATGCTGTGCTGAATAAAGGGTTTTCTTTTGCACCAGGTGTCAGAACAGATTTTGTGAATTTTCAGATAGATATTTTCAAATTTATAAGAAAATTGAAATTAAAAAAAAATGTTTGCCACTCAGGTATAAATATTTCAACCTAAGACCACTCTGAGCCCACTTAGCTCATATACTATTTCAGATATTCACAATATTACCACCTTGACCACCTTAGCCCAAGAAAGTACAGCGGATTTTGAATCTATTTGCCTATCACTTGGTGTTAATACCAGACACCTTAATATCAAAGAATTGAAGCCAAAGTCTAAATTCACACCTAATCTAGGGACAGAGAATCTAATTGAAACCTTCCATAAGGCAATCATTAAAGATATTCATAATCATATGGACAGCAGATTCTATAAAACAAAGAGAACTAAAACTAATTTGAGTAAAGATGAATTGGTAGCTTTAGAAGCTCTAATGAATGATAAGTGCATAACCATTAAAGAAGCGGATAAGGGGGGTAATATTGTGGTGATGAATACGCAGGATTACATCTCTATGGCAATGTCTCATTTGAACACTCCACAATGCTATACCCCTCTAAAATCTAATCCAACGAAGAGAATTGTTTCTGAACATCTGGAATTAATTTAGCTATGGTATGATAGAGGCTTTCTAACAGAGGAAGAAAAGAGTTTCTTGACCAATACAGAACCCACCATGCCCACTATGTATTTTTTACCCAAAATACACAAGAGTTATGAAATCTTACCAGCAGTTAGACCTATAATGAGTGGGATAGGGTGGGTCACGGAGGGTATGTCCCAGTATTTGGATGAAGCTTTAAAACCTTATGTTCTTAAAATGAAATCTTATATCAGAGACAGTGCACATGTTTTGAAATTTTTCAAATCCTTGAAATGGGAATCAGATTATCTTTTGGCTACCCTTGATGTTTCAGCGCTTTATACTAGTATAGATCATGACCTAGCAGTTCAAACAATTGACTACACCTTTGGGAATTCTTCTGCTTCTTATATGCAGCATATACAAATGATTAAGAGTTTTCTTAAATTTACTTTGCAAAATAATGTATTCATTTTCAATGGACAGTATTATGCACAGGCCAAGGGGGTGGCCATGGGCGCTAAATTTGCGCCATCCCTGGCGAACTTGTTTATGGCCCAATTTGAAGAAACACATATTTACAATCAGGAGATCTTTCAAACGAATCTAATAGCATGGAGAAGATATATAGATGATGTTTTAATTGTATGGAAGGGGTCTCCTGCTCTATATGACACTTTTGTGCTACATACTAATAACAACAAATTCGGTATTAGATTTACAGGTTTAGCAAGCACACAAAGCATTGACTTTCTTGATCTGCATATTTTTGTGAATAATGGGCAGATTGAAACACAAACATATCGTAAATCAACAGAAGTTAACTCAATACTGTATGCAAAAAGCAGTCATCAGAGATCTACAATTGATAATATCCCGGCGGGGGAATTTTATCGGGCCAGGCGAAACTGCAGTTCAGATTTGAATTATCAGAAGGAGTCTGACCTACTTACGCAAAGATTCCAAAAGAGAGGATATAACCTGAAATGTATAAAGAAAGCGGCAGATAAGTACAAAGAGTGTAGTCAATTGGAGCTTCTATGTGACCGTGTGAAAGAAAAACCTGTAAGTGATTGTATTTCCATAATAACTCAATTCTCGCAAGACTCATCCTTACTTTATAAAATGGTGTCTAGACACTGGGATATTTTGAGACTCGATAAGGATCTGTTACCTTTTCTGACTGAGAAACCCAAATTTACTTTCACGAGAGCACATAGTATCAAACAGAAGTTGAGTCCCTCCTTTTTGGATGTTCAGGCAGACAAAGGAACTTGGCTAAAAGGAAAGAAGGGATTTTTTAAATGTGGAAATTGTAATCAGTGCAAATATGCGTATGTTAATTGTGACTCCTTTACAGATGACAATGCAATGACAATTAAGATTAATCAGTTCATTAACTGTAAAACGTGCTTTGTTGTTTATGCTATTATTTGCATATGTGGTAAGCTTTACATTGGCAGCACTATTCGGCAATTGAGAATACGAATAAGGGAACATTTGGCCAGTTTAAGGAGCAGTGATGCTAAAACACCAATGTCTATTCATTGGCAGCTGCAACATCAGTTGGATAGCCAGTAAGATATAAGATTCATTGGCCTTATGCAAGTGAAGATGGGTAAACGGGGTGGTAATCTTAGGCTCAAACTTAGGCAACAAGAGAGCAAACTAATTTGTTATTTTAGAAGCACTACAGTCGGTCTTAACCAGGACCATGAAATGCATGTTTTCTTATGAAGTAATAACATGATTGATTTTTTTTTTCTTTCTGACTTACTGTGAATGATATCAGCATAATTAGTAATGCTATCAATTGTAATTATCACTACTTGTGATGCCGTTCCAGCCTTACCAGAGTATAGTTACATGGGATCAGAAATTATAGGATCTCATGTACTCATTAAACAATTTAAGGGTTGCAATGAGATTTATATTTTTGGTGGACGTATGCATATCATGAGGATATAACTGTAGAATTAGTTGTGGTTTTATTGTATCACTTTGTATTCACAGAAAGTTAAATTCGAGTGGAGATAACCCTATTAATTTAGAGCATGGGGTAACTGTAACTGATTGATATTAGCCAACGAATGGCATATACTGGCAATTTATGCTATTTTTGTAATCAGGGGACTCTATATTAATGCCCATATAATGCTGAATGCGCGTGTATATGGCGCCGTCGCGCGCGCGTGCGCATGACGTCATCGCGCGTGCGTGCGCGTGACGTCATCGCGGTGCGGCCCGCGATCCTGTGAGTGATAATACACTTAAAATGGAAGGGGAAACTCGTGGGATCCCCTTAGCATAACGAGGTTCTGGGATTTAGCCCATGTAAAGGTAAGCCAATGGAGAACTGGAATACTAATAGGGAAGCATGGTATTGAATTGTAAACAGGATACACTCTACTTAACAGAACCATTCTTTTGGAATGGCTGAGGGAGGTCCTTCAGTAACTCATGATGTGCATATGGGAACTGAACATTATGCAATATTATTATATTATATATTTTCTTGTTCAATGATATAATTTAAAGGGCATCAGGGATTTATTGACCGATGAGTATTTTTAACTATGGAAATGATTAATATGGGGATCTTTAGTTAACCCTATGAAGCGTAGTAAAATATATATTTCTTTTAGGTGAAAGCCAATTTTGGACCTAAATTATTTCGAATATAAAGACTATTGGAACATATGGTATATTAAGAACATAGATCTTCAGGTTGGTGAACATTCTAAATTTCAATCTATGCTATAATATGGGATAAGACGTTCATGTAATTCATACTATTAAATTTAATTTAAAGGGTCTACAATACAGGGATGGAAGGTATAACTAATTGACATAGAGAGGGTAAGTTTCAACTCTATTTTCTAATGCTGCATTTCGAATATTTACATATCCTTTGGTCATGTTGGAATGGTGTCACAGGGTGATAATCAGTAATCTGTGTAACTAATATATTGGAGTTGGGTTTTATTTTGAAAACAGTTGACAATTGGATGTTATGTTGAACACACATATTTTTTGAGGAAAAACTAAATTATTGTTTTATGTTCATTTTTCTTTGAATATTCATCTTATATCTTGACTATGGCGTGAATTTTCCCATATCCTGACCTGACATGTTGGCACCATATGGTATGGTTTTTGAATTTTCTCTTTTTATTCTTCTTTTTTCGATATATTGGATGAATGTAATTATCTGTACAGCCTTGATAACGACCAAAGGTCGAAACACGTGTCGGCTGTTCTTTACTTTGGAAGATGAATTAAAATATATTGAACTGATAAGCGTTATGTAATTTGAGGATTTTTTGAACCTATCCTGAGGAAATTTAGCAACAGTGATAATAGGTCTTATAATAAGTTGTTGGTGTGAGCGCGAGATATCCTCCCGAACTCTGATACTCTTGTTTACCATTGTACACATTTTGTGGGAAGTTTGAGGGAGTGATATCACTTGCTGCCGACCCCCCCTTATTTTATTATATTATATTTTTTTTGAAATTTGAGAGTGGAAAATAGCGCACGCAATTTGATAGCGATCCCACAACAATTGGTATTTTACTGTGCCATGTCCTCCTTTCCAGGATGAGCCAGACTCGGACGACCATTTATCTCCCACATAGGTCGGGCTGTGCAGGCGTTGAGCCCATGGAGGTTTTTTTTTTGGCTCAGCATCATCGCATGTGGGTGTTGAGCAGCACCCTGTACCTCCCCCCTCCTGGGTGCCTCCCCTCCCCCCCGGGTCTTTGGTGGCCATTTTTTATTTTTCTTTTAGTTTAGTTAGTTAAGTTTCTGTTTGATAGTTAGTTTAATTAGGTAATGTAGGTTTTTCATAGTTAGTGTAATTAGTTAATATAGTTAAAAATTGCTTGTCTATTGTGCTTTCATGTGACGGTGCGGTGCTTTGTGGCTTTTGAAGGCATCCACTGTCTGTTCCAGCTGGGCCCTTCAGGCTTGTCTTGTGTATGTGTTTGCTGCTTGGGGTCCTTGACTCACATATGCCACTCCTGCCTCCCTTATCCATGTGCTTGCAAGGATGGTTTGGTGTGACAACCTATTACACAAGGGCTTTCGACTGTCATATCTGTGGCATGTCTGGTGCTGTGTGACTTGTGTTGACACCCCTAGTGGGGATGATTGCGGTGTTATTGTCCACTGTTCAGCTTTTGCTAGATGGGGTGTTTCATGATTAATGTGTACATTCATTGCTATGCATTGTGTAGTATGTTTCTTATTTTTACTGTACACGTGCTTGTTGCAATTCATGCCGTAGATAGTGCGTTTCACACTTTGGATGTGAAAGACGGACTGATGGTGTGATTTCTGATGTAAGTCTCTGACATGGTCCAGTAATGAGATGCCTGAAGAGACACACATAGATGACTTTAAAGCATTAATCATGTGTTTTATGCCCTTTCTGCAGGGGGATGAGCCTCCAGACCACCTTTGCCAGCAGACATGGCCCATTGGACATCTGAATTCTGGACACGTTTGTTGGTGCCCACATGCACATGTGTGCACAAGCAGAGGCACAGGGATTGCAGACCTACATCCTAGAACTGCTGACGTGTTCCAAGGAACTCCAGGCAAGGTGAGCAGCACAGGGGGGCCACAACACAGCAAAGCTTGCACCAGGCGAGTTGCACATGCAGGCTTAGTAACAGCACTGAGGGTGAGCTTGGACGAATATTGGTGTTGAAGCACACAATGCAGCTCAGATGTGTTGGTGGACTGATGGCTGTTGATTGTAAGGTTGTCTGGGACACCTGCAGGGGCAGTGGCGCATACCCTCCGGTAAACCAAGGTCCATTGAGGCCCTTGCATCAACCATGTAGCCTTCTGAGACATGGAAAGGGGCAGCTCACAGAGACATACAGCAAGGGACATACTCGGGTGCAGTGCATTTCATTTCCATGTACATTTTGATACATGCACTGCCTACTTTGTTTCGGTCATGGTGGAACACAACTTGTTCTGAAGTTATGCCTTGCTATATGGGTCTGTCTGCTTACCCAGGGAACATTGCATGTTGTGTGAATTGTGACACATTGGTGTTCCATTTGCCACGCACCCACCGGCGGCTGACTTACTGCATTGACTGTGTATGACCCATCACAGGGGTAATGTTACATATGGGTACAAAGCATCTACACCAGATTGTCTGTTTGTAGAGTAGTTTGTTGCTATGCGGCATGTTTGGTGGTGTGTTTTTGTGTTATGGGGACGGACAGATCATTAACTGTGGCTCTCTTTGCATCATTGCAGTGCTCTTGTAACCGGACCTGAGAGTGCGCAGGCAGGAGGCCAGCACTCAAAACCAGAGCTAAGTGTCTTGTTGTTTTTCTTTCAAACTGCTCTGCATAGGCTTGCTGGGGGGTGCACTAACGCATGGATGTATGTGTGATTCAATTTGGTATGTTTTTTTCCCCCTAATCACCCGGAATCCTATGCAATTTTGAACCCTGTACCCTCTACCCGGTGTTCCTGCTTCCCGTGCCTATCCAAGCAACGTTCCCTGACCCTCTTTCCCCACTGGGGTTGCGGATGCCTGTGTAAGCCCCGAACTTGCAGGTGCCAAAACCCTAGAGGGGGTGGTTGGTTCGTACCACTCCTGAGCCTGGACTACAGAAGGCCATGACAATGATGTCCAAGTCTGTTTGGATTATGTATGTGTTCATGCAGGTTGTACATTTTCGTGCATTCCCTACTTTCATGTGTCATTCCTCCTCCCCTCTCCTGCCATTCATTCCAGTTATCCAGTGTGCCAACACCTGTCCCGACTGCATATCCCTGACCCTCCTTCCCCACCAGTGTCTGAGAGGCCTGTGTGAGTTTGACCTTGCAGTTACCCGGGACACGGTGGGGGAGGTTGTTTCGTGCCACTCATGCGCCTGTACAAAGGACCTGTGACAGTACACATCCGTTCATGATGCATCATCTTATGTTATGTACCACACATGTTCACATCCTGTTGTGACATTGTTTTACTGTGCTACCTTGGTTGTTGCTTCATTGTGGTAGTACTTGGCCTTTGTGAGGTACTGCTACGTCAAGTCATCTACTGGAGGGTGTTCGGGTTCGTTTTTATGCCTTGGATTTTGTGATTTTGGAAATGAGTGTGGATTCTGAGGGTGCAGGCATCTTTTTACACACAAGGTGGGAGATGGTGACGAAGGGTAAAGGTGATCCTGTGGCCAGGTGGAATTGAGGGTTGAAGGTTCCATGACCCAGGTGCAGTTGTTCAGTGGGTCATGGTCATTTGTGAGGGAGGGGGGGTTGTTGTTGATAGTTGCCTTGCCCTGCAGTGTGATGGGAACTCTGACATAGTAATGGTGGTATCCCATGTACATGTTGTGTTCTGCTGATCAATGCCTGTTCATGTGTTGTGTTTAGTTTTCAGGTGCGAGGGGATAGTTGTGGTTTGACATGCTGGGGTGTACACATGGTGAATGTTCACATGTGATGCATAGAGAACACTGATGGTCACTTGAGTGCACATGCATATGTTGAGTGCATGTCCTTGCAGACCCACACACCTGCACTCTGATGCACTACATGTACTCCCACCCTTGCATATCCACGTGTGCACTGTTTGCCTTCTGGTGGCCACTGTGTCCCTGCAGCACATGTTCTGTGACCAATTATGGATCCTGTACATGCCTAATTTGCTTTTTGATGTGGTTTGTCGCTTAGATGTGATGCTCAGGGTGTGCATCACACACAATGGCTGTTCACTGTGCTGTGCGCTGAGCAGTGTGATGCAGGAGTAGGACACTGCACACATGAGCTGCAGTGTTGATTTTGCAATGCATAATGTGCATGTAGACAGGCATTCATTGTGATGTTACGTCTACGACTGTTGTAATGCGTTTGGAAATGACTTATTTTGGGTGGGAGATTTTGTTGGTCTGTCATTTCATCTGATTCCGGGTCAGGCAGCAGTGTCCGATGCCACTGTACATTTAGGACATGGCAATGAGTACCTTATCGTTACTGCATTGGTGTATGGGTATTGCTTGCCATGTCATGTTGATGTTTGGGAGGGTTTGTGTGACATGACAGTGATGGCCATGGCCTGGTTTGCAGGTGTGTGTGATGCACACCTTGCATGTCCGTGTCATCCGCTTCTCAGAGCAACTAGCTGGGGGTAGATTTCTCTCCGCAGCAGGGCCCTCCCCCTGGAACAGACTTCCGGCCTGACTTGAACTTGAGGGGAATCATCTCCAGTTCTGGAAGCACCTCAAGTCCTTCCTCTTTGCTTCTGCTTACTGTCTGCCTCTCCCTTGCAGAATTCTCCACTGGAACTGCACAGGAGCTGCAACTGGGCCACTCTCACCGACCTCGGTCCCTGGCCCAGCCACTCTCCCCTTGCCCAGCCTCCCTGGCAACCCCTGCACTGCGGGACTGTCTCTCTATCCCTACAGCACCCCCCTTCCCAGCACTTGTCTGCACTTACCTTTGCAGTTGCCACCAGCTGGCCTATTTATTTGCTTTTTAGTCTACTTACCCTGAACTGCACTCCCCCCCTCCCCTTCCCCTTGCACTTTTCCCTTCCCCCTACCCCTGCACTTGCGCAATCTAAATGACACCTGGCCTAGTAGTATCATTGGGCCTCATTACACGGAAGGCGGTAATGGTTAACGGCCACCGTTAATGGTAACGGTGGCCGTTAACCATTACCGCCTTACTACGAGGTCCCTTAGCGGGTTGGTGCTTTAACGCCTGCTTTTTGCAGGCGTTAAAAACCAACCCGCTAAGGGACCTCGGAGATAATTACGGCACCGCAAAATTGCGGTGCCGTAATTAGCGCCTTCCCCATTCCCATAGAGCCCTATGGGGCAGAAATGGGAATGGGGAAGGGCAATAGCGGAAGGGGGATTTACCGCCCCTCCAACCTTGGAATGGGGCAGTAAATCCCCTTTCCGCCAAGTCGGTGCCGATATTTTACCGGCATGAGCCATGGCGCTAATAGCGCCATGGCTCACCGCCTTCCGTGTAATGAGGCCCATTGTCTGCCTTCCCTTGTTCCCCCCTCCCTGCCTCGTCGCACCTTGAAACACTTGTGTATAGGCACGTTACAAATGCCATATCATGTCATGTCATATGTGTGCCTTTTGGCCACACAGGATAGTTTGTCTTTAAGTAGCTAGGGATGCAGACAATGTGGCACTTCCATGGCAACTATCTCATGGTGGTAGGGTTGTGACAGTTGACTGTCTCTTTGTCATCATTGATTGTCACCTGGTATGTGCCAGGCCTGTGTGCACTCCGCAGAGGTGGGAGTTTAGGTGAAAAATGTGGCCACAAGCTGGGTCCGGGCTTCCTCGCCACGTGCCCTGTCCCCTCCCATGGGCAGTGCCTGTGCCTGTGGTTGGGGATGTGGGGGCACCACCATGTCCACCGGTACGCCCTGCCGTGTTGCAACATTGTGCAGGACACATGCTGCCACAATGATCCTACACACTACTGGGGGTGCATAGAGTAGCTGCCCGCCAGAGCGGTCAAGGGAGCGGAAATGTGACTTGAGCACCCCGAATGTGCGCTCCACTATGGCTTTGGTTGCAATATTGGCAGCGCTATTGGCGTTTACCTGGGGTGGTGTGGTGGGGTTCCGGATTGGCGTCATCATGTGGTTGCTCAGAGGGTAGGCACTGTCCCCTGGGGAGGTGTAAATGGTTGTGATTATTGGGGTTTGTGTATTTGTGTGTGTGTGACATGCATGCATGTGCAAGGGCATTTGTACTCACCTTGGAGCCAGGTGTCGCCCTGCTGCCCAGCTTTCAGTGTCCGGCTCAGGACGGACATTCTGTATTTGAAACTGTCATGGGTGGAGCCAGGGTAGTTTGCATAGACAGAGGTGATGATTCCCTTTGCATCGCATACCACCTGTACATTGATGGAATGCCAATGCTTGCGGTTTCGGTAGATGTGCTCAGTGGCCCTAGGTGGACGTAGGGCCACATGGGTGCAATCTATGGCACCAAGCACTTTGGGGAAGTGTGCCACCCTGAAAAAATCCAGGACAACGGCCTGCCTTTCTGCGGGTGTTCTGGGCATGTATATGTGCCTGCGGACTGAGGGGCGCGCTGTCATAATTGCCAGTACCTGGTGTAGGCAGCGTGACTGCGTGGCCTGTGAAACCCCCCCCACTATGGCAGTAGTCTGCTGAAATGACCCGGTGGCCAAGAAATGCAGGACATTGAGCACCTTCTCCAAGGGGCTCAATGCTTGGGAGCAAAGGGTGGGGGATGTAAGGTCATCTTCCCACCCCCTGACCAGGTCTAGGATGATATGGGGTGGAAACCTATACCTGCCGTAGACCTGGTCGTCAGGCATCCCAAAAAGGCTTGTCCGTGGTGCGAAAATGCATGCTCTGGCTATTCTCCTCCTCCTGCGGTGTCCCACAATCAGTGCTGCGACAAATGGGGCATTCATCGTAGCTGTATATACGTGTTTGTTGTTTTATACACACTTTTATACTGTGCGCGGGGACGCTTCCGCCTGCCTTCGTGTGGCGGATGCGTTGACGCCTGTGTGCGTCTTTTGCCGTGCGCGGGTTTCCCGTATTCGAATCCATGAATACGGGTTGTTCGCGTGCGTGTGGGGGTTCCGTGTAGTTCCCTGCAGTACTTCCCCAGTTACGCCTTCTTTTTCACGCATTATTCCCCATTCCGCGTGGTATGCCCACTGTTCCGCCCACTTTGGTTGTGTGCGCCGCGCTATGTGCGGTTTTGCTGTGAGCGTAGCGCACGCCGTGTGTCCCCGCATGCGCCATGGCAGGATTTGGCGCACGTACAGCGGGAAACACGTGCAGCATCTTCCTTAAATCGCACACATGCGCTGGTTTTCTCACGCTTGCGCCACCTTGCGCCTGCTTGCGTTGGGATTTTCGGCGCACGTTTGCTCCATGAATCGACCCCTAAATAGGTTATGGATTTTTCGGTGGGTCATATTGAAAGAATGATTAAGAACTCTAGCCCATCCAGAGCGAGAGGTCCGAATCAACTGACTAATCTAATACTCAAACAGAATTATACTCTGTGGGCCAAAATCGTATACATATTGTTTAGGGACATACCAAGTAGTGGGAAGGCTTTTCACAGTCAGGAAATCTCCCATGTATGACTCATTTTTAAGAAAGGTTTGCGTTTATCTCCATCAAAATATAGGCCAATAGCAATCATGGATGTGGACTCAAAACTCTTTGCTACAATAGTTAGAGAACATCTTGTGGTCTGGTGTTGAGAAAAAGATATCTGCGACCACAGACAGATTGGTTTTAGAAAGGGAATGGGCACAGAATGCGGGGTCTCTTACTATCTACCCTTCAAAGACTAGCTTGTGTAGATCAAAGCCAGCCTCTCTATGTGACCTCAATGGATCTATCTATGGCATTTGATTTGGACGATCGCCAAATTCTCAGGATTGTTAGGCGGAAACCTGTGTAGTTCCCTCTGGGACCACTGCATAAGATTTAGGACTACAGGTGTTTGGCAGTAAACCCACTTGGTAGCAGTCTGCACCACACAGATTCACTTGGTAGCTGTGGCTGAGCAGTCAGACTTCCCTCAAGAAGAGTTAGGCAGTATGTGGAGTATACAAAATAGGGCAATTTACAGAGTAGAACAAGCAAACACGGAACAAGGCTTCGGTGTAAAGATATATAGTTATTTATTTATAAAAACACATCTATGAAAAACACTCGGGCACTAATACGGCAAACAACTTCAATCACAATTACTATAAGAAAAATAAATCCCCCTAACAATAGTTTGACAAGTCTAGGTTCAACGGCAGCACTTATTTGCAGACAGAGGTGAATGCTTGAACCTAGATGGCACTCTAGTATTCGTTAGGACGGGAGACAAAAGGCAGGGTATGAAATCAACTCGGTACCAACACTTTTTTGAACAAATGCAAGGCAAGTAAGGCAGGGTCTACTGTAGATCGTAAGTTCAGAGGCCAGGCCCACTCGGAGAGAGGCAAGGCGATATGTCCCAAAAAGTATCACAGTAGAAATGCACTTCGAGTCTTTGTCGCAAATTGTTATAGAAAGATTGGACCAGTTCAGAACGGAAAGTTAAGAAAGCTTGGAGGCGACCCAATGGAGAGGCGAGGATTCAGACACCTCACACTAACCGACACAAGGGAAGCCAGACGAACACGGTACCTTGTTTGTGGAGAGACAGCTCCGGCGGGGGCAGTTGTTCCTGGTGGTTGATGCACGTCGGGTCTTTGCCAAGAGAAGAGATGATCTCGTCGTCGAAGGAAAGTTGAAGATCGTTGAACCACCAGGGAAGAGACCAGCCGCGGAGTGCTCCGTCACAAGGCACCACCTTTTGGTCGCGGTACAGGGGTAGTGGCTATCCAGTTGCTGGGGTGCTCTGCATGGGCAATTCAACCACTATGTCCTGGAACGAAGAAAAAGCAAAGGGGACTGGTTGTTCCCACCAGTCAGGGGAAGAGACTCTCCAGCCAGGAGATCTCCTCTGTCGTTGGGAAGTGGTGAGTCAGTTCAGCAGGGCTCCACCGGAGGTGTCGTCGTTGCAGGTCGGCTCATCTTTACCCTCATCGGATTCTTAGGTCCTGTGGTGACTTCTGAAGATCCAGTCCCAAAAGCCCTGCTTTTATGCAGACAACCCCCATTCATTCAGCCTAGCTGTCAATCAAAACACACTAAGTGGTGAGCGGGGTGGCTCACCACTTGGGCCAATCACACCAGAGTGCGACTTGAGTTGGCAAGGCAACTCAGTCCAGGGTGCCTACTGGTACCCTGTGGTACCCAGACAGAATGGCACCACTTTGGAGGGCCTCTGTGTAGAGGCCCGCCAAAAGTGGAACAAAGGGCTCAACCTTTGGTTTAGGAGTCACAGAGACGAACACAGACGCCATTTTAAAAACCGAGTTCTGGCAGAAAATACCGGCCGATAGATTTATTTAAGATAAATAAACCGGTGGTAGGTTAGAGATTTAACGAAAAAAAGTGTTAACCTCCAACAATGGGAAGAATCCCATAGAGTTATATTCGGGGTCGAATATAACAAGTAGTTTCCACTGCCACCAGCCAAAACTCGACGAGGGGGGACGGGACAGTGCCCCCTCGAATAACAGACCCAGGAGTAATCGAATTACCCCTACTAGTATGTCCACAATAGGATGGTTTGTACTAGTTCTGTTAGTAAATTTAGGTCTAGTAAAGCCAATGGTGACTTTACATGCCCGGGGAGACAGTAGTCACTCCCCGGGTATGGAGTCTATGGTGGAGCTCCGCTAGGACGCCCCAGTGTTACGGCACAGAGGGTGCGGTGTAACACACATAGAAAAACATATGAGACCCTATGGGGTAAAAGACCCCATAGCCCATAGTACACAATGACCTTCAAAGGACATTCATGTCCAAGAGTGGGAGAAAAAGAGTCTCACTCTTGGCAGGATGGAAAAAAACAAACTCCAGAAATCCAGCAAAGCTGCTGGGGGACTCACTAGGTTAGGAAATTCAGCCTAAACAGAGTATTCTCCCTAACAAGGATTAAGCTGTATTCTTATGGAATTGATAAGGGCCTACTGAGTATCATGGTATAGCTTCATGAAAACACACAAATCCAGATCAGATTGTACTCTGCAGGCTTACTAACTAAACCCATCTGTAGTACAAATGGTTTCAGACAATGATGTATGTTAGCTCCAATCCTTTTTAATCTTTATGTGGTGTTTGTTGGCATATCTTTAAACAAAGCCTTGTTCGCTCCCCCTAATATGTTTAGTTCGAGGATAGTTTGGTCAGCGCATGCCGATGACTTTGTATTCTTTGAACTTACTCTGATAGGGTTACAGAAACAAATTGACGCATTTTGGAAATGTATGAGTGCTCACAAACATCCTATGCATCTGGGGAAAAGAGTAATAATAACATTTGTCAAAGCACCTGAACGAAGCAGGAAGACCAAAATATATTTTCTTGGTGGCTTGATAACACCAAATTGAGGGAGAAAAGAAATATGAGATAGTTGGGTCTCCCTATCGTGTCAAGATATACAAAATGTTTTTTTCCGATATTACATCAAATGAAAGTCGTGGATAGAAAGTATGAAGCATTTTCTATAATCACAACTCTTAAATTTTACAAAATTAAAGTTATTCCAAGACTTTGCTATGGCTTAGAGTTTTTCCCTACGTGGGTATTCTTGGAACTGAAAAACTTTGAAGCTATAATATGGCGTGCAATATTTTATTGGATGCCGAAATGTGTTCCACTTGTGGTAATAGAATATGAATTGGGACTTCAATTCATGAAAAGTATAATATTGTGGAGAAGACTAAATCTGTTGAGGAAATGTATGTTAAACACAGACTGTAATTGTTATGAAATGTTGGCTAAGGAATTGAGAAATGGGCTGAAAAATTGATATTTTATTCAAGAATTGTATGAGGAATGAATCAGTAGCCTATTTATTATGTGCTCTTCTATTGAGATATTAATACATAATCCACATAATGTAAAACAAACTATTAAAGGCCAAGACTGGGCAGAAACAATAAAAGAACTATTAGGGCACTGACTTTCGGCAGTGGTGGTATCTCCTCATAAAGCGATGGGGGAGCTGGAATCCTACTTATTTAGATTTCCATGTAAGAAATTGAGAAATAACCTTATGCCTTTTAGCTTGAATGTCTTACCAACAAATTAAATACTTGGCCTGCGTCTAAAACTGAATAATGGAGACATTTCATGCAGATATTGCTTTAATATGACAGTAACAGACACGTTCCCACGTTTATTGCTATAGTGTCCAGCTGTATTGGCCAAAAGAATGAAATATTTGATTGGCTATATTCCGAACGCAGAAAAGATGTTCTTGTAATTGCTGTGGCTGAATATTATGTATGGCAAATCTGTGTGTCTGCAGCTCGAAACTCTTAATTCTTTTAAAAAATGTCTGTAAATTGTTTGAGGTAATAGATTTGTTTTCTGTTAAAATAATAAGATAATTGCCTTTTCAGATTTGAATGTCTAAGATTAATCAAATGTCTGAGTGATAAGATGAGCTTTGCAGTGATGCTATAAGAAAGATAAGAAATAGAGGACTGAGATGAATTCCCAGAGTCTAAATAGGTTATGGATTTTTCGGTGGGTCATATTGAAAGAATGATTAAGAACTCTAGCCCATCCAGAGCGGGAGGTCCAAATCAACTGACTAATCTAATACTCAAACTTAATTATACTCTATGGGCCTAAATCGTATACATATTGTTTAGGGACAGACCAAGTAGTAGGAAGGCTTTTCACAGTCAGGAAATCTCCCATATATGACCCATTATTAAGAAAGGTTTGTGTTTATCTCCATCAAAATATAGGCCAATTGCAATCATGGATGTGGACTCAAAACTCTTTGCTACAATAGTTAGAGAACATCTTGAGGTATGGTGTTGACAAAAAGATATCTGGGACCACAGACAGATTGGTTTTAGAAAGGTAATGGGCACAGAATGTGGGGTCTCTTACTATCTACCCTTCAAAGACTAGCTTGTGTAGATCAAAGCCAGTCTCTCTATGTGACCTCAATGGATCTATTTATGGCATTCGACTTGGACGATTGCCAAATTCTCAGGATTAAGCTGGATTCTTATGGAATTGATAAGGTCCTACTGAGTATCATGGTATATCTTCATGAAAACACACAAATCCAGATCAGATTGTACTCTGCAGGCTTACTAACTGAACCCATCTGTAGTACAAATGGTTTCAGACAATGATGTATGTTAGCTCCAATCCTTTTTAATCTTAATGTGGCGTATGTTGGCATATCTTTAAACAAAGCCTTGTTCGCTCCCCCTAAAATGTTTAGTTTGAAGATAGTTTGGTCAGCGCATGCTGATGACTTTGTATTCTTTGAACTTACTGTGATAGGGTTACAGAAACAAATTGACGCATTTTGGAAATGTATGAGTGCTCACAACCTCCTATGCATCCGGGGAAAACAGTAATAATAACATTTGTCAAAGCACCTGAACGAAGCAGTAAGACCAAAATATTTTTTCTTGGTGGCTTGATAACACCAAATTGAGGGAGAATAGAAATATGAGATAGTTGGGTCTCCCTATCGTGGCAAGATATACAAAATGTTTTTTTTCCGATTTTACATCAAATGAAACTCGTGGATAGAAAGTTTGAAGCATTGTCTATAATCACAACTCTTACATTTTACAAAATTAAATTTATTCCAAGACTTTGCTATGGCTTAGAGTTTTTCCCTACGTGGGTATTCTTGGAACTGAAAAACTTTGAAGCTATAATATGGCGTGCAATATTTTATTGGATACCGAAATGTGTTCCACTTGTGGTATTAGAATATGAATTGGGACTTCAATTCATCAAAAGTATAATATTGTGGAAAAGACTAAGGGCCTCATTACACGGAAGGCGGTGAGCCATGGCGCTATTAGCGCCATGGCTCATGCCGGTAAAATACCGGCACCGCCTTGGCGGAAAGGGGATTTACCGCCCCATTCCAAGGTTGGTGGGGCGGTAAATCCCCCTTCCGCCCTTGCCCTTCCCCATTCCCGTTTCTGTCCCATAGGGCACTATGGGAATGGGGAAGGCGCTAATTACGGCACCGCAATTTTGCGGTGCCGTAATTAGCTCTGAGGTCCCTTAGCGGGTTGGTTTTTAACGCCTGCAAAAAGCAGGCGTTAAAGCACCAACCCGCTAAGGGACCTCGTAGTAAGGCGGTAATGGTTAACGGTCACCGTTACCATTAACGGTGGCCGTTAACCATTACCGCCTTCCGTGTAATGAGGCCCTAAATCTGTTGAGGAAATGTATGTTAAACACAGACTGTAATTGTTATGAAATGTTGAGTAAGGAATTGAGAAATGGGCTGAAAAATTGATATTTTATTCAAGAATTGTATGAGGAAGGAATCAGTAGCCTATTTATTATGTGCTCTTATATTGAGATATTTATACATAATCCAAAGAATGTAAAACAAACTATTAAACGCCAAGACTGGGCAGAAACAATAAAAGAACTATTAGGGCATTGACTTTCCGCAGTGGTGGTATTTCCTCATAAAGCGATGGGGGAGCTGGAATCCTACTTATTTAGATTTCCATGTAAGAAATTGAGAAATAACTTTATGCCTTTTAGCTTGAATGTCTTACCAACAAATGAAATACTTGGCCTGCGTCTAAAACTGAATAATGGAGACATTTCATGCAGATATTGCTTTAATATGACGGTAACAGACACGTTCCCACGTTTATTGCTATAGTGTCCAGCTGTATTGGCCAAAAGAATGAAATATTTGATTGGCTATATTCCGAACGCAGAAAAGATGTTCTTGTAATTGCTGTGGCTGAATATTATGTATGGCAAATCTGTGTGTCTGCAGCTCGAAACTCTTAATTCTTTTAAAAAATGTCTGTAAATTGTTTGAGGTAATAGATTTGTTTTCTGTTAAAATAATAAGATAATTGGCCTTTTCAGATTTGAATGTCTAAGATTAATCAAATGTCTGAGTGATAAGATGAGCTTTGCAGTGATGCTATAAGAAAGATAAGAAATAGAGGAATGAGATGAATTCCCAGACTCTAAATAGGTTATGGATTTTTCGGTGGGTCATATTGAAAGAATGATTAAGAACTCTAGCCCATCCAGAGTCGGAGGTCCAAATCAACTGACTAATCTAATACTCAAACATAATTATACTCTATGGGCCTAAATCGTATACATATTGTTTAGGGACATACCAAGTAGTAGGAAGGCTTTTCACAGTCAGGAAATCTCCCATATATGACCCATTTTTAAGAAAGGTTTGTGTTTATCTCCATCAAAATATAGGCCAATTGCAATCATGGATGTGGACTCAAAACTCTTTGCTACAATAGTTAGAGAACATCTTGAGGTATGGTGTTGAGAAAAATATATCTGGGCCACAGACAGATTGGTTTTAGAAAGGGAATGGGCACAGAATGTGGGGCCTCTTACTATCTACCCTTCAAAGACTAGCTTGTGTAGATCAAAGCCAGTTTCTCTATGTGACCTCAATGGATCTATCTATGGCATTCGACTTGGACGATTGCCAAATTCTCAGGATTAAGCTGGATTCTTATGGAATTGATAAGGTCCTACTGAGTATCATGGTATATCTTCATGAAAACACACAAATCCAGATCAGATTGTACTCTGCAGGCTTACTAACTGAACCCATCTGTAGTACAAATGGTTTCAGACAATGATGTATGTTAGCTCCAATCCTTTTTAATCTTAATGTGGCGTATGTTGGCATATCTTTAATCAAAGCCTTGTTCGCTCCCCCTAAAATGTTTAGTTTGAAGATAGTTTGGTCAGCGCATGCTGATGACTTTGTATTCTTTGAACTTACTGTGATAGGGTTACAGAAACAAATTGACGCATTTTGGAAATGTATGAGTGCTCACAACCTCCTATGCATCCGGGGAAAACAGTAATAATACCATTTGTCAAAGCATCTGAACGAAGCAGTAAGACCAAAATATTTTTTCTTGGTGGCTTGATAACACCAAATTGAGGGAGAATAGAAATATGAGATAGTTGGGTCTCCCTATCGTGGCAAGATATACAAAATGTTTTTTTCCGATTTTACATCAAATGAAACTCGTGGATAGAAAGTTTGAAGCATTGTCTATAATCACAACTCTTACATTTTACAAAATGAAATTTATTCCAAGACTTTGCTATGGCTTAGAATTTTTCCCTACGTGGGTATTCTTGGAACTGAAAAACTTTGAAGCTATAATATGGCGTGCAATATTTTATTGGATACCGAAATGTGTTCCACTTGTGGTAATAGAATATGAATTGGGACTTCAATTCATCAAAAGTATAATATTGTGGAAAAGACTAAATCTGTTGAGGAAATGTATGTTAAACACAGACTGTAATTGTTATGAAATGTTGGGTAAGGAATTGAGAAATGGGCTGAAAAATTGATATTTTATTCAAGAATTGTATGAGGAAGGAATCAGTAGCCTATTTATTATGTGCTCTTCTATTGAGATATTAATACATAATCCAAATAATGTAAAACAAACTATTAAAGGCCAAGACTGGGCAGAAACAATAAAAGAACTATTAGGGCATTGACTTTCCGCAGTGGTGGTATCTCCTCATAAAGCGATGGGGGAGCTGGAATCCTACTTATTTAGATTTCCATGTAAGAAATTGAGAAATAACGTTATGCCTTTTAGCTTGAATGTCTTACCAACAAATGAAATTCTTGACCTGCGTCTAAAACTGAATAATGGAGACATTTCATGCAGATATTGCTTGAATATGATGGTAACAGACACGTTCCCACATTTATTGCTATAGTGTCCAGCTGTATTGACCAAAAGAATGAAATATTTGATTGGCTATATTCCGAACGCAGAAATGGTGTTCTTGTATTTGCTGTGGCTGAATATTATGTATGGCAAATCTGTGTGTCTGCAGCTAGCAACTCTTAATTCTTTTTAAAAATGTCTGTAAATTGTTTGAGGTAATAGATTCGTTTTCTGTTAAAATAATAAGATAATTGCCTTTTCAGATTTGTATGTCTAAGATTAATCAAATGTCTAGTGATAAAATGAGCTTTTCAGTGATGCTAAAATAAATTCCTTGTTTGTAATATTATCAAGAAATTGTTGCTTGTAAAATTGTTAAAAACATAGTTGTAAAGGTTTTATAAACCAAAACAATAAAGTAAAAAAACAACAACAAATAAAACGTGTTTTGGTACTGGTTCAGAGGCAGACTGGCGTCTAAACCTTAACATGGAGAATAAAATGGATTTGATTTCACAGCCTACCAGTGCAGTGCTTAAGCATGTGGGGTTCTTACAAGGACCTGCTTAAAACTTTATATATGCATGAATGAACAAGCTGTTTAAAATTGCTAAGCGCTTTGTTATTCTATTATAAATGGTAAATGGCAAAGGAAAATGAACACATAATACACATTTCTTACTATTTTGCAATCTGAGGCTATTATAGGCCTTCAAGAGCATAAAGCGCTTTCAAGATACTTCTTCTGGTTTGTAGCACTGTGGTTGCTATTCTAAACATGTTGCAATATGGACTGTCCTTTAAGCATGTTTCACTATGCTGTCGTCAAGGCACTACATTCTACTCAAAGCCTTATCAAGTTAATGCTGGTGTGTTAGTATGAATTGAATTCCGACGTGTAACAGTGTATCATGTGCTGCTTCTACCGGGCAGGGCAGAATGGGTGAAATCCCATGACAGTCTGGAGACCATGCCAAAGGTATCTATATGTGGTATAAATCAACATAACAAAACAAAAAAAATATTTAACTTGTATTTCTGCTACTGAAATAAAGTATATATTTGAAAAAATAAAGACATTTGAATTTGCTCTCTTGTACAATATTAGTGAAAGGCTAAGCACTGCGTTTGCTCATCTTTTCACATACAAGAATGGGAAAGGGCTAATCCCAACTAGACACAATGGGTCAGTCCAAAGACTGGCTAGGTAATTCAATGAGTTAAGCACTTGTCGAGAGTTGATGTCAACCTGCCAGTTAGTTCTATAAGAGCTAACACAGCTTTTATGGATCAGAGCTTAACACATCCATTTATATACCATTGTGTTGCATAATGGTAATGCAACGCTAGCAGTTGGCACAACAAGCAGTGGCATGCACTACAGAAAACATTGCAAAATCAAAGGTTCTGGATGTATTTATGGCCACTTGCAGTCTCATTTTCCTAGATAGAGCCATTCTATGACCAGGGACAGCCTCAAATCTGCAATTGTTGAATGCAGCCTCATATTTTAAAGTACTTCTATTATATGGCAGATCCAGCCAAACAGGATATGCCTATGTCCAGCCTTCAGTGTGAGGTATAGCCATCATTTACCCAGGTGCCCTTCACAGCATCATTGACTCTCAGACCCCCTTTCCCATTCACATTCCTTCCTCTTTCCTGCAAGAGAAATCCTCCTTGTCTCTGAAGACCTTATACTTTGGACATTTCCAATCCTTCCATCCTTCATCCGCTGTTGTATTCCATTCCACAACTCTTTTTTCCTCTTGCCTTCATCACAACTGGCAACACTTTTTGTGACCGTCCCTAAACCTGCCTGCCCGCTCGCGGCTCACCACTAGTGACTGCAAAGCTTATGTTCAGTTTGCTACTAAAATGTTCTCCTAATATATGAATATCTTGTTTTGTATTAGATTATCATCTTAATTTTGCTAACATTGTTGCTCTGCAGCCTACTATGCCTTTCTTATTATTACCATGAATCTACTGCCTTTGCTTTGTCACTAGAATGTAATGTTGCCCCCACACCCTTTAATTTACTCTTCACCTCCCTCTACTCCTTCACTCCTGCGAAAGGTTGGCTGCAAATTGCGGGCACTACACCACTCATTAAAAAAAAACAGCTAATTAAATAAATATGTCAATCACATGCCTCCGCATTTGGCATAGCCTCATATGCACGGATATGCTAATAAAATAAAATGTTTTGCCTTCACATGCCTGCGTACCCAAAATGCATGCCACGTGCTTGATTGTTCATAAAGTACACAGGCACTGCAGGAATGCATTTCACAAAATGCACCTCCTCATTCAGTGCAGAAGCTCCATTATGCTTTAGAGGCACCACGCTGCGGAGTGGTACAAGAAGACTTAATTTCCAAGAATTGTTCATAATTGAATGCCCCGTACCATATATACCTAACCATTTTCAAATTCCGCCACAGGGCTAAATATGCCAGGATGTCTCACCATGTGCAATATGAAAGCCCATGTAGAGCAAATTAGTCTCAAAATACACTCTCTTTCAGTGCTGCTGTCCCCAGAAATCTACAAGTCCCTGAATAATGTCTGCTTCTCATGTTGCAGAAAACCAATTGGTGGTTTACGCCTTTACTCCTTTCCCAGAATTCACTTAGTCTCAAAAGTTCTGATCAATGTAGAGCGGGAGGAGGCAGCAGTTGTCCTGACATCTCCAGCATGGTCTAGTAAGGCTTAGTTTCCTCTAATCCAGGAACTGGCACTCGAGCCCCCTTGCCCTTTCCTCTGACTCCTTTGCCCTCTAGGGCCCCCCTGTCTCCTCAATTGGCACTTCACTCCCTCCAGCTAATGGTCTGGTGATTGAATTAGAGGTTCTTTTGAGGAATGGTATGCCTCAGGAGTTGTCAGTAGAGTCCATACAAGTTAAATGTATACATCCTAATGGCCCTCCTTGTTCTTTTATCCTTCTTGGTTGATAAATAGTCTGCCTTTGTATAGGGTGATACTAATATTTGATATTAGTACCCGGCAAAGTGCAATCAGAATGAAAGAGCCATTCTGATTGGCCCTCGCCGAGTCATTACCAGGCCGGGAATCCCTCTGTCGGGATTCCACTGCCTTTGTCCCCGGCGGGGGACTACAGGGACTATTTTTTACTTGAGTGTGGTTCTAGGGACTTCTTACCTGGGACTACTTTTGAGGCTATTTAAACCACGCCCGACCAGCAACACACGCTTCGCGTTATTCTGCATCCAGCATCGTAACACTCACCGTGCCTACAGCCTGCATCCAGTCTTCTGCCACGCCCGCCTCGAATCCTGAGCTCCTAAAACAAAGAGGAAAGAAAGGGACAAGGTTAGAAAACAAACTTATTTCTATTCCACACCTGATTCTGGATCCATCTTGTCTCCGGACCTGTAAAGAACATAATTTCTGCACGCGCCGCACCTTCAGCTGCAGCGCCACGCCATACTCACCAGTCTTCACAGCATCCTTCGGGTCGGCGCTGCCTCCATCATTTCTTCGCCGAACTTCGGCACCTGGGAGATAAAAGAAAACCACAAGGTGAGCCGAGGGAACCAACAAATATAATTCTTACCACCATAGACTTACCTGATTTACCACCGGAAGCATCCTTTTGTGACTCTCCTTATTTTCACGTGCCGCATCTGTAAAGAGAGACAAAACAACACGTTTTACTAGTGCAACATTTACCGGAGAGCGCCGGGTAATACAGACTCTTACCTGAGCGCCACCAGCTGCCACAAGAGCATCTTTTCACGAGCCAGCTGCAAGAAAGAAAGGAAGGGGGGAACAAGAGTGAACATCGGACATATTGAATTCTATGAACTTAATACTTACTGGTCCTCACCAGGAACCTCAGAGTCAATACTCTCCGGAACTCTCCCGAGCCTTCAAACCAGTGAAGTAACTGGAATTGACGCGCCCCTGCAAATCCACGCAGGATGGAGAGATCATCTTTCAAGAATGTAAGGTGAGATTGCTGTGAGGGCATTTCGGAGGTGATTAGTTGGGGAGGACTGTGGGGGTGCGATCACTTCAATCCACAAGTGGCTAAATCCACTTCTCCACTTGCAGGAGAATATTTCTACGGGTTAAGCAGACAAGATTAGGAGGGCAGTTCCAGTCAGTCATCGCTGCACTACGCATCACGTGGGTGGAGACCGCAGCTGTCCGGGTCCGACGAGACGCCCCTATGGGAGCCAGGTGAGCGTAACAGAATGCAAAGCCTATCTACAAATCCCCACCCGGGCTTTATGGACACCTCAGAAACCGACCAACTAGCCCTATTGTAAGGGGAACTTAGGGCAGAAGTGCACTCCGCGCGCCAAGAGACTAATGCCCTCAGGAGAGAACTGATTGTGTCAAAGGAGCGCACTGATGATCTTGCTAGACAATTACTGCACAACCAAGCTGGGCAAACACCATTACCTGGACTCGGGGGGAATCCAACTCCTGTTTCATCGAGCAATCCTGTGCAGGTGGTTCTACCAGGGAGCATTCATTTAGCTCCACCCGAACATTTTGCTGGGGACCCAAAAACGTTTGCTGTGTTGATGAACCAATGCCGCTTGCACTTTTTATGCAGACCTGGAGCTTTTCCGAACGACCAAACCAAAGTAGCCTTTGTACTATCATATCTTAGTGGCAGCGCAGCGGATTGGTCAATTCCATTAGTTAACCAGGATGACCCTCTTCTTCGGGATTTTCAAGGTTTTCAATTGAGCATGGAAAGACTATTTGCCAGACATTCACAGGGACAGGCCCTGGATAACAAACTTTTAATATTACAACAATGTAACCAGGATCTACTAACCTATATCGCCACTTTCAATAGGTTAGTGGTGGAAACCGGATGGCCAGAGGTAAAACGAATTACATTATTTCAACGTGGACTTCGGGGTGAACTCAAAGACGTTTTGGCCCAAGTTGTGAACCCACCTCAGGATTGTGCAGAATATATAGACCTAGTGGTCCAGTTAGACCACCGACTTCAGAATAGAAAGGCTGATCGAGCTAAGTTCTAGAATCGGGTATTGGTTAAACCCAATGTT
This sequence comes from Ambystoma mexicanum, assembly GCF_040938575.1. NCBI lineage: Eukaryota > Metazoa > Chordata > Amphibia > Caudata > Ambystomatidae > Ambystoma > Ambystoma mexicanum. The sequence continues at coordinate 577,677,252 of NC_090925.1, forward strand.
ACCCTCAAAGGAACAGATATATCAGAACCGATGCAGATCGGGGGGGTCAAGGGACCCTTAACTCAAAAGGAAGGAGAAAGAAGACGGCAGATGCAATTGTGTCTGAACTGTGGGGCCTCAGAACATTTTCTACAGGATTGCCCTATAAAAACATCTAAAAAAGTAGTCAGAGTTTCTGATAAAAATCAAACAGAGCCTGATTCGGGAAACAACCACGCCCGACAAGCGTAGAGGTCCGCTTGCCGAGCTTGACGAAGGATACTCAGACCTTGCACTTCATCATACCAATGGTCCTTATAGATCCAAGGCAGCCATCACGTATGCACGCAGTGAGGGCATACATTGATAGTGGGGCCATAGGAAACTATGTGGACCACGAGTTGGCTTCTAGGATGAATCTATCTCTCTGCAAAAAGACCACTTCGGATGTCATCAACACAGTCGATGGAACTGAAATTGCCTCTGGGCCTGTAACTCATTCCACCGCAGAGATGACACTATTGGGTCAGGATGGGCATCGAGAGACTATTGTGTTTGATTGAATCAAAGCCCTGCTGTTCCAAATAATACTGGGGATACCATGGTTGGAAAGACATAATTCTTGTATTGATTGGCGAGAAAAGAGAATAACCTTCCCGGATTGTGCACATACTTGTTACCCAAAAAAAACCTTGAACCAAGGCCTGGCCACAGTCGCTACTCCAGTTGTGCAGTTACCTCAGTAATATCAAGAATTCCAGGAGGTTTTCCAAAAGGAACAGGCAAACACCCTACCACCTCACAGATCATACGATTGTCAAATCGATCTCATACCCGGTGCACAACCTCCATGTAGTAGGATCTATGCCCTTACGGAACCCGAAAACCTTCACCTACAACAATACTTAGACCTTGCTAATGGCTTAATTCGTCCATCCAAGTCCCCTGCATCTTCAGCTTTGTTCTTCGTGCCTAAAAAGGAAGGTGACCTCAGGACGTGCATAGACTACCGCGCATTAAATCAGATCACGGTTAAGAACTGATACCCATTGCCTCTGATCCCCGAATACTAGACCAAGTAAAGGACGCTTGCATCTACACTAAATTAGATCTCCGAGGGGCATATCATCTGGTACGTGTAAAGAAAGGCGACGAATGGAAGACTGCTTTTCGCACTAACTACGGGTTATTCGAATACCAGGTGATGCCCTTCGGGTTGTGCAATGCACCAGCAAGCTTCCATATTTTCTGAACGATGTCCTTCGTGAACTCATTGACGTCTGTGTTGTTGTATACATAGACGATATTCTAGTGTACTCCTCTTCAGAATCAGACCATGTGAAGCACGTTCGAGCAGTACATGAGAAACTATGCCAGCACAAGTTATATGCAAAATTGGAAAAATGTGTGCTTCATGCTACGGAAGTTGAATTCCTTGGATTTATCCAGACTCCTAAAGGAGTCTGAATGGACTGTCGAAGGGTGTACGCAATCCTCAAGTGGCCATCACCCAGTTCAGTTAAAGGGGTACAGACCAAGCTCAGATTTGCTAATTTCTACCGCAGATTCATTCCGGATTTCTCACATGTTGTACACCATATCACAGCACTTTTGCGAAAACGCTTCTTGTGGACCGAAGAAGCTGAAAAGACCTTCCAAGAGCTGAAAGCGAAATTCACGTCTGCACCTGTCTTAAAGCATCCACGCCCCGAACTTCCATACATAGTTGAAACTGATGCATCCAGTTTAGCCATGGGAGCTGTCCTGTCCCAGAAGGATCCTGAAACCGGTCAACTTCACCCAGTAGAATTTTGGTCCAGAAAGTTCTCGGCACACGAGTTAAACTATGTGGTTACCGATAAAGAATTATTAGCCATCAAATCCACCTTCAATGCTTGGCGGCATTATCTTCTTGGTGCCAGGCATACCATTACGGTAATCACTGATCACCGGAACTTGCAGTATTTAAAATCATCGCGTCAACTTCGATGGGCATTGTTCTTTGCCGAGTTCGATTTCGTGATCACTTATCGACCAGGTTGTAAAAATGGCAAGGCAGATGCCTTATCCCGAATAGGGATGGGAGAAGCATATGCGAACCCGGAACCGGTGCATATCATTTCAGAACAAAGAATTCTTGGCATAACCACTCTACAGACACTAGAGGATATTCAAGTAAAGATCCAACAACTCTTCGATCCAACAGTCCTGCAGGACTGGGTGAAGAAAGGCCCGGACTACTCAGTCATCAAAGACCTACCTTATTATAAAGGGCGACTATTTCTACCACACAAGGAACTACAAGAACTAGTCATCTTCAATTATCATGACACCCTGATGGAAGCGCACTCAGATATCGCAAAAACTGAAGCTAAAATTAAGAGACAATTCTGGTGGCCCACCTGGCGAAAAGACGTAAAGTCATTTGTAATGTCTTCTGGCATTAGCGTCCAAAACAAAAGTCAGAAGAAAAAACCAGCTGGCCTCTTACAACCTTTGCATATTCCACCAATACCATGGCACACCTTATCGTTAGACTTTATTACAGATCGACCTCCATGTAATGGATTTAACACCATTCTAGTTATTGTGGATCTTCTTTCCAAGATGGCCCACTTTATTCCTCTAAAGGGATTACCTTCTGCTTCAATTCTGGCCAAGGAGTTCCTCAAAAACATTTATCGAATACACGGATTTCCTTCCGTATTGGTCTCTGACCGAGGTAGTCAATTCATTGCACATTTTTGGAAGAAATGTTGTCAACTGGCGCACATCGACATGAGGTTATCAACCTGTCACCATCCCCAGACCCATGGTCAGATGGAGAGGACCAACCAGACCCTTGAACAGTACCTACGTTGCATGCTACACCAGACGGAAAGTAATTGGAAAGATATTTTATGGATTTCCGAGTATGCATAAAATAACTCTACACCCCTTTTACACCATATATGGACATCACCCTCGAACCTCAGAACTAGATTCGCCTCAGCATTTAGAAATGCCTGCAGTTAGTCATCTTTATTATACTATTAGACAAGCCTTTAAAGAGGCAACAGAACATTTGAAACAAGCAACAGAGAAATATAAGCAAAATGCTGATCAACATAGAAGTGAAATTCCACAATACCAGATTAGGGATCAAGTTTGGCTGGCTACAAAACACATACCTCTGAAGGGAACTCAGACTTTTAACCCTAGATATTTGGGACCTTACACTATTAAGGCCATTATCAACCTGGTAGCCATCAAATTGGAATTACCCGCTAATATGCGCATTCATCCTGTCTTTCATGTTTCACTTTTAAAACCAGTTCAACCAGGAACAAGATTAACCAAACCACCCGACCCCATCTTCATAGATGGAGAATCTGAATTCGAGGTAAAAAATATCCTGGACTCCAAGATGGTTAAATCAAAACTTTTTTATTTAATCAATTGGAAGGGCTACAGACCACAAGAAAGGTCATGGGAACCTAGTGACCACGTCCATGCACCTTGGTTGGTGAAAAGATTCCATCAGAACTTCCCAAACAAACCAAGGCCCAGGGGAAGAACAACTTTAGGAGGGGCCTTGGGGGGGAGTGAACATCATTTCTGCACGCGCCGGACCTCCAGTTGCAGCGCCGCGCCATACTCACCAGTCTACACAGCATCCTTCGGGTTGGCGCTGCCTCCATCATTTCTTTGTCGAACTTCGGCACCTAGGAGACAAAAGAAAACCACAAGGTGAGCTGAGGGAACCAACAAATATAATTCTTACCACCATAGACTTACCTGATTTACCACCGGAGGCATCCTTTTGTGACTCTCCATATTTTCACGTGCCACATCTGTAAAGAGAGACAAAACAACACGTTTTCCTCGTGCAACATTTACCGGACAGCGCCGGGTAATACAGACTCTTAGCTGAGCGCCACCAGCTGCCAAAAGAGCGTCTTTTCACGAGCCAGCTGCAAGACAAGAAAGGAAGGGGGGAACAAGAGTGAACATCAGACATATTGAACTCTCTGAACTTAATACTTACTGGTCCTCACCAGGAACCTCAGAGTCAATACTCTCCGGAACTCTCCCGAGCCTTCAAACCAGTGATGTAACTGGAATCGACGTGCCCCTGCAAATCCACGTAGGATGGAGAGCTCATCTTTCAAGAAAATAAGGTGAGCTTACTTTGAGGGCATTTCGGAGGTGATTAGTTGGGGAGGACTGTGGGGGTGCCATCACTTGAATCCACAAGTGGCTAAATCCATCTCTCCACTTGCAGGAGAATATTTCTATGGGTTAAGCAAACAAGATTAGGAGGGCAGATCCAGTCAGTCATCGCTGCACTACGCATCACGTGGGTGGAGACCGCAGCTGTCCGGGTCCGACAGACGCCTCTGTGGGAGCCAGGTGAGCGTAACAGAATGCAAAGCCTATCTACAAATCCCCACCCGGGCGTTATGGACACCTCAGAAACCGACCAACTAGCCCTATTGTAAGGGGAACTTAGGGCAGAAGTGCACTCCGCGCGCCAAGAGACTAATGCCCTCAGGAGAGAACTGATTGTGTCAGAGGAGCGCACTGATGATCTTGCTAGACAATTACTGCAAAACCAAGCTGGGCAAACACCATTACCTGGACTCGGGGGGGAATCCAACTCCTGTTTCATCGAGCAATCCTGTGCAAGTGGTTCTACCAGGAAGCATTCATTTAGCTCCACCCGAACATTTTGCTGGGGACCCAAAACCGTTTGCTGTGTTTATGAACCAATGCCGCTTGCACTTTTTATGCAGACCTGGAGCTTTTCCGAACGACCAAACCAAAGTAGCCTTTGTACTATCATATCTTAGTGGCAGTGCAGCGGATTGGTCAATTCCATTAGTTAACCAGGATGACCCTCTTCTTCGGGATTTTGAAGGTTTTCAATTGAGCATGGAAAGACTATTTGCCAGACATTCACAGGGACAGGCCCTGGATAACAAACTTTTAATATTACAACAATGTAACCAGGATCTACTAACCTATATTGCCACTTTCAATAGGTTAGTGGTGGAAACCGGATGGCCAGAGGTAAAACGAATTACATTATTTCATCGTGGACTTCGGGGTGAACTCAAAGACGTTTTGGCCCAAGTTGTGAACCCACCTCAGGATTGTGCAGAATATATAGACCTAGTGGTCCAGTTAGACCACCGACTTCAGAATAGAAAGGCTGAACCAGCTAAGTTCTAGAATCGGGTATTGGTTAAACCCAATGTTACCCTCAAAGGAACAGATGTATCAGCACCGATGCAGATCGGGGGGGTCAAGGGACCCTTAACTCAAAAGGAAGGAGAAAGAAGACGGCAGATGCAATTGTGTCTGTACTGTGGGGCCTCAGGACATTTTCTACAGGATTGCCCTATAAAAACATCTAAAAAAGTAGTCAGAGTTGCTGATAAAAATCAAACAGAGCCTGATTCGGGAAACAACCACTCCCGACAAGCGTAGAGGTCCGCTTGCCGAGCTTGAAGAAGGATACTCAGACCTCGCACTTCATCATACCAATGATCCTTATAGATCCAAGGCAGCCATCACGTATGCACGCAGTGAGGGCATACATTGATAGTGGGGCCATAGGAAACTATGTGGACCACGAGTTGGCTTCTAGGATGAATCTATCTCTCTGCAAAAAGACCACTTCGGATGTCATCAACACAGTCGATGGAACTGAAATTGCCTCTGGGCCTGTAACTCATTCCACCGCAGAGATGACACTATTGGGTCAGGATGGGCATTGAGAGACTATTGTGTTTGATTGAATCAAAGCCCCGCAGTTCCAAATAATACTGGGGATACCATGGTTGGAAAGACATAATTCTTGTATTGATTGGCGAGAAAAGAGAATAACCTTCCCGGATTGTGCACATACTTGTTACCCAAAACAAACCTTGAACCAAGGCCTGGCCACAGTCGCTACTCCAGTCGTGCAGTTACTTCAGTAATATCAAGAATTCCAGGATGTTTTCCAAAAGGAACAGGCAAACACCCTACCACCTCACAGATCATACGATTGTCAAATCGATCTCATACCCAGTGCACAACCTCCATGAAGTAGGATCTATGCCCTTACGGAACCCGAAAACCTTCACCTACAACAATACTTAGACCTTGCTAGTGGCTTCATTCGTCCATCCAAGTCCCGTGCATCTTCAGCTTTGTTCTTCGTGCCTAAAAAGGAAGGTGACCTCAGGACGTGCATAGACTACCGCGCATTAAATCAGATCACGGTTAAGAACTGATACCCATTGCCTCTGATCCCCGAATTACTAGACCAAGTAAAGGACGCTTGCATCTACACTAAATTAGATCTCCGAGGGGCATATCATCTGGTACGTGTAAAGAAAGGCGACGAATGGAAGACTGCTTTTGCAACTAAGGACGGGTTATTCAAATACCAGGTGATGCCCTTCGGGTTGTGCAATGCCCCAGCAGCCTTCCAGTATTTTATGAACGATGTCCTTCGTGAACTCATTGACGTCTGTGTTGTTGTATACATAGACGATATTTGAGTGTACTCCTCTTCAGAATCAGACTATGTGAAGCACGTTCCAGCAGTAGTTGAGAAACTACGCCAGCACAAGTTATATGCAAAATTGGAAAAATGTGTTTTTCATGCTACGGAAGTTGAATTCCTCGGATTTATCCTGACTCCAAAAGGAGTCTGAATGGACTCTCGAAGGGTGTACGCAATCCTCAAGTGGCCATCACCCAGTTCAGTTAAAGGGGTACAAAGCAAGCTCAGATTTGCTAATTTCTACCGCAGATTCATTCCGGATTTCTCACATGTTGTACACCCTATCACAGCACTTTTGCGAAAACGCTTCTTGTGGACCGAAGAAGCTGAAAAGGCCTTCCAAGAGCTGAAAGCGAAATTCACGTCTGCACCTGTTTTAAAGCATCCACGCCCCGAACTTCCATACATAGTTGAAACTGATGCATCCAGTTTAGCTATGGGAGCTGTCCTGTCCCAGAAGGATCCTGAAACCGGTCAACTTCACCCAGTAGAATTTTGGTCCAGAAAGTTCTCGGCACCCGAGTTAAACTATGTGGTTACCGATAAAGAATTATTAGCCATCAAATCCGCCTTCAAGGCTTGGCGGCATTATCTTCTTGGTGCCAAGCATACCATTACGGTAATCACCGATCACCGGAACTTGCAGTATTTAAAATCGTCGCGTCAACTTCGATGGGCATTGTTCTTTGCCGAGTTCGATTTCGTGATCACTTATCGACCAGGTTGTAAAAATGGCAAGGCAGATGCCTTATCCCGAATAGGGATGGGAGAAGCATATGCGAACCCGGAACCGGTGCATATCATTTCAGAACAAAGAATTCTTGGCATAACCACTCTACAGACACTAGAGGATATTCAAGTAAAGATCCAACAACTCTTCGATCCAACAGTCCTGCAGGACTGGGTGAAGAAAGGCCCAGACTACTCAGTCATCAATGACCTACCTTATTATAAAGGGCGACTATTTCTACCACACAAGGAACTACAAGAACTAGTCATCTTCAATTATCATGACACCCTGATGGAAGTGCACTCAGGTATCGCAAAAACTGAAGCTAAAATTAAGAGACAATTCTGGTGGCTCACCTGGCGAAAAGACGTAAAGTCATTTGTAATGTCTTCTGGCATTAGCGCCCAAAACAAAAGTCAGAAGAAAAAACCAGATGGCCTCTTACAACCTTTGCATATTCCACCAACACCATGGCACACCTTATCGTTAGACTTTATTACAGATCGACCTCCATGTAATGGATTTAACACCATTCTAGTTATTGTGGATATTTTTTCCAAGATGGCCCACTTTATTCCTCTAAAGGGATTACCTCTCTGCTTCAATTCTGGCCAAGGAGTTCCTCAAAAACATTGTTCGAATACACAGATTTCCTTCCGTATTGGTCTCTGACCGAGCTAGTCAATTCATTGCACATTTTTGGAAGAAATGTTGTCAACTGGCGCACATCACATGAGGTTATCATCCTGTCACCATCCCCAGACCGATGGTCAGATGGAGAGGACCAACCAGACCCTTGAACAGTACCTACGTTGCATGCTACACCAGACCGAAAGTAATTGGAAAGATATTCTATGGATTTCCGAGTATGCATAAAATAACTCTACACCCCTTTTACACCATATATGGACATCACCCTCGAACCTCAGAACTAGATTCGCCTCAGCATTTAGAAATGCCTGCAGTTAGTCATCTGTATTCTACTATTAGACAAGCCTTTAAAGAGGCAACAGAACATTTGAAACAAGCAAAAGAGAAATATAAGCAAAATGCTGATCAACATAGAAGTGAAACTCCACAATACCAGATTAGGGATCAAGTTTGGCTGGCTACAAAACACATACCTCTGAAGGGAACTCAGACTTTTAACCCTAGATATTTGGGGCCTTACACTATTAAGGCCATACACTATTAAGGCCATCAAATTGGAATTACCCTCTAATATGCGCATTCATCCTGTCTTTCATGTTTCACTTTTAAAACCAGTTCAACCAGGAACAAGATTAACCAAACCACCCGACCCCATCTTCATAGATGGAGAACCTGAATTTGAGGTAAAAAACATCCTGGACTCCAAGATGGTTAAATCAAAACTTTTTTATTTAATCGATTGGAAGGGCTACAGACCACAAGAAAGGTCATGGGAACCTAGTGACCACGTCCATGCACTTCTGTTGGTGAAAAGATTCCATCAGAACTTCCCAGACAAACCAAGGCCCAGGGGAAGAACAACTTTAGGAGGGGCCTTGGGGGGGAGCGCTGTCATGATGCCTACCCCCAGGCATCCGGACCAAGCCCATCAGCCCCGGGAGCAGGCATCTAGACATTTAGTAAAACCTCAGCAGCCCCGGCTAGGGGCTATCTGGGATCAGTCCTGGCGACTTATGCGCCAGGCTCATAGTAGGAATCAGTCCTGGTGCCTAAGGCGCCAGGCTCATAGTCATTACTTATTACTTACCTCAGGCAGACCATGCTGCAAATGACTCCAATCCAACATGAAGCCTGAAAGGGACTATTTTTCTACAGGGACTATTTTTTACTCGGGTGTGGTTCTAGGGACTTCTTAACTGGGACTACTTTTGAGGCTATTTAAACCACGCCCGACCAGCAACACACGCTTCGCGTTATTCTGCATCGGGCAGCGTAAGACTCACCATGCCTGCAGCCTGCATGCAGTCTTCTGCCACGCCCACCTCAAATCCGGAGCTCCTAAAACAAAGAGGAAAGAAAGGGACAAGGTTAGAAAATGAACTTATTTCTATTGCACACCTGATTCTGGATCCATCTTGTCTCCGGACCTGTAAAGAACATCATTTCTGCACGCGCCGCACCTCCAGTTGCAGCGCCGCGCCATACTCACCAGTCTACACAGCATCCTTCGGGTTGGCGCTGCCTCCATCATTTCTTTGCCGAACTTCGGCACCTAGGAGACAAAAGAAAACCACAAGGTGAGCCGAGTGAACCAACAAATATAATTCTCACCACCATAGACTTACCTGATTTACCACCGGAGGCATCCTTTTGTGACTCTCCATATTTTCACGTGCCGCATCTGTAAAGAGAGACAAAACAACACGTTTTCCTCGTGCAACATTTACTGGACAGCGCCGGGTAATAAAGACTCTTAGCTGAGCGCCACCAGCTGCCAAAAGAGCATCTTTTCATGAGCCAGCTGCAAGACAAGAAAGGAAGGGGGGAACAAGAGTGAACATCGGACATATTGAACTCTATGAACGTAATACTTACTGGTCCTCACCAGGAACCTCAGAGTCAATACTCTCCGGAACTCTCCCGAGCCTTCAAACCAGTGATGTAACTGGAATCGACATGCCCCTGCAAATCCACGTAGGATGGAGAGCTCATCTTTCAAGAAAATAAGGTGAGCTTACTGTGAGGGCATTTCGGAGGTGATTAGTTGGGGAGGACTGTGGGGTGCCATCACTTGAATCCACAAGTGGCTAAATCCATATCTCCACTTGCAGGAGAATATTTCTATGGGTTAAGCAAACAAGATTAGGAGGGCAGATCCAGTCAGTCATCGCTGCACTACGCATCACGTGGGTGGAGACCGCAGCTGTCCAGGTCCGACCGACGCCCCTGTGGGAGCCAGGTGAGCGTAACAGGCAGCCCCTCAGCCAATGAGGATGCTCGAAGCGGGGCCATCCTCATTCTGATCCTCCCCACGGCTGGAGACTTCCATCGTCCCCCGCCGGGGACACAGGTACTTTTTTTTCCGTTTTTTTTCCCCTTCCTCTCCCTTTCGCCTTCTCAACTGCACTTGCCTTCTTTTTTTTCTGGAGCGGACGCGCTGGAAATGCTTCTGTCTCCAGCGCGTCCGCTCCCGATGGCCGCCATGGAAAGGGAAAACGGACTCTGTTTTCCCTTTCCCGGTGGCCATTTTCTTTGTCGTTTTTTTTCTTTTTTTCTCCCAAAACACAGCAGCGTTTCGGGACAAAAACAAGCTTTTAGTGCTCCGGTCACTAAGTTTTTGCGGGCATGGGTACTAATAGCTATATTTCCCTTGCGGCGGGGGCATTACTGACTCTGGCGACTATGGGCCCCGGGGCATTACCTGAGTCAGTAATGCCCCCGCCGCTCAGGGCATATTGCTTTATTAATTGTGCTATGAAGGTCTATAACAGCATCTATGTGGAAAATAACAGAACAGCATTTTAATAATGCATATTTCTCCAGGTGTAAAATTGTGAGATGGAGAGAGACAATCTGAAGCGTTGGCCGACAAAGCATGCACATGTGCACATGAGCCAAGTATAAGCCCAACAAAACTGGGACTAACACAATGAAGTGGACTACTCAATAGCAAAAGGAATGTTTAACATGGCTGGCCTGTCTATGAAATGCTTTCAGTGCTAGAGAAAGGTTCATTTTGACACCAAGCTGATGTCTATGAAAGACAGGTGGGGCTAGGACGGAGTCAGTGAAAGGCTGACACCCTTGGGGGCTAGAGCAAAAGCCAGTCATATGTAAAGCTCACATATACAATACCTGTGGGGGTGGGAAGAACAAATTACATTTACGATTCCTGCCTCTAAAAGGAGCGTAGGAATGTTGCAAAGTTTCCTATTTCTGAAACAAGTATCTGAAAGTATATAAAGGCTAGTGCAGACTTGTAGGGATTCCAGAGGTGCATGTATGTCCATTCTGTAATTACACATTGGTACACGGGATTTTGGTATGACTTTGACATATCTCTGAAAGATGAAAGGTGGAACTCAGCATGCCTTACACGTGATGAACTCTTCCCCATGCCTGTTAAGCAGAATTATATGCAGTACCCTTTGGGAACACTACACACAATTAAGACTACAAGTGACAGTACAATTTCACCTTTGGTACAAGCCTGTACTACACAGTTATAGTGGTAGCAGTAGTGGAGCAGCCAGACTTATCTCAAGAGTAATCTGAGCAGTACAATAGTTACACAAATGACAGCGGTTACTATAATTCAGGCAAACACTGACTCAAGGTTTCTAAGTAAAAGAATATATATTTATTTATTTCCTTATCAGTTGTATAACAGTTCACCTTTCTAAGCAAGTCAAAAATCACAATCATAAATACGCCACAACACTTCCCTTAAGTTCCAGACAAGTTAAGCTCACAAATGAAGTGGGAGCAAAATGGCACTCCAGCAATTTAAAATGGAGGGAAAAACAAAGTTATTAGAAATTATGCAAAACCAACAGGTAAGTAATCAGGGCAATACCACAATAGAACAAGAGAGACTACAGTGAGGAGATCAGGTAGAAAAGGCTTAGGGCCAAAGTCAATAGGACAAAAGTCTTTTGCTCAAGATGAAACAGTTCAGGGTAGTTTGCGGTAAAGTTTGTGGCACAGATTCCGGACGAGGTTGGTTGGTAGAAAAGTTAGTTCAAAGAGAAGAGAAGGACAAGCCCTCGGATTGGAGAAAGATTTCAAACACTTTCACCGCTGCTGACTGAAACGGACAACCGGATTTGCACAGTACCCTAAAACGGAGAGGGAGCTGTATCTGAGGATGACGTTCCTGGTGGTTCCTGCAGGCTCATGGTTCCTGAAGCAACTGTCGGACTGATCAGAAGTAGGAAGACTGGAGGGTCGTGCGCCACCCAAGGAAGAAAGCAGCAGCAGAGCAAAACAATGGTAAAAGAGGCACTCCTTAAAACCCAAGCAGGGTCCAACCTTCCTGGCTATCCGGCCCACTGTAGCTCTGTACAGCGAATTCGACCAGAGGAGGGGTCCTGGCTTGTAGTTTGGGTGAACTGGTTGGTGCCACCAGCTCAATGGAAGGACAAAAGTCTTTTGCTCAAGATCACACAGTTCAGGGTAGTTCGCGGTAAAGTTTGTGGCACAGATTCTGGACGAGGTTGGTTGGTAGAAAAGTTAGTTCAAAGAGAAGAGAAGTACAATCCCTCAGATTGGAGAAGGATTTCAAAAACTTTCACCGCGGCTGACCGAAACAGACAACTGGATTTGCATAGCACTTTAAAACGGAGAGGGAGCTGTAGCTGAGTTCCTGCTGGTTCCGGCAGGCTCACGGTTCCTGAAGCGACTGTTGGACTGATCAGAAGTAGGAAGACTAGAGGGTCCTGCGCCACCCAGGGAAGAAACCAGCAGCAGAGCAAAACAATGAATAATCGGTGTGCTCCTTAAAACCCAAGCAGGGTCCGACCTTCCTGGCTACCCGGCCCACTGTAGCTCTGTACAGCAAATTCGACCAGAGGAGGGGGCCTGGCATGTAATTTGGGTAAACTGGTTGGTCCCACTAGCTCAAGGGTAGAGGTTTCCTGCAGGATCTTCTCTGTCATCGGATTTGGAGATTCGGACCTGCAGCAGGGCTTCACCGGGCGGTTCAGTCATGGTAGGGGTCCTCGTCTTCCAGTTTGTCGTTGGTTCTTTTGTTCTAGTGGCGACTCTGCTCTTAAAGTCCCAGAGACGTGCTTTTTATGTAGTTTTCCCTCATTCATACAGCCTGGCTGTCAATCACACAGCAGGGTGGCTGGCTTGGCAAGGCCAGTCCCCTTAGCCAATCAGACAACAGTGTGACTTGGGTTACTAAGGCAATCCATGGCAGAGGTCTGAAGATCACTCCCTCACATCCTGCCCCTCTAGACTATCAAGCGCTTTAAGGAGGGCTTCTGTGCAGAAGCCCATGAAAAGACAGCGAACAAAGGAATCATCCCCAGTTTGGCGTGCAGAGGAAAACACGAGAAAGACTTTAACAAAAAGAAATGGTGAATAAACCCAGCCAGAACTAAAATAAAATGTATTTGGTCAAGCAGGTTTATGTTCGAGGCTACTATAATAGCCTGGAACAATACCACGTTTCTATAAGATAATCGTGGTAGTAAAGTTAGGGTAGGTACCACTGCCACCAGCCAAGTCTTAAAGTTAAGGGAGCGAAGCAAGGCTCCAAGAGGCACAGACAAAAAGGGATAAGAGTTAACCCTTTCCAATTCTCCATGTAAGATGGGGTGTGCTGGGTCTGTGGTTTAAAGTGACTATATACAGTTAATGGCAACTTTGCCTGTTTCTGGGGGCCAGTAGTCAGCACCAGAAGAATGGAGTCAGTGGGAAGTCTCAAAGACAACCCCGTGTCACTGCACTGAAGGTCCTGTGTAACACACACAAAACGTGGTGCACATGGAGTGTGTGAGGCTCCAGTGCCCAGGATCACACAAAAAGTGAAAAAAACACACAGCAAAACACATGTAAGAGCGGGAAAAAGGTTCACACTCTTACCAGGTGCAAAAAATAAATCCTACAAATCCAGCAAAGCTGCTGGGGGACTCTTTAGGTAAGGGAAATAAGCCATTTATGACAATTCTCACTAACAATGCCTACACAAAAAATCTGTGGTTCTGCCATGGAAAATCACAATTGGCTCTTGGTCTGCACCTACTAAATTATTTTCAGAGGGCAGCATCACTGCTATCCAGATGTAAAACATGTAACCTACAAGTTAAACCCAGATCTCTGCAACAGGCAAAGTATATGTATATCTTACTTTGGAGAAGAATGGACTTTCTTATCTGTGTACGATTAACTGATGCACAGCACCATATGTTCTCTGGCAACTAGGAATGCAACCACCCCCTCCCCCCCATCGATCTGTCCCACCGCTTCCTTTACTTCCTGCTGCCTTAACACATTTTGAACTTATACTTTCAGGATTTCCTATAAATCTACCTGAAACGCCTTGAAATTCCAAAACTTCATGAGAAAATGTATGACTAGGTCATTGTAGGCAAAAACAAAAATTAGAAATTGCCTGTAAATTTTTTGTCCCAGGGCATCATGTTTATTGCAACATGCCACTATGCTTTAGTCTCAAAAGGTGAACCCTATCTGATTTGAATAGGATTGGCATAATTCCTGCTGCAATCCATAATTGCATTTTAAAATGAAGAAGTGCTTGTTTTGCATTTTGGAGAACACCAGGTAGCAAATCCCATGTCTTCTCGATGTGTTCAATGTTGTTTGCAACAGTACAAACAACTCACTATTCCAATTTGCATTATGAATGGTAGCTGAAATAATTAACATTCATGATTTTGCATTTTATATGACAATTGGCTACATCATACATTTTACAGGTCGCTGATTAACTTATTTAAATTAGAAGAGGATTGGTTTGACAAGAATCGGATTTAGGTGGTTTACTAGCATTAATAACAATTTATTACACCCTTCATCGAGAAAATACTTTCCTTCTCGAGCCCTTCGCTCAGGTACCTCCAACCCTCTGAGGGTCAGAAGGGTCTCCAGGCAGAGAGTGGGGGTAGATCTCTCTCATCCGCAGGTGCTGCCCTCTGTAATGGCCCCCCTACCCCTCTCAAACTTGAGCTGGACCACCTGAAGTTCCAGAAGCAGCTGAAGACCAGCTGTCACGATCCATGCCCCTGACCCCCTCAGGTATAACAGCCCCCTGAAAACATACATGGAATCAGTCCTGGCACCTTTGGTGCCAGAATCATTTTCAGGAATAAAGCAATACCAGTTTTGGACCTTAATCCAACATGGAGGCCTATTGCACAGCTCAATTCTTTAGAACCAAGCCATGCGGTCTAGTGTTTTGGGTGTGGCTGGGCCTGGAACTACTTGGCCAGGAACTATTTTACCTGGGCTAACCACACCCAAACAGCAGAACAAAGTTCACGTTATTCTGCACTCCTGCAGCGTAACGCTCACTGTGTCCAGCTCCTGCTCATCTTCTTCTCCAGCCGCCCGATCCTGAAGCCCTAGATCTGGATTCCATTAATAACTTGGAAGAACAAGAACAGCATTAGCCAGCAAGAACACTTACCTGTGAAGTAACCAGTCTTGAATCCATCCTGCGCTTCGTTTACCTCGGCCATCTTTAGAGTTCGCGGCAACCTGCAAAGGTAAAGAAACTAGGACAGCATTAATTACAATTCTTACCTGGGCAAGCAGCGAGTCCTGGCAGCACCCTGCACTTCTCTTACCTCGCCCATCTCTGGGTTTTACCGCAAACTGCAAGGGAGAAGGAACAAGGTCAGCATTAACAAAGCACTTACCTGGGAAAGCAGCGCTTCGATCGCTCATCAGTCCGGAACATCACTGCAACCTGTACAAAGGAGGGAAGAGAACACAGATTAGCAATTAACACCAATAAACTGAGCAGCGCTCCACGCATCAATAACTCACCGTGGTCTTCGCCATGGGAGCGACAACTCCAAGATCGCAACCATCCCAGTTAAAACAAAAAGAGACATTGTAAGGGAACAGCATAGTGGTGCAAGACACTGAGAAGACAGAGAAAATGGAGGGAAAGAAAGGGACAGAATAAAGACAGAAAAAACATTATAACTCACCTGAAAGACAGCAAGCAGTGTCGGAGTCACAGCCGGTCTGGACCCCACATAAGGGCACACGGACCAGTGAAGCAACTAGGTCCACGGAACGCCCACACCAACCTTGCTCCTCTGCACAGAGACGCAGGACGGAGAGTTCAACACACAAAAACCTAAGGTGAGCAATAACCCCAAGGGAGGGGATTTGGAACAAAGGGAGGTGGGAGTCCACCCATCACAGAACCAGTATCGTAACCCTCCATTCTCCTGTTATAGGCACTACCAATGTCTGGCACATAACCAAGCAGAGAGGGGTCCGGGATAGCACTTAGACCTCCATCCAGTATCGTATGGCGCCCCGGTGGATTCCAGGTGAGTGTAACACCTTCCATTTCTCCTCTGCTTTCTCTCTCTCCCTCCCCTGTTCACCACCTATCTGTGGCGCCAAAAGGGTGATTGGTTACCCTCAGAGTCTCACTGGGTAGCAGGCTCCTCCATGATCAGTCTCTCCTGCACATCCTGCGAAGAGACTGCAAACTTAGGAGCTGTAACTGTAACCTCTACAGTCCCCTTCCTCCTTGCACTTACCCAGAGCCGCATTGCCCTGGCTGCACTTACTCAGAGCAATGCTAACCTGATTGCACTTCCTTCTCTCTCCCTGACACTTCCACTTCTCCCTTTCCCTTGCACTTGGCATTGTCGCACTTGCATGATCTGAATGACACACATCCTAGTAAGATCGTGAGTCTTGTCCTCCCTCTGTCTTCTCTCCATTGTCTTGTCCTGCCTAGAACCACTTGGGTAGAGGCTCGTTATAAATGACTTATCATATCATATCATTAGAGATGTATCCTTTGTTGTTATTTACTTCCATTTCTTCAGGTTCAGAATGTGTAGGCCTACCACAAATCGCTTCATGTTCTTTTTCACATTATTTCCGGATCTTGGTTGAGATGATAGATACAAGAGTCCCAAGATTTAACCCCATTGGGAGAAAAAATTGACACATTTACAAGATCAGTGCAAACTGTCAGCAAGTTGTTAGAGTGGATCAGTGTGTGGGATTTAGAAGGTGATCTTGGTAGACCTTGTTGATTCACAAAAGCGGGTTAGCAGCAGGACCACGCTTTTCAAGACTGCGTCATAAGGTGAGCTGGACCTAGTGGGTACACCGGCAAACACATATTTTATGTTTTATTTTACAGTGGAGACCACATAAAAGAAAGGCAAGTGAAGACAAGAAGAGGAATAGGGCACAAGAAACATTATTCAAAATGTATCACCAGCTTGGACAGCAGTGTTAAAGTCAATCCATGGCTCTAACAAATATTAGGTGAGGTAGCCAACCAGGATATGAGAGGCAAGGAATAACAGAGGACAGTGGCCAAGGATCAATTTCTGTCCTATTAATTACAGAATCAGCCAGCAGAAGCGGTGGACGTGGGACCAAAAGTGGCCTTGGAAATAATGTTCAAAGTGTCCTTATATTACACATTTTCAGCATGCCCACCCCGTTTCCTATGAGAACATTTGGAAATAAAATAGGTTTTCACACAAAAGAGGACCAGGGTGCAGAGGCCTACAAGGAAATCTCCATAGTTACCTATAGGCCTGTCCACCCCTGGCCAGCAGGCTGGTGTGGGCTAAGTGGGAAATTTGGGCACTCCAGAGATTTTTCTTTTTCTTTACAAAGGTCTCGAAAGTCAATGCTGTAGAAACATTGACCTATTGGCTGGATTATTTAGCACGACCTAACCAAGAACCTGCTGCTGAATATGGATAGCCACCAATCCTAATGACACATAATGGCTGAATCTGGCTATCCACTACAAAGATCGTTATATTTAGTTGATTGGCAATGCGTCATAGGTTTAGTGATGCACAGCCTCCCTCTCCCTAGTCTCATCGTTAGATTTCCTGATGTTCCTTTCTTGATTCCAGACTGCCTGACCAAGCAAAGCTACAATGAATTCTATTTTATTAACTTGTACTTTCGTTTTCAAAAATGAGGTCGCATGCCAGCTCCTGAGAAAGGGTAATCAATAGAATCTAGCTGTTCATGGTACATCAATGTAGCGTCACTCCGGTGGCTATCAACCACCAAAGACGCTTTTGCTGTCTTTCCAGACAGAGGCATCCAAAACACCTTGTTCTGAGAGGAACACACGTTTAAGAGCCTCAATCATCTTTGGCAATGGTTTGTGATGGCATTTCATTATCCGACAAAGTAAGCGTTAGTTTTACTCCCAGACCCACAATTATGTTCACTCTGTCAATAACAGCTTCTAGGGAGGAGAGCTGAGGGATAACGCACTCGCCTTGGAAGAAAGACGACGCAGAGCAACACCCTAGTCTGCACTTAAACACCTCTGGGTATTAAGCGCGTTATAAATAACCAATCACAATTACAACATTAACTGTCTGCATCTTTAAAAGCGTGCACATATATGTTTTTTTTCTGGTCGATTCACAATCGGATTGATTCGGTAAACAAGTGTATTTGTTGTATTAGTCTCAAAAACGAGTTCATGGATTTTCGTTATTATTAGCATGCTCAGAGATCAGAGAGTCATTCAATGCTATTCATTAATCAATGGTGTCGCTGGCTTCAACACTTCAACCAGCATACATAGTAAAACAATACCAACATCATGGAAATGCATGCATTGTGTTTAAGTGCAGAGAAGGCAAATACAGTTGCTGCAGCCTGGCCGAGGACTCTGAAGGTGACAGCAGGAAGCAGACATAGATAATATCACCCATACTGCCCATACTGAGGAGCGTGTAAATGCCAAGAAAGTGCAGTTGCTGTTGTTGGCACAGCTGTTTTAGCGCTTCGCTCGGTGAAGTAGGGGTTAACGTAACAACAGATCATTACTAGGTAAGTCTTTTTGCGTCTGTGCACTTGTTCTATGACAGCGGAAATCTCCATTTCAGATTGACTCAATTGCTGTTACTGTTGTAGTTAATGCTGCTGACAACGCAGCAAATGAAATATTTCAAAAATCTCCCCTGATCCCTCCTGGGAAAATAACCAAATACTTGTCTTGGCTTACCACACTTCGTGGATCTAACAACGTTATGAGATCACCTATCAATCTCCAACACTCTACCTGTTTGAGTGAAAATGAAATCCTTTCTGACGCTCCTATGAGTATTAGTCTTGTCAATGTCACAAATAATGACACGAACTTGGATCTAAACTTTAATCTATCTGCTTGGTCAATGGTCGGCAACATTCTTGACAAGAGAGTGCATGCCGGTTTAGAGAATGACTCTTTACAGCGCCTTTATGAAAATCTGGAAACAGAGGAAGTCCAAATACTGGCAGCACATCTTTCTGATAATTCTGAGATGCTGGTGTTTAATGGGGGGTAATGGAATTCAAGATACTCGTCCGGCAGCATTTTCCCTAATGGACTCTAAGATGCCTGCATGTTCCTCTGCTGCTGGTTGAAGTTCTCGTTCTGCCTTAAAACTGGTCTCAAAGCTGCTAGTGCAATTATATGATAACATAAATTAAGAGACTTATCTTGCAGCCAACTCGAGAGCAAAGAATAACTTCTCTAGGAATCGTAGCTCTTGAACATTTCTGAGATCGTTGAACATTATGGCGAACGCCATAATGGTTATACCCGGTGAACCTGAAAATGAAGTCTAGCCCAGTTTTGCTGACCTATACTTTCCCCAAATCACTTTTGAACTATTTTTCCACTTTTTTTACGACAAAATTTAGATGGTGATTTGTGGTATGGTACAATGCGGGTTGGGGTGTGAGGTGTAAGGGGGCGCCGGGGGTGTCCCATCACATATTGTGGTAAAAAAAAGTGGAAAAAGCAGAACAAATAAATTCTGTGAAATTGTAAATTGGCAAATATTTCAGCAATGGTTCCTAGAACCAAAACTGAAAATATCCAGTATGTGAATGGACTAGGAGAAAAGTAACTAAAGACACCAAAGGAAAAAAAGTGGTCTGTAATTCAGAATGAAACAACAATAAACGTGGACTCCATCCCCTCTTCCTTCAATTGTGCCATATTTGCAAAAGATTCATACAGATGACCCAGAGCATGAGGATGGATCAAGAGGTATGCCTTCCTTGTTTACTGAATTAACTGAATATGTCTCTGTATACCAATAACAATTTAAATAACAGTGGCCCAATGTATGCTCCTTCCAAATAAAAATTCAAGCATCCGTGGTAGAGCCGCCAGGCGAGGATCACAGGTCTGCCACTAGGACTAAGCATACAACATTACCAATGGACATTCTTTGACTAAACCAACATTGTCACTAAGGACAGCTGCAACTCAATCACTTATTGGTCATTTCTCAACAAGAGGTTTGTCTATTGGCCTCATTATAAGGTTGGAGGGCCGGAAATAAAGGTGCTGGTAGCAACGTACTCGCACCGTTTCCGGACTGCAAATCTATAAGTATGCCAGTTTGGGCATGGAACTCCTGGCAGGCCTGACCTGTCCGGAGTTCAGGCCCCTACCAGCATCCTTTTTACTAAAGCACCAATACTGTTAGCCAGTGCTTCATTCTTCCCATTCACATAGAGTTCCATTCCATATGGGACTCCATGGGAATGGGAAATAACCGTTCCACCACCTCAGCTACCGGAGGGTTGTACCACCAACCTTGTAATGAGGCCCTATCTCTGACCCATTAGCTCTAACTATTAACCTTCAATATATTTTCAGGGACACAGTCCCCATAACCTTGAATCAATCAATAATCCTAACTCTATTTGCCTCTTTTCCAGCCGTGTGGCTTCTTCAGTCTTGAGATATTGTTCCAGGGGCAAAATTAAAGTGGATTGTATTGCTTCTATTCTAGATTCATTTATAATCTAATTATGAATCAGATGAAAGCCTTTTTATCAATTGGAATTAACACATTTCCCTTTACCAAGTCTTTTATGGTGAAATCTTTGGACAGGGTATGGCGGCCCACAACATTGGGAGATGCCAAGCCCCCCAAGACATACATGTAAATATGCACATTAAGTAGCAAGGCAATCAATTGTTCCATAGGGAGCAGCAAGAAAATAAGATGGGAATGTTCCACCAAGCATCCTGATTGGTGCTGGTTACCGGGATTGTTATCTTCTAAGACCTGCATAGAATGAACAGAAATCTAGGTGGTGATTACTTAGGTCATCCTACCTGGCATGGAGGGAATAGTAGTAGTACACATGATTATATTTATATTTCCCTAGAGACATTTATAAAAACACATACTTTATATATTTTATTTTAAATGTATTTTTATTGATTCATAAAAGAACCTTTACAAACAAAACAATTAATCACATCAAACATCATGACATATAACTTAATTAACCTACAAAACATGTATATACAATCCATAAATATCATACGATTTCATATAAATATGACTTAATTTTATTTTCAATAAGGTCCAAACGGGTCATTACCATCATAAAATGGATTACCACTATATTTATTTATTTGCATTTGTAAAGCGCACAAACAGCCCGCAGGCATCGAGGCGCTGTTGCAGAGATTGGCGTATATGAACAAATTTATCTTAGTTACGCAGATATAATTCGCTCTTGGTTGCATTGAGCTTGGAAAACAGTGTTGCCTTAGTTACAAGTGGAGATTTTGGTACAGGAGACATGCAATAGCTGGTGGTTATAGGGAACATCAGTCAGGCAAGCAGAAGGGCTCAGGTGAACAGCAGAGTTTTGATTATTTTCCTGAATGCTAGGAAAGATACAGTGTTCCTCGCTTGTGGAGGGATGGCATTCCAGTGTGTTGCTGCCAGAACTGGAACGCTGTAATGTATACATTACATTACTTTCTTTACTGGCTTTATATCGTCAGATAGGCAGACACCATTCTCCAAATTCAGAGCAGCGGTATATGCACTAACACTGATTCGGAATTTAAACAAAATCGTCAAAAATCATTGGTTTTAATGCCATTGTAACTTCCCACAAACTGTCCCAAGATTGTCATATAGGTAGGTCCCATCTTTAGGCATAGTATCAACACATGGCTAGGGGTTTCTATGTTCACCTGGGACCTGTAAATAGAACATATTCTTAGTTCCCTTGGAATCTTAAGAAGAGCACCTTGTGGTGCTAATACTGGCAGTTGATTAGTCTGAAGTTTCAACACAAAGGTACGGACTGGGGCCCTTCAAGAGATATTGATGTGTTTTGAGAACTGATGGCTAATATTGGTTACATATTTATAATTAGGCAATGTTTAGAGATGAATACGTTTTTATCCAATCCCATTGCTCATTGTTATTTTTGTATATGACTTTTAGAATCTCAAATTTTGTGAAACGTTTGAAGTCTGGAAACCACTCAACGGCAGAAAAGCACTCCCTGTCCAATTCCAGGAATTAGCAGGTGGCTACGGTATCATAGGTCAAGCCCATGAATTTCAACAACAGGCATTTGAGCAAAGATCTGGATTTGATACAGAGTGAACTTCTACATATAAGGGCTTGGCACTTCAATGACATCAGTCCCAATTCTAGGCAAAGCGAAGCCATTGGTGTAGACGACAATATGTTCAGGAGTTGCCTCCAAAACAGCCTGTCAACAACATTTATCCACGACGGATCACTCATGGCTAGGGCATCTAGTCCATATTATATTCTGGAGAAAAGCTCTGTTTATAACTTTGAATGGTCCCTTCGACTGCGAGAAGAATTTATTTATAGCAAAAGTAAGCTGTCTGGCCTTTCCTTTCTTAAAGTCTATAATGGCCATGTGGCCATGTAGTCTCCGTTAGCCTTCAGTTCCAATCCCAAGCATGGATATTCGTTTACTCAATGCTATGTGAATCAACTTGTAAATAGACCCTGTTTATCTTAACATCCAACACAACCATTATCTTTGTCTTGCTCAAATTGATTGCTAGGCAATTTTGCTTTGCATATTCAATAAGGTCCTTAAATACATTTTTGGACCCACTTATAGTGTGGTCAAGCAAGATAATATTGTCTGCATACAGTAGACTTTATATGTGCTGAGGACCCATAGTTTATATATAGTGAGAAATGACTACAGTGACCATGCTTGTTTAGTGTTCATCCTCACTATGGGCACATAGGAATTGACAGAGGTGCCCACTTTTGCAAATCTTCTGGTTAATAATTAATGAAATAGAATACTCTGTTCTGCATTCTGTTCATTGTAAATTTCATTCCAATCTTTTGCTTTCTGCCCCACTTTCCACCCCAAGCCCCTTGGTCAGACAACTCCCTCCTCTCCAGTCACCTGGGTCCTCTCTGCCACTCAACCACACCTTCCCTGAGCTCTGGCAACCTTGTTCATGGACATTAGCCCAATGAAACGAGTGTCAGCTGCTGCCTTTCTCATCCACCTTCTTCCCGCCCTCACCCACTGCAGACTTTACCTCTGATGACGCCTTTAGCAACCTCCATCTTGCTATCATGAATACTCTTGACATTCTTGCCCCAGTCATCAGAATCTACCTGAAACATGCAACCAAGCGTAACACTTGGTACAATTCTGAACTTGCAGCCTTGAAACGCAAGGGCAGAGCTGTGGAACGGAAGTGGCAGACCTTAGGCTCACCCCCTGACAAAGTGTCCTATCCCCTTCTCCAAAGACAATATACCGACTTTCCATCCATTCAAAGAAAAGGGCACGCATCCAGGTGCACATCTTTGGTGCTTCCAACAACATGGCTGAACTGTTTTAAACCTGCAAGGAACAAGCCAACCTTTCAGCAGTCTCCACCTCACCACTTCCCTCCCAGTCCCTCTGCAATGCATTGGCCACTCACTTCAGTGCAACAACTCAAGACATCCTGAGCACTCACTCTTCCTTCTCCCGCTCCAGTCCTTCCATTCCCTTGCCACCAATGGCCTCCCATCTGCACTCTTCCTTTCTCTCCTCCTTCTATCCTATCACTAGGTCACTAAAGTCGTCTGCTCTATGAAGATCTTCTCCAAACAGGTCTCCTCTAAATAGTAAGGAAAATATTGACGCCCTTGCCCCTGCACTCGCTGATTTCTGCAATCACGCTCTTGCTACTGGGTCTTTCCCCTCTTCCCTCAAGCACTCTCTTGTGTGACCCTACTGAAAAAAGCTTCCACCGACGATAGCTCTTGTGTCTGGCTAGCTAACGCCCTATATCTATCACCCCCTTCCTTGGGAAACTCTTGGAGAAGCTGGTCTACCCCAACTGGCCCAAGGTACTGAGCTTGTTAGTTGGCTAAGCAACCATCAAACTGGATTCCCGAGTATCCAGAGGCACGGAAAAATGCTATTCTGAACACCATTGAAGAACTGCTTGCATCTCTTGACTTTAACTCTCCAGCTGTTGTCATTCTACTTGATCTCCCCTTTGCATTTTATATGGTCAACCACTCCATCCTCATAAAATGGTTCCACGATACCAATGGTATCTCAGAGCGGGCACTGGATTGTCTGACCTCCTTCCTCATTGACCGTCCCGCCCAGGTTACCCTGGGCTCTTTCACCTCTCCCACAGCTATCACCACCTGAGGTGTACCCCCGGGCTCCAACTTCTCTCCATAGCTCTTTATCATCTATCTTGCTCCGCTTGTACACCTAATTTCCACTTTCATCCCTTACTTCCAATGTCATGGATATGACACACAACTCTTCTTTAACCTGCCTCTGATCCTTTCCTTACTTGCTACATCATTCCCAACTGCCTATCTGTCATCCAGTCCTAGTTCGTCTCCAACGATTTCTGCCTCAATGCCAAAAAGACTGAGATCCTTACCTTCAGGACCCCGGCTCCCTCTTTCTTCCCTTAACTCTCACCTCCCCCTATGGGCTCTCCCCCTTCTCCTTCATCTGAATCCAGAAACCTTGGAGTCATCTCTGACTCCTCTCTTTCCTTCCTCCCTCACATCCAGGACCTTGCCAAGAATGCCCAGTTTTAGCCTCCACCTCCTGAATCCTTCCTTTCCTCACTTCCCCCACAAGCTCAATGTCTCTAGAGCTCTGGTACCTTCTAGACTGAACTACTGCAACAGCCTCTTCCTCAATCTACCCTCTTTCTCTCTACATACCCTCCCTCCAGATGATCCAGAATAAGGCTCAGCCCCCATATCTCACCAGCCCTAAAATCTCTCCACTGACTGCCGGTTGCTGCAAGCGTCAAACTCAAATCCCTCTGCATCATCCACAAATCTGTCTGAGGGCAGGGGTCACGCTATATACAACTGGCTCTCACCAAAAACTCTCCCTCCAGATCTTTACGCTCCTCTGGTGCCAACTTCCTGCCTGTCAAGCGCTTCTCAAAACAGAGAGATGGTGGCTAATCTCCTTCCTCGGCTGGTTCCCTCCTCTGGAACAGCCTCCCTTTTCCTCTCCATCTTGAGCCGGATCTCCTCAAGACTTTCCTTTTCACCTCCACCTTCCCTCTCTCCCTCCCTTGTTAAACACCACAGTTGCTGAGTTTGGTGCCCATTGTCCTGAACCGCCCAATTGCCTCCATTCTCTGCCTACCCCCAGCACTTACCTGTGGACGCCCAGCAGCCTGTGCTGTCTCTCAGGCTTGCACATATTATTGACAGTCGACCACTCTCACCAAGTGATATCTGGCAGGCACTTAACAGCTGCTTGCAACTTACTCCCTAGCACTCCCTCTGTGGAACACCTAGTACTTACCCCCTCCCTTGTCCTTTCTCCCACTCTATACGTGCACGCTCTGAATGATCACAAGACCGAGTAGGACCACCTTTTTCTTTCTCTGCATTGTTAGTATATTTGCCTTTCATCCCCATGTTCCCTCCCTGTTGCCCTGTGGATTTGTTCATGGTGTATAGCTGCATTCTACCAGGCTGTTGAGGTGTTCTATGAGCAATGTAGTTATGTGTGCAGCTAGGCCACGTTGATCGAGGGGTATAGCTGCATTCTATTGTTTGTTGATGTAAAGTGGAGAGTGAAAAACACAAGTTGCTTGATGTATAAGCGCTTTACAAATGCCCAATAAATAAAATAAATAAATAAATGAATCTGTCCTCACTATTAGACAATAGAAATGTGAAGCTTGCAGTATGGAACGACAACATAGTGATTGACAAAAGTGTGCAAGGGTTATTTAAACATACCCCAATCCCTAGTTCTAAAATGTTGAAATCAACCAGGCCCCCCGTTTTCGATCTTGATGTATGAAAGGAGAAGAAAAGATTAAGACATTAAATACATATTCTTGAGAAAACATGTGGCAAAACTCATGATCGTTTTATTGAGGTACACCTTCCCTAATAATGCAATATAAATTCTGGGTTAGAGAACACAAAATTGCTGTGCACGCAAGGGATAGTGAATTGATGCTTACCACTATTTTAAGGAGAAACTCCAATAATTTCAGGCCCCTGATAAATAATATGAGACAGCTCCAATCAAGCTCAATTCAATTTTTGAGGAAACCTTTTTACACAGCTACATTTGGATTTCTGACTTTTTCTCCTCCTTCTCTCCTATCACATGCGATGAGGTCATTAGAGTTGTCTGCTCTATGAAGGTCTCCTCCAAATAGGTCTCCCCCTGTTCTTACAGAACTATTAAGGACAATATCAGCTCCCTTGCCCCTGCACTCGCTGATTTCTGCAATCATTCTCTTGCTACTGGGTCTTTCCCCTCTCCCCTCAAGCACTCTCTTATGTGTCCCTCCTGAAAAAACTTTCTGCCGACCCCTTGTTTCCAGCTAACTACTGCCCCATCTCTATAACCCTCTTCCTTGGGAAACTCTTGGAGAAGCTGGTCTATCCCCAACTGGCCCAAGATACTGAGCTCGTTGGTGGTCTACACAAGCATCAATCTGGATTCCGAGCATCCAGAGGCATGGAAACTGCTGTTCGGAACACCTGTGAAGAATTGCTTGATCTCTTCTCTGCATTTGATAAGGTAAACCACTCCATCCTCATAAAATAGCTCCACAATACCCTTGGTATCTCAGAGAGAGAACAGGACTGGCTGACCTCCTTCCTCACTGACTGTCCTTCCCAGGTTATCCTGGGCTCTTTCTCCTCTCCCACAGCTATGACCACCTGTGGCATCCCCTACCTCTCTCCCTGGCTCTTTAACATCGATCTTGCTCCCCTTGAGCACCTAATTTCCACTTTCTCCTCTTACTGCCAATGTTATGGAGATGACACGCAACTCTTCTTTTAACCTACCTCTAATCATTTCCTTACTTCCTCCATCATTCCCAACTGCCTATCTGCCATACAGTCCTGGTTTGCCTCCAACAATCTCTTCCTCAATGCCAAAAAGACTGAGATCCTTCCCATCGGGTTTCCGGCTCTCTTGTTCTTCCCTTATCTCTCACCTCCCACTATGGGCTCTCCCTGTTCTTCTTCTTCTGAAGCCAGACACCATGGAGTCATCTTCGACTCCTCTTGTTCCTTCCTCCCTAACATCCAGCACCTTGCCAAGAAGGCCCACATTGAGCTACACCCCCTCAAAGCAATCCTTCCTTTCCTCATTTTCCCCCAGAAGCTCAATGTACCTAGAGCTCTGGTACTCTCTAGGATGGACTACTGCAACAGACTCTTCCTTGATCTACTTGTTTCCTCTCTACATCCCCTTCAGGTTAGCCAGAATGGGGTTGCAAGACTTATCCTTGGCCTCATGCCCAGGCACCACATCTCTCCAGCCCTAAAATCTCTCCACTGGCTCCCGGTTGCCGCAAGAGGTAAATTCAAATCCCTCTGCATGATCCACAAGGCTGTCTGGGGGCAGGGGCCATGCAATATACAACTGGCTCTCCCCAAATACTGTCCCTCCAGATCTTTACGCTCTTCTGTGCCAACTTTCTGCATGTCAAGGCTTCTCAGAACAGAGAGCTGGTGGGTGATCTCTTTCCTAGGCTGCTCCCCTCCTCTGGAACAGCCTCCCCCTTCCTCTCCATCTTGAGCCTTTGGCCATGCACCCAAGACTGCACACACTCCCCACAACTTGCCAATCAAAACGCAACACTACGGATGTATGCATTGGTGGGACATGCAGCAATGGTTGTGGCCAGGGCCTACAGTCTTGGAAGTAAGGGCCTGGCCCCACTCACCGCTGCATGTACCACCCATGCATCCACCCGTAGTGTTGCATTTTGATTGCCAAGTTGTGGGGAGTGCGTGCAGTGTTGGGTGCATGGACAAAGGCCATGCAACCAAGAACAAAGTGGTAAGTATTAGACGTGGAAGACACTGCACATCCATCCCATCTAAGATCCACAGACATACAGCTGGGAGTGAAGACTCTGGGCAGATGCACTGAAGGATAACACACCTACAGAATAACCCCACTACCACACATCACTGAGGTGGTTGTGGGGAGACCCTGCACTCTTGGGTGCAGGGCCGAAGGCCATGCACCTAATAATACACTTATACCTACTTAATGACGTATGTCCTATGGCCTCCTTGTACGCACAGAAAATGAGGGGTCAAATAAGGCCAGTATAGAGCCCGTGCAGTGCACGGGGGAGTTGTTACATTTGTATGGACACGTGTGTTGTTAGGGAACATTGAAATTGACAACATGCTGTAAATGCATTATTTTTTTCCAATGGCTATTATTATATTCATTAGTACACTGCCATGGGTGGAACATGCTACAGTGGTTGTGGCCATGGCCTAGAGTTTAGTTTTGGATGCATGGCCGTCGGCCGAAGGCCGAAGCCCTTACTTCCAAGACTGTAGGACCTGGCCACAACCATCGCCGCATGTGCCACCGATGCATACACCCGTAGTGTTGCGTTTTGATTGGCAAGTTGTAGGGAGTGCGTGCAGTCTTGGGTGCATGGCCAAAGGCCATGCAACCAAGAACAAAGTGGTAAGTACTAGACTTGGAAGACACTGCCCACCCATCCCATGTAATATCTACAGACATACAGCTAGGAGGGATGCCTCTGGGCAGAGGTACTGAAGGATAACACACCTTTAGAATAACCCCCACTACCACACATAACTGATGTGGTTGTGGGGAGACCCTGCACTCTTGGGTGCATGGCCAAAGCCCATGCACGCAAGACTGAAGTCATAAGCAGTGTAGTTACAAGTAAATATGGGTGTGGTAGAATGTGGTAGTTGTGTTGATGCCCTAGTGTCTTAACTTCATGGCTGCAGACGATGGTCCGAAAAGTAAATTTATAAGCAGCTAATTCACAAAGACCATGGTTTCCATATGTAGCGATGGTTGTGGATAGGAAATATACTCCTTGTACCTTGGTTGTAAGGCGTAGGTGGTAGGTTAATCATCAAAGATGGAAGGACAGCCTACAGGCACTGCAGCATATTAGTACAATAGATTAGACGAGTACATTCCATTGTGTAGAAAATGCCTGCCAATATACTTACTCCTTACTTTGTTCAGAATCCACATACTTTTCCTTAGTTGGATATCGTACTTGGTAGAAGTATCACTTTTTCCATTTCTGTGATGAAAGAAAAAGGTGTGTTAGTGTTTGCATTTTTTTTAAATGTACTACGTTGCATAATAGACAGTTAACTTTTTTTTTTGACCCTCATATTTAGTTTACAAACCAGTGTACTGTGCATTGCACTCAGTTTCTGTGTTTGCTTTTCTAATCCTTGGGTCTGGGGAAAAAAATCCTTCTCGAATTAAAAAAACCCTTCATTTCTTATGGTAGTAAGTACTTCATTTTTTCCTTTCAGTGTTTTCTTCATTTTTCTGATCAATGTTATGTTCGTTGCTTTCCTGCCCATTTTTAACAACAGTTAGATACCTGTAGGCGTATTCTAACTGTGCATTTTTTCCTACAGATTTGTGATACTCATTCATTTGTGTCGTTGTTATATCCTGTTTCCTTCATCTTTCCCATTAATGTTATGTTCGTTGCCTTCCTGCCCATTTTTAACAACAGTTAGATACGTATAGGCGTATTCTACCTGTGAATTTGTTTTCATCGATCTGTGATAATCATTTATTTCTGTCATTCTTCCATCCTGTTGAGTAGTTAGATACCTGTGGGCGTATTCTAACTGTTTGCAGTCTTTCACATACTTTGTTGACAATCTTGAAGTACATTTTGGCTTCAAGAACATTAAATACGCATTTGTTAGGTTAGCTGGCAACCTCTGCTTTAGCGTAATGGTGCTATCATTACATTCAAACCATTCAGAATTCTTTTGAATGTATGCAGTGTAGTGACCTGCAATGGTTGTAGCTCCTGCATGATAGATTATTCTTACTGTTGTAAAGGTTTTATTTGCAAGTGACACTTGACTGTGTGTGAATCCAGTCAGTTTGCTGTTGTTTTTGGTGCCATCTGCATTATAACGTAGAAGCATAAGTATTATGTAGGCACTATGTGATTGTATCAGTAAGGTGGAGCGATTGTCTGAATTGCAAATACTACATAATCTGCCATGGTTTACATTTTGTACAAGTTGCTGAAATGGAATGCTGTCACTATTTGGTATGGAAACATACACAAATTGCTCATTTGGGATTTCTTCCTGTATCACTATGCTACACAGAGTGCATATATGTTTCCACATGTACGATATCTGGAAGATTTCATTTACAGGTATGCTTTTGTTTTCCAATACTAATAGTGTGTACATTAGAAATTCTTGTGGATCTTCTTGTGAGTTCATAGTAAATCTCACCATTCCAGCACAGTCGTCCAATTCTTGCCTTACTCCATGAACACTGTATGTGTTGTCAGGATTGCTTGTTGCATTTCTACGCAGCATTAACATTTGCAAACACAATTGGTCTGTACTGTGCAGGTAAATATTGTTAACAATTGAAATAGAATATTCATTGCTACATTTGCATAGCAACTTACCCCCACTTTCATTTGTGAATTTGAATGGGCCAGCAAGTTCTGTATCTGAGTGCATTTTTCGGTTTTTCTGTTGCTTCTTTGCCGACGTGCCTGGATTACATTCCCTAATAGGTTCTTCTATGTTTGCAGCAATTAATGAAACTTTAGTTTCTTTTCTTTTCTTTGCGGAATTTGCTGTTGCATTCTGTTGCATTTCTGTTTCATTTACTTTTCTTTTACAACGTTTCACTATATCTGGATCAGGGTATTGTATCAGATGAGGGGTGTACCGTGAACGCAATCTATTGTATTCTAGAATGCAAGGAATATCATCTTTGACATTACTTGAATCAAAGTTTATTAGCAATAGACTGTCAATTGTGCATAAGTGTGATAATGCTATGTAGCTCATGCCTTCCTTAAACACTGTGTTTCCTATATCTATCAATGCTTTCTCTCTTGGGATTTATGAATGGTGACTGCATATGCAAGAGTAAGAGAAAATTGCTCTCTACATACATACATGTCTTTGAAGAGAAGGAATCTAGCAATTGAGCGCCCTATCCTTTTCACTTCTGAAATTTTATCAAAGCGAATATTTACAAACTGAATGTTGCTATCACGTGGGTATGATTAAAAGCCAACAACTGTGCCCAGTGTTCCATTAACTAGCCCTTGTTCTATGTCAAGGTTACGTTTAAGCATTACTGTAAAATTTAATGATAATTTCAATATTTTTTCCAACCCAGCTGTGTTGGAGATTGAATTTTCTAAACGATTTAGTCTTGTTGTGGCTTGTTCACACATGGGTACTGTCATACCATGTAGTCTAGTTTGTCAGTGGCGCTAATTTCTATTATTGCTTGCATTTCTTTCGTTAACATTGTTTCATTGAATTTGAAACAGCTTGCATTAAGGCCATACAATTGACATTTTTGTGCGCTATTTGTTCCATAACATCAGTTGCACATGCATTATCGCCATAAAGCGCATATATATGCCGGTTTTTCAATACAGATTGTGCTTGTTGCGATAATACACAAACTCTGATACTTTTTAAGATGTTGGCATAAGTGCGATCTGCAGATTGCCGCATGTTCTCAGTTAATTCTCTGTATTGGAAATGTTGCCAAAGGTTAACATTACCTATGCTACCAACAGTTTTCCGGCAGAGGTTGTGGCCTGAGGTTTTAAAAATCGCTTCACCTTTCACTGGTGTCAATTGTAGAAGATCTTGCAATCTGAGATGAATCAAAGCCAATATTAGGTTGAAAACCATGCTCACTTCATCTATTAGTAGCATTTTCATTTGTTTCAATACTCTACGTAATTCCATTGCAGCTTCTGCAGAAAGTTTGTAGTAGTCTAATTTATTTTGATGCTCTACTGGAAGCAGTAGTAATCGGTGTAAAGTCACACCCCCGATGTTGTAGGCAGCTAAACCTGTGGGGGCTGTTACAACAGCTGACAGTTTGTTGTTTGTCAATTGTTGAAGGAACGTGCTGATGATTTGAATTAAGAATGTTTTCCCTGATCCAGCTTCACCACTGACGCACAGCAGTATAGGTTTGTAATTTTGGCAGGTACATTCTTTATTTTCATGTTGTACACCATGTACAATTTGTTTTGTTACGTCTTCAAAAATGGTGCGCTGATCGTTGTTAAGTTTTGCTTGTTGTACAGGTATGTCTTCTGTATCCTCTTGATACTGATACATGGTGTTTTCGATTTCTGCCATAGCTACTTCAGCCTCATTTGCTATAAGTCGTTGTCCTAATGGTTCTTGACTTCCTGTTACAAAAGGTTGACTACTGTTGCAAGAGTCTTTATCTAGTTGGGCCTGACGTTCTTCTTCCTGTTGCTGCTCATTGTGTAACATTGTTTTGTACTGAAAAAAGTTCACATCGGTGATAGTGCTTTCATTTGCTTTGAAAGCATCTTCATAGCACTCATAATTATCTAGTATGTCTTCCTCTTTTCTCCATGGTTTGAAAAGTTGTAACAGAGACATGTAATATAGTTCTTTCTGTTGAGGAGTTTTTAATGACAATTTCACATGATTAATTAAGCTTCGTTTGTTAAGTTTCACTAAGCTCCCTTCACAATCGGTCACTCTATATCTACGTTTGCTTTCATCGGGTTTTACATTATTTTTGTATGCAAAGTTTTGCTCTATGTGGTATAGACACATGCTTCCCAGTATGTTTGGATAGTATGTGTCCGATACATTGTTTTTTAGAATGTCTTGGCTGTTGGGATCATTTTTGGCAATTGTTTCTATGTCCTCATATGATTTTAGCACTCTTTTTCCAGATTTTGCAGGGCCAAGACTGAGCCATATTATGTTGTCTGATTTTCCATACAAAGCAGTGCCGGTTAAATGATTTGCTGCTTCATAGGCCCAACATTCTCTATGAGAGAGCATTTTTATGCCTAGGCTGTACAATTTCTGTGATAATGTTTTGTCTGATGCTAGGTCATCCCAGAGGTCTTGAAGCTCTGTTTTTTCTGCCTTTGTTAAGGAGGCTGTAAGATATCGTTCAACAGCAGTTGAATTGTCTGCAATGTACTGCACATCTATGTTTGCATTCCATAATAGGGCAATGATTGCATTGTAATCATTGATATATTTTGATTATTCCCTTCTTTTTATGTAATACGTGTTTTTAGGTGATTACCTTTAACACTATGTCGAACCGAAGACATAAAGTTGTTTACTTCACCTGTTTCTGTAACTGGTCTAGGGAAACGAAAGCGGCATTTGGTGTAGTATTTATCTTTCTTTTTGTATTTGTGGCGACAATGTTTGCCACATTTGTGTCTTTGAAATTGTAAAATCTGCCCATGCAGCTCACTATGTGTCTGTTGTGAAGGGATTTCATATTTTTGGATAAACTGCAAAACAGTGCTATCACTGTCGTGCCCAAATTTCGGAGCACCTTTGATCCATAACAGCATGTGAATATGTGGTGCTCCTCTCGCTTGATATTCTTTTCTCCAAAAGAAGTGTTGTAATTCTCCAAGTGTAGCATTGCAATGAAACGATGATGGAAATATCTTGAGACATTAACTGGATCTAGAGAGCAAGGTTCTCCAGGTGTTAATATATCCATGTTGTTTTTGTTGCTGTTTGCTATGCGTAGGAACTCATGTAAATCTTCCCATGCATATTCTGCACAACTTAGCGTAACAAACCAAGTTGGTGGTCCAAGATTTCTGATCATGCAACGCACGTCTCTGTGCCATCTGAACCAGTATTCCTTTGTACCACGCATGTTTACAAACAAATTTGTTATACTTGATTGTAACACCTCATCTTTTTCTTGTACTTTTTGTATTAACTGCGTAGCTGACATATTTTGAAAGTGCGCTCCAGATTTAAGAGAGTGTGCAACTCCATAACATAGTGTTGCTAATTCACTTTCATATAGTAGGCGGAATATGTATTCAACATTTTGTCTAAATCTGGGATCTTGCAAATACATTTGTAATGAGCGGTATTCTTATGCCCCAATCTGAGTGGGTCTATCATCGTATCTTCTACCTTTGCCAGTAGGAAATAGCAGTGGAAAAGCATGTGCTTCTATACTTTTTTCCCAAATACTCATTGGTGACCCTTTGGTTTGTCACATTTGGTAAGTTTCTAGTGCATCATCTATGCTTTCATTGGAATGCAATGGATGAATTGTGTAATGGTCCAAAAGAGTGGATACTGTTGCTGGATCCAGAAGTTCGAATTGTCCAGTTTCTGATGGGTCTTGAATTATTTCAGTGGTTTACCTTAAGCTTTCATCAATATTTATTTCCTTGTAGTGCTCATTATTGTCTTTTAGATATTGCAATGCTTGTCTAACTTTGTGTA
The DNA here is from genome assembly GCF_040938575.1 of Ambystoma mexicanum. Taxonomy (NCBI): domain Eukaryota; kingdom Metazoa; phylum Chordata; class Amphibia; order Caudata; family Ambystomatidae; genus Ambystoma; species Ambystoma mexicanum. The sequence continues at coordinate 577,711,744 of NC_090925.1, forward strand.
AGTCCACTTATTGTTGCCAAATTTTTTTGTCCTTTGTTGGTACTCCATTTACCAAGACTATTTACCAATGCTCTATTGAACGTTCCACTCCTAGAGCGTCTACATTTCCTGTTAGATCTAATGGCAAGTAAACTACTTTGCCACAAACGCCTTTCACCAATTCAGAGGAAGGTAATTTTGCTGTTTTTGGATGAAGGCGTATAGTTGCTTGAAATAGGTGAACTGATTGAATTATTATGCTCTCATACAAATTGAGCTGTTGCAGGATTTTTGGTAATGGAAATAATTCCAAATTATTTGTAATAGCGAGTGAAGGAGTGTGGTTGTTGTCTAATTTTGCAGTACAGTAACTGCAACATATTAGGCATTCAGTTATTTCATATTTGTTTTCAGCTAAAAGGTACAAAGCTAATTCAAACCATTTAGAGTCTTCATTGTTTTCTATTTTGTATGCTATGTCCACATTTTCTGTGTTCCTTTTGTAAAACGTTCTGCGGCAACACACACACAAATGGTTTGGTATTTCAGCCGATGACCTTTTAAATTTTGCTATTTATTTTCTGTATGTGTGTAATAGAAGATTGCTATGTGCAGAATTGTCGCTACATGTTATAAAACTGTTGCATTTTCTACGTGGCTCTCACTTCCAAAATACTTTTTCTGAATACGGTCCATTTCTTCTTGTAAGTATTTGGGTGTACCATGCAGAAGAGTGGAATTTAAATTGCCTAATTCTGAAGCTGGACTTTTTGCATAGTATATTTTATACACTAAATTTCTTACTTTGGAATGATGTAATGATATTCTTTTGCTATCATGGAAGGTACTTTTGCAGATAGGCCCAGAAATGCAGGCTAATGAATGTCTTTTTAGTCATGTGTCTTTCGCACTGCACAAATATCCATATTTTGCAGCACTTTCATTTTACTTTTGTCTTTACCTTTTACATATTGATTGAGGAACTGACGTAAAGATTTGAAAGCTTTGTTTGGAATGGCGCACATTGATGTGCACGGCCATTTGTATACTGGACGGTGTGGTTCTGCTGAATCGAGAGGTAATGAATTTTCAGGAGATAGTTTTGTAAGTAGTGTTTCTTGTTCCATGATGGTAGTATTGATTTTCTTATACCCTCGTCCACTGCCATGGATGGCAATTGTATTTGTTTGATTTTGTTTGTATGCTTCTTCATTAAAATATGGCTTGTGGTTGTTGTGTGACTCCATTCACCACCACAAACATGCAAGAAATTATTTCTGTTCAGATTCCTTTTATTGCTGAGTTTCTTTTGTAGTTTGGTACTTAGTTTTGTTAATACTTTCATCCTCTTTAACACTAATATGAACAACTTCCTTTGAGAAGGATTGCACTGTTTACGAGTGCTTGTAGAATTAACTTTCTATGGTACGTTTTAAGGGGTGAGGATGATTTTGGTCCTCTTCTTAGTAGATTCTGAAGGACTCTGTGACAAAACATTTTTGCTAAAATACTTTTTTTACTATGGGTTCTTCTTACACTATCAGGATTATTAGGAACATTGTTAGCTGCTTCTGTGTTTTGTGACACTTTTTGATGAAGGAGGTACAGTTTCGGTAGTTGAGACTTCCTTTATTATGTTACCCAACTGCATTAGCTGGTTTGTACCAAGATTCTCTACAAACTCTACAACAGGTGCATGCTTACATTGGGCTCCTTTATTTTTATTGGCTCTAACTCTGCGTTCCTTTCTACGCAGTTGCTTTTTGGTAGGCATTCTTTGGTGTCTGTTGAGAACAAAATATACTTTGCTTTGTTGTCCAATGTATGTGTGCAGTGTGCATGTGTGCATAAGTTTGATGGGGAAGCTCTTTGGCATGGTGTATCAACGTACAGTGAACTATAACAATTATTTGGTAAGGCTACTTTACTGTTTGTGTACTACTACAATGTGCTTCAGATGAGAGTACAAAGTGGCCTACTTGTGATGAGAACCGTTATTAATAACCGAAATGCCAAAAACTTGGTACAATAACTTCTTTTCACAATCTAACCTTCTAAGCATTACCTATGTTATTTCAGTACCAAACACACAGGGATTTGTCAGCCATTCTGCCTGTTATTATTTGTACAATAAATGGATATTTGTAGGTAGAATGGTTTAAAAATCAATGCTTGCTTTGGTGCCCATAATAAAGAAATAATCCACGCAGCCTCATTAAGGAGTAGTTACAATATAAAGGTTGTACTGTACTTACTTTTTTCTTCAGATATGTCGCCTGCAGTGTAGATGCTGTTGATTCTCAGGAGAGTAGTCTTCACTGTGAATTAAAAAATCAATATCAATTACTTTGTGTGTTTGCAGCAGTGATGATACTGCAGACATTACTTGTGCTTCTTTCGTTAGAGGATTGAACTTTCATATTTCAACCCAGTGCACGTGCACATTTCACTTCACTCTGTGCAGTCTTTGCCTAGTACTTTCAATATGGCACTTGAAAGTCCTTCAAAATAACTAAATCTTTTAAGGGTATGGAAATGCCTTGTTCTTTACAAAGTGTACTATGCATAGGAGAGAGGTTTGTAAGCGATAGGGCAAAGTCATAGCTCTCAACCATTAGTGTTGGAAAGGCGGGTGAAATCACCCGATTTTGTTTTTAGCGGGTGAGACGCCCATTGGAATGAATGGGCATGCAGGAGGCTTGCGGTTTGAGTCAGCCCTTTACAAGGCAGGTGACACCCGCCAAAATCATGTGAGTTGAGAGCTATGGCAAAGTACTAGATGGGGAAACATTTAGTAATTGTCAATGAAAAGCACAATGTTGAAAAATCGGGAGACCCTCACAAAGACATGTCAGCACTACAATCGGGAGCGCTTACTATTCTCATACGATCACATTGCAAGTAGCATTACTGTAGGCAGTACAGAGTACAGAACTCCGACATTTTCACATACAAAATTGAGGTCAGCCCTAAATAGGCATGCTTGCAATGTATTTACAGGTTATACGGAAGACAGTAAGCAGTCGTGCGATTTGTGAATGACAAATCGGCAATCTTGCACTTTAAAGGGGGAGCATTGTTATGCATTCCCTATGGACATTTAGTGGCATTATTTTGTCTATTTTAAATCATAAGGCTTCCACATGTTCTCTGATTAAAATATACATACCTGTACTCTATACTGATGCATGTGGACATGTATGGAGCTGCACGTAGAAATTTGCAATCCTTGCACAGTAGCTTGTAAAGTAGGTGCTTTGCAATCGTATGCAATTTCCATTAAGAATCATTGACAGTAATTTTGAAGTGCGCAATATTGAAGACAGAGTTGAAATTAGCGATGTTCTATGTGATTGGTGGATGATTGTGCGACTTCTTAGTTATGTCCAATGAGGGACTTGCTTTGGTACCGCTGTAGAAAGGGTGGAAGGACTGGGTAAGAGTTACGTGCCGCACGTAGCCAACACTTGTCCGCTGGTAGGGCGTGTCACATACGGGTTTCTACAGCAAATCCTGCATGGAAAGGCGACTGTAGGCATCAGCCAATCAGATGTTCACATTACTTTTTTGTGTTGAAAGATGGTGCGCACCCTGAAGATGGCAGAGGTGGAGTGGGTCAGGGTTTTGATGCTTGGAGACAGTTTTGAACTAGGCTTACAACACTATGCCAAAAGTAGGCATGTGGTGCACCATTTTGATGTGCGAGGAGTAGAGGTGGTGTGGAGCGCTGATATTGATGCCAATGCTGCAGCAATTATGCAAGTTTGTAGAGATATGCGTAGAATGACCACTCCTCATGTGGTCATTTTGCACTATGTTGCTTGCCATTTGGGATACCTAAATTCACGTACTTTGTTGGCAGATTTGGCACAGTTGGTTGAAGCACTCATGACCATCTTCCCAACAAAAAAAGTAATTTTTTCTGCTTTACTCCCGGGAGTACAATGGAACAACACTTCTGTTTTCTGTCCAGATCAAAGCATCGGGAGGTGTATCATCATTCGCGGCATGCGTGCATTCATGCTACGCATTGGTATGTTTTTTTGTAGCCACGATAACATTGTTCCAAGCAATGCGTTTTACTTTGAAGGAGATGGAGTTGCGCTATCGTCTTTGGGAAATGCAATGTTCTTTTGGAACGTAAGGCTTGCTTTAGAGAAGGTTCTGTAATGCTTGCAAGAGTAAAGCAAGGACAAAAAAATACAAAACAGTACATAAAATACCAGATGTCTGTATGGTATCTGGCCAAAAATAAAAACACGGCTCTTTTTACAGCCTACCTTAAAGGGGAAAAAGGGGAATAGTACTTTAATGTACCGTCGTCACGCTCTGATCCAGTACATGTCCGCGAACATGGCGGTAGTTAGCAGCCAGCACATATGACCACCGGGTACTGAAGGGTGGAGCCGCATGTAAATGAGAATGAGCGGAGCTAGGGATTGGTCCATAAAGTTCAGTAGGTGTGTTCTGACTGACGTACTTTAGTAAGACTGTCTTCTCCCTCACAGGAGACCACACAGTCATGGCTTTCCATGCTCGAAAACAGATTATCTGGATTTTGGGAGACTCATGGATACATTGGTCGAAGGTGCATGCAGAAAGCTGCAGTTTATCTACAAATCTCAGATTTCCACATGCGGAAGTGCACTGGCATGGCGTGCGTGGCACGAGATGGCTGGACATGGTACCTCTTTGTGTTACTTTACTGACAGAGCGTCCTCCAGATATACTGATCATTCACTGTGGAGGAAACAGTTTAGGCCATGTGTCTGGAATTTCTTTGCAATTTGCAATGAAGGAAGGACTCGTGAAGCTCCTGGACATGTTTCCAAATTGTCAAATACTTTTTTCCCATATTGCCCAAAGACAAATATGACTCCGTTCTTCTGCATTTGATCCACAAATGGAGAAAGTGAGACGCAATGTGAATAAGGCTGTATGTGCATTTTTAAGACATGTTGGCATGTCCTCTTTCCACAATGAAAACATTTCATTTCGCAGCACTTTCATTTTCGCAGAGATGGAGTCTACATCACATATGCTGGCAATCAGATTTTTCTTCGCAATGTCCAAAATGCATTGCAACCTCTTTTGCAATCACACTAACCTATCTGACAATCCGTTTTCCCCAATCTACTTTTTTTGACCAAGACAACACACCACCAAAAGGCTCTTTTCAGAGCCGCCACATACTCCCAATGTACACTTTATTGCGTTTGCTCCGCTTGCACCCACACTTTTTTCCACCAGGGCTGTCCGCAAACTTTTTCAGAACTCCGCAAGGGTATATGGCCGACACTTCATAGTTTTATTGTCATACTGAGAAAGGCGGCTCTGAAAAGAGCCTTTCCTGTAATTTTTGTTGTTTTTAATTCAATGTTTAACAGCACACGACACACTAGGAGAAGAGGCGAAAGGAGGGTAAGGAAGGGACACCAGCCACGGGGATAAGAAAGGGCAATTGAATAGAGAAATATTTAGGGTGAGCTTTATTTAGGTAAGGAGCAGATCTTCTGGTGGTCGGTGACTGCAGCCTCAAAAGCACTTCAAAAACTCTCCCCCCTGCAGAGTACTGCGTCACAATACGTGCACACTACTGTCATCTTTGAAAGGTAAGGGTCAACAGAATTGCACATGGCTTGTGAGGCAGCTGGAGGAATGCACTCCCCAACAGGAGTGTCTCTTGTGGTGGGAGGATTGGATACCGAGGATGCTGTGGAGGAACTCAAACGACTACGCTCTTCACATGGCACCACCTTGCGAATGTCCACAGTGTGGAATGAAGTGAGGTGTCGCTTCATGGTTGTCGTAACAAAACTGTACGCTCCGACTCAACACCACCTCGCACTGGTTACACTTCACCAGGTTTGCACATGCTTTTGGTACATTCCCATAAATGGAAAACAACCGCCACACCCACGACTCCCACCGAGTGCTCCTAGTGCGAAGTTCCTCTACTTAATTCTCTTCCTCCTCTTCTTCCTCGATCTCTACATCCTCACCCATATATTTCTCTGCAGGCCCTTGGTGAGGTAGTGGTGGTGGCGGGTTTGGGGGTGGTGCAGAGGCTAATGACCCAACAGCAGCCATGGAAGCCATACCGATTAGTTTCCTTTTGGTCACTACAGCAGTAAAGGCAACACACCTCAATCTGGTATAGCTAGAAGGACAATGAAGATGCGCTCGGGGGTGTGGCCTTTTGTAGGGGTTGAGGGGTGTGCCTCGTGACCGTCTTTATCCCTGCAAAGCCATACAAAAATTTTACACAGCAAGTCGTGAGGTGGCCTATTGTTTGGAATGTGTGAAATTACATTTTTAAACTCTACAATATTTTGCCTTGTGTCTACAATGTCATTTGTATTGTTGCGGAAGCACACCAACCGTGGAAACTAGTCCCCACACTCAGCGTAGGTGCGGTCACATGATGACATCCTCAACACATCCGCCCCAATAATGAAAGTCTCCTGGACAGCAAGTTCGGGTTCTCAAACTACTTCAAAGTGCTACACAAGTGAGACGGACAGTTAGGAACAGGCGCGATGTCCGCAATACTTACGTTTCTACTGCACATGTGCATGCATGCTATGTTCACTGTACAGAAAGTTCCTGTGTCCTTAGGACAACTCAATTTTGTCTGTTCTATGGACGGCACCATTTTGGCTGCGCCCAATATGGACCGCTATACTGTCCTTCACACACTCCCATTTTCCTCATTTACACCCATTCCAGACATCTGGTGTGTTCTACGAACATGTATTATCTCGTTTCCAAGTGGTATGCCGAGGTAGTATATCCTTTGGACACCCCTTTCTGTTTATGTACGCACAATTTCAACAGATGGTGCAGTCACACATGACATCCGTCTTACTTGACATTACACAGCACCCACATTCCATTGCTTGCGGATAGGTCGAACAGGCACGCTGTTCGCGAACATTTTACATCTTTTTTTTAAAAAAAATCTACACACAAACCTTTCTCTACAACTATTGTACAAAAACATTTCAAACACACACACACACACACACACACACACACACACACACACACACACACACACACACACACACACACACATCAATCGAAAGAAGTAGCAGGGGAACCAGACACTGAAATAAATAAGAGGGAATTAGGATTCAACACGGGCTGGTTATGAGGAGAAGATTTGTGAGGGAAAGAAGGGATGGATATTTCGTCAAAATGTCTATTTTCCTGTTCAAGGTTTGGGGATGGTTCACTAGGGAATGAAGAAGCAGGAAGGTGCATGTGGGGCAAAGATAGCGAACATTTCCTCTCACACAGTCCTCCACAAATTCCCGTAAACTGTGAAAATTGGAGTTCAATATGTCAATTTTCTCTTCTATCCTCTTTATAGTCTTTATGTCTTCTTCTGTCTCGTTTGTTACCCTTTCGTCTTTTTTTTCTGGTCTGTTCAAAACAAAAATACATAAGTTCAATGCCTCTAAAATACTGGTCACTATTTTGCATATTAACAAGGGGGGTCCTGGGAGTCCCTCTGCCAGACATTAGTCCTGGTTACAAGAGACTTACCCAGAGTCTTTAGCTCACTATCTTTCACAGTCTCTCGTAACCAGGACTAATGTCTGGCAGAGGGACTCCCAGGACCCCCCCTTGTTAATTTGCACTATTTTGCATATGCAGAGCAATGTGTGCCATTATTGTCGCTGTCTTCACACATTTACCCATGCGGGAAATACTCCTCCAACCACTCCAAAGTACTACCATTTCTGAGTCAAAACAACAGAAAGAAATTATTATTTATGCACCACATACCAACAAAAATAAAACTCATGCATATAAAAAAATTGATCTGCACTCACTCTTTTGCTGTAATCTTCCTTCGTCCTACTTCGTCCGTCCACTGTCGTTCCAGGCTGCTGAGTTTCTGTAAAGTGATTACACTGGAGGCTTACTTTTTTTTTTTATGGTACCATCCACTTCATTCTACATGCTTATTAAATTTGTTGTTTTCTTTTCCCAGCTTCAGGTTCCATATTTACTTAATACTACTTATAATATCTTTATGTCCTTCTTCTACGTTGCACACTCTTTGTGTAAGACAATAGTACATTTTCTACTACCCCCTGCCTCTTTCGGTAATGTTGATCCTGTCCAACCCCGTCCACAAACAGGCGCTCATTCTGTACCTTTCCAATATCAATAGGGAGGGGGTTCTGTATGTTCCATGTTAAATGTATGTCAAGAACGTAGATTATACTACATATCTCTCAAAATCATATGATTTCAGTGTATATTCTGCTCACCAACTTTAGTGCCACAATTTCATGCTTACCTTCCACCTTCTAAAAGCCTACCCACTTCCCTACAAAAAAAACTTTGTTAAGGGGATGTTATGGTTAAGTTGCCCTCCCAAAAACCAGTGAAATTCACTACAAAAAAAACTTTGTTGAGGGGACATTATGGTTAAGTTGCCCTAACAAAAACCTGTACACTTCACTAAAAAAAAACTTTCCACCTCCCCTTTTTGCTTCAAATTAAAACCGAAAAACCCCAGGAATTCGCCAGTTTTGGTAAACTAAGCCCCCAACCCTGCCTACATCCCTGTGCACTGCTACCACTAACACCCAGACCATGAAAGATGTCATGTCAAATGTCAATGCTGACATCAATGACGACATCACTTGTTTAGCCCCTTTCTTTTCCTTCCCTGCCATACATATATATGTACAATCAGTGAAATAATTTCAGTAAAGGAATGTTATACTTCACAGTGCAACCAAACACCACTGCACATTCCGCTTATTCCATTATAGTAAGCTAAGCAACCATAACTTGCACCATCTACGTGCATTGCTAAGACTAACACCCAGGACATCAAAGATGACATCACAAATATCATTTTTTTTAGTGAAGTGTACAGGTTTTTGTTAGGGCAACTTAACCATAACGTCCCCTCAACAATGTTTTTTTTGTAGTGAATATATATAGATATATATATATGTATATATAGAAACAACTTTGTTAAGGGGACGTTATGGTTAAGGTGCGCTACTAAAAACCTATGAAATTCAGTAAAAAAAACTTTGTTAAAGAGATGTTATGGTTTCAAGTAAAACCGAAAAACCCCTGAAATTCGCCAGTTATGGTCAGCTAAGCAAGCATGAAAAACACTGCCCCCTACCTTAGAAATAACACAGGTGCAACATTTTCCAATGTCCACCTGCCCCTCCATATTAGTGTTTGTTGCCTCTTCCCTCATTTCCCTCCCCACCTTTCGTTCTAAGCTCTCCTGCCAAAAGAAATCCATACAAAAACAAAATAAATGTTCCTTTAGGAACTACCTTTCACAGTTAAAAAATAGCACTAACAAAAAAAAAACGCATAGACTCCAGCTACTTTATATTTCTTAGTAAAATACATGGACTCAACAAGATTTTCCAACATTTCCACCTACATTTTGTGTTATGCTAATGGGAATATTGGGGCGTTCATCCTCCGTTCCACGGACTGGAACGGTGGATACCGGCCCAGCAGCCGGTATCCACCGGCTGAGCCATTACCCCCCATTCCATCCCCTGAAATGGGGGATGAAGGTACAGCCTGGGTTCCCAAAGCGGTAACCCGTGGTACTAAAAAAGAGGATTTCTCGTCCTACACCGGGACACCTTTGGCGTACCGGTATAGGAAGGAAAATCCTTTTCGAAGATGGCCACCATGGAAAGGGAAGGCAGGGGTTCCATACAGGGCCCCTCCTCATTTTCCATGGCAGCCTGCAAAAGGCAAAAAGAAAACCATATGAGCATATTACCACGAGCACATTTTTCTTCCCTTTCAAATCTATCCTAATTTCGAATAACTTTACCACAAAGCCAGTCCCAGGTGGACATGGCCACTTTAATCCTATGTTTTGTCCCTTCTGGTCATGGCCAGTAGCCACATTGTCCGGATCATGACCTTATTCCATGACCCGGACATTCTGGCCACTGCCCATGGCTACAGCCTACCCCTCAGTCACTACAGCCATACCGCTATTTTTTTAAAACTTCATTATGACACTTGTCAAATAAGAAAACACTGCCACATTTGCAAAACCATGTTTTTCGATCCTTGCCAATGCACCTTACGCAAGCTTGCAGAAAATCCACCCATGTTTTATTTTTTCAAAACTGTCAAATGAATGCACATACAATCGTCATATAAGCTCTGCACAAAATCCCACCAAACTTTGTAAACTCATTCGAAATCACGTCAGAAATATCCCACCCATCATCATCACCCCTCACCTTCGCAAACAATATTTCATAAATTTCACAAGTGCAATGCTCATAAAATATTATTGTCCCGAGGGTTTCGGCCATGTATTTTTATACATACGTTAATCTATCGCAAACATTTCCAACTCACCTTACCTCACTTTTCTTCTTTTAAAAACATACAAAATATGGCAACAGGGCACGTCCATCTTGTGCTATTCTTATCCATTGCTGCATCTGCCTAAGGTAAACTGCCCTGACGTCACTAAATCATTTGCCCTGCCCCTCACATTACCAACCCTATTGATATTCTACACCTTTCTCGGTGACGTTCCTCTTCAGCGTATCCAAACGCAACCATAATCACCCACGTGACGTGACTTGACACAGAACCCGAAAATCAACACACATCAACTAACAACACAGCATGTCACAATTCGGAATATTAAACAATTATTTAAAAGAAAACAATAACACTGTACAATTTGTAACATACTTTTATTTCACAATAAACACTGACAACATCCGACTATTCCCATATTAAATCAAATTGCAAATTTGTTTCTTCACTCGTGATCCAAAATGTTATTCATGAGGCACACGTTGTTCTTTTTCCGTACACAAAGTGTTTGTTTTCGATAAAAGAACCGCTTGGGTCGCACAGTGAATTCCAGGGCTTCTGCATCAACTTGGGCCTAGACCACCATAAAGGATTTTATGTTACTCCTAATCGCTAGTACAGCGTACAGGCATATTGGCTCTAGGCGATCGTCCCAAAAATGTTAATCGTGAGGCACACGTTGTTCTTTTTCCATACATAAAGTGTTTGTTTTTGATAAAAGAACCACTTGGGTTCGCACAGTGAATTCCAGGGCTTCTGTATCAACTTGGGCCTAGACCACCATAAAGGATGTTATGTTACTTCTAATTACTAGTACAGCGTATGGCACATTGACCCTAGGCGATTGTCCCAAAAAACAGTCACTGTGATCCAGCCGTTGACAACTACATGCAGCTGCCGATTGAAGAAGCCGTCAGTTGGTATCTGGAATCTATGACAATTGCAAAAAGGCAGGACGTAGCTATTTGGAAAACATAACAGAAAATGTGTATCAATACCCGAACTTTATTACAATATATCTATTGACTTTTTAATTCGGCATAGAGTTTAAACTAACGATTAGCACACACATCAAACAATCTCAACAAAGAGAAAACAATGTGGAAACTGATTCACAATTCCATATGGTCATAGATGACATTTTAATGAAATATTATCTTTGAACCTGGGTGAACCTAGTGATTGTCTACATGCACCTAGATCCTGCACTTCCCATAACCACGTAAAAAAGACAACCCACAGAAAGATAGTACTTGCGTTACATTGCAATAAGAAACACAGAACAAACAAATAGAATATTACCCAAAATTAATCTTCAGATAATAATAAGTTAATGCTTGTTCCGGTATACAGTCGTCAAAATCAAACTTACATTATATTCACCATTTCCATTCTCTTGGCGTAAATCAAACCGTAACGCTCACTGCACTCACACCAAAGATTCTTCATGAATTGAATTTACATGTTCCTTACACACTTTTGGAATGCATAACCTTATCAAATGCTCATTATTACAAACCTCCTCTCACTGCATTCCTTACGGAATATTCCCTTTCTCTCAAGGTCAAAAAACAAATGAACTTTATACTTTGTGTCCCATGCGTGGGCTTCCTTAGCTCGCAACCAAAAAATCAAAGCTGGTGACCTTCACTCAGAATCTAAATACATTCTCACTTTGCAACAACATTGCTCAATGCATCTATGAGAACTCGTATTCTCATACACGTGCAGAGCCCTTCTTTCCATCAGACACTGCAGGTGGCTGCCTCAGATGCCAGACTCTAGGGGACGGCAGTCTGACTCCATTATTATTTTAAATACATTTTAACACAGACACATTAGTCCTTCGCCTGTACTTTACGCATATTAAGGGGGTAATACATAGAATTCTGCACACAAGTGGCGCACACGGCTGGCGCACAGTGAACGCGTGTGGCTTTCTGCGCCAGCCACGTGTGCTAAAATCCATTTCCCCGCACAGCGTATTCATGGATTTTAACATCGAAAACCAGCCGTGGCGCAGAGTGGCACAGCAACCCTGCAGCAGCACCAGTTACGCCCCAACCCCTCCCCATGCGTCATGTACAGCGCACAAATCCCATACATGGCGCACAGGCTCACAACCACGTAAACGCCTGTAAAACTCCATGCGCACCCCTCTGAATACACGTACCCCACTGCGCGGGTAGTCTCACACGCGATTGGGCCTGTGCGAGTGGGGTACGTGGATAACTGGGGTGCGTGGGTAGTTTCATACGTGATTGGCCCTGTGCATGTGGGCTACATGGATTACTGGGGTGCACGGGAAGTTTCACACGCGATTGGCCCTGTACGAGCGGGGTACGTGGATTATTGGGGTGCGTAGGAAGTTTCACACGCGATTGGCCCTGTGCGTGTGGGGTACGTGGATTTGGGGGGTGTGCAGGAAGTTTCACAAGTGGCAGGTGTTAGGCAGAAACCTGTGCAGTTCCCTCTGGGACCACTGCAAAAGATTTAGGACTACAGGTGTTTGGCAGTAAACCCACTTGGTAGCAGTCTGTACCACACAGATTCACCTGGTAGCTGTGGCTGAGCAGTCAGACTTCCCTCAAGAAGAGTTAAGCAGTATGCGGAGTATACAAAATAGGGCAACTCTTCACAGCAAGACAAGCAAACACTGAACAAGGCTTCAGTGTAAAGATATAAAGGTATTTATTTATAACGGCACATCTATAGAAAAAACTATGGCACTATCACGGCAAACACTTCAATCACAATTACTCTACGAAGAAGAAACGATCAATCCCCCTAACAATATTTCGACAAGTCTAGGTTATACCAGCACCACTTATTTGCAGACAGAGGTGTATGCCTCAACCTAGATGGCAATCTAATATTAGTTAGGACGGGGGAGAAAAATTGGCAGGTTACGAAATTAACACAGTTCAATACTTCACGGGTATAATGCAAGGCAAGAAGACAAGAACCACAATAGATTATAAAGTTCAGAGGCCAGGCCCACTCGGAGAGAGGCAAGGCGATATGTCCCAAAAAGTCTCTAGTGGAAATGCGTTCGAGTCTTTGTAGCAAATTGTTATCGGCAGATTGCACCAGTTCAGAACAATACGTGAGAAAGCTTGGAGGCGACCCTATGGAGAGGCGAGGATTAAGACACCTCAGTCTATCCGGCAACAAGGGAAGCCAGGCGGACACAGTACCTTGATTGTGGAGAGACAGCTCCAGCGGGGGCAGTTGTTCCTGGTGGTGGATGCACGTCGGGTCTTTGCCAAGAGTAGAGATGATCTCGTCGTCGAAGAAAAGTGGAGTCCAGTGCACCACCAGGGAAGAGACCAGCCACGGAGTGCTCCGTCACAAGGCACCACCTTTTGGTTGCGGTACAGGGGTAGTGGCTATCCGGTTGCCGAGGTGCTCTGCACGGGCAATTCGACCACTGCGTCCTGAGGCGAAGAAAAAGCAAAAAGGGACTGGTTGTTCCCACCAGTCAGGGGAAGAGACTCTCCGGCAGGGAGATCTCCTCTGTCGTCGGGAAGTGGTGAGTTGGCTCAGCAGGGCTCCACCGGAGGTGTCGTCGTTGCAGGTCGGCTCAGCGTTACCCTCGTCGGATTCTTAGGTCCTGTGGCGACTTCTGAAGATCCAGTCCCAAAAGCCCTGCATTTATGCAGAAAACCCCCATTCATTCAGCTTAGCTGTCAATCAAAACATGCTAAGTGGTGAGCGGGGAGGCTCACCACTTGGGCCAATCACACCAGAGTGCGACCGGAGTTGGCAAGGCAAATCGGTCCAGGGTGCCTAAACCCCCTCCCACACCCCTGTGGTAACCCAGACAGAATGGCACCACTTTGGAGGGTCTCCGTACAGAAGCGTGCCAAAAGTGGAACAAAGGGCTCGACCTTTAGTTTAGGAGTCACAGAGACGAACACAAACGCCATTTCAAAAACCGAGTTCTGGCAGAAAATACCCTCCGGTAGACTTATTTAAGATAAGTAGACCGGTGGTATGTTAGAGATTAACGAGAAACAGTATCAATCTCTAACAATGGGAAGAATCCCATAGGGTTATATTCGGGGTCGAATATAACAAGTAGTTTCCACTGCCACCAGCCAAAACTCGACGAGGGGGGACGGGACAGTGCCCCCTCGAATAACAGATCCAGGAGTAATCGAATTACCCCTACTAATACGTCCACAATAGGATGGTTTGTACTAGTTCTGTTAGTAAATTTAGGTCTAGTAAAGCCAATGGTGACTTTACATGCCCGGGGAGACAGTAGTCAGTCCCCGGGTATGGAGCCTATGGTGGAGGTCCGCTAGGACGCCCCGGTGTTACGGCACGGAGGGTGCGGTGTAACACACATAGAAAAACATATGAGACCCTATGGAGTAAAAGACCCCATAGCCCGTCGAACACATTGATATTCAAAGGAATTACACACATTCATGTCCAAGAGTGGGAGAAAAAGAGGCTCACTCTTGGCAGGATGGAAAAAAACAAACTCCCAAAATCCAGCAAAGATGCTGGGGGACTCACTAGGTTAGGAAATTCAGCCTAAACAGAGAATTCTCCCTAACATCAGGCCCTGTGCGTGCAGGCTATGTGGATTACTGGGTGTGCCGGAAGTTTCACACGCGATTGTGCCTGTGCGTGCGGGGTATGTGGATTACTGGGGTGCGTGGGAAGTTTCACACGCGATTGGCCCTGTGCGTGCGGGGTACGTGCATTTGGGTGGTGCGCGGGGAGTTTCACAAACGGCAGGCCCTCTGCGTGCGGGCTACGTGGATAACTGAGGTGCGCGGGAAGTTTCACACGCGATTGGCCCTGTGCGTGTGGGGTACATGGATTTGGGGGTTGCGCAGGAAGTTTCACACATGGCATGCCCTGTGCGTGCGGGCTACGTGGATAACTGTGGTGCGCGGGAAGTTTCACACGCGATTGGGCCTGTGCGAGTGGGGTATGTGTATAACGCGGTACAGGGGAAGTCCCACACATGCTTTTGCTGTCAGAGCAGGGTACGTGTATCCAGGTGGGTGCGCGGGGAGTCCCACACGTCAATTGGCAGTGTGGGTTCTCACAGGTGTGCCCTCTACCCCCTCCACGGACCCTGCAGGCAACCCACACCACAGGGGACTACCCAGCACCCCTGGTCATGTCCCGCAGGCAGTCCATACACCATGGGCATGCCCCCAGCCAGGCCACATGTCACCTTGCACTACTGATCACCAGCTCATGCCCCCCAGTACCCCCACCCACCAGCAGTGAGGGTCACCTGCCAGCAGGCCCCCACTCATGTCCCAATCATGTCCCCCAGCACCCCCACCCCCCAGCGCTGAGGGTCACCTGCCAGAAGGCCCCCACTCCTGTCCCACTCATGTCCCCCAGCACCCCCACCCCCCAGCAGTGAGGGGCACCTGCCAGCAGGCTCCCACTCATGATCCCCTGCACCCCCACCCCCCAGCAGTGAGGGTCACCTGCCAGCAGGCCCCCACTCATGTCCCCCTGCACCCCCATCCCCCAGCAGTGAGGGGCACCTGCCAGCAGGCCCCCACCTATGTCCCCCTGCATCCCCACCCCCCAGCAGTGAGGGTCACCTGCCAGCATGCCCCCACTCATGTCCCACTCATGTCCCCCAGCACCCCCACCCCCAGCAGTGAAGGGCACCTGCCAGCAGGCCCCCACTCATGTCCCCTGCACCCCCAGCAGTGAGGGTCACCTGCCAGCAGGACCCACTCATGTCCCACTCATGACCCCCAGCACCCCCATCCCCCAGCAGTGAGGGGCACCAGCCAACAGGCCCCCACTCATGTACCCCTACACCCCCACCCCCCAGCTGTGAGGGTCACCTGCCAGCAGGCCCCCACTCATGTCCCAATCATGTCCCCCTGCACCCCCACCCCCCAGCAGTGAGGGTCACCTGCCAGAAGGTCCCCACTCATGTCCCACTCATGTTCCCCAGCACCCCTACCCCCCAGCAGTGAGGGTCACCTGCCAGCAGGCCCCCACTCATGACCCCCAGCACCCACATCCCCCAGCAGTGAGGGTCACCTGTCAGAAGGCCCCCACTCATGTCCCACTCATGTTCCCCAGCACCCCCACCCCCCAGGAGTGAGGGTCACCTGCCAGCAGGCCCCCACTCATGACCCCCAGCACCCCCACCCCCCAGCAGTGAGGGTCACCTGCCAGCAGGACCCCACTCATGTCCCACTCATGTCCCCCTCCACCCCCACCTCCCAGCAGTGAGGGTCACCTGCCAGCAGGCCCCCACTCATGTCCCCCTGCACCCCCATCCCCAGTGGTGAGGGGCACCTGCCAGCAGGCCTCCAGTCATGTTCCACTCATGTCCCCCTGAACCGCAACCCCCCAGTAGTGAGGGGCACCTGCCAGCATGCCCCCACTCATGTCCCACTCATGTTCCCCTGCACACCCACCCCCAGCAGTGAGGGTCACCTGCCAGCAGGCCCCCATTCATGTCCCACTCCTGTCCCCAAGCACCCCCACCTCCCAGCAGTGAGGGGTACCTGCCAGCAGGCCCCCACTCATGTCCCCCCAGCACCCCCACCACCCAGCAGTGAGGGTCACCTGCCAGCAGGCCCCCACTCATGTCCCACTCATGTCCCCCTGCACCCCCACCCCACAGCAGTGTGGGTCACCTGCCAGCAGGCCCTCACTCATGTCCCACTCATGTCTCCCTGCACCCCCACCCCCAGATGTGAGGGACACCTGCCAGCAGGCCCCCACTCATTACCACTCATGTCCCCCTGCACCCCCACCCCCCAGCAGTGAGGGGTACCTGCCAGCAGGCCCCCACTCATGTCCCACTCATGTCCCCCTGCACCCCCCAGTAGTGAGGGTCACCTGCCAGCAGGCCCCCACTCATGTCTAACTCATGTCCCCCAGAACACCCACCCCCAGCAGTGAGGAGCACCTGCCAGCAGGCCCCCACTAATGTCCCCCTGCACTCCCACCACCCAGCAGTGAGGGGCACCTGCCAGAAGGCCCCCACTCATGTCCCCCAGCACCCCCACCTCCCAACAGTGAGGGTCACATGCCAGCAGGCCAACACTCATGTCCCACTCATGTCCCCCTGCACCCCCACCCCCAGCAGTGTGGGTCACCTGCCAGCAGGCCCCCACTCATGTCCCAATCATGTCCCCCTGCACCCGCACCCTCCAGCAGTGAGCGGCACCTGCCAGCAGGCCCCCACTCATGTCCCACTCATGTCCCCCTGCACCCCCACCCCCCAGCAGTGAGGGGCACCTGCCAGAAGGCCCCCACTCATGTCCCCCAGCACCCCCACCTCCCAACAGTGAGGGTCACATGCCAGCAGGCCAACACTCATGTCCCACTCATGTCCCCCTGCACCCCCACCCCCAGCAGTGTGGGTCACCTGCCAGCAGGCCCCCACTCATGTCCCAATCATGTCCCCCTGCACCCCCACCCTCCAGCAGTGAGCGGCACCTGCCAGCAGGCCCCCACTCATGTCCCACTCATGTCCCACTCATGTCCCCCTGCACCCCCACCCCCCAGCAGTGAGGGGCACCTGCCAGCAGGCCCCCACTCATGTCCCCCAGCACCCCCACCCCCCAGCAGTGAGGGGCACTTGCCAGCATGCCCCCACTCATGTCCCCCTGCACCCCCACCCTCCAGCAGTGAGGGTCACCTGCCAGCAGGCCCCCACTCATGTCCCACTCATGTCTCCCAGCACCCCCACACCCCAGCAGTGAGGGGCACCTTCCAGCAGGCCCCACTCATGTTCCCCTGCACCCTCACCCCCCAGCAGTGAGGGGCACCTGCCAGCAGGCCCCCTCTCATGTCCCCCAGCACCCCCACCCCCCAGCAGTGAGGGTCACCTGCCAGCAGGCCCCCACTCATGTCCCACTCATGTCCCCCTGCACCCCCACCCCCCAGCAGTGTGGGTCACCTGCCAGCAGGCCCCCACTCATGTCCCACTCATGTCCCCCTTCACCCCCACCCCCCAGCAGTGAGTGGTACCTGCCAGCAGGCCCCCACTCATGTCCCACTCAGGTCCCCCTGAACCCCCACTCCCCAGCAGTGAGGGGCACATGCCAGCAGGCCCCCACTCATGTCCCCCAGCACCCCCACCCCCCAGCAGTGAGGGGCACTTGCCAGCATGCCCCCACTCATGCCCC
Source organism: Ambystoma mexicanum (assembly GCF_040938575.1). Lineage (NCBI taxonomy): Eukaryota > Metazoa > Chordata > Amphibia > Caudata > Ambystomatidae > Ambystoma > Ambystoma mexicanum. The sequence goes on from NC_090925.1 coordinate 577,730,223, forward strand.
ACTCATGTCCCCCTGCACCCTCACCCTCCAGCAGTGAGGGTCACCTGCCAGCAGGCCCCCACTCATGTCTCACTCATGTCCCCCAGTACCCCCACCCCCCAGCAGTGAGGGGCACCTGCCAGCAGGCCCCCACTCATGTCTCCCAGTACCCCCACCCCCCAGCAGTGAGGGACACCTGCCAGCAGGCCCCCACTCATGTCTCCCTGCACCCCCACCCCCCAGCAGTGAGGGTCACCTGCCAGCAGGCCCCCACTCATGTCCCCAAGCACCCCCACCCTCCAGCAGTGAGGGTGACCTGCCAGCAGGCCCCCACTCATGTCCCACTCATGTCCCCCTGCACCCCCACCCCCCAGCAGTGAGCGTCACCTGCCAGCAGGCCCCCACTCATGTCCCCCTGTGCCCCCAACCCCCAGCAGTGAGGGGCACCTGCCAGCAGGCCCTCACTCATGTCCCCCTGCACCCCCACCCCCCAGCAGTGAGGGTTACCTGCCAGCAGGCCCCCACTCATGTCCCACTCATGTCCCCCTGCACCTCCACCCCCCAGCAGTGAGGGCCACCTGACAGCAGGCCCCCACTCATGTCCCACTCATGTCCCCCTGCACCCCCACCCCCCAGCAGTGAGGGGCACCTGCCAGCAGGCCCCCACTCATGTCCCCCTGCACCCCCACCCCCCAGCAGTGAGGGGCACCTGCCAGCAGGCCTTCACTCATGTCCCACTCATGTCCCCCTGCACCCCCACCCCCCAGCAGTGAGGGTCACCTGCCAGCAGGCCCCCACTCATGTTCCACTCATGTCCCCCACCCACTCACCCACCCAGCAGTGACATGACCATCTCATGACACAAACCAAAGGTCAACTATGTACATCAACACATGTCCGCCACACACAAACAAACACACAGGTTGCCATTGATTGAGTAAACCCACATGTCGACATGCATGAACCCAATGAGCGAATCCCACACATTGAAGTAAAAGATCAAAATGTATTAACATGAAAACCAATTGAAAGTACTTAAAGCATAAAATAATGGCAAACATGAAATGAAATGCATGTCCAAATAAAAAAAAAAATCCTCAAAAAAACCCAAGTAATCCAAAAGAAAAATGGCCAAAACTCTCTGTCCACCAAACCAAATGAAACGCAAAAAGGTAAATCCGTTGATCCATGGTGAAATGAAATTAAAATGTCCAAATAAATCCAAAGTCCAACTATGTACAATCCAATTTTCAAGGGTCCATGAGCCCAACGAAACAAATGAAACCTATCTAATAACCTACCTAACAAAAAACCTATATACAAAAGTGTGGGGCATAGTCCAAAAGCCCAAAAAAAAAAAAAAAAAAAGGAAACCTAACACTATGAAGTATTTACAATGGCGACGGGCAAGCCCTGCGGCTCACTCAGTGATGTTTTCGGCCAGGGCATCATCGAACTCCATGTCTATTTGCTGGAGGCGGGCCTCTGTCCTGGCCCTGAGGTCTCGCAGGGAGGCACTCATGGCCTGTTCCAACTCCCTGCGAGTCATCTCAAGGCACTATGCCCACCTCAACGCCCGACGCATGGAGACAAACTCCGCCCTGACCATGGTGAGCCGCACCTCTTCCACCCGCCACCGCTCCGCACCTATACGCTGGCCCAACCGCAGCCACATGGAAGACACACCCATTCGAGGGTCCTCCTGCCCTCTGCCCGATGCCTGCCCCCCTGATGTCGATGGCACCGAGCCATCATTGCTCCCACCTAGAGCCTGCTCCTGCTGCTGTCCATGTGCCCTGTCCAATGCGTCACTGCCCGGTGGAGGCATCCCCGCCGCTTGGCTCCACAGCGCTGTCTCTGCCCTCTTCTTCACTTGACGCTGCGTAGAGGGAGACATAGAACACAAGCATCAGGGTGCATTACAACATTCCCCTAGACAGGAAGCAATAACACATGAGTGGCAGTGTCAAATGTCACTTCCATCCGGTCCCTCCATAACACATGGGTGAATGCACGAAACACGCATGCAGAAACAGGCACGGCGCCTGCAATCAACATCAGCATCCATGTACAAGGGCCTCTATTTACCAAAATGTTGCCTTCAAACTCGCATGCATCATGGCTCACACTGATCCCATACACACACATCACGGTAGAGTCATGCATCATGGCTTGTACACCAGAGAAACAGTGGATAGACACAGTCCATACAACGGTGACCGCACTGCATGAGTGAATGTACACATCATCATGGACATGTGTCGTGCATCCATGGCGTTTCAAAGTCCCACACACACTCCTCAGACACACACACATGTGCACCATACATGTGCATGACAGCAGCACCCATCCCTCACACCCCCTCCATGTCCAAGAACAGAGACTGGCATGCTTTCATGTGTGCATTTGGCATACAGCTCCCAATGTTGCATTGTAACACATGCACCAACCATGTGGTTCACACATTACTGGTCTCACATGCATGACCATGATGTCCCTGCACACACACATCCATACATGGCCTATGTCACACATACAGACAAGTATCCGACTACCAGTACACTGCAACATGCCCTGTCTCACACACCAATGCTTGGCCACTTACCGCTCAACTCCAGACGGGTCTTCCTCTAAAGGATCTGGGCATGGAGCGCTGGGCATACGCGTTCCAGGACCCTAATCTGGATGTCACTCATGCTGACCTGGCCCCCTCTGCGAGGTGCCGGGCCTTGTAGTGGGTCCTGTACCTGAAGTCCTCCCAGTGCTTCTTGATGTGCTTGATGTTGCGGGTTGCCACCCTCTCCGCGTTAATGGCAACCACTACGTCGTCCCAGATCCTCTCCCGCCCTTCCTTGTTGGCACGTGATGTTCCGAAGAGGGCATCAAAATACCCCAGGACATGCTCCACCAGGACACCAACTTCCTTCACACTGAAGCTGGTGGCCCTCTGCCTCTCTGGCTGGCGGTCACCAGTGATCTCAGATGGTGTTTGCCCCAACATGGCGACCCCCGAGGCAGGCGTGGGTGGGCAACTGGGTCCTGGGGCTGGGCTGTGGAGCGATGGTATCCCAGTTGGGAGTCTTCTGTTCCAGCAGAGGTGGACACAGCAACTGGAACCGTGGCTGACGTGCAGGCAACAAATAGCAGGGCACGTGGGCAGCAGGCAGGCAGCAGCAGATGGCAGGTGGGAGCGTGCTCGGGGCTCTGGGGGAAGTAATTTGGCCTTCTGGGCAGAAGCGTGGTCTTCGTGTCTTGTTGCATGGCCAGCTTGATACAGAGGGATTTGGCATGTGAAAATCTTGCACGTCTGTGTGTAATTCGAGGAAAGGCCCTTAGCGCGTAAGCGCGTCTGTGACATAACGCACGTGGGCGTTTCCCTCATGACGTGGGCATAGTGGTTCAGGGCATGTGAAAAAACTGCAAGTCCACGTGTGAATGCGTATAATCCGAGGAAATGGCCTGTGCGTCTGTGACGTGACGCGCAAGGGCGTTTCCCTCAACACGGGTGCATGTTCATCGTACACATGCAAAACCTGCACGTCCGAGTGTCAGCTCGTGCAATTGGAGGAAAGGGCCTTAGTGCGTACACACGTAAGTGACGTTGTACGTGTGGGCCGGTTTAAAAGGTACGTGTAGGATGCCATTTCTTTGTACGTGCTTTTCGTGGAGAGCGAGAGGGTGAATTCTGTACTTCTTGTCGGTTCACACCCGATTACTTCACAGCGTTTCAAGTTCGTACTCCCTGTTACCTCCGACAGCGTTCAATTATTTTGTTGGGCCTGTTTCCTCAAAAAGCATTCACTTCTTCTTTTGTCCTGTCTGCTCAGACAGAGTACAATTCTTCTTTTGGCAGGGATGTTACCAACTCACACACGTGCGTCTTTTTCACATTCTTTTTCCAGGCAGATGGTGAGTCGCTCACGTATTTACCAACTGTGCTTGCCCCCTGTGTCGCGTACCGCCCCGAGTAGGCAGGGTGGGGAGGCTGCAGGGGCAGCTGCAGCTCGATCCACCCCAGCTCTGAGTCTTCCAGCCGGGACAGTGTCGGTCCCGGTCATCATACCGACGTTGCCCCTGCCAACATCACCCTGCAGCCAATGCCTGCACCAAGACATATGGTCATTGTGCATTCGCACACTCCTAGTACCCAGTCCACTGGCGCTTCTGCCCCTACTGACCAGAGCGGTGTAAGCCACTCAAGATCCACACCACCTTTGAAAAAGAGGAAGAAGGGTGCTCTGGCACTACAGACTGAGATCCCAGACACGGCTACACACTCCGGCATGTCAAGGAAGCCTAGCTTTAATGACGCCGAACTTGATGCACTTGTGTCCTATGTGTCGGCACAAAGCCACGAAATGGTGGTTACTGCAGGGTGCAAGACCACACCTGGTCAACGTAAGGCACACTGGCAGACCATCACGGACATCATTAGTGCCCATGGATTTGTGAGGCGCACAGCTGATGATTGCTACAAGTGGTGGAATGACCAGAAACGCAGAGCAAAGAACAAGCTGGCCTCAAATCATGCTTCGACTCTGGTGACTGGCTGTGGGTCTCCACAAGAGGACAACTAACTCACTGAACATGAGTCTGTTGCTGGAACCTTCATCACAGAGGAACAGATCCAAGGCGTGGGAGACCTACCAGATTATGATCCCTTGTCCGGTGAGTGCCCATGCATGTTCGTAATCCATGTGTATGTTGTGTGGGTGACGGGTTCTGATTGAGTGCCAGGTGAGGGTGTGTGCACCTCAGTGGTGTGGGTCACCCATGTGCTTCCTCCAAAACATTCACTGGTCTTGGATTTGGGTATGACAGTATCCCTTCTGCCCACAATAGCCATTTAGCGCCACATTACTGCAGTTGCTCTTGAACTGTCATCTTGCAACAGCATTGTTCAGAATTTTTCAGTGTTCATTCAGGCTGATTGTTTCAATTCTCCCATTTTTGCAACACATTTTTCAGCCCTATTGTCACATATGTGACATGCTTCTGTCATTGATTACACCCCACATTGACCCACATTTGTTACCTTGTTTTGTGAATGATTAGACCATTCAGGCTGATTGAGTATTGGCCTGCTCACATTGATTTTTGGGGCCTGTTTGTATGTGGTATATGATAGTTGTTTCCTGTCAAGTTTAAGTGACCAACCATTGATGTGTACATCTGCCTGCAATCACTGTATTCTTGTACACTGGATGTGTTGCAGTGTGTGGCACATGCATATTTTGTTACACTATGTAGCATTTTTCATCTCTCATGTCCATCTCACATGGATGGCTGACAGTACTCATTCACTGACATATGTCTGTACTTGTGGAATGTACCATGGCTATGCTACATGCCATCTGTGTGAGGACATGTGTCATGTATGTGTGTTGGACATGCCACTCACAGGCTAATGTGTGATGCCAGTGCTACCCAGGATGCAGCAAATGTCTTGCATTTCCATCTTGGTGTCATCAGTGTGTGCTTTTTGCCTCCCCTTCCAACTCATTGACAGTGCATGCATGCCAGGGTTATAGTCATGTGGGACATGTGTAATTCATGTACTGGATCTCTGCCTTGTCAGGCCTATGTGTGTGCTATGGTGATCATGCCTGTTTCCATTTGTTGTCTTTCATGTTTTTACAGGTGATGACGCACTTGATGCTGTTGAGGTGGAGGAGATGGTTCAGACCCAGGAGGAATCTCAGGCACGACTGGGCACCAGTGGGGGACGTGGTGTGGTGGTGGGTGAAAACCCTTTGTTACTGCAGACCACACTGTCCAGGGGTGTCTCTTGGTGCACCTCCCCAGACCTCTATTCAGGTGCTGAATCGGATGATGAGACTTATGTGCAGTCGCAGGTGAGTATTTCTGGCAGGGATTCTGTTCTGTCCAACCCACCTGCACCAGGTGTAGAACCCTCTATGAGGATGTCAGTGTTGGTAACTCCGCCTTTGGCCATTACAGATGCAGGGTCACACTCCACAACATCTGATCCTGCTCCTGGGCCAGCAGATCAGAAGGGGAATGCAGTCCTGTAGCCTCAGGCAGTGCCAGCGCAGCAAGTTGCAGATTGCCTTGCCCCAAACAGGTGTGGTGCCCGCCGACGCGGTGGCCGTATGTCACCAGGCAATACTGTATGGGAGAACTCCATGTACGGTATGGCAACCCAACAGGCAGCATCAGTTGAAATGATGGCTCAGGCAATAGAGAGGGTGGCCACTTCCATTATCCCCCCTGAAAGGCAGATGGAGCAACAACAGCAGGCAACAGACTCCATTTGCCAATCACACAGGGAAGACATGTTGGCGTCCAACAGGGACTGACAGGCGGCACTGGAGACTGCAGGAAGCCATTTCTATAGAGTCACAGGGCCACAGGGAAGCCCTGAGGGTAGAACTCCATAACCTCTGGGATACTCTTGTTGAACTTGAGGCTTCCACAAATTTGAGGACAGAACAGCAGCTGGAGCGGCTCACACGTTCGCTCTCAGCTGAGCTGCAGGCAACTCGGGAGGAGATCCAGGAATCACGGGAGGCCATGCGTGCAGAAATGCAGGCAACCCGTCAGGCCCTGCATGGGGATCTCCGTACTATCATCCTCCAGAATGAGACCTTCCACACCCGCATGCTTGCTGCCATAGAGGACCATACCATGGCTTTGTGTGGGCTGCCTCCCATAGCACCACCACCTCCTGATGCAGCATCAGAGGGTGATGAGAGCGACAGCAGCACTTCTCCCACAGTATAGTAGCTGTGCAGGCCATGAGCCCATGGAGGGTTTTTTATTTCGCAACATCCACAAAGGTGGGTGTTGGTGTGCACCATGTCCTCGAACCTCCTGGGTGCCGCCCCCTGCCCCCCACATGGGCATTTTTTTTTTTTTTTTTAAGTGTGTTGCCTTGTGTGGCTCCCCTGGGCATCCACTGTGTATTCCGGCTGGGCACATGCAGGCTTGTCCTATGTTTGGGTTAGATGCTTGGGTTCCTGACACACACACCCCTCCTGCTTCCCGATTCCATGGGCTCGCAAAGGGTGTGACCAAGTGACAGTGACTTACACAGTGACATTGAGCTCCCATGAGCTGTGTGGGCAGTCTGTAGTCATAACTGTGTGAACATCCCTAGTGGGGTTTGTCTTTGTATTGAACACTGCATGGTGTATTGATATGTGCTTGTGCATCCATGTCTTCCTCCTTATTTTCAGGTACTTTCTTCATGTCTTCACAAGGCCGTCTCCTTTGCAGATGCAGTTCATGTTGTATGCAGTACACATTTGCCAGACAGCAACTCTCTGGAGTTGGAAGGGGTCGATGTGCTGGCTTATTGAGGTTGTATGACTTACATTACTTTGAGTTTGTACTGTCATATTTTGGCAATGTTTCATGCTGTGTTGCTGTATTGTGTTTCTGGTAAGTATTTGGCCATGTGTGCTGTTTGTTATTGATTACTGGGAGCATATTGTCTGTGGCCTGTTTCCATTTGGGACAGTGCACTTTGTGACACTTGTGTCAAGTGTTGTGCATTCCTTTGTTTGCTTTCACATTGCAGGACATGCCATGGTGTGTTGGGTGGCGGAGATGGGGAGGGGTTGGGTGACATGGCGCTATTTTCATGTTGTATTTTGCAAGGGGGCAGTCATTTATGCAGCATAAATGTGTGTCTTTTTGTGACACAGCATTGGTTGTCTTTGGGTAGGTAGGGATTCACAGCATGTAACACTTCCAGGTGACGAATCTCACTCTGGTATGGTTGTGACAGTTCACTGTCCCTTATGTCATCATCATTGATTGTCAGCTGGTATGTGCCAGAGCTGTGTGCACTCCACAGGGGTGTGATTTTAGGTGAAGTAATTACCCACCAGCTGCGTACGGGCTGCCTCACCACATGCCCTTTCCCCTCCCATGCGCTGCGGCCGTGCTTGTGGTTGGGGATGTGGGGGCACCTCCATGTCCACCGGCAGGCCCCGGCGTGTTGCAATGTTGTGCAGGACACATGCTGCCACTATGATCCTGCACACTACTGGGGCGCGTATAGCAGCTGCCCACCAGAGCGGTCAAGGGAACGAAAGCGTGACTTGAGCACTCTGAATGTGCGCTCCACTATGCCCAAGGTTGCAATATGGGCTATCTTACCTCGGGTGGTGTGGTGGGATTCCAAATTGGCACCATCATGTGGGTGCTCAGAGGGTAGGCACTGTCCCCTGGGGAGGTGATGATGGGTATCATTAGTGGGGGTGTGACATTACTCAGTATCTGACATGAATGCATGTGCAGGGGCATTTATACTCACCAAGCAGCCATGTATCGCCATGCCGCCCAGCTTCTAGGTCCCGGTTTAGGATTGACATTCTGTAAATGAAACTGTCATGGGTGGACCCTGGATAGTTGGCATATACTGAGGTGATGATTCCCTTGGCATCACATACTACCTGCACGTTGATGGAATGCCAGTGCTTGCGGTTTCTGTAGATGTGCTCAGTTGCCCTGGGAGGACGATGAGCCACATGGGTGCAGTCAATGGCACCTAGCACTTTGGGGAAGTGTGCCACCCCATAAAAATCCTGGACGACAGCCTGCCTTTCTGCAGTTGTTCTGGGCAGGTATATGTGCCTGCAGACTGATGGGTGTGCAGTCATGATGGCCAACACCTGGTGCAGGCAGCGTGACTGCGTGGCCTGTGACATCCCCCCCACTATGGCCTTGTCCGCTGAAATGAACGAGTGGCCAAGAAGAGCAGTACATTGAGCACCTTTTCCAAGGGGCTCAGTGCTTGGGAGCACAGGGTGGGTGATGTGAGGTCATGTCCCACTCACTCACCAGGTCGAGTATTATGTGAGGTGGAAACCTGTACCTCCCGTACACCTGGTCATCAGGCATTACAAAAAGGCTGGTGCTGGGTCTAAAAATTCTGGCCCTGACTATCCTCCTCCTCCTCCTGCGGTATCCCACGACCACTGCTACAAGGAACGGTATATTCATCTAAGCGTCTGACCTTGTTTGTTGTTTGCGTGTACTTTTATGTTGCGCGGGTCCACGTACGCCTGCTTCCTGTTGGCGTATGTGTTTCCGGATTAGCACGTCTTTTTTTGGCGCACGCGTTAGCCCCGTTCGATTCCATGAATAGTGTTGTAGGCGCGCGTGTGGGCGTTCCGCACATTTGCCTCCTCTACTTCCCCCGTGACACCCAAATTTTCACACGTTGTTCCCCATTCCCCATGTTACGCCTACTTTTGTTGTGTGCACTGTGCTATGTGCGCTTTCACTGTGCGCGTAGCGCATGCTGTTTGAAGACGTGTGCGCCAGCGTGTGCCACGCAGGATTTTAGCGCACATCCATGGATTTACACGTGCACGGACTTCCAAATTTGGTGGAAATCCGTCCAGCGGTTTGAGCTGTAGGCATGCGCAAAGTTTTCCTCCATTCAGTCTATAGGAAAAAAAGACATTTTAGGACCCCCCTTATAACTTTTCCCCCCCTGGACCAAACCTCACCAAACTTTGCAAAATAATTCAGAGTGGGCCATATACTTTGTTTGCAAAGTTTGGTGTGGGTTTGTCCAGGGAGAGTGAAGTTATAAGCCGCCCAAAAAGTGTTCTTCATATGGGATTAGCATATTAACCATAACTACACAGCCACTACTGTGGCTGTGTAATATAACCTTGTTAAAGGGACGTTATGGCTAAGTTGCACCACTACAAAACCTAAAGATTCAATGGAAAAACGTTGCTACAGGGACGTTATGGTTACAGGTAAAACCTAAAAACCCGGTGGGGCGTGGCTTGGAGCCATGGCGGTCAGAGTGGCTCTGTGAGAGCTTCCGGCTGGTGCCACACATCATTTCACAATGCTTTGGTTAGAAATCGGTTTGTAGCGGATCGGATTGCTGATGATACACGGCGGATCCCGGTTGACTCTCATTACTTGAGACCACCGGGGTTGGCATTTCCCGGGGGTTGAGCCATGGGGCAGGTTGGAGAAGCTGCGAGTGGCAAGATGGTGGGGCCCTCCTGGGTCGGGAGAAGGTGGATGCACCTGCAGCTGGCTTGAGGAAGACGGATCCCCCGAGGAGCTGCGGTGGACTGTTGGTGCCCGCTCCGGGCATATACATCAACCCGAACGCGGCTGAGTGGTGGGGGCCCTGCGCTCTACAGCAGCGCCTCTGCTTCGCTGCCAAATCATATGCCGGCTGAGCCTCCGGGTGTCCTGAGCCGTGGGAAGACTACACAGCTGGCCCGTGCCTCCTCACATCACCCCCACCTCAACGGAGGTGGCAGACTACGGTTAGTAGCTAGAAGGGAAGCGGAGGCCCGAGGGACAGGGGAGCCAAACACTGAAGCAGACGCAGCGGTCTCCTGGGGCAGCCAGCCACTGGGGGGTCTGTGCCCCTGCTGCACTCTGCATCAATGCCCCGGGCGGCAGGCCGCCGGGGATGCCTACCCCCCTCACCTGGGTCTGCACTGCTCAGAACTACACAACAGCGGACGCTGCCAGAGTTTCCTCACGAAACCCCCACCTCACTGGGGGCAACAGACTCTGTTTGAGGGTCATGATGGGAGCAGAGGTCTCCGGAGGGGACCAGTCACCAGCGGCCACCAGGCCTTTGCCGCACTGCACTTCCTAGCCCAGTGTGTCGGACCGCTCGACGGGCCTCCCCCCATCACCGGCATTTGAGCGGCTGGATCCAAACTAGGCAGAGGAGCTGCCCAACACAAGATGCGGCCCGTATCTCTCCACGGCGACCCCACCTGAAGGGGAATAGCAGACTCGGACTCTGTCAGGGAACCATAAGGAGAGGGTCAGTGCGGCAGCCCCCCGGGAAAGTCCAGCCACTAGCAAACTATGCGCCCACACCGCACTGCACATTGAAGCCCAGGGAGTCGAGTAGCGGTGCCCAGCGAGCGCTTCACCCAGAGGTGGCACCACCGTATCCAGCTCCACGCAGGGGTGAACCATCCCGCTGGGCAACAGCACACCATTGTGGCTGGATCCTGGGCCTCCTCCCGAGTTAGCTGCCCTCGGGCCCACATACAGCAGCTGAACCACCTCGCCTTCCACCATGGGCTGGATGCACGCTTGATCTCCTGACTGGCAGCCTCAAGACAGCATAGCACTGTACCCCAGCCTGAGGCACAGCCCAATACCACAATGGCTAAAAAATAAACCAAGCAAGCTGACATTGCAACCTTATTAACCAACCCAGCAATGGACAGATCCAGGAGAGGGGATCGCCTGGAACCAGGGGAAGCAAACACAGAGGGCACGCACGGGGAGAAACCCCAGGGGGCCCAGTCTCAGGCGTTCACGAAGTTGGACCTCCAGGATCTTCTATCAGTGTTAACTGAAGAGTTCCAGAGGTGCACTGAGGTGGTGAAGAGTACAATTACAGTGCTGGACACAAGAATGGGGGAACTGGAAACAAGGACAGCAGAAGTGGAAACCACCCTTTGCGAGCATGACTACGAGATCGAGAGGGTGGCAGGCTGACCTTGCTGGAAACCAGGTGTGAGGCCCTCAAGCTTAGGCAAGAGGACTCAGTGAATCACTCCCGTCGCAATAACATACGTCTGAGGGAAAACCCTACCTCAGTTCCGGATGGCGACCTGGAGCTTTATGTGAGTGACGTCTTCCACTTCATCCTGACCCAGCCAGATGACTCTCCCCTGGTGCTTGACAGGTTACACAGAACCAGGGCCAGATCCAACTCCTCTGTCCCACCAGACGTCCTGGCGAGACTTCACTACTTCAAAGTGAAGGAAGAAATCATGTTGGAAGAAAGAAGTCATTCTCAAATACTGATCAGGGAAGCCTCTATTTTGCTGTACCAGGATCTCACGGACGCGACACTACTGAAGAGGAAGGCGCTGAAGCCAGTCACAGAATGGCTGAGGGAGAAAGGTGTTTCATAACACTAGGGGTTTCCCTCTTCCCTGATATTCTCCTGGAACTGTAGCATCCACCATATATGCAATGTTCACGAGGCAGAGAGGCTGCTGCACCCAGACGCAGGGAAGGGGACCAATAACGAAGAAGCGCCCTCTGAACAAGAGGAACCGAAAGAATCCCACTGTGCCTGGACCCGAGTCGCGAGGTGCCGTCGGAGGATCAGAGGCCCCCGCTCAAAAGTAAACGGCCCAGTAAAGATGGCTAAGGTGACCATTGGTTTATCGGATCCAAGAAGCATCATCTAGAGGACTAGACACTGGCCACAGCCTCTGACCACACAGCGAAATCCCCGAAGCAAGCTGATGAACCAATCACATACTGAGCTCTCATCACCGAGCAGCAGAGGCCAAAGTACCTCGACTTTAGAAGGCAGCGTTGGCCCAGCCGGAGTCCCCATTGGTTGAAGGCTGGCCCAGATGACCAAGGGGGGAAGAGGAGTGGGAACTGAAGAGGGACTCAAACCATCAAGGCAGGGCCCAGTCGGACCGACAGCTACCCAAACAGGATGGCAGAGAATGGAGAAAGGCAGCACAAATTATCTGCAACCTTAGCACTCTGGGATGGGGTCACCCACTAAAAATCTAACCATGATCACATGGAATGTCCAGGGCCTGAATTCCCCCAAGAAAAGAAGTCTATGGAACATCGGCTTGCCCAACTGGAGGCAGATATCGTTTGCCAACAAGAAACCCATTTCTTGGTTCCGGATGAACAGCGAATCAGGTACCACAGATTCCCCAAAAGATACTTTGCATCCTCCAGACAGAAGAGAGGAGGGGTGGCAGTCCTGCTCAGCCAAGCGGCAGTTCTGTCAAAGGTCACAGTCAAGCGAGACCCCGAGGGTAGGTTCTTGCTGATCAAGGGCCTCCTAGTCGAACTTTCAATCACCATTGCTGTCATTTACTGCCCAAACGAAGCCCAGGAGTGCTTCCTACGCAGGGTTCTCCCAGATATAAACACGTTTGTTGAAGGCAATCCGGACCCCACCATTGACAAGTCCCTGCCGGCTACTGGAACAGACTTATCGAGGGCACGGGGGTTCGCAGAATGCCTGAGAGAGATGGGAACAATTGACACATGGAGGCTGGTGAACGACAAAGTCCGTGAATACACCTTCTTCTTACAGGTCCACAGGTGTCTCTCCAGGATAGACCTCTTACTTGTCTCGAGTGTTTTGTTCCCCTGTATCATGGACATTCACATAGGTCTGAGGGTAATTTCTGACCATGCCCCAGTTGTAATGCAACTCCAAACGGAAGGCCTACCAAAGCTGCTGCAAAGGGCCTGGAAGCTGCAGGACTACCTCCTCTCAATTATAGCAGACAGCCAGGAACTGTCGGAAGCCTTGGTTAACTACTTTACAGAAAATGTGGGTAAAGGATCCACGGATGCTATAGCTTGGGATGCTATGAAGCCTGTTATCCGAGGCGTAGCCATAAACTGCTTGGCGGCACACAGGTACAGGCATCAGCTCAGGCTAGGGGAACTGGAGATGGAGGTGGCAGAGAAAGAAGCGATCTACAAAAAGTGCCAATCGGTAAAGTCATGGAATGAGCTACGTAAAGCTAAAGTAGTCCTTGAAATGCACCTGGCAGACCGGACAGCCAGAGCCTTAACATACACAAAGCAGTATTACAACCTGAACAGCAACAAGGCCAACTGCCTGCTTGTGCATATGCTTAAGAAACTGTATACTGGAAACAACATTGCAGTCCTACGGGACCGAGATGGGAAACCTCGCTGCTCGGAGTCCAAAAAGCTAGCCATCATGACCGAGCACCATAGGAATGTGATGTCAGGGAGGCCCATGGGCACGGAATCACACGCAGAGTACCTGCAAGTGGTCGCAAAGCCACCTCATCATCTGCAGATTGACTCCCTGGAAGACCCCATATCCCCAGAGGAGGTAACCAAAGTTATTCATTCTATGAGGAACACAGCCCCTGGCCCAGACGGTTTGCCCGCACCATTCTACAGAAGAATGTCCACATCCTGGCCCCCCCACCTGGCTTCTCTGTTCAACACCCTCCTGGCAACGGGCTCAGTTACCCCTTCCATGGAGGAATCCATCACGGTCCTGATTCCAAAACCCGGGGCAAACCTAGAACTCTGCTCATCATACCGCCCCATCGCCCTGCTGAATGTAGACTCTAAAATCTTTTTGAAACTTTTAGCATGCAGGCTCGCCGGACTCCTCCCAGACCTCATACACCCAGACCGCAACACCCTGGACAACATCAGGCGTACCCTAAAAGTCATCAAAACGGCCAACAGAACTGGAGTGGAACTAGCGGTTGTGTCGCTCGACGCATACAAGGTGTTCAATATGCTGGACTGGGGCTATATGGAGGAAACGCTGCAGCACTATGGGGTGGGACCCAAATTCTGGAAATGGACATTGGCAAATTATCAGCACCCCACCACAGCCCTCAGAATCAACAGGCTATGGCCCCCAGAATAGAAATCACCAGAGGCACTCGCCAGGGATGCCCACTCTCACCTCTCATCTTCGCGTTGTCGATGAAGCCGTTTGCTTCCAGGATCCGACAGAGCCCCTTGGTCCGGGGACTTCAGTTTAAGAACAAAATGTATAAAGCATCCCTATACGCGGACGACGTGCTGCTGACACTAGCCCACGAGGCACATCCCTTGCGGCGCTGTGGGAAGAGTTGGACAGCTTTAAAACAGCCTCCGGGTTCACAATCAATCCCACAAAGTTGGAAGCACTGGACATCAACATTACTAAAACAACGCTGGAAACTCTGATGGCAAATCTCCCTATCCCGTGGGCCACCTCAGCTACCTGGACATCCGAATACCCAAGCTAGTGGGATGCACTTATAAACTAAATTTCCCTTCCCTATTCAAGGACCTGCAATTGGACATGTCCCGTTGGCAAAACCAGGAGATATCCTGGATGGGGAGGATCACAGCATTAAAAATTAACTTGGTTACCAGACTGCTCTACCACTGCCAAGCTCTTCCAGTAGAAATCCCCAAGAAAGCCAGGCAGAAACTTCAAGCAAACATGATGAAAATCATATGGGGGCAAGAAGCCACAAGTGGCCTGGAAAATCCCGCTCAAGAGCCCCGAATCTGGTGGCCTGGGGCCCCCGAGGTGGAGAGGTACTGCCTTGCTGCACAGCTCTCGGCAGAGTTTATGTGGCAACCGGGCACCAACAAACCCTGATGGCTGAAGTTGGAGGAGGACTGGAGCAGCTACCCACTGGAATCCCTTCCAGATATCACATGGCCCAAGCACCCCTCAAACGCGGGGCGTCTCATGACAACCAGGAACATAGTGAACAGCTGGAAGCAGGCGGCCAGGAAATGGAATTGCAAGAGCACATTGGGCCCACTGTCCCCGGTCTGGGAGAACCCAGATTTCACCCATGTGCTAGGGCAAAGGGTCTTCTCGAAATGGAAGGCAGGCGGCCTGAAGTTGGTGGTGGATTTCTTCGAAGAGGACACCCTACTCACCTTCGAGGACTGCAAAACAAAATTCTAGGTCCCGGAATGCGAGAGCTTTGATATGCCCAACTCCGACATTGGCTATCACACGACCCGATGAGAACACGAGGGCAGAGAGAACTCACAGTGCTGGAACGGACATTAACAGCAACCCGCCCAGGGGGAAGATCTCGACCTTGCACAGGTTACTAGACAAGGCAGCCCCGGATTCAAAGGAAACCTATATGGAACGGTGGGAGCGAGATATTGGCAGAAAACTAGACATGCCCAGTTGGAACCGCATTCGATAAAGAACTCACAAGACCTCCAAATGTGTCACAAACAAAGAGGGGGCTATTAAGGTTTTCTATAGGTGGTACATAACACCGGAGATCCTACATAAATGCAACCCCTCCATACCACCACACTGTTGGAGAGGCTGCGCGGACACTTTGGTTGTGACCGAAGGCGGAAAGGTTTCGGAGTGAGGTCCGGGAACGGATCCGACCCATCACGGGTCTAACGATCCCGTGGGACCCGGGAATTGTCCTGCTGGGGGACACGGGGGAGGGACAATTCCTGATGACAGGCAATCTGGCGAATCTCTGCATGTATTTGCTCTCTGAAGCCAAAATCTCAATCTCTAGGCTGTGGAAGGTCCCGGAGGGCACGGCGATCCCTGTGTGGTGGGTAAAGTGCTGGGATATTGCTGCAGCCGAGAAAATCACTGCCCACTGCTTCGGCAACAGAAGTAAGTTTTACAGCATTTGGTCCTCATTTTAGACTATGGGCCTCATCACGAGTTGGGCTGTATTCCCGGCTGTAATACCGCCGACTGTAATAGCCCTAGCACCGACCGGCCTGGTGGTATTACCACCGGATCACGGGTTGGGCCTTAATGGTAAATCCTCATTCCTGATTCGGTCCATTGGATCAAATGGAGAATTTTCGGTGCTAATACTGCGAGCTAATACAGCCGGCATAATACTGCCGAAAACAGGGATTTTCACCTCCCGAAAAAAGCTGGAGGTAAAACAGACGATTTAGCACCCAACTCGTGATAGGGCCAGCCCTTAAATGCGGCGGTAATACCGTTACCACCGCATTTATGGGCTTCAGCCCAAATCGTGATGAGGCCCTATGTGCAGACATTTCCAAGAGTAGCCATACAGCCACCATCTCTCTACTGGTTGTCAAAAATGGACTAGACCACCCCAGTCCATGATAATAGCTGTCTAACCTACAGCCATCATTGAACGCATCCCCTGTAACAATGACCCGAGACTGCTGCGATCCCCCACCCAGTCTACCCCGGTGAACTTGCTCCCTGCCCCTGTTCGCCTCAGTTGATTCTATGTTTATGTTTGATTGTTTATATGATACCTCAGCAATATGTCAAAGAGAATGATGAAGCTCTTGTTATTCACAAATGCCAATACAAAGTCTTGTTGAAAACAATACGCAACGCAACCATAACTCACACTACCACTATGCACTGCAAGGACTAACACCCATGACATCAAAGATGACATCAGTGATGTCATTGATGACATCACTGATGACATCACAAGCCTGGCACCTCTTTTTTAGTTTAGTGAGATATGTACACTAGTTGATTTTCTTGACTAGCAGTGAGGAATTTCAAAGTGAGAAGGTACTACATTTGTACACCATATCGTTCTCATATGTTCTTACACTGCTTTCCTTAGGGTTCAGCGACATCATATGCTACATAAATATACGGGAAGAAGGAAGCCTGAGATGCAGCACTTATTTCTGTGCATTGAAATAATCAGTTAGCTTATGAACACTGTGTGGTGGTACTTCTGCGTGTTTGCTTACTTTACTTTCTTTGTATATGCTGCTATTGGTATGTGTTGTGTTGTCTTTCCTTTTTGTGTGCAGTATTATATTTATGTAGTAACTGATGGATTGGTAGCTACTTAGCACATGTTCAACAGTCCATAAAAGTCTAAGAGCAAAGCATGCATCATTTCCCTATGCAACATGGGAAAAATGTGTATATGGCACCTGTATTATGCATGCTGCACACACTGCTTATGTTTGTACATGAGTTTGGTCTTGTAATGGAAAGAAATGTGTAATGCAATACTGTTTATAGCAATGCCCTATGTAATTGCCTACTTATGTAATGATAGTTCTTCCCTTGATCTCTGATAGTTGTATGGCAACATAACAAAGACAATCCCTTGTGGAGACTTTTCATGACAACTACATTTACATGTGATGTCATCAGTGATGTCATCAATTACATGTGTGATGTCATCTTTGATGTCATGGGTGTTAGTTTTTGCAGTGCACAGCGTGAGTTATGGTTGTTTAGCATACCATAACTTGCAAATTTCTTGGTTTTTTTAGGTTTTACTTGTAACCATAACGTCCCTGTAGCAACGTTTTTCCATTGAATTTAATAGGTTTTGTAGTGGTGCAACCTTACCATAATGTCCCTTTAACAAGGTTTTTTGTTAGTGAATTACATAGGTTTGCAATAAAGTGGAAATGGTTGTAGTAGCACAATTTAATGAATTTCATACGTTTTTAGTATGGCATTTTAATCACAATGTTGGTATGTTATAGTTTTTGAAGGAAAGATGATAGGTTAACTGCCATGGGTTTCCCCCCCAGTGCCAAGGCCTTTTTTGGTGATTTTGGTATTTCACCATTCAATGCCTTCTAACATTTTCTCCTTCATTAACCCCTTATGTGCCAAGGACGAGCTACCTCGTCCTTGACAACAGAAAGGTAATCCCAAGGATGAGATACCTCGTCCTTGGCACTTAAGGGGTTAAGGTGCACAAGTGAACCATAGTGTCCCTGTAATAATGTGTCTTTCACTGAATTGCATTAGAGGTGTACAGGATACGCTTAGTGTGTAAAGATGTACTTTGCAACATACTGAAGCCAGAGGCTGTATAGTAAAAGGGACAAAAGTTGGGAACACTGCATCCATTTGCAGAGATTGGGGTGAGTCGAACGTGCCCAGAAAGGGATGGGGGTCATAAAAAGGTGTAGCATTCAGCAAAGACAAATGCAAACAGCTTGAAGCGCGTCAATTAGAAGGGAAAATGCCTTACACAACAAAGTGCACAAAGGCATAAAGTATGCAGCATAAAGGAACGCACCAACATGAAAAGTGACGTTTGCCTTCATCAATCGTACTGCACACTTGCTGCACAATCAAACAAAGAAGGAAGAGGCAGAGGAGCTAACGGCAGCTACTGAGAACTGAACGTCAGAGCAACGTGGTAAGGAGATGAAAGTTTTTGTTGTAATTGCACAGGTTTGTTAGTGTACAATAGTAGAAAAGCATTACGTTTTCTGTTTGTGCGCAGCAATGGCTTCCACCCTAGAGTGGCTTGAGGAGAATTTTCTGCATGAAGAAATGAGTGATGATGATAAGCCTATTGTTACCCGCCACACTCTGAAAAGGGAAAGAGTTACTGGAAGGGCAAGCACCCTGGAACGGCTGGAGGAATGTTTTCCAAATTACCAAATGAGTGAGCATAGTAACCCCATAGGTAGGGAACGAGCTGGCAAAAAGAACACAATCGCAATGTAAAACTTCATTTCAAGTAACCACATTTGATCTCTTTTAACAGAACATATCGGAATGCAAATCTGTACACCAGAAGCGGCACCTTTTGCACAGGAACATACGGCCACCGAAACAGAACTGACCGCTGATCACCTGGACACCAAAATCGAGCAGTTGCTTCTCCAATGTGTGCCTCGAGAATGTTTGTTGAAGAACATATAAGTGGCAAAATAAGAAATCACTGCCCAACTTGCACATGTCCGCACATGTCCGCCTTCACCAATTCCCAGCCCCCCTTACCTGCAAAATCAGTGGCATGAAAGACTCTTCAATGAGAGCTCAATCCCTTCTTCTCCTCAGCTTGGTGAAATGGAAACATCCCCATATATATGTATCTGTTTCTTGTCCCACTTCCCTTTCCGAACAGTCGTTATAAATGTGCGCTAATAAATATTGCAATGTTCATTTGTAAAATTGTGTATGTCCCTTTTTTTTTGTTTAACAAGGCCATTGTAAGTGAGAACGGCCCAGCAGTAGTGGGGATGAATATAAGTGAGAAATGAAATGGAGTAGGCGGATGACCGCTGCACCTGGCTGCCCTATGCGTAATCACAATACAATCACCTGTAGGATGCCAGTATGGGCAGCATGTTTGCATGCACACATCTGTATGGAAATAGTAAGAGCAGTGTCCGATTATCGGTGGCACAACTGTGCACATACATATATTGTGCTGTGACGCCTGGTAACACTTTCACTGGTGAACATAACCAAATAAATGTGTGGTATAGTCGTATTATCTGGAAGCGTACACCCTCGTTCTGATTGTACTTTTCCATGTAAACATCCCACCTACTCTATAGTGCTCACAGCAAGCATAGGTAGAAATGTGCAATGTACATTAATCATATGTTTAAGAAGGCCTGGGTTGGGAAATATATCGGTGGTACAACGATGCATGTGTGACAAAATGTAATCTTCAATATACGTCCGGCAGACAAGCTTGCAAATGGAGAACCATCAACGTCAACATAGTAACATAGCAACTTTGCGTGTCGTCCCTTATTTGGCGGACACGAGCAAGATCCGTACACATCGAAAGATAAAATGTCTCTGCAATATACAGAGTGTTACAGTGATAGTGCACCCTTGCAGTGATCCTCCACTCTTCCTTCTACATGTAGATATTGTCGGGAATGAGTTAATGGCACTTTGTGATGTCACATGCTCCACATGAGCCCTATAATAGAGCACGCCCTACAATTGCTCTATTTGGCTTTCTATACACCGGTGCAAAGTTCTTGGAGATGAAATAGCTCTCTCACCAAAACTGTGCCTGCAAACAACTTCTCCAAGTATTTGCCACCAGCGCTTCTGCTACTACTTCTGACTCAGAAGCACACAAACCATCACCACCAACACCTCCTTCTGAAAGTCCTCAGCAAATAGACAGGCGTGATAATGGGGAGGGACATAGAAAAGGAAACAAGAGTAAAGTAGAAGGAATCCCCATTGCCTACAGCCAGTGACAATCCTGGATGTGGAAACTATTTAGGACCGTTGGAAATGTGCCTAAATCTCATACTAATCAGGTGCAGTGCACTGCGTGCAACACAATACTCAGTCTCGGGAAACCTGGCTTGTACAGCTATAGCACCAGTTCCATGCGGCGACACCTTAAAGTGCACCACCAGGCAGCTATTTGGAGAGTTGTCCTCTTCCAAGCAGGCAGTACTTTATTGTCCATAGCATCCTCTGCATCTGCTCCTACCTACACTAGAGACACTCCAGTGGTCCACCGCACCCTTCAAGCACCTTGGGGGACATACACAATACAACAGACCCCTACCTTTCAAAGGTCACTGTATTGTTCATATACTTCAACAAAGTACTTTGTAGGGCAGAACATTGTCGAAGTGCTTTTGAGTCAGTGGTCCGGGACCATGGCAAACACTGCCCCTTACCCAAGTAAGGTGCACCTTACATCTTCTACCCTCCACTTACCATTTCCTGTCCCTGTGGTTGGTACGCTTTCTGAAATCTCCCTTGCACTGCTGTCTTTTCTGGCGTCTCTTATAACAACAGGAACAATGCTAGACAGCCAGAAAGCGGGGCGAACAAAAAGGGTCTTATCAGAGCCACCTTCCGGTGTTCAAAAATTGAACTTCAAATGAAGCATGCAGGTGGTGACGTGCCTGTAAGCGCTGTGTACAGAGATAGCAACAATTAGCGGCAAGATGCCGTCAAAAGCATTGTACGCTTTTCCCCAAAAAAAGTAGGGGCTCTGAAACAAGCCTTTTTGGTAGTATTTGTATTTTAAATTTGGCAATTGGGGGAGGACCACTGGGAAAATGCATCCTACATTTGCAGGAAGCGCTGTACGGTATTTTGGATATTACGCAGAAAATCTAGTTGCCAGCATCAGTCAGATGAACTCCATCTGAACGAAAAATGTTGCTACTATGAAAGGTAAAGTTTTCATTGTGGAAGGAGAACATGCCAACGTTGCGGAGAAAATCGCACTCAGTGTTGTTCACATTGCACCACGCTTTCTCCATTTGTGGACCACAGAAGGAAGAATGCAGCCACTTCTGCCTCTTGGCAATGCGAGAAAAGATTACGTGTGAATTTGGAAACATTTCCATTAGTTGGCAAAATGTCTCCTTCATTGCAAACTGCAGTGAAATGCCGGTAACATGCCCTAAACTGTTCCCTCCACAATGAACAATGATAATGTCAGGATGAGGAAGCGTCACCAAACTAGCACAAAAAGGACCCACTGTATTCCATGTAGTCTGTGCCAGTGCACGGCAACATTATCGAAACCAAGGTGTGCTGCTAGTGCACAATGCTCTTTGTAAAGTTGTACTCACTGTATCCACGAGTCACCCAACAGCCATATAGTCTGCCTACTTGATGGCACACCCTTCCCGTAGCATGTCCACTCTTATTGGCAAAGAAACGTTATGCCACAATCTGCTCCTACACACCACACCCACAAATTCATATTGACCAATCCCAACTCCAGCACAGTCCCCTTTCCATTGCAGCCACCCTCACAATAGCCAGATGTAGCACGTGCGCTCCCCCAAAAGGCAAGGCTTTCGCCATCATATTGCCCTTTGTACGGGGCTACACAAACACATTTGAAGAGTAATAAAAAATCGGCATCTTCGTAGAATTTATGCAAAGTGTTTGTTTCTGATTTTGCTAAAGGGACGTGTTAAGAAACACCTTCGTCGGTGCTCCTTGTTATGGGTTTCTTTCGGCTTATCCTCTGTTTATTATTACATGTTAGTCTACAGCGTACATAGTATGTACTGCAACAGATTACTAATTGCAATACAGGAAAAATAAAATCACTGCCACTAACAAACGTCACACTACAAGCACTAATGTTATCATGGCCACAAAACAACATCCTACTATGGAACACAGAAGCATACATACACGTGAATCGCTCAACCGTAGTCCCATTTCCATAGCAAGCATGTTACGAAGAACACAATTTAGCATGTGCGATTTCCCCTACTACCTAGAGGGCCACAGCCCAGTAGAGCAGGGCCAGTCCTTCTTACCTTTCAAGTGGTGTTTACGCAGCAATCCCTTATTGGCTACTGTTAAACTATAACATAAGCATAAACCAATTACAACCAAGAAGTGTGCAGTTAATTGTAACACATCTATCGAACAGTGCGTGACAGCCGTTACTGACGCAGAGGTGACATATCTTCTAAATGAAAAGCACCGCCACAAGAAATTACGGGTGACTACTACAAACACAGAAAGTACCCATCCACTGCAATCTGAACGTAAACAGAAAGGTTCAGGAGAATAGTTAATTCAGTCATTAAGGAAAACAAATCCATCTATCAGTAAAGACAGTGAGGGTGATCTGGCAAAATGTGAGAATGTACAGGAAACCACAAAATACAGTCCAACACAGACTGCTTCTAAAATAGCACATACAAATAATAGTGCAATCACAAGCAAGCAAGCAAAAAAACGGATTTTACACAAAGAAATTCCGCCACAGAGTCCTTCACAACCTGGACAGAAATCACGCTCAACCCTCAAAAAGTACCGCAGAAAAGTCATCCTGGAAGCTCTTGTAGACACTGCTATAAGTGTGAAGCAGAAATTGTTTATAGTTACTTTAAAGAGAATGAAACCACTAACAAGATTAATTGGTGAATTACAAGCAGTACTACGAAACAAATGCAAAGTCACCATAGATAACTTTGGCCACATATGTGTAGGTGAGTGGAGTCACACCACCAACACAGAGTCATACTTCAATGAAGAATCCTACAAAGAACAACTAACTAACCAAATTGCCTTACATCAGAGTGTCCAAGGATATGAAAAGATAGCCAGTACCTTAATGGAAGAAGAAACACTTCTTTCAGTAATATCCCCATCAAACTTAGATGGTACTCTCCAATCCACCAAACCAACACACCTCACCTACAAATGGCCTTGCACATCAATTTGCAACGTTCACCCATGCCTAATATAAAATTTGCAGCAATTCCTCAATCAGTATGTCAAAGGCATCAACAAAAGAAAAATGAAAATACTACAAAGTATGGACCCTGTACAGTGCGCAAGTACATTGGAATACGCAGACATTCCTTAGTCTGCATTTGTGGAGCAGTTTGCAAAAGCACCTTCCACCGTATTAAAATGTTAGCAACCCACCATTCAACAATCAGAAATCTAGTCTACAAACTGTACTATGCAAAAACTCCAGCTTTAGCACTCCAACATTTAAATGATATTCTCCTACACGTTACAGACAAACAAGTGTGCGATGAAATTGAGCACATCCTAAATAAATACTGTGAAACTGAAGAGCACTTACCCACTGCAACATTGGCAGCCAACAATACTGACAACAGTGCAGCTATCAACTTTTTACATCACACATACACAAAAGAAATACAAAAGTTCAAAACCACTTCTGCTGAAATGCCAAACCAAGTATGTGTGTGTTGTCGTAGAACTTTCTATAAAAACAGCACCAAAACTGTTGATATAATTCAGAAAATAGAAGGCAATGAGGAATCCCAATGGTTTCAATTAGCTCTGTACCTTCTAGCAAAAAGAAGTATGATATTACGAACACCTCCATACTGTGCACATACTTCACTTCAAAACTTGACAATAACCAAAGGCCTTCACATGCAATTAGTAATAATTTGAACCGTTTCCAGTGCCAAACACACTGCAGCAGCTTAATTTCTATAAGAGCATTATAATACAAACAGTGCACCCATTTCACGCAATTATATGTCTTCAACCAAAGCTGCCAAATTACCTGCAACCGATCTGAAAGAAAATATAGACACTCTATGAGTGCAAAGGCCAATACACAAATCTTTGATTATCCTGGTAAATGGTGTACTTAGAAAAGACAAAAAAAGTGGCAACACCCAGTGGACTTAACCAAAGTTAGAGAGGCGTTGCAGTACCTTAAAGAAAACAATGAGAACTACATGGAAATAAACATTGAAGAAAACCTGAGAGAAACAACCAAAATAATACAAGACTCCTCAACAAGTGCGCAATTTGAACGCCTAGATCCTAGTGCAGCCTCCAGTATTTTAGACCACCATACAATTCACCCACTGCACTCCAGAGACACCATAGACGATGCACTAGAAGTATATCAAATGTGGCAAGCCAAAGGAGTCCCAATCAGTATGTGGGTAAAATGTGTGGAAGCACAAGCCTTTCCTCTAATCTTCCCCACTGGAAAAGGTGGAAGATATGATGAAAGAAGCACACAAATAACAGCATCCGAATATCGCTGTTTACAAATGTATGCTGAAGATCCAAGATTTAGACAGAACGTGGAGTACATTTTCCACCTGATCTTTGAAAGTGAACTAGCAATCCTATGTTATGGAGTTGCCCACACATTAAAAACAGGTTCCCACATCCAAAACATGTCTGCACACAACTACTTCAAAAGGTGCAACAAAAGGACAAAGTTTTACAAAGTAGTGTTACAAATGTCTTTGCAAACATGCGTGGCACCAAAGAGTACTGGTTCCGATGGCACGCAGATGTACAGTGTATGCTAGGCAACCGTGGCCCACCCACATGATTTGTCACTTTAAGTTGTGCTGAGTATGCATGGGAAGACTTGCACACTTTCCTAAGCAAAGCAAACAAAAACAAAACAGGTTTAGACATGAAAACACCAGAAGAGCTATGCTCTTGATCCAGTAAATGTTTCACGCTACTGTCATCATTGCTTCCTTTCGATGCTGCACTTCATTTGTAATAAAAGACTTCCTCCCCTCAGAGAAGTACAACACTTCTTTTGGAGAAAAGAATATCAAGCCAGAGAAGCACGACACATCCACATGCTTTTGTGGATTTAAAATGCTCCTAAATTTGGTGAGTAAAGTGATGAAACTGTTTTAGAGTTCATTCACAAATATGTCACTTGCAAAATCCTTCCGGAAAGTACCCATAGTGACCTACGCGCACACATTTTGCAATTCCAATGACACAAGTGTGGCAAATATTGTTGATGCAAATACAAGAACAGAGGCAAATAAAACACCAAATGCTGCTTTGGTTTCCCTAGTCCAGTTTCAACAGCAGGGTAAGTAAACAGCTTAATGTCTTCAATTCAACACAGTGTCAATGGAAAATCTCCTAAAACACATACTACATAAAAAGGAGCGAAGCATCCAAGTACATCAATGATAACAATGCAAGTATTGCCTTCTTAAGGGGAATGCCAATGTTGATGTACAGTACATTGCAGACAATTCCACTAGTGTTGCACAATATGTTACCGCCTACTTAACCAAATCAGAGAAAGCAAAGCTCAAAGACCTCTGGGATGACATATCCTGTGAGAAAAAACTGGCTCAAAAATTGTACAGCTTTGGCATTAAAATGTTCTCCCGTAGAGAATGTGGGAACTATGAAGCTGCTGATCTCCTAACCGGCACAGCCTTATATGGGAAATCTGACAAGATAATGTGGCTAAGCCTTGGGACTGCTGCATCCAGAAATAGAGTACTTAAATCATACCAAGACCTACAAAGAATAGTCAAAAGCAATGCCAACAGTCAGGACATTTTAAAGAATAACTTATTGGACACATACTACCCAAACAGGAGTACTACTTTAGAAGCCTTGTCCTTGTACCAGGTAGCCCAAAACGTCTCATACAAAAACAACATTACAACAAATGAGGGGAAAGGTAGATACAGAGTGGAAAGTTGTGAAGGCAGCCTCATGACACTAACCAAACAAAGCCTAATTAATCATATCAAGCTGTCCTTAAAAGCTCCTCAACACAAAGAACTGTACTACATGGCTCTACTGAAACTTTTTAAAACTTGGAGAAAAGAAGATTTATTAGCCACCTACACGTGCTATGAAGATGCTTTTAAAGCCACTGAAAGTAAAATTACTGATGAAAACTTTAACCGGTACAAAACTATATTGGACAGTAAACACCAACAAGAAGAAGAACTTCAAGTACAACTAAATGTAGACACTTCTAAAAGCAGTGAACCTTCGCAAAAAGGCAGCCAAGGACCACTTGGAGAGCCACTTAAAACAAATGAGGCAGAATTAGCCATGACAGAGGTAACCAACACTATGCTTCAATATGAGCACTCTGCAGAAGAGTTTGCAGTACTGAAGTTCCAACTAAACAATGAACAGTGTACCATTTTTGAAGAAGTAAAACCATTGAGCATGGTGTACAGCGTAAAAGTACAATGTGCACCTGTAAAGGCTACAAACCTTTATTACTGTATGTAATTGGTGAAGCTTGATCAGGTAAAACATACTTAATACTAATTATCAGTAAATGTGTCCAACAAATAACAAACAACAACCTTTCTGCAGTTATAACTGCCCCTACATGTTTGGCTGCATACAACATATGTGGAGTCACTCTACACTGATTGCAACTCCTTCCAGTGGAACACCAAAACAAATTAGAGTACTATAAACTTTCAGCAAAATCTGCTATGGAGCTACGCAGAGTTTTGAAACACATGAAAATTCTCCTAAGAGATGAGGTCAGCATTGTCTCCAACCTGCTTTGATTCACCTCAGATTGTAAGAGGTACTCAAAACAGACTACGAAGAACTCTTTGGAGGAAAACATGTCATTGTTTTCGGAGATCTCCTTCAATTGACACCAGTCAAAGGTGAACCTATGTTCAAAATCTTAGGACACAAACAGTGCCATAAAAGTATTGGAAGCATCGGCAATGTAAATCATTGGCAACATTTCCAATACCGAGAACTAACTCAAAACATGCGTCAGTCTGCAGAACTCACATATGCCAACATTTAAAAAAACATACAGATTGGTGTACTATCAAAGGAGGCACAGTCTACCCTCAATAGTAGACACATCCATGAGCTATACGGGCGTAACACATGCGCTACTGATTTAATGGAGCAATTACCTCCCAAAAATATCAGCTGTATGGCCTTAATGCCAACTCTAGCAAGCTGTGCAAAATTTAATGCAACAATGCTGCAAACAGAGAAACAACCACTAGTAGAAATTCATAGCACAGACAAACTGGAAGTACACAGTATGACAATGCCTATGTGTCAGAAAGGCATAGCACGACTACAAGCATTAGATAACTTAATCTCCAACACAGCTGGTTTGCAAAAAATGTTAACATTATGTGTCAACTGTCGAGTTATGCTAGACCATAACACTGATGTAGAGCAAGATTTAGTTAATGGAGCACTTGGTACAGTTGTTGCCTTCCACACATACCCACGGGACAGCAGCATTCAGTTTGTAAACATCAGGTTTGACAAATTTAATAAGTAAAAAATATAGGATGCACAATGGCGTGATTCGTTCTTTTCAAAGACATTTATGTATGCAGAGAACAGTTTTCTCTGTCGAGAGCTTATGCAATAACTATTCATAAATCGCACGGTCTCACCTTAGATCAAGCATTGATTGATATTGGCAACACAGTCTTCAAATAAGGCATAAGTTACATAGCACTGTTATGACTACATACACTGGAAAGACTTTATCTAGTTAATTCTGATGCAACCGCAGTCAGTGCATACATTCCTTGCATCATAGAGTACAATAGTCTACATGCACTGTACACTCCCCATCTAAAAATATACCCTATTCTTCAAAGATCAAAAGCTTTGAAAAGAAGGCTCATTCCATCAGAAGTACTGAATGATTGGGTCACAGTACCGTCAAAGAAAGTCAAAGAAAGTCGTACTATAGCAAATACCAAAATCACATTAAAAAGGAGTAAAATAGACAAACCAAATCCAACTCCACCCACACAAAAAAATGCCTCTGCTAAGAAACTATGTACCCTTCCATCAAAGGGCTCAGACACAGAAGGACCTGTCCTATTCAAATGTTCCAATACAACAGGTGTTATTTGCTATGCAAATGTAACAATAAATCTGCTGTTCCAAATACCAGAAGTTGTTGAACACATTTATTCAAATGGCAGAGACCAACTGTGTTTGCAAATGCTCATCCTTCACAGAAATGCAGTAAGCAATCCTGATACCATTTACAGTGTATCTGGAATAAGGCAAGAATTGGACTACAGTGCTGGAATGGTGAAATTCACTTTAAACCGACAAGAAGATCCCCAAGAATGTCTAATGTACTTACTACAAATACTGGAAAGAAAAAACATGCCTATAATAGAAATCTTTCGCATTTCCTACAAGTGGTGACATACATGCACTCTTTGCAACCATGTCATTGCGGAGCAAGTCCCTAACAAATCCTTTGTGTATATACCAATACCCAACTGTGACTCCATTCCATTTCAGCAACTGGTGCAAAATGCAAACCATAGCAGGTTATGTATGTCATTCAATTCTGATAATCATTTGACACTACATATTTCTGGAAAAAAGTTACCCTTCGGGTGTACTCATGCGCCCAGTAATCAAAGTATTTCTGAAATAATATTGAGCGGGAGAGTCTTGAAGTTGACTCATAACACCTGGGTAATATCTGACCTAGTGTGTAGTGACTTATGATGAGAGAAAACGTATTTTTCGAATCATAATTACGAGCGGTAGTGAACAGTCGTACTCAGATTTAAATGCACCGCTTTGGGTCATACAGAGTCGGTATGCCGACCCAGTTGAAATGTATACAGGTTGTACTCAGCACCACTACGTAGTGTGTATAATTGAACCACATTTGTCATGTCCAGTAGTGGCAGTGTTTTATCGGCACACTTGTGTGTTTGATATTTACAACACAGTGACACTTTCCACCCTCTACTTGCCTTGCAGCTTGCTAAACCCAGTCTTGCAAATCTGACTATGTGGAAGAGGCTGCGTGATGGCCATTTGACAGCCTTGCTGTAGCTCCCTTAACCTTTTACATCTATCTCCGACCCTGGTGTGACAGAGCTCTTCTAGACACTGGGTTTTGACACAAGGTTGGTTTTTCCTAATGAATCTTAGTGAGCCTTATTTTCGTGAACAATATTTTAGTGTAGTTTAGAGACGTTGTATTGTGACCTATTACTATACGTGTGTGTTATCTACAGATACACATCCTGAAGTGAATGACAATTACAGTACAGCAGTAACTGCCCTGAAGAAGGAATCTTTCCAAAACGCATTGGCACTTTGTATACAATACTGTGGACACTGCCCACAGATTTGGATCACGTTGAGACATTAATATAGGATATGGAATTAGGTCTAATTGTCACCATTAATATCTGCCACTTATGAACTACCAGTTTGTAAGTCATTAAGGATTTTGAGAATATCCTATATGTACTGTTTGTCTTGACTTGACCTTACAACAGATTGTACCATTTTTTCACCAGCATTGGCATGTTTGAATAATGTGAAAGGGGTGTGGTTTGAACACTTCATCTACCTATGTAAAATATTGATTGCTTTTTCTTGAACACAATGTGATTTTTTTTGTTGAACATGCTTTGTTAAAAATCCCAATATGAACATTATTTTAGATTGGTTAAAAACCCTCTTTATAAAATATGGTGATTAGAAAATAACAATTGATGCTTATGTTGTTATTTCCTTTGTTTGTAAAATCACAGTAATTTGTGAAAACTGTAACATTGAACTTTGGGATATCTAACCCATTAGAGTGCATGCAGGGACTATCAGTCAGCATATGACAGGTTCGGTTTTCTTTGGTTTTACATTGTTTGTCTCCAGCGGTCTAGAAACAGATTCAGTCTGTTTGCACCTAAAATAGAACTACTTGATATCACTCAAATGTTTGAATTATGTTCTTTTACTCTCAAGGTATCACATATAGGAACTGAGTGCCCCTCTCCCCCCCTCTTGTTTAGTACAAACATAGCATCAAACACTTCCAAAGTATAAGCAGTTACAATATGCCAACAGCTATGTAACTACGGTCATAATATTACATAACCACTGAACAATATCATAATACTTGCAAACCACCAGCAGAAACCAAATGCATAAAGAACAATGGTACAAAAAGGAAGCAGTAAAACATTGACAAATCTGCACCTGCTACAGAACGCCACCCATCCTCCCAACATGTATTGTGCACATATCGTACACCATTACATTTCCTCATACTTCAACAGTACACCTTAAAAAGTGCTGTAGCCACTCCAAACATCACTATCACTCATTGTGCACTATATTAGCAACTACATTTCTAAGTTTTTATTTTTATCCTGCATGGATTTCTTTTCCCCACAGAACCAATGATTATGCAAAGAACCACAGGACCTGCGCTGATTGCACAGTACACTGGTTCAAAGCATAGTACTTACGAAGTGCTAGTTATGAGGGTCCACAAAATAAAGAAATGTATGCTATGTAGTGTCCTTCAAAGTAACAAAATACCTGCGCTAACATATTGTGTTCTCTTTTCCCACAGATAATACAGCAACCAGTACGACAACATTTTACACTTCATACCCAAAACACAGTGCAGGGCATCCTCAATGCATACAGTAAGGGCCTCATTAGGAGGAGGGCGGTAAGGGGTTAACGGCACTGGTAAAGTTACCAGAGCTGTTAACCCCGTACTGCCCTATTACGAGGTCCCCTCGCGGGACCCGCTCTGGACGCCTGGTTTTACCAGAGGTCCTTTGCGGGTCCCGCGAGGAGACAAGCATGCTAACAAGCATGCATGCTAGTATGCTAACAATGGGCCCATCATTAACAGGCCCGTTGTTAGCATGCTCCCCATTCCCTATGGGGCTCAAATGGGAATGGGGATGGTCCCGGTCCGGGTTCCCTGAATGGGGAAATACTGGGCCCTCCAAAGTTGTGCACAATTACAACAATACCAATTCAGGGACCACAGACCCGGACCTTATTAAGGGCATGGTTGCCTCCAAACTGGTAATGAGTCTTCAACAATTGCTATTTTTCTTCTGTAAAATATCCACAGTGCAATAAGTGCACTTATTTCTGCTATACACATACCAATAGCACCACTAACAATGCACACCTGTATTACACTATGCAGTTTGTGGCCACGCCCTACATGCTTCACTATACCCTCTACATCATAGGGCCTCCATCCATACACTAAAAATTATACACCCTGCCCACTATTGCTGCTGCACTGCAGAATTACATATACAAACATCTACTCACATACTATTAACCCCACACATAACACAGCCACCTACCCCTTAGCCACTGCAGTTTACATTGCCTAATACTTCTTCCACAGAATACATAACCTGTTTCATATACTGGTCACCTAAACCTATCATAAGTGCACACACTGAATTAACAACACTACAGTAACCCACCCTACAATCTGCACAATTACAACAATACCAATTCATGCATGCATCAATACATTTTACGTAACTCTCCCAACTTCTCCAACATTTGCCTCCTTGCTTTACACTGCCACAATGTACCCTATTAGGTCACTTTCATTGTTATGTACAGCATTTCCAAAAAACCTAGCCAACCCATATTTTAGTACAGTGCATACATCATAGCTCCCCAGCCACATTGCAACCACTACCATACTTCTTTACTTTTTCAATTTCTGTTACCCATTTTTCTTCTGTAAAGAAAACACCATTTACAGCCCGTAACCGCCATATAATGTCAAACAAGCATTCACTCTAACTGCTTTCCTTTTTTAAACAGTAGTCACAATAAAGGTTATGCAGTACAACACCAAACTGTGTACTAAGGACCACCCACTCATGTGTTCCTCAATCAGAAAACACAGTGTCACATTACTCACTGTTGCCTCATACCACAGTGCATATCTAACTTTTCCTTACACACTGTAAAAACACATTTTATGTATTTTGCCATCTGTGCATTCACATAACCATGTGTACAGCACTATCATATCTACTTGTACTTTGCACTACCTTCACCATAATGACACTACCAACATTCATAAATGCTACACTCGAAACACGTTCCCGGCTAATTCCTTCCTTTTTTCCTGTCTCATCTCCAGAAATCGAAACCTAACATACCTCTCCTTAAACAGAACACACGCTCATTGTAAAACTGCCTTGAGTGGGAAGCATGTTTAGCTCCAAGGTCATATGCTGTATTGAAGTATAGCAAAAAAAGATACATAACTTGCACTGCAGTTCCTCTGTCCATATGCCCCAAAGGTACTCTGTGACCTTCTCATATGCTGTACACTGCCATTTCATGGCCTCCCAATATAAGGATGGAATTTGACCAAATTATGTAAGGACACCTTTACATCACATGTGTATTGCGATTAACAGTTATTTACGTGCTCCTCAGTATGCATATTTACAAACTTGCTCTACCGCTCACTTTCTCTCCTTACATTACACAGACCTTTGTGACGGCAGTAAAAAAATGCCATAACACTGCCATGTCTCCACCATTCCCAGTAACTTGCAACTGTCGTATTTTCTTTTGCTTCCCGTACACTAAAGCACATCACCTTCTATGCCCTTGTACACTGCTACAGTCCCTGTTCTGCCCTTTGTATGCCCTTTCACACAATTACTACATCTATGCACCCTCAGTGTAGTATACGTTATAACCGACACAGGTGCCCGCAATGGTCAACCGGCACACAAATATGTCCAACTCACAATTCTTTCACGCCCTTCTTATCAAAGCAGCTAATCCATTCTCCAGCAAATCCAAGGTAACTCCCATTATGTTTCTTATTGTATTACTTTCTTTGTAAACACACTGACACATTGTGTCATGGGTCCAACTACACTCGCTACCACTGTCAACTTTTGTAAAAAAGCAACACATGAAAACATCATCTTGTCCCAACAGGTACAACACATTTTCTTCTGTGCACCCATACAATCACTGTATTAACTACAAACCGGACACCAAGGCAGTGAGTTCAGATATGGTGCTACGCACTAACACACACATCATTGTTCCTCAGCCATTCAGCTATCACCACATTATCCTTCCCGCAAAGTTTTGTTCTGTACGCTACAACTAATAGCCGCTACTTACATGTACTCTTGTTCCTCTTTCTACTCAGATATGTTGCACCCTACTGCGAATGCCACACCTTCCACATTCCAATAGACAGCTGGTGGACCAACCATTGGAAGATTACCGCAAGCAATGTCTTTTCCATCGTTATTATGTGGGCTGACCACTATGGGTCAGTATGTCCACTTGCGGTTCCTGCTATACAAACCAACCTGCAAACCTTCATTCCATCATCCACCCCAGAGGCCCCTCATGCTACCTTTGCTACCTTTCAAAGACAATGGAGGTCATTACAACATTGGCGGTAGGGGTTTAATGGGGCCGGTAGAACTGCCGGCCCCGTTAAACCCCTCCCGTGTCATTACGAGGTCCGTTCGCGGGACCCGGTAAGGACGCCTGGTAAAACCAGGCGCCCTTAGTGGGTCCTGCATTAACGGGCCTGTTGTTACCATCATCCCCATTCCCATTCGAGCCCTATGGGGGCTCGAATGGGAATAGGTATGCACAGATTCTGGGTCACCTGAATGGGGAAATGCCGGGCCCTCCAAGGTCGGAATGGCCCGGTATTTCCCCATTCAGGGAACCCAGACGTGGTATCTGGTATTGGGGTAGCCATGTCGCAAAAAGCACTAAAATAAATACCTCAAGTGCAAACCGTGAGGAACGACGGTCCACAAGTAAAGTCACTGATGCCAGTGACTGCTGCAATGGTGTATGCGGCACACAGGCATAGCTAATGAAAGCGATGCACACATTACAATTGCACACACTTCAAGCTCCTTTGCCATCTGAACAAGTACGCCAAACAAAGGTAACAGTCAGATGGCCTGCCATCCTGTATATAGCTCCACTTAACAGCGTTCATCATGTTGCCGGCTGCAAATGTATGTGTGTTTGAATTTACATTCTCCATAGTTTTCATAAGTAATACTTATTAACTTGTGTCATGTTGCACTGCTTTCCTTCTCTCTCAACGTACTAGGTACTAAATATTATGAGAGTTGTACATTAATTGTTTCATCTCAGTATGTGCATGGCAACAAGGCCAATAATGGTCACCATATTCACTTGCTGTCACTTCACACTACCTCTACTGGTATGGCACCTGGAAAATTTCCTGCACAACCATGCTGTGACATACACTGTGCACTGCACTTACATATCAATGTAAGAAATGACCCAAAGAGGGGAACATTATTAAACGTACTTCTGAACAATGTCCACATTGTTACGTCAAATGCCCGTAGCCATCCATACACGGTAGTACGCACGTGCCACTCCCAACACAACATGGTACACCAATGGAACAATCCCTATACCATCTGCAATACACTCCCAAACCCCAATAGCCTCTCAAGGTTGTCACCTGCGCACATACCCCACAACGGTTTATGTGTTAGCATCTGCGTACATGTGCCATGTCGCAACCGTTACATACTAAAACAAGCCTTGCATTTCCCACATTCTTATTGCACTCCCTGAACCGAACCTCTGTTCACATCCACACCCCTCCTAACACAAATAATGTCTTTAATTTTGCAAAGTCGCAGATCTTACGGCACTTACATATTTA
This sequence comes from Ambystoma mexicanum, assembly GCF_040938575.1. Lineage (NCBI taxonomy): Eukaryota > Metazoa > Chordata > Amphibia > Caudata > Ambystomatidae > Ambystoma > Ambystoma mexicanum. The sequence continues at coordinate 577,765,190 of NC_090925.1, forward strand.
CAAGTGTATTGTATAGCACAAGGTAAGCTTATAATTTATTGCCTACAAGTACAAATAGATACAACATACTCATACAAAGCAATATTCTCACCTACTTCCAACCAGTGCCTACAATGTTACAGCCAAGGGGCCATACCCATGCACACGAGCCAGTATGGGGTTTACAGGCACAAGACAACATGGCACTCCGACTGCAAAAATCCTCATATTGTCTCCAATGCACTCTCATTCCCCAATAGAGTCTGCCTGCACCCACCAAAAAATAATAGTCACCTCCACAACTGCCTACCAATTAACTATCTGTGAGTACCTGCATACAAATTCCTACCATCTGCCAATGTCTATCTGGCCTCCCTAAAGCAAGGCTGTGCCCAAGCCCTAAACTTTAGGTTACATAGGTGAATACACCCATGCATGGAAACATGTCAGCACTTACCCTTTCTGTCCTCAGGTACATATCGGTTCAGTAACACACCAAATCACTAAATCGCTCATTATAGGAGATCTTAACTTAGGACTCAACGACCCTAAAGATAAAGCTGCGCTATCCCTAGCCAAAGACCTCCATAACTTAGGCTTCTCTCAAAAAATCACAGCACCCACACACACTAAAGGACGCACCTTAGACTGGATTTCAGACCACAACTGCAACATAGCAATCACTGCCAACACCAGCCTCCCGTGGAAAGACCACAACTTCATTCTATTCGATATCCCTGTCAACAGGAGCACTAAAGTGCCCACTATAGCAGCAGCAACCTTAGCTAGAAGCGCCAAAAAACTCACAGCAGCCAATATCAGCACACTCCTTAATGTGTCTTGCCTAAAGCCCCCTTTCTTACCAGACTCCACTATTCTCGCTGAAGTATTCAAAGATTCCATTACAAGGGCCGTCAACACCGCTGCCCCCTTAGAAAACAAAAAAGAGAACAAATCCTTGCACTACAACTCCAGTGCAGAGGATCTCCAATCACTGCGTACCGACAAACGCTAAAGTACTAACAAATTGGCAACGTAAACCCTGTGATAACACAAAAGAGATATTCAAAGCCATAACCAAAAAATACAAAGATGCCATCTTCCTTGCTAAATCCGAAGCCTACAACCACCGCATCACAGCTGCTAACTCCCAATCTAAAGAACTCTTTAGTATCTTTAAAGAACTAACTGTACCACCAACGTGCCCTGATGAGATAATCAAAGACGAGGCATGGTGCACAGGCATACAATCAGCCATGCTAGCGAAAATAAACCTCCTCCAAAAAAAGATATCCCACCACTACAACACTCTACCCAAGCAAAGTACACAAGTACAGACGAAAACTAGTGTCAAAACCAGCAACCTACCCAAATTCACTTTCACGGAAATTTCCGAAACCGAGGTCATTAACATCCTCAAGCACCTCAAACCCTCACAATGTAAGGGTGACGTATGCCCTCCTAAAACCATCAAGCACTGTGCAGAGCAGCTCACCCCTCTCCTCACAGCATTCATCAACGCCTCATTCAAGTCGGGCATAGTCCCAGACAGCCTCAAAGAGGCTAGGGTGCACCCCTTCCTAAAAAAGCCTACTCTAGACCCTGCCAACCCCATAACCACAGTTCCATTCCTGCTAAAACTACTTGACAAGGCCGCTCACATACAGATCCAACAATACCGTGAATCAAACGCAATCTTAGGTAAAAGACAATCTGGGTTCCGTAAGGGTCACAGAAGTGAAACTGCCCTTCTAGACCTTAAAAACGAAATCACAAACATCTTGGACAAAGGTAAGACTGCACTTCTCCTTCTCCTCAACCTCTCAGCGTCATTTGATCTAGTAGATCACACCACACTCACCAGCCACTTGACGCATGCAGCCCACTTCTCCAAGGAAGCTGCATCCTGGGTAACCTCCTTCCTACAAGGCAGAGCTATGAAAGTGTTCTCCAACACAGCTCATGCAGCTCCTTCCATCATTCACTGAAGGGTTCCACAAGGCTCCTGTACTGCCCCGACTCTATATAACCTTTTTACCAAGCCCCTATTTGACAAGTTAGATGCAATGGGGATCACCTACACTAATTACGCCGACGACACTCAGATACTCCTTCCCTTGACAGGTAACTATCTACAAGACTCCACTTCCCTTAAATCTACTCCACCATACAAGCCTGGATGGCTACCAATGGCCTTTGCTTGAATGGGGACAAAACCGAAATCCTCATCCTTGGTCAGAAACACACCCTCTCCATCTTCGACCCATTGTACATCAACTTCAACATAGACAACTGCATCATCCCAGTCTTTTCCTCAGTCAAAACGCTAGGCGTACACATAGACACCACCCTATCCATGGATAAACATGTTAATGCCATAGTCTCAGCCTCGGCACTAAGCACTAAACTCATCAACACAGTAAAACCCTTTATAACAAAAGATAACTGCCTGTCCATCGCGAGAGCCACCATAGGAGCTAAATTGGATTACTGTAATGCTCTCCTAGCTGGCACCTCCAAGAATAACCTATCCAAGCTCCAAACCACTCAAAACAATGCTCTCAGAGCAGCCCTCAGCATACTTAAAAGAGAACACATCACCCAAGCAAGGAAGACAGTCCACTGGCTCACAGTCAAGGATAGGATTGCCTTCAAAATTCTCACCACCACGCATAAATGCATCAACCACACAGCACCATCCTACCTATCCGACACCCTGTACAGATCGCAATCCACAAGACCAATCAGATCTACATACAGCAACCTACTCACCATACCACGCATCAATAGAACTAATACGGGAGGTATAGGCTTCCCTTACCTTGAACCCAAGCTCTGGAACGCACTGCTCACCAACCTCAGAGCTGAAACATCTCTCCTCTCATTCTGCAAACAACTCAAAACTGCCCTCTTCAACTAACATGCTTACCGTACCTCTCTCATGCTCAATAAATGTTTGTCACTAAAGCATAATCATGGCCCATTGTAACCACAGGCACTAACTTGTATGTAACTAAGTCTAAGAAACACTGTAACAAGTGCCTTCGGTCTGCTGTGCGCTCAACAAATGTGAATAAATAAATAATTAAATAAATAAATAAATAAAGTCAACTTTCTGTTACCTACTTCCAACCAGTGCCCACCCTCTTATGTCCAATGGCCCCACCCATGTACACAAGTCAGTATAGGTTTTGCAAGCACAATACAACATACCACTAATACTGCAACTATCCTCATATTCTGTCCAATGCATTCCCCATCCCCAATGGAGTCTGCCTGCACTCACCAAAAAATGATAGTCGCATCCACAACTGCCCACCAATTAACTATCTGTGAGCACCTCCATACACATTCCTTCCATCTGCTAATGTCTACCTGCCCTCCTCCCTAAAGCAAGGCTGCTTGGGTCCATAACACCCAGTTGCCTAGTACTAATACACACCCACTAGAAACCAATAAAGTCATGCATGGTAACATTTCCCATGGTGCTTTACTGCCTACACCTATGTACAGATGCAACAGACTCAAACAAAGCAACATTCTGACACCTACTTCCAACCAGTGCCCACACTGTGATGGCCAAGGGTCGTACCCATGCACACAAGCCAGTATGGGTGTTACAGACACAAGACAACATGGCACTCTGACTGCAAACATCCTAGCCTCTTGGGTACATAGGCAGAGGCCGCAGGCCTCCGCCCATGCACCCAATTGCCTACTCCTACTACACACCCACTGGAAGGCAATAAGGCATGCATGCTAACATTTCCAATGGTCCTTGCCTGCCTACACGTATGTATACCTACAGCGAAGGAGCAAACCAAAACAGCAATCGCACATCTACTTTCAACCAGTGGCCACACTGTTACGGCCAGAGACCATTGCCATGCACACAACGCAGTAGGGCCTTTGGAGGCACAACACAACATAGTACATTGACTGATAATATCCTCATATTATCTCCAAGGCACTCCCCATCCCCTACACAGTCTGCCTACAGTGACCAACATATCATACTTCCCTGTGCAACTACCCACCAATCCAGTGTATGTCAATGGCTGTGGGATTGATGCATATTGCGACAGTGTGCAGCCAAAAAATCTTTATTTTTCTCTGTGTCGTTATGTACTCATTTGCAGCAATGGTGTAGGCAAACTCGCCTGCCTACCTAATCGCTAAGTGCCTCATTGCTCTCCCATACATTTAGCCCTTACATTAGGGGGGTTGTATCCAAGCCATACGCGCTTTCTACATGGCATGGCCATGCAGTGAAAAGCCTATGCCTTACCCAGACCCACAGCAAGCCAAGTAAAAGAAGCAGCTTAATATTTCCTCACAAACCCACCGCAACAAAACAACTCAAACGCACATCCTCAACATAATCACCGGCAGCCGTAGCGTACAGCACAAAACATTGGCAATATCTTCGCTTCCCCCTCTTTCAACCAGCCAATCCTCGAAAGCAGTCTTTCCAACTTCTTTTGGTGCACCACTATCCTCCGATACGCCATGGCGGCGTCTCCCAAAAACTTTGACTCACAGCACGCTTCCCTCCAGCCAACTACCAGCCACGTCCACTGTTCGCTGACAGCATGGCATACCGCGTCCCAATACAACATCGGTTCGCAGAGCTAACAGGGAAATGGGTATGTGGTTTAGATACCACTAATTTTTTGGGACGTACATTTCAGTGTTTGCAAAAAATGTACTACTGCGATTTCCACCGAACACACTAAAGCACGCTTTCTGGGTCAATCGCCAGCTCCTGGGGCAAATTTGGTGAAAATCTGTCCAGCCATTTATGTCTATTGCAAATTCATTCAGCCATTCAGTCTATGGCAAAAAAAAGACATTTGACCACCCCCTATAATTTTTCCCCCATAAGAAACCTTGCCCAACTTGGTGAGAAAATTCAGAGCCGCCAATATGCATTTTCTGCAAAGTTTTGTGAGGATTCGTCTGGGGGAACCAAGTTATAAACTGACGAAAACGTGCTTTTAACCATAACTACATGCACGCTACCGCAGGCCGTGTAATATATATATATATATATATATATATATATATATATATTACATGGCCACGGTAGTGGCCATGTTGTTATGGTTAAGTTGCTGTTTCCATAGGAAGAGCACTTTTTGGGTGGCTTATAACTTCGCTCTCCCTGGACGGATCCTCACCAAACTTTGCAAAAAAAGTATTTGGGTCCCTCTGAATTTTTTGCAAAGTTTGGTGAGGATTCGTCCAGGGGGGGCAAAGTTGTAGGGGGGGTCCCAAAACTTTTTTTTTCCCATAGACTGAATGGGAAAAAAATTTTGCTCGCGCCTACAGCCCAAACCGGTGGACGGATTTCCACCAAATTTAGACCAGGAGCAGCGGCTTGGTCCCGAAAGCGTGCTTTTGCAAATTTGGTGAAAATCCGTCCAGTAGTTTTTTTTAAAATTACCAAAAAGTAGCTAAAAAAAATTAGTGATATCTGTGTTGGGTTCGCGGACACACTTCCCTTTTCGCTCCACCGACAGTGTCCTGATTGGACAATCGTCTTGCGTGATGTTCGCGGACATGAAACGTGTTCGCTGATTGGACGGCGTGGAGCGTGAATCGCGTCAGATTTTTTGGTAGCGCCCACCATCTTGGATTTCCGGACGTCCGCAGACAGCGCGGTGACACTTTGTTCAAAATGTGTATTTTGTAGAGTGTGTTGGTGTGTAGAAGTGTTTGGGGAGGGTGGGAGTGTATGAGAAAGTTGTGTTTTTTATGTGTTAGACGCTCTTTTTGTGTTCGATTTGTTTGCGGACATCACGGGTGTTCTGAAATGTTCTAAATAAACTGACTAGGGGTGTTCTAAGGACTCAATATGTATCCGTTTTGTTCGCAAGCAAAGTGAAACTGTTCTAAGAACACTCGCGGTGTCCGGGGAGTGTTCGTAGGGGGTGTCCTGAGGACGCTGTCCGTATTGTTCTCTGTCAAGTTGAATGTGTTCTAAGAACACCCGCGCTGTCCTGAAATGTTCGCAAATAAAGAAAATGGGTTGTTCTGAAGACGCTTCTAAGAACACTCGCGGTGTCCAGGGAGTGTTCGTAGGGGGTGTCCTGAGGACGCTGTCTGTATTGTTCTCTGTCAAGTTCAATGTGTCCTAAGAACACTCGCGGTGTCCTGAAATGTTCGCAAATAAACAAGATGGTGGTGTTCTGAAGACGCTTCTAAGAACACTCCCGGTGTCCTGGAATGTTCGTAGGGGGTGTCTTGAGGACGCTGTCCGTATTGTTCTCTGTCAAGTTGAATGTGTTCTAAGAAGACCCGTGGTGTCCTGAAATGTTCGCAAATAAACAAAATGGGGGTGTTCTGAAGACGCTTCTAAGAACACTCGCGGTGTCCGGGGAGTGTTCGTAGGGGGTGTCCTGAGGACGCTGTCCGTATTGTTCTCTGTCAAGTTGAATGTGTCCTAAGAACACTCGCGGTGTCCTGAAATGTTCGCAAATAAACAAGATGGTGGTGTTCTGAAGACGCTTCTAAGAACACTCGCGGTGTCTGGGGAGTGTTCGTAGGGGGTGTCCTGTGGACGCTGTCCGTATTATTCTCTGTCAAGTTGAATGTGTCCTAAGAACACTCGCGGTGTCCTGAAATGTTCACAAATAAACAAGATGGTGGTGTTCTGAAGAAGCTTCTAAGAAAACTCCCGGTGTCCTGGAATGTTCGTAGGGGGTGTCCTGAGGACGCTGTCCGTATTGTTTTCTGTCAAGTTGAATGTGTCCTAAGAACACTTGCAGTGTCCTGAAATGTTCGCAAATAAACAAGATGGTGGTGTTCTGAAGACGCATCTAAGAACACTCGCGGTGTCCGGGGAGTGTTCGTAGGGGGTGTCCTGAGGACGCTGTTCGTATTGTTCTCTGTCAAGTTGAATGTGTTCTAAGAACACCCGCGGTGTCCTGAAATGTTCGCAAATAAACAAAATGGGGGTGTTCTGAAGACATTTTTGAGAACACTCCCGGTGTCCTGGAATGTTCATAGGGGGTGTCCTTAGGACGCTGTCCGTATTGTTTGTTGTTAAATTGAAAATGTTCTAAGAACTATCGCGTTGTTCTGAAATGTTCGTAGGGGGTGTCCTGAAAACGGTGTCCGTATTGTTCGCTGGCAAGTTCAAAGTGTTCTAAGAACACTCACATTGTCCGCGGACATTAAAAGTTTGCCATAGATCATAGTTGAAATGTTTGACTCTATGGATGTGATATGCTGCGATGGTTGTTGCCAGGGCATAGAGTCTTGGGTGCATGGCCGTTTGGCCATGCACCCAAGACTCTATGCCCTGGCAACAACCACTGCAGCATATCACATTCATATTTCCTTATAACTTTGGGTGAAAAACAAATGTATAAGTAACAAAGGTATTAGATGCTATGGATGTGATATGCTGCTATGGTTGTCCTTATTATTGTATACTTACTGTTTGGTCTAGTAATGGGAGTCCATGTTTTTCCTCTTCATTTCTGTGATAAAAGAAAATAGCATGTTAGTATTAGTATTTTGTAATGACTTATTACATTGTATAAGCAATATACTTTTATTTTGTTTCGACCCTCATATTTAGTAGAGTACAAATCAGAGTACTGTGCAATTTGCTCAGTTTCTGTATTTGTTGCTAAAATCATTGGGTCTGTGGGAGAAAAAGAAATCCATGTTGGATTAAAAAAAAACTTTTTCTGTTATGCTACAGTTTATTTCTTTGTTTGTTTTCAGTGTTCACTTGTTGTTTCTGGTTAATGCTTTATACTTTGCTTTGTTGTATTTTTTTGGAGCAGTAACAGATTCTTCATTTGTTTTGATATTATAAAATGTTGGAGCAGTTAGATACCAATTGGCGTATTCTAACTGTCTATTTTTTTAATATATTTTAGTGGTTTTGATTTATCTATTTGGATATTGTTAAATTTTGGGACAGTTAGATACCAATTGGCGTATTCTAACTGTGTATTTTTTGGCCTAATTTAGTGGTATTCATTTATCTGATTAGTTGTTGTAGAATCTTTGAGCTGTTAGATAGCTTTTGGAGTATTCTAACAGTTTATATTATTTTAACACACATTTATAATTTTGGGACAGTTAGATACCAATTGGCGTATTCTAACTGTATTTTTTGGTCTAATTTAGTGGTATTCATTTATCTGATTAGTTGTTGTAGAATCTTTGAGCAGTTAGATAGCTTTTGGAGTATTCTAACAGTTTATATTTTTTTAACACAAATTTACTTAAAGGTTTAAATACAGTTTATTTATCAAATTTTGGTTTTAAGAACATCAAATAAGCGTTTGTAAGATTTGCTGGTAATCTCTGCTTTATTGTACTCATGCAATTCAAACCATCCACATTTCTTTTTTATATATGCAGTGTAGTGCCCTGAATTGGTTGTGGCTCGTGTGTGGTAGATTATACCTATTGTTGTGAAGGTTTTCTTACCAAGTGATATTTGACCATGTGTGAATCCAGTCAGCTTGCAGTTGTTTTTGGTACCATCTGCATTGTAACGTAGAAGCATTAGTATTACGTATTTACTATGTGTTTGTATTACTAACGTGGAGCGATTATCTGAATTGCAGGTAGAGCATAATCTACCATGGTTTGCATTTTGTACAAGTTGCTGAAATGGAATGGATTCACAATTTGGTATTGATATATATATATGAAGCGTTCATTGGGGATTTCGTCTTGTGTCACATTGTTGCATAGAGTGCATGTATGTTTCCACATGTATGAAATCTGAAAGATTTCATTTATAGGTATGTTTTTGTTTTCCAGTACTTGTAGTAAGTACATTAGAAATTCTTGTGGATCTTCCTGTGAGTTTATAGTGAATTTCACCATTCCAGCACAGTAGTCCAATTGTCGTCTTATTCCAAAAATGTGTTGTCAGGATTGTTTGCTGCATTTCTGTGAAGTACTAACATTTGCAAACACAATGGGTCTGTACTGTGTAAGTAAATGTAGTCAACAATTGGTGGTAATTGAAATAGAATATTCATTGCTACATTTGCATAGCAACTTACACCAACTATATTTGAGAATCTAAATGGTCCAGGTAGTTCTGTATCTAACTGCTTTTTTTGGAGTTTGTCTTCCTTCTTTAAAGAAGTACCTGGTTTACTTTCTCTAATTGATTTTTTTTGTTTGTGGTAATTGATGAAGTATTAGTTTCTTTTACTCTCTTTGGAGGATTTGCAGTGACGTCTTGTTGCATTTCTGTTTGATTTAGTTTTATTTTACAACATTTTGGAACAGAATATGTGTTTAGATGGGGAGTGTATAGTGAGCGAAGTCTATTATATTCTAAAATGCAAGGAATATCAGCGTTTACTTTACTTGCATCAAAGTTGATTAGAAATAGACTGTCAAGTGTACGTAAGCATGATAGTGCTACTTAGCTCATGCCTTCTTTAAAGACTGTGTTACCAATATCTATCATTGCTTTGTCTAGGGTAAGACCTTGTGATTTAAGAATCGTGACTGCCTCTGCAAGAGTTAGAGAAAATTGTTCTCTGCGTACATACATATCTTTGAAGAGAAGGAATCTAGCTGTTGAGCGTCCTATCCGTTTTACTTCTGAAAGTTTGTCAAAGAGTATATTGACAAACTGAATTTTGTTGTCACGTGGGTATGTTTGAAAGCCAACAACTGTACCCAGTGCTCCATTAACTAGTCCTTGGTCCACGTCAAGATTACGTTTAAGCATTACTCTGCAATTTAAGGATAATTTTAACATCTTTTCTAAGCCTGCTGTGTTTGAGTTTGATTTTTCTAAATTATTTAGTCTTGTTGTGGCTTGGTCACACATGGGTAGTGTCATACCATGTACATCTAGTTTGTCTGTGGGGCTAATTTCCATTATTGGTTGCATTTCTTTACTTAACATTATTTCATTGAATTTGAGACATCTTGCAAGAGTTGGCATTAAGGCCATACAATTGACATTTTTGTGGGCTAATTGTTCCATAAGATCTGTAGCACATGCATTATCGCCATGAAGTGCATTAATGTGCCGGGTTTTCAATGTTGCTTCTGCTTCTTTAGAAAGTATACCAACTCTCAAACTTTTTAAAATGTTGGCATAAGTTGGATCTGCAGATTGGCGCATGTTTTCTGTTAATTCTCTGTATTGGAAATGTTGCCAAAGGTTGACATTTCCAATGCTGCCAACAGTTTTACAGCAGAGTTTGTGCCCTAATGTTTTAAAAAATAGGTTCACCTTTTACTGGTGTTAATTGAAGCAGATCTCCAAAAACAATAATGTGTTTTCCTGCAAAGAGCTCTTCATAGTCTGTTTTGAGCACTTCTTGTAATCTGAGGTGAATCAAAGCTAACATCAGGTTGGAGACCATGCTCACTTCATCTATTAGTAGCATTTTCATTTGTTTCAATACTCTGCCTAATCCCATTGCAGCTTCTGCAGAAAGTTTGTAATAGTCTAATTTGTTCTGGTGTTCTACTGGTAATAGTAGTAATCGGTGTAATGTAACACCACCTATGTTGTAGGCAGCTAAACCTGTGGGGGCAGTGACAACAGCTGACAGTTTGTTTGTCAATTGTTGAAGGATCTTACTGATCATTTTGATTAGGAATGTTTTGCCAGAACCAGCTTCACCACTGACGTACAGTAGTATAGGTTTATAATTATGGCAGGAACATTCTTTATTTTCATGTTTTACACCATGTACAATTTGTTTTGTTACTTCTTGAAAAATGCTACTTTGCTCATTGTTTAGTTTTGATTGTAGTATAGTTAAGTCTTCCTTATCTTCATACTGACACATGGTGTTTTCTACTTCTATCATAGCTAATTATGCCTCATTTGTTATTAGTGTTTCTCCCAGCGGTTCTTGGCTTCCTGTTACAGAAGGTTGACTACTGTCAGGAGTATCCTTATCTAGTTGGGCTTGGAGTTCTTCTTCATGTTGCTGTTCATTGTGCAACATTGTTTTGTACTGTGTAAAGTTTACATCAGTTATAGTGCTTTCATTTGCTTTGAAAGCATCCTCATATGAGTCATAGTTATCTAGTAATAGTTCTTCTATTCTCCATGGTTTGAAGAGTTGTAGCAGGGACATGTTATATACTTCTTTATGTTGAGGAGTCTTCAATGACAATTTGATATGATTAATTCAATTTGGTTTAGTGAGTTTAACTAAGCTGCCTTCACAGTCTGTCGCCCTATATTTCCCTTTTTTTCATCAGGTTTCATATTATTTTTGTATGTGTAGTTTTGGGCTATTTGGTATAGACACATGTTTTCCAAAGTATTACTTCTGTTTGGGTAGTATGTGTCCAATAAATTGTTTTTTAAAATGTCTTTTCTGTTGGGATCATGTTTGGCTATTGTTTCTATATCTTCATATGATTTTAGAACTCTTTTTCTAGATTTAGCTGGACCATTACTTAGCCATACTATATTTTCAGATTTACCATACAATGAAGTACCAGTTAAACGATCAGCTGCTTCATAAGATCCACATTCTCTATGGGTGAGCATTTTTATGCCCAAGCTGTATAATTTCTGAGATACTGTTTTATTTGATGACAGGTCATTCCAGAGGTCTTGGAGCTCTGTCTTTTCTGCTTTAGTTAAGTATGCTGTGACATATCGTGCAACTGCAGTAGAATTGTCTGCAATGTACTGCACATCTATATTTGCATTCCATAAGTGGGCAATGATTGCATTATAATCATTGATATATTTTTCTTCTTCTTTTCTTTTATGTAATATGTATTTTTAGGTGACTTACCTTTAACACTATGTCTAACTGAAGACATAAGGTTGTTTACTTGACCTGTATTTGTAACTGGTCTAGGGAAACCAAATCGGCATTTGGTGTAGTATTTGCCTTTGTTTTTGTATTTGCGACGACAATATTGGTCTAAAGTATTTGATATTGTAGCAGGATCTAGTAGCTCAAATTGACCAGCTTCTTGTGTTTCTTGAATTATTTCAGTTGTATCTTTCAAGTTTTCTTCAATATTAATTTCTTTGTAATATTCATTATTCTCTTTATGATATTGGAAGGCTTGTCTAACTTTATATAAATCTACCAGCTGTTGCCATATTTTTTTGTCTTTTGTAGGTACTCCATTTACTAATATAATTAAAGATTGCTGCATTGGACGTTGCACTCCTAGTGTATGTACATTTTCTTTTAGATTTAATGGTAAATAAACTACATTTCCACGAATGCCTTTTACCAATTCAGAGGGAGGTAATTTTGCTGTTTTTGGTTGGAGGCATATTATTGCTTGAAATGGGTGTACTCTTTGAATTATTATATGATGCTCTCATATAAATTAAGTTGTTGTAGAGGTTTTGGTACTGGGTATAATTCCAAATTATTTGTGATTTAACGTGAAGGAGTTTGGTTGTTGTCAAGTTTTGTAGTGCAATAACTGCAAAGTATTAAGGGCTCAGTTATTTCATGTTTGTTTTCTGCTAAAAGGTAGAGAGCTAATTGAAACCATTTAGAATCTTCATTGTCTTCTATTTTGTATGATAGATCCACAGTTTTTGTGTTACTTTTATAAAAAATTCTACGGCAACATACACATACATGCTTTGGTACTTCAGCTGATGTACTTTTAAATTTTAGTATTTCTTTTTTGTATGTGTTTAGCAAAAGGTTGCCATGTGTAGAATTGTTGCTTAATTGATTTAAAGCTATTTCATTCTGTAAATGGCTTTCACTTCCAAAATATTTTTTCTGGATATAGTGAATTTCTTCAAGTAGGTATTTTGCTGTACCATGTAGAAGGATGTTATTTAACTTTGCTAGTGCTAAAGCAGGACTTTTAGCATAGTACAGTTTATAGACTAGAGTTCTTATAGTTGAATGTTGTGTTGATATCCTTTTGATATCATGGAAAGTGGTTTTACAAGTAGGTCCTGTAATGCAGGCTAATGAATGTCCTTGTAGTCCTGTGTACTTGCGCACTGGACAGGTATCTATATTTTGCAGTAATTTAATTTTGATTTTGTCTTTGCTTTTTACATATTTATTGAGGAATTGGCGTAAAGATTTGAAACATTGTTTGGGAATGTTACACATTGACGTGCATGGCCATTTGTACACTAGACGTTCTGATTCAGTTGAATGGAGGGGTAATTCTAAGTTTTCAGGGCATATTTTTGTAAGAAGTACTTCTTGTTCCATTATGGTATTATTCACTTTTTCATAACCTCGACCACTGCTATGTATGGCAATTGTATTTGCTTGCTTTTGTTTGTACGCTTCTTCATTAAAATATGGTTCTGTGCTTGTAGTGTGATTCCATTCACCTCCGCTGATACTTAAGAAGTTCTTTCTGTTGATATTTCGCTTATTGAGAAGTCTTTTTTGTAATTTAGTTATTAGTTTTGTTAGTGGTTTCATTTTGTTTAACAGTAAAATAAATACATTTCTTTTGAGAAGAATTGCACTGTCCATCAATGCTTCTAAGATTAATTTCCTACGATAGGTTTTAAGCTTTGAACCTGATTTCTCTCCTGTTTTTATAAGATTTTGAAGGACTTTGTGACGGTATATTTTGGCTAAAATACTTTTCTTGGTATGCTTACTTTGCACTATATTAAAATTTGAAGAAGTAGTTTTATCTGTACTGATAGCTGATTTTCTGTTAATTGTGTTTTGGTTTGTTTTACATTTTGATAGAGGAAGCGAAGTTGTTGTACTTGAAACCTCTTGTGTTTCACTAAATGATTGTATTAGCTGTTTTGTTTCAACTTTTTTAAAAAATTCTGCTAGAGATGGATGCTTATGTTGGACACCTTTATTTTAATTTGCTCTACTTGTGCGTTGCTTTCTACGGACTTGACTTTTGGTAGGCATTCTTGAGGGTCTGGTGAAAAAAATAAAGAAGATATGGGTTGGGGTGTTCTGGAATGTATGTGTGCTGTGTGCATGAGTGTTTGAGTAAGATAGTAGGGATAGGTATTCTTGAATTTATGTGTTACTATACTGGGGTTCAGATGACAAAAAAAAAGTAAGCTAGTGGTGTGGAAAAGTACAAATAGTAAATCTAATGTATACAATTAAAAGAGTTGTTTGTTCTACAATATGAAAATTGTAGTGGTTCAGTTGGGTAATTTGTGTGTCCAAAAATCGAAATTTGTGGGCCATTCTGGCTGTAAATCGCTGTTTAAGACATGGACATTTTTGGACAAAATGGTACAAAATCTCTATTTTTAGAAACCGAAATAGCTCGTATTAATGTTATAGTATATTTGAATAATAATACAAATATTATGGTGATATTATACTTACTTTTTTTTTAAAATTAACAGGTAACTTCTGAGTTTTTCTTTCTTCTTCGAATTCGGCTGCTTCTTTTCAGGAAACTGGTCTTCATTGCAATTGTAAAAGCTTCAAATTAGTAACTTTGTTTGTATATAGCACTGTTTTTAATTTAGATATTGATTTTTTTAATTGAAATCCTCAGTGCCTTCTGTAAAACCATTAAACTAATTTATTTACATAAGATACATTGCATCAGTTCAGTACACATGATATGTTCTTAATGAACAAATTGTATTGAATGACTAACTGTAGCAAAAAAAAAATATCTTTACTATGTCTTGTGAAATTTATAATATATTAGTGAATACCACTATTTCTGTAAGTAAACTGTTCTAGGTAATAGTGCCTCAATGTCATGTCTAATTTAAAGTAATTAAGTAAATAAATAAATAAAAACAAAAAATATGAAATTGTATAAGTAGTTTTATAAAGGTTTAAACATAGATTGTGTTTGCATGCACTTTTGTTTGAATATATGTAGTCTATATATTTCATTTAAAAAATGTTAGTTTAACATGATTTGAGTGTGTGTGTATAAAGAAAGTAAAAAGTATAAAGGTTTATAAGTGATAGTTGATTTTAGGAAATTGAAAAAAGTACAGTCAATTCATTTTACAGATTTTACAAGGTAAAAGTCTGTTTGAAAATGTGTTCATCTACTATACAGAAAATATGCATACCTGACGTTTGTGTTCATGCATATGGATATGCATGGAGCTGCAAGTAGAAATCTTGAAGACTTGTACAGTATTTCTGGTAGATGCTGCTTGCCAATGATATGACACTTGTACTCAGAGAGATTCAGAGTACATTTGCAGTGCTGATCTATGATGATGGAGTTAGATGTAGAGGTCTTGAATGTGATTGGTGCATGGTCATGTGATTTTTGAGGTACATCCAATGAGGGAATGGCAGAGAGAGTGTAGTGGAAATGGTAGAAGGGCTGTTCATGTTACAATATGTCCGCGGACATGGCGGTAGTTCGCGGACATCGGGTGTTACCGGGGATTTTTGGGTTCAGAAGTAATGCAAATGAGAATAAGCACTGAAAGGGATTGGTCAGGAAAGTTTGGTTGGTGTGTTGTGCCAGTAGAGATTTTCTCAGATACTCTTTTTCCTGAGAGAACAAAAGATAGCTATGGCTGTGTGTTTCAGAAAACAGATTGTTTGGATTTTAGGAGATTCGTGGATACATTGGTTGAAGGTGCATGCAGAAAGCTGTGGAGTAGCTGTAGATCTTGGATTCCCACATGTGGAAGTACACTGGCATGGAGTACGTGGAATGAAGTGGTTGGACTTGCTACCTCTCTGTGCTACTTTGGAGACAGAGCAACATCCAGACATAATTGTAATTCATTGTGGAGGGAACAGTTTAGGACATGTGACTGGAATTTTCTTGCAATTTGCTATGAAAGAAGGATTTAGGAAGGTTATGGACATGTTTCCTAATTCTCAAGTGATATTTTCACGGATTGCGCAGAGACAAATGTGGCTTCGTTCTTCTTCATTTGGTCCACAAATGGAAAAAGCAAGGCGCAATGTTAATAAGGCTGTTTTTGGCTTTCTAAGAGATTTTGGCATGTCTTCTTTTCACAATGAAAATATTATGTTTTGTAGTACATACATTTTTCGCAGAGATGGAGTACATCTTACGTATGCTGGCAATCAGATTTTTCTGAGAAATGTACAAAATGCATTGCGACCTTTTTTGGAATTACAACAACGATTTTGAAGTAGATGTTGAGCATTTACAATTTTTGACTTACAAACACCACCCAAAGGCTCTTTTCAGAGCCACCACTTCTTTCCAGAGAAAATTACAATGTTTGTGATGGAGAAGCAACCCAATTTTTTTAATGTTCGCGAACTGTCTGCGGACTTCTAAAAAATACAAAGAGCCCTGCTTCATTTATTTTCACTTCTATTTTTTAACTGGGAAAGGCGGCTCTGAAAAGAGCCTTATTTCTTTTTTAATTTTTGTAATTTTGCATTTTTTTTGGTGTTTCAGACATGACACACTAGGAGAGGAGGGGAAAGGAAGGTAAAGGGGGGGACACCAACCACAGGGATAAGAAAGGGCGAGCTGAGAGAGGAAGATGTAGAGTGGGTTTTATTTGGGTAGTGAGTGTCAAGACCGGTGGGGGGGTCTGTACTTCCGCTCTCTATATGGTAGAGGAGAGGCACAGAGGACCCCAGCCAAGATTCTCTACTACGGTAGCTATGGACGAGCAATCAAGGCCTAGCTTCTCAGGAGGTGATGCAGGCTGGTTCTTAAGTACAGTGTATCCCCAAGCCCCCACAAAGGAATGTCCACACACTGTATTACTGAAAACACAGTCTTTATATAATTAATATTCAAGGGTCATGTACACTTATCACAACAACGCACTTTGTGCTCAGGAAAACCAATAATGATAAATATCTACAATTCTAAAGTGGTACCACTAATATTAGACCTCATAACAGTGCATTCACAATACTGTAGCAATGGCACGCAGATCAATAAGCAGGAAACCAGCAAATAGAGAGAGGAGAGATAACAGAGGGTTGAAACAATAGGCAGAATACTGGCCCCTACCACTGGACACAGTTCTGTGTGGAGATCCCCCCACCTGGGCAACCTGTAAAATAAAGAGACATAACACAAGCCCAGTCCATATATCGTTCAACAGTCTTATTCTCTCCTACAATGTTTTTACCCCCCCAATGTACCTGGTGGAGTCGAGTTCTTCGAAGAGGCGTCGACAGATCCTTCTTGAATGACCCCCTTTAAAGCAGGAGTCACGGATCGTCGAGAGGCGTCGAGAAACGTCGAAGACCTCGGGGTTCGGCGACGGGGAATCGACGGCCCTTCTTGAATGCCTTCCCTTTCAAGCGGGAGGCACGGGGCGTCGAACGTCCGTCGACAAACGAGGTAGAACGATGTCGAAGAGGCGGCAGCTTCGTCCGAGCGGTGCTCGTCGGCGTCGGGGCGTCGGCGTCCTGCAAGGCGGAGGTGTGCGGGGCACCTCGATGACAATAGTTCTGGCCCGCAAAGATTGTAGAGACGGGAGCCCAGCAAGGGCGTCGAGTCGCTCGAGTCTTTGGGATCGTGAGGTGGCGGGAAACCCACCGGCGGATTCTCCTCTGCGCGTTGGTCGTCCTCGACTTTCTCCGGCAGGGCAAAAGCGGTCGACGGTGCGGACGAGGGAGTCCTTCGAGTCAAATGTTCTTAGGCAAGGAGCGGACGGCTCCGGTCGTCAGCGGCTCGGCGTCAAGTGGTTCCCCCGGCTGGGCAACACCACTTTGACGGGCCTCCAGCGGTTGCACAGACCTGCGAACCCTGGTCGACGGCAATGGACTTCAACAGCGTCGATGTCCGGGTGCTTTACTTCGGTCTCCTCGGCAGTCCCCTTCTCCGGTCGGCAGCCTTTCGATGGTCTGGCGTCCAGGGAGCTTCGGCGAAGATTCAGCGGTGCTCGATGGTCCCTCGGAGCACGGGAAGAGGGCGCCTTACCAGGTCCTCTCTCGGGTCAGTCCTCGACGATTTCGACAACCTTCAGTTCCGTCGAAGCAAATGCCACAGCAAGTCTTCTTCTTCCAGCTGGACGTCGAGGATCAGCAAATCCAGTTACTCTTGAGTGGAGACTCAGCTTCTGAATGCTTCTGAACAATTTCCAGTGGTGAGAGGTCCCCAGATATACTATTCTGTCTCTCATCCACACTGCTGGCACACACACAGCAGCCAATCACACAGAAGGGCATTCATGCAGTCAGTCAGCCAATCAGGCACACAGTGCATTCAGGCCACACTCCTCCCTTTCAGACACTCACAACAAGGAATGTGGATTGGGACAAGTACCCAGCCATTCAACACTACACACTGCATTCAGGCCAGTTTCGGGCAGGGCTGTCTCAGTCTTTGTCTCTCATGCCAGAAACCAGACAACCACATAAGAAGTGTATATTGGTCACACACTCCATTCACCCAGGTCCCACCCACAGGAGGTACCCATAACATACAGTCACTGGGAAGGCTCCAGTCAGTCTAGCTGGGCCTTCACAACAACACCATATATGGAACTTCCACCCAACAGCCAGCCAGGGGGAAGGGACAGAGCCAGGGCTTCCCAGGACTTTGGGAAAAACAAGACAACAGGCAATAGAAAGCAAGAGGCCACAGGGGCCATCTTGTTTCTATCAGGAATCAACTGATCCCAATGGCAGGGCCTGGGTATCCCAAAATGGAGGACACCCAGAGCACCTGTCAAGTTTAGCATGGAGCTGCCACCAGCCCATACCCTGCTCTGTGGGCCACCCACAGGTGCCCAAAAACATACACTAGGGGCACAGGGTTGTACCCCTACCCATGGGTGCCATAAGGGTATCCCATGGGTCTGTTCACCAAACCAAAAGAGAGCTGCACTGCCAGGAGTCCCTCATGGACTCCTGGGCAGAAAACATGACAGAACACACGGTAAAAACAGAAAAAGGACAAGGATTCAGAGGCCCTGTCCCTCAGATGCATTTCCGGCATCACAGTCGCCCCCCCCAGACTGAGGTGGAGGGTGCCTAATCTCCCACGGGATAGACACCCTCATCCAGACGGTCAACATACCTTCTGGAAAGGCCATCTGCATTATCGTGACTCTTCCCTGGTCTGTGCTCTATGGTGAAGTCTAGCCCTTGTAGGCTAATCGACCACCTGAGCAATTTCGGATTCTCACCCTTCATCTGCATAAGCCACTTCAGGGGCTTATGATCTGTTTGGACCTTGAAGGTGGACCCCGTAAGGTAGGGCCTAAAACGCCTAAGGCTCCAAACTATACTAAAACATTCCTTTTCAACAGTAGCCCACCTAAGTTCTCTACCCTTGATTTGTCTACTGATGAATATGATAGGATGTTCTCTCCCTTTGTCATCTAACTGGGACAAGACAGCTCCAATTCCGGTGTCGCAGGCATCCGTCTGGACGATAAAGGGTCGGCTGTAGTCAGGCGCACTCAACACAGGTGCCCTACACAGACTTTCTTTCAAGCCATCAAAGGCCCTCTGACAGTCTTCAGTCCAATTAACCTTCCTAGGCTGTTTGGGTGAAGTTAGAGCTGTCAGGGGTGCAGCTATGGTTCCATAGTCTGCCATGAAATTGCGATAGTACCCAGTGAGGCCCAAAAAGGCTCTCACCTGGGTTTGAGTAGTGGGAGTCTCCCAGTTCTGTACGTCCTGTACTTTACTGGAGAGAGGTTGGATTTGACCCCCTCCTACCTCATGACCAAGATAGGTAACTTTCCCCTGAGCTATCTGGCACTTGGTGGCCTTGATAGTGAGGTTAGCCCTTTTCAAGGCCTGCAACACCTTATCCAGATGTGTCAAATGCTCTTCCCAGGTGGAACTGTAGACGGCAATGTCGTCTAAGTAAGCCACACAAAAGGCTTCCAGCCCACTGAGCGCATGGTTGACCAATCTCTGGAAGGTGGCAGGGGCATTCTTCAACCCAAAGGGCATGACCCTAAACTGGTAGAGTCCCTCAGGTGTGGAGAATGCCGTCTTTTCCTTGGCATGGTCCGTCAGAGCTATTTGCCAATAGCCTGAGGTAAGGTCAAAGGTGCTCACAAATTTGGCAGCACCTATAGTGTCCACGAGCTCATCAGCCCTGGGCAATGGGTGCGCGTCAGTTTTGGTGACGGCATTGACTCCTCGGTAGTCCACACAGAACCTCCAATCCTTGGTACCCGCCGGGGAACTTGCCTTGGGGACAAGGACCACTGGACTGGACCAGGGACTGGTGGAGGGTTCAATAACACCCAGATCCAACATCTTGGCGACCTCAGCCTGGATGTGGTTTTTGACGGTATCTGACATACGATAGCTCCTGCTTTTGACAGGCACACTGTCACCAGTGTCAATTTCGTGCTTACACCACGGTGTAAGGCCCGGTGTCAGTGAAAACAGAGGGGCATACTGCTGGAGCAAAGCCCGGCAGGCCCTCTGCTGCTCTGTTGTCAAATCTGGAGAGAGTTGTACTCCCTCCACTGAGCCATCCTGAGGGTTGCTATGCAGCAAATCAGGAAGGGGCTCACTCTCATCCTCTTCTTGCCCTGAAGCTAGCAAGAGACATGAGACCTCTGCTCGCCTGTGGAAAGGCTTGAGCCTGTTGACATGGAATACCTGGGGGGCTACCCCAGAGGCTCCCATGTCCACCAGATAATTGACTTCGCCCATCTTGGAGATGATCCTGAAGGGTCCAGTCCACTTGTCTGCCAAAGCTCTAGGCTTGGTAGGCTCCATCACAAGGATTTCCTGTCCCGGAGTCCAATCCACTTGCGAAGCTTTCAGGTCATGCCAGTACTTATTCAATTCCTGGCTGGCCTTGAGATTTGCTGTTGCCTGACCCATCATTTGTGTCATCCTCCGCCTGAGGCCTAACACATAGTCCCCCACTTGCTTGGCGGGACCTGGAGGGGTGGCTTCCAAGCCTTCTCGGATCAAGGCGAGGGGCCCCCTCACGGGATGTCCAAAGAGTAACTCAAAGGGGCTGAAACCAACACCCTCTTGAGGTACCTCTCTGTAAGCAAACAGCAGGCATGGCAGGAGGAGATCCCATTTCCTCCTTAGGGGCTCTTCCAAAGCACCTAGCATGCCCTTGAGAGTTTTGTTAAATCTCTCAACCAGACCATTGGTCTGGGGGTGGTAAGAGGTGGAGAACTTGTAGGTTACCCCGCACTCTTTCCACATGGTTTTCATGTAACTAGACATGAAGTTGGATCCTCGGTCAGAGACAACCTCCTTGGGGAATCCAACACGGGTGAAAATGCCCAGGAGAGCCCTGGCAACCACCTTGGCAGTAACAGTCCGAAGGGGTATTGCCTCAGGGTACCTGGTGGCATGATCTACCAAGACCAGGATGAACCGATGTCCACCTGAAGTGGGAGGGTCAAGGGGACTGACGATGTCGATGCCCACCCTCTCAAATGGTGTGCCAACCACTGGTAATGGCTGCAGTGGGGCAATGACCCTGCCTCCAGTCTTGCCAGACAACTGACAAGTTGGGCAGGTCCTGCAGTGGGACTCCACCTCTACTCCCATCCTTGGCCAGTAGAAATGGGCAGAGAGCCTCTGCTTAGTCTTCTTGGTCCCAAGATGACCAGCCAAGGGCACCTCATGCGCCAACTGCAGTAGGAAGGGCCTGTAAACCTGGGGTACCACCAACCTCTTGCGGGCACCAGGTTCGGGCTTAGTGGGCTCACTAACAAGGAGCTCACCCTCCCAATAAATCTTGAATGTCCTAGGCACTTCACCTTGGGCCTGGGACAGGGCCTGTTTCCTCAGGCCCTCGAGAGAGTGGCACTCTCTCTGTCCCTTACAGAAGTCTGCCCGGGAGGGTCCCCCTTCAGCTAACAAGCATTGAAGGTCGGGATGATCCTCCGGGTTGAGAACCTCTCCCACAGGAGAGTCTTCTGTCTCTTCTCCCACAGGAGTTGAGTTTGGGTTTTCCACTGGACCCAGCCCGTCCGGAGCATGGATCCCAATGGGTGCTGTCGGAACAGCAGGAAGAGAAGGTGTTCCCTCCACAGAGGTGGCCTTCTTGGTCTTCCTTCTTCTTGCCTTAGGCCTCGCCTTTGGCTCGGGTACCTGACTCACAGCCAGACCCGGTGTCACCTGTGACCTAGTGACTGCAGCAGCAGTCATGGGAAGACCATCCGAGATCAACCCCAACTCTACTAGATCATTTCCTAACAGAATGTTAGCAGGGACATTGTCCTGAACCAGGACAGGAAGCTTTGCTGTCTTGTCTCCAATCATGAGTGTGACTAGGGCTACAGGCGATAATTTGGGAGGCCCACCAGCTAACCTGGTGGTTCTCAGAGGAGCACCTACATAGTCCTCTGGCTTGAGCAGGGTCCTGTCCACCACTGTCATGCTTGCCCCAGTGTCTCTCAAACCAGTAGAAGGCTGGCCATTCAAGAGGACACTTCTCAAAAACCTACGGGTGTTCTGCGGGATAGTTGCCAGTACTTCTGCGTACTGGTCCCAGGCCCCAAGGGACACTAAGGAAATCTCTACCGGAGCACCAAATGTGATTCCTGTAGAGGAGGGGAGGACAGTGGCCTCCACCTCAGCCACGGGGTAAGGGTAGGTCAGGCTGACAGCCTGTACTCCGAGTGCCTTACCTTTACACTTGGGGTCACCCCTTTTGTGATCCAGAGCCCCACAATCCCAACAAGTGCCAGGAGTGCGGGATACGGTACTGGAACCACTGGGAACCTGCTTTGCAGCAGGTGGACCACTACTCTTATTCCCACCCACAGAGGACTTATCCCCACCAGATTTTTGGGTCTTAGGAGAGGAAGGTTTTGGTTTACCCGACTGTGATTGCCTTTGGGACTCCTCAGCTTTCTGAGAGGTCCCCTTTTCTTTGTCCTTGTCCTTCCCACTGGAGTCCTTAGGGGACACCCGATGGGAGACCCACTTGTCAGCCAACCTAGCCAGCTTAAAGGGGTCCAAAATGTTCTGGTCAGCCACATACTGACGCAGCTCTGGTGAACAGGCTTCAGAAAAATGCTCAAAAAACAAGAGGTGGGACAACTCAACAAAAGTTTTCACCTTGTAACCGTCAATCCACCCCATCATGTTCATGTGCGCAGTACTCACCCAGTCAACCCAAGACACATTCTCTCTTTTCTTAAATTCCCTGAACCTTTTAAGGTATTGGGTAGGTGTTTTGCCAAACTTGGCAATCAAAGCAGACTTCATACACTCGTACTGACCCCTTTCTTCCACACTCAGCTTCAGAATACAGTCATACCCGGTTTGAGGCACTCTGCTTAACAAACACTTAGCCCAATCTCTTTTATCTACATCATGAATTGCACAAGCCATTTCAAACGCTTCAATCCATTGGAGGATATCTGAACCCTCCACAAACACACCAACCAAATCTTTCATAAACTTGGTGGCTGGGGACCTGCCACTCTCAATTGGTCTAGCTGAAGTCTCCACTCTAGCTCTCTCTAGCTGGATTCTCTGACATTCAGTGTCCTTGTCTTTGAGCGTAAGATCCCTATTCTTGAGTTCCACTTGCTGTGCCAGCTCCTCTTTCTTAAGCTCAGCTTCTATTTCCAACTTGCGATATTCAAAGGCCAATTTCATCCTTAATAACTCAAGTTCCATGGAATTGCTGGGGTTTGGAACAGAGGCAGCAGGAATGGTGGCATTCCCAGAAACAGATTCAGCGACAACCCCAGGGGCAGAGTCCTCACTGGTTGCATCCCCCCCTTCATCAAGGGTTTCACCATCAGTCTGGTAGTCCACCAGGGCAGCTATCAGCTCAGCCCTAGACTTATCCACAAAGTCTAACTCCCTGGCTTCACAAGCACTCTGGAGAGCCTCTAAGCTCATCCGAGTCAATTTACCATTTGCAATGGGCTCCATTGCCTGTAATGCAGTTATTTGGTACACACCCAAACCTTAATCTAATAAAGTGCGGATATTTTGTAAGTGGCACGGTTATACACTGAGTCTTAAAACCATAAGCATCCCACCGCTGCCACCAGCTTGTCAAGACCGGTGGGGGGGTCTGTACTTCCGCTCTCTATATGGTAGAGGAGAGGCACAGAGGACCCCAGCCAAGATTCTCTACTACGGTAGCTATGGACGAGCAATCAAGGCCTAGCTTCTCAGGAGGTGATGCAGGCTGGTTCTTAAGTACAGTGTATCCCCAAGCCCCCACAAAGGAATGTCCACACACTGTATTACTGAAAACACAGTCTTTATATAATTAATATTCAAGGGTCATGTACACTTATCACAACAACGCACTTTGTGCTCAGGAAAACCAATAATGATAAATATCTACAATTCTAAAGTGGTACCACTAATATTAGACCTCATAACAGTGCATTCACAATACTGTAGCAATGGCACGCAGATCAATAAGCAGGAAACCAGCAAATAGAGAGAGGAGAGATAACAGAGGGTTGAAACAATAGGCAGAATACTGGCCCCTACCACTGGACACAGTTCTGTGTGGAGATCCCCCCACCTGGGCAACCTGTAAAATAAAGAGACATAACACAAGCCCAGTCCATATATCGTTCAACAGTCTTATTCTCTCCTACAATGTTTTTACCCCCCCAATGTACCTGGTGGAGTCGAGTTCTTCGAAGAGGCGTCGACAGATCCTTCTTGAATGACCCCCTTTAAAGCAGGAGTCACGGATCGTCGAGAGGCGTCGAGAAATGTCGAAGACCTCGGGGTTCGGCGACGGGGAATCGACGGCCCTTCTTGAATGCCTTCCCTTTCAAGCGGGAGGCACGGGGCGTCGAACGTCCGTCGACAAACGAGGTAGAACGATGTCGAAGAGGCGGCAGCTTCGTCCGAGCGGTGCTCGTCGGCGTCGGGGCGTCGGCGTCCTGCAAGGCGGAGGTGTGCGGGGCACCTCGATGACAATAGTTCTGGACCGCAAAGATTGTAGAGACGGGAGCCCAGCAAGGGCGTCGAGTCGCTCGAGTCTTTGGGATCGTGAGGTGGCGGGAAACCCACCGGCGGATTCTCCTCTGCGCGTTGGTCGTCCTCGACTTTCTCCGGCAGGGCAAAAGCGGTCGACGGTGCGGACGAGGGAGTCCTTCGAGTCAAATGTTCTTAGGCAAGGAGCGGACGGCTCCGGTCGTCGGCGGCTCGGCGTCAAGTGGTTCCCCCGGCTGGGCAACACCACTTCGACGGGCCTCCAGCGGTTGCACAGACCTGCGAACCCTGGTCGACGGCAATGGACTTCGACAGCGTCGATGTCCGGGTGCTTTACTTCGGTCTCCTCGGCAGTCCCCTTCTCCGGTCGGCAGCCTTTCGATGGTCTGGCGTCCAGGGAGCTTCGGCGAAGATTCAGCGGTGCTCGATGGTCCCTCGGAGCACGGGAAGAGGGCGCCTTACCAGGTCCTCTCTCGGGTCAGTCCTCGACGATTTCGACAACCTTCAGTTCCGTCGAAGCAAATGCCACAGCAAGTCTTCTTCTTCCAGCTGGACGTCGAGGATCAGCAAATCCAGTTACTCTTGAGTGGAGACTCAGCTTCTGAATGCTTCTGAACAATTTCCAGTGGTGAGAGGTCCCCAGATATACTATTCTGTCTCTCATCCACACTGCTGGCACACACACAGCAGCCAATCACACAGAAGGGCATTCATGCAGTCAGTCAGCCAATCAGGCACACAGTGCATTCAGGCCACACTCCTCCCTTTCAGACACTCACAACAAGGAATGTGGATTGGGACAAGTACCCAGCCATTCAACACTACACACTGCATTCAGGCCAGTTTCGGGCAGGGCTGTCTCAGTCTTTGTCTCTCATGCCAGAAACCAGACAACCACAACAAGAAGTGTATATTGGTCACACACTCCATTCACCCAGGTCCCACCCACAGGAGGTACCCATAACATACAGTCACTGGGAAGGCTCCAGTCAGTCTAGCTGGGCCTTCACAACAACACCATATATGGAACTTCCACCCAACAGCCAGCCAGGGGGAAGGGACAGAGCCAGGGCTTCCCAGGACTTTGGGAAAAACAAGACAACAGGCAATAGAAAGCAAGAGGCCACAGGGGCCATCTTGTTTCTATCAGGAATCAACTGATCCCAATGGCAGGGCCTGGGTATCCCAAAATGGAGGACACCCAGAGCACCTGTCAAGTTTAGCATGGAGCTGCCACCAGCCCATACCCTGCTCTGTGGGCCACCCACAGGTGCCCAAAAACATACACTAGGGGCACAGGGTTGTACCCCTACCCATGGGTGCCATAAGGGTATCCCATGGGTCTGTTCACCAAACCAAAAGAGAGCTGCACTGCCAGGAGTCCCTCATGGACTCCTGGGCAGAAAACATGACAGAACACACGGTAAAAACAGAAAAAGGACAAGGATTCAGAGGCCCTGTCCCTCAGATGCATTTCCGGCATCACAGTGAGCAGGTCTTCTTGTGCTCTGAGACGATCTCAAAAGCACTCCGAAGTCGCTCCCCCCTGCAGAGTACTGTGTCACAGTACATACATACAACTGTGACCCTCGAAAGGTAAGGGTCATCAGCATTCTGTATGGCCTGTGAGGCAGCTTGAGAAAGACACTGTCCCACAGAGGTGGTCCTTGTGGTGACAGGATCAGAAACAGAGGATGAAGTAGAGGAAATCAACCTGCTACGTTCTTCGCAAGGTACAACCCTGCGAATAGCCCCAGAGTGAAATGACCTCAGGTGTCGCTTCATAGTAGTGGTCACAAAGCTGTACTTACCGTGCTTCTCGCAACTGAGTATCATTTTGCACTCATTGCAGGTAACACGGTTCGCACGAGCCTTAGGACCATTCCCATGAATGGTAAATAACCGCCACACCCAAGACTCACGCCTGGTGAGGGTAGTAGTGATTTCCTCTACCTCATTCTCATCATCCTCTTCTTCCTCCTCTGCATCCTCACTCCTGTTCCCCTCTTCAGGCCCTTGGGGAGGTGGTGGTGGTGGAGGGGGTGGGGGTGGTGCTGAAGCAGGTGCAGCACCAAGTGGCAGTTCAGCAGCCAAGGATGCCATCTCGATGATGGTGTAGTCTGCAGGTGGCAGCAAAAATCACTGTGTTCTGAAGAATAGCCAGAAATACAATGGGAATAAGCTCTTGGGTGTGGTCTTTTACAGGGGTGCTTGTGTGCGGTCCGCGGACATGCGCACTGTCCGCGGACAGATCGAACACAAAAAAAGGATCAGAAAGTTTCAAAAGGTATATAGAAACTCAAGATTGCTATGTGGGACTTGTGCCATGGTGAGATTTTATTGAAAAATATTATGGATTAACTGAAAATGTACTTTTAAATTGTTCGGGGACACAAACAGTGTCCGCATTTCAGGACACACGATGAGCGTGGGCGCGGTCATATGATCCATTTGCGAACTAGTCCGCGAAGGAAGCGCCTGTCCGCAGGACACCAAGTGCACGGAGATTGGTTAGCGCATGCGCATTGATGTCCTACGGACACTGTTCGGGTTCTGAAGTAATTAAAAGTGCGTCACTCGTGAAACGAACATTTCAGGACACCGCGTGTGTTCTTAGAACAGTTTAAACTTGGTAGCGAACAGTAAGGACAGATATAGTGTTCTTCAGGACACGTGTAATTTAGTTTATGTATGAACATTTCAGGACACCAATAGCGTTCTTAGAACAGTTTGAACTTGCTAGCGAACAGTACCGGACAGGTATAGTGTTCTTTAGGACACTTTAATTTTTGTTTGTTTACGAACAATTCAGGACACCGCGTGTGTTCTTAGTTCAGTTTCATGTTGCTAGCGAACACTACGAACAGTTGTACTGTTGTTCAGGACACATCATTTTCGTTTATTTACGAACATTTCAGGACACTAATTGTGTTCTTAGGACAGTTTTAAGTTGATAGCGAACATTACGGACAGATATAGTGTTCTTTAGAACACTTTAATTTTTGTTTCTTTACGAACATTTCAGGACACCACGTGTGTTCTTAGAACAGTTTCAAATTGCTAGCGAACAGTACGAACAGGTGTGGTGTTCTTCAGGACACCTCCATTTTCGTTTATGTACGAACATTTCAGAACACTCGCACTGTCCGCGGACCCTTTTATTGTTTTAAAAAAAAAAAACGGAAACTATTCACAATACAATATGAAAATTAAACTTTATTTAACATATATTAATAATTTATGACAGAGAAGGTGAGGCAGAAACAGAAACAAAAACAGGAGAATTTGGGGTTTCAACATGATTGGTATTAGGTGAAGAGGGATGGAGAGGGTTTGGGGATAATTGACTGGGATATGGTGAGGAGGGACAAGTACATGTGGGGCAATGGTACGAGGTTTTTGGTTTGAAATGATTTTCTACAAAGGTTTTTAAATTATTAAAATTAGCCAACAATACATCCATTTTTTCTTCTATATTGTGAAGACTGTTATCCATAACAGGGTTTTCTGAAGTTTTTTCTATTCTGGTATGCTCTGTACAAAAAAATAATATATATGTTAAATGTATATAAAAAAAATAATAAATAAATGGTTTATATTATGAAGTATTTACCATTAGTTTCACTATCTTGTGACATTTCTTCATGTGGGAAATTGTCCTCTAGCCATTCTAGAGTACTAGACATTTCTGTGAGAAAAAAAAAAAGATAATATATTTTTTAATCTAATACAGAAAGTTTATAAATATATGAGTAAAATGAAGTACACTTACTAGTTCTGGTAAGATAAGTCATATGTATTCAGTGGGTCTGGTCTTGTTCTCAGTTCTGTTGTGTCTGTGAGGTAATTATGTTGGAAGCCAATTTATCTTCTTGTGGTATATTCCATTTCAGAACATATTGTATTTAAATGAATGGTTAGTGTGTTACATATATGGGTTACATCTCTTATGTATTACTATATATAATGTGTTTGTGTGCTGCTTTTTGAATTTGTTAAATGTTCCTATATTATGATATAACAATCAAACATACCCCCCACCCCCCCCCCCACAGTTTTTAGTGATGTCATCTTTGATGTCCTGGGTGTTAGTCTTAGCAGTGCACGGTGGTGGCGCGAGTTATGGTTGCTTAGCTTACCATAACTGGCGAATTTCAAGGGTTTTCGGTTTTACTTGGAAACATAACGTCCCTTTAACAAAGTTCTTTCACTGAATTTCATAGGTTTTTAGTAGCGCAACTTAACCATAACGTCCCTTTAACAACGTTTTTTTCACTGAATATATATATATATATCGAATTGACGAGAGGAAATGGTGAACCGCACTCCCGCGGGCCAGGCGTTGAAAACACACTCCAAAATACCGGACAAAACTTACAAAGACACTGCCTAGAAAACAGATGTCTTTAATGTTTTTTTAAAAGGTAAAAATTGCATTGTACAAAATAATTTACAACACATGGGCAGCAACAGGTAGACAGACAAAAGTAGGACGCCATGGTACACAGCCTGAAAAACAACGCGTTTCGCGCTAATTCAGCGCTTGATCATGTAAGGGGAGGAGGCATTAACCGGTACATATAAACATGAGAAAAGCAGTCCTCCAACTATGTCTGTGACATTGCAAAGGCAAAGTAAAGGATATGGGAGGAAAAGAGGGCGGCCATTAAGGAGAGAGTGAAATGCATGGAAAGAAATAGTGCGAATAATATAAGCACTAAAGCAAACCCCTATCAAAACAGAAAGAGAGGAAGGGAAGGACTGGACTGCCAACTAACTGCTCAATGCAAAGATAGTCAGTAGATATGTTAAGAAATGTAACCTCAAATTGCAAGCACCCAATAATGTTACAACCTAGAGCATGCAATCTTGTTATTAAATCAAATGCAGAACAAATAAGTATACATAATTGATGAATCAAGCAAATGTAATCACAAAAATAGCAAAATTTGCATCCATGACAATATACATACATATAAAACAGCCCACTCCCCCATATTCGTAACTCAATGGAATAAGAATAACAATTATTCAAAGTTAAAACCATCCAAACATATATTTGATAAGACCTAAGCCACAATATGGATATTAAAACCGCAAAGATAATAATAAAACCTCATCATATTTATCCACCAGTTGAACTGTTCCCATTCATGCAACATGGAGAAGCCAGCCAGAGTTTCAGCCGTGGTGGTCAATAAAAATGGCTAATAGAACACTACATGTCCGAAAGTGTAAGTGCATTTATTTGCATTTGTTTAAGAATAAAACTTATCAAAAAGTCAAATAATTGAATACACACATTAATTAAGAAGAATTACATTTTTACATTTCATCATAATTCAAATAAAACACTTAAAACATACAATTCATCAAAATAATTAATTCCATTTCATTTCAAATCTTAGTAGAACAATATAAAAGTGTGTGAAGAAGGAGAGTAAAGAAAAGACTTTTCAATTTCTTTCACACAAGGCAATCTCCAAAAGTATTAAAATTGTCACATCCAATGATAATTCACGCCTGTTCAAAATCTTGGCCCAAAACCACTCTGTAATAATAAAATCTGCATCTTGCAAAAAACACTAAAAACAGTTAAAACAAAGTTCAACCAAGGCAGAAGATTCCAACAAGAGGTGAAGATAATTTGAATATGTTGGGAACAATCCCAGGCTAATAGCGTTACCGCCAAACCCTCCGTTGCTATTAGCGTTGGATCACGGGTTTGGCTGTAACTGTAATTCCCATTGCGTCCAATGGGGCATTTTCAGTGCAATTAGCGTGCGCTGATAACACGGCGCAAATTGCACCTGAAAATGGGAATTTTCCTGGCGCATTTACCCCCAGCAAAGAGCTGGGGTAAATGCGGGCAAACACATGATTTGTCGTACCCTTAAATGTGGTGGTAATAGCGTTACCACTGCATTTAAGGGTTAACACCAAACTCGTGGTGAGGCTGAATATCTACATACTCTCAGAGATCTCTCAATACCTTGTCTTGCTCCTCTAACTTCCCCAGTGGAGAGTACATCCAGTTTGAAACCTAACATTTAGCAGCAGTGCTTCCTTGAAGGGTGTTTATTTAATTAGAAAGGTATATCGTTGTATGCTCTTATTTCATATTTTAAGTTTTTAAATAAATGTTGGCTGAGAGCTAACTCTCTATTTCTATTCCAATCATATTCAAAGATAATTTCCTTTTTGTTTACATACACCGCTGCCAACCTATCAAGGTTCAAATCATAGTCACTTTGTAGTTTTATATAGGTTTGGAACAATTCTAATAAAACTCTCGAGGCACTATTGTATAATTCAGTCCGAAGCTCTACTAATATACAATTCACTGGCGGAAGCAAGAAGGACCTATATAGTTGCAACTGTTTACAATATGACCATGCTTGTAAGAAAACAAGGGCTACCTCATGCCTAATGACAGACTTGGGCATCCCCCTAGGACGTGGAAATAACCCTTTCCATACCAATGACTCTGCTTTATCCCAGGTATTTGCTAGCAAACCTGACTCCACTCCATACAAAAGTCATGGGGACCACCTTTTGATTATAGTTATTGATCATGGAATAGCTGAAAATCTCCCAAACTTCCTATCGAATACTAATGTTTCAGTAGTGTTCAACCTAGATTTTGTGGTTAGCCGATCACAGTCGTTCTGTTTCGATCTTCTAGAATCGATATCTACGACCAAATATTTAAATGATTATACAACTTCCAGTTGTTATTTAGCTATTGAGCACCTAAATGCGGGCTTGTTTTTCTTACCATAATTTAGCACTAGAATGTTAGATATGTTTACATTTAATTGCAGATCCAGTGCTACAAAGTATGCATTAATTGCCATCAATGCCCTTTGAAGGGCTATAGGTGTCAAATCGAACAGCACAAAGTCGTTGACATATGCCAAGTAATTAATTTGCAATTTTCTTAACTTTGGGGGAATATATATTTATAAAAGTGTTGAAAAATATATGTTTAAAAATATAAGCATAACTGTACTATGTATTGTTAATTACAGATTTTGCTGAATCTGCAAATAGAAATCTTGGACGGTTTCACACTGGTTTTTGATGCCAGTGGCTGTGAGTAACAGGAGATATGTACTCTGAGAGTTCAAGAGTACATCTGAAGTGTAAAACGGAGATTACAGGGTTACATATAACGTTCTTGGATGTGATTGGTGGATGGATGTGGACTCTTTGAAAGCAGCCAATGATGGAGTTTTACAAACATAACATTAAAAAGGATAGAATGGCTGCCCTGTGTTACGGTGTGTGGGGACAAAGCACGTGCCATCCAGGTCCTTTAAGGATGGCAAGCATGGAAAGGGCACTGTGGTGACCACAGACAGTTGTGATGTCCGTGGACATTAGGGGATCAGCCAGACAGGTTCTCTATTTGTGGTGTACAGGAAGAGAGGGCAGCAGGTGTTTCATTTGTTGTATGCAGTGAAGATGTCTGTAACTATGGCAATGAAGAAGTAGAGTGTGTGGATGGTGGGCGATTCTCGGATGCATTCATTGAAGGGTTACTCAGAATCTTGTGGTATGTCTTCTACTATTGGATTGGAAAAAGTGGAAGTTTTGTGGTATGCAATTTGTGGGTTGAACTGGGCTACCATATTGCTACTCTGTCAGAGTATGGCTCACTTTAAATGTACAGGTTTAATTATTGTGCATTGTGGTGGCAACAGTTTGCACTATATCATTCCAGTTTCTTTGCAGCTTTTCATGAAGGATATATTCAGAGGCTTAATAGAACTGTTTCCAGCTGCCAAGATACTTTTGTTCTCAAATAAATCTAAGGCAAATATGGAGATGTCCAATTTTGTTTTGTCCACAAACGGAAGAAGCTAGGCACCATGTCATGTTATGTGCTTTGTTATATTTTTTAGGGATGGCATCTTTTGAGAATGAAAATATCAAGTTGGATGGTGAAAATACTTTTTGGAGCAATGCAGTCCATCTGACTGATGTTGGCAACCAGTTCCTTCTTTGGAATGGTCAAAATGCATTGAAAAAGTGCATGTGAACAAGTTAAAAGGTAAGATGTTGTTTGTATAATAAAGCATTTGTTAGTAGGTGTAGGGCATAAAAATGAGAACACAAATTGAAGAACAAAAAAACAAATAAAGGCTCTTTTAAGAGCCACCATTTAGAAATAAATTATTTAAATTTAGTTTAAACTTCCCCACCCCCTTTAGTTGGCCATGCCATCCATGGACAATGCGGTAGTCCATGGAAACCGCACGAGCCATCCGGGTCCTTTAAGGATGCCAGGCGTGGAAAGGGGACTGTGGAGACCCTCGGATAGTCACGGACGTCTGTGAACATCAGGGGGATCAGCCAATCAGGTTTTGCGGGTGTGATGTACATGAAGAGTGGGCAGCAAGAGTTATCTTTGTTGTGTGCAGTGAAGATTGCTATGGCTATGGCTTAGAGGAGGCAGAGTGTATGGTTGCTGGGCGATGCTTGGCTCCATTGGCTTAAGGTGTACTATGAGCAGTGTGGATTACCTGGGAATCTTGGATTTCAAGAATTTTAAGTTTCCTGATATGGAGTTTGAGGAATGAAGTGGGTGGAATTCCTACCGTTTTGTGAGAGTATGGTTACTTTGAAGCATCTGGACATCATTGCAGTTCACTGTGGAGGCAATATTGTGGGCTATGTCACCGGATTTTCATTACAGTTTGCAATGACGGGACACATTTTCAAAGTTGTAGGAACTGTTCCCACATGTGTAGATTGTTTTCCTTTGGATAGCTCAAATAAAAATGTGGAAACTTTCTAATTTATTTTGTCCACAAATTTCAAAAACAAAGCACAATGTAAGCAAAGCTGTATTTCCTTTTTTGCTGGATGTTAGAATCACATCTTTTCACAATGAAAATATCAAGTTTGAGATTTTCAACATTTTTCTAAGAGATGGAGTGCATTTGGCTGATGTTGACAATTAGATTTTTCTTAGAAATGTTCAAAATGCATTGAAACAATTTTGTGAAAACAAAATATGCATTGAAGAATTTATTTTTTAGCAGTTGTAGTGAGCAGAAAGCAAAAACAGAAAAAAAAAACTTTTTGTGAAAGTTGGAGAAAACAATTAAGTTCAGTAGAACATTTGTTACTTCAGTATATAAAATCAAAAAAATATATAAAAGTCTGAAAGGCAAAAAGAAGGCTATTTTAAGAGCCACCATTTTTGAACGATAAACAAGTTAATTGAATACCTTAAGGAGCATCTCACTTTTCAACAACAGTGTTTAACAACAAGATCTTTTGACACCCTCTGTCTTACTTGTACTAAAGCTAAGGCAACCACAGGGAAAGGCCATTCATGTCCTTTTCTGGCTTCCTAGGCATGGAACAAAATGCGAAAGGAGAACTGCGTTTCCACTTTCCGTAAAATACTAAAACCAATGTTTTTCTAGTTGCCCTATTCTGCTCTTTTTAGACCTGATGTCGTTTTGTCATACGTCCTCTCTTATATGTGTGCTCTGGTGCATTCGGGCTGTGGCACATGACAAATAGATAAATAGATAAAACAACAAAAATAGAGACTCTCAAGGGTCATGTTTTTCTCCATACTTTAAATCTCTCCATGATCTTTTGCTGAAATAGAAAATAAAATTCCAAAACTACCCAAATGCCACACACCTCATTTTCTGTCTCTGTAGTGAACACGAAGATGTCTCTCACATTCAACCCATTTTTTCTGTTTTTAAGAACTAGATGCAATTCAATCGGATAGGTCTTAATCAAGTTAAGGCAGAGCATCTTGAAGTTGCCTCCTATAACAACATTGAAAAAAATGCCTTCATTATTCTTGACACAACTCTCTCTGGTTTTCTGATTAAGGAGTAAACATTTTCAGAATCTTGACTGATTCTACATTGCCAGGTGCTTTGCAAGTTTGGGCAACACTTCTCCCTGCAAACTACTATTACATACTCCTTCACCAGTTGCATCCTCTATCTTCTGGTCTCACTTTGCCATTATAATACATTATATCGCAAACGATCACAGGCACAACTTTGCACTACTGTAATTCACTAGACTTAGGTGAAAACCAA
Source organism: Ambystoma mexicanum (assembly GCF_040938575.1). Lineage (NCBI taxonomy): Eukaryota > Metazoa > Chordata > Amphibia > Caudata > Ambystomatidae > Ambystoma > Ambystoma mexicanum. The sequence continues at coordinate 577,800,021 of NC_090925.1, forward strand.
GTTACTCTCCATAGACTACAGTTGATCCAATATGCAGCCACCCAAATTATTGCAGGGACTGCAGTGGCCGAGCCAGAGTGAGGGAACAGGGGGGCAAACGCCCAGTGCTTGCCCAGTGTGACTCCCCAGCTCCCGCGTGTGCCCTATTATCCACCCACCTGGCACCAAAAGCTGCCACCGCTACGGAGAGACTCTGATAACAGAACACATAACCCTGGTTCTTACTGCCCTTCTCTGTCTCGCTGTGAAACCTGCATTTATTTGCTCTGACCCCTTTCAACAAAGCCTCAAAAATTAACCTTCAATGGCTCCAGCCCAGGAGACTGCTTAAGGTATCTAAATGGCAAACAAATTAGATCTACTGCTTTAAAATTTCCAGAGCCATGGGCCCTTCTTCAATTGTCGAAGTGGCCAGACTCTGGAAACAATTCCCTGACATGGTCTGAGCCATCAAGTATCTCCTGGTATTTCATAAAACTATCAACATTCTGCCCTTTGTTAGAATCTTAAGCTTGCCATTTCATTTCCATCCCCTTTCTGAGGTGCTTGTATTTGTTTTTTGACACCTACAGGTCATTACCACATTTGCCACAGTCTGAAATAGAAAAAGACCAAAGTGTCCAAAAAGCAAGACTCAATTATTTTGAAGCAGCTAAAAAAGAGCTGTGAAAGAAAAACATCTATATATTGCTTTTGGCAGCAAAACCTTAGCTGATCATGAATGGTCAGACACACATGTATTTGACTCATTGCAGGAGGCATGGAGCTGGCTGGAAAGGGGAGGATGTGGAAAGGTGGATATGCTCTCTCATTGAACTATGAGTTCCCCAGTAAGCCCCTGTTTGCCTGGAGTTGTGCAGCAGCTTGGGATCCAAGGAAATACTTCTGAAATTGTCTCTCCAGGAAGAGTCACTGTCACAGAAGACAGAACTTTTGCAGGGACGTCATTTCACCAAAATGCCTGGGGTAGCGAAAGGGACATCAGACAACCCTTATACTCTGATTACATCACAGGAAGTGATATCATCGAACCCCACCTCCAAGTGACTTCACAGGAAGTGATTGTACAACACTATTCACCCCTTGACAAAACAGCAAGTGGCATCACACTGTATTGTTCCTCAGTATACTAAGAAGAATATGGTTATGATATCACTGTAATATGATATACATTTTAGTGGATCTGCATATGTAGCGTTAGTATCAATGTCTATAGGCCCATATTACCAAATTACTGTTAATGTAAGCAGATGTCCAACAAAACAACCTGGACTATTGTGCATCACTCAGGGTAAACTGTAAAGAGACTGAGCATCTCAAAGAGGCCTAAACTCCAAAGCGCAGACATCTAGTGCCTGGCAAGTGGCTGACCAGACTGAAAATAGCAACTGACCAACATAGGTCCAAACAGAAAAACGATTCTCTGGATGTTTTTCCAGAGCTGTGCCAGTGGTTATGAATGATTTGTAACCTTCCAACCATCACTTTTCTATTTTGCTTATTCAGTAAGTAATCCACAGTTTTTTGTTACATGTGAGACAGAGGGGAAGGATGTGTAAAAAATGTAAACAGCAGCAGTAGCTCCATGATATCACCCGTAAACAAGGCACTTTTTAATTATTTTCTTTGGTCCTTTATAACTTGCTTAATGTCTCCTCCAGCTTTTAAGCACTGGAGCAGGAACTGAACCCATGTTCCACTGCATCTTCTTGTTCCCAAAGCAAGTGCTTTCGCCAAAGTTATCCTTCCAAATATAATTATTTTTGCTTGAGGAAGCAGCAGATGGTTTACTTCAAAGGCAGAGGGCAACTTCATGTAAATTAATTATCTCACCTTCCGTCTATCTACAGTGTGCCTGTGATGCAGGTCTAACAGGTCTGGGTCATGTCACACAGTGCCCAGGCAGGATTGGTGGCAGAAGCCACTGGGGCACACTCCTCTCATCACAGGACCAGTGGCTCACTGGATGTGCAAAGCAGACAACGAGAAACACTGATGAGATTTGCATTTTGTTTTGCTGTAACTGAGTACTGCAGGCTGCTCTTACCCATTCCCAGCTATCCAGACCTATCCCCTATAACCTTCCATTTGATACAGTACTGGGTATGAGCTGCAAATACAGCCCCACCTCTGAGTTCAAACATTCAAGCAGTGTCATGTTTGTTCCTGCTTACCAGTTATTTTTCCAGCTGACAAGATCTAAATTCTAGGTGAAAAAAGCTTTGGCACATTTAGCTGCATGTACAACTGCCATTTACAGGTGCAACACAGATATCTTCTCTTGGCACTGCTTCTTTATCCAGATGGGGTCGCAAGCATCTGCCACCCTATCTGTCCTGCAAGAGAGCATGCGCTGTTAGGTGTGTGGCACAAGTAGGTGAACTGTCACTCTTTTAACTGATGAATGTTGAAGGAAGAGAGGTGCTAATATATGATTTTAATGTGTCATTGAAAAAGGCCTTATTTTGAGATTAAACAGGAAAGGATGGTCATCTTTTACATCTTTTACATTCAAGCAGCGCAAATAAGAGACCTGCGCTGGTGGCTGGCGAAAAATCTGTTGACTCAATGGCCAGCCAGACCAGCCATGCACATAGCACATAGCATATAAGCGTTAATTACAGTAATCACAATAATCAGTTAATTAAAATGATTTCTGCGGTGTCATTCTCCTGCAAATGCCGTCAATCGACAGAGGTGGAAGGTGCAGTACAAGTGAGTTTACATCATTTAAAATTGTATGAGTCTCAAGTCGAAAACTCATAAAGGTTGAAAATATTTTACTGCGAAATGTAAATGCACTGCGCTTTGTAGCTCACAGTCACATAATGTAACCTTTTAGAAGAAGCACTGGTCCGTGATGCTTTTGTTTACTGAAGAAAAGTATGAAGGACAGATTCTACTTTTAAAAGGTGAAATTATGTGACTGGGGTGTAATACATTCTTGTGCAGTGATTCAAATCTACTCTCCCAGATGTAATATGAGTACAAATTAGAAAAGTGTCCAGTGCTGTCAACCTTTGTTTTGTTTTCACTTACCTTATTTAAAGTTTGTAATTAATCTTCTCGTACTTCATGGCTGGAAGTCGTATTTCCACCTGCTTCTTTCATCCCAAGGCAGGCCGGCAGCCACAACAACATAAGATCTGCTGTTGGCTGGCACTCATACTGGGTGGGCGAGGGATGGGGGCCCAGACATTCAATCCAAAGACAAGTCACGAGAGGAGGGCGGTTAGAGGCATGGGTTGGGGACCAAATCCTGCCTGGTGCATCCCTTCAAAATTAGAAATACAACTTCTTAAATGCTCCCTTGCATCTCACTAGGAACTTTCACATGTCTCCTGGTACCTCACTAGGAATTGCATGCCTGATGTCCTTGAATGTGTTCCTTGCCCCTCTTTGAATAATATGAATTATGAATTTAATTTGAATAGCACAAGTGTGCTTCTAAAAAGATACGAATATGTCTATGTTGGTCAGGCTGGATCATACCCATGCCTTCAGTTACTAGCAGCTGGCATATTTTTATTGAGTCTTTCAGCTATTCCTCTCCCCTCTGCAGACCCTTTGAATGTCTTTTCTCTTCAGATCTTCTGGGCAACTTCACCTGCTCTGCCTGCATGGCTGTCGGGCAGCACCTCATCCCCCTTCTTCTTAGCGTATTCTGCTCTCCATTTATTTGTATGCCTTCTTTATATACTGTTTGGGAACTCACTAACGGGGTCATTCATGGAATCCAGCGCACAAGTGGCGCACGCGCCTGGCACACAGTGTGCGCGTGCGACAGTCTGCGCCAGCCGCGTGCGCTACAATCCATTTCCGCGCACAGCGTATTCATGGATTTTAACATCCAAAAGCAGCCGTGGCACCGAGTGGCGCAGCGACCCTGCAGCAGCGCCAATTACACCCCCAAGCCCTCCCCGTGCGCCATGCACAGCGCACAAATCCCGTACATGGCGCACAGGCCCCCAACCACGGAAACACCTGTAAAACTCCCTGCGCACCCCTCAGAATACATGTACACCCCGGTGCGGGGAGTTGCACACGCGATTGGCCCTGTGCGAGCGGGGTACATGTATTACTGGGGTTCGCGGGAAGTTTCACACGCGATTGGTACTGTGCGAGTGGGGGACATGTATCACTGGCGTTTGCGGGAAGTTTCACATGCGATTTTGCTGTCAGAGCGGGTTACGTGTATTTCAGGGGTGCGCGTGAAGCTTCACACGTGATTTTGCTTTCAGAGCGGGGTACGTGTATTTAGTGAGGTGTGCGGGGAGTCCCACACGTGAATTGGCAGTGTGGGTCCTCCCAGGTGTCCCGTCTACCCCTTCCACGGCCCCTGCAGGCAGCCCACACCACAGGGGACTACCCTGCACCCCTGGTCATGTCCCGCAGGCAGCCCATCCACCATGGGCATGCCCCCCAGCCAAGCCCACATGTCACGTTGCAATATGATCACCAACTCATGTCCCCCAGCACCCCCAGCAGTGAGAGGCACCTACCAGCAGGCCCCCACACATGTCCCACTCATGTCCCCCAGCACCCCCACCCCCCAGCAGTGAGGGGCACCTGCCAGCAGGCCCCCACTCATGTCCCCCTGCACCCCCACCCCCCAGCAGTGTGGGGCACCTGCCAGCAGGCCCCCACTCAGGTCTGACTGGACCCCCACTCCCCAGCAGTGAGGGGCACCTGCCAGCAGGCCCCCACTCATGTCCCACTCATGTCCTCCAGCACCCCAACCCCCCAGCAGTGAGGGGGACCTGCCAGCAGGCCCCCACTCATGTCCCCCAGCACCCCCACCCCCCAGCAGTGAGGGGCACCTGCCAGCAGGCCCCCACTCATGTCCCACTCATGTCCCCCAGCACCCCCACCCCCCAGCAGTGAGGGGCACCTGCCAGCATGCCCCCACCCATGTCCCCCTGCACCCCCACCCCCCCAGCAGTGAGGGGCACCTGCTTGCAGGCCCCCACTCATGTCCCACTCATGTCCCCCTGCACCCCCACCCCCCAGCAGTGAGGGGCACCTGCCTGTAGGCCCCCACTCATGTCCCCCAGCACCCCCACCCCCCAGCAGTGAGGGGCACTTGCCAGCAGGCCCGACTCATGTCCCCCTGCACCCCCACCCCCCAGCAGTGAGGGGAACCTGCCAGCAGGCCCCCACTCAAGTCCCACTCATGTCCTCAAGCACCCCCAACCCCCAGCAGTGAGGGGCACCTGCCAACAGGCCCCATTCATGTCCCCCTGCACCCCCACCCCCCCAGCAGTGAGGGGCACCTGCCAGCAGGCCCTCACTCATGCTCCCCTGCACCCCCACCCCTCCCAGCAGCGAGGGGCACCTGCCAGCAGGCCCCCACTCATGTCCCCCAGCACCCCCACCCCCCAGCACTGAGGGGCACCTGCCAGCAGTCCCCACTCATGTCCCCCTGCATCCCCACCCCCCAGCAGTGAGGGGCACCTGCCAGCAGGCCCCCATGCATGCCCCCCTGCACCCCCACCCCCCAGCAGTGAGGGGCACCTGCCAGCAGGCCCCCACTCATGTCCTACTCATGTCCCCCTGCACCCCACCCCCCAGCAGTGAGGGGCACCTGCCAGCAGGCCCCCACTCATGTTTCCCTGCACCCCCACCCCCAAGCAGTGAGGGGCATCTGCCAGCAGGCCCCCACTCATGTCCCACTCATGTCCCCCAGCACCCCCACCCCCCAGCAGTGAGGGGCACCTGCCAGCAGGCCCCACTCATGTCCCCCTGCACCCCCACCCCCAGCAGTGTGGGACACCTGCCAGCAGGCTCCCACTCATGTCCCCCAGCACCCCCACCCCCCAGCAGTGAGGGGCACCTGCCAGCAGGCCCCCACTCATGTCCCCCTGCACCCCCACCCCCCAGCAGTGAGGGGCACTTGCCAGCAGGCCCCCACTCATGTCCCCCAGGACCTCCACACCCCAGCAGTGAGGGGTACCTGCCAGAAGGCCCCCACTCATGTCCCACTCATTTCCCCCTGCATCCCCACCCCCAACAGTGAGGGGCACCTGCCAGCAGGCCCCACCCATGTCCCCCTGCACCCCCACCCCCCAGCAGTGAGGGGCACCTGCCAGCAGGCCCCCACTCATGTCCCACTCATGTCCCCCAGCACCACCACCCTCCAGCAGTGAGGGGCACCTGCCAGCAGGCCCCCACTCATGTCCCCCTGCACCCCCACCCCCAGAAGTATGGGGCACCTGCCAGCAGTCCCCCACTCATGTCCCCCTGCATCCCCACCCCCCAGCAGTGAGGGGCACCTGCCAGCAGGCCCCCATGCATGCCCCCTGCACCCCCACCCCCCAGCAGTGAGGGGCACCTGCCAGCAGGCCCCCACTCATGTCCTACTCATGTCCCCCTGCAGCACCCACCCCCTAGCAGTGAGGGGCACCTGCCAGCAGGCCCCCACTTATGTTTCCCTGCACCCCCACCCCCCAGCAGTGAGGGGCATCTGCCAGCAGGCCCCCACTCATGTCCCACTCATGTCCCCCAGCACCCCCACCCCCCAGCAGTGAGGGGCACCTGCCAGCAGGCCCCACTCATGTCCCCCTGCACCCCCACCCCCAGCAGTGTGGGACACCTGCCAGCAGGCTCCCACTCATGTCCCCCTGCACCCCCACCCCCCAGCAGTGAGGGGCACTTGCCAGAAGGCCCCCACTCATGTCCCCCAGGACCCCCACACCCCAGCAGTGAGGGGTACCTGCCAGCAGGCCCCCACTCATGTCCCATTCATTTCCCCCTGCATCCCCACCCCCCAGCAGTGAGGGGCACCTGCCAGCAGGCCCCACCCATGTCCCCCTGCACCCCCACCCCCCAGCAGTGAGGGACACCTGCCAGCAGGCGCCCACTTATGTCCCACTCATGTCCCCCAGCACCACCACCCTCCAGCAGTGAGGGGCACCTGCCAGCAGGCCCCCACTCATGTCCCCCTGCACCCCCACCCCCCAGCAGTGTGGGGCACCTGCCAGCAGGCCCCGATTCATATCCCCCAGCACCCCCACCCCCCAGCACCCCCACCCCCCAGCAGTGAGGGGAACCTGCCAGCAGGCCCCCACTCATGTCCCCCTGCACCCCCACCCTCAGCAGTGTGGGGCACCTGCCAGCAGGCCCCGATTCATATCCCCCAGCACCCCCAGCCCCCAGCAGTGAGGGGAACCTGCCAGCAGGCCCCCACTCATGTCCCCCAGCACCCCCACCTGCCAGCAGTGAGTGGCACCTGCCAGCAGGCCCCCACTCATGTCCCACTCATGTCCCCCAGCACCCCCACCCCCCAGCAGTGAGGGACACCTGCCAGCAGGCCCCCACTCATGTCCCCCTGCACCCCCACCCCCTTGCAGTGAGGGGCACTTGCCAGCAGGCCCCCACTCATGTACCCCAGGACCCCCACACCCCAGCAGTGAGGGGTACCTGCCAGCAGGCCCCCACTCATGTCCCATTCATTTCCCCCTGCATCCCCACCCCCCAGCAGTGAGGGGCACCTGCCAGCAGGCCCCACCCATGTCCCCCTGCACCCCCACCCCCCAGCAGTGAGGGACACCTGCCAGCAGGCGCCCACTCATGTCCCACTCATGTCCCCCAGCACCACCACACTCCAGCAGTGAGGGGCACCTGCCAGCAGGCCCCCACTCATGTCCCCCTGCACCCCCACCCCCCAGCAGTGTGGGGCACCTGCCAGCAGGCCCCGATTCATATCCCCCAGCACCCCCACCCCCCAGCACCCCCACCCCCCAGCAGTGAGGGGAACCTGCCAGCAGGCCCCCACTCATGTCCCCCTGCACCCCCATCCTCAGCAGTGTGGGGCACCTGCCAGCAGGCCCCGATTCATATCCCCCAGCACCCCCAGCCCCCAGCAGTGAGGGGAACCTGCCAGCAGGCCCCCACTCATGTCCCCCAGCACCCCCATCTGCCAGCAGCGAGTGGCACCTGCCAGCAGGCCCCCACTCATGTCCCACTCATGTCCCCCAGCACCCCCACCCCCCGGCAGTGAGGGACACCTGCCAGCAGGCCCCCACTCATGTCCCCCTGCACCCCCACCCCCTTGCAGTGAGGGGCACCTGCCAGCAGGCCCCACTCATGTCCCCCTGCACCCCCACCCCCCAGCAGTGAGGGGCTCCTGCCAGCAGGCCCCCACTCATGTCCCCCTGCACCCCAACCCCCCAGCATTGAGGGGAACCTGCCAGCAGGCCCCCACTCATGCCCACTCATGTCCCCAAGCACCCCCAGCAGTGAGGGGCACCTGCCAGCAGGCCCCCATTCATGTCCCCCTGCACCCCCACCCCCCAGCACTGAGGGGCACCTGCCAGCAGGCCCCCACTCATGTCCCACTCATGTCCCCCTGCACCCCACCCCCCAGCAGAGAGGGGCACCTGCCAGCAGGCCCCCACTCATGTCCCCCTGCACCCCCACCCGCCAGCAGTGACGGGCATCTGCCAGCAGGCCCCCACTCAAGTCCCACTCATGTCCCCCAGCACCCCCACCCCCAGCAGTGAGGGGCACCTGCCAGCAGGCCACACTCATGTCCCTCTGCACCCCCACCCCCAGCAGTGTGGGACACCTGCCAGCAGGCTCCCACTCATGTCCCCAAGCCCCCCACCCCCACCAGTGAGGGGCACCTGCCAGCAGGCCCCCACTCATGTCTCCCTGCACCCCCACCCCCAGCAGTGAGGGGCACCTGCCAGCAGGCCCCCACTCAAGTCTCTCAGGACCCCCACACCCCAGCAGTGAGGAGCACCTGCCAGCAGGCCCCCACTCATGTCCCACTAATTTCCCCCTGCATCCCCACCCTCCAGCATTGATGGGCACCTGCCAGCAGGCCCCCACTCATGTGCCCCAGCACCCCCACCCACCAGCAGTGAGGGGCACCTGCCAGCAGGCCCCCACTCATGTCCCACTCATGTCCCCCAGCACCCCCACCCCCAGCAGTGAGGGACACCTGCCAGCAGGCCCCCACTCATGTCCCCCTGCACCCCCACCCCCCCAGCAGTGAGGGGCACCTGCCAGCAGGCCCCCACTCATGTCCCCCTGCACCCCTACCCCCCAGCAGTGAAAGGCACCTGCCAGCAGGCCTCCACTCATGTCCCACTCATGTTCCCTGCACCCCCACACCCCAGCAGTGAAGGGCACCTGCCAGCAGGCCCCCACTCATGTCCCCCTGCACCCCCACCCCCAGCAGTGAGGGGCACCTGCCAGCAGGCCCCCACTCATATCCCACTCATGTCCCCCTGCACCCCACCCCCCAGCAGTGAGGGGCACGTGCCAGTGGGCCCCCTCTCATGTCCCGCCCCAACATGTCAACATGACCCACAATCATGGCCCTCATGGCCACCAAAATCCAATGGCACGCAACCCCTGCCCAAATAACAAACCAAGCATAACATACACCCCACATTGAAATGTCCATTACATGAAACAACCGAAATGGCATGTATGTACATCAACACATGTCCGTCACACACACACAATGGGTGCCAGTGAATTTGAAAACCCATATTGTGACATGCATGAAACCAATGAGAGAATACCACACATTGAAGTACAGGAACAAATGTATTGAACAAGAAATGTGGTGAAAGAAAATCAAATACCAAACAATGGACATAAGGAAAACAATGAAAACAAATGGAAATCAGTATCCAAAATATATGAATTCAAAAATGTCTCCAAAGTCTCCTTCCAACAAAGCGAATCCAAACAGAAATGAAAAAGTAAAATCCATTGCTCCATGGAAAAATCAAAAAAGAAAATCCACACTGCAACAATTTACAAGGATGACATCCTGGGTCCATGAGCCCAACTGTCCAAATGAAATCTACAAAAATACACTAACTAATGAAGAACTATATACAAAAATGTGGGGTATTGTCCAAGCGCCCCAAAAAAAAATGAAAACCAAAATGAAACCTAACACTAACTAACTAACTAACTATTTACAATGGCAGCGGGCTAGTCCGACGGCTCATTTTTGGATTTCCTGGGCCAGGGCATCATCGAACTCCCACTCAATGTCCTGGAGGCGGTCCTCTTCCATGGCCCCGAGGGTTTGCAGGGATGATGACATGTTGGCCTCCAACTCCCTGCGAATTGCCTCGAGGCACTCGGCCCGCCTCAGTGCCCTCCGCATGGAGTTCTCTGCCCTGACCATTGTGAGCTGTGCCTCTTCCGCCCGCTGCCGCTCCGCATCTATGGAATGGCCCAACCGCTGCCACATGGAAGACAATTGCAATCCTGGGTCCTCCTGACCTCTGTCTGATGCCATCCCCTCCGATGTTGAAGGCGCCGAGCCATCATTGCTCCCACCATGTTGCTGCTCCTGCTGTGCCTGTGCCTGTGCCCTGGCTCTTGCTGCCTGCACGTCCTCCTCTGGCTGGGGTGCAGTTGTCGCGGTGGCCACCACTGCTGGACGTCCGACTACTGACTGTGGCAGGGATGTGTCCTCCACCAGCCTGGCCGCTGGGTCAGCGGCAGCTCCACAGGGTACCCAGGTGATACATGGGTCGGAAGATGGCATGGAGGATGACTGGCACGTAGGGGGTTTAGGTGAGGAGGGGGGTCGCAAGAAGGTCCAGCACACGGAGGAATCCAGCACTGGTGACCCATCCCAGTAGGTCAACGCGGTCAAAGAGGCATCCGAGATGACGTGCAGTGTCTTCACAAAAACACTGCAGGACACCTTGCATGCCCCATTGACGCAACGCTATCCCAGCCAGGACAGGCTCAACACGGTCCAGGATTGCCACGTCCGCAGGGAGAGGAAGGCCAGTTGTTGTGCGCCCATCACCTCCCTGAAACGGGTCTGGACGTAGGCATCCCTGCTGGTGCCGGATGATGCAGTCACAGGATAAGGGACAGGATTACACACAGGCACCTCTGCGGCGGCCTGTGCTGCCTCCTGTCCCTGCCCCTGCACTGCACCACTGGCACCAGTGGAATCCCCACCTCCAGACCCCGTGTGTGTCCCTTTCACGGCCTTCTCCTCCTCCAAACCCCCACCAACCTGGATGACTCCATGCCATCTTCCTCCGTCGGACCCTGTGGGGTCTCAGCTGCCTCTTCTGCTGCTGAGGAGTCCATCTCCAACCTCCGCCTCTTGGACCTACCCTCGGCAGCTGCGGCCTGGGACGCGGCACCAGACTCCTCACTCCCCGAACAGATGACAATCTGGGAGGGGAGCCGGGCCTTGCGTCTCTGGCTGGTGGTGCGATCCCTGCCGCTTTGCTCCACAGCACCCTCTCCGCCCTCTTCATCAGTTGACGCTGCAGACAGGGAGAGATAGAGCAAAGGCATCAGGGCACTGTACAATGGACTGATACACACATGACAGTTGTACATGAGTGGCAGTGTCAAACTTCAGACATGGCATCACACTCCCTAACACATATGTCATTTCTACTCACACACATGAGCAATTCCACTGCAATATTGCACCGGGCATCACCATCCATACACATACAACAGCATCAGCATCCAGAGGTGAGCCTGACGTCACTTGAAACATGGGGAGTACACAACACATGCACACACACCACCACACTTACATGCATGTGTCCATGTCCACCAACTGTCAGAGTGATGAGATCGAAATCCATGTCACATCTGGCATTCAGCCTTCTACATGTCAGTGCCACATGCATCCATGTTGCATCACAGTTGCACACTTGTAAAATACACACACATGCACATGTACACAGTGTAGATACATGCAGCTGGAACCAACATTCATGTGTGACACCACAACCATGCCAATGTACATACACAGTAATTCAAACATGTGTGCTCCCACATCTGCATTTGGCCTGCATGCTTATCCACACATACACCATCCATGTGTCTCACACATGAGAGGACTCACATGTGTCAGCCTCACGCCCCTGTACATACACATCCATACATGGCCCTACAGAAACACATGTGCAAACTGCACACTACTGGCACACCACAACACGCACAGCGTCCAACCAGTATGCATGTACACTTACCGCTCGACTCCAGACGGGTCTGCCTCTCAAGGACCTGGACGTGGAGCGCTGGGATTATGCGTTCCAGGACCCTCATTTGGTGGTCGGACAGGTGGCCCCGGCGCACCTTGGCATCCGCTGACTTCAAGAAGTCCTCCCAGCGCTTCTTTACATGTTTGATGTCGCGGACTGCACCCCCCCTCATTGATGGCAGTCACGATGTCCATCCAGATCCTGGTCCGTCCTTCATAGTCGGCGCGCAATCTTCCAAAGAGGGCATCATAATGCCCCAGGATTTGCTCCACCAGGACACCAACCTCCGTGGCACTGAAGCTGGTGGCCCTCTGCCTCTCTGGCTGGGGGTTTCCAGTGGTGCCAGATGGTGTTGTCCCCGACATGGCAACCCCAGAGGCAGGTGTGGGTGGGCAACTGGGTCCTAGGGCTGGGCTGTGGAGCGATGGTATCCCAGTCGGGAGTCTTCATTTCCAGCAGGGGTGGTCACAGCAACTTCACCCCTGGCTTTTTTTTTTTTTACAGTGTTGCCTTGTGTGGCTCCCGTGGGCATCCACTGTGTATTCCGGCTGGGCACATGCAGGCTTGTCCTGAGTTTGGGTTAGATGCTTGGGTTCGTGCCACACACACCCCTCCTGCTTCCCGTTTCCATGGGCTTGCAAAGGGTGTGACCAAGTGACAGTGATTTACACGGTGACATTGGGCTCCCATGAGCTGTGTGGGCAGTCTGTAGTCCATACTGTGTGGACATCCCTAGTGGGTATTGTTGTTGTATTGAACACTGCATGGTGTATTGATATGTGCTTGTGCATCCATGTCTTCCTCAAAATTTGCAGGTACCTTATTCATGTCTTCACAAGACCGTCTCCTTTGCAGATGGAGTTCATGGTCTATGCAGTACACTGACACATTTGTGTGGCAGCAACACTCTGCAGTTGGAAGGGTTTGATGTGCTGGCTTATTCAGGTTGTAAGACTACCATTACTTTGACTTTGTACTGTCTTGTTTTTGCAATGTTTCATGCTGTGTTGCTGTATTGTGTTGGTGGTAAGTATTTGGTCATGTGGGCTGTTTGATATTGATTACTGGGAGCATATTGTCTGCGGGCTGTTTCCATTTGGGACAGAGCACTTTGTGACACTTGTGTCAGGTCTTGTGCATTGCTTTGTTTGCTTTCACATTGCATGACAAGCCAAGAATGACTCTATGCCTGTAACTAAGCACTTGCAAGTAACAGCGCCTCAATGCCCATGGGTTACTTGCGCGCTATATAAATATAAATAAATAAAAATAAATAAATAAATAAATAAAATGGTGTGTTGGGTGGCAGAGATGGGGAGGGGTTGGGTGACATGACGCTATTTTCATGTTGTATTTTGCTAGGGGTAGTCATTCATGCAGCATGAATGTATGTCGTTCAATGACACAGTATTGGTTGTCTTTGGGTAGGTAGGGATGCACACAATGTATCACTTCCAGGTGACCAATCTCAGGCTGGTATGGTTGTGACAGTTGACTGTCCCTTAAGTCATCATCATTGATTGTCAGCTGGTATGTGCCAAGGCTGTGTGCACTCCACAGGGGTGTGATTTTAGGTGAAGTAATTAGCCACCAGCTGCGTACGGGCTGCCTCACCACGTGCCCTCTCCCCTCCCATGTGCAGCGACCGTGCACGTAGTTGGGGATGTGGGGGCACCACCATGTCCACCGGCAGGCCCCGGCATGTTGCAATGTTGTGCAGGACACATGCTGCCACTATGATCCTGCACACTACTGGGGGAGCGTATAGCAGCTGCCCACCAGAACGGTCAAGGGAGCGAAAGCGTGACTTGAGCACTCCAAATGTGCGCTCCACTATGCCACAGGTGCAATATGGGCTGTGATGTATCTTACCTCGGGTGTTGTGGTGGGGTTCCGAATTGGCGTCATCATGTGGGTGCTCAGAGGGTAGGCACTGTCCCCTGGGGAGGTGATGATGGGTATCATTAGTGGGGTTGTGACATTACTCAGTATCTGACATGCATGCATGTGCAGAGGAATTTATACTCACCAAACAGCCATGTATCGCCATGCCACCCAACTTCTAGGTCACGGTTTAGGGTTGACATTCTGTATATGAAACTGTCACGGGTGGACCCTGGATAGTTGGTATATACTGAGGTGATGATTCCCTTGGCATCTAATACTACCTGCACGTTGATGGAATGCCAATGCTTGCGGTTTCTATAGATGTGCTCTGATGCCCTGGGAGGACGTAGAGCCACATGGGTGCAATCAATGGCACCTAGCACTTTGGGGAAGTGTACCACCCCGTAAAAATCCTGGACAACAGCCTGCCTTTCTGCAGGTGTTCTGGGCAGGTATATGTGCCTGCGGACTGAGGGGCATGCAGTCATGATGGCCAAGACCTGGTGTAGGCAGCGTGACTGTGTGGCCTGTGACCCCCCCCCCCACTATGGCACTTATCCGTTGAAATGACCCAGTAGCCAAGAAGTGCAGTACATTGAGCACCTTTTCCAAGGGGCTCAGTGCTTGGGAGCACAGGGTGGGTGATGTGAGGTCATCCTCCCACTCACTCACCAGGTCGAGTATTATGTGAGGTGGAAACCTGTATCTCCGATACACCTGGTCATCAGGCATCCCAAAGAGGCTGGTCCTGGGTGTAAAAATTCTGGCCCTGGCTATCCTCTTCCACCTCCTGCGGTATCCCACGACCACTGCTGCAAGGAACGGTATATTCATCGTAGCGTCTGAGCTTGTTTGTTATTTGCGCACACTTTTATGCTGTGCTGGTCCACATATGGCTGCTTCCTGCTGGTGTACGTGTTTCCGGATTAGCGTGTCTTTTTTGGCGTATGCGTTAGCCCCGTTCGATTCCATGAATATGTGTTGTAGGTGCGCGTGTGGGCGTTCCGCGCATTTGCCTCCTGTACTTACCCCGTAACGCCCACATTTTCACACGTTGTTCCCCATTCCGCATGTTACACCCCGTGTTCCGCCTACTTTTGTTGTGTGCGCTGCGCTATGTGTGCTTTCACTGTGCGCGTAGCGCACGCTGTTTGATGACGTATGCACCCGCGTGCGCCACGAACAATTTAAGCGCACATCCATGGATTTACATGCTCACAGACTTCCTTGAATCGCTGTGCGTGGGTTTCGTTGCGATTTTCGCACTTGCGCTGCGATTCGCACGCTTTCGCACGCTTGCGCGGAAATTTTCAGCACACATTAATTCCATGAATCAGCCTGTCAATCTCTAAGGCCAAGTGCTGAGTCCTGCATTACCTCATATTATTATGGGCCAATTTAATGTAGTCTTATAGTGCTTCATCAGGCACTGGTATGGTTTCAGTAGCTTGTTTATTTATTGGCCACTGTATTTGCAAAAAATATCCCTACATTATTGGATCCTAATTGTGGCTTATGTTACCTCATCAGACACTTGATGCTAGTCCAGTGTCTTATCTGCTGTTGGTTACCGTATTGGCTAAAGAAAAACCTTCCTGATATTACTTCGGTACCTGCCCTTCTCTTATCCATCTAAATTCCATCTGCTTGGCCTAAATCGCCCTTTGGACTAGAGAATGGACTCTTTTCAAACTGGGTATTTACTGACCATACGTCACCAAATTGCAACATTTTGGGCCTTTCAGTTACTGAAAGTAAAACAAGGTGCCTTCTATGTGCCTGTTAGGCCTTTCTCCATGAATCCAACCTTAATATATGTATCAAACTAATATTTTGAAAAGGCAATCTCTTTCTAAGCGCGTAGTAAAGTGTATTTATCTGTGTGAATTGAATGCATAGCTACTTGAGGCAGTGTGTTGGCACTATAATAATGATATATGTATCTGCAGTGAATGCAGAGCTACCTGTGGCTCTTCAGTAATGTACCTATAGTAAAAGTTTAACTTAGTATATTACTATATTTTAACCCTACTGCTCTAAACTTGCTCTTGCCAATTTATATATGAGATACATGCATGCATTCCATGCAGTGTGTAACATGTTTGCTCCACAAAACTCTAATCACCTAGTTGTCTTCATGTAGCCCTGTTTCTGGTCATATGCTGAATGTTTCAAACCTTATTTCTACCCCAGAAAAAACTAAATACTTGGCATGAGGGTCGTCTGGACATGGAAGTTATTGCCCCAAGACAGTGATGTGCGTGTTGCTAGGGTGGATCAGGCCTCCTGTTCTTCCGGTTCATATGATTTGAAATAATCCTATCCAGGGCCTTGGAGGGTGGGCCGAAATATTGCGGGAGGTTGGCAAGCGGTGGGAAAAGAAATGGGTGAAAAACGACATGCAGATTGCACTCAAAAATGAAAAGAATGCTGACAAAATAAATCACACAAACCTTACACAAATAGCCTTCTTTGTGAGGGCAGCACACCGAAGGTCCACTGCGCCAGGATATGCTTTTCCCATAAAATATCAGTTGCATTGACAGGCCCATTAAAAAGCATCACTATAAATTGCCTGACAGCATGTGCATAGGGAGCTTTCCAATGCCCCTTCCCCACATGTGGCCTTAGAACCACACATGCCTAGATATAAGCCGTGCACCCGGCACTTCAGCAAACACCAGGGGACTCCCTGGGTGTCCCGCGCACCTGCAGCCAGTCTATCCTCCAGGGACTTCCGAGTTTGGAACTGGAGACCAAGGAGTTGAGGTGCAAAGCGTCCTGTGCAGTCCACACCCAGGTTTGTTTGACAAGAATAGTTTACGTCCGACTAGAAAAATAAAAAAGCAGATATCATTCCTAATATTCTTATCTATTAACACTCCTTTTTGCAGCTCTTTAATACATTGAGAAAAATGCATTATTCAAAAGTATATATTTATTTACATTAACATTAACCATCATATATATATTTCAATTCCTCAGTAAATTGGCAGTACAACTAAATCAAAACAGCAGCACATTTAACATCAACATAAAATACTTCATGTCATCTTTTCATTGATAACATAATTTACATTCATTCTGGCTATTCGTTAAACATAAATATAAGATATCAGATATTAGTCGAGCAATCAGCAGGTATACATGAAGTATCAACAGGTGGATTCAACATTACTGATGCCACTTATGCCACTTGCCAAACATTATAAAGTGCGAGAATCAACACTTTGTAGGATGTTTTTAAAAATAAATTCCAAAAGTGGACAGTTGCAACCGAGTCAAAATGAAGGTAGTAACGATGACATCTACTTCTGTTCATTTGTGGGCATCCAGTAAGAACATTTCTAACTGTCTCCAGGCTACAATTTATTCCACACATGCTGCACATACGTTGGGCTTGTGCAAATTTCCATTGAGAACCATAGGTGGCTCTCACAGGCAGAAGATTAAGGCGCATAAGTAACCGGAATCTGCGCACTTTAAGATTTGGACATCTGATTAAGTATAACTGGGGGCAGAGATACTTATGATGAATACCATCCCAGTACTTATAATTGCACAATCCAATTAGATGTATAAAGTTATTCTCCCAGTTTCTCAGCCATGCTTTGTTTTCAAAGGCCCTTTTGATGGCTTTAAATCTACCATGCTTGGATCGCGCCAAGGTCCAATTCAGATCAACATAGGATGAAATACACAATGCGTCATAGGTATTACTTGCACCATTGTTAGAATTGAATACCATTACATCCTTCCCAATAATTCTAAGCAATTGGCTGGTTGGATGACTCAATGTTTTCAAGGGCAATAAGGCTTCCTGGCATTGGATCATTGCTTTTAATTATGTCAAGCCCAACTTTGCTCTTATATATTGTATTGGGCATGTCGGAGGCAGGCTCAATGTAGTCCGCCAGAAGAAACTTTCTATCTTGTCCAACCAGGAAAAATGTCCAAGAGTAAGAGCTGCAAAGCCATAGAACACGACCAGAACAAACCATTGATAACATAGGAGCATTATTATTTTTTTTAATTTAAAATGATATAGTTTCTTAGAAACTTTTCATTTAACAAACATTTCAGATTAATTTGTTACATTACTTAATTCAGTTTCAATTCATTAAGTTAGATTTAATACATTTTGTAGGAACTGTACAATTGTGAAGATTAATTTCTTCTCATGTCCGTTCATGATTTTTCTCCATCTCTCTTCCGTAACCATTTCAGTTGCTGATATTTTAAAGAATTATCCAAATCTCTGTCTTTTTTCATTTAGTTCTGGACAGATCATTGTCAAGTGATAAATTGTTTCACGTTCATTTGTCTTGCAAAACCTACAACACACTTCTTTTATGTCCAGTTTTCTTGTCTCAACTAAGTATTCTCTAGTGGGGAGAATATTGAGTCTCATTCTCATATATGTTGCTCTTACTCCTGGGTCTGGAAAACATGTCAGATAT
Organism: Ambystoma mexicanum; assembly: GCF_040938575.1. Taxonomy (NCBI): domain Eukaryota; kingdom Metazoa; phylum Chordata; class Amphibia; order Caudata; family Ambystomatidae; genus Ambystoma; species Ambystoma mexicanum. Next base: position 577,818,367 of record NC_090925.1, read on the forward strand.
AACGGTATCCTGTTTATGGATCGGCTTTCCATCAGACAAGTGATGTTTCTGGAATACCTTGTTATCTCTCTTCACTTTCTTATCCACTCACTCCTCATTATTTTTTTTTTTGCATTTTGAGGTCATTCTACAAGTGTTTCTATTGTGATGTCTTCAGCTTCCATGAAGTGGAGTAGCCCTTTTTTCCATGATTTTAAGACAGAATTATTAATTGCTGTTTCTTGTTCTCTTAGAATGTCAATTGCAGGTATTCTGTCTTTTGAAATCATTTTGTGTAGAATATCTAGTTGTTTCCATTTGACTATGGATGCCATGGACTGAGTTGCAATTTTGTGGCGTATTCTGACCATTGGATATGAAGCTAGAAGTCGCAGTATCTTTCTCCAGAAGGTACCCTCTAGTCTTACCCACATGATTTCTTGTGTATGTAGCATTGCCTCGCTTCCATATGTGATCAAAGGTAAGACTTTTTGTTTGTAAGATGCAAGAATGCGTTTCATTGAAAATGTTCCATATTTTCATTGTATTATACAACCTTGTCTTGCTAATGTTTGCGTCTTTGCCTCCAGATTTATTAACCATTGTTTCTCCGATAGTGACTGGTTGATGATTATTCCCAAATATTTATATGTGTTGACTTCATCAAGTTTATTTCCATCGATTGATTATATTCAAAGGTTTTACTTTCTGAAATGGAAGTTTTATCAGGGGCATCACTTTTGTCTTTTCACTTTTTATCCTGAGTTCATTTTTATTCATATATACACTCAGAATTTGTAGGTTTTTCTGTAAACCCGCCGTTGTCTTATCCATTAATATAATGTCACCCGCAGATAGCATTATTGGGATTGGGATTGAGTTTATTTTTGGCGGGTTCAGTGTTTCATTTTTAGTTCCTTCTTCTTTATCTGCAGTGTATAAATTGTACAATGTGGCTGCCAGAGGACATCCCTATTTCAAACCATTGCTAGTTTCAATTTTTGATATGGTATTGCCATTTTTTGTCATTCTTACTGTTATCGTGGTATTTGTATACAGTTGTTTGATTGGATCCACTAATTTCACCGGGCACTGCCATGTTCTTAGTTTCCTCCATTGCTTTTGTCTGGGTATTGAGTCGAAGGCCATATGGAGGTCTACAAAGTTAGTTTTCTTTTTGAATGCTTCTTGTTTCATTAAGTTTAACAGCAATAGATTCAAATTTGTTCCTATGTTTGTGGTAAAGGCTGTTTGCCTTACCACAAATCGGTTATTTTCTGTAGCCCATTTTTTTAGTCTTTTTGCAAGAGTGATGCAAGTAATTTACCTAAGGGGTCCAATAGCGCTATTGGTCTGAAATTCCGAGGGTCTTCTCTTGGGCCTTGTTTGCATTCCCTTTAATGCATAGCCTGCATTTTGGGAAACAAATTTACGTACCAATAACGTAATTTGCCTAGTGCGTTGAATCCTGCTATCAATCAAAGGTTGGTAACCAAGTTTACAATCCATTTCCACTCGTAGATATTTATAAATGTTAACATTGTCAATTGTATCCCAACTAATTTTCATAGCAAGCCTATAAATCTTTCTGGAGGATACAAGCGTGGATTTGGTCTTTTTCAGATTCACAATCATGTCATGCTGGCGGCGAAGTGACCCAGTTCTTCCAGCATGTCTTTCATGCCCGTGATAGTATGATCAACCACAACAAGGTCATCAGCATACAATAAGGCAGAGACCCTTGTTGTGGCAAATCTAGCTCGGATGTGTGCATACTTTGAATGGATGACTGCCAATAGACATCCCTGTCTTACACCCCTGTTGATCATCATCAGTCTAGACAATCGACCATAGTTATCCAGACGCGCGCTAGAGCTGTGTTATTTCCGATGGAGCTTTACAAGGATCTCAAGTAGCCAGGTAGGGCACTGGAGGTCATGCAGAATCACCCACAATTTATTGTGATTTACCCTATCAAATGCACAGGAAAAATCAACAAAGGTTACATAGATGGAAGGGCTAGATTGCTGTTTAGCCCTATTCATGATGGCATCAAGGATTCTGATACTAGTACGGATAGAGTATCTGGCTAGCATCAGACCATACTTGGAGGTGGGCCAGTACAATGGCAGCAAAGATTTTACTGCTCGGATTAAGGAGTGAAAGTATGCGATTGTTCTCTGGTAGTGTACGAGAGCCTGCCTTAAACACTGGTATAATGATGTCCAGGACCATGGAATGCATTTTTCATAACATACTGTCACGGTGCTTGCCCCCAGACATCAGGAGCAGACCAGCCTGCCCCATGTACCGGCACCTATGGGGACCTTTAAGGTCCCAAAAAGTTGCCTCAAGTCTTCCTGGACTCTGTCCTGGCACCGTTGGCGCCAGGCTCATAATGTTCTTTCAAGTAAGGCAGGTTGCAGGGGAAGAGGACTCACATTCAGCCCATTCGGGGCATGCTGGAGGGACTACTTCACTTGGGACTACTTGTATGAGGCTATATAAACCACACCCTAAGAACAGAACACACTTTGCGTTATTCTGCACTCCTGCAGCATAACGCTCACCGTGTCTGCTAGCTTCAGTCAACCAGGCCTTCAGCCACACCCGTCCTGAATTTCACGAACCATCGCCTGTGGAGAAAGAAAGGAAGAGAGAGAGAAAACAAGAACAAGATAGCAGTTAAGTTCTTACCTGACGCTCCATCTTCAGTCGCTCTGGAGCTGCCGCATCTGCCGAACAGTAAAGAAACATCAGGTTAGCCGCGCAGAGGTAAAAGGCCACATTAAAGACATTTCAACATTACACCAGTGCTAATACTCACCCGAAGGCTGCACACTCTTGCGATCCATCGAGACACCATCACGCAATCGCCGCTTCAGAGTCACCGCACCTGCAGAACAGAAAAGGAACAGCAGGTTAGTCGCGCAGAGGGACAAATACTATATTTTAGACATTTTCACTTTGCGCTAGAGTTGAAACTCACTTCTGGAATTCTGCTCATCATTGTGGAGAAGGAGACACTCTTCACCGGGAGCATCGAAAAACGCATCTGCAACAAAACAAGCATAGTAGTGAGGATTTTGGAAACTTGAACTCTAAGCAAACTATACCAAGGAACTATTGGCATAAAGACTTACCTACAGAATCACAGTTGTTCAGGACTCTACAGCAACCCGCAGTATCAGTGATGTAACTAGATCCTATAAACAGCAACATACCCCTGCATACAGTCTCAGGACGGAGAGTCTGCCATTCATAACTCTAAGGTGAGATATAGTAGAGGGGTGGACAAGGAGGTCGGGAAGGTGGGAGCCGGTCCTCCTCCTTATGGCTAGTTAATTTTTCGTTTCAACATTCCAGGCAAGTCTTCATTTGTGATGGAAGGGTAAACAGAGGGGGCACGTGCAGCCATTCACCACTCCGCTTCATGTGATGCTGGTGGAGACAGTCGCCGCCCAGCTTCGTTCGCCGCCCCTGTGGAGACCAGGTGAGCGTAACACATACCTTGTTGTATAGGTTCATCAAAACAAGGGCCCAGCTGAGGGGATTATCTTTCACAACAACAGAAGCAAGGCCATTAGGTCCAGGAGCTCTTGAACTACTAGATTTTGTGATTATATTGATGATCTCTCTTCTGCTGAATCTCAAAGGCCAAGGTTCAGAAGTCTGAATAACAAAATCATCTGTATCCTTAATGTACATATTCTTAGTGAGGTATTATATATATTTCGAAAAGAGGCATATTAATGTTCACAAATTCAGCTTTTTCGAAATGGGGTACATTATCTCACTGGTAGTTTCTCAAACATGGTGGCATACTGAATTATCGTCCTACTACATTACAACCAGGGATGTCATTTCGGGGTCGCCAGCGGTTGCAGCTGCAACGCCTGAGGTCTCCCTTGCTACCCCTGTGGTCTCGCCTCCTACCCCTAAAAAACAACTTTTTTTTTTTTGTTTTAATGTAAGCCCATGGACTGTAACCAGCACCATGTGGCTCTTTGTTTCTGGAGTGGCTGGCTTTCTTGTTCAGGACTCTTAACAAAATACAGGGGGTTCCACAAATGTAATACTTTGAGCAGTGACCTAAATAAGAAAGAATAAAAATAACAAATGATTTGTATTTCTGGAATTCTATAAAATAGTTGTTAAACTCATTAAAGGTTTATTTCAGGGGTGAGTCACTGATTTAGTCGGTTCTTAAACACCTCAACATAGCCTTTCATCCTTCGGAGGTCGATAAATGAGTACCAACATAGGTTGGGTGATATTGTACGTATAGTTGTTCTATATAAAGCGCTTAAGCGTAAGTGCTACATAATAACACAAAATTATCATTTGGCCTTGGACTTCTACTTGCATTCACAGTAATTTGGGAATATGGCATACACACACTGAAATTAAGGACACATACGGTGATTCATTCTTGTATGAAATGTATATCACATCATAGTGACCATAACCATATTTTTCGTAGTGTACTTAGGAACAATGGTATGTGATGCCACTTCCTGTTTTGTCAAAGGTTGAAAGGTTGTGTTCCATTGCTTCTCGTGATGTCACTTCGGGGTGGGGTCAAATGACAGCACTTCCTGTGATGTCATCATAGGTTAAAGGTTGTGTGCTCCCACTTCGGCTAGCCCTGGCATTTTGATGAAATGACATGCCTGATTACGACTTTCCCAAACATCAGCAAACAGGTGAGAATAGCCACAAAAATTGAAGCAAAGTCAAACTTTGGTCTGTGCGAAAAACGAATGTGCGAAAAACGAAATGTAAGGAAATAACAGAAGCAAGAGGACGTTTAAAATGTTTAGAAACCAGCAGTGAACAGCGAGGACGTGTGGGGATGTGTGCCACTGTCATTATGGAATCATTTGGCGCACGCGCTGCATTGAGTTTACGTTGCTTTCAATGCCCTGCAATGGAGGGCGCTGCCATTAGTACGAATGTCAGGGTCCCAAGCATTCGAAGAGTCGCTGGCTTGGCAAGAGTACATTTAGCTGAATAAAACCAACAAAGAAAGCAAATACTTCAATAGAAGCGAAACCAATGTGCAGCCGTCTCTCGCTTTCATACGCGAGTTACAAAGGGTATTGAAATACATTGGAGACGTGTAACTCTCCACCCATACGCCCCATTCTAGAGTGAGGGCGTGATCGTGAAACGTGACCTCGCAATTCTGTTCAATGTGCTTTTAATAAAAGCACGGCATCCGTGTAAAGATACTGGACAGATGCGGTGCACCTCCCCACCCAAGCCTGTTTGTTTCCACTTGAGACAGATGTTTTGTGCGACGGAAATTATAGTCGAACTTTATTACTATTCCACCCGAGTGCCACACGCCTACCTAAATGGCACATAGATTTGCTGCCACTCTGTCCTATTGGTATTCCGTTTGGGCGGTCGCACGATGTCTATAAAAAAAAAAAAAAAAAGAAATGTCAGCCGGAAGGTGTTTTCATCTCGTGTTTATTAATTAGAAGCGATTCGGGAGTTGGAATGAGATTCTCCTAAGGCCGGTTTTCATACATGAGTCACAGTGGCTTAAGCATAGATGAGTCATCGAGGACATTTTAGAAAACGGGAAAAAACAGCTATCGGGGTTTCATAAAGTATTGCATAGGCAAGACTACTGATTAATTTCCTTGAGCAGAAATCAATATCTATATATCCCAGGTGTGTTTAAGTTGCACGACCCTCCTAGCACATAATGCTCATTTCTCCTCACTCGTTTACCCCCCACACAATTGACTTGTCCGTTATTATGAAGATTGTTGGACAGTTTAACAATGTTCCTCACAATTAATAAAAAAATGTCCTTGTAAACTCTACATGTTCTGTACTATTGTTATCCCACATCTCAAATGCTACAGCTCCTCTATTCAATCTATATATTATGGTCCATTATGATAAGATTCAGAAATCCACTGAGGTTCCACACAGCGAAGCCTCCACTTGTAATTGACTTATCTTGGCTTGCTCATGGAAAAAGGCCATTTCATTCTAGAAGCTACCATAATGAACGATGACGCACACCAGGCTCACACCAGGACAGGGAAGAGTGAAGGGGAAGTCACGATTGCTATCAGTCACTTCTTTTTTTATTGAATACTATTTCTCCTGGAGTAGCTTCCAGCTGCTCTTTATAACTTTTTTCTGAATTGGCCCCTACATTTTTGCTTCTTCTTTTTTTTTTTTTATATGGAGACAAACTGGACCTTGTTACCCTTAATTATCAGCATGGCCATAATGGCACAGGCGGAACAAAAATCTGTAAAATATCCATGAGTTCTCCCGGGTCAAACTTAGGAAGTTTTTCTGGAGTATTGACGTATGAGGTTCCATTGCGTTCTACCCGCGGCTATATAAAGGCAGACGAGGAGCAATTTGCGACAGTCTATGTTCGGCATATGAAGAGGCTGTAGCAGCTCAGGCTGGCTAGGGAAGGGATTGGTAGGATAGTTTGATTCAAGTAGAACTAATTTGATAATTGGGCCTAGGTAGCTTTATGGAATTGGATTGGATTTATTTGGGGGGAGGGAGATTTTGGAGCATATGACTTGTGGCTGGGTGGGGCGTGTGAGTTGTAGGTGTAGGTGCAGTACAACCCACGTGCATTTTTTAAGTGTGGGAGAAGGACAAAGTTCTGAGAACCACACATGCATTTCCAAGGCAGAGGGGAAAACCAATGCACTGAGAATCCTATGTATCTTTACTAGATGGAGGAGAAGGCCAAAGCACTACAAACACACGTGGATTTATTAGGATTAGGGCACAATGAGAACCCTACGTACACATTGTAGGGGGAGGATAAGGCAAACAACTGGGAAAGCCATATGCATTTGATAGGTATAGGAGAAGGCCAACACAATGAGATTTCCAAGTGAATTTTGTAAGCAGAAAAGAAAACGGCATACAAACTGAGAACTCCCATGCATTGACTAAATGTAGGAGAAACCCAAATCACTGAGAACCAAACATGCATTTTGTAACCAGAGAAGAAGGCCAAAGCACTGAGAAGCCCATGTGTATTCTATAGGCATAGGAGAAGTCCAAAGAACTGAGAACCCATGTGCACTTTGTAGGCATCAGAGAAGGCCAAAACACAGAGAACAACTTGAGCATGTAGGACACGTAGGACAGGACTACGTCACTGAGATATATATTTTGTAGGTGGAGGGGAAAGCTAAAGTATTGAGAAGCCCACATGAATTTACAAGGTGAAGGAACATTAGAGAAATCCTTATGCATTTACTAGGATTGGGTAAAGGCCAAAGTACTGAGAACCCAGTGCCCATTTTATATACATATGAGAAGGCTCAAGTACCAATGTTCCAATGTGCATTTATTACATGGAAGTGTGCATTAATTTCAACTATTGCAGGATCCAAGCATGGTTGGAGAATGGGTAGGAGTCTTCAATAATGTAGCTCGCAGGTGTGTTTGACCTGCTACAATAGCAGCTGTTTGCATTAGAGAAGCCCAGAACATACATATATTTCTGCACCAATCACACAAGTAAATCAATGGCTGCAGATCTCTCCCTCTACACAGAACAGTGACATATGTCTTCAACGAATCTGGTGCATCACGAAGAAATATAATTCTGTGTTCAGCAGCTTTGGAGATTTGGACTTGTATCAGATACCAAAGGATGGAGTTAAAGTGAGAGGAAGATGAACCGCGGCTAACCATGTTGCAAGTGGAAGATACCACATCAGCCCAGCACAAATGGGAGCTTTTTAGAGATCAGGAGCATGGATGGGCGAAAAAAAGGGGGTTTCTCAAAATGTACCATCTCTGATTTCCTTGTAAACAGATGACAATGAAGACCATGAACACAATTGTGCTGCATCTCCATTTTTAAGTTCAAGTCTCAGACACCACTAATTTGACAATATCACAGATAGCAGGGAAGACCACTAGACAGAAGAAGAGGGTGCAGGCTTTGACACACCCGTGACATTGTCAAGTGCGAGCCCTGTATGCATTAACCAAGCTTCAGGCATTCCCCATGCACCAATGTACATTATTTTCCAGAAATTGTATACAAAAGAAATGCTAGCGTAGTACAACTTTGCAGTCAGTCTCAACATTACAGGCATTGAGTAAACAGCACCAGCACACCAACAATTGAAATGTACACCATGCAAATTTCAAGAAGGAGGAGATGATGTGGGCCCTTCTCAGTCATTAAAAGGAACAGAAGTGTGGGATCATTTTACTTTAGAAAAGCAACAAGTTCAACTCAAAAACTGCAGTGCCTTTTGAGGGATGCTGGGTACCCACTTGGTCACCTCTTTCCTGCAGGCCCACATGATATGCTTTGCTTGGCAAAAGAAAATGGGAAAAGGCAGCCTCCTTTCCATTCCTCAGCTGTAGGCAATGTGCATATTAGCACTTCTATCTCACTTCACAACACCGGAGAATATTTCTGATTCAAAGGTTTGTATAAGCCCTGTCTGAACAAAATCTGTGCCTGGATATCCCACGGAATGCAGACAATGGGCCTCATTACACGGACGGTGGTAATCATGGCGCTGTTAGCGCCATGGTTGCCGCCGGTATTTTAATGAGTCCGCCATGGTGAATGGCGGAATTGCAGCCCTATTCCAATGTTTGTGGGGGCGGTAATTCCCCATTCACCATGGCCCTTCCCCAATCCCATTTTTGCCCCGCAGGGCTCAATGGGAATGGGGAAGGCGGTAATTACAGTACGGCAAATTGCGGTACCGTAATTACCTCCTAGGTCCCTTTGCGGGTCCGTCCTTAATGGCTGGTAAAACCAGCCGTTAGGGTAGGGTCCCACAAAGCGACCTCGTAGTAAGGCGGTAAGGGTCTACCGGCACTGGTACCCTTACCGGTACCGGTAAACCCTTACCGCCGTCCATGTTATGAGGCCCAATGTCTTCTTAGGAATGCAAACATGTAACAAAATATCAAATAAAACATGAAATGCTCTGCCTATTCAATGGAAACTTGCTTGTAATGTTGCCAATAGATGTACTGCCCTATTCCCTCGTGGAAAGCCATGAATTCAAATGGCTCCAGAGTCTTGTGGAATCGAGATGGTAAATTCTGAGTAAACCCTACATCACTCAAACTTCAGTACCACAATTCTATGACCATGTCGCTAAAGCAGTGGAATGGCACAGGACCAATGTGTGGATAAGAAATTCCATCTAACACTGGACATCTGGGCCAGAGTTCAAGACACCAATGTCATGGTCATCGTCAAACACTAAGCAACCTTCCCTATATCTTTAGTCAGCAAAGCACAGAACGTCAACTGTAATCGAATGTCATCTGGGAGGGTCTTAAAGCTTGAGCTTTTTTTTATTTTTAATAGTAAAAAGATGCTGGTAATTCTTTCAAAATCAGATCTGCTAATCAACTCTCACGTTTATAATGTTCCTGGTCAAAAGGCATTTTGCACACATATAAATCTGCAGAGACAGTCAACAGACACCTACAGCAGTTGTCCTGAGTTTTGAAAACACAGCATTTACAGAATAATATGTTTTCCTTCAAACTGCATGCTGAACCCAAGGTTTTAACAGTCATGGACTGTCTTTAACCTTGGGCACACTTGACATAAATTCTATGTAATTATGTCCCTGTAGGGCTTGGCAGCACTTTGAACAATAAATACATATAAGCCATGTCGGGTACGACATGGTTACTCATGGAAATTTAAAATTATATTGGTCAAACCGTTTGAAGTACTTTTTTAGTCAACTTGGTTTCTAGTGACTCATTAAACTGACATTGCATTTGTGAATTTGATTTGTTTGACCAAAAACAAACCATTTGTGCTCAGCCTAGAAGTCCCTCTTGTTCTCTATGGGAAAGACCTATCACCTTCCCCAGAGGACAGGAAGTAGGATACCTGTGCTTCAAAGGTTAGCCCTAAAAGTTCAATGGGAAGGTCTAAACAGGTTGGTAATAAATAAAGATTATACTGCTAGATGAGATGGCAAGTGTGGGCCAGAAGAACTGTGCCAACTTTAGCCATCCCTACAGTGCCCAGAATATGTTAGGATACCTGCAGTCACACCACCCTCTCCAACCAGGTAACAATTTCAATGATATTTCTATGATACACAACCCTTCACAGACTGGAGCATTTGTGAGAACACTGCAATGCAGTGATGACTATTGTAATAGCCAAAGCCAGCAACTGGATGATGATTACGTAACAACTACACAGTGGAAAATGTGGGACATTGTTTGTTCTTTGCTGCAGCCATTTGAATAGGCTACAACATGGGTTTGCCTCTATGCTACATCATTCAGAGAGCTGCTAATACTGATATAGCTGTTGAAATTAGAACTATCCAAAATATTACTTTATCATGAACTGTCCCATGATGTAGAATCAGGACAACCAGTAATGAATATGCTCTGCAGCTTCCAACAGGATCCCATGATTGGCATCTTTTCTTAGGTTAGAATTTAAATCCAAGTTGCTAACTTTTGAACAACATGTGCCTGAGGATGATAAAAAAAGAAGTGGGCTGTCATTCACAAGAGGACATGCTAGACATGTGTATGGATGCACTAAATATACATTTAAAATCCTTGCTGAAACAAGATGAGAGAGCCAAAGGTCTCCAATCTAAAAAAACAGCGAGGGACACCACAATTGCAAACATGTTTATCGAACATTGCACATATATTTTCCACAACTCCTGACATCAGCTCAGATGACACCAAGGTGAGATTCTGGAGACTGGAAACATGTAATTGGCTGTAGGAAAGACTCCTCCCTAAGGCAAACTTGCTATAGCTATACGCATCGGTGTCCCGAAGAAAAGTCTTTGTGCACACTACTGATTAGATGGTTGACGCCATTGTTATCAACATATACACATTGTGTAGCGATGTTGATGTGCTGCAATTATGACTTGGTAAGTGGACAGCATGGTCATCTGTGATTGTTCAATTACAAATGGAAATCCTAAGCTTTCCCACTGCTAGTGTGCAGTGTGTATCTATTTTAAAACTTCTAGGGCTATTTTCTCAGACCACAGGACATTTTTCAATGTGACATCTGTGAGGGAGGTTATTATTGTAAGATAAATTAGACTACTATAACAGAAGACTACAGTAATAGGAAACAGCAGGCCCATCCCCATCACTCAGAGGGCCACACAACACATTCCTCAGATGAATATTAGTGTACAAGCCAGCTACAGATACGATGAAGTACCATGAGGAAACATTTGTTTTTCCCTTCATCCTCAATGAATCTGACTCTCCCGACCAGTGGGGCCAATCTCTGAGTCTTAGTATATGTGACGAATCAACTTCTGATGCATAAGTGGTCCAGGGATGAATATCGGTTTCTAAACCATCAGTCAAACCAACACCTCTAGTACACCAGAAGGGATCCAAACAGATTGGAATACAAGTCAATTATAAGACCTGCTTGTCCAATTTTTGGTAACGTGGATGGAATGGTAGGCTTATATCTGCAAAATTGTGGCTCGTAGGTTAGTTGCAACAGAGCGAAAATATAATTATTACCCAATGATAAAAGGAGGTGTCTAGTCAAGGCTGTATAAACATATCTACTTTATTATTACTACAACAGACTACATTTCTAGCACACTACAAATACGACCCATACTGTAAAGGAACACGGAGGACAGACAGTTTCATGAAGGAAAGGGATGGATTCTTGATACTGACAGGTGGGTAGTTTGGCAGATCTGAAATGCTGGTCAAGGTGGCTTGGATGGCTCTTGTGACTGCGGCGTGACAACAGTCAGCGGTGCAGCCGGATGAGGTTCGAGGACTAGACTGTCTAGAAAATGTCCTTAAACGATGGATGATGGATGATGCTTGTGTGTGACTCCTCCTAGCTTCTTCACAGGCCTCATGTCCTTTCAAGGCGGATGGCTCAAAACTCAGGAGATGGTTTGCAGGCGTTAGGCAGAATCATATGCAGTACCCTTTGGCAACACCACATACAATTAAGACTACAAGCAACAGTATAAATTCACCTTTGGTTCAAGCCCGTACTACACAGTAAAGTGATAGCGATGGCTGAGTAGCCAGACTTAGCTCAAGAGTAAAGTGAGCAATATCATAAGTTACACAAAGGTCAACAATTTACTATGGTTCAAACATACACTGACTCAAGGTTTCTGAGTAAAAGAATAAACATGAATTTACACATCGTTTATCAACCAGTTCACTAAGTAAAGCACCAGAATAATCACACTCTTAATATAAAACACAACACCTGATGAATTCTGGACAAGTTAAGCTCAAAATGAAGTGTGGGCAAAATGACACTACAGCTATTTAAAAGGGAGGGGAAGACAAGAGTATACAAAATTAAGCAGCACCAACAGGTAAGTAGGCAGGGCAATCTAGAAAAGGCTTGCTACAATGAGGATTCAAATCAATAGGCCTGGGCCAATGTCAATGGTTCAGAGTCTTTGCAGAGGATCACACAGTTCAGAGTAGTTTGCGGTTAAGTCTTTGCCAAGAGATCGAAATGAAGTTGGTCGGAAGAAAAGTTACTTAAAAGAGTAGAGAAGGACAAACCCTCGGATTGACAAAAGATTTTAAACACTTTCACCGCGGTCGGACGGAACGAACACCCGGGTTTGAACAGTACCTTAAATGAAGAAGAAGGCTGTAGTTGAGGCAGAAGTTCCTGGTAGATCCTGCAGGCTCACGGTTCCTGAAGTGACTGTCAGACTGATACGAAGTAGGAAGACTGGAGGGTCCTGCACTGCCCAGGGAAGAAACCAGCAGCAGAGCAAAGCAACAAATAAAAGGTGTGCTCCTTAAAACCCAAACAGGGTTAGAGCCTCCTGGCTATACACTTTACTGCAGTGATGCACAGCAAATTCGACCAGGGGAGGGAGGCCTTGCTTGGTGTTTGACGAACTGGTTGGCCCCACCAGATCAATGGAAGAAGATTCCTTGCAGATCTTCTCTGTCATCGAAGTTTGGAGATTCGAACCGCAGCAGGGCTTCACCGGGAGGTTCACTCGTGGTAGTGGTCCTCTTCTTTCAGCTTCTCTTCGGTTCTCTCGATCCAGTGGCGACTCTGCCTTCCTAGTCCCAGAGACCTGCTTTTTATGCAGTTTTCCCCCATTCACACAGCCTGGCAATCAATCACACAGCAGGGTGGCTGTCCTGGCGGGACAGTCACCACAGCCAATCATACAGAGTGCGACATGGGTCTCCAAGGAGACCCTGTGCAGGGAGTCTCAAACCCCTCCCTCACATCCTGTCCCCCTCAGACATTCAGACGCCTATGGAGGGCTTCTGTGCAGAAGTCTGCCAAAGGATGGCGAACAAAGGAACCAAACCTGGATTGTCACGCAGAGAAAAACATGAGAAAGACCTTTACAAAATGAAATGTTGATAAAACCCACCCAAAACCAAATAAAAGTAAATGGGGTCCAGCGGGCTTAAGTTTGAGGCTACCAACTTAGCCTAAAACAGTACCAAGGCTATTTAAATACACCGCCTTAGGAAAAATATGGTAGATACCACTGCCACCAGCCAAATCTTAAAGAAAGGGGAATGAAATAATGTTCCATGAGAGACACATGAAAAAGGGATAAATATTAACCTTTCCAGTACTCTATCTAAGATATGTTGTACTGAGTCTGTGAATTTAAAAAGCTAATAAAGTCAATGGTAACTTTACATGTTCTGGGAGACAGTAGTCAGTCCCAGAATATGGAGTTTTTGAGTGGGAAGTCTGAAAAAGACAACCCTGTGTCACTGCACTAAAGGTGCTGTGTAACACACAGTAAAAAGATCATGCCGATGAAGTAGGTGAAGCTCCACAGTCTATGAGCACAAAAATGTTAAACACACACAGCAAAACACATGTAAGAGTGGGAAAAAAGGCTCACTCTCTTACCAGGTGAAAAAAAAAATCCTAGAAATCCAGCAAAGCTGCTGAGGGACTCAGTAGGTAAGGGACATTAGACATTCTGGAGAATTCTCCCTAACAGCAGGCAGCAGCCTTGTCCTTAGATTAGATACTCTCCAGCACTTCTCACCTAGGAAGCTTGCTGGCAGAACCTAGCATGGCACGCTGTGTGTTGGCTGGGTACTGGTTCTGGAGCTGCTGGACGGATCCAAATGAGTCTTCTTCTTACTCCTTTTGAATTCTTCAGATGATCTTCTAAGTGAGGGGTTCAGCCCTCTTTTAAAGCACAAATGGGCCCCAATGATAGGAGCAGGCTAAGCCTACCTTTAGGAAGCAATCCTGGGTCCCCACCAACAATTTTCTGTTATGCATGAGGTCAGGAGGAGAGTGCTCTGCAACAGCACAGACAAGGGGATGACAACATATACCTAACTCCCACCCATCTCCATGTCTGGTGTAGATCTAAGTGTCTCTCTGGTCACTGAGCCCTCTGTGACTCTTGATTAAAGTGCGGGTTCCCTTGAAGTCTGTGCTGGGAGCAGACTTCCTGTCTCCCCAAACCACATACTTCTCCGGTCAGAAAGGGATCAACTCTGCAGGGGTTTGCCTACGGTAAATACTGGACCCAGACATGCATTTCACTTCATACAGACGGGTGGACCTAGCTTCAAGTTGGCACATTGCATACCAAAGGGGTGTTAGCCCTGCCTTTCAGGCTTGCTTCAATGATCTCTCATTAGTATGCACTGCCACTAGCCGGAGGACAAAAGTAATGCAGATCCATGGAGCCTTTGATATTTGAATTAGGCTGCTCATGGCTAGAGGAAGGAGTGCCTTCCCCCTTCTGGAGATGCTTTGATGTACCCTGGGATGTCACATTCCAGCTGAATATGACAGGGGAAGACAACACCTGTAGGTCTTCCGAGAGTACATGTGACTAATTATTTTGTGCGGAAAGCAGATGAAATGGGAGCGGAATGGATGCACACTTTTCTCAGATATTGGTCTCCCAGCATTCATTTTCATTATTAAAAAATCAAAAAAGCCCAGGCGAGCGCACTCTCCCTGTGAGGATGGTCGCATTCCTCACAGTATCGCACTCACAAACAGGAGGTTCTGTGTCAATTTATTTGGCTCTACAAACCAGCGGAGCCATCAATGCTGTTTTTACACTCTCTCAGTGCACCATGTCCAAACCTTTTACTACCACTTAGACAAGGGTAGGTTGTGCAGGTGCATATGCTGCTCCATGTCATCGACCACTAGCTTGTCATCCAATTTACACACACTGGTAGAGGTCAGGGACACCATGCAGTAAGTGTCTGCAGTTCTCATTGCTCTGCTTGTGGTGTAAACGTGTCCTGCTATTCAATGGGGAAACTGGGTCAGCATGTGCTGCGTCAGGAATGGGGTGGCAGTGATATGGCTAGGCACCCCCAGAGTCAGGGCGCAATGGTGCTTGCTCGAACATGAATGTTGATGAACTGGAATATTGTTGCACTAACTGTGTTTACGGTCTGTGGTAATTGTTCCATCAGCAGATCATTGTACTTCAGCCTAAAGTGCATGAACATCCGGATGGTGCTTTGGGTTTCAGTTATAATAGTTGTACTCAAAAGACATTAATCTTCAAAGGAAGGACAAGTTGCAAAAAAGACAGATATAGATGTGAATAAGGAGGGTCATGTCTGGGAGGGAACATGGTTCCCAGAAATAAATTATTCCTGTGCATCTATGGATATTATCCTGATAAGGTAGATGATGCTTCGAAACAAGCTATTTCCGTATGCTAATGCACCTGTTGTGTGCAACCTGAAGATCAAATGTTTGAAAAATGGCAGCTATGACTCCTAATTGCATTCTTCTGAAGCAGATAAAATAAGTGTGGCTGAAGTTGGTATTTTGAGTTTTTATGACAAATCTAACTCTCTGTAGGTCTGTGGAAAAGTAAATCACATATAAGTCATGCCCAGAACTGATTTTCGTCATGCAGGGGTTGGCATAATGAGTATCCTGTATGTCTGCAGTAGCATGACATGGAGAAAACCTGGAAAGCATATACATAATGGCTGATAGGGCTGAGCACACAATAGTAACATGTCAAGAATGAAGGTCACTCCCATGCATACCATAGAGCTTAGATATATTGCAATATGGAGAATCCATGTCAGGCATAATCCCTAGAAGGTTGTGAAGTTTCGAGCCAGAGTCACAGTTCATGGTGCATCCTTTCATATTGAGGTTCCGTGCAATATAGAGAATTATTGTCAGACATGCAACCATGTGAGACCTCTCTTGCTCAGTAAGAGTTGGTCATCAGACACACATGCACAATACAAACCTGCATTGATTTGAGGTTCTTTCCATGAGCATCTTTGTGGTTGTCGATATTGGAAATGGGAGAATTCAAGGCAGGAATGCGACTATGCATTTTGCAGCCTTTAGTACACCGTGGGTTGGTAACATTACAATAAGTAGAGGTCATGATAAGAATATACCTCTAAAGGGTTTATAGTACTCCAATAGGAGGCGTATATGAGATAGCTTTTCACATTTTGGAGGTCACGTCCACAAATATAATCAAAGTTGGTAACATTAATATACGGAAGGTTCTTGGGTAGAATACATTCTGGGAGGCTAGTGTGGTTGGGGGAGAATCAGTCAGATACAAAGCATTTAAGTAGCCACTGGCTGTGATTTCTTAAATGAGTAACCTTTATGCTGATAATATTACAATTTGGATGGGCTGGAAAGGTAGGTACCTCAGAAAGGAGAAAAAGAACGGGGGATAGTCGGTCACATGTCATGCACGCATGATGCAGCCCTTCATTCCTCAGATAAACTCTTTTTTGTGTGAACTTAATGTCACCACAACATCTGTAAAAGCAAAGTATCGCCCATGTGATGTTCATCCACAGTCAGTGTCTATTATTATAATAATAAATATTATTATCATAATTATAATTATTATTGTATTTATTGCATGCTGACCTAGCTTCGAGAAGAAAATGAGAGCTTTACAGAGGAACTCAACAAAACAGATACGTAACAGAGCTCTTTACAGAGTTATACAACAGTACAGATTCAAAACAGAGTGCTTTTCAGAGGTAACAACAGAACAGATATACAGCAGGGTTGGATGCAGATGGGTACAGGGGAGCGGTACAGCTGTACTGGGTGGCAGGGATGGGAGGCACCCAGGGAGGCAGGTGGCACGAGGGGCAATGTGATGGCCTAGCTTTTGAGGTGGATAGATTCCTTTAATAGGTGTGTCTTGAGTACATTTCTGAATTGTAGGTACGTGGGGGCGAGTCTGATGCTGAGGGGGAGAAGGTTCCATAGTCTTGGGGCATAGACAGAAAAGGCTTGTTTACTGGTCCATTCCTTTCTGGCGCAGCAGATTTCAAGTCTGCACATGTCCTGGCTTCTGGTGGTATACTGTCCGCCGGAGATGCTGAGTTTCTCAACAAGATAGCTGTGTGACGTGAGAGCGACTTCCTTATAGATGAGGCAGCAAGACTTGAAGGTGATTTGTGCATGCAGTGGGAGCCAGTGAATATTGGTGAGGGCTGGGGTGATGTGGTTGTATCTGGTAGATCCTTGATGAGGCCTGCAGCCTTGTGTAGGACACTTATCAGGGGCACAAGGCAGGATGACAGGAGTCCTTCGAGGAGTGCATTGTCTCCATCCTGGTGGGATAGGATCAGTGCTTGAAAAGTGGATCTAAAGCTGTCCTGAGGGATGGAGGACTTGACTTTTCCAAGGAGAAAGAACTGATACCAAGCTGTCTGAGTTTTCTTAGCTATGTGTGTCTTGCAGGAGAGGTGTTGGTCGATGTGGAACACAATGGATTTGGTGCAGGAGGTGAGTTCAGGTGTGAAGTCCTCAGAGTTCAAGGTTGATAGCCAGGTCTTGATGTCTGGGTGTTCAGTGTTGTTGGTGAGGAGTAGACATTTTGTCTTGGAGGGGTTGAGCTTTAAGTATGCACTGGACATCCAAGACTGGATCAGCAAGATGCAAGTTCGGAGCCTTTGAATGTCATTGATGGAGTCAATCCTGAGGTATAGCTGTGTGTCTTCAACGTATTGGTGGATGTGGATGTTGTGTGTGGGTAGGAGGGCTCCCAGCAGCTCCATGTACAGACTGAAGATCACTGGGGAATGTCTGGTGACTACCTGCTCCCAGCTTTCTCATAGCCTTCTCAATGTACCATAGCACCGTTCCTGTTGGTGGGATTTATGGATCTCAGAACACACTCACACCCAGAAAAACATTATATCCATTGAAATACATGCACTTTCTGACCCCAGAGGGTGGAGGAAGAAGTTTACTGGTCTTGGTCCTGCTTTACAACATGCAATAATTTCTGGATCACCATTCTATTATAGCTTTACCACCCTAAAGGAAGTTATGCATGCTGAATTTGTTGGGGATGCGCAAATGAATGCAGTGTTCATTAATAGTCATGGAAACATTAGTAGGTCCTGGTACAGTGCATGAAGGGTACTAAAGCAAGGCATAGTCTGCCTCAGGCCATGGTGAAAGTAGCAGCATAGTATGGCAGTGACTTCCAAATCCCTTTCCCAACCATAACCCAGCATGGAAGCCAAAGGTAGAGGACTTCAGGCCTGAAAGATAACATAACATTGTTTTGTGTTGCAGGCCTGCAAAACCAGAAAGAAATGTGAATGGCCAAGCATTGACAGGGCTGAAGCCACCCCCGAAGGACAAGCCCATGGGAGCTGGGCCAGAGGTTTCAAGCTCCCATATGCCTGGTTCAGATTTAGGGCACTAGGACATCCCCTGGAATAATGACTGTCTCTTTTGAACTGCCGGATTCCCAGAAACAAGACCCCTGAATCCTTCGGAGTGTGACTAATTACTGTGGAAGATTCCCAGGAGGTGCTCCCAGGAGTGGCAGCCAGGAAGGGGGAAGCGAGGAGTTAAATATCCCTTAATTTGTACTACGAGGCACAAGAGGTGATGGCAAAACATGTAGCTCTGCGATGGGGAGGTATGTTGGGGTCACCAGTATGTCTGGGATCAAGAGAAGTTCTTATTTATTCTGAAGGGCCAATTTCACCTCAAAAGTATCCCCTGAGCCCATTTTAATGACCAGGTGCATGCCATGTAACAAGGCCCATGGGGAGGGTAACATATATTACATAGCCCGCCAATCAGGTAGTGGGGAACCCAGGTGATGGCGTACAAGACTGCATGTTAGAGTGCACAGATATATTTAGATGTGACCAATTGGTCAAGAGATTATTGGAGACTGGTAGTATGTATATATGTGGTAGCCAATGAAGGTGGTTGTGCAACACTGTATACTGTTTGTGTCACAAGTGACAATAATTTGCTATTTAAGTGCTTGCATTTGTTAAACTAACTCAGAGATTGCTCCATGGCAGTGGGGTTCTACAGCACCATCTGTCACTTTTTTTTCCTTTATGTATACAAAATGCATCTTGTTCTCCTTGCAAAGATGTACACCAAGTCTTTTTCCTTAGAGAATTGTTTTTTCTTGGTTTGTTGTCTGGATGTTTGCCTTACAATGTTTAGATCTCATGAAAATGGGAGTTGTTTTTTCAAAATCTTCATGGTCAGTGTTAGTTTCCTAATAAATTGATTTCCAATCCTGTGATGGGAATGGAGAAAGCACAATAGCCAATCAAGCCACTGTTATATCATTTAAATGTTACTCTTCTGTGCATTATATTGCACAAGACATGAGCATGTGGACATCATAAATCCTTCTTCTTCACGCCTTCATTGGGCAAGCAATTTGTTTCTTTTTTATACAGGGATGTGCTAGTACATCCCTTCAAATAGGGATTTCTTTTGTTATCAATGTTGAGGGTATGTCCAATTTTTACCTATGATTCTTCAATAGAGAGAGAACTTGAGGGGATTATTAGAAGTAATGTCACCTCACAAACTACCCTGGAATACAACATTGGGTTAATATCTCATGATTTATGATAATAAAGGGGGTAACAACATGAGCTATTCCGCCTGCAATACATATTTTCTAGGTTTCTGTCAACAGCTCTATTGCACATAAAGTTAATGAAGATAATACATTGTTAAATTAAATACCTACCTCACATAATAAAGTAATATTTCAAAACTAGGGCTTGCTACATCAAACCATGATTAATACTCATTGTGATTACCTTTCAACACAGAACGATTACAATCATTTTTCTAATACTATGAATGCTGGAAAGATTCACCAAGAAACTCCAATGGGTCCAACACACTGCAGAAAGGATTCTCCTGAGATTAAAGCGAAGAGACCATATCACTCCAGCTCTGAAAAGCCTTCATTGGTTACCAGTAAAAAAAAATGGTGTCCAGTCAATGGACCGAAAATAAAGGATCTAATGACCTTTTGCTTGAATGCAAAAGGATCGAGAAAAAAAAGGGTCGATTTTTTTAAAATGTATTTATATATATGTTTTTTTAGTTTGGGTTGGTAAAAAAAATGTTTTTAATAAAGAAAACAGGGGGTTGGGGGGGAACCCCCCCATAAAAAAAAAATTAAAAAAATAGACCCTTTTTTTCGGTCCTTTGACTGTCGATCAAAAGGCATTCGATCCTTTTGTTTTTGACCCTATAACTGGCAACCAAAAAAAATGCATCAAATGCAAAGCCCTCTGCGTTGCCCATAAATCCCTAGACAGACAAGGAGCCGAATACCTCTGAGCCAAGATCAATCGCTACCAGCCAAGAACAACCCTAAAATCAAGCGACGACTTACAAATAGAGGCAAACAATCCGAAGAGCGGCAATTTGAAGGGACAGCATTCTCACACCTAATTGCCAACCAGTGGAACACCATGCCCAAGTAAATTAGAGCCACATAAAACCACCTCACCACCGGGAAAGAACTAAAAAAGTGGTTATTCAACAGACAATGACAAGCACAAACAGACAATGGCAGCAAAACATTGAGGACCAAAATAAACACACTAAGGGACGTGGTCACAGATAACAGCAGCAAAAACAAAAAGGACCATAAATGCAACACCGGACACTTTCCCCCTCCAACAGTCATGCACCAGAGCTAAGGAGATCAGAGAAGAGTAGCCCACCCAGCAGAAATACACCCCACACACAAATGTGTTCACTCAGGAAAGCCCAGCCAGGTAACGCATTAAATCAAAGTATCAGACTAACCATGTCTCACCTACACAACTAGAGTAGCCCGGTCCTGCACCACTTCCTCAAGTATATTGCCAATTGCCATACCATCAATGTGTCCACTTCGCAGCCAACCGCACAACAGGGCAAAATACAAATGCTCTGACTAATCCCTGACAAGTGATTTGGAATACACTAGGTACAACCAATCCTTTACCATCTGAAAAACCATTGTGAAGTTAGTCTCCATGCTTGGGCAGGAGGTAGGGCTGGCCAACAGACCACAACAAAGAATGTTGGTAGGCACCACTGAGCGGCAAGTGAAAACAGGCTTCAGAGGTACTGTCAATATTAACCAATATAGTAACCAATTCCCCCCTTTCCTACTCCGCCATCATAACCAATACCACTATACATGACTATGTGCTAGCCACACCATGCATAGACTCACCTGGCATCAATCAAATTATCGCACTCAATCAATTCTCTGAGATTATGGAAATAACCTAAAAGCAACATCCCCATGCACATTATACATTAATCCATTGACACTACACAAAAGCACACCAACACAATTCAATGATACAACTAACAGACACCCGCAACACTGGCCCCCTTATGGTTACAACTAACCAGTGCATATGACCGTAACCCCACAGTAACCTCCCATGAGCCACACATCCAGCATAAAATACAAGCACACATTTGAGGCAATGAGTCCTAACCTTATGGTTGCAACAAGTGGGGCCTTTCAACCAACTCTCACATGAAAGACAACACACACATATGCCAGTTTCTCCAGGTTCTGAACCTATCCTATCCTCACTAACACACCCCACCCTCTTCTCTTGCCAAAGCCACATGAGCACCTGGAGTCTGCCCTTGGGTGGCGGCGGTGCTCAGTATAAATCAACATAACATAAAATAACATTAGCACACAGTGCATAATAGCAGAGAGAATATATACACCACTACAGTACAAACCATGCAATTTTGTTACATTTTCTGCACAGTGCTGTGAGAGAACGTGCAACATCTGTATCTGCCTCATGCAGCATCTCTGTTCAGAAGATCCACCTGCATCACTACCCACAATTAATTTTTATGCAGACGGAGACTGTAGAATCCTCTATATGGAATTCTGCTTCTTTTTTTTCACCTGCAAATAACAATCAGAATCCATTGGGATTTAAGTCAGTTCTGTCCACAATGCACAGATATTGGTCCTCATTAGGATTTTGCTGGTAACCCGCTGGTACTACCGGTGAGTTACCACCAAACACATCTTACCGTTACCAGCACCCAATATCCCGGTGTCACCAGGATATTACGACGGTAAGTTACCATGCCATGGAGTCACTTGGGATGGGAATGCCTGAATAACCTGCACCGCTGTCAACGGTGCCAGTGATTCAGTGAACTCTCTGGTGATAGGGGACCGAACTACTGGCAGGTCAAACCTGCTGGTGGTTCACTGCCCCTACCAGCAGACTTTGAGTATGCCGGTCTGGAAAAAATGCCAAAGCCGGAATACCAGCAATTTCACTAGCCTTTTTTTCAAGACCGGCATGCTCATAATGAGGCCCATTGTTTTAGGGATTGGTGTAGTTTCACCACGCAAGCCCAGGAATTCGTAATTGTCCGTGCACAAACAACACTGCATCCATAAGTCAATCAAAATTGTAGGGAAAGGACTGAATATAACCCAATGTAACCATTAATGGTCCTGTCTGCGCAAGGCCTGCGTAATTTAAAAATGACCCCGATTGTGGCAACATGAAGAGGCCAGGAAAAATTGTATTCATTAGGCAACACTTGCATGCATGGCAGGCTCATATTTCCTGCCACACTCATAGTCCATGGTGACTTTGCCAGGTTCCTTCAAGCCAAATAGTAACACAGAAAACAAAAATCACATAGGAATCGACTGTAATTCATCTCTTGATTGTGCACAACCATTAATGATAATGACTAAATACTGTCTTAAGTAAAACAACCAACATTGTCATTCACAGAATCGGTTGATACCTATAAAAATGTAATTGCTAATGAACTACTGCAAATTTCTCTGCTGATGTGAGACATTTATTAATGTGTCAATTAAATATGATAATCCTAACAGTTCCTTTTAAAATGTGCATTTACTTATTACCAGCTTCAATATTGAATTTTCTTTTTGTTTTTTTTTCATTTGAATAGTACTGCAAATTGCTGCAAGTGTGTGTAATGATACTGAAAACCCACTAGGACGTTTCCACCAAAAAATGTAATGATGCACATGGATCTCAAAGTATGACTGTGTTTTCATGTATTTCCATGAGCACACACAGAAAATATGCTGCTTTGAGTTTAGAAAAAAGGAGTGTTATGGCCACTGACCAGAGTTTATTACCCCAGGCTTTTGACCCCTTGGGCATGAGATTCTGCGAACGTTGGCTCTCCAGATGTTTTGGACTATACAACTCCCATCAATCAAGCACGCATATTTCATTTTTAAGGATCATAGGATTCATAGTCCAAAACACCTGAAGACCACAGGTTGCAGAGCCCCGCCCTAGGTATAGTTCTACTATAGACCATTTTGATTTTTGGAAAAAATGATGGGCAAGGAAGCAAACCAAAGCCGGATAACTCATGGAATGTTTTACGATGGAAATACTAACATGAGTTTTCCAGAGGTAGAATAATTAATCCTTTGGAAACTAAGCCTTGCAGTGACATAGTTCAAAAAGAATATTTGTCAATAGAGCTGGTTAGTTAAGAATAAAAATGAGGTTAAATAAAGAGAACAAGTGAGATTAAGTGGAAGAAGAGTCATTAAATTGCCAACAAATCTCAATACGAACAATTGTTCTATAACACACTTTATTATAGCCTTATAGACTGAGGGAGGGGTCATTATCACATGATAATGACCTGCTACCAAGTTATGGCCCGAGTTATAGAAGGCAATCGCGGTGTGGTAGGAGCAAAACATGTTTTGGAGTTTTTTTGCTGAAGTAAATGAATGAGTAAAATAAATAGACAATCTGACTTAGTAAATTACATGCGTTTTTATTTTGTAGTATTTCAATAACATGGTTGTCTCAAATTCAGCATTTTAATTGCAACTTCGTTTAACTGGAACAGGTTGAGGTGTCAAGTAAAAGTAAATGATTTCTCTAAAATAAGGTGACAGTATTTTCCAATGTTTTTATCTTTAATTTTCAGTTAGCATGTTACAGAAAAAAAGGTCCTCCCAGAGAAGACATTTCTTGTTGAAACAAAATCTTGCCTGAAAATCGCATTCGTAGTACTCTCTTTGCTTCTGAAAACTGATTTTTTAGAATTCAGTCAATACCTGTACTACTGCACGCTAAACATTTTGATTGGGTGAGAGGAGGTCAATAACGATTTAAAGGAGACATTTTATGTGGTAGTTGAAGGTGATACCTTGCATTTTTGGAAATTTGAAATAGATCCTCTGAACAATGGACTCCTTTATGAGATCCATTTTCAAAGGCAAAACATACATGGCCTCACATAAGTAATGCCACACGGAAAAGTGTTGACAAACTTAAATTAAAACATAAACAAATTAACATTCAAAACGCAAACATGGATATTAATAAATCCATATTGCACACATAGATTTAAAATATGTGTGAAATTAACATTAAAATACTGATACCCATCTCCATATATCAAAATAAAGCCATGCCAAATATGTTGTGACAACGTTGTTAATGACGCATACAATCAGTGGATCCATCTGTAATCCTGATACATGTTCCCATAAGTCAAAATGACCCAACATCCACAGATGAGCAAGCACAATTCCTAGGCCTCTCACACATAAAAAAGTGAAAGTCATATTAATATGGTGGATTTAAGTCCACAAAAACACTCTTTCCTCAGTAGACCTGTCAACCTCCCAATTGTAAATATACATCTCTGTCTGCCTGAACGAAACAAAATATGCAGAAAAGCACGTAGCATGCATGTACTCGCAAAGTGCTATCAACGTGTTAGCAGACATTGCAATCTGCTGCAGGAGCAGTGTTTTGGTGCTCGGCTGTGTACCCTGGAGGATTGTGTGTTTACAGTGCAGCTAACTGCCTGACTGAAGGAAAGAAAATCAACAGGATAGCGCGCAGCGCACTCATACACGCAAAATGCTAGCCAAGTTTTTGCAATCATTGTAGTCTGCTGAAGGAGCGTTGTTTTGGTGCTCGGCTCTTTGCACTGTAGGATTGTGAATTTGCAGTACTGCTAACTGCCTGCCTGAAGGACACAAAATCAGCAGAATAGTGCATAGTGCGCGCATACTCACAAAGTACTAGCAAGTGTCAGCAGTCATTGAAGTCTGCTGGAGGAGCGTTGTTTTTGGTCCTCGGCTGTTTTCCCTGGAGAATTTTGTGTTTGACGTGCTGTTAACTGCCTGCCTGAAGGATACAAAATTGGCAGAATAGCATGTAGCGCATGCATACTCGCAAAGTGCTAGCCAAGTGTTAGCAGTTACTGCAGTCTTCGCGGGATTGAGGCAATTAAGAACCGGCCCAGCCCTAAATTCGGACTGTAAAAAAAAGGGATGAGTCTCTGCACTTAATATTATCCCTGCCTTTATTAACAGTGTCTCTTCTGTTTAAATGCTGGGTAAAACCAGAAAAAATGGTAAGCAACTAAAGCAAATTTGGATCTAAAAATTACAGATTTATGTTTGCTTCGGGACTAGATGTTGAGATAATTATGACCAGAACTAATTCAGATATGGTGGACTGCAGTGGTTAACAAGACATCAGATCAACAATGATCTGCTATTTGCTCCAAGCATAGGCCGTAGGAGCAGGCCAACCGGCAATACATATGCAGTACATATGCAGGATGATTGCCCGGGAGGTCAGCTGGGTGTAGAGGCAGGTACAAGCAGGCAGACTCTGAATAACAGTATAACCACAACTCTGTATATGCTTGCAAACAGGAGTAATACGAGACTGTGATATCTGAAAGTTCAAAGATCTCCTAATCATCCTAAGACACTCTACAATTCACAGTTAAAATTGTGTTGAAGTGTCATAAAATCCACGTTGATCTCAACATAAAAGGAGATATGGAAGTAAGCAGAGAGGATGGAGGTTATGGCAAAGGAAAGAGGCCAAACTTGATGACACGGTAGTAGGTGACAGTGCCACCCCTGTAAACAGCACCCTAGTGTCATAGCCTCAGAACCCCGAAACTGCCACAGTACGTTCACATGATAAGGTGTAGAGTAAAGGAATATGGACGATTAAGTGGATAACGCAGGGTGGTATGTCTACTGTAAGTAGAGGAGACACTTGAAAAAAATCAACAACCTAAAGGTCAAGCAGGGCTCACCTAAAGGCCCCACAAATTCCATGGTGATGCGGGAGGAGTTCGAGGGAGGCCTCTCTACGGGATACGGCAATACCAGTAATGCACAGAGAAAGTCAAACAAGTGACAAAAAACGTCTGAATAGAAAGGAAGGGATACATACACGCTGGCTGCTGAAACCTGCTGACACCCCCAACAAGGATAATTCAGTGGATGAATTGGAATAAATGGATGAGTTTACCGTGGAGGATGAGGCACTGATCACTTTGCCTGTTATGGAAAATGGCCAGGATGATATGGATGTGTATGGTGGACAAATATAGAAGTCCCTTGCCCCCCAAGGGCGGCAAAGGGCAATATTCCCATTCATGAAGGACAAGAAGATGTTGAAATAGGTACTGTAGATAGAATATCCTTTACCATGTGTAAGATATTCAATGAAGGAACGAGAGATTGGATGAATTGACCACACTTTTTGAACATGCTATATATGATACCTTCACTTAGGGTACTATAGTCTAGTGACTTTAAGTATGTGGAACTCAAAGAGGATGCTAGGAATACTGCCTCTATTATCCATTACCATACTGGGGACACTGCTGATTTCTTTAAGAAACACTTGGTTAACTTTTTAAGAATGGGATATGACATGATAGAGCGTATGACCGACCAAAGGAAAAGGAACATAGGCTGCAAATAGACAGGCAGAGTGAATTGAGAATTACCACAGGCATACATGGAAGAACTGTAACAAGTGGCAAGTCGAGGCCTGAGTCTATGGCTATTGGAGGTGAAAGAAAATGGAATTAGCTGGCAGGATTTTTACCCTTAAAGTCAGAGAGAAGACCAGGATTATTTTAAGTACTGTCTTGGAACACTAGGGGAAATTCACATTTTGGTAGTGGGAGGGCTCAATTTCGAAGCTCATCGATTCAGACGTTGTTATGATTCAATAAAGCTGACTACTAGATGGGTACCACCTTGATGGTCATACACTGTTCCATAATCCCACACATATCGGCTTGAGAGGATGTGCTTTTGGTGGCCTAGTGATCAGGCTCAGAATCGCCTATAAGGCAATAGGCCCATGGCCGAAGCAAAAATGCAAAAAGTTGGTGTAGACCAGTTTTTTGGGTCAAAGTGGCCCACTTTTTTGACCAATGTGCGCCATTTTAATAAGTTACTTCACTATGCGGCTAGTAGTTTTGACAAGTGTTTCTAGATATATATTCTTTAAAATGCACAATTTGCATCACATTTTAACAAAAAACTCCCACTTGGGTGCTATTCAAACAGTGTCACAAAAGGAATGAATAGCCATTTGCAACTGTGGGCCATTTGTTCATTGGTGCCCGAAACAGTTTTAATGCCTACTATGACCCTGCTAATGATAAGTGTGAAGCATCACTTTGTGACTAAATTGATCATGATACCTAACAATGGGCCTTATTATAACCCTGGCGCTCCCGTAATGAAGGGTGCCAGTACGGGACCGGCACCCTTCATTACGGGAGTGCCTATTACGAGGTTCCCTTTGCGGGACTCGGAACAGACGTCTGGCAAAACCAGACGTCCTTTCCGGGTCCCACAAGGGGAACAGGAAGCTAATAATGGGCCGTTATTTACATGCCCATTATTATCTCCCTCCCTATTCCCATTGAGCCCTATGCAGGCTCAATGGGAATGGGGAATGGTTCCTTCAAGGAGGAATTACCGGGTCCTCCAATGTTGGAATGACCCGGTTATTCCTCATTGAAGGAACCCGGTATTGGGGCCTGGTATGGAGGAAGCCAGGCCACAAATAGCACCATGGCTACTGCCATACTCGTAATGAGGCCCAATGAGAAAACAGTGCTGTCAGTAGAAGTTTTGCTCCCCTTCTTTTCTAGAGGAAAGAAGTTGTTATTAGTCAATGTATCTGACCACCATGGAGTTACTTACACAGAGGGTGTACATGAAACGTTGCTTTCTATGTTGCTGGATTGGGCTGAACATGACAACGGGGATTGGACTCAGTTAGGGCAGGACATACTTGCGCGTTGTATGGATTATGAATCCATCAAAGACACTAAACACACTAAAGCTCTAAGGGTCATGAAGCAGAAGGTGTGAAATAAGCAAGGGGGAAATGGATGGGGTTCCTGCATCATTGTGAGTTATTGTTGTTCAATGGTAGAACAGAAAAGGATATACCAGGAGAATTTACCTGTGAGTACTACCAACATGAATGGGGGTACTTGGGAAAAAATGGGTTAATATATTGGCATTCCATCCTCTGCATTTGGGTCCTCTTTGATACTGGGGCCCTGGAGGTCTGATCTACTATTTTATGTTCCCCCATGCCTCATGATACTGACAGACATGTTTCGAATAAGAGAGAGTATACTTCTATGCAGGATTAAGTCTATGGTGGGTGTTCTGGAATGGTCAGTCCGAGGAGGTCAGATGGGTATCAGCATGAAAGAGAGTGGAGGGCTGGAGACTGGTGGTCCTTGGTCTGGTGGGGTGGGGGTTGAAATGGCATGGATGGTTTTGTGGAGATGAATGGGCACTTGTGCTGAGGTTTGCTTCAATGTCACGCTCTACGGAGAGCACAATTTGGGGAAGTGATGTTATGCAGTTGCAACAATAAAAGGATTGGACTTCCGTGAGAACAAGGTTCACACATAGCTGGTAAGGAACGGGGTGGCGGTGAGCTGGGCTCTCTGTGGGAGGCGCTTGGGAAGAGGGAGCTGAGCTCTGCAGAGGGATGATTTTTGGGCCAAGCAATAGATGGTGTTTTGTTCTAATATGAAATGGCGTCTTTCAGTGGGGCTGTGGGCTATGTTACACAGGGAAATGTCATATCATAAGACACTGTGCCATGGGGTTGAGGACTTCTCCCCCCTTGGTTTACTCATAATCCAACCACTGAGGGAACCGTGAGGGGAAGTGGGATTGGACCACCTCCTCCTCAACACAACGCCTAAAATGCAATGGTGAGAAATGGTAGAGATTCTGAATATTGGGGATACTAGCCGAATGTAGAAGTTGGTGAAAAACTCGGGGTCGAGGTTGTAATATCTCATCAGTGGGGAACTTGGTGCGATGATTTCAGTGCAACTCAGACATGTAGTAGTGTCAGCCTCCCTAAAACTTTATTAAGGTTGGAAGCAGATGATATAGTGCTAGATATTGATTTTGACCTTATTTGGGTTGTGATTGGTAAGTACAAAAATACTGATCCCATGGGCGCAATGAGCTTGCTAATGTGGTACTGAAGCAAGGTAGTGAAGCATGGGCTGACACCTTAACTCTGCTATTCAGTAAAGTATGTAAGGAGGGAAAAGTACAATATTGGTTCCCATACATAAAAAAATGAACTCTTGACTAGACCCAACCAATTACAGGTTGTTATATATATGCTCAATGTCAGAGCAAGATATTTGCTACGTTAATATTGAAGGAGCTAAGCAAATGTGCCTAGGAAGCAAAGATCTTGAGCCCATTAAAGACTGGCATCCATGGTGGCTCAGCGACTGCGCAAAAGTTGCTGCCATTAAACTTGCTAATCAGAGTGGACCATAAAAAGCATAATCCACCACTGTACATTATGTATGTAGATTTCTTAAACAAGCCTTTTACACTATATGCAATTAAAAAACACATACACTTCAAAAATCTTAATTCATGATCCATCAATACTTAAAAAAGCAAGTGTGCAATAATAGAAACATTCATTAATGTCATCAAAGTTAAAAGAAAGAGCATGAAGATCGAAACATTAATCAAAGTTAAAAGAAATACAAAGTTCAAAGAAGACCTACTCTTGCAGTCACCATCCCTCCCAAATAAGCTATCCTCAGGGCCGACCGCCTTGTTGGAATAGGCGGAGGAGTGACATTCATAACGAAACTTCACTGCAAATCAGACTTTGGGCCTCATTCCAAGATTGGAGGTGGCCATGGTGCTATTTGCGCCATGGCTGCCACCAATACCAGGTCCGGCACCGGTGTTGTTTAATGGAGACTTACTGGTGCAGTCTGACCCTGGCAGGACCAGTATGTCCCCATTGAACAAACCATTCCCCATTCCTATTTGAGCCCCCATAGGGCTCCTTCTTTTGAGCCCCCATAGGGCTCAATAGGAATGGGGAGGGCACTAATAACAGGCTCGCAAATGGTAAGACCGTTATTAGCGCCCTGGTCCCTTAGCGGGACCGGTAAGGGACGTGTGGTCAGACCACATGTTCCTTACGGTTCCCTCCAAGGGACCTCAGAATCGGGCGGTAAGGGATTACCGGTATCAGTCTCCTTACCGGTGCCCGGTATCCATTACCGCCCGCCTCGTAATGACCCCCTTTGTTCCATTCGCTCCATTTTAGGTTATGAACCCTTACTCCACCATCAAAATTGAATCCATCTCTGAAGTATGTTGGAGTGATCATTACCTTTACGAGACACACTCCCAAAACGATAATGGTTAGAAATACCCACAAACTCACACTCTATAGTCTCAAACTCATGCTCACAACATCACTTTTAAACCATGATCCCATCAATACCAATCCCAGAGACATTGCCAAACTCTACCACTCATGCCTTCAAGGCAATCTAGACGCACATTCTCCTATTCTTGTAAAGTACACAAACCTGCCATCCCGTGGCTTGATGAGGAACCTATCAAATTACGTTGTGAGAAACGAGCCCTGGAACACCTACTCAACAAGAACCATTCTGTGATTAATGGTTTGACACCAGTCACAGCTACCACAAATGACAATTTGGCAATAGTGTCACAGAAATCCAATTCTTACAATATGCACATCTGCATTGCAGGGTCCAACGCCAAAGAGCTTTTATCAATACTCAGATAACTGGAATCACCTTTTGCACCACCTTACCCACGCAAGTAGATAAAACATGGCTTACGAGCATTCAAAATGGTCTGTCACACCTACTACACTGATCTCAGCATACACTGCCACCCCCATGCTTCCACATAGTTTTCCCCAATTCCATTTCAATAAAGTCACTCAAGAGCAGACACTATCTACCATTCTTGCACTAAAACCCTCTGACCGCAAGGGAGGCACTTGCCCTGCCAACTTGTGAAACTCTGCACTCCGACTCTAGCTTCCATTATTACCGATTTCATTAACTCCTCCTTCTTCTCCAATTCGGTTCCCCCCAGCATCAAAGCAGCATGGATAACCCCATTACTCAAAAAACCCACTCTTGACCCCACTGATCCAAGTAACTACTGCCCATCACTTACATTCCCTGTCTATTGATGATAATAGATTGGGTAGCCTATTCCCAAATCCAACTCTTCCTAGAGAACAACCACCTTCTTGGAGCCAGAGGCTTTCGACCCGAAGCATAGTATGGAAACTGCCTTACTGAATCTCAAAATCCAGATGGATAAGATCTATGATGCTGGTAACTTAAGCATCCTCCTCCTCCTTGACCTCACGGCTGCTTTCGACTTGACCATTAAAAACATTGCTATTCCCTTAGTGAAAACGTTCCCTTCTCACCTGATACCACACTCTGGGTTAAATAATTGTTACCAGAACGCACTACCAGAGTGTTCATTGGAGTATAGAGTTCAGATCCTATATCCGCACCTTTCGGGGTTCGTCAAGGTTACTGCCTCTCCCTGACACTCTACGACACGTATACAAAACCCCTGTTTACTGTCCTAGACTGCCTGGCTATCACATACACAACCTTTGCTGATAACACCCAAATTCCCATCCCCATCATTATTGATTACATGCAAGACACAGCCAAAATCAATAAAGTATGCATCACATCCAAAATTGGATGGCTACGAATAGCCTGTGCCTTACAAATGGTAAAACTGAGCTCCTCATTGTCGGCTACCCTGCTCGGCTGAAATCTCTTGATAACAACTACTCCTCCATACTCATTGACAGAACATCCTCCCTGTTTCAAAAACAAGTAAAAATACTGGCAGTATATCTAGAAACTGATCTCTCAATGACTAGGTACATCAGTGCCCTATCTTATTCCATGGCATATACATCTAAATTGATCTCACTAAGCAGACAATGCTTGTCACCTCCTAACTGATTGACCCTAGCGCAAGCTCTGATTCTATCCAATTTGGACTATAGCAATGTGATCCTTCTGGGTACCTCAGCTGCAAACCTATGGAAACAAAACAAAGCCCTACGAGCTGCCCTAGGATTAAAACATAGTGATCACATCTCTGCAACTAGACGAGAAGTGCATTGTTTGCCCATAAAAGCCAGGATTCTCAAGACACTCATGCTGACACACAAGTGTATTTACAATGATGCACCTACATAGCTCAATGACTGTGTCACGCTAAAACCATCATAACAATCTCTTGGATCGGGTAGTATAATTTTACTGGACATATCACAATACAATAGCAAAAGGGCGCAAACGGGCGGGAGGCACCAGCTTCTCAGTTGCAGCACCCACTCTATGTAACACTTTACCCTCATCCATAAGAAATGAACAATCTGACCCCTCTTTTAAAAAAGGGATCCAAAGTTTACTTTTTGACAAATATGAGTAATGCCACCTGTTTTCTGTTCACATGAATGTACCTTTATCTGATAATAAGATGTAACAAATGCTGTGATACCATTGGGTTTGGGTGTTTAACAAATGCTATAAAAAAATAAAAAATAATTCAGTCTAAAAAAGTGTATAATTAATTATATTTAATAGATAATGTGAACAATTAAGAGAAATCCAAGTCAAGTAAGGAGTGAATTGATATTTTTCTTGGCCTAGGTCCAAATTTCATAGGCCACTGCATATGGGAAACCGTTCAGGTCAATATTACACCTTTGAGAATGTGACATATTGAAATTAATACAACATGCAATGAAATGAGTAAGGCATACATTGAGATGACTATAATATGTATCGAAATGAGTATAACATGTATTGCAATGACAATGAGTATGACATGTACTGAAATGAGTATGACATACACTGAAATTCAGTGAATAGGACATGCATTGAAATGAATATGACACATGTTGAAGTGAATACGATATGCGATGGAATGAAAATGCACATATTGAAATAAATATTACCCCATTGAAATTCATATGACACATGTTGAAGTGAATATGACATGCAATGGAATGAATATGACAACCATTGAAATGAAAATGACACACGTTGAAATAAATATGGCACACGTTGAAGTGAATAGGACATGCAATGGAATGAATATGACACGCATTGAAATGAATATGACACACGTTGAAGTGAATAGGACATGCAATGGAATGAATATGAAACCCATTGAAATTAATATGACACACCTTAAAGTGAATATAACATGCTTTGGAATGAATAAGACATGCATTGAAATGAGAAGGACATGCATTGAAATAAATATGACATCCATTGAAAGGAATATGACACACGTTGAAGTGAATATGACACACTTTGAAGTGATTAGGACGTGCAATGGAATGAATATGACACCCATTGAAATGAATATGACTCAAATGGAAGTGAATGCAACATGCATTGAAATTAATATACCATGCATTAGAATGAATACTACATGCATTGAAATAAATATGACACCGATTGAAATGAATATGAAACACTTTGAAGTGACTATAACATGCATTGGAATGAATATAACACCCATTGAAATGAATATGACAAATGTTGAAGTGAATAGTACATGCAATGGAATGCTTCGGGACTAGATGTTGAGATAATTATGACCAGAACTAATTCAGATATGGTGGACTGCAGTGGTTAACAAGACATCAGATCAACAATGATCTGCTATTTGCTCCAAGCATAGGCCGTAGGAGCAGGCCAACCGGCAATACATATGCAGTACATATGCAGGATGATTGCCCGGGAGGTCAGCTGGGTGTAGAGGCAGGTACAAGCAGGCAGACTCTGAATAACAGTATAACCACAACTCTGTATATGCTTGCAAACAGGAGTAATACGAGACTGTGATATCTGAAAGTTCAAAGATCTCCTAATCATCCTAAGACACTCTACAATTCACAGTTAAAATTGTGTTGAAGTGTCATAAAATCCACGTTGATCTCAACATAAAAGGAGATATGGAAGTAAGCAGAGAGGATGGAGGTTATGGCAAAGGAAAGAGGCCAAACTTGATGACACGGTAGTAGGTGACAGTGCCACCCCTGTAAACAGCACCCTAGTGTCATAGCCTCAGAACCCCGAAACTGCCACAGTACGTTCACATGATAAGGTGTAGAGTAAAGGAATATGGACGATTAAGTGGATAACGCAGGGTGGTATGTCTACTGTAAGTAGAGGAGACACTTGAAAAAAATCAACAACCTAAAGGTCAAGCAGGGCTCACCTAAATGCCCCACAAATTCCATGGTGATGCGGGAGGAGTTCGAGGGAGGCCTCTCTACGGGATACGGCAATACCAGTAATGCACAGAGAAAGTCAAACAAGTGACAAAAAACGTCTGAATAGAAAGGAAGGGATACATACACGCTGGCTGCTGAAACCTGCTGACACCCCCAACAAGGATAATTCAGTGGATGAATTGGAATAAATGGATGAGTTTACCGTGGAGGATGAGGCACTGATCACTTTGCCTGTTATGGAAAATGGCCAGGATGATATGGATGTGTATGGTGGACAAATATAGAAGTCCCTTGCCCCCCAAGGGCGGCAAAGGGCAATATTCCCATTCATGAATTCATGAAGGACAAGAAGATGTTGAAATAGGTACTGTAGATAGAATATCCTTTACCATGTGTAAGATATTCAATGAAGGAACAAGAGATTGGATGAATTGACCACACTTTTTGAACATGCTATATATGATACCTTCACTTAGGGTACTATAGTCTAGTGACTTAAAGTATGTGGAACTCAAAGAGGATGCTAGGAATACTGCCTCTATTATCCATTACCATACTGGGGACACTGCTGATTTCTTTAAGAAACACTTGGTTAACTTTTTAAGAATGGGATATGACATGATAGAGCGTATGACCGACCAAAGGAAAAGGAACATAGGCTGCAAATAGACAGGCAGAGTGAATTGAGAATTACCACAGGCATACATGGAAGAACTGTAACAAGTGGCAAGTCGAGGCCTGAGTCTATGGCTATTGGAGGTGAAAGAAAATGGAATTAGCTGGCAGGATTTTTACCCTTAAAGTCAGAGAGAAGACCAGGATTATTTTAAGTACTGTCTTGGAACACTAGGGGAAATTCACATTTTGGTAGTGGGAGGGCTCAATTTCGAAGCTCATCGATTCAGACGTTGTTATGATTCAATAAAGCTGACTACTAGATGGGTACCACCTTGATGGTCATACACTGTTCCATAATCCCACACATATCGGCTTGAGAGGATGTGCTTTTGGTGGCCTAGTGATCAGGCTCAGAATCGCCTATAAGGCAATAGGCCCATGGCCGAAGCAAAAATGCAAAAAGTTGGTGTAGACCAGTTTTTTGGGTCAAAGTGGCCCACTTTTTTGACCAATGTGCGCCATTTTAATAAGTTACTTCACTATGCGGCTAGTAGTTTTGACAAGTGTTTCTAGATATATATTCTTTAAAATGCACAATTTGCATCACATTTTAACAAAAAACTCCCACTTGGGTGCTATTCAAACAGTGTCACAAAAGGAATGAATAGCCATTTGCAACTGTGGGCCATTTGTTCATTGGTGCCCGAAACAGTTTTAATGCCTAGTATGACCCTGCTAATGATAAGTGTGAAGCATCACTTTGTGACTAAATTGATCATGATACCTAACAATGGGCCTTATTATAACCCTGGCGCTCCCGTAATGAAGGGTGCCAGTACGGGACCGGCACCCTTCATTACGGGAGCGCCTATTACGAGGTTCCCTTTGCGGGACTCGGAACAGAGGTCTGGCAAAACCAGACGTCCTTTCCGGGTC
Source organism: Ambystoma mexicanum (assembly GCF_040938575.1). Lineage (NCBI taxonomy): Eukaryota > Metazoa > Chordata > Amphibia > Caudata > Ambystomatidae > Ambystoma > Ambystoma mexicanum. The sequence goes on from NC_090925.1 coordinate 577,854,667, forward strand.
CCACAAGGGGAACAGGAAGCTAATAATGGGCCGTTATTTACATGCCCATTATTATCTCCCTCCCTATTCCCATTGAGCCCTATGCAGGCTCAATGGGAATGGGGAATGGTTCCTTCAAGGAGGAATTACCGGGTCCTCCAATGTTGGAATGACCCGGTTATTCCTCATTGAAGGAACCCGGTATTGGGGCCTGGTATGGAGGAAGCCAGGCCACAAATAGCACCATGGCTACTGCCATACTCGTAATGAGGCCCAATGAGAAAACAGTGCTGTCAGTAGAAGTTTTGCTCCCCTTCTTTTCTAGAGGAAAGAAGTTGTTATTAGTCAATGTATCTGACCACCATGGAGTTACTTACACAGAGGGTGTACATGAAACGTTGCTTTCTATGTTGCTGGATTGGGCTGAACATGACAACGGGGATTGGACTCAGTTAGGGCAGGACATACTTGCGCGTTGTATGGATTATGAATCCATCAAAGACACTAAACACACTAAAGCTCTAAGGGTCATGAAGCAGAAGGTGTGAAATAAGCAAGGGGGAAATGGATGGGGTTCCTGCATCATTGTGAGTTATTGTTGTTCAATGGTAGAACAGAAAAGGATATACCAGGAGAATTTACCCGTGAGTACTACCAACATGAATGGGGGTACTTGGGAAAAAATGGGTTAATATATTGGCATTCCATCCTCTGCATTTGGGTCCTCTTTGATACTGGGGCCCTGGAGGTCTGATCTACTATTTTATGTTCCCCCATGCCTCATGATACTGACAGACATGTTTCGAATAAGAGAGAGTATACTTCTATGCAGGATTAAGTCTATGGTGGGTGTTCTGGAATGGTCAGTCCGAGGAGGTCAGATGGGTATCAGCATGAAAGAGAGTGGAGGGCTGGAGACTGGTGGTCCTTGGTCTGGTGGGGTGGGGGTTGAAATGGCATGGATGGTTTTGTGGAGATGAATGGGCACTTGTGCTGAGGTTTGCTTCAATGTCACGCTCTACGGAGAGCACACTTTGGGGAAGTGATGTTATGCAGTTGCAACAATAAAAGGATTGGACTTCCGTGAGAACAAGGCTCACACATAGCTGGTAAGGAACGGGGTGGCGGTGAGCTGGGCTCTCTGTGGGAGGCGCTTGGGAAGAGGGAGCTGAGCTCTGCAGAGGGATGATTTTTGGGCCAAGCAATAGATGGTGTTTTGTTCTAATATGAAATGGCGTCTATCAGTGGGGCTGTGGGCTATGTTACACAGGGAAATGTCATATCATAAGACACTGTGCCATGGGGTTGAGGACTTCTCCCCCCTTGGTTTACTCATAATCCAACCACTGAGGGAACCGTGAGGGGAAGTGGGATTGGACCACCTCCTCCTCAACACAACGCCTAAAATGCAATGGTGAGAAATGGTAGAGATTCTGAATATTGGGGATACTAGCCGAATGTAGAAGTTGGTGAAAAACTCGGGGTCGAGGTTGTAATATCTCATCAGTGGGGAACTTGGTGCGATGATTTCAGTGCAACTCAGACATGTAGTAGTGTCAGCCTCCCTAAATCTTTATTAAGGTTGGAAGCAGATGATATAGTGCTAGATATTGATTTTGACCTTATTTGGGTTGTGATTGGTAAGTACAAAAATACTGATCCCACGGGCGCAATGAGCTTGCTAATGTGGTACTGAAGCAAGGTAGTGAAGCATGGGCTGACACCTTAACTCTGCTATTCAGTAAAGTATGTAAGGAGGGAAAAGTACAATATTGGTTCCCATACATAAAAAAATGAACTCTTGACTAGACCCAACCAATTACAGGTTGTTATATATATGCTCAATGTCAGAGCAAGATATTTGCTACGTTAATATTGAAGGAGCTAAGCAAATGTGCCTAGGAAGCAAAGATCTTGAGCCCATTAAAGACTGGCATCCATGGTGGCTCAGCGACTGCGCAAAAGTTGCTGCCATTAAACTTGCTAATCAGAGTGGACCATAAAAAGCATAATCCACCCCTGTACATTATGTATGTAGATTTCTTAAACAAGCCTTTTACACTATATGCAATTAAAAAACACATACACTTCAAAAATCTTAATTCATGATCCATCAATACTTAAAAAAGCAAGTGTGCAATAATAGAAACATTCATTAATGTCATCAAAGTTAAAAGAAAGAGCATGAAGATCGAAACATTAATCAAAGTTAAAAGAAATACAAAGTTCAAAGAAGACCTACTCTTGCAGTCACCATCCCTCCCAAATAAGCAATCCTCAGGGCCGACCGCCTTGTTGGAATAGGCGGAGGAGTGACATTCATAACGAAACTTCACTGCAAATCAGACTTTGGGCCTCATTCCAAGATTGGAGGTGGCCATGGTGCTATTTGCGCCATGGCTGCCACCAATACCAGGTCCGGCACCGGTGTTGTTTAATGGAGACTTACTGGTGCAGTCTGACCCTGGCAGGACCAGTATGTCCCCATTGAACAAACCATTCCCCATTCCTATTTGAGCCCCCATAGGGCTCCTTCTTTTGAGCCCCCATAGGGCTCAATAGGAATGGGGAGGGCACTAATAACAGGCTCGCAAATGGTAAGACCGTTATTAGCGCCCTGGTCCCTTAGCGGGACCGGTAAGGGACGTGTGGTCAGACCACATGTTCCTTACGGTTCCCTCCAAGGGACCTCAGAATCGGGCGGTAAGGGATTACCGGTATCAGTCTCCTTACCGGTGCCCGGTATCCATTACCGCCCGCCTCGTAATGACCCCCTTTGTTCCATTCGCTCCATTTTAGGTTATGAACCCTTACTCCACCATCAAAATTGAATCCATCTCTGAAGTATGTTGGAGTGATCATTACCTTTACGAGACACACTCCCAAAACGATAATGGTTAGAAATACCCACAAACTCACACTCTATAGTCTCAAACTCATGCTCACAACATCACTTTTAAACCATGATCCCATCAATACCAATCCCAGAGACATTGCCAAACTCTACCACTCATGCCTTCAAGGCAATCTAGACACACATTCTCCTATTCTTGTAAAGTACACAAACCTGCCATCCCGTGGCTTGATGAGGAACCTATCAAATTACGTTGTGAGAAACGAGCCCTGGAACACCTACTCAACAAGAACCATTCTGTGATTAATGGTTTGACACCAGTCACAGCTACCACAAATGACAATTTGGCAATAGTGTCACAGAAATCCAATTCTTACAATATGCACATCTGCATTGCAGGGTCCAACGCCAAAGAGCTTTTATCAATACTCAGATAACTGGAATCACCTTTTGCACCACCTTACCCACGCAAGTAGATAAAACATGGCTTACGAGCATTCAAAATGGTCTGTCACACCTACTACACTGATCTCAGCATACACTGCCACCCCCATGCTTCCACATAGTTTTCCCCAATTCCATTTCAATAAAGTCACTCAAGAGCAGACACTATCTACCATTCTTGCACTAAAACCCTCTGACCGCAAGGGAGGCACTTGCCCTGCCAACTTGTGAAACTCTGCACTCCGACTCTAGCTTCCATTATTACCGATTTCATTAACTCCTCCTTCTTCTCCAATTCGGTTCCCCCCAGCATCAAAGCAGCATGGATAACCCCATTACTCAAAAAACCCACTCTTGACCCCACTGATCCAAGTAACTACTGCCCATCACTTACATTCCCTGTCTATTGATGATAATAGATTGGGTAGCCTATTCCCAAATCCAACTCTTCCTAGAGAACAACCACCTTCTTGGAGCCAGAGGCTTTCGACCCGAAGCATAGTATGGAAACTGCCTTACTGAATCTCAAAATCCAGATGGATAAGATCTATGATGCTGGTAACTTAAGCATCCTCCTCCTCCTTGACCTCACGGCTGCTTTCGACTTGACCATTAAAAACATTGCTATTCCCTTAGTGAAAACGTTCCCTTCTCACCTGATACCACACTCTGGGTTAAATAATTGTTACCAGAACGCACTACCAGAGTGTTCATTGGAGTATAGAGTTCAGATCCTATATCCGCACCTTTCGGGGTTCGTCAAGGTTACTGCCTCTCCCTGACACTCTACGACACGTATACAAAACCCCTGTTTACTGTCCTAGACTGCCTGGCTATCACATACACAACCTTTGCTGATAACACCCAAATTCCCATCCCCATCATTATTGATTACATGCAAGACACAGCCAAAATCAATAAAGTATGCATCACATCCAAAATTGGATGGCTACGAATAGCCTGTGCCTTACAAATGGTAAAACTGAGCTCCTCATTGTCGGCTACCCTGCTCGGCTGAAATCTCTTGATAACAACTACTCCTCCATACTCATTGACAGAACATCCTCCCTGTTTCAAAAACAAGTAAAAATACTGGCAGTATATCTAGAAACTGATCTCTCAATGACTAGGTACATCAGTGCCCTATCTTATTCCATGGCATATACATCTAAATTGATCTCACTAAGCAGACAATGCTTGTCACCTCCTAACTGATTGACCCTAGCGCAAGCTCTGATTCTATCCAATTTGGACTATAGCAATGTGATCCTTCTGGGTACCTCAGCTGCAAACCTATGGAAACAAAACAAAGCCCTACGAGCTGCCCTAGGATTAAAACATAGTGATCACATCTCTGCAACTAGACGAGAAGTGCATTGTTTGCCCATAAAAGCCAGGATTCTCAAGACACTCATGCTGACACACAAGTGTATTTACAATGATGCACCTACATAGCTCAATGACTGTGTCACGCTAAAACCATCACAACAATCTCTTGGATCGGGTAGTACCATTTTACTGGACATATCACAATACAATAGCAAAAGGGCGCAAACGGGCGGGAGGCACCAGCTTCTCAGTTGCAGCACCCACTCTATGTAACACTTTACCCTCATCCATAAGAAATGAACAATCTGACCCCTCTTTTAAAAAAGGGATCCAAAGTTTACTTTTTGACAAATATGAGTAATGCCACCTGTTTTCTGTTCACATGAATGTACCTTTATCTGATAATAAGATGTAACAAATGCTGTGATACCATTGGGTTTGGGTGTTTAACAAATGCTATAAAAAAATAAAAAATAATTCAGTCTAAAAAAGTGTATAATTAATTATATTTAATAGATAATGTGAACAATTAAGAGAAATCCAAGTCAAGTAAGGAGTGAATTGATATTTTTCTTGGCCTAGGTCCAAATTTCATAGGCCACTGCATATGGGAAACCGTTCAGGTCAATATTACACCTTTGAGAATGTGACATATTGAAATTAATACAACATGCAATGAAATGAGTAAGGCATACATTGAGATGACTATAATATGTATCGAAATGAGTATAACATGTATTGCAATGAAAATGAGTATGACATGTACTGAAATGAGTATGACATACACTGAAATTCAGTGAATAGGACATGCATTGAAATGAATATGACACATGTTGAAGTGAATACGATATGCGATGGAATGAAAATGCACATATTGAAATAAATATTACCCCATTGAAATTCATATGACACATGTTGAAGTGAATATGACATGCAATGGAATGAATATGACAACCATTGAAATGAAAATGACACACGTTGAAATAAATATGGCACACGTTGAAGTGAATAGGACATGCAATGGAATGAATATGACACGCATTGAAATGAATATGACACACGTTGAAGTGAATAGGACATGCAATGGAATGAATATGAAACCCATTGAAATTAATATGACACACCTTAAAGTGAATATAACATGCTTTGGAATGAATAAGACATGCATTGAAATGAGAAGGACATGCATTGAAATAAATATGACATCCATTGAAAGGAATATGACACACGTTGAAGTGAATATGACACACTTTGAAGTGATTAGGACGTGCAATGGAATGAATATGACACCCATTGAAATGAATATGACTCAAATGGAAGTGAATGCAACATGCATTGAAATTAATATACCATGCATTAGAATGAATACTACATGCATTGAAATAAATATGACACCGATTGAAATGAATATGAAACACTTTGAAGTGACTATAACATGCATTGGAATGAATATAACACCCATTGAAATGAATATGACAAATGTTGAAGTGAATAGTACATGCAATGGAATGCTTCGGGACTAGATGTTGAGATAATTATGACCAGAACTAATTCAGATATGGTGGACTGCAGTGGTTAACAAGACATCAGATCAACAATGATCTGCTATTTGCTCCAAGCATAGGCCGTAGGAGCAGGCCAACCGGCAATACATATGCAGTACATATGCAGGATGATTGCCCGGGAGGTCAGCTGGGTGTAGAGGCAGGTACAAGCAGGCAGACTCTGAATAACAGTATAACCACAACTCTGTATATGCTTGCAAACAGGAGTAATACGAGACTGTGATATCTGAAAGTTCAAAGATCTCCTAATCATCCTAAGACACTCTACAATTCACAGTTAAAATTGTGTTGAAGTGTCATAAAATCCACGTTGATCTCAACATAAAAGGAGATATGGAAGTAAGCAGAGAGGATGGAGGTTATGGCAAAGGAAAGAGGCCAAACTTGATGACACGGTAGTAGGTGACAGTGCCACCCCTGTAAACAGCACCCTAGTGTCATAGCCTCAGAACCCCGAAACTGCCACAGTACGTTCACATGATAAGGTGTAGAGTAAAGGAATATGGACGATTAAGTGGATAACGCAGGGTGGTATGTCTACTGTAAGTAGAGGAGACACTTGAAAAAAATCAACAACCTAAAGGTCAAGCAGGGCTCACCTAAAGGCCCCACAAATTCCATGGTGATGCGGGAGGAGTTCGAGGGAGGCCTCTCTACGGGATACGGCAATACCAGTAATGCACAGAGAAAGTCAAACAAGTGACAAAAAACGTCTGAATAGAAAGGAAGGGATACATACACGCTGGCTGCTGAAACCTGCTGACACCCCCAACGAGGATAATTCAGTGGATGAATTGGAATAAATGGATGAGTTTACCGTGGAGGATGAGGCACTGATCACTTTGCCTGTTATGGAAAATGGCCAGGATGATATGGATGTGTATGGTGGACAAATATAGAAGTCCCTTGCCCCCCAAGGGCGGCAAAGGGCAATATTCCCATTCATGAAGGACAAGAAGATGTTGAAATAGGTACTGTAGATAGAATATCCTTTACCATGTGTAAGATATTCAATGAAGGAAAGAGAGATTGGATGAATTGATCACACTTTTTGAACATGCTATATATGATACCTTCACTTAGGGTACTATAGTCTAGTGACTTTAAGTATGTGAAACTCAAAGAGGATGCTAGGAATACTGCCTCTATTATCCATTACCATACTGGGGACACTGCTGATTTCATTAAGAAACACTTGGTTAACTTTTTAAGAATGGGATATGACATGATAGAGCGTATGACCGACCAAAGGAAAAGGAACATAGGCTGCAAATAGACAGGCAGAGTGAATTGAGAATTACCACAGGCATACATGGAAGAACTGTAACAAGTGGCAAGTCGAGGCCTGAGTCTATGGACATTGGAGGTGAAAGAAAATGGAATTAGCTGGCAGGATGTTTACCCTTAAAGTCAGAGAGAAGACCAGGATTATTTTAAGTACTGTCTTGGAACACTAGGGGAAATTCACATTTTGGTAGTTGGAGGGCTCAATTTCGAAGCTCATCGATTCAGACGTTGTTATGATCAATAAAGCTGACTACTAGATGGGTACCACCTTGATGGTCATACACTGTTCCATAATCCCACACATATCGGCTTGAGAGGATGTGCTTTTGGTGGCCTAGTGATCAGGCTCAGAATCGCCTATAAGGCAATAGGCCCATGGCCAAAGCAAAAACGCAAAAAGTTGGTGTAGACCAGTTTTTTGGGTCAAAGTGGCCCACTTTTTTGACCAATGTGGGCCATTTTAATAAGTTACTTCACTATGCGGCTAGTAGTTTTGACAAGTGTTTCTAGATATATATTCTTTAAAATGCACAATTTGCATCACATTTTAACAAAAAAATCCCACTTGGGTGCTATTCAAACAGTGTCACAAAAGGAATGAATAGCCATTTGCAACTGTGGGCCATTTGTTCATTGGTGCCCGAGTACAGTTTTAATGCCTAGTATGACCCTGCTAATGATAAGTGTGAAGCATCACTTTGTGACTAAATTGATCATGATACCTAACAATGGGCCTTATTACGACCCTGGCGCTCCCGTAATGAAGGGTGCCAGTACGGGACCGGCACCCTTCATTACGGGAGCGCCTATTACGAGCTTCCCTTTGCGGGACTCGGAACAGACGTCTGGTAAAACCAGACGTCCTTTCCGGGTCCCACGAGGGGAACAGGAAGCTAATAATGGGCCGTTATTTACGTGCCCATTATTATCTCCCTCCCTATTCCCATTGAGCCCTATGCAGGCTCAATGGGAATGGGAATGGTTCCTTCAAGGAGGAATTACCGGGTCCTCCAATGTTGGAATGACCCGGTTATTCCTCATTGAAGGAACCCGGTATTGGGGCCTGGTATGGAGGAAGCCAGGCCACAAATAGCACCATGGCTACCGCCATACTCGTAATGAGGCCCAATGAGAAAAAAGTGCTGTCAGTAGAAGTTTTTCTCCCCTTCTTTTCTAGAGGAAAGAAGTTGTTATTAGTCAATGTATCTGACCACCATGGAGTTACTTACACAGAGGGCATACATGAAACGTTGCTTTCTATGTTGCTGGATTGGGCTGTACATGACAACGGGGATTGGACTCAGTTAGGGCAGGACATACTTGCGCGTTGTATGGATTATCAATCCATCAAAGACACTAAACACACTAAAGCTCTAAGGGTCATGAAGCAGAAGGTGTGAAATAAGCAAGGGGGAAATGGATGGGGTTCCTGCATCATTGTGAGTTATTGTTGTTCAATGGTAGAACAGAAAAGGATATACCAGGAGAATTTACCTGTGAGTACCACCAACATGAATGGGGGCACTTGGGAAAAACATGGGTTAATATATTGGCATTCCAACCTCTGCGTTTGGGTCCTCTTTGATACTGGGGCCCTGGAGGTCTGATCTACTATTTTATGTTCCCCCATGCCTCATGATACTGACAGACATGTTTTGAATAGGAGAGAGTATACTTCTATGCAGGATTAAGTCTATGGTGGGTGTTCTGGAATGGTCAGTCCGAGGAGGTCAGATGGGTATCAGCATGAAAGAGAGTGGAGGGCTGGAGACTGGTGGTCCTTGGTCTGGTGAGGTGGGGGTTGAAATGGCATGGATGGTTTTGTGGAGATGAATGGGCACTTGTGCTGAGGCTTGCTTCAATGTCACGCTCTGCGGAGAGCACAATTTGGGGAAGTGATGTTATGCAGTTGCAACAATAAAAGGATTGGACTTCCGTGAGAACAAGGCTCACACATAGCTGGTAAGGAATGAGGTGGCGGTGAGCTGGGCTCTCTGTGGGAGGCGCTGGGGAAAAGGGAGCTGAGCTCTGCAGAGGGATGATTTTTGGGTAAAGCAATAGATGGTGTTTTGTTCTAATATGAAATGGTGTCTATCAGTGGGGCTGTGGGCTATGTTACACAGGGAAATGTTATATCATAAGACACTGTGCCATGGGGTTGAGGACTGTAAGGATATTTGGCGTGTTACAGCACAGAGTACAGCACTACTACACAGGTAGCAAACAGCACAGAGTACAGCACTACTGCACAGGTAGCAATTTTTTTTTGCAGCACCACCACAAGGGTGCGGTGCATTGCTATATGTGTTACCAGATTAACAAGGAAAGACAGGCTATTCAGTCAAAAACGATTTTAACATATAAGATACAAATCTATTTTTACAGTTAAAAGCACACGTGCACATTCAAAAATGCACACTATTTTTCACCTGAAATGCCTATGGTGCGAGAGACACATTTGAAAATAATAACTAACATTACTCATAACTAACCTGACTAATGAAACTAAAGTTAACATAATCCACTAATAAAAATGTGTCTCCACTGCAGAATTAGGCCTATTCTGAAAGTGAACTTTTAAACGCACATCCATTTTATTTTTTCTCTGCTGCCCTGTCCACATAAATTCAGGAAGCAAAAGAGCTCGAAAGAACAGGAAATCAGTTGGTTACAAAGTATTACTATAAAAATGAGCCATTGTGTAGAGAAGGAGGAGATGGCATGATTGATTCCGATTGGAGCAGCGTCATAGCAAGTATCATGCTAGAGGGAGTGATCAGAGTTTTGCTGGGGGGAGTTTGAGGAGAGAGAAGGACAGTCAAGATTTGGCAGAGCTGGGAGAAGGACCTTTTTCCTGGTTGGAGCATTCCTATCTGCAAAAGCTGAGAATTCCAGGCAATGACCCCGGTTTGAGAAGGAAAGGCGCTCCTTTTCACTGGGATTAATCTTCAAGGGAGCCACATTCAGAAAGAGAACAGCTGAAGAAAACTCTGAACAGATAAGGTAATTACATAAGTGTGGGAGCTGGGTGTGTACGAGAATGTTCAGTCAGAGTAGAAAAGGAGATTCCGGTGCCTTAATCACACGTTAATGTTGCAAATTGTGTTCTGTTCTCCGCCATTTTTTTTTTCAGTGTATCACAGACAATGCTGTTACTGTGCTATTTTATTTATTTCTGTAAAGAGTGAGATCGTGTTTAAATGCAACTTTTATAATACAGAAAAATATTTGAAAGCAGACGGGTGGTGTGTCTTATATTTACCAATACAGTGCTGAGGATGAGGGGAGATTTTTAAACAATGCAATTGTCATTTTAAGACAAATGTGTGCATGATCATATTCAGTATGGACAGTTGAGAGTGATTGTTTGTAGCATAGCTTGTTGGAGGTACATGAGCCAACAGGAAGAGGGACTCTCTGAACATAGTTCCCTACCGTATATAAGGTAGTGGAAATTACCACAAAATTACCACATATAGCTCTCTGTCGTAAATAAGTCAGTGAGATCGCCCATGGTGGCACACTAACACTAACACTGAAAATGTGGTATTCCTAAAATGTAGGTCTGAGGTCTCTCTAGTGATTACACGAAAAATCTAAGCAAAGATAAGGGATTCTGGACATTGGGGCCACAAATAAAACAAGGGAATTATGCTCACCAAAATACCACCAACCACGCATACCAACCACGCATACCAAATATGCATGTCTGGGTGCTGAAATAATGCATGTCCACTGTATTATTGTTGCACATGGCCAAATCTGAATACAAGGAGTGATTATTGCTAAGTTATTTTTCGGCGGTAATAAAATACCGTCAGGCCCCAAATCTCCACAAAATACCCTACATATTTATGGTGCGTTGCAGGCCGGGAAAGTGATCATAGAGTACCTACTGGGCGTGGCAAGTGTGTCTCACACTGCCATTTGCACATTAAAGGGAACCCATTTTATAATAGCAGTGTGCCACTAAAAACGAATTTCAGAATGTCACAAAGGGAAACCACATTCTCAGATCTAGTGCAATATTTAGAGGCAAAGTTGTTTGCACATGGGAATTGGTCATCAAATAGCACGTTAGAATGGAGTAACCGCATTCAGGGTGAGGTGCAGAAAGAAAAACTAGACAATATTTTTGCAGAAGGCAGCATAATTCAGGTCTGCCTTACAAGATTATTGAATGCAGCCGATAAAAGTGCAGAGAAAGACTGTTTAATACGGCTATGAGGCAAAATATGGTTTATTTTAAACAAGTCCCTGCGAATGCAAGAGAATGATACTCAGCTAATTAACAGGTTAAAGACTGAATTAGAGGGGGCAAGTAAAAATCAGGAAATGTTGAGAGCAGAATTGGTTGTATGCCAAAAAGACATGCAATTAAAATGCAGAGACTTTGATACTCAGTTATCCAAAAGCAAGAAACAATTTGAAGATAGTGAGCAAGAATTGGCACACTTAAAAGCCTTAGTGGATCACATTAGGCAGGATAAAGATGAGGTTGTTTCAGAAATGCAGATTTTACAAAAAAGAACATTGTGAAAAAGAAGGTGATCTCCAGAGTGCAGAACAAGAAATGATTAAAATGATTCAAGAAAGAGACAAGAGAAATAAAGAGTTCAATGAATGCCAAATGCAAATGTGCGACATGCAGGAGGTGATTAATAAAATGAATGGTGAAAACAACTATTTGCAAGATGAAGCCAACAGACTCCTTAAAAAGTGTAAGGACTTAGAACAGCAAATGTGCATTCCCAGGTCCCAGGAGAGGCGGCAGGGTACCACATTCAATGGAGTGGAGGTGAATTCTAGCTCTGCCCAAAGAGCTAGTGCTCCAGTGACTGGGCCGGTGACTGAACTTGGTTGCAGCGCCCTTGGGGGATTTGATACTCCCATTGGGGGCAGCTACCAATCTCATGCACCTGAAAACAGGATTGAATCACAAAATAATGCAATTCCATGCATTGCAACAAGTAGCCCCATAAAAATAATGAAATCCATTAAAGCCCTGATCAAACCATTTAAAAAGGGAGGTGAATGCTGCATTGAGGATCACTTAGAAGCGGTGCATGACATTTTTAAAGCACTCCAGATACCTAAGGAACAGTACAGACAATATTTTCATTTAACTTTAGATGCCCCGACGGCCAGCATCATAAGGGGATTAAATGAACAGCAGAATATGACATGGCTGGAGTTTGAAAAAGAAATTAGGCGTCATTTTTCTCCTTTTCAGTCATTGCAGGAGGCAAAGAAAGTCACGTACACAATTACTGCTGGACCTAATATATCCCCTCGCCAATTTTTACAAGTCTTAAAAAGAGCATTTTCTCGCTTTGATGTATCTTTTGACTTAAATTCCAATGAGTTTAAAACTGCATACTTCTATGGGCTACAGAAAGACATCATATCCCAATTGGTCCGTGAATTTGACCGTGACAAGTCCCTTGAATGGATTGTACATCAAAGCACAAAACTATATGAGGTACTCTATTGTCAGGGTAGAGAAAGTGATAAAATGAAAGATACTAGACCTAAATCTAAAGAACCCTCAGCCACAGTAATGGAAATCAGGTCAGCCAAAATGTCCCTTGAGTCTGCTCAAAGCCAAGGTAAAAATAATGTGACACCTGAACAAAGGGGTAATCAACAAAGATCGCCATTTCCTGTACCAATGTTCCAATCACATGATCCTAGTAATAGAGAGAGCTACATCAGCCCTAGGTATTTAGGGGACAGACCCCCGGTAGGATACCGGCCTGATATGGCAGGTATGAACAATAACCAGAGACAAAATCAAGATCAAAGAAATGATGGTCCCTACCAGTCATTGGGGACACAGAGCAGATTTGATCCCAGCACCATGATATATGGTAATCAGGATAGGCCCCGATATGTGGATCGATTTACTGATAATGGAAATCAACCTAGGGGCCAGTACCCACAATCTGAGAGACAGGACATGAGGCAAAACGTGAACTACAGTCCACGCCAGTACAATGATTCCCCACCAGGGGACTATAATCAAAGGATGGGTGCAACCCGCTCCCCTCCACAAATGAATCAAGAGTTCAGAAACCATCCCAACCGACATCAATCACCTGAGAGGTTTCAGAATAGATCCAATCAGGGGGAAAACAACCAATATCGACCTAGGCCACAGAAAGAGGATCCTAGAGAGATGGAAAGGTTCCAGTGCCTTGAGGCCCAAGTGAAAATGTTAGCTGAGCAAATAGGAAAGATCTATACAGCGCAAAAACAACCTTCCAAAGAGGGGGCTGATGGCATAGCAATGACCGGGGGGCTTCCGAAAAGTGACTAAGTACTCATGATAACTGCAGTGCCAAAATGACAGATTGCTTTGATATAATTTTGCATAACGACTCTGAGATGTCTAATGGATTAAAAATGAAAGTACCAGTAAATGAAATTGTGACAGAAAGTGCAAATACCTCTAAAAAAGAGGTACGGTTTAACTTAGAGCTAAATAAAGCAGTAAAGATTTGCACAAATGAAAAAGAAACATTAGGAATTCCAAAAGAACAAAGGAACAGATTTAAGAAAAATGACTCATGCATGGGGAATACCAGTGAACAGGGAGTAAGTGGGGATGCTATAGCTCCTTCCCTGAGCAAGCAAAACAATGACCAAACACAGACAGAAAAAGGAAATACTCACAAGGAGGGTACAAGTCAATCACCTGAAGAATTCTTTGAGCCACATATTTTTGAAGAGGCTGAAAGGGCTGGTATCACACTAAATGATCACAAATGCACAGAATTAAAAAATGACAAATTGCTGAATGATGTTGTTACACATGTTCAGTTGGAGGATTGAAATGTGGTCTCTGATGTTACCCAGATGGATGGGCGAACAGTGGCCACACTCCAAAAAACCTCTGATCATGGAGAAATGAATAAAATCTCTCGCGCAGAAATGGGTAAAAAGGAGGGAAAAATGTCTTTCCATTTACCAATGTGCTTAGCCAAAAGTGAAAAGGACCTGAGAAAGGTGAGCCCTGAAATCAGTAAGAATTCACATTTCTTATGTGTATTAGAGGAAGTTGAGGACAGATATTTTGCACCCATCACTGTAGAAGAAAAATGCCACACCTTTGCTATGATTGACACTGGCGCACAGGCCACAATTATGTCCAAGGAGCTGGTAAAGAGTATCAATGAAGGGAGACCTCCACAGAGTCAGATCAGAGTGAAGGAAAATCAAGGCCCAGTGCATAACTTTAATGGGGAGGAGGTGCCCATCATAGGTGTAACTGAGGTTGACATAAAAATAGGAAAGCACAGAATGAAACAAGAGGTATTGATCACATCTATTTGTGAAATTCCATTTCTGATGGGGACAGATTGCCTGAAAAGATTGTCTCCTCTCATAGATGGGGTGAATGGAGTGCTGTGGTCCTTAACCAAAAAACCATTGAGGTCTAAGAAACTAAAATCACAAAAAAGCAATATAAATGAATGTCACACCGTTGCCAAAACAAATGATGCTGTGGAGGTATATCTCCAGAATAGCTGCATACCTAGTGTCACTGTCATATTAATGTGTCAAGATAAAATGCAGAGCGACAATGAAAAACTACCTGTACAAATATACTTGGACCCAAGGAAAAATTGGCAGACTGCCATAGATGAGCACACATTATGTTTTTATCTAAAAGAGAAAACGTGCAAACAGAACATTGCTCCTAAAACAGATTCAGAAAAACACATTACCACTCTGGCAGAAATACACATGGAAGATGAGCAACCATGGGTTCATGTTGGTATAAATGACTATCTTAAAACAATAAAAGCCACTTTAGCGCTTGAACATGAAAGGAGTTTCATTAATGAGAAATTGTTGCAAAAAATAATGGAAAGGGAAGAAATCCCGAGATTTAGGATTAAAAACCAATATGTTTCTGGCTTGGACAGTCCAGACTTTGAAAACCGAATTGCAGGCAGATGCATGGTTAAAATTAGCATTGGGCAGAAAACAATTTACCATAATGTATGGATAGTGAGTGGAGCACAAAATGAATTTTACATGGGAAATGACATCATGCACAGAATGTGTATGTTGTTAGATTTCCTTAATCAAAAAATATGGTCACGCCTAGGTGGTCCGGCACCTGAATTTGAAGACAAAAGAAGGGCTTATCATTGTGCACAACTGGTTCCTTATGCAATCGAATTACAAATGAGGAAAGATACTATTATTCCTGCATTTACAAAACAGTTTGCAATAACACTGAAATGCAAAAATGGACAGCAGATGAAAGGCTCTGATGCATTTGTATGCCTGAATGAATCCATAAAACAGCAAGGCCTGGATTATGAATACATTCCATTGGTAGACATTGGTGAGGGATCTGTAAAAATCATGGTAAATAATAAAGGTTGTCAGGATATTCATTTAGATGAAAACTCCCCATTAGGAATGGCCATACAACAATCACATTATACGGCAGATTTAAATAACATGGTGATTGGGAATATTCCTGAAAAATATGTAGACGCCAAGGGCGAGTTGCCAGAACACCTGGACTCTCAGCCCAAAGGAATATTTAAAATTCATTCTGTGTATCCTTATGATTCAAATGAGACAGTGTGCTGCCATCAAGACGATTGCATAATATTTAATTTAAATGAAAATGAAACAGAAAATCAGCCCATTGAAGTGGAAGCTGATATGCCAAAATATTTAAAAGTGGCAGCTTTACAAAAAGACACAGCCACACAGTTAGAAGAAAGCGCCGAGATTCCCTTACAAGAAGATTTTCCAAAATTTTCCAAAATGGTAGAAGAGCAGATCTCCTTAGCGGATGCATGTGAAAGCAATGAAGAGAGGGACAATCATAGGGAGATATTTATGGAGTTTAAGGATGTAATTGCAAAAGATGCTTATGATTGTGGTTTAACTGATTTACATGTGGCCACACTACCAGAAGGGTGTAGCAGAAACCCAGTGTTTTTACGCCAGTATAGACTACCGCTGGCATGTTTAGAATCATTGGCAGAGATTGTTAAAAATTTGGAATCACGGGGAATCATCAGGCCCATTCATAGCACATCCAATACACCTATTTTAGGTGTATTGAAGCCAAATGGTCAATGGCGGCTGTGTGCAGACTTGAGAGAGTTAAATAAAAGAGTACCAATATCTAGATGGCCACTGCCATTCATTGATCAGGGCCTAGCTCAGGTACATGGTTCAAATATATTAACCACATTAGATCTCACCTCTGGATATTGGTGCGTGCCATTGGCAGAGGAGATACAACATTTATTTTCCTTTACATTTGACAGGACTCAATATGCCTGGCTTAGAACTCTGTTCGGGAACATCAATAGTGGGAGTGAATTTGGCATATTTTTGAGAAAGGCCATGCCGGATGCAGCGGAAAGAGGAACAATAGTTTATGTGGACGATGTACTGATAAAAAATGAAAGCCTGGAAAGCCATTTTGATGAAATAAGACATGTACTTGGCCAATTGCAGAAAGCAGGCGCCAAAGTATCTTTGCAAAAAGCACAATGGTGCAAGAAAAAAGTGAACTTTCTAGGGCATGAAGTGACTGAACATGGGCTAAATCCACAAAAGAAGAAAATAGAGGCCATACAAAGATTAAAAGATCCTAAAAATGTGAAAGGAGTAAAATGTTTATTAGGGATGACAGGCTATAACAGAAAGTTCATTGAAAATTATGCAGAAATCACTCAACCATTGACTAAACTGCTTAAACTGAATACTCCCTGGAAATGGGAAAAAGGGCAGTCTGATGCAGTGGCTAAATTAAAGGAATGTCTTGTAAAGGCACCATGTTTAGCATACCCCATAAAGGACAGGGATTTCTTTATAGAAATAGGTTTTTCTGAACATTGTATGTCAGCAGTGTTATCACAAAAACACGATTTGAATCACAAAACCATTGCATATGCAAGTAAGGCATTTTCCCAAGTTGAAATGAAATTTAATGAATGTGAAAAGGCCCTATTAACCACTGTGTGGGCGCTACAACATTTCCGCCCCATTGTTCAGGGAGAAAAGGTAATTACTGAAACAAATCATCAACCTTTGCAATTTTTAGAGAGTAAAAGAATTAGATCAGGTAATCTAGCGCAATCCAGAATCACTTCATGGATGCTAGCATTACAAGGTTTTCCCATAGAAGTGAGATATGGACAAAATAAAAATAACCCAATTGCTCAAGGGTTAGCTGACTTACATGACTGTGCAGCTGAACAAATACCAAATGAAATGGAAGTAGAAACTAGTTTACAGGAATTTGAACAATCACCACACAAAGCGTTTGATGAAAAAACATGCAAGGATTTGCCAACTGTATATGTGGATGGTTGTGCTTTTCACATTGAAAATGACAGTAATAAACAGTTAGTGGCAGGAATAGGAAATGTCTGGTTGAAATGTGAAGGTGTCCCCAGTATAGGGATGAGGATTGGAGATAGGAGCAGTCAGGTGGCGGAATTGGCAGCCATTTATAAAGCAATTGCTACTGCAGTTGATAAAAAGTTCAGTGAAATTGTCCTGGTGACTGATTCTGACTATGCACGGAATAGCTTTGTGGAGTATTTGCCTGGTTGGAAAGCAAGAGGCATGGTTACATATAACAAAAAGCCACTTAAGCATGGAAAAATGATACAAGCCATAGACAAATTGGTGTCAGAGAATAAGTTAACAATATACTGGAGAAAAATTTGTGGGCATTTAAAAACACCAGGAGAGGATAAGGAGGGAAATGATAAGGCAGACCACCTGGCTAACATTGGGGCTGTGATGGGAGAATTGCTACCTATTGGTTATTTAATGGGTGAAATACAAATTGATGCAGTCACACGTTCTAAAGCACCAAAGGAGGTAGATCAACCGGTGGTGCAGTGGAGTCATGACACGCCAGACCAAGATTTGATTGAGGCACAAAAGAATGATCAAATTTTGGGAATCTATTATAATCATTTGATAGACCCCGAACAAAATCCTTTAACAGAAAATGATTGTATGGGAAAAGAAGAGTTGAGGGTGCTATTAAAGAACAAAACACGAACTAGATTACAGGATGGACTCATGATTAGAGAGTCCATAACAGGACAAATACAGTGGGTAGTACCCCTTTCATTCAGAGGACTAATGCTACACCATGCACATGATGCCATAACTGCAGGACATAGAGGTTCACAAAAAATACTAAAAGATTATGCTTACTGGCCACATATGTCCCAAGATGTGGAATTATATACTAGAGGATGTCTAGTATGCACCCAATTTAAACCTGCTTCACCAATGCATAGAGCACCATTGATGAAAAGAGGCCTAACTCTCCCATGGTCAGATTTGCAAATAGACTATGTAGGTCCTTTAAAAAGGTCGAGCAGGGGACACCGTTATATTTTGAGTGTGGTATGTTTGATGTCGAAGTGGATTGAATGCATTCCTGCACCAGATTGTAGTGCGCAAACGGCAGCCACATTGCTGGTGAACCATGTGTTCTCAAGGTTTGGGTTGCCACAAAGAATTGAGTCCGACAGAGGAAGTCATTTCACAAGTACTCTAATGAGTAAGGTATGGCAAATACTAGATGTGAATAGGACACTACATATCGCATATCGGGCGGCGTCTTCAGGTACAGTTGAAAGAAGCAATAGGTCTGTTGTGGATATTTTAAAGAAATTTGTGGCAGAAGCAGGTTCCAGCTGGGATTTACATTTACCGTTGGTTTTGATGGCAATCAGGTCGACTCCTGCCAAAGCAACAGGTGTTAGCCCCCATGAGGTCTTGACAGGTAGGAAAATGGTATTACCACAACACCTACTATACAGAACACATGAGCAAACCCTTGTGAGTGCATCCACAGTTCATGAATATATTGATGAACTGAGGAGGCATTTGCAACTTGCATTTGCTTTTGTGCAGAGAAATCTGGAAAGAGCTGCTGACAGTGCAAAATCGTATTATGATAAAAAGACATCAGTAAAGGAATACAGTGTAGGGGATCAGGTGTACAAGTTTCATTTTGGAAAAGTAAACAGAAAAATTCTAAATTTCTAGCAGCCTGGCAGGGGCCATTTCGAATTATAGATAAGGTCTCTCCTGTAGTTTATAAAATTTTGAAAAATGAAGGTGAAACAGCAATAGAGCAGTTTGTCCATGTAAATCAAATCAAACCATGTCATCCCAGACATGAGATCAGGCAGCTTGAGCATGTAGAAACAGATAAAGTCCCTTGAACACAAAAAGAGAAAATAAATGGGTACAATCAGGAGGCAGTGACAAAGGAGTTAAAAAGTTGATTGTTATGATGGCACATAAACACTGTAGTATATGTAAAAATATATAATATAAAATAAATAAATAAATAAATTAATACATGCACATATAACGGAAGCTCATGGTTGGTGTGCAGAGAGAAAAGGTATTAAATATTGAATGCTGTTTATGTGTGCTTGTTTTCTTTTAACTTGTGTTTAATTTCAGAAAAAAAAAAAAACGAAATATTTTTACCAAGCATGTTTTATTTTTGGCAAAAGGGTGAAGTTAGTATTGTGCTATGTACTTAATTTGTTTATTTTCTATTTGATTTAGAAAATTAACATTATTTGGTCGGAGGTTCCGGGATCAGAGGCCACGGGAGACGATGGAGTCCTGGAGTCCCCTGGATGAAGACCAAAAGATGCCTGCCTCCAGGTGGAGGTGAAGACAAGATAACCAGAATGCTAAAAAAGATGACTCCTATGGATCTAAGATTGCCAAGATGAAAGTGTACTCGAATGAACCAAATAACATCGCTGGTCGGGACATATCAGAGGCAGACAAGAGTGCTGACATATGGAGTTCCACGTATTTATTATTTTAATTATGCATTTTAATTTGTTATATTAATTATTTGTTTTGGTTAGTTGTTTTATTTCATTGTTTTTAATTGACTTGAAAAATCTAAACTTAGAGTAATGCCACTTCCACTGAGAAGGCAAATGTAGAACATTTTGTAAACTAATGAACTCAGATGAATACTGTATTGATTGCAACTTTTTCATTGATGCACATGAATATTCATTTTATTGCATTGATATATTGTGAAAAGAAGAAAAAGAACAAATTGTTTTTAGGAATTGGATTGGATCGTAGCCAGATTCTAAAAACAAAAGGAGGGTATGTAAGGATATTTGGCGTGTTACAGCACAGAGTACAGCACTACTACACAGGTAGCAAACAGCACAGAGTACAGCACTACTGCACAGGTAGCAATTATTTTTTGCAGCACCACCACAAGGGTGCGGTGCATTGCTATATGTGTTACCAGATTAACAAGGAAAGACAGGCTATTCAGTCAAAAACGATTTTAACATATAAGATGCAAATCTATTTTTACAGTTAAAAGCACACGTGCACATTCAAAAATGCACACTATTTTTCACCTGAAATGCCTATGGTGCGAGAGACACATTTGAAAATAATAACTAACATTACTCATAACTAACCTGACTAATGAAACTAAAGTTAACATAATCCACTAATAAAAATGTGTCTCCACTGCAGAATTAGGCCTATTCTGAAAGTGAACTTTTAAACGCACATCCATTTTTTTTTTTCTCTGCTGCCCTGTCCACATAAATTCAGGAAGCAAAAGAGCTCGAAAGAACAGGAAATTAGTTGGTTACAAAGTATTACTATAAAAATGAGCCATTGTGTAGAGAAGGAGGAGATGGCATGATTGATTCCGATTGGAGCAACGTCATAGCAAGTATCATGCTAGAGGGAGTGATCAGAGTTTTGCTGGGGGGAGTTTGAGGAGAGAGAAGGACAGTCAAGATTTGGCAGAGCTGGGAGAAGGACCTTTTTCCTGGTTGGAGCATTCCTATCTGCAAAAGCTGAGAATTCCAGGCAATGACCCCGGTTTGAGAAGGAAAGGCGCTCCTTTTCACTGGGGTTAATCTTCAAGGGAGCCACATTCAGAAAGAGAACAGCTGAAGAAAACTCTGAACAGATAAGGTAATTACATAAGTGTGGGAGCTGGTGTGTACGAGAATGTTCAGTCAGAGTAGAAAAGGAGATTCCGGTGCCTTAATCACACGTTAATGTTGCAAATTGTGTTCTGTTCTCCGCCATTTTTTTTTTCAGTGTATCACAGACAATGCTGTTACTGTGCTATTTTATTTATTTCTGTAAAGAGTGAGATCGTGTTTAAATGCAACTTTTATAATACAGAAAAATATTTGAAAGCAGACGGGTGGTGTGTCTTATATTTACCAATACAGTGCTGAGGATTAGGGGAGATTTTTAAACAATGCAATTGTCATTTTAAGACAGATGTGTGCATGATCATATTCAGTATGGACAGTTGAGAGTGATTGTTTGTAGCATAGCTTGTTGGAGGTACATGAGCCAACGGGAAGAGGGACTCTCTGAACATAGTTCCCTACCGTATATAAGGTAGTGGAAATTACCACAAAATTACCACATATAGCTCTCTGTCGTAAATAAGTCAGTGAGATCGCCCATGGTGGCACACTAACACTAACACTAAAAATGTGGTATTCCTAAAATGTAGGTCTGAGGTCTCTCTAGTGATTACACGAAAAATCTAAGCAAAGATAAGGCATTCTGGAAATTGGGGCCACAAATAAAACAAGGGAGTTATGCTCACCAAAATACCACCAACCACGCATACCAACCACGCATACCAAATATGCATGTCTGGGTGCTGAAATAATGCATGTCCACTGTATTATTGTTGCACATGGCCAAATCTGAATACAAGGAGTGATTATTGCTAAGTTATTTTTCGGCGGTAATAAAATACCGTCAGGCCCCAAATCTCCACAAAATACCCTACAGGACTTCTCCCTCCTTGGTTTACTCATAATCCAACCACTGAGGGAACAGTGAGGGGAAGTGGGATTGGACCACCCCCTCCTCAACACAACGCCTAAAATGCAATGGTGAGAAATGGTAGAGATTCTGAATATTGGGGATACTAGCCGAATGTAGAAGTTGGTGAAAAACTCTGAAAGAGATTCGGGGTAGAGGTTGTAATATCTCATCAGTGGGGAACTTGGTGCGATCATTTCAGTGCAACTCAGACATGTAGTAGTGTCAGCCTCCCTAAATCTTTATTAAGGTTGGAAGCAGATGATATAGTGCTAGATATTGATTTTGACCTTATTTGGGTTGTGATTGGTTAGTACAAAAATACTGATCCCATGGGCACAATGAGCTTTCTAATGTGGTACTGAAGCAAGGTAGTGAAGCATGGGCTGACACCTTAACTCTGCTATTCATTAAAGTATGTAAGGAGGGAAAAGTACAATATTGGTTCCCATACATAAAAAAATGAACTCTCGACTAGACCCAACCAATTACAGGTTGTTATATATATGCTCAATGTCAGAGCAAGATATTTGCTACGTTAATATTGAAGGAGCTAAGCAAATGTGCCTAGGAAGCAAAGATCTT
This sequence comes from Ambystoma mexicanum, assembly GCF_040938575.1. Taxonomy (NCBI): domain Eukaryota; kingdom Metazoa; phylum Chordata; class Amphibia; order Caudata; family Ambystomatidae; genus Ambystoma; species Ambystoma mexicanum. The sequence continues at coordinate 577,877,593 of NC_090925.1, forward strand.
GAGCCCATTAAAGACTGGCATCCATGGTGGCTCAGCGACTGCGCAAAAGTTGCTGCCATTAAACTTGCTGATCAGAGTGGACCATAAAAAGCATAATCCACCCCTGTACATTATGTATGTAGATTTCTTAAACAAGCCTTTTACACTATATGCAATTAAAAAACACATACACTTCAAAAATCTTAATTCATGATCCATCAATACTTAAAAAAGCAAGTGTGCAGTAATAGAAACATTCATTAATTTCATCAAAGTTAAAAGAAAGAGCATGAAGATCGAAACATTAATCAAAGTTAAAAGAAATACAAAGTTAAAAGAAGACCTACTCTTGCAGTCAAAATCCCTCCCAAATAAGCTATCCTCAGGGCTGACCGCCTTGTTGGAATATGCGGAGGATTGACACTAATAACGAAACTTCACTGCAAATCAGACTTTGGGCCTCATTCCAAGATTGGAGGTGGCCATGGCGCTATTTGCGCCATGGCTGCCACCAATACCAGGTCCGGCACCGGTGTTGTTTAATGGAGACTTACTGGTGCAGTCTGACCCTGGCAGGACCAGTATGTCCCCATTGAACAAACTATTCCCCATTCCTATTTGAGCCCCCATAGGGCTCCTTCTTTTGAGCCCCCATAGGGCTCAATGGGAATGGGGAGGGCGCTAATAACGGGATCGCAAATGGTAAGACCGTTATTAGCGCCCTGGTCCCTTAGCGGGACCAGTAAGGGACATGTGGTCAGACCACATGTTCCTTACGGTTCCCTCCAAGGGACCTCAGAATCGGGCGGTAAGGGATTACCGGTATCAGTCTCCTTACCGGTGCCCGGTATCCATTACCGCCCGCCTCGTAATGACCCCCTTTGTCCCATTCGCTCCATTTTAGGTTATGAACCCTTACTCCACCATCAAAATTGAATCCATCTCTGAAGTATGTTGGAGTGATCATTACCTTTACGAGACACACTCCCAAAACGATAATGGTTAGAAATACCCACAAACTCACACTCTATAGTCTCAAACTCATGCTCACAACATCACTTTTAAACCATGATCCCATCAATACCAATCCCAGAGACATTGCCAAACTCTACCACTCATGCCTTCAAGGCAATCTAGACACACATTCTCCTATTCTTGTAAAGTACACAAACCTGCCAACCCGTGGCTTGATGAGGAACCTATCAAATTACGTTGTGAGAAACGAGCCCTGGAACACCTACTCAACAAGAACCATTCTGTGATTAATGGTTTGACACCAGTCACAGCTACTACAAATTACAATTTGGCAATAGTGTCACAGAAATCCAATTCTTACAATATGCACATCTGCATTGCAGGGTCCAACGCCAAAGAGCTTTTATCAATACTCAGATAACTGGAATCAACTTTTGCACCACCTTACCCACGCAAGTAGATAAAACATGGCTTGCGAGCATTCAAAATGGTCTGTCACACAAAAGGTACTCCCTCCAGGAGAAAATTAAAGCCAAAAGAGATGACCTTCCCTCCAAACCTACTACACTGATCTCAGCATACACTGCCATCCCCATGCTTCCACATAGTTTTCCCCAATTCCATTTCAATAAAGTCACTCAAGAGCAGACACTATCTACCATTCGTGCACTAAAACCCTCTAACCACAAGGGAGGCACTTGCCCTGCCAACTGGTGAAACTCTGCACTCCGACTCTAGCTTCCATTATTACTGATTTCATTAACTCCTCCTTCTCCTCCAATTCGGTTCCCTCCAGCATCAAAGCAGCATGGATAACCCCATTACTCAAAAAACCCACTCTTGACCCCACTGTTCCAAGTAACTACTGCCGATCACTTACATTCCCTGTCTATTGATGATAATAGATTGGGTAGCCTATTCCCAAATCCAACTCTTCCTAGAGAACAACCACCTTCTTGGAGCCAGAGGCTTTTGACCTGAAGCATAGTATGGAAACTGCCTTACTGAATCTCAAAATCCAGATGGATAAGATCTATGATGCTGGTAACTTAAGCATCCTCCTCCTCCTTGACCTCACGGCTGCTTTCGACTTGACCATGAAAAACATTGCTATTCCCTTAGTGAAAACATTCCCTTCTCACCTGATACCACACTCTGGGTTAAAGAATTGTTACCAGAACGCACTACCAGAGTGTTCATTGGAGTATAGAGTGCAGATCCTATATCCACACCTCTCGGGGTTCGTCAAGGTTACTGCCTCTCCCTGACACTCTACGACACGTATACAAAACCCCTGTTTACTGTCCTAGACTGCCTGGCTATCGCATACACAACCTTTGCCGATAACACCCAAATTCCCATCCCCATCATTAGTGATTACATGCAAGACACAGCCAAAATCAATAAAGTATGCATCACATCCAAAATTGGATGGCTACGAATAGCCTGTGCCTTACCAATGGTAAAACGGAGCTCCTCATTGTCGGCTCCCCTGCTCGGCTGAAATCTCTTGATAACAACTACTCCTCCATACTCATTGACAGAACATCCTCCCTGTTTCAAAAACAAGTAAAAATACTGGCAGTATATCTAGAAACTGATCTCTCAATGACTAGGTACATCAGTGCCCTATCTTATTCCATGGCATATACATCTAAATTGATCTCACTAAGCAGACAATGCTTGTCACCTCCTAACTGATTGACCCTAGCGCAAGCTCTGATTCTATCCAATTTGGACTATAGCAATGTGATCCTTCTGGGTACCTCAGCTGCAAACCTATGGAAACAAAACAAAGCCCTACGAGCTGCCCTAGGATTAAAACATAGTGATCACATCTCTGCAACTAGACGAGAAGTGCATTGTTTGCCCATAAAAGCCAGGATTCTCAAGACACTCATGCTGACACACAAGTGTATTTACAATGATACACCTACATAGCTCAATGTCACGCTAAAACCATCACAACAATCTCTTGGATTTGGTAGTACCATTTTACTGGACATATCACAATACAATAGCAAAAGGGCGCAAACGGGCGGGAGGCACCAGCTTCTCAGTTGCAGCACCCACTCTATGAAACACTTTACCCTCATCCATAAGAAACGAACAATCTGACCCCTCTTTTAAAAAAGGGATCCAAAGTTTACTTTTTGACAAATATGAGTAATGCCACCTGTTTTCTGTTCACATGAATGTACCTTTATCTGATAATAAGATGTAACAAATGCTTTGATACCATTGGGTTTGGGTGTTTAGCAAATGCTATAAAAAATAAAATAAAATAATTCAGTCTAAAAACGTGTATAATTAATTATATTTAATAGATAATGTGAACAATTAAGAGAAATCCAAGTCAAGTAAGGAGTGAATTGATATTTTTCTTGGCCTAGGTCCAAATTTCATAGGCCACTGCATATGGGAAACCGTTCAGGTCAATATTACACCTTTGAGAATGTGACATATTGAAATTAATACAACATGCAATGAAATGAGTAAGGCATACATTGAGATGACTATAATATGTATCGAAATGAGTATAACATGTATTGCAATGAGTATGACATACACTGAAATTCAGTGAATAGGACATGCATTGAAATGAATATGACACATGTTGAAGTGAATACGATATGCGATGGAATGAAAATGCACATATTGAAATAAATATTACCCCATTGAAATTCATATGACACACGTTGAAGTGAATATGACATGAAATGGAATGAATATGACACCCATTGAAATGAAAATGACACACGTTGAAATAAATATGGCACACGTTGAAGTGAATAGGACATGCAATGGAATGAATATGGCACGCATTGAAATGAATATGACACACGTTGCAGTGAATAGGACATGCAATGGAATGAATATGAAACCCATTGAAATTAATATGACACACCTTAAAGTGAATATAACATGCTTTGGAATGAATAAGACATGCATGGAAATGAGAAGGACATGCATTGAAATAAATATGACATCCATTGAAAGGAATATGACACACGTTGAAGTGAATATGACACACTTTGAAGTGATTACGACGTGCAATGGAATGAATATGACACCCATTGAAATGAATATGACTCACATGGAAGTGAATTCAACATGCATTGAAATTAATATACCATGCAATAGAATGAATACTACATCCATTGAAATAAATATGACACCGATTGAAATGAATATGAAACACGTTGAAGTGACTATAACATGCATTGGAATGAATATAACACCCATTGAAATGAATATGACAAATGTTGAAGTACATGCAATGGAATGAATATGACACCCATTGAAATGAATATGACACACGTTGAAGTGAATATGACACACGTTGAAGTGAATAGGACATGCAATGGACTGAATAAAACATGCATTGGAATGAATATACCATGCATTGGAATGAATAAAACATGCATTGAAATAGATATGATACCCATTGAAATGAATATGACGCATATTGAAGTGAATACGACATGCGATGGAATGAATATGAAACCAATTGAAATTAATATGACACCCATTGAAATGAATATGGCACATTGAAGTGAATAGGACATGCAATGGAATGAATATGAAGCACATTGAAACGAATATGACACATATTGAAGTGAATGTAATATATATTAAAATTAATATAACATCCATTTGAATGAATACGAGATTACCTCCATGTCCCTCTTACTCTTCCCAGTACCTACCTTTGAGTACATTCTGTGCTCACTGGAACTCTTTTCTTTTCAAGCTGGCTTCCTCCAATGGGAAGGCAGGTGTTACAAGGACTTTGGTGGTCTTCAGGTCTTCGATCCAGGGGAAGGATGTTCTGGAACGGACAGACAACCCCTCAGCTTTGGCTTACATCAACCATCAGGGGGTACAGGGTCCTACTCTCTGGAGGATCTGGCTTTGTCCATTTGGACCTGGGCTGCGGCACAAATGGACTCCTTGAGAGCGGTCCATATCCAGGGGGTGGACAATGTGACTGCGGACACGCTCAGCAGGGTGTTTCCGGTCTCAGGGGAGATTTCTCTTCATCCCAAGGTTTTTCAGGATTTGTGTTGGTTGTTCGGGCATCCCTGGATGGACCTATTTGCATCCCCCTGCAAATCACAACTTCCCTGGTTTTGCTTGAGGACTCTGTCCCCTGGGGCTTGGGGGGGAACGCTCTTCCTTTTATTTGGCCCACAGAGCTTCTTTATGCCTTTCCTCCAAATCCCCTGATTCTGTAGGTCATCAGCACAATCAGATAATCTCTTTGTGAAGGGTGTTGCTCGCGTGGCCGTCTCCATTGCGGGTGGTCAATGTCCCCCTTCTCCTCTTTCATCCGTTGTGGGTTCTGGAAATAGAGAGGAGGGATCTCCTGGCATTAGGCCTTTCAGCTACAAAGGCTGGGATGGTTCAGAGGGTGCGTCAGTCCTCTACACTTAAGTCCTCTGACCATTATTGGGCTAATTTTCTGGCTTGGTGTTACCTGACGTGTGACCTGGCACTGGAGTGTGGTCTCCCAGACATTTTGCAATTTCTTCATGAAGGGGCGGAGAAGGGGTTGGTGGTCTCTACCTTCTGTTCTGAGAGGTCTGGCATTCGGGCTTTCCAGGTTTCCTGGTCCTCTCCGGTAGGGGGCACAGCTCTGGTCTCAACACTCTTGAAAGGGGTAGCAGGTACTCATCCTTTGGGCCCAGTTGGGGTTCCCCGTGGGACCTTCCTTTGGTCCTGTGCATATTGCAGAAGCCTCCATTTTAGCCTTAGGAGGTGGAGATGAAATAGTTGACACTAAAGACTACCTTCCTGATTGCCATTACTTTGGCTCAGACCCATGCAATCAATGATTTAATCCATCGGCTAATTGGAATGGAAGCCTGGCGAACACAGCTCCCTCCCCCTGATCAGTGAGACAAAAGAACTCTCTCTGGGACAGATAATGTAAGACCGCCTGCTTGGCATCCAGACAATGCCAAGCCTCCTCCTTAGGAGAGGACAGAGCAAGAAAAAACACAGAGAAAACCACCTCCTGAGACCGATGGAACCAAGAGGCGACCTTAGGCACAAATAAGGGGTCACAGCCCAGAACCAAAGCCTCCTCCTGGACCACCAGAAACAGTGGTCTACGCAAGAGGGCCCTGATTTCCCCCAAATGCTGAGCCAAAGTAATGGCAATCAGGAAGGCAGTCTTCAACGTCAACTATTTCATCTCCACCTCCTCCTGGGGCTAAAAGGAAGTCTTCTGAAATATGGACAGGACCAAAGGAAGGTCCCACGGGGAACCCCAACTGGACCCAAAGGATGAGTACCTGCTACCCCTTTCAAGAGCATTGAGACCAGAGCCTTGTCCCCTACTGGAGAGGACAAGGAAGCCTGGAAAGCCCGAATGGCAGACCACTGAGAACAGAAAGTAGAGGCCCCAACCCCTTCTGCGCCCCTTCATGAAGAAATTGCAAAATGTCCGGGACACACTTCAGGTAACACAAGCCAGAAAATTAGCCCAATGACATTGAGAGGACTTAAGTGTAGAGGACTGACGCGCCCTCTGAACCATCCCAGCCATTGCAGCTGAAAGGCCTATTGCCAGGAGATCCCTCCTCTATGTTTCCAGAACCCACAACGGATGAGAGAGGAGAAGGGGGACAATGACCACCCGCAATGGAGACGGCTACCTGAGCAACACCCAAGGAGAAGCTAACTGCATCTCCAGAAGGACCGGGAACCACCCCCTCTGAGGCCACTAAGGGACCACCAGGATGAACACGCACAGAGATTATCTGATTGTGCTGATGACCTGCAGAATCAGGGGATTTGGAGAAAAGGCATAAAGAAGCTCCGGGGGCCAAGTCAAAGGAAGCGTGCCCCCCAAAACCCCAGGGGGCAGAGTCCTCAAGCAAAACCAGGAAAGTTGAGATTTGCAGGGGGATGCAAATAGGTCCATCCAGGGATACCCGAACAACCGACACACCTCCTGAAAAAATCTGGGATGAAGAGAAATCTCCCCTGAGACCGGAAACACCCTGCTGAGCTGGTGCACAGTCACATTCTCCACCCCCTGGATATGGACCACTCTCAAGGAGACCAGTTTTGTCGCGGCCCAGGTCCAAATGGACAAAGCCAGATCCACCAGAGAGCGGGACCCTGTACCCCCTGATGGTTGATGTAAGCCAAAGATGAGGGGTTGTCTGTCCGTTCCAGAACATCCTTCCCCTGGATCGAAGACCTGAAGACCACCAAAGTCCTTATAACACCTGCCAACTCCTTCCAATTGGAGGAGGCCAGCTTGAAAAGAAAAGAGTTCCAGTGAGCACGGAAGGTACTCAAAGGTAGGTACTGGGAAGAGGACGAGGGATATGGAGGTAATCTCTTCTTCATTCAAATGGATGTTATATTAATTTTAATATATATCACATTCACTTCAATATGTGTCATATTCATTTCAATTGGTTTCATATTCATTCCATTGCATGTCCTATTCACTTCAATGTGTCATATTCATTTCATTGGGTTTCATATTCATTCCATTGCATGTCCTATTCACTTCAACATGCATCATATTAATTTCAATGGGTGTCATATTTATTTCAATTCATGTCTTATTCATTCCAATGCATGGTATATTCATTCCAATGCATGTCTTATTCATTCCATTGCTGGTCCTATTCACTTCAATGTTTGTCATATTCACTTCAAAGTGAGTCATATTCATTTCAATGGCTGTCATATTCATTCCATTGCATTTCCTATTCACTTCAACTTTTGTCATATTCATTTCAATGGGTGTCATATTTATTTCAATGCATGTCCTATTCATTTCACTGCATGTCTTATTCATTCTAATGCATTTACATTCACTTCAACGTGTGTCATATCCATTTCAATCAGTGTCATATTAATTCCAGTGCATGTCCAATACACTTCAACGTGTGTCATATTCATTTCAATCAGTGTCATATTTATGTCAATGCATGTCCCATTCATTCTAATGCATGGTATATTAATTTCAATCCATGTTACATTCACTTCAATGTGAGTCATATTAATTTCAATGGGTGTCATATTCATTTCAATGGGTGTCATATTCATTCCATTCCATGTCCTATTCATTAAACGTGTGTCATATTCATTTCAATGGGTGTCATATTCATTCCATTGCATATCGTGTTCACTCCAACATGTGTCATATTCATTTCAATGCATGTCGTGTTTACTGAATTTCAGTGTATCTCATACTCATTTCAATACATGTCATACTCATTTTGATACATATTATAGTCATCTCAATGTTTGCTTTACTCAATTCATTGCATGTTGTATTTCATTCATGACTATATAACATGAGAAAGGCTGTGCTAATTTGCCCACTTGTCTGATCAGTTTTGGGTGTCTATTTTTGTGGCCGAATCGGTAGTAATGACTGCAGTGTATGGGAAGCTGTTCAAGTCAAAATTACAACTTTGAGAATGTGACATATGGAAATGAATACAACATGCAATGAATCCTTATTCCCTTCCATAAGAAGGCTTCTCGTCTTGACCCAAACAAATATGCTGTTACCAATGCTGGAACATGGGAAACATTTTTGCTTCAATCCTGCTGGAAATGGCCTAGTTGAACTCGAACAATCTTCTAAGTTACCAACAGACTGGATTCGAAAGGGCTGCAGTAAAACTCATACCATCCAGGTCTTGCAATAATTGATCTCGGACACATACCAGAATCCTGAGACTAACCTATACCTTTGCTACGTAGATTATTGTGCAGAATTTGACAGTTTCTCCCGTGTGCAACTGTGGTCTAAACTAGAAGCATGCGGAATTGAGTCATCTCTCCTGGATTTTATCAAATTATTATACAGCGATACATCTGTCAGGGTTATGCTGACTCAGGAGGGGTGCATATCTAAGAGCTACCCCACAATCAGGGGCTTTAATCAGTGATTGGTTCTAGCAACCCTCCTTTTTAATCTTTACGTAGCTGAACTTGATTTGGTGCTGAAGGCAGCCCACAATTTCCCACCAAACTTTGGAGGGGAGGGGTGTGAAGATCGCTTGCCTCTCCTACGGGGACAACACTGTTGTCCTCGACCAGACAGCTGTAGAACTACAACACTCTCTGGACGCCCTAAACCTTTATGCCAATCCAATATCCTAAGGATTAACCAATCTAAATCTAAAACAAAAATCATGCAAATACAGAAAAGAGCATATGGTGGTACTTCCTTTTCCTGGGTTATGGGTGGCACACCTCTGGAACAAGTTTCAAGTTCTAACCACTTAGGCCTCCCCATCATGGCTTCTCTCTGTTTCATTTATTATTATGAGGCCATTCCACCCAAGGTTGGTATAAATGGTTGGCTATCAAGAGGGTGATTCATAGGTGTGAGGATCACTCTATTGAGGCTTAACTGGAAGGGTACAAGGAATGCATAATCCCAGGCAAACTATATGCATTAGAGGTTCTTCCAGAGAAGGTGGCTGTCTGGTTGCAAAAGCTGGATGTAAATATTTTGCGCTAACTGCTGGGTCTACCGGGACCTATACGATTACAACTGGTGTTACAAAATCTTATGTTGTTCTGGAAAATAGCAAAGTACAAGTTTTTGTTAAAAGGTAATGCAGACAATGTTGTTAAAGGATCTTTTACTGGGCTTGACTGCGACCCATGCTAACTTGAAATCAATTACCATGACGCATAATGAATTGGTAGCTACTGTAACTCTAGGTATGAATAAGTTGCCCTTTCCTGCTTCACATGACCAGGAGTTGTTCCCTCGAAAACTAAAAAAGAAAACTATTGAATGGGACCGAGCGCAGACAAACTCGATACTGGCTGGGTTGAGCAATATCCCGACTGGGATACTGGCCAACTTTATTTGCATTACCGTTGGATCACAGTTTGGGTTGTAAAGCTCTGAGCAGGGGGTAAACAGGCCATACTCCTAATTGGGCAGAGACTTAAATGCGGCTCTATCCCCGTTACCACTGCTGTATTTAAAGACTACCATCCAACTCTTGATGACACCCTCTATATATTACATACCCGTTAGGGCATGTCTTCTGAAACCCTGCGAACATGCAGCTTTGTAAACAGAACATTGCAACTACTAGGTGCATACTGATTGTGTGCGCCACACTGACTATATAACATGAGAAAGGCTGTGCTAATTTGCCCACTTGTCTGATCATTTTCGGGTGTCAGATGGTTGCCTGGAATGTGGCACCTTGCCAACCTTGATGCTATAGAGGAAGAGTTTGTGCAGGATAGGTGCCCATAAAGAGGGGATGTTTCTTGATAACTGCATTTTCAGGATCTGCTCATCCTGGCCAGGGGCCATTGAGACTTTTGCTTTAGTTATTAGCCTGACCATGTGCTCCTCTTTAACATAGGGCAGAATCAATGTACCCAGTAATTGCAGCAACATTTAACTTAATAGACATTCTTAGCATGGCATGATCGCTAAGTTCGTTGGCAGAATAGAAAACTCTTTAAAATGTGCACTGATTAGAGCGTTAACAAATACAAAGTCATTACTACTCTTCAATCTGCCATTAGTCCAAGTAACCACAAGGCACCTGTCCATGCACTCGAGAAGGAGATAAGTCAAACTCTGATAACAGGTCCAAACATTGGCTGCTTCCTTTTTGTGACTTGGGCAGTGCTTCACTCCCTTCATCTGGGATTTCAGTCTAGACATTAGTGTGGGTAGTACTCTTAGAGCAGTCAGCATAGAAACTCTGAGAAAGAATGATGCCCTACCTGGTGCTCCGATTGGGCAATGACATTAATGCATCAGACACCACCTTCATTACTTTCTCTGTGATTCGACCATCATGGGTGTCATAAGGAGTTGCAACAAAGGTTTGAATTCCAAACCTTGGAGATTAGGCAGCGTCGCACTCAAGACATTTTGGTGACATCTTACACCAGGCATTGTTCTAAATGAGAGGTCCAATTGTGCACCAATACAGAGTCCACCCTTCGGATGCCCCCCAATGGATGGCTCTGACAGGTGGAAATCCAGAGAACAGCCATCGAAGCTAGGCCTCTTGTAGTAGGAACAGTTGTGCTTTCTGCATCATTTCTTTTCCCATATGATGGTGCAAAAAGTAACGATCGCCCCAAGTGTTCCATGAGAGAGCACAGAATGTCAGGTCATTAGCTGGCTTCGTCGTCAGGGCAAGGCTTCCATTAGGGAAAATGTAATGCCTTCCATTCTCAGCAGGGGCTGAAGTGAGTTCTGTAAGCTAAGATATGCTTGATATTATAGGCCATTTCCATAAGCAGCCATGCTATTTGACGTACTTTGCTCATATTTCCCATCCATTGTACTTAACGGTACAATCACCTTGTCCCTGCTCAGTTTTGGCTTGAAGATTAACATGTCAAGGTCCAGTTTCTGCAAGGCCAACAAGCAAGTACATTCTTTCCACCACAAGAGGGGAAACGAAAGTGGCCAAAACCCAATGTATTATGCTGTAATGATCTGCTAGTTCTAAGCATTCAATATCACTTCATGATCCTCAATGCAGGAATGAGATGGAATATGCCCAGAAGTCTCGATTGATTTGAAAAAGGGGTTGTTTCCATTGGTTGAAGCTCATTAATCTTTAAATTCCTAAGACCCACAAAGAGAGAGTAAACTGTTGCAGATGTTGGATTAGGACCTCCGTTCGCCAGAAAACCTTCTGATGCGGACAGGCTAAAAACTTGAATTGTGTCTGCCACCTCATTCTCTCGATCACTGCGCTGCTGAGCCAGTCGCGGCTCCACTTTCTGACATGCCCCCGACACCTCATCTCTCTGATTTAGGGCCTCATTACGAGACCGGCGGTAACTGAGGCGGTAAAACTGCCTGGTTACCGCCGGACTCGTATTACCATACCGCCTCCGTGATTCCCGGAATTACTGCGGCATTACAACCCCGGTTTCCCGGGAATCACGGAGGTGGAATGGTGTTAATCCCCATTCCCATTGAGTCCTATGGGACTCAATGGGAATGGGGATCATGGAAACACCGGCAGCATCTCGTAATGCTGCCGGTGTTTCCTCGTCCGCTTGCAGGTGGGCGGTGTTAAACCCGCCAGGTCAGACCTGGTGGGAACATCACCTCCCGCCTGCAGGAGTTGTGATCGCCCGGCATGGAAACAACGGTGGCGGCGGGTTTACCGCCATCGTTGTTTCCATGGCGGGCGATTTGTAATGAGGCCCTTAGTTTCGGTACATAGAGCCATTTCTCCAAGGCCACAAGATCCTGTGTCAGTTCTAGGCGCCTTTCATCCAGTACTTTGCTAGAGACCTTACGGTATTGAGAATCGATTACGTTGCTGGTGGGTGCACTAACTCCTGTGCACTCTAAGCTCTGGTGTGGTTCTTAGGTCCTTATTACACTGATTTGATTTTGGTACATAGAGCAATTTGTCCAGCCACATGAAAAAGGGGTTCATTTAAAGATGTCACTGGTCCGACATTATGATTGTGTCTTTTGGAGGGCAATCCCTGTTGGCAAAAATGGGTCCGGACATCTTTGGTCTGTTCGTCTGTTTCCACTTCCTCGTCTACAGCCACACTTTGGGCGTTATTCTTTCTTTTCGTTTTAAAGATGGGAGACATTTTTGTGGTGAGTCTGTATGGAAGCACAGTTGTGTGCACTTGACTTTCAGCGCAGTATGTTTTAGATTGGCTCTATGAGCGTGCATGTACTGCTGTCTGGCGTGGACCTCCCAGTGGCGCACTAATGTATATGTAGACACTATGTGCCTGGAACCATGTTACTCGGTGTGCCTCAGCACGGCACCCTGACTTTATTTTTGAAATTGTTCAATGTGCCTCAGCACGGTGCTCCGGAGATTGCACTCTCAATAGTATTCACTAAATGTGCCCCAGCACGGCACGGCAGACACAGTCCTGGTACTGCTTCACTTAGTGTGTCTCGGCAGAGCGCTGTGCCACTTTTATTTTATTTTTTTGGAGCCAAGCGGAGCTTCGTTCCCCCCTGCAGCCTGTGGGGGTGCTGTGGTGCGGGGCCTTGCTGCTGAGGCTGTTGAGATCTGCGGCGTTGTTTCCGTGGATACAAGAGTCGGTCCTGGCAAGATGACGGCTGCACGCAGGGCACGCAGCGGGGCCCTTTCCTCTGATGGCCGTTAGCTGGTGAATGATACGACGCGCGCGTGCGCTGCGCCGTGGCGGCCCAAAATGGTCCAAGTTAAAAAAAAGAAATTCGGTACCTCTTAGTCACAGGCCGTTGCCCGTGACTGCCGGGCGGCCGTCCTTTCTCTCCAGGGCAGGGAAGCTGTGGAGGGGGTCGGGAGCGGCGGTGGGGAGGAGCCGCTGGAGGCCGCCGGGGCCGCCGCTGCTGGGAGGTGGCAGGAACCGGCCAGGGGAGCTCCGGGGGCCGGGAGGCATGGTGGATGGCCTCGTCGCCAAATGCAGTAAATAAACGAGGCGGAGGTGAGTTATTTACTAGCCTTTATTTGCAGCCCCCGGAGGCGAGGACCGTTGTTTAGGGAATGGCTTTCCACGTTCCGTAGTGGATTGTGGAGGTGGGGAACATTCTCCATTCTGAATGGAGTATGGCTACATCATAACAGTCTGCCTGTATTCCCGTGGCCATCTGGCTGTTTTAAGCTCACTATTACTTGGTTGGACTCACCAATATTTCCGAATGAATTTCAGTGTAGGTCTGTTCTTTATTTTTTGCCTCATTTCATTTTTTGTTTTGTGTTCCTGCTGCTCCTGGTTGTTTACTTTGCGGCACTTCTTCTTATGGTTACTGGCTCAGCATTAGGTTCACTTATAGCAGTTAATTCCTCTACAACAGAGGTCATTTCCCTCAATGAGACTTTAGCAGGTGTCTGGGCCTAGCTAATACATTCCTCCATAATGGACTGTGACATGGGACTGTCTTCAAAGACATTTGGGTTTTTCTCTCCAATCAACTGATATGAGCTAACAACTGTTAGCGCTTTATTCAAATGCTGGACATTTGTCAGGGTTGCCATGCCCGCCTCAGTGTTAGCAGATGATCATTCCTGTTTAATGAATTGTGTTGCAGAACGCTCATCAAGGTTGCGTGTTGTTTTAATTCAGATTTTATTTCCCCCAAAGTGTCAGTAACCATCATGCTTATTGCTGTTTTTCGGTCCACTAACATAGAGTCACAGCATTCCGCCTCCTTGGTGAGCTCCAAAAGTATGCCAGTATGAGGCTGCACCTCTCCATTCAACAGTTCAAAGATGCTGACAAGTGAATTTAAGATGAAATGTAGTGCTGTTAAAGTGGTTTCCCTTGCGCCCTGTGGGTGGTCAGTTATTTGATCGTGTGTGGATAGAATAGGATTGTTTGTATCATCTGCTACCAATATATCATTTATCTTGTTTGCTGGCTAGAGACCAATACCTCAATACCAATGTCTCACATAACACGTTAACCCCAGCACCTGAGCTAAATTGTCAGGCTCATAGTTATCAACATCTCCCAGACTCCTACTGAGCTCCTTTGAGAAGAAATCAGTTATTTTTCTTTTCATGGATGTGGCCGACAAGGTATACTCATTCCCGTTTTCTAAAACTTGCCTGAGTTTTTTGGTTCTTGACAGGGGACTATAGGAAATGTTCTGCTTGTTTGCTTGTAGCCTATTATTTTCCTGTAGATGACAATTTGCTAAGGAAGCATGTTGGAGATCGTCCTGCACTTCGCCATCCCAGGCTATATATTCAAGTTCTGTGGCCTTGGGATCATCTTGGAGACTACCACTGCAAAGGTTATATATCTTGCCCATGCTGGCCAGTATTATTACAGGCTTTTACTTGTGTACATTTTCCCCAGGATACGCTAGACGGGTCTCATTACAAGTCTGCCGGTCGACAATTAATGGTGCCGGTTGCAACATATTGGCACCCATTGCAGACCGGCAGACTACAACTGTGCCTGACAGTATCTTTGCACCCGGCAGGTCTGACCTGCTGGGCACAGCGCTCTGGTAGGCACAGTTGTCACAGAAGCACTGGCACCATTACGAGTAATATTTTCTGCTGCCTAACATCCCGAGATGTAATGTCTGAGTGGCAGTGCTAAGACATGCGGCAGAAACATTATTACGGGGTTGGTGGCAAACGGTCGGTGACATGGGTGGATTATGGCCAAACTCATAATGCGGCCCTCATCTTATGTTGGAAAGTGCAGCCGTTGTCTCTCCACAGCTGCAATGCTGGTTCTAGTCCTGCTGTTTCTTGGTGACTTGAGGAAGGCTTAGAGATTTTGCCTATTCCTCAGCTTCACATAGAATTAGGCAAACACCACCTTGCAGGTTTACATACTTTCTGAATGTAAGCCTCTCAACTTCCACCTCCAAAATTCACGGGGTTACTGTATCACTCTGTGCCACTCTGGAGTTTAATCCATGATTCATCAATATTACCATACCATGACTTCCAATTGGTGAAAATAGTGATCTTTCCAGTGCTGCCAAGAGCCAATAGGTCCTTGAAAGCTCACTCTACTGGCAAGGCACCAGCCCAATCACACCAAGACTCCAAAAAAGGTGGTAGTACTTCAATCGCTACCATACTTGCTACCAATACAATCTTATTGCTGGCAACTCAGATCAATACCATCTAATGCTGTAAATATGAGATGTGTGTTTGGTACCACTAATCACTTATTTGCAGGATGAAATCAAAACCATGCTTTCCCACACAGCCTTCAACTCAATACGGCACCTCCTAGTGCACACTTGCACCACAAGCAGACTGTAATTAACCCTGCCACCACTGACTTTCGCTTAGTCTATGGGCAGTGTGATGAGGGTGCTTACTCAAATGAGTATTTCAGGCAGTAGCAAGCAGGCAGTAATGAGAAGGCAGGCATTTGCAATAGCAGTAAGGCAGTAGCAATCTCAGTTCAAAGGGTCCCCCCTTGTGAACTCTGCAGTCACTGAGCCGCTCTGCCAATCGAGCTACTGCTACCACCTGCAAAATAAATTGTGGGTGGCAGCTCATAATTTGCACAAGCAATGTGGCCCCCACACCCGGAAACGGCGATCTCAACCAACCAACAACACCAACTCACCACTGCCTATATCATGGCCTTAATCACAGCTCTGTGACTGGTAGCAAGGGTTGTGGTGGTCTTGTGTTGGTTTCATGGTGGTCTTGGCTCTCTCTCAGCTAGCCCTGTAGTCTCTCTGTTGTCTGTAGTCTCTCTCCACAGTTCACAGTTAGCCAGAGCACAATGACAAAGCTTGGCATGCAAAGACCCAGGAATAGAGGATCTGAGGAAAGAACCTCATGTCAGGCCGACTCACGTGTCAAGCCGCACCACAGCAGTGCAATGCAATGCAACATATATGCACAAGCCCCTTCCAACTGCTAACACCAGGTAGATTGAAAAATACTGTGAACAAAATTGATTAATTCAATGGATTCAGGACGAGAGCCTGAGGGGCAATTCATCTAATAAATGTATCATTGGATTGGGAATGTATTTGATTGCAAATATTCTTGTTACATTTAAGGGAAATGCCTCTCCAAGAAGAATCTAGGAGCAACACCATTACATGTACACCTCAAATATTTTGATGTATGGAACACATAGAAGATTTCTCAAGGTCTTGGTTAAGATGACTATGATAAGTTCACTTTTTACATATTCTTGAATCCCCAAAGAATAATGTATTCAGGTAACCCCATGTCTTTACCTCTCAAACTTAAAATATTGGAAATAGTTTGGTATGTTATATAAAATGCCCTTGTAAAGTACTAACGATCACAAGTTAGGTGGTTTCTTGGCACCAAAAACTGTAGCACTACAAGGCACAACAGGCAAGTGTGCATTGGGAAGGGGATGGCTTTAAGAAGTTGTATAAAATTCCCAAGATCATGCATTCTTGAGAGATGTTTGCAACCCATGTTTATGTAATATGCCAGAAGAATACAATATAGACAATGCATTGAAGGAAGATCATGCTCCCGGTCTGAATTATTTACACGTGGTATGATCAAGCATAATGCTGAATGGTGGCCACAATGATTGTACATTTTTATGAAAATGATTTGTGATGGGAAAAACATAACATTATAGTGCAAAAGAAGGTCAAGAATGAGACTCTGGCAATATAAGAAAACATTTCTTGTATGTGAGCAATCATAACCTCAGTTCATGAAACATTCTTGTTAAAATGATTTTGAAGAATGAGTGTAGAACTGATTCTCTCCAAACCTCAGGCATAGTTTAGGAAGACGTGTCCCAGGTATTGCTATGCACATTTTATTTACCACATACTCTATGCATAAGCTGATGCTAAGAATAGTAGTTTATTCAGAGAATTTATCAAATGCACTATGCATATAAGGTTTTTTGAAAAGCAATTTTGGTCCAACAAATGATATACTATTGTAGAATTTTCAAATAATATACATTCGCGTTGCGCCGTACATTCCAAAGAAATTCTGAAACTCTTTTATTTGTTCAAATTGTTTTTATCCATACTGGTGCCTATCTGTGTTTACACGTGTTTCGGCCACCTGACCTTTCTCAAAACTGGGGTATATATTTCCAATCTATTCATATATAACATGAGTCAGATGACAGAAAAAATATAGAGGTATCGCCATTACACGATTGACAGATTATATTGCGATTCAGATAGCAATTCAACATATACCACCATTTTACAATTAGCAAATTATTACAAGGTTTAGACACAAATTAAGGATTGGTAGTAGGGAGGAGTGAATAGAATAACATTCCACATTAAATATACTCTTTGTATATCACAAAACATCTCCATGAAGGTGTTCAAATTAATAAATATGCAGGATCATAATGTCCATCTCTGATGTATATATATCAATTACTTACTCCCACTAATAGGATTAACAGCCAAAATATTATTAAAATTCATAAATATGTATCTGCTACTCATTACTGCTTTGATGCCTGCTGTCCCCCTCCTAAGGGTACCATATGTCCACTAATGCTCAGGTTTAATTTCTACTCACCCTCTGCCTTCTTTACACTTCTTGTGGTCCTTTAGTTGAGGTTGTCCCTTCTTTAATTTAATTTTTTTAATACATCTAAATAGATCTATTAGTAATTCTACCAGATCCATCTGTGTTGATGGTGAAATTGAGAATCCACTATTTAGCAAGATTCTGTCTGACAGACTAATTACAAGATTATGTATCTGTTCCTCTTGGTCACATCTTTCAGGCTCGCCCTGGTTATCATTCTGTTGAGATGCGTTTGTGAATATTGGTTTGTTAAATCTTCTCTCACCCTCCTTCCTTTCCTCCTGGTATTGTCGGTGTAATACTTGAAGTTATTGGCAATTGAAAGTGGACCTATTTGAGTATCACATTTCTGTTCCCCCATTGGTAATGTTTGATTTGATTCATATATTCTTTTCTGCCCGGGGTATTCATTGGCACATTAGCACCATTGCTTGTACTTGCTCCATCTTGTTCTGACTCAATATCGAAACTCCCTGGTGATGAGTTGGGAGTACTTCCTGTCACGAGTGGGCGGGACTGCAGGTTTGGATTTTAAAAATTCAGAATGAATAAAAGAGTTTTGGAAACAAATGTGAGTGTATGGCACAATACAAGAGTATATTATTTGAAAATTCTAGTATTACAAAGGAGTGGGTATTTCCTTCAGATACTCTAACGAGTGTGACGCTCAGACTTGTTCATCAAAAATTGAACTTGGTTGCAGGAAGACAGACAGAGTACCCTAAAAACGTTTTCTTCAGTTTAAGTATAGTATTCCGTGTATTTCACCAAAATGCCACCAAATCAAAACAGCTTAACATAACAAATCGCATCACCCTCTATGGTCTAAAGTAATATAATCATGTGTCATGCCAACTCAAAGTAACAGAAATCTCTGTGAATTACCATCTCCCATAGATAAGATCACTGAATGAGGATGTTATGGATAAAGGTTAGAAGGAAGGACATGTTTCCAGAGTAGAATATGCCGTTGTCAATAATCCATCTCCTTGATACTTTTGTTCTATAGTGTCTCAAAAATCTATAATGACCATCCAGGCTGTCCTAGAGTGCCTGGGTAGGATACATGCTAGAACCACTGAGCAAATACATTGGAATGTTTCTACAGCCACTGGCAAAACATTTGGCAGAAATAATATTTGGTACTGGTGATGTAAATAGTTTAATTGTAGAAGAGAGCGATTGGATTGCAACTTTATAAAAAGCCTCAAACTACAAACTGACATTGCACCTGCCACCAACGGTTAGAAAGCTAAATGAACTTCTTAAAGAAGCATCCGAACAGAAAACTACGATCAACCCTCCTTCAGGCTCAGCTCACCTTATTGCCATCAAACGAGATATTAAACATAAGAGGAATATCAGCGACCAACAGTTGTCGATTTTGTGAAACACAGACGACTCCTGATACGATTCGACATCTCCTGTTATCCTGCCCAGGAACAAGGCACTCCAGAACACCTTACTTGACTCACCTTTTGGCCGAGGGTCACATAGCAGAAGAAGAACTTTGGTGGGCCCGGTTAAAAGGTAGAGTCTGATCGTCATGGGCAATAGCCTCAGTGAAAATTTTGGACCAGATCTTTATTGGAAACTAACAAAGTTCTCACCCGAGGGTTAGAACCTAGTGAGAACTATGTGATCATGGACTTACTTGCTTATTTTTTTTTTAAATATGTCTTTGGTTCAAAATCTTTGATTTACTTTACTCTTCTTTTTCCTTTGGACTTTACTGCTGGACACTTGTAAAAATCACCTCAGTGATTATAACCTCGTAAATAAAAATACAAAAATAAAAAAAATTGTAGGAATCATCTTTGACTCCAACTTGTGAACTAAATGGTACATTTGATATTGTGCTTCTATATTGCATACTCTCCAGACAAGAAACAAGCTGTACAAGTAATTGAATAATTGTTTGAGGACATATCAATGCTCATCTAGTTCCCATTTCATTCATTGTGAAATGTTGTTGAATTGCCTTTGGAAACAATTATTTTCTATTCGGGGATCAATTCCAACTTGTATATGCGCCAGTTTGCTGCATTATGCATTGTGGAAAAACATCCAAATCTAGACAATATCTGTCTTTGGAAAAATATTTTGATTATATTTTAGCGATTTGGCGTAGCACTAAAGATCAACTAAGTGCATTTGCAGATTGGCTTTATACTAGAAATAACATTCGTATTTCACAGTGTCCATGAATCAATATTCTTTGGCCTTCCTAGACATTACAATTGAAAACGATATGGTGCATTGATATCAGAAAATATACAGGAAATCCACAGATTTAATCACCACCCTAAAAGACAAAAGTAAACACCCTCACTCCCAATAATGCAATATCCTCTTCATCCAGTTTAAAAAAGTAAGACAGAACTGTAACATCATAGAGGAATACTTTTACCGGCCAGACAGATGTCAGAAAGATTGAAAGCAGAGACATTCCTAGAATTCTGGGCTTCCATTCACTTGGTTTGGTATAATCATAGAAATGCTCTGTTAAACAAAGCCACAACTGCAAGAACCTACTTTAAACATACTGTGGTTATTGAAATGTTGGTTCTTCAAAATTGCATCTCTCAAATATAGAGTAAAACTGGTGGAGAAACCTTTTGTTCGCATCAAAACAGCACTGAAACTTGGGAGACCATATGGCACACTCTATGAATAGAAACCGAGAGGACCATCACATTTACTAAACTTTGGTGAGTACCCCATGAAGGGACATTATCCCTATGGGGAATGTCATTTATGTGCTCTGAATAAAACACTGAACACATATACCAATAGGAAAATGGCATAGAAAGCAGCACAACATACTAATTGTCAGTCTCAAAATGTTTCCTACGCAATAGAATGTCCTTCTAAATGTCTTTATGTACGACTGACAGTGAAATCAGTTACATTTAGAATGAGTGAACACCAGTCTAAATTCAGATTGTATATCACACAAACACCTTTTGTGACTCATTGTATTACACTGCATTATAGAGACAATGATCTTTGCTGGTGGTTTTCATGTCTGGAGAAACAGGAAGAAAGACGGGAGGTCAGACTGACCGAAGCAGAATCACTCCCTATACCCAAACTCAACACTATGAAATAAGGCCTAAAGAACAACTTTAGTGGGGCACCCTTATGTGTATGCAAATTTGCATTACTAAAATGGACAGTCCATTTGCCATTAGGAGAGGTTCTTAAATTGAGGACCTCATCTTGAACTTTGCTTACAATTAGGATGATAGATTAAAACCTATACAATGTTGAAAGTTGATATATGAATATAACCATTATGCATATTGATTTGTGGACTTAAATGCAGGTAGTGGGCTAGTAGTTATTCAGAAAGGAACAGAACAATTTAGGGACAGCCATTAGGGGGCATGCTCCTTTTGGATATATGAGTTGTGGACTATTGAATATGCATTCCCTGCCTCAAATGACAAAAGGGCAGGAAACGTTGAAAACACACTTAGGAACGAGAATGTATTGTATCACAGTGTATTTATAGTCTGCCATTCAATTATATGGACGGAACAAATGAAGAAAACACACTGAAGGGGACGACTGGATTTGCTAAGGTTTAGCCTGATGCTTTACCAGCCACTTGTCGCTGCACATAAGAGGATGACGTTGCATTCCCTTTCTGAAAAAACAGTAAAAATGGCATTTCATTGATACCTTTCACAGGGTTGGTCCAATATCTCTATACAGTCTGCAATGGAAATGTACGTTGGGGAACAGAAATAAGTATTAGGCAAGTAGGTTCCTGGAAAACCTTGAGTGGTATGCAGTTGAAAGATAAAAATGTATCAAATGAAAGAGAGAACAATGCTACCTCCAATGATGTTGATATTCAAAAGATGGCAACTTCTTTTTGAAATTAGGGTGGTAACACAAATCGGTTGTATTCTAGATGCCATAGATGCTAACCCCTGCCTTCACCTGTACTCTCAGCTCCACGGTGGAAGCTCATTTTCAATTTCCTGAATGCCCATCCCATTCTTACCCAGAGTTTGCCAACTTAATTAATTTTTAAAAGGTTTTGTAATCGCTCATGATGGCACCATATGCAAGTTGCCCGGGATGCCAACCCTTTTCTTCCTTTGGACTATATAGCTGGGGAGCGGAAGAGGCAGCTGCAGGTCGCACTGCCCAAGCAAATACAGGGAGACAAAACAGGAGGTAGTAGGGACTTGACTTCTCACATGTTTTCTAGGAGCAAATAAAGAAACACAAGTTAAAGTTTAGGATAATTTCTCCTTCCCCTTACATGCCCCTAAATCTGTGTTACTGAAGGACTTACTTGATAAAGGGCTAGTTTTCCCAAGACCCTGCTGAAACCCACAATCATCCTCCACTCTCCCTTTGAATGGGAAAACTGGGGCTTGGTAAATTCCACAGAGTACAAAATAATATGAACTCTGGTTACCCATGAGAGGGGCATCTAATCAACAAGTCTAGTTGAAACTAAAAAAGAAAACCTTGAGATACAGGGAAAAACTACCGTCCTGGCAAGATGTCCAGAGAAGGGATGAACGAGTCGATAATTGGGCAGGGAACAGACTTTGTCATGGACACAGAGAAAGCTAGCCAAGTGCAAGGCCAGCTTGAACTGAAGATGATTTCATGACAGGGAGTTGCATGAAAAACCTTCAACAAAAGGAACAAAAGTAGTGGTGTGCTTACTCAGGTGAGTCAGGGAGGCACAAGATAGTGAGTAAATGGCAGCATGCATAGTACAGATAATTGGAAGCATAGGGGAGTGGTACAGTGATTAGCGAGGGGCAGAATGAACAAGAAAGAAACATAGCCTCACCAAGCCGAAAAACAAAGAAAAAAAAAAGGATCAAGCCATCAACAAAACAAGATCCCTGAACTTTACAAGGCCTGGCACCAATCTCAGAAATAATATGCAAGAGAATAATTGCCAAGCAGCATCTGATCCCAACCCGGGATGATTTCCTGTCATACATTGAATTACCAGTCCAATGTCTATTTCATTACTCATCTGGGGTGATCCTGGAATGGAGCTTGCTTTAAATCCTAAACCTTACCTATTTGTTAACACCAAGGTTGATTAAGTGCTTCAGAAGTTGTACTTCCCCACCTCTATTTTGACCTGGCTTGCCAGTGTCCATGTGTACTCATTTTGTTTGAATATTGCTTTGAATGTTTCCCTTTCTATGAATTGTAACAGTACTCCACCTCTAAATTTGCCCTGCTGCCTTTTTGGTTTCTGCTGTAGTATCTTATGAATGTTGCTGATTAATCATGGTGCATGAATAAACCCTTCTTGCTCCTGTGACCGATCTGCAGGGCAGTATCCCTTACAGTCAACCAAATATGCCAATTGGCCGCTACAAATCCGGAAATCATAAATATTTCTTACTTGTTATTCTTGAGTGTCTATTTTGATAATAGATATTGACCATTCTTCTGCTCATGGTGGTGCCACTGCTGATTTTAATGACACATGAACGACTGGGTGTGTATGCCATGTTGCCAGTTGTTCCAATGCCCCAGTTTAGGGATTTGTTTCTTCAACTACTTGACATAGAAATATGAAAAATAGGGCAAATCTGGTACATAACCCTAGAATCATCAATAATTTAATGAATAGCCACACTTCCTGACCAAATGCACACAAGGGGGCAGTCTTTCATTTTTGACAGTAAATCTCTTATTACTCTCTTTCACTTTCTTCACATCGTTGATCGCCTTCCACAGAGTGTCCTGCATACCGGTACTAGTGATTTTGCTTCTGGTATTGCTAAAGCAGGTATATTTGTAGATGATAACATATAGTGGAAGGCAAATGTGTCAAAAAGGGTGACAATATAGTGGTAGAGTGAGTCAGATAATTATTTTCAAACTCTGTGAAATATAATCATGACACCAAGCATTCTGAAATCGAGTCACAAAACATCTTAAGTACTGTTCCATTGACTAATTCACCCATTTGGTCTGGGCATCCATTTATGGGTGGTAACTAGAAGGCATACTGCATGCACTGCCAAAAGCTCTACTAAATCCTGACCAGAACAGTGAAATAAATTGAGACCTCCCCACCCCCTTATCAGAAATGATCATATTGGGTAACCTATCTATCAATTTAATCTATGTCATAAATAGGTTGACTAAGTCTAACAGTGTTGGTAATCTTTCTAGGGTTACAGTTCTCCATCTTGGTTAATGCATCTACCACTTTCAGAACCATAGTATCCCCTTCTGATGTAGGTAGTTAATTTCTGAAATTCAACAAAAGCTGTTGCTATGGTTTTGTTGACATTGGTAACGGGCATAGCGGTCCTCTAGGAGATGATGTTGATATCTTAACTCAGCACCATACGTTACACAGCTTTACATCATTTGTAGCCTATTTCCTCATTTGCGACTACCTGAATGGCTACACCAACAATTCCCCGGTTGATATGATCCCTGGATGTCCTAATATGGAGGCATCATGTCACGATCTCCACGCTGTACTTCTAGAGTTTGTATGTGGTAAGAACAAAGCTTGATTACTAACAGTCCTCCTCATTGTCCCCTCTTTTTTCACAGTACATGGGCCACCTAATGTTCAATATTTAATCTTCCTATGTTTTCCTATAAAGCATGATCGAAATGCACCAGTTGGTTCTTATCTAAAACTGGACTGAACTAGATTCATTCAGAACCATTGGTTCTGAGTTTATGGTGTAATACTGTACTTTGACATTTATTTACATTTATTGACTTGATATGACTTGCACAATAAATGGCAGTGACATAAAACAGTTTAAATCAGTGGAGGGTTCAGTCAAGGGAAGCTGTTTGTCCTGAAGGAACAGACTTTCTTACAGAAGTCATAAAGAAAGATGTTGTACTAACTGGAGGGGTGTGGAGTGGTTCATGGAGCAGGCCGGACAGAGAGTTAGAGATTGTTAGGGTAATTCATAGAATTTCGCACAAAAGTGGCGCACGCGGCTGGCGCACAGTGTCCCCGTGCGATACACTGCGCCAGCCTCGTGCGAAAAAATCCATTTCATCGCACAGCGTATTCATGGATTTTAGCCTCCAAAACCAGCCGTGGTGCAGAGTGGCGCAGCGACCCTGCAGCAGCGCCAGTTACGCCCCCAAGAACGCCCTCGCGCAAGGAAAAGCCATCAAAATTCCCAATTCATTGCAAATGTCTGCGCTAACCCTGGAACAGTTCACAGGGCTGCCAAACAGAAAACGCCAAGCGGGGAACGTGTATTTCAGTGGTTTGCGGGAAGTTTCACACTCGAATGTCCTGGGTACGTGTACATCAGGGGTGTGCGTGAAGTAATACACGCGAATCCATCAGGGAATGTGTATTTCAGGGGTGCGCGGGGAGTACTACACGTGAATTGGCCATGTGGGTCCTCCCAGGTGTTCCCTCTACACCCTCCACGGCCCCTGCAGGCAGCCCACACCACAGGGGACTATCCTGCACCCCTGCTCATGTCCCACAGGCAGCCCATCCACCATGGGCATGCCCCCCAGCCAACCCACATGTCACCTTGCACCACTGATCAACAACACATGTCTCCCAGCACCCTCACCCACCAGCACTGTGGGGCACCTGCCAGAAGGCCCCCACACATGTCGAACTCATGTCCCCCTGCACTCCCACCCCCAGCACTGTGGTGCACCCTCCACCAGGCCCCCACTCATGTCTCCCAGCACCCCCACCCCCCTGCAGTGCAGGGCACCCCCCACCAGGCCCCACTCATGTCCAACTCATGTCCCCCTGCACCCCACCACCCCAGCATCCAGGGGCACCCTCTACCAGGCCCCCACTCCTGTCTCCCTGCACCCCCACCCCCCAGCATCCAGGGGCACCCTCCAGCAGACCCCCACTCCTGTCTACCACCCCCCCACAACCCAGCAGTGCGATTCACCTGGGCAAGTGTATTTCAGGGGTGCGTGTGTAGTCTGACACGCAAATTCATCAGGGTACGTGTATTATGGGTCCGCATGAACTTCCACACGCGATATCAGCAGGGTACGTGTATTACGGGGTTCGTGGGAAGTTCCACACGCGATTGCCCTGGGTACATGTATTTCGGGGTTGCTTGGGAAGTTCCACACGCGATTGCCCTGGGTACGTGTATTTCGGGGTGCGTGGGAAGTTCCACACGCGATTGCCCCGGGGACGTGTATTTCGGGGTGCGCGGGAAGTTCCACACGCGATTGCCCTGTGTACATGTATTTCGGGGTGTGCGGGAAGTTCCACACGCGATTTCAGCAGGGTACGTGTATTCCAAGGTGCGCGGGAAATTCCACACGCGATTGTTCGTGGTGCGTGTATTTCTGGTTGCACGTGAAGTTTCACACGCGATTTCAGCAGGGTATGTATATTCCAAGGTGCGTGGAAAATTCCACACGCAAATCCAGCACCCTACGTGTATTCCGGGGGTGCCGTGGAATCGTACACGTGAATCGGCCGTGTGGGTCCTCCCAGCTGTTCACTCTACACCCTCCACGGCCCCTGCAGGCGGCCCACACCACAGAGGACTACCCTGCACATGTCCCGCAGGCAGCCCATCCACCATGGCCATGCCCACAGCCAACCCACATGTCACCTTGCACCACTGCCCACCAACGCATGTCTCCCAGCACCCCCAACCCCCAGCACTGTGGTGCACCCTCCACCAGGCCCCCACTCATGTCCAACTCATGTCCCCCTGCACCCCCACACCCCAGCACTGTGGGGCACCCTCCACCAGGCCCCCACTCATGTCCAACTCATGTCCCCCTGCACCCCCAGCACTGTGGGGCACCCTCCACCAGGCCCCCACACATGTCCAACTCATGTCCCCCTGCACCCCCACCCCCCTGCATCCAGGGGCACCCTCCACCAGGCCCCACTCATGTCCAACTCATGTCCCCCTGCACCCCCATCGCCCAGCACTGTGGGGCACCCTCCACCAGGCCCCCACTCATGTCCAACTCATGTCTCCCAGCACCCCCAGGTCCCACCAGTCAGGGGCACCTGCCAGCAGGCACCCACTCATGTCCAACTCATGTCCCCCTGCACCCCCACCCCCTTGCATCCAGGGGCACCCTCCACCAGGCCCCACTCATGTCCAACTCATGTCCCCCAGCACCCCCACCCCCCAGCACTGTGGGGCACCCTCCACCAGGCCCCACTCATGTCCAACTCATGTCCCACTGCACCCCCACCCCCCAGCACTGTGGGGCACCCTCCACCAGGCCCCCACTCATGTCCAACTCATGTCCCCCTGCACCCCCACCCCCCTGCATCCAGGGGCACCCTCCACCAGACCCCACTCATGTCCAACGCATGTCCCCCTGCACCCCCACCCCCCAGCACTGTGGGGCACCCTCCACCAGGCCCCCACTCATGTCCTACTCATGTCCCCCTGCACCCCCACCCCCCAGCACTGTGGAGCACCCTCCACCAGGCCCCCACTCATGTCCAACTCATGGCCCCCTGCACCCCCACCCCCCAGCACTGTGGGGCACCCTCCACCAGGCACTGCACCACTAGCACCAGTGGAATCCCCACCTCCAGAACCGTCTCTGTCGCTTGCACGGCCTCCTCCTCCACCAAACCCCCCACCAACCTGGATGACTCCGTGCTATCTTCCCCCATTGGGCCCTGTGGGGTCCCAGCTGCCCCTTCTGCTGCCGAGGAGTCCAACTCAGTGCTCCGCCTCTTGGACCTCCCCCCGGCAGCTGCGGCCTGGGATGCGGCACCGGACTCCTCACTCCCCGACGAGATCACAACCTGGGAGGGGAGCCGGGCCTTGCGTCTCCGGCTGGCGGTGCGATCCCCGCGCTGTGCTCCACAGCACCTTCTCCGCCCTCTTCATCAGTTGACGCTGCAGACAGGGAGAAATAAAACACAGGCATCAGGGCACTGTACAATGGACACATACACACATGGCAGTTGTACATGAGTGGCATTGGCAAACCTCAGACATGGCATCACAATCGCCAACACACATGTCATTTCAACTTGCACACATGAGCCATACCACACCCATATCGCAACAGCCAGCACCATCCATACACATACAACAGCATGAGCAGGCAAAGGTGAACCAGACATCACATGCAACATAGGGAGTGCACTACACATGCACACACACCACCACACTTGCATGCATGTGTACACCTCTGCCAACTGTCGCAGTGTTCAGATTGGCATCCATGTCACATCTGCCAATCAGTATTCCACATCCCCCTGTCACATGCATCCATGTTGCATCACTGTTGCACCCTTGTCAAATACACACACATGCACATGTACACAGTGCTGATACATGCAGCTGAAAACAACATCCGTGTGACATCACGAACATGCCTACTTACATACACATTCATCCAAACATGTGTGCCCACACAACTGCATTTGGCATGCAAGCCTACACACACAAGCACCATCCAAGTCTCACACAATGCAGCCCTCGCATGTTTTAGCCTCACGACCCTGTACACCCCCCCATACTTGGCCCCATAAAAACACATGTGCAACCTGCACACTACTGGCACATCACCACACGCACAGCTGACAATCATGATGTATGTACACTTACCGCTCGACTCCAGACGGGTCTGTCTCTCAAGGACCTGGACGTGGAGCGCTGGGGATATGCGTTCCAGGACCCTCATCTGATCGTCCGACAAGTGGCCCCTTAGCATCCGCTGCCTTCAAGAGGCGTCGGGCCTTGTTGAGGGTCCTGGACCTGAAGTCCTCCCAGCTCTTCTTGACATGATGGAATAGTCGGTCTGCCACCCCCTCCGCGTTGATGGCAGTCACGATGTCCGTCCAGATCCGAGTCTGTCCTTCCTTGTCGTCGCGCAAACTTCCAAAGAGGGCATCATACTGCCCCAGGACTTGCTCCACCAGAACACCAACTTTGGTGCCAGTGAAGCTGGTGCCCCTCTGCCTCTCTGGCCGGGGGTTGTCAGTGGTGCCAGATGTTGCAGTGCCCGACATGACAACCCCAGAGGCAGGAGTGGGTGGGCAACTGGGTCCTGGGGATGGTCTGTGGAGTGATGGAATTCCAGTCGGGAGTCTTCGGTTCCAGCAGGGGTGGTCACAGCAACAGCACCCCTGGCTGATGTGCAGGCAGCAAATGGCAGGGCACGTGGGCAGCAGGCAATCAGGCAGCAGCAGATGGCAGATGGGAGCGTGCTCAGGGCTCTGGGGGACAGTAATTAGGCCTTCTGGGCAGGAGCGTGGTCTTCCATGTGCTTACGTGTGGCCAGCTTGATACAGAGTGATTTGGCTCATGAAAATCCAACACGTCTGCGTGTAATTCGAGGAAAGGGCCTTAGCGCGTAAGCGCGTCAGCACACGTATGCAAATTCATTGGCCCAAATGCCACCAGCGCGTATGCACGTCTGTGAAGTGCGTGCGCGGGCGTTTCCCTGTACACGGGTGCATGTTACACATCCAATGACTGCACGTCAGAGTGTCAGCTCGTGTAATTGGAGGATCGGGCCATAGCGCGTACATGCGGAAGTGACGCTGGACGTGTGGGCATGTTTGAAAGGTACGTGTATAACGCCATTTCCTTGTACGTGCTTTTCGTGGAGAGCGAGTGGGTGAAATCTGGACTTGTCGGTTCACACGCGATTTACTTCACGGCGTTCCAAGTTCGTACTCCCTGTTACCTCTGACAGCATTTTCTCTTTTTGTCTTTTTCCTGGGCCTGTTTCCTCAAACAGCGTTCACTTCTTCTCTTGTCCTGTCTCCTCAGACAGTGTACAATTCTTCTTTTGGCGGGGGTGTTGCCAATGCGCACACGCTCGTCTTTTTCACGCTATTTTTCCAGGCAGACGGTGAGTCGCGCACGTATTTAACATCTGTGCTTGCCCCGTGTGTCGCGTACCCCTTCAGAGGTCATTCTAGGCTGCGTGCAACACGCATACGTTTATTTTTGTGTTTCTGGGTGCCACAGCGTAGTGAAGGTTTATTTTTCCACGCACGTGGTCTAGGAGGGGTTGCGTGCACATTATTTCCCTTTTTTGGGGTGCCTGTGCGTTGCGTGACCCGTCATCTTCCCCCAGGGGTCACATACAGCCTTGCAAGAGCACTAGGGTACGAATTCCATCTAGTACCCTACCCCTTTGACCCCCAATTGCCCAGGACAATAGTTTACTGCAACTCCCACACTGCACAACAACATCAGTGCCATGGTTGGGAGGCGAGCACGTGGTAAGGGTGGCAAAGGTGGGCGAGCCACAAGAGGTGGCCGTGGTGGATACGGTAGGGGACGTGGCCGGGACTTGCAGGGTGCCCCTAGCCCCCCATGTGTGGGTGACCAGTCAGGGACACCCATGCCCCCCCCGGTTGAGGGTAACGTGGCTGACACCATCACTGCTTAGCCCTTGTTGGACCAGCCCATTGTGGCACCAGGCCTGGCACAGGGTGACTCGATGGCTGACTTCCAGGTCAGCAGGTCTAGGCCACATGTGGAGGTGCATGTTGGTGTCACCAGCCCACGTGGATCAGGGGCAGGTATGTCATCTGCTGCCCCGAGTAGGCAGGGTGGGGAAGCTGCGGCTTCATCCACCCCAGCTCTGAGTATCCCAGCCAGGACAGTGTCGGTCCTAGTCCATCCTGCTGACTTTCCCCCTGACTACATCACACTTCAGCTAATGCCTGCACCAAGTCCCATGGTGAGTGTTCATTCCCACACTCCTAGTCCACAGTCCACCGGGGCTCCTGCCCCTAGTGTCCAGAGCGGCGTAGGACACTCAGTATCACCACCACCTTCCAAGCGGAAGAGGAAGAGTGCTCGTCCAGTACAGGCTGATGCCCCAGACACGGCTACACAGTCCGGCCCACCAAGGAAGCCCAGCTTCAATCAGGCCGAACTTGATGCACTTGTGTAGTATGTGTCTGCACATGACAGCGAAATGGTGATTACTGCAGGATGCAAGACCACACCTGCACAACGTCAGGCACACTGGCAGACCATCGCGGAACTCATAAGTGCCCTTGGATTCGTGAGGCGCACAGCTAATGATTGCTACAAGCTCTGGAATGACCTGAAGCGCAGGGCAAAGAAAAAGCTGGCCTCAAGTCATGCCGCAACTCTAGTGACTGGAGGTGGGTCTCCAGCAGAGGACATAGAACTCAATCCACATGAGTATGTTGCTGGGACCTACGTCACGGAGGAACAGATCCAAGGCGTGGGAGACCTGCCAGATTACGAGGCATTGTCCGGTGAGTGCACATGCATGTGTGTGTCATCCATGTGCATGGTGTGTGTGTGAGTGCTTCTGATTGAGTGCCAGGTGAGGGGGTGTGTGCCTGAGTGGTTTGGGTCACCCATGTGTTTCATACAATACATTCTGCGCACCAGTATTTGGGTGTTGCAGTATCCCTTCTGGCAACAGTAGACATTCAGCCCAACCTCACGCCAGTTGCCCTTGAAGTGTCATCTTGCCACAACATAGTTGCATATTATTCTGTGTTCATTCAGGCTGATTGTCTGCATTCCACCACTTTCACTAGGCATTTCTCAGTCCTATTGTCACATGTGTGACATGGCTAGGGTACATGCCATCTGTGTGATGGCATGTGTCATGTATGTGTATTGGACATGCCAATCACAGGCCAATGTGTGATGGCACTGCTATCCAGCATGCATCAAATGTGTTGGTCTTCCATCTTGGTGTCATCAATGTGTGCCATTTTCCTCCCCTTCACACGCAGTGACAGTGCATGCATGGGAGGGTTATAGTCATGTGGGACATGTGTCAATAAAGTACTTTTTCTGTTGCTTCTCAGCCCTAATTTTGTGCCATGGTGCTATTGCCTGTTCCCATTTCTTTTCTTTCATGTCTTTGCAGGGGATGACGCAATTGATACTGCTGGGGTTGTGGAGATGGTGCAGACCCAGGAGGGGTCTCAGGCTCGACCGGGCACCAGTGAGGGACGTGGTGTGGTGGTGGGTGAGAACCCACACTTGCTGCAGACCATCATCTCAAGGGGTGTCTCTGGGTGCACCTTCCCCGAGCTCTATTCAGGTGTCGATTCGGATGATGAGACCTACGTGCCGTCGCAGGTAAGTGTTTCTGGGAGGGATTCTGTACTGTCCAACCCACCTGCACCAGGGGTAGAACCCTCAATGGGGATGTCAGTGTTGGTAGGTCCGCCTTTGGTGGTTACGGATGCAGGGTCACACTCCGCTACATCTGATCTTGTTCCTGGGCCAGCAGATCAGAGGGGGAATGCAGTCCTGCAGCCTCAGGCAGTGCCGGCACAGCAAGGCGCAGTTCGCCTTGCCCCAGACAGGTGTGGTGCCCGCCGACGCGGTGGCCGTACGCCACCTGGCAATACCGCATGGGAGCAATCCATATACGGTATGGCAAACCAACAGGCAGCATCAACTGAGATGATGGCTCAGGCCATAGATAGGGTGGCCACTTCCATTGTCCCCCAAGAAAGGCTGATTGAACAACTACAGCAGGCAACAGACTCCATTAGCCAGTCACACAGGGAGGACATGTTGGCATCCAACAGGGACAGGCGGGCGGCACTGGAGACTCTGCGGGAAGCCATTTCTATTGAGTCCCAGGGCCACAGGGAAGCCCCGAGGGTGGAACTCCGTCAGCTCAGGGTAACTCTGGTTGAGCTTGAGGCTTCAGCTAACACGAGGACAGAACAGCAGCTGGAGCGGCTCACACGTACACTCTCAGCTGAGATGCAGGCAACTAGGGAGGAGGTCCGGGCATCCCGTGAGTTGTTGCCTGGGGACCTCCGCACAATTATCCTCCAGAACCAGACCTTCCACACCCGCATGCTTGCAGCCATGGAGGACCAGACTAGCGCTTTGCCTGAGCTGCCTCCCATAGTGCCACCACTTCCTGATGCAGCTTCAGAGGGTGAAGAGAGCGACAGCAGCCATTCTCCCACAATAGGGTAGCCGTGCAGGCCATGAGCCCATGGAGGTGTTTTTTTTTTTCGCAAGATCCACACAGGTGGGTTTTGGTGTGCACCCTGTCCTCGGACCTCCTGGGTGGCCTACCCCACCCCCCCGGGCCCATTCATGGCCATTTTTGATTTTTGATTTTTGATTTTTGTTTTTTGATTTTTGATTTTTGATTTTTTGGACAGTGTGTTGCCTTGTGTGGCTCCCATGGGCATACGCTGTATTGTGGCTGGGCACATGCAGGCTTGTCCTAAATTTGGGTCAGATGCTTGGGTTTGTGTGACACACACCCCTCCTGCTTCCCGTTTCCATTGACTTGCAAAGGGTGTGCCCAAGTGACATTGACTTACACGGGGACGTTGGACTCCCATTTGATATGTGGGCAGTCTGTAGTCAATACTGTGTATACATTCCTAGTGCATATTATTGTTGTATTGTACACTGCATGGTGTATTGATATGTGCCTCTGCATCCATCTCATCCTCCTAATTTGCAGGTCCATTTGTCATGTCTTCACAAGGCGGTCTACTTTGGAAATGGAGTCCATGTTGTAAGCAGTGTACCTACACTTTTGCCTGGCGCTAACACTGTACAGTTGGAAGTGTTCGAAGTACTGGTATTATCAGGTAGTGAGGCTATCAATTTTTTAAGTTCGTACTGTCATGTTTATGGTAGGTTGGAGGTTGTGTAGGTGATTAGTATTATTGGTAAGTATTTGGCAATGTGTGTTGTTGGTCCTGCATTACTGTGAGCATTTCATGTGTGTCCAGTTTCCATTAGGGACACTGTAATTTGTGACACTGGGGTCATGTTGTGGGGATTAATTTGTTTGCTCTCACATAGCATGACATGCCATGGTGTGTTGTGTGGCTGTGCCGGGGAGGGGTTGGGTGACATAGCACTGTTCTCATGTTATATTTTGCAAGTGGGTATTCATTTTTGCTGCATGGAAGTGTGTCTTTTGATGACACTGCATTGGTGGTGTTTGTGTAGGTAGGGATGCACACATTGTGAAACTTCCAGATGAACAATCTCAGGCTGCTATGGTTCTGACAGTTGACTGTCCCATAATTCATCATAATTGTCAGATTGAGTTATCATTGAATGTCAGATGGTATGTGCCAGGGCTGTGTGCACTCCACAGCGGTGTGATTTCTATGTGAAGTAATTAGCCACCAGCTGCGTGTGGGCTGCCTCACCCCGTGCCTTTTCCCCTCCCATGCGCAGCGGGCGTGCATGTGGTTGGGGATGTGGGGGCACCACCATGTCCACAGCCAGGCCCTGGCGTGTTGCAACATTGTGCAGGACACATGCTGCCACTATGATCCTGCACACTACTGGGGGAGCGTATAACAGCTGCCCGCCAGAACGGTCAAGGGAGCGAAAGCGTGACATGAGCACTCCGAATGTGCGCTCCACTATGCCCCGTGTTGCAATATGGGCTGTGTTGTATCTTACCTCTGGAGGCGTGATGGGGTTCCGAATTGGCGTCATCATGTGGGTGCTCAGAGGGTAGGCACTGTCCCCTGGGGAGGTGGTGATGGGGATCTTTAGTGGGGTATTGACATTAATCTGTATCTGTCATGCATGCGTGTGCTGTGGCATTTATACTCACCAAGCAGCCATGCATCGCCATGCCGCCCAGCTTCCATGTCCCGGTTTGGGGTTGACATCCTGTAAATGAAGCTGTCGTGGGTGGACCCTGGATAGTTGGCATATACTGAGCTGATGATTCCCTTGGAATCACATACTACCTGGACATTGATGGAATGCCAGTGCTTGCGGTTTCTATAGATGTGCTCAGATGCCCTGGGGGGACGTAGAGCCACATGGGTGCAATCAATGGCACCTAGCACTTTGGGGAATTGTACCACTCTGTAGAAATCCTGGCTGACAGCCTGCCTTTCTGCAGGTGTTCTGGGCAGGTATATGTGCCTGCAGACTGATGGGCGTGCAGTGATGATGGCCAACACCTGGTTTAGGCACCGTGACTGCTTGGCCTGTGACACCCCCCCCACTATGGCACTTGTCTGCTGAAATGATCCGGTAGCCAAGAAGTGCAGTACATTGAGGACCTTCTCCAGGGGGCTGAGTGCTTGGGAGCACAGGGTGGGTGATGTGAGGTCATCCTCCCACTCACTGACCAGGTCGAGTATTATGTGTGGTGGAAACCTCTACCTCCCATACACCTGGTCATCAGGCATACCAAATAGGCTGATTCTGGGTGTGAAGATTCTGGCCCTGGCTATCCTTCTCCTCCTCCTGCGGCATCCCACGGCTACTGCTGCTAGGAATGGTATATTCATCCTGGTGTCTGAGCTTGTTTGTTGTTTGCGCACTCTTTTATGCTGCGTGGGACGTGCGCCTGCTTCATGCTGGCATACGTGTTTCCGGATTGGACCTTTCTTGTTTTGCGCGTTGTAGGCGACCGTGTAAATCTTCCCGCCCACCCCAGGAATACACGTAACACGCTCTCCCAGGCCCAGTCGCGAGTAAATATTCCCGCCCACCCCTGAAATACACGTACACTGCAAATTTGCGTGTGGAACTTCCCGTGAACCCCGTAATACACGAAACCTGCTGATATCGCGTGTGAAAGTTCACGCGGACCCATAATACACGTACCCTGATGAAATTGCGTGTAAGACTACCCGCGCACCCCTGGAATACACGTACCCTGGCAAATTGCACTGCTGGGGGGTGGGGGGTGGGAGACATGAGTTGGACATTAGTGGGGGCCTGGTGGAGGGTGCCCCTGGATGCAGGGGGGTGGGGGTTCAGGGGGACATGAGTTGGACATGAGTGGGGCCCGGTGGAGGGTGCCCTACAGTGCTGGGGGGTGTGGGTGCTGGGAGACAGGAGTGGGGGCCTGGTGGAGGGTGCCCTACAGTGCTGGGGGGTGGGGGTGCAGGGGGACAGGAGTGGGGGCCTGGTGGAGGGTGCCCTGCAGTGCTGGGGTGTGGGGGTGAAGGGAGACATGAGTGGGGGCCTGGTGGAGGGTGCCCCACAGTGCTGGGGGGTGGGGGTGCAGGGGGACATGAGTTGGACATGAGTGGGGGCCTGGTGAAGGGTGCCCCACAGTGCTGGGGGTGGGGGTGCAGGGGGACATGAGTTGGACATGAGTGGGGCCTGGTGGAGGGTGCCCCTGGATGCAGGGGGGTGGGGGTGCAGGGGGACATGAGTTGGACATGTGTGGGGGCCTGGTGGTGGGTGCCCCTGGATGCTGGGGGGTGGGGGTGCTGGGAGACATGAGTGGGAGCCTGGTGGAGGGTGCCCTACAGTGCTGGGGGGGGGTGCAGGGGGACAAGAGTGGGGGCCTGGTGGAGGGTGCCATGGACTGCTGGGGGGTGGGGTGCAGGGAGACAGGAGTGGGGGCATGGTGGAGGGTGCCCTTGGATGCACGGGGGTGGGGGTGCAGGGGGACAGGAGTGGGGGCCTGGTGGAGGGTGTCCTACAGTGCTGGGGGTGGGGGTGCAGGGGACATGAGTTGGACATGAGTGGGGGCCTGGTGGAGGCTGCCCCTGGATGCTGGGGGGTGGGGGTGCTGGGAGACATGAGTGGGGGCCTGGTGGTGGGTGCCCTACAGTGGTGGGGGGCGGGGGTGCAGGGGGACAGGAGTGGGGGCCTGGTGGAGGGTGCCCTGCAATGCTGGGGGGTGGGGGTGCAGGGAGACAGGAGTGGGGGCCTGGTGGAGGGTGCCCCTGGTTGCAGGGGGTTGGGGGTGCAGGGGGTCAGGAGTGGGGGCCTGGTGGAGGGTGCCCTACAGTGCTGGGGGGTGTGGGTGCTGGGAGACAAGAGTGGGGGCCTGGTGGAGGGTGCCCTACAGTGCTGGGCAGTGGGGGTGTTGGGAGACATGAGTGGGGGCCTGGTGGAGGGTGCCCTACAGTGCTGGGGGGGTGGGGGTACAGGGGGACAGTAGTGGGGGCCTGGTGGAGAGTGACCTGCACTGCTGGGGGGTGGGGGTGCAGGGAGACAGGAGTGGGGGCATGGTGGAGGGTGCCCCTGGATGCAGGGGGTGGGGGTACAGGGGGACAGGAGTGGGGGTCTGGTGAAGGGTGCTCTGCACTGCTGGGGGGTGGGGGTGCAGGGAGACATGAGCGGGGGTCTGGTGGAGGGTGCCCCTGGATGCTGGGGGGTGGGGGTGCTGGGAGACATGAGTGGGGGCCTGGCGGAGGGTGCCCTACAGTGCTGGGGGGTGGGGGTGCAGGGGGACAGGAGTGGGGGCCTGGTGGAGGCTGCCCTGCACTGCTGGGGGGTCGGGGTGCAGGGAGACATGAGTGGGGGCCTGGTGGAGGGTGCCCCTGGATGTTGGGGGGTGGGGGTGCTGGAAGACATGAGTGGGGGCCTGGTGGAGGGTGCCCTACAGTGCTGGGGGGTGGGGTTGCAGGGGGACAGGAGTGGGGGCCTGATGGAGGGTGCCCTGCACTGCTGGGGGGTGGGGGTGCAGGGAGACAGGAGTGGGGGCATGGTGGAAGGTGCCCCTGGAAGCAGGGAGGTGGGGGTGCAGAGGGACAGGAGTGGGGGCCTGGTGGAGGGTGCCCTACAGTGCTGGGGGGTGTGGGTGCTGGGAGACAGGAGTGGGGGCCTGGTGGAGGGTGCCCTACAGTGCTGGGGGTGGGGGTGCAGGGGGACAGGAGTGGGGGCCTAGTGGAGGGTGCCCTGCACTGCTGGGGGGTGGGGGTGCAGGGAGACTGGAGTGGGGGCCTGGTGGAGGGTGCCCTACAGTGCTGGGAGGTGGGGGTGCAGGGGGACAGGAGTCGGGGCCTGGTGGAGGGTGCCCTGCACTGCTGGGGGGTGGGGGTGCAGGGAGACAGGAGTGGGGGCATGGTGGAGGGTGCCCCTGGATGCAGGGGGTGGGGGGTGCAGGGGGACAGGAGTGGGTGCCTGGTGGAGGGTGCCCTACAGTGCTGGGGGGTGTGGGTGCTGGGAGACAGGAGTGGGGGCCTGGTGGAGGGTGCCCCTGGATGCAGGGGGTTGGGGGTGCAGGGGGACATGAGTGGGGGCCTGGTGGAGGGTGCCCCTGGATGCTGGGGGGTGGGGGTGCTGGGAGACTTGCATTGGTGGACAGTGGTGCAAGGTGACATGTGGGTTGGCTGGGGGGCAAGGCCATGGTGGATGGGCTGCCTGCGGGACATGTGCAGGGGTGCAGGGTAGTCTCCTGTGGTGTGGGCCGCCTGCAGGGGCCATGGAGGGTATAGAGGGAACAGCTGGGAGGACCCACACGGCCAATTCACGTGTGGGACTCCCCGGCACCCCCGAAATACACATAGGCTGCTGGATTCGCGTGTGGAATTTCCCGCGCACCCGGAGTACACGTACCCTGCTGAAATTGCGCGTGGAACTTCACGCGCACACCGAAATACACGTACCCTGCAAATTTGCATGTGAAACTTCCCGCGCACCCCGAAATACACGTACCCAGGGCAATCGCGTGTGGAACTTCCCGCGAACCCCGTAATACACCTACCCTGATGAACTTGCATGTAAGACTACCCGCGCACCCCTGGAATACTCGTACCCAGGCAAATCACACTGCTGGGGGGTGGGGGGTGGGAGACATGAGTGGGGGCCTGGTGGAGGGTGCCCCTGGATGCTGGGGGTGGGGGTGCTGGGAGACAGGAGTGGGGGCCTGGTGGAGG
The DNA here is from genome assembly GCF_040938575.1 of Ambystoma mexicanum. NCBI lineage: Eukaryota > Metazoa > Chordata > Amphibia > Caudata > Ambystomatidae > Ambystoma > Ambystoma mexicanum. The sequence continues at coordinate 577,916,119 of NC_090925.1, forward strand.
GTGCCCTACAGTGCTGGGGGGTGGCGGTGCAGGGGGACATGAGTTGGACATAAGTGGGGGCCTGGTGGAGGGTGCCCCTGACTGCTGGTGGGTGGGGGTGCAGGGGGACAGGAGTGGGGGCCTGGTGGAGGGTGCCTTGCACTGCTGGGGGGTGGGGGTGCTGGGAGACATGCGTTGGTGGGCAGTAGTGCACGGTGACATGTGGGTTGGCTGGGGGGCATGGCCATGGTGGATGGGCTGCTGGTGGGACATGTGCAGGGGTGCAGGGTAGTCCCCTGTCGTGTGGGCCGCCTGCAGGGGCCGTGGAGGGTGTAGAGGGTGTAGAGGGAACAGCTCGGAGGTCCCACATGGCCAATTCACGTGTGGGACTCCCCGGCACCTCCGAAATACACGTAGGCTACTGGATTCGCGTGTGGAATTTTCCGCGCACCCGGAGTACACGTACCCTGCTGAAATTGCGTGTGGAACTACACGCGCACACCGAAATACACATACCCTGCAAATTCGCGTATGGAACTTCCCGCACACCCCGGAATACACGTGCCCAGGCCAATCGCGTGTGGAACTTCCCGCGAACCCCGTAATACACGCACACAATATTTTTCACACAGCGGGTGTCCGTGTTTGTCGGTACCCCTTTGCACCTCATTTGTCATAGAGGGCCACAGTATGGATCATTCATCATAGCTGTATATGGGTGCTTTTTGTTAGCGCACATTTTGGCGCACATTTATTTCAGGCGCAGGGATGCTACCGCCTGCTTTCTTGTGGCGTACTTGTTTGGCCCTGTGCGCGTCTTTGACCATGCGCTGGTTTGCCCTATTTGATTCCATGAATACGAGTTGTAGGCGAGCGTACTTGCCTCCTGTACTTCCCTGTGACGCCCATATTTTCACGCGTTGTTCCCCATTCCGAGTGTTACGCCCCGTGTTTCCCCCTACTTTTGTGATGTGCGCCGCGCTATGTGCAATTTCGCAGCGGCCGTGGCGCACGCTGTTGGATGGCCTGTGCGCCGGCATGCGCCGCGCACTTTTTCAGCGCACATCCAATATTTTTCTCGCGCACGGTCTTCCATGAATCGATGTGCGCTGGTTTCCCTGGGATTTTCGCAGTTACACTGCGATTATCGCACTTTTACTGCGAATCGCACGTTTTGGCACCTCTGCGCCGGAATTTTCGGCGCACATGAATTCCATTAATCGGCCTGTGTGTCTTTCGATTCAAAATACCTCATGTATCTTATTCTTGCAGTGTGTTTACGTGTGATCGCTTATGGAACGTGAGTGGTTGAAGGACAGAATCATGGGGACTTTCTTAAACTGACTAAATATTTGAAAACTATATGGACCATCTCACTCAGACAATATTTTCAGTTGCTAACTGATACCTGCACATCCTCAGTAGTCAATCTCAAAGCTATGTCATGCAGGACATTACCTTTGTTTTACTTTGGACAATGGAAATATGGTATCCTGTGCAGGAACTGATACAGGGGAACATTTGTAGGGTACATGGGGCATCTGAGATAATGGCATAGCCATTCCTGTTACACATGTGAATATGTGTGTGGGTAAATCCAATGGGAATGCTGAAAAGGGGCAGGGCACAGTGCCATTGTGTGTAGATTTGGTGTCAGCAATTTCAGTCCAAACAACACTCACGCCATATGGGCAGGAGCGTTGGGGACATGAAGCAATATACTTGAGTGGATATGAGCTGATGTTCAAAGGTGTAGAGGTTAAGAGAGTTTGAGCAGTACTGACATTGAAATACAATTCCAAGAATAAGAAGACAAATAATTTGCGACCCTATCTGAAAACAATATGCAAATATTGTAAAGCAAACAGCAGTTGATATGCAACCAGAGATATTAAAGCAATCTGCTCACCTTGATATTGGTAGTGTTCACAGGATACAGTTTGGATGTTGGTGGGTAACTGAAAAAAGAGACCAGCCACAAAGTGGGCGTAAGTGAAACAAGACTAGGACCTGGTGATACTGATGTCTACTGTACTGTACCTAAAAGTACGTTTATTAAAGTATATTTTCAGATCTCTTAATAGTGTACTAAGTATTGTTATTAATAATGGGTGGAGAAAAAAAAACAATGATATTACAATTTTAGAAGATCAATATGTGGCTGGGCCTAACCCACATATCTTGCAGCTGATCGCTTTCCAACTGAATGTTCTAATTTCTTGTCTAATGCTTTTGCAAAGATGCATTCCTGGGTACATAAGATCCTCCATCTTGATCCAAGTAGCCGGGTGGTCTGCGGACACAACACGTTAGTACTAACACAGGGGGCTTGTTCGAATGACACCTTCTGATAAAGCAATAAATAGAACCTAGCACGTTCAGACACAGCAAAGCCACACTTTGGGACCAAAAATAGTGGTAATATGTATTGATTTTGATTGAGAAAGGAGGATGCTGTGTTCAAGTACAGTAGGGAGAAAGAAAACATGAATTCACTGTAATTGCACAATAATATCAAAGCAGGTAATTTAGCTGTTAAAAATAGTCCATGTGTAAAAGCAAAATGACTAATACTAGAGGTGACATGATCAAATGATCAGCCTGACCCCCTTCTCTTTTATCTGCAAGTTTATTGAGGGTAAGTGTGTAAAGGATGACCATATCAACACAAACAATGGACCCTTAACAACTAAAATAATCAGGATGGATACTCTGTCCAGGTCCTGTGCAGTATCTAGGTAACTTAATGAGGGAAGGGCATTTCAGGTCAAATAAAGTGCTAAGCCTAGTCTCTGATAACTCGGAAATAAATTCCCTCAGTTTTCTGTTACGGATTTCAATGGGCTGCTGAACCATGGTGTTTTGTGCTTTTTGGGCCTCCCAAAGTACGCTCTCAGTTTCATTCATATGACTTAAGGTTTTCTGCATCCTCTACCTAAAGAGATACGTTCCGGTAGCCAAGAAGTGCAGTACATTGAGGACCTCCTCCAGGGGGCTGAGTGCTTGGGAGCACAGGGTGGGTGCTGTGAGGTCATCCTCCCACTCACTGACCAGGTCGAGTATTATATGTGGTGGAAACCTGTACCTCCCATACACCTGGTCATCAGGCATACCAAATAGGCTGGTTCTGGGTGTGAAGATTCTGGCCCTGACTATCCTTCTCCTCCTCCTGCGGTATCCCACGGACACTGCTGCTAGGAATGGTATATTCATCCTGGCGTCTGAGCTTGTTTGTTGTTTGCGCACTCTTTTATGCTGCGCGGGACGTGCGCCTGCTTTATGCTGGCATACGTGTTTCCGGATTGGACCTTTTTTTATTTTGCGCGTTGAAGGCGACCATGTAAATCTTCCCGCCCACCCCAGGAGTACACGTAACACACTCTCCCAGGCCCAGTCGCGAGTAAATATTCCCGCCCACCCCTGAAATACACGTACCCTGCAAATTCGCGTGTGGAACTTCCCGCGAACCCTGTAATACACGAAACCTGCTGTTATCGCGTGTGGAAGTTCACGCGGACCCATAATACACGTACCCTGATGAAATCGCGTGTAAGACTACACGCGCACCCCTGGAATACACGTACCATGGCAAATTGCACTGCTGGGGGGTCGGGGGGGGTGGGAGACATAAGTTGGACATGAGTGGGGGCCTGTTGGAGGGTGCCCTACAGTGCTGGGGGGTGGGAGTGCAGGGGGACATGAGTTGGACATTAGTGGGGCCTGGTGGAGGGTGCCCCTGGATGCAGGGGGGTGGGGGTGCAGGAGGACATGAGTTGGACATGAGTGGGGCCTGGTGGAGGGTGCCCTACAGTGCTGGGGGGTGTGGGTGCTGGGAGACAGGAGTGGGGGCCTGGTGGAGGGTGCCCTACAGTGCTGGGGGGTGGGGGTGCAGGGGGACAGGAGTGGGGGCCTGGTGGAGGGTGCCCTGCAGTGCTGGGGTGTGGGGGTGCAGGGAGACATGAGTTGGACATGAGTGGGGCCTGGTGGAGGGTGCCCCTGGATGCAGGGGGGTGGGGGTGCAGGGGGACATGAGTTGGACATGAGTGGGGGCCTGGTGGAGGGTGCCCCTGGATGCTGGGAGGTGGGGGTGCAGAGGGACAGGAGTGGGGGCCTGGTGGAGGGTGCCCTACAGTGCTGGGGGGTGTGGGTTCAGGGAGACAGGAGTGGGGCCTGGTGGAGGGTGCCCTACAGTGCTGGGGGTGGGGGTGCAGGGGGACAGGAGTGGGGGCCTGGTGGAGGGTGCCCTGCACTGCTGGGGGGTGGGGTGCAGGGAGACAGGAGTGGGGGCCTGGTGGAGGGTGCCCTACAGTGCTGGGGGGTGGGGGTGCAGGGGGACAGGAGTGGGGGCCTGGTGGAGGGTGCCCTGCACTGCTGGGGGGTGGGGGTGCAGGGAGACAGGAGTGGGGGCATGGTGGAGGGTACACTTACCCTTTATTGAGGGTAAGTGTGTAAAGGATGACCATATCAACACAAACAATGGACCCTTAACAACTAAAATAATCAGGATGGATACTCTGTCCAGGTCCTGTGCAGTATCTAGGTAACTTATAGGTAACTTAATGAGGGAAGGGCATTTCAGGTCAAATAAAGTGCTAAGCCTAGTCTCTGATAACTCGGAAATAAATTCCCTCAGGTTTTTGTTACGGATTTCATTGGGCTGCTGAACCATGGTGTTTTGTGCTTTTTGGGCCTTCCAAAGTACGCTCTCAGTTTCATTCATATGACTTAAGGTTTTCTGTATACTCTACCTAAAGAGATACGTTTCTGACAGAGCTTGTAAAGGAGTGTTGGGCTAGGCTGCAGGTAGTATAACTGTGTTTATTATTGTGTCAATCTTTGTAAATTATTAATGAGAACTCCTGGATATCGTGCCATGAAATTAAGCATTTTGCATCATATAAAATATTGCGGCACAATATTGAATTTTTTGCAGAAATGTTGTTGCATGCTTGTATTGACTCCATGGTGTGGGAGGACTAGGGTATAAGGGGCATGGTAAAAGGAAGAGGTAGCTTGAGCAAGGCTGCAAAAGAGGAAGATTGTCATTATGTGCACCTTTCATCTGTTGTCTGTGCTATCAATTTACTAAAAAGAGTCCAAGATGTGCCAGGATTGTCAGAAGATTGTTATTTTCATTTACCTTTTTCGTTGTGCATGTGTGTGTAATTTATATTAATACATTTACTGGTCGATATCACTTGTAATGGTGCAAATATTCCCATTATATATATTCTCCTCATCCCCCCAGTTACCCACACACAATCTTCTGATCTTGTTCTTGAATCATCTGATGATTCATCTGATCCATCTGGGGATTGATCCCGGAACTCCTTTCATGTGGGGTAACACCTGTATGCTGATGCTTTATTGGGCATTCTCTTTGTCTCTTGCTCTTATTCACCATGCACTCCTAGGAGAGTAGCGATCAAGCAATCTTGCACACCCAGCTCTTGCAAGGGACTGTGATGCAGTGTCATTTCTCAAATTCAACCCATAAAATAGGAGGGGAATAAACGACCACCCACTGTAAATAATTACCCGGGACTTGAATATTTGGATCTAATAGCACTTATGTTCTAACTTTAGTTCCACCCTCCAGGGAATACTCTCTAGAAATCAGACAATGAAACTAGCAAGGCAAGTAACTGCAAGGGACATTGATGTGTTGTACATAACTGTTAGTCAGACACAGCAAAAACAACAAGGACTGGCCAGATGCTGGACCTTCGTGTTCACTGAGTACCAGCCACCATATCTATGATGTACTTTTACGTCCCTTAATACAGAACTAGATGCAACCACACACTTAGAAGGTGCCACCAACAAGAAATAAATTGCAGACACAGCAAGATACGGGGATGCCTATAGACACTGACGCTGGACCGGGCTCACAAGCAACAGTCATAATTTCAGGAATGTAGTGGTAGGAACGATAGAAGTTAACTGGATGCAGTGTTACTACAATAACGAATTGCAGACCCAACAAGACACAGGAAAATACTGTAAGCTCGAAAGGCACAGGAAGGTCAGGGTCTCCCTCCAATCCACACAGACACTGAAACACACCAATATGCTAACTCTCTCCTCCACACCAACAAACACTAGAATACAGCTATATCCCTCAATTAATTCAGCGCAGCTTCACACATACTTATACACCTCCATGATCACCTCAACAGTTTTGCGAATGCAGCTATACCCCCAAAATAAATCAGCCTAGCTGCACACATAATCCCATTCACAAACTCCACTGCCACCAGAATGTTGCTACCCATGTGCAGCTGTTCTTGCTGCACACATTCTACTGATCTCACACAACCACTGCACCATGCCCAGCACTAGAATTCAGCTACACACCACTTAATCCACCCTGGCTGCGCACATACATATTGCACCCAAGCACTATTTACTACACTACTCTCTACACAGACCTGCACTACGGTTCCTGAGGGTGATCAACCCACAGCGCTGTGGAATCATACCAATGGTAAAATGTGCTATACAAATGCTGATTAACATAAGAAAACATAACATGACTAATGCTCCTGCAGGGCCGGCATTAGCACTGGCCTTTCCCCCATTGAAACAAAAATGTGGTGCACTCAATCTCAAAAAAAGAAAATGCACACAAACCATTCTTGGAAAACCTGTGCAACATTAACAATTTAGGCAAACATGATCCGTCTTAGCATTCTGGCTCTGCCTCTTTGTACTGCATGTTCTAAACAAAACTTGGATTTAAGTAAGAAGTCAGCAAAAATGTAATAAAAAAACACAATAGGAAAGATGCTGAACAGTGTGTAGTCATAGTAGTAATATATCTGTATTGGGATGGAATTGAGAAACAAAACATAAATACATTGATAAATTGTTCTACCACAGATTTGAGATGGCAGGGGAAAAAGTATGATTTAAATGAAAACACACCAAATTAGCAAAATGAATGGACTTCAAATGTGACAGTTTGTCGTATAAGTGTATCACAGGCCAACTAATTTAAACATGTACTCTCTATCCTTTCTGATGAAAAACTCTATAATGACACTAAAAAAATGTATTCTTTGAGCAATGTCATTTTCATTGGAGAACAATGCCAATGAGACAAGGCTCTCATTGAATGTTTGAGCAGAGATGGGTTTTAATTAAATGAAAACACACCAAATTAGCAAAATTACTGGACTTCAAATGTGACAGTTTGTCGTATAAGTGTATCACAGGCCAACTAATTTAAACATGTACTTTTCTATCCTTTCTGGTGAAAAACTCTATTATGACACTCAAAAAATGTATTCTTTGAGCAATGTCATTTTCAAAGGAGAACAATGCCAATGAGACAAGGCTTTCATTGAATGTTTGAGTGGAGATGGGTTTTAATTAAATTCAGTTTGGAGAAGACGCTTTCTCCTCTTGCTAATGAGACTGCTATCATTAATAGAATGTCTAACACATCCAAGACATTGGGAAAACAAGCATGCAGGTCATGAATGTGAATGAGCTGCGGCACGTAAAGTAGTTTCTGGACATTTCTCGTACCACATCTTTAAGACCAAGGAGTTCATCTTTTAGGCCCACTGCATCAAGGTCAGAGTTTCCTGACAAGGTGATTGCCACCTCCAAGTTTCTGCAGGCCTCAAAAAGGAGTCCACCATCAGAAAACCCTTTAATGTTGAATTATGTTTGTTTATCAGTTTAATTATTTCTTGGGTGGAGTGTAATGCAGTGTCTAACAATATATTAAAATGTTTACTCTAAACTTCTATAGATGTTGAGGAGTGTCATTTTTATATTCATAATCAAATTGAGCTTTATTTCCTTGTCTCCTCGTATGGTCTTTGAAGGAAGTGTATTAGGGGTCCTCTAGAGCTCACAATCAATATGTTACCAGTAGTGGTCCACGAAGGAGCATACACAAGACAAGAAGTAAAACTGTTTATTACTGCTTGGCAAGCACAAACCAAAGAGCACAGTTGAACAAAACTGGTTGATGAGATCTCACAAACTGGCTCACAACTTTTATACCTCTAATACAATGTGTGCATAGGTAAAAACAGGTGCACTTCAAACTTCACGTCTTCGCTTCTCTCATGAAGCTGACTGGTTAGAATACATCATGCTCCTATAGCTAGACATACGTTAGTTGGACATGATTGGAGCGAAACAGACCTGGCCTCTCCCAGCTCATTCTCTCCAAGTGTGGCACCACATTGCTTCCAGCTCCACCCTGCAAACAGTTTGCAATTAGTAATAACATAATTGTGCTGATTCCGGGATCTTTATTCATCTGCCGTTGGCCAGCACCAGGAATGAAGAAACATGAGACACCCATATCTAGTGGGAAGGGAGCCATTAACACGGCACCTGCCTGATGATAACCTTTGCAAACACTACTGTGGACACTCTGTGGGTTTGTTACATTCCAGGGACACCAAAACCTACCATCCTATTGGCTCTTCTTGGAGCCGCCCTCCATTACATATCCTTGTTCCCATACCTGCTGACCAAAGTGTGATTTGAAACCACCGTTTGTGTCATGAGGGTGCCTCCCTGGATTAGGTTGATTTCCCGCGCTCCCGCAAGTAGCCGTGGGACTGGCTCATCGACCTTGATAGTATAGCCCAGTGTTGTTCCCAGTGACGGTGGCTTGCTGTAGATGAGCATCCTGAATTCAGCTTCCCCCATCCCTCAGCCACTGTATATATGCAATGTGTACAAAGCTTGCCTACTGTGTGAGGCATATCTGCTGCTCAATCAAGGAGTGGGCTTACCTTCATTTTTGCCTCCCTTCCATTTACTCAGCAAGTTCCCTTGTGTCCATTTTATATTATACACAGATTGTACCCCCTTATCCCCTTACATGTTGTATCCCTGGGGCTGGTTACAGCCTCCAACAACCCCTGGCTTTCCCCCTTGGAGATGTTGTGGCCCAAACCCGCTTATGCTGGCAATTGGTAGGTTCGCTGCTCTGTCTGGTGCTAAATCAGTACCTTTATTACTTTCCCCCTTCAATCGATCTTTCAATCAACATCTTCTTCCCCATCATCTGCTTACTTTGTTCCTTGGGCATCCATAGCTGTGTCACTCTGTCCATGTCCCCTCCTTCTTCCTCGTACACATCCAGTGAGGACACAATTATCATGCAATCCCGTCCATCTAGGGAACATGCTACCCAAAAGGCATCATAGTCTTCTACATTTGGTGGGGGTACTGCAAAAACCACATACACTCCGTCCTCACCTTCATTCACCCTGGAAGGCTGCCTTTCCCAATTTTTTCACCTATTTTATTAGCAGAAATGATATACCATACTTCTCCCTGGCAACAATTAAATTGTATGATGATCCACTGTCTGACACAGAAGGCAACACGCATCACAACTAGCCCAGGGACATTATTTTGAACATAGCCGCTAGTCACTCTGGTACTCAGGCAAATAGTGAGTCCAACCAACTGTCTGAGGCAGTATCATGTGTTTCTTTTATAATTTTTTCACGTAGTGTGCCTATCTCCTTGACAGATTCCATGATTGCTCCATTGACAACATTTTTTGGCGGGAACTGCTGTACAGCAGCTTCTTAAAATTTTATGGCAGACCCCGCCCTCCATTGTAGTAATTAGATCAAGAACAAATCAATTCTGGAGAGCCACCAGCTGCAAAGCACAGAGCTTTCATCCACTGTGTTCATTCCTTTTTCTGCTGCTTGTACCCTGTGAAGTAGTCCGGAGGTGAAAAACGTTGATGCCTTGTTGAAAAGTCTTATGTGCTGTGGGATCACAGACTCTCTGATGGTTCACTTGAGATGTAATTGCTACTCCTTTTTTTCCTGCCACTGGCCTTTGTTCATCTTTCAACTTCTTCTGCATGTTTTCTTTTCCCCCTGCTGTAATGTAGGAAGTTTGGTGAAAGGTTTGTTGAAATGTAGCAGGTTCACTCAGGGTGTGACCAATGTAGAGTTATGGAGGGTCACAAGTGTGCAAATACCTCCTTAGTCTAAGCTTTAAACATTCATGCCCACCAGTAATCCATCACCACCGCTGTCCCTTTCTGCAATGCTGGGATGCCAACTGTCTTCCTGCAGCCAGTGTTCATCGCCAGTCCAATTGTCTGTCTTGATCTGAAACACAAGAAATTCTGTGTGAGTGGCTTTATGTACACTGGACAATGATTCTCGTGTGTTCATGTCAAAGCATATATATTGAAATTCCATATTCCCCTGCATTCATTGTTTATTTTCTTTACCACCAATCCCTCTGTGTGTCACTGCATCATCCCCATTGCCATTTCTCATTGTGAAACAGTGTAGCCCCGATCCACATCAGGGGTCTGGTGTGGCACCTCGGGATATCATGCCATGTTGAGTTCTTGCAATATATTCTCCTGTGGGTCGTGGGAAATTGTTCTCCCCTTTGTACCTCTTCTGTACTATGTTCTAATATCACATGCTTTGTTGCCTATTCCCTGGCCATGCTTTCGAGCTGTATATAATTCTCTGCATATACATATTACCCTATGTCTATCCATTACACTTCTACTGTACGTCCCTGGAGCAGGCCCCAAGTTCTGCCAAATGACAGGTGCATCATGCATCCCCTCTTGTCTTCCGCTATCTCTTGTGGAAAACATTGTTTTGGTGTCCCTGTAACATTCGGGATCAGCGAGCACACATAGCAACTGCCATTAGTGCTCTCTCTCTACCCACCCTTTTCATCTTGTTGTACCATACATTTCCAGATGCCATGTCTCCCCCCTCTTCAATCGAGTAATAGAACTTCTCAGTGCTAAATACACTTCTCTTAGTGTGTGTAGTGATACACGAAATTGCAACCTTGCCAATCAGGGCTTTAGATGACAGCATTAGCCGCTGAAAGCCAATAGTGTATTCAAAGTATGTGCTAAAAATGCTGACAGTAGTCTGTTGTAGCACTTCCATTATGCAGTAGTGAGCTACAAGGAATATGACAGGCAGGGAGGGCCCCCAGCTATGTAGTGTTTGGAACATCATGGCACCTATATAGCGCTTAGATAGCCAGTCTTAAGCGCTATAAACACTAAGCTATGAGTGCATGCCTTTTAGAGCTTGCAGATGGGGTTAATACATCCCTGCTTCCCTTAGAATATTCAGCCTCACTAACGTTAGCCCTGGCTCCAAGCTAATCTTCCTTTTCTCTGGGAAGGTACTGATAAGACATTCCTCAGCCAGCGCAGATGGGAACAAGGGAGGGGGTAGGAGCGAGCAGGGAGCATCTCAGAGAGAGCTGGGTTTTTTCCATGAGCCAGTTGCACAGGGAAAGTTCTGGAACTGTGCGTCATGGTGACTGACAGCAAGAAGTTATAAAATATCCATGCACACATGGATCAGGGGGAGATCGCCTGTGGACTTGATTCGTGCAGAAACAGGTGCCCGGCATTGGCTCATACGGTGTCCTTCAGCATTGTCCTCTGAGCGGGGCTTGTTTACAGCTAGCTTATGAGGGCCCAAGGTCTCCCCAGTGCTGATTAAAGGGACGTAAGACTGTGTTTCTCTATGTTTCTCTATATTTCTCTATGTTCTATGTTTATCTATATTTTGCATTGCTCTAAGTGTTATGCTTTGTAATATTCTGTAACTTGAATCCCAAATGTATATGAAATTCACTGCTTAGAATAAATATGCTAAAGCTTTGAGGGTGTCATTTGTCACTAGCATGAGATCACTGCTCAGCACAATAGAACCTGTATTTTGGGCTGAATTGGGTATTTTTGCTCTCAAAGGGCTGGCCCCGAGGAAGATTTTGCCCAATATCAAGACATTTGGTGGCAGCTTTGTGGGATTGTGAAGAGCAGTGCCATGCTGACATGACAAATGGTGTGAGAGAACACAGTGTAGAGTGGGGAGCAGGCTGTCGCATTTCCTTGATGGTCTCACTGCAGCTCTGAGACTTCAAAAGGCAGCAATGTTGTGTCGGCTTGCCGTGGCCGATAGCTTGTGTGGTTAAGACTCCCTTCAGTAAATCAGTCGTGACTGACTTATTGCATGGGATTGGTGCCAGGGAGTACAAGGCAATAAACGAGCGGGAAATGGCTTTGTTTAAAGCACTCCGATGAATGGTTAAGAAAGATGTATGCTCAATTAGAAAAAGAATTTTATCATGTGGTTTCCCAGTTTAAAGTTGTAATTTGGAATGCATAATGAGACGGAGTTCTCATCTCTATTCTGTCATGAGGGCAGGAAAAATAATTGCAAGAATTTGACATGCAAATTGTGAATAGTGATTTAACCATTGACTCAGCCCCAGTGTGCTAGCGAGTGGGGGCTGTAATGTTCGGAGGCGAAGGTTCGTCTTTTTTGAAATATGCTTTTGAAGGGTTGGCATTCCTGAATAATGAGGAAGGGGAATGAGCCATGCTTAGGAGAATGAGTAACATCTGTGCTGAGAGCCTAAAGAGTTTTTTCTTTCTTTTGGCAACTGTAAAATTCCATGTGCTAATGGTGGCAAATTCTGTTTAAAGGAAACACACTAAAATGGTTTTATTGCATTTTAGGCTGTGCCATGCTTTTAATGGGTGAGAGACTCACTTAAAAGGAAAGTGAGTGAATGTTATTTGGATTTTCGATTTTTGTGTACTGATTTGAAATTGCAGAATCAGTTTGCAATGGTTGGGGGGAAAAACAATTTATATTTTTCTAAATTGCCCCTGGAGTATTTTTGACTGTCCCCATGCTATGCCATGGATTTATGCTGCTGCCTTATAAAAGTGATGTATGCTTTGGAAATAGTGACCTGTTGACTGTGATACATGGGGAAAAATGTTGTTGACACATTAAACAGCCCACAAGCAATAGAGTGTGGGTTGTTCTTGCAGAAAAAAAACGTGCAGGGAGCTGCACTAAATATGGCATTTTTTATTTTTAAATGCACTGAACTGAGTGGTTATAGTTTGGCAATGGTACAACAGAATGAAACATCTGTGTGTGATAAGATAGCACAAAGATTTAATGGGTTGTGAGTTCTCTTGAAAGATCGCACATTACAAGAAAAAAAAAGACGCTTTGACATTTTGCAAAATTACATGGAGTAGAAAAATGACAAGAAAAGTGCCGCTTTTGAAAACAAGAGTCTTGCTGTGTGTGCAGAGCTTGTGCCTTGAAGCTGTCTTGGGCGAGGTGCAGGAAGGCAAACAAAAGCAGAAACAGTACAAGAAAGAGGTAATCTGGATGAATTGTCTGAAACGAGTGAAGCCGCCACAGTATAAGAGTTATAGGCAAAAGAGATAAGCTGCGTGCTAATGGCGCTGCCAGGTGCACACGAAAGATAAACATGCCTGCATTCCTGAGGAAGGGGGAGCAAAAACAGAGAGCTGTTCAAAAAGTAAAGAATTTGCCCAGTAAACTGTGGTACGGAGCAAAGGCTTCATGCAGGATGGCAGACGGGCACATCACATCTGAACATTTACCTATGCATCTGTGAATGGGCCAAGAAAAGACAGCTGCCCATTCCAACAGACATTACTGTGCAAACCGCATTCCCATGTGATGTGATGTGAAGTGAAGTAAAGCGCTATTGCTGTGCAAGCTGCATTCCAATGCTCCATGTGATGTGAACTGAAGTAAAGCGCTGTGCACTGGAGAAGAAACCTCTAGGCGCTTTGAGAAGAGAAAATACACATCTGGCAAACTGCAAGCTACATTGCCAGGGGATGGAGTAACTGACAAAGACATTATGGCATTCCAGATGGAAGCAAAACTGACAAAAGTGCTTAGCCGTTTTGCAAGAGACAACATGCAGAGCGGGGCTTTGAAGTACAACATGAACACTGCACATTAGCCATGATCCAGAAGCCACACGGCTTAGTGCAAGAATGAATGATTTGTTGAAGCAACAAAAGAAACTGGCTTAGACTATCGCACTCAAAGGGGTGGTTCAAAAACAGCAAACGCCCTTTGAAAAAATGACAAGTGAAAAAACCAGAGGCTTGAAAAGACACTGCTAAGAAAAGAAAGATAAATAAACAAAGCTGCTCGTACAACTGCAAGCGGTATTGGACTTAAAGACTTTACCTTTGAAAAATGGAGTGATGCCAGCAGGGCAACCTAAACCAAGATCATGGGACACTGGAAGCAAGTTGGCGCCTGGCATTGGTGATCGCTTTGGTGAAAAAAGAAAAGCATTGTGCGACCTGGGTACTTACTATATGGCTTTGTAAAAGCACAGATCAGTCTGAGGTACCATTGACCAGCTATGATTGCATTGCACAAATGAGTTTGTGATTAGGCAGTTACACCCCGTATGGTTGAGTGTAAATAAGCCCCCAGAAACATGCAGAAAGGTGATAAATAATTGCAGTAGCAATGACAAAGTGTGTAGTTACCTGATGAGACTTTTTGAAGATGGGGGTGGTATTATGGGAAGGGGTGGATAACGCTGATATTGAAGTTTTGATAACATCCTAACATTTCTGTTTGTATTTTGCCTAGGCAAAGCACGACAAGACATTTCATAATATCAGAGAGTGAATATGCAGTTTGTGGGTGACACTGATCAAAGAAGGGTCAGACGCATTCTCAGAGAAAGCGAGCCACTGCGACATGCTATTTCAACTTTAACGTGCCCTGCACCGCACTCAATGCTGTAACCTGCGAATAGTGTCCAACAGAGTAATAACTTTTGCTGAACTGGCACGATGCAGACTTGGCTAATTATCAAGTATTTGATGCTACACATTTAAATGACATGTTTTGCCCTTTCTTGTTTAAAGGACTATGGACAATGAATTGTGGACTGTAACATCAGGCACCACATACAGCTGTGTGACACAGCAATTGAATGCTAACACATTGAAAAATGGTTTTTAAATGCACTGTTGAGATGAATCTGAAAAAACCAAATGGTTTTACTCTTCCAACTGAATGGCTTTAACCAGAGATGTTTTGTTTTTTTTTGAAAAAAAAAAATATTCTACATTGCACGTAGGCAGGAGAATGATTTATGAACTGTTGGGGCAGCAGAATTATGCAAGCAGGAGCGTAATTAATTTTGAGATAAGATGAGTGCGCACATCAAAGTCACCTGTGCGTAGGTTAAGATTCTTAATTGAAGTAATGCTGCCAAGTGTATGAGCTATAATTTGAAATGGTAATCTTTGAAACACTGGATACTTTTACAGCCAGCTTAAGGCAGGTAAATGAAACCATGACTGACTTGATGTTTGATTTTTATGACACAGAGTGTGACACGGTTTTTGTTAAACCAACCAGTTTCATGTTTTTGTGGGGACAGCTGTCTCCAGCACACTAATGCAAAGAGTCACCTTTTGATTGTAAACATTTGGAATAATTCTTTGGAAAAGCGCTGCAAATGAGTATCCACATGGAATTGCTAGAGTACTGGCCTGGCACATTGTCAGGCATCTTTTGTCACTGAATGGATACCATTTGTTTAATTTGTCTAATGTGATGTTTTTCTGACCAAGAACTGCAGCGAGTGTTCTCGCCAAGATTTAATGAACTATAACTTGACTAAATGAATTTTTTCCATGGTGTGATGAAACAGCCACTGCCGGATAGTAGTATGGTGTTTGTGGCTAAAGTTAATATTGTATATGGTAGATATCCCACTTGAAGAAGGGTATTCTCCAAGTCACAGAAGGTAGACACTGTGAACCTGTTAGATTTTCCAGTGGTAAGACAACATGTAAATTGTAGACTGGTAATGCACACCTTCATTATTACAGTGCTACACTTAGACATAGATTTATCATGAGGCAATGTTTCCTTAGTACTACCAAGCTGCTACAAATGGAGTCCATTTCTATGGCCCATCACTAGAGTGCGCGTAGCTAGGGAGCTAGATTCATTAATTGCAGGAGCTTTATATGCTTGTGACATAGAAACTGTGCACAATAAGCTAGCCACTATGGGTTCTGATGCCAGCTCTGCTATAGAACTTCTGGCCTAGTGGGGCCCATTGATATGCCCAGCACTGCTACAAGTATTGACAGCCAATTGAAGATAACAGTATTTTAGACATGAAGACATTTTTGTCTGCCATAGGGCAGGTCAACAAGACTGCTAAATACACACAATGCATTGTATGGCAAACATTGTTAAATCAGCAGGTGTTGGCTTTTTACTGGGTGGGGGCAACCATCCTCCACACACTGGCACGCAGAGCTACAGTTACCAGCATACATATGGATTGAATTGCTTGCTTTTTGATTGCATGAATAACACATGCCATGCTTTGATGTAAATTAGTAGAATTGTTTTTATTTAGACAACCTGGTGCCCATGGGTTCACCTTGTTCACGAAATTAGATGGTTTCTGGTTGGGTTCCACCTACCTGGGGGAAGTGTCTAGTCACACAGCCCATAGTCACGCTTGAATGCCCTGGGATCAGGGGGAGGGTAGGCCCTTAGGGTGAAAGGCTGCCAGGTTTTAGAATTGGTAACCATACATAAATGCAATAGTGCATTGTAGATTAGACTACACTGGATTGCCTTGACATTTTAACTGCATGCTGCTTTTTAACTGACAATCAGTTATACAAAATTGATTTAGGTATTTTTGTGTAGGCCAGGTTTTGGCTAGAGTAAATGTCCATGTTCACTTTGTGTAGGTATTTTTGTGTAGGCCAGGTTTTGGCTAGAGTAAATGTCACTGTTCACTTTGTGTAGGTATTTTTGTGTAGGCCAGGTTTTGGCAAGGGTATATGTCACTGTTCACTTTGTGTACATTTTTGTTTAGGTAGTGTTTTACCTTGCATGCCACGCTAACTAACCGCTATAAGATAGTTTGCTTAAACCTCTTGCAAAGCCCCAAGGTCTTTATCGCTGCACTAAATACTATATTGATAGGTATTAGTCAGCATTTTGTCGCACACACGTTGAATAGGGGTGGAATGTAGTGATACACGAAATTGCAACCTTGCCAATCAGGGCTTTAGATGACAGCATTAGCCGCTGAAAGCCAATAGTGTATTCAAAGTATGTGCTAAAAATGCTGACAGTAGTCTGTTGTAGCACTTCCATTATGCAGTAGTGAGCTACAAGGAATATGACAGGCAGGGAGGGCCCCCAGCTATGTAGCTAATAGGTTTTTGGAGTGTTTGGAACATCATGGCACCTATATAGCGCTTAGATAGCCAGTCTTAAGCGCTATAAACACTAAGCTATGAGTGCATGCCTTTTAGAGCTTGCAGATGGGGTTAATACATCCCTGCTTCCCTTAGAATATTCAGCCTCACTAACGTTAGCCCTGGCTCCAAGCTAATCTTCCTTTTCTCTGGGAAGGTACTGATAAGACATTCCTCAGCCAGCGCAGATGGGAACAAGGGAGGGAGTAGGAGCGAGCAGGGAGCATCTCAGAGAGAGCTGGGTTTTTTCCATGAGCCAGTTGCACAGGGAAAGTTCTGGAACTGTGCGTCATGGTGACTGACAGCAAGAAGTTATAAAATATCCATGCACACATGGATCAGGGGGAGATCGCCTGTGGACTTGATTCGTGCAGAAACAGGTGCCCGGCATTGGCTCATACGGTGTCCTTCAGCATTGTCCTCTGAGCGGGGCTTGTTTACAGCTAGCTTATGAGGGCCCAAGGTCTCCCCAGTGCTGATTAAAGGGACGTAAGACTGTGTTTCTCTATGTTTCTCTATATTTCTCTATGTTCTATGTTTATCTATATTTTGCATTGCTCTAAGTGTTATGCTTTGTAATATTCTGTAACTTGAATCCCAAATGTATATGAAATTCACTGCTTAGAATAAATATGCTAAAGCTTTGAGGGTGTCATTTGTCACTAGCATGAGATCACTGCTCAGCACAATAGAACCTGTATTTTGGGCTGAATTGGGTATTTTTGCTCTCAAAGGGCTGGCCCCGAGGAAGATTTTGCCCAATATCAAGACAGTGTGTGCCTCCTTTCCATTGTCGGTGGGCACACCCCTACTTTCTTTATGCAATAGAAACCAAAAGAAGAAGAAAAGAGAAACAAGAAAGAGACAAAACAATCCTATCCCTATAATTTTCACATCATGTACATACTTGCTTCCATTACCCCCACTTGTGTCCTGCCCTCCTCCTTCTGCACTTCTGGGCTTTCTGTAAACTCATATAGCTGTAAAGAATGTTAATGATAATTGGGTAATACTGCCCATCAAGTTGGCCCTCTTTCTTTTTCTTCGGAGGGGATTCTGCTGTTATCTTTGCAGATGTCGGAATAGTGTATCCATGCCCTCTTTTCTTTAATCTTCAGTGCTGTGGGTGTTGCACTCAGTACTTTGTAGGGATCGAGGAATCTTGGTTCTCGCCACTTCCATACAAAGTTACTGACAAATATCTTGTTCCATGCGTAGAGAAGTTTCATTTGTGGGAATTCTTCCATGCTGTTTGCACTTGTCCTTGCTTCTGCGTTGGTCAGCTGACTTGTTGACCGTTGAACCTGGCAGGAGATGTATTTGAGGGCATTTGTCATTCAGTTAAATGTTTGCAGTTGTTCTGCCATAATCAGTGCTGTATTATTTGCATCTGAAATAGAATGTGCAGGAGGAACAGGCACATGGATCCTCATACCAGTTACAATTTCGGACAGAAACAAATGATGATACGCATTGGGTGAGTTGTGAAGGGCAAAACGTGCTAATCAAGGGCAATATAGCCAGTTTTTGCTAAGTGTTCTTTAAGCAAGCTGTTTAATCTCATGGCAATTCCGTTCACTTGCAGCTGGTAAACTGTGCATAGCCTGTGTTGTATTGCTAGGAGGTGTGTTATTTCCTTGAAAAGGTCATTGGGGAAATTTTGCTCATTATCAGACCTTATCTCATCGTAGACTCCCACCTCGAAAACAGCTCCAGCAGCAGGAACTTTGCAGCCAACTTTGCCACTCATCAATCCAACATGAAAATGGATAGACAACCATAAGGATGTACCTATAAGAGATACATCTGTCTTGCATAACATCATAGTCGATATACAATTGCTAGAGGTGCCCTTCTGGTCGCTGCAATGTCCCCCTGACTGTCTTCCCTGATATAAACAGTTGACAAACCACATAATTGACTGTAAAATCTGCCACTTGCTCATGTAGATTCATAACGTACCACTCATCATTTATTTCTGCCGCTGTGTGTTGTTTGGACAAATGGGTGGGAAAGGGAAACTCCTCTAATGCTTTATTTCACAATTTGTGTGGCATTTCTGGTTTCCCTGTGCTGTTTTGCCTCCATATCAAATTGGTGAGTGAGAGGCAGCAACCTCTTCTCGGTTCTCATGAAGGTGACTGGTTAGAATATGTCATGCCTCTATAGCTAGACATATGTTAGTTGGACATGATTGGAGCCAAACAGACCTGCCCTCACCCGGCTCGTCCCCTCCAAGTGTTTTACCACATTGCTTCCAGCTCCAACCTGCAAACAGTTTGCAATAAGTAATAACATAATTGTGCTGACCTCTGGGTCTTCATTCGTCTAACATTGGCCATCACCAGGTAGGAAGAAACACGAGACATCCTGAGCTAGTGGGAAGGGAGACATTCATATGGCACCTGCCTGATGATAACCTTTGCAAACACTATTGTGGACACTCTGTTTGTCTTGTTACGTTCCAGGGAAACCAAAATTTACCATCTGATTAGCTCTTCTTGGAGCACCCATCCATTCCACATTCTTGTTCCCATACCTGCTGGCCAAAGGGTGATTTGAAAACACCCTTTGTGTAATGTGCGTGCCTCCCTGGTTTAGGTTGATTTCTCCTGCTCCTGCAAGTAACCGTGGGACCTTAATAGTAACACACAGTGCGGTACCCAGCGACTAAGGCCTGCTGGAGGCAAGCATCCTCCCCCCTCCCTGAGCCACTGCATGTGGGCAATTTGTTCATAGCTTGCCTACTGTGTGAGGCCCATCTGCGGCGCCCCCATTGAGTGCGCTTACCTGCGTTTTCGTCTCCCTTGCATTGACTCGGTAAGTTCCCTTGTATCCATATTATTTTATAAAGAGAATGTCCTTCCTTACCCCCCTCCATGGTGGGTCCCTGGGGCTGGCTACAGCTTCCAGCAACCGCTTGTTTTCCCTCCTTGGGGGTTTGCCAGCCCATCCCCCTTATTCCCGCAATTGCTAAATGTGCCCCTCTGTCTGTCTTTAAATCATCACCTTTATTGCAGAAACCCCAACTTCTACTCTGGTGGCCATCTCTTTTGCTGTAATCTGAGCATCAGTGAATCGCTTTTTTGTAGTTCTATGGAAACTGGATACATGACTCAAAAAGGGTAACAGCAATAGAACAGTAAAAACGTTTGGACTGCATGGAACTGCTTGCTCTGTTTACTCAAAACAATATATCATACCAGAAAAACAAAGCCACTAACAATGCAGAGTCTTCTAATTGATCAGCAACATTGCTTGCTTTGTGACAAAGCAATGCATACATTATTCCATCTGCAAGTTCAAGAAGAGCATCATGGACACCCAGTATTTGATACCGGGCAGCTTACACACTGTCTATCAAACACTCCCTTTACAGAATGCTCCAATAGAAAACTAAGCAAGAGACATTGTGAATATTATCTGTAGAATGCCAAAAAGGGGAATTGATTTGGTTGTATATTTTGCATCATCCCCTAGCACAAGATTAAGGTCATGGCAACCAGATGGCATAAAGAAAGCCCTTTTAATGTATATCAAAGATGTTATTGGCTCCATTATCATATGCATGTCCTCTGTAGTTATGATATGATATGATATGGTATTTGTAACACGCCTATACACAAGTGTTTCAAGGCGCGACGAGGCAGGGAGGGGGGTACAAGGGGAGACAGAAAACGATCCTACTAGGCCAGGTGTCATTCAGATCGCGCAAGTGCAGGGGTAGGGGAGGGGAAAAGTGCAAGGGGAAGGGGAGGGGGGGAAGTGCAGTACAAGGTAAGAGGCGTACGTAATAAATAAATAAATAGGGCCAGCTGGTGGCAAGTGTGAGGTAAGTGCAGAACAAGTGCTGGGGGAGGGGGGGCTGTAGGGATACAGAGACAGACCCGCAGTGCAAAGGGGTTCCAGGGCATCAGTGCAAGTGGAGAGTGGCAGGGCCCAGGACCGAGGCCGTTTAGAGTGGTCCAATTGCAGGATCAGTGCAGCTTCAGTGAAAATTAATTAGCCGCTCAGCAGGGGAGAGGGAGAGGGAAAGCCGAAGCAAAGAGGAAGGTTTTGAGGTGCTTCCGGAACCGGAGATGGTTATCTGTAGTTATTCACATGTAGGCCACAGCATTTTAGATCTTAGTGAACAACATTTGTGAGGCCTTTTCCTGTCATCAACTTCTCAAATTCAAAAAAATGGTGCCTGCATTTATCTTCACAAAGCGTAGGGTTAAGGAAACCTGTTCATCATGCCACGGGCATGTAATCTTTTAGATAGTGGGCCTCATTACAGGCTTGCCGGTCCGGATACAACGGTACCGGTAAGCATGCCGGCACCGTTGTATCCAGACCGGCAAACTCCAAGTTGTGCTCACAGGTGTCTTTCATTCCGCGAGGTCTGACCTGGCGGGAAAAAAGGCACCCTCAAGCACAGCATCCAACCTCCCCATTCCCATTGAGCCCTATTGGGCTCAAAAGGGAATGGGGAAGATTTTTTTCCGGCGGCCAGGAATGGGCAAATAACAGGTCCGGCAAGCCCGTTATGACCCGGTAATTGCCCATTTCTGGGTGCCGGAAAAAAATGAATACTGATGGAAGCTGTGCCTGTATTACAGGCACGGCTGCCTCCAGCCTCGTAATGAGGCCAGTATCTCTGCATGTTGATGGAAAATATTGACATCTGTACAATTTCTGCTAAGTCGGAGAAACATCCAATATGGGAGGTTGTTTATTAGACTTGGTGGATGTTGACTGGAGAAATGGCAAGTGTTATTGTATTCAGTAAATTTCCGAAACAGTTCCATCTCCAGTTGTCCTACCCTCTCAAAGATCTGTAAATCCCAAGAATGGATGGATACAGGGTTTGACTCATGTGTGAATCTTATGTCATAGTGTGAATGCTGGTCAAGTGGCACAGCGAGTAGAGCGCTCGCTTTGACACCCGTGCAGAGCCTGTTAACGCAGGTTCGAATCCCGGCGGGGCCAAACTCAGCCTTTCATCCTTCCGAGGTCGATAAATGAGCACCACACACCGTGGGTAATAATAAGCAGCGCTCGGATACCTGAGGGTTTGTAGCGCTATATAAAAGCCTAATTATTATTATTATTATTATTATAGTCCAAATTTTTGAGCTATTCCATAAAATCGAAGATGGCATTCTCTGAACCATTCAAGATAATAAAGGTGTCATCAATATATCTGTGAAAGTCCAATCTGGGAAAAAAAACAATTAGATTGACGTAGGATCTTTTGTTCTTCCAAAATCGCCAAATATGAAATGTCTCGGCTCAGAGCAAAAGAACAGCCCATTCCTGTACCTTTTGTTTGCAGACAGAACTCATTTTGCAACTTAAAACTATTTTGGAGAACCAAAGCTGTACATCCTGGCAGAAAGGTGCTTGACACTATCAGGGTAATTCATAGAATCCAGCGCACAAGTAGCGCACGCGGCTGGCGCACAGCGTGCGCCTGCGATAGTCTGCGCCAGGCACGTGCGCTAAAACAGATTTCCGCGCACAGCGTATTCATGGATTTCAAGCTCCCAAAACAGCCGTGGCGCAGAGAATCGCAGCGAGCCTGCAGCAGCGCCAGTAACGCCCCCAAGAACGCCCTCGCGCACGGAAAAGCCATCAAAAGCGCTAAATCATCGCTAAGGGCTGCGCTAACCCCGGACCACTTCACAGGGCAGGCAAACAAGGAAAGCAAAGCGGGCAATCTCCAAATCAGGAGTACGCGGGAAGTACTACACGCGACTAGGCAGGGAACGTGAATCACAGGGGTACGCGGGAATCATCACACGCGAACAGCCAGGGTGCGTGTATTACAGGGGTAGCGGGAAGTTCAACACGCGATTGGCCAGGGAACGTGAATTACAGGGGGACGCGTGAAGTAGAACACGCGATAGGCCAGGGAACGTGTATTACAGGGGTACGCGGGAATCATCACACGCGAACAGCCAGGGTGCGTGTATTACAGGGGTAGCGGGAAGTTCAACACGCGATGGGCCAGGGAACGTGTATTACAGGGGGACGCGTGAAGTAGAACACGCGATAGGCCAGGGAACGTGCATCACAGGGGTACGCGGGAATTATCACACGCGAACAGCCAGGGTGCGTGTATTACAGGGGTAGCGGGAAGTTCAACACGCGATGGGCCAGGGAACGTGTATTACAGGGGGACGCGTGAAGTAGAACACGCGATAGGCCAGGGAACGTGTATTACAGGGGTACGCGGGAATCATCACACGCGAACAGGCAGGGTGCGTGTATTACAGGGGTAGCGGGAAGTTCAACACGCGATTGGCCAGGGTACGTGTATCACAGGGGTGCGTGGGAATTATCACATGCGAATAGGCTGGGTGGGCCCCCACAGGTGTACCCTGTACACCCTCCCCGGCCCCTGCAGGCAGCCCACAAAACAGTGGACTACCCTGCACACCTGATCATGTCCCCCTGCACCCCCATCCACCAGGGGCACCCTCCACCAGGCCCCCACCCATGTCTCCCACCACCCCCACCCCCCAGCAGTGCAGGGGCACCTGCCATCAGGCCCCCATCCATGTCTCCCACCACCCCCAACCCCCATCCACCAGGGGCACCCTCCACCAGGCCCCCACCCATGTCTCCCACCACCCCCACCCACCAGCACTGTGGGGCACGTGGCCAGCAGGCAGTCAGGCAGCAGCCGATGGCAGGTGGGAGCGTGCTCAGGCTTCTTGGGGACTTAAATTTGGCCTCCTGGCCAGGAGCGTGGTCTTTCGTGTTAGAACGCGTGGACAGCCTGATAGGGAGTGATTTTGCACCTGAAAACCCCACACTCATCGCGCGAAAACCCGTCACCAGCATATGTGCGTCAATAGTTACCTGCACGTGCAGTGTCAAAGCGTGTGATTGGTGAAAAGTGAGCGACACGCAGGAGTGTCGAAGCGCGTGATTGGTGAAAAAGGATCCACATGCAGGAGTGACAAAGCGTGTGATTGGTGAAAAGTGAGCGACACGCAGGAGTGTCGAAGCGCGTGATTGGTGAAAAAGGATCCACATGCAGGAGTGACAAAGCGTGTGATTGGTGAAAAGTGAGCTACACGCAGGAGTGTCGAAGCGCGTGATTGGCGAAAAAGGATCCACATGCAGGAGTGACAAAGCGTGTGATTGGTGAAAAGAGAGCTACACGCAGGAGTGCCAAAGCGTGTGATTGGTGAAAATGGGCCAAGCACGTACACGCCGTAAGTGACGATGTACGTGTGGGCCTGTATAAAAGGTAGTGTTGAACACAATTTCCTTGTACGTGCTTTTCGTGGAGAGCGAGTGGGTGAATTCGGTACTTCTTGTCGTTTCACACGCGATTTACTTCACGGCGTTTCCAGTTCGTACTCCCTGTTACCTCTGACAGCTCTTTTCTCTTTTTCCTCTTGTACTGGTTTTCCTGGGCCTGTTCCCTCAAACAGTGTCCCCTTCTACAGTTGTCCTGTCTCCTCAGACAGCGTACACCTCTTCTTTTGGCGGGGGTGTTGCCAACCAAAAGTGCTATTTTTTCACGCACTTTTACCTGGCAGACGGTGAGTCACGCACGTATCTAACATCTGTGCTTGCCCCGTGTGTAGCCTACCCCTTCAGAGGTCAATCTAGGCCGCGTGTGACACGCATACGTTCATTGTGTTACTGGATGCCACAGCGTAGTGCAGGGTTTTCCATCAGCACACGTGGTCTAGGAGGGGTATTGTGCACGTTCCTTAACTTTTTTGGGGTGCCTGTGCGTTGCGTGACCCGTCATCTTTCCCCAGGGGTGTCATATAGCCTTGCCACTGCACTAGGGTACGAATACCATCTGGTACCCAACCCCTTTGACACCCAATTGCCCAGGACAATTGTGCACACCCACTCCCATACGCACAATACCATCAGTGCCATGGTTGGGAGGCGTGCAAGCCGTAAGGGTGGCAAAGGTGGCCGAGCCACACGTGGTGGCCGTGGAGGATCCAACAGGGGACGTGGTTGTGACTTGCAGGGCGCCCCTGTTCCCCCCAGTCTGGAGGAACAGTCAGGGACACCCATGCCCCCCCCCCCCAGTTGAGAGTCATGTGGCTGATACCAACCCTGATCAGCCCATGTCGGACCAGGCCATTGTGGCACCAGACCTGTCCGAGGGTGATTCCATCGCTGACATCCAGGTCAGCAGGTCCACTGCACGTGCACCGGTGCACATTGGTGTCATCAGGGCACGCGCATCTATGCCAGATAGGTCATCTGCTGGCCCCCGTAGCCAGGGTGTGGCTCAATCCACCCCACCTCTCATACACCCTGCCAAGACTGTGTCGGTCCTAGTTCATGCACCTCAGATCAGGCCTGACCCCATCCCACTACCCCCAATGCCTGCACCTACTCCCATGCTGAGTGGGCAATCACACACACCCAGTACAGAGTCCACCACGGCTCCTGCCCCTAGTGTCCACAGCGGCGTAGGACACTCTGGATCCCCACCCCCTTCCAAGCGCAAGAGGAAGAGTGCACGTCCGGCACAGGCTGATGCCCCAGACACGGCTGCACAGTCCGGCCCATCAAGGAAGCCAAGCTTCACAGACGCCGAACTTAATGCACTTGTTCAGTATGTGTCAGATCATGATAGGGAAATGGTCATCGTTGCAGGGTCCAAGACCACACATGCCAGACGCCAGGCACACTGGCAGACCATTGCTGACAGAATAAGTGCCCTTGGAGTAGTGAGGCGCACAGCTAGTGATTGCCAGAAGCGCTGGAATGACCTTAAGCGCAGGGCAAAGGATAAGCTGGCCTCAAGTCATGCCGCAACCTTGGTGACTGGAGGTGGGTCCCCAGCACAGGAAATAGAACTCACACCACACGAGTCCGTAGCTGGATCCTACGTCACCGAGGGACAACTCCAAGGTGTGGGAGACCTCCCTGATTACGAGGCATCATCCGGTGAGTGCACATGCATGTGTGTATTATCCATGTGCATGGTGTGTGTGTGAAGCATTCATGTTGGGTGCCTGTCAAGGGGGTGTGTGGCAGAGTTGATAGTGGCACCCATGTGCCTCATCCAGTATGTTCAGTGCAACACCATCTGGCCACAGCACTATCCCTACTGGCAACAGTGCACATATGGGCCAACACCATGGAAGTTGCCCTTGATTAGTAATTTTGTCACTACATTGTTGCTCATACTCCCCTGTCTATTCATCTGATGTCTTACATACCATTCCTCTCCTTTCCCCCAGCCATTCAAGTTTCATCTTCACATGCCTGACATGCAATGATACCACATGCTAATGCGTCCTCTGTATATAAATGCCTACCAACATGCAGTCATACTGTGGATGTAGCCTTGACATCCACCTCCTTCCTGGGTCCTTTGGTAGCGTCTGGTTTCGAGCCCCATTCCCTCACACTCCATGCTGCTCTTCATGGTCTATCTTCCATGACTTCTACAGTTCAGACCATCGTGCCCTACGCACGACACCTGCTTGCCAAAAGTCAAATGAGGGCAGCCTGCCCTCCAATGCGACCCACCCTATTGCTGACCAGTGCATCTGAGCCTACTCTAAGCTAACTCTCACTGACATCTGCTCATACATGCCTTTGCCTGTCCCATAGACCCTTCACATGGTCCCTGTCCTCTCTCCTTGCTCCTCTTCCACCATCATAGGTGGGACCCGTTGGGGTGTACTCCTGGCCTCCTTCCAATCCTCAGATACCACTATTGATGTGCATGGTAATGGGAGCGTCTCAGTCCAAGGCCCTTAGGCCAACCTCAATCTCCTTGAGAAATGCTACCCACATCTCATCAACTTCCTTACCTCTCCTGCTGTCCCCCCTCCTCTCTCCTCATCAATCCTGCACTGCCTCCCTGCACCCTCCCATGAACCTTCTCCGCCTCCCACTCCAACTCCTACACATGCGGCACCTCTGATCTCTAGCACTCCCCGTAAGTCCTACAAGGCTGTCAACCTCCTCCACAATTACACTCCTTTCACTGCGGCTGCATCAGGCATTCCTCCGATAACTGTCACTTACATGAGGTTATGCACCTTGACATCCTTGGTCTCATGGAAACATGTCTGACGGCCAGCTCTGTCTGCATCCTTGACCCTCTCCTTGGCCCGCCACTACTGTGCAGGGGGGGTGTGCCCTTGGCTTCCCTGAGGGTATTCCTGCCACTGTCACACCTACTTAGACCTACTCCACTCTGGAATGGCTTGTGTGAGGTTTCTGTCCACCACACCTTGACATTCTCAAACAGTGCGTACTGTGTCTGGGAAAACTGGTCAAATGTACTACTTCCTTTCTGAGTGTCCTCACCTCTCCTCCTCACTCATGTCCCCAGACACAGAATTCCTCATCCTTGGTGCGGTACGCATCCACCTGCATGCCTGTTGACGCCCCCACGTGACCTTTCTGTGACCTCAGCAACTCCCTCTCACCCTCTAGACTCCCGTCTGTCCCTACTCATTCTGCAGGGCACACTCTTGATGCTCTGATCTCATCTGACTTTCCCCTCTCCGTCCATCTCTGCACTCCTCTCTCCTGGAGTGATCACATTCTCCTCTCCTCCCAGCTCACCCTCAACACCCCACAGGCAAAGCCACCCTCACCACTGTCACACACCTTCTTGGTATTCCGACCCATGAAGTGTGTGTCAGTCGAGGCTCATGCTGCCAAAATCTCCCCCCCATCCAGCTCCCCCTTAGGCTCACTCCCATCCTGACAGGGCCCACTCCATGCTCCACTCCATGTCAGGTACACTGGATGTCTTTGCCACGGTCATGACCACCTGTCAGAAGCCCCATGCCAATGCAGAGTCCTGGCATGACTCGGATCTTGGGAACCCAAACCACAGGTGCCGGGTGGCAGAGAGGGAATGTCCTGCATCATGGCCATCCTCTGGCAAACTGGCCTGCCACATGCTCCAAAGGCAATAGCGCCTCACCCTTCTCACCAAGATGAGATCCCCAATCCAAGGGCACATATCTGCGGCATGTGACAACTCTGCAGGACACATAGAAATCTGAAAGGACCTTGCCGAGCCAGAAGCAGTGTGTACCTCCCCTGTCCCCTCCGAGCCCACAGCACAGCATGATTGTCTCTGTACCCCTATAGGCCACCCCCCCAGCACTTGTCTGCGCCTAACACCATCTGCCCTTGACGTCAAGTCCTACTTACCTTGTACAGCACTTCCAGCCGCCACTCCCCCTTGCACTTCATTGTGCCACCCACCCCTGCACTTGCGTGACATGAATGACACCAGCACCAGTAGTATTGTTGACTGGCATCCCCTTCTGCCCCACCACCCCTCAGTGCTCCGCTGCACCTACAAACATTACTTGACAGGTGCTTCACGAATGCAAAATTATTCCGTTACAGGTGTTGGGGAGGTGGAATCACAATGTTTACTGCATTATGTTGATGTAGACAAGGCACTGTGCATCGTTGCCAATTTGGACTAGCAGATCCATGTACAACATGTATACTAATTGATGTGACGATGCAATGTCAGGACCAGAGTGGTTGAAATCCAAAAAAGTAGCCCTCCTCTCCCTCTTCACTTGGTGGCTATGTCACATGCCATGTGTGTGATGGCATGTGCCTTTGACATGGCAATCACCGCCCAATGTGTGATGGCAGTGCTAGGCATCAAGGTGAGCAGGCGTTGCTCTCCAATCAGTACATAGTATGCCCTGAGCCTCCCCTACAGACCCAGTGATGGTGAATGCATAGGAGGACTCCCAGTCATGTAGGACTTGTGTCGTAGGACTACTGCCTATGTTGTTCATCAGCCCTTGTTGCATGCCATGGTGCTAATGCCTGTTTCCATTTTTCTCTTTCATGTCTTTGCAGGGGACGAAGCACTTGTTGATGCTGGGGATGTGGTGGTGGAGCCGTCCCAGGAGGGCAACCCGGGCCGACCTACCACAAGTGAGGGACGTGGTGTGTTTGTGGGTGAAAACCCACAAGTGCTGCAGGCCGTGCTGTCGAGGGGTGTCTCTGGGGGTTCCTCCCCCGAGCAGTATTCAGGTGTAGACTCGGAGGATGACACCTATGTGCAGTCGCAGGTGAGTGTTCTTGGGAGAGAATCTCCTCTGTCCGACCCACCTGCAGCCAGGCCATTGGCCTCAATGGGGATGTCAGTGTCGGCAGATCAGCCTCCGGTGGTTACGGATGCAGGGCCACACCACCCAATCTCTGATCCTGTTCCTGGGGCTGCAGATCAGAGAGGGAATGCAGTCCTGCAGCCTGAGGCCTTGCCGGCACAGCAAGGCGCAGTCCGCCTTGCCCCAGGCAGGTGTGGTGCCCGTCAACGTGGTGGCCGTATGCCACCTGGCAATACCGTATGGGAGCAATCCATCTACGGTATGGCCACCCAACAGGCAGCATCATCCGAGATGATTGCACAGGCCATGGATAGGGTGGCCACTTCCATTGTCCCCCCAGAAAGGCTGATGGAGCGACTGGAGCAGGCTACAGAGTCCATCTGCCAGGCACACAGGGAGGATATGTTGGCGTCCAACATGGACAGGCGGGCGGCACTGGCGACTCTGCGGGAATCACTTTCCATGGAGTCCCAGCGCCACAGGGAAGCCCTGAGGGAAGAACTCCGTCACCTCAGGTCGACCCTGTTAGAGCTTGAGGCTTCATCCCATAGAAGGACAGAGGAGCAGCTGGAGCGTCTGACACGGACGCTCTCGGCCGAGATGCAGGCAACTCGTGCGGAGGTCAGGTCATCCCGGGAGTTACTGCATGGGGACCTCCGCATGATTATAACCCAGAACCAGAACTACCAGACCCGCCTGCTTGCAGCCATGGAGGAGCAAACTCGTGCTTTGCGTGGGCTGCCTCCCATTGTCACACCATCTTCTGAGGCAGCTCCCCCACCTCCAGAGTCAGCTGCAGGGTCTGGGCAGAGCCATAGCGACTCATCTCCCACAACAGAGTAGCCGTGTGGGCCACGAGCCTATGGGGTGTTTTCCTTTCCCATGATCCACACAGGTGGATTGTGGCGTGCATCCTGTCCTCGGACCTCATAGGTGGCCCCCCCCCCCCCCGCCGGCCCTTTCATGGCCATTTTTTCTCTTTTTCATTTTTATTTTGCAAGAGTGTTGCCTTGTGTGGGTACCTGGGCATACACTGTATTGTGGCTGGGCACATGCAGGCTTGTCCTGAGTTTGGTTTCGATGCTTGGGTAGCAGACATCCACACCCCTCCTGCTTCCGTTTCCATGGGCTTGCAAAGGGTGTGCCCAAGTGACAGCAAATTACACGGTGACATTGGACTCCCATGAGCTGTTGGCCAGTCCATAGTCAATACTGTGTAGACATTCATAGTGTTCATTGTTGTTGCACCTAACTATGCATGATGGTATGACATGTGCCTCTACTTACATATGTTGCTCATGTTTTGCAGGTATTTCACACAGATCTTCACAAGGGCATACTCTCTGGAGTCACACTACATGTCGGTAGATGTGCACTGACACTTTTGCATGGCGCCATCACTGTACATCTGGACGGTGAGGACATACCAGCTGAATCAGGTAATGAGACTACCATTGATTACATGCAATGTGTCTTGTTTGGGTGGGCTTCAGGGTGGGTTGGTGTGTAATTTGATAGAAATTACTCTTACACAGGTGTGTAGTAGTGGCTCCAGGGCGGTTAGCTGCTCAAGTGCGGCTATGTTCCATTTGGGGCACTGCTATTTGTGACACTGGTGTCATGTTGTGATGGCCAGTTTGTTTGCTGTCACATACCATGACATGGTGTCCTCAGTGGCGGGACTGTGAAGGGAGTGGGTGACATGGCAATGTTGTCATGTAGTGAATCGCCTGTGGCAATGCATTTTAGAATGATGGAGTTGTGTCTTTGCGTTGTGATGCATAGCTGGTGTATGTGTAGCTAGGGGTGCACACATATTGACACTTCCATGTTAACAATCTCAGGCTGATGTGTATCTGACAGTTCATTGTCAAGTAATTTTCAGACATTGTCAGGTAGAGTCATCATTGATTGTCAGATGGTATGTGCCAGAGCAGTGTGCACTAGCCAGCACTGTGATTCCTAGGTGAAGAAGTTGGCCACCAGTTGCGTACGGGCTGCCTCCCCCCGTGCCCTTTCCCCTCCCATGCGCAGCGGGCGTGCATGTGGTTGTGGATGTGGGGGCACCACCATGTCCACGGGCAGGCCCCGGCGTGTTGCAACGTTGTGCAGGACACATGCTGCCACTATGATCCTGCACACTATTCGGGGAGCATATAACAGCTGCCCGCCAGAACGGTCAAGGGAGCGAAAGCGTGACTTGAGCACTCCGAATGTGCGCTCCACTATGCCCCGTGTAGCAATGTGGGCTGTGTTGTACCTTACCTGGGGTGGCGTGGTGGGGTTCCGGATTGGGGTCATCATGTGGGGGCTGATAGGGTAGGCACTGTCCCCTGCGGAGGTGGTGATGGGTATCATTAGTGGTGTTGTGTCATGACCCAGTATCTGACATGCATGCATGTGGAGTGGCATTCATGCTCACCAAGCAGCCATGTATCTCCATGCTGGCCAGCCTCTAGGTCCCGGCATAGGGTAGACATTCTGTAGATGAAGCTGTCGTGGGTGGACCCTGGATAGTTGGCATATACTGATGTGATGATTCCCTTGGCATTGCATACAACTTGGACGTTGATGGAATGCCAGTGCTTGCGGTTTCTATAGATGTGCTCTGTTGCCCTGGGTGGACGTAGAGCCACATGTGTGCAGTCAATTGCACCAAGCACTTTGGGGAATTGAGCCACACCATGGAATTCCTGGATGCACGTCCGCCTTTCTGCATGAGTCCTGGGGAGATATATGTGCCTGCGGACTGAAGGCCGTGCAGTGATGATGTTCAAGACCTGGTGTAGGCAGCGTGACTGCGTGGCCTGTGACACACCACCCACTATGGCACTTGTCCGCTGAAAGGATCCAGTGGCCAAGAAGTGCAGTACATTCAGGACCTTCTGCAGGGGGCTGAGTGCTTGGGAGCACAGGGTGGGTGATGTGAGGTCATCCTCCCACTCACTGACCAGGTCCAGTATGATGTGTGCTGGAAACCTGTACCTCCCATACACCTGGTCATCAGGCATCCCGAATAGGCTGGTTCTGGGTGTGAATATTCTGGCCCTGACTCTCCTCCTCATCCTCCTTTGGTAGCCCACTGCCACTGCTGCTAGGAACGGTATGTTCATCCTGGCATCTGGCTTGTTTATTGAAAAGTGCGCAAATTAATGCCTTGCGCGTGTAGTAGGCAGCGTGTGAGCCTCTCACCCCTGGAATCGAGTTCCCACTCCAATCGCGTGTGGAAATTCCCACGCTGCAGGCATACAGGTGCGCTGACGTACTTGCCTGTGTAAGTGGCCGCGCGCCCCTGAAATACACGTACATAGGCCAATGGCGTGTAAGCGCACTTTTGGGCAATTACACGCGATGAAATACACGTACATAGGCCAATGGCGTGTACGCGCACTTTTGGCCAATTACACGCGATGAAATACACGTACATAGGCCAATGGCGTGTACGCGCACTTTTGGCCAATTACACGCGATGACACTCTGACGTGCAGGATTTCCACGTGTGCTCCGTCTTCACGTGCTGAGTGGGGAACGCCCATGCGGATCACGTCAGACGCGCTTACGCGATGAGGGACTCTGGTCCAATAGAATCGCGTATGCGTGCTGACGCACTTACGCGCTAAGGGCCTTTCCTCGGATTTCACGCTGACGTGCAGGAATTTCACGTGCCAAATCACTCCGTATCAAGCTGGCCACCCGAAAACACACGGAACACCACGCTCCTGCCCCGAAGGCCGAGTTACTGCCCCCCAAGTGCCCTGAGCAGCCTCCCACGTGCTATCTGCTGCTGCCTGCCTGCCTGCCTGCCTGCTGCCACCGTGCCCTGCCATTTGGTGCCTGCACATCAGCCATCTGCAGGGGTCCAGTTGCTGTGCCCACCCCTGCTGGAACTGAAGACTCCCAACTGGGATTACATCGCTCCACAGCCCAGCCCCAGGACCCAGTTGCCCACCCACACCTGCCTCTGGGGTTGCCATGTCGGGCACTTCTACATCTGGCACCAGTGGCAACCCCAGGCCAGAGGGGCAGAGGGGCACCAGCTTCACTGCCACCGAAGTTGGTGTCCTGGTGGAGCATGTCCTGGGGCAGTATGATGCCCTCTTTGGATCGTCCCGCGCCAGCAAGGAAGGACGGGAGAGGATCTGGGCCGACTGTGTGGTTGCCATCAACGCGGAGGGGGTGGCAACCCGCAACGTCTTGAAGATCAAGAAGCGCTGGGAGGACTTGAGGTCCAGGACCCTTGTGAAGGCCCGGCGCCTCGTGGAGGGGGGCCGGGGCCACATGAGTTCCATCCAGAAGAGGGTCCTGGAACGCGTACGCCCAGCGCTCCACGCCCAGATCCTTGAGAGGGAGACCCGTCTGGAGTTGAGCGGTAAGTGTCCAAGCATCACTGTGTGAGACAGGGCATGTTGCGGTGTGCTGGTTCTATGATACTTGCCTGTATGTGTGCCATGTGCCATGTATGCATGTATGTGTGCTGGGACATCATGGTAATGCATGTGCGACCAGTGATGTGTGACCCACATGGTTGTTGCATGTGTAGAAATGCGGCATGGGGAGCACTATGCAGATTTGGGACATGAGAGCATGCCAGTCTCTGTACCTGGACATGGATGGGGGTGAGGATGGGTGCTGATGCCAGGTACATATATGGTAGCCATGTCTGTGTGCCTGACCTGCATGTCTGTGACTTGTGCATGCCATGGATGCATGACTCATGTGTGTGACAATGCACAGATTCAGTGACGCACCCACCTTACCCTTGTTTTGCCTGTGTTTGGTGTGATTGTGGCCAGATGGATGTGACTGAGGTGTAGTGTGTGCATGTGATATGCATGAGCCATGATGCATGTGAGTTACATTTCATTGAATGTTTCAAGAGTCAATTGGACATGCATGGAAATGTGCATGGCATGCACCATGCCTGTTACTGTGTGTGTTTTGCCTGGACTGACCCATGTGTTGTGGAGGGACATGATGGAAGTGTACTTTGACAGGGGTGCTCATCTGCTATTGCTTCCTGTCTAGGGGACCATTGTACAGTAGCCTGATGCTTGTGTTCTTTGTCTCCCTCTACGCAGCGGCTAGTGAAGAAGAGGGCGGAGACGGCGCTGTGGAGCAAGGCGGCGGGGATGCCCCCACGGCTGCAGCGGAAGGGGTGGGTGAGCCCCCACAGGGGCCTGCTACGGCGGGAGACGGTGAGGAGCCATCCAGGTTGGTGGTTTGCACAGAGGAGGAGGAGGCCGACACTGGTGCACACATGGGCCCTGGTGGGAGCATCCCTGCTGGTGCAAGTGGTGCAGTCCAGGGCCAGGGGCAGGAGGCAGCACAGGTCACCGTGGAGGGGCCTGTGCATGTCGCTGTCCCTGACCCTGTGAGTGCACCACCATGCACCAGCAGGGATGCCCCGTCCCAGGCCCGTCCGCAGGTAGAGGGGATGTCCATGTCAACTGACTCCCCTCCACCTGCGGCCGTGGGAACCCCTGGCCGCGTGGAGCAGGTCCTGATTGGGGTCGCGATGCGCACGGCTGTGATTCGTGATGCCGTGCGTGCTTCCCGGGAGGAGCACGCACGTCATCACGAAGTGCACCGTGCCGACGTGGCCCAATTGGGATCGGCCATGTTCGGGGGGTTCCTGCATGTGTTGGCCAATCTGACGGCCCTCTCCTCCTCTGTGCAGGCTATCCACCAGTCGTTCTCCTTGCCGTCTTTCGGCCCAGATGCCACCATGGCCCCCTGTGGACCTGCCCCGACCAATGCAGCCAGCTCGGTGGGGATCCCATCCCTGCCGCAGTTGGGAGTCGGAGGTCCAGCAGGGGTGGACGACACAGCAAGTGGACCCCAGCAGATGGAAGATGTGCCGGCATCATCGGGCAGGGCACGTGCACGACGGCGTCGGTGGTTACCATCAGCCTGGATGCCGTCGTGCTGGCAGAGGCAGTGGCGTCGCAGGCAGCAGCGGGCTCGACGTGGGAGGCATCATGGCTCAGGGCCATCAAGATCGGAGGGGCAGGCATCGGCCGGAGGGCAGGGCAACCCTGGCATGGCGGTGTGTTCCGTGTGGGAGGAGTTTGGCCAGCGGATAGGTGCGGAGCGGCAGCGGGCGGAAGAGGAGCGGCTCGCCATGGCCAGGGCGGAGATCTCCATGCATCAGGCATTGAGGCGGGCTGAGTGCCTCGAGGAGGCTCGCAGGGAATTTGGAGAGCACATGGGGTTGTCCCTGCGAGACCTCGGGGCCAGGACTGAGTCCCGCCTCCAGGACATTGACATGGAGTTCGAGGATGCCCTGGCCAGCATCACCAAGTGAGCCGCAGGACTAGCCCGCTGCCTTTGTATATAGTTTTTTAGTTAGTTAGTGCTAGGTTTCCTTTATTTAATTATTTTTTTTTTGGACCGCTTGGACAATGGCCACTTCTTTGTACATATTTTTTTAAATAGTTAGTATTAGGTTTAATTTGTGGTGTTGGGCTCATGGACCCTTGAACAATCCTGTAAATATAGTTATTTTTTGTGAGATAAATTTTTTTACTTTCATATTGGTCACACCATGTCGTAATGGTTTATCTTTCATTTCATTCTACATGTGTTTACTTTGGGCAAAATCTATTCATTTTTCTATCCTTTGTTTTTTGGTTTCTCATTTTTGTTCCCGGACATGGACCTTTTATTTGCTTTACCAGATAGTTGTCAGAGTTTACTTTATTTTTATTTTGTAATACATTTTAATATTATCTTACACTTGTGTCATTTTTTCTTTGGTTTCTTACATGCCATGATATGGGTTTTGACATTGACTTGCACCCATTGTGTATGTGTGTGTGGCGGACATGTGTTCTTTTGCTTACTTGCCTTTGGGGTTGTGTCATGTGATTGCATTCACTATGTGGGTGCATGCAATCCTTGCCTGGGTGTTTGTGCTGGGTATGCTGGTCATTACTGCCATTATTGTGTATCGTCAGGACCAGGGGCCAGGGGGACATGGGTGGGGGCCTGGTGGAGGGTGCCCCAGGTGGATGGGGGGTTGGGGGTGGTGGGAGACATGGGTTGGCCATGGGTGGGGGCCTGCTGGCAGGTTGCCCACAGTGCTGGGGGTGGGGGTGGTGGGAGACATGGGTTGGCCATGGGTGGGGGCCTGCTGGCAGGTTGCCCACAGTGCTGGGGGTGGGGGTGGTGGGAGACATGGGTTGGCCATGGGTGGGGGCCTGCTGGCAGGTTGCCCACAGTGCTGGGGTTGGGGGTGGTGGGAGACATGGGTTGGCCATGGGTGGGGGCCTGCTGGCAGGTTGCCCACAGTGCTGGGGGTGGGGGTGGTGGGAGACATGGGTTGGCCATGGGTGGGGGCCTGCTGGCAGGTTGCCCACAGTGCTGGGGGTGGGGGTGGTGGGAGACATGGGTTGGCCATGGGTGGGGGCCTGCTGGCAGGTTGCCCACAGTGCTGGGGGTGGGGGTGGTGGGAGACATGGGTTGGCCATGGGTGGGGGCCTGCTGGCAGGTTGCCCACAGTGCTGGGGGTGGGGGTGGTGGGAGACATGGGTTGGCCATGGGTGGGGGCCTGCTGGCAGGTTGCCCACAGTGCTGGGGGTGGGGGTGGTGGGAGACATGGGTTGGCCATGGGTGGGGGCCTGCTGGCAGGTTGCCCACAGTGCTGGGGGTGGGGGTGGTGGGAGACATGGGTTGGCCATGGGTGGGGGCCTGCTGGCAGGTTGCCCACAGTGCTGGGGGTGGGGGTGGTGGGAGACATGGGTTGGCCATGGGTGGGGGCCTGCTGGCAGGTTGCCCACAGTGCTGGGGGTGGGGGTGGTGGGAGACATGGGTTGGCCATGGGTGGGGGCCTGCTGGCAGGTTGCCCACAGTGCTGGGGGTGGGGGTGGTGGGAGACATGAGCAGGTGTGCAGGGTAGTTCCCTGTGGTGTGTGCTGCCTGCAGGGGCCGTGGAGGGTGTACAGGTAATGCCTGGGAGCACACAGCCAAATCGCGTGTGCAACTTCCCGCTCACCCCTCAAATCCACGTTCCCTGCCATATCGCGTGTGCAACTTCCCGCTCACCCCTCAAATCCACGTTCCCTGCCATATCGCGTGTGGAACTTCCCGCGCGCCCCAGAAATCCACGTACCCGGCCATATCGCGTGTGGAACTTCCCGCGCGCCCCAGAAATCCACGTTCCCTGCCATATCGCGTGTGGGACTTCCCGCGCGCCCCAGAAATCCACGTACCCGGCGATTTCGCGTGTGCAACTTCCCGCGCACCCCTCGAATCCACGTTCCCTGCCATTTCGCGTGTGGAACTTCCCGCGCGCCCCAGAAATCCACGTACCCGGCCATATCGCGTGTGGAACTTCCCGCGCACTCCTGCAATCCACGTACCCGGCCATTTCGCGTGTGCAACTTCCCGCGCACCCCTCGGATCCACGTTCCCTGCCATATCGCGTGTGGGACTTCCCGCGCGCCCCAGAAATCCACGTACCCGGCGATTTCGCGTGTGCAACTTCCCGCGCACCCCTCGAATCCGCGTTCCCTGCCATATCGCGTGTGGAACTTCCCGCGCGCCCCAGAAATCCACGTACCCGGCCATATCGCGTGTGGAACTTCCCGCGCACTCCTGCAATCCACGTACCCGGCCATTTCGCGTGTGCAACTTCCCGCGCACTCCTGCAATCCACGTACCCGGCCATTTCGCGTGTGCAACTTCCCGCGCACTCCTGCAATCCACGTACCCGGCCATTTCGCGTGTGCAACTTCCCGCGCACTCCTGCAATCCACGTACCCGGCCATTTCGCGTGTGCAACTTCCCGCGCACTCCTGCAATCCACGTACCCGGCCATTTCGCGTGTGCAACTTCCCGCGCACCCCTCGAATCCACGTTCCCTGCCATATCGCGTGTGGGACTTCCCGCGCGCCCCTGAAATCCACGTACCCGGCCATTTCGCGTGTGCAACTTCCCGCGCACCCCTCGAATCCACGTTCCCTGCCATATCGCGTGTGGGACTTCCCGCGCGCCCCAGAAATCCACGTACCCGGCCATATCGCGTGTGCAACTTCCCGCGCACTCCTGCAATCCACGTACCCGGCCATTTCGCGTGTGCAACTTCCCGCGCACTCCTGCAATCCACGTACCCGGCCATTTCGCGTGTGCAACTTCCCGCGCACTCCTGCAATCCACGTACCCGGCCATTTCGCGTGTGCAACTTCCCGCGCACCCCTCGAATCCACGTTCCCTGCCATATCGCGTGTGGGACTTCCCGCGCGCCCCTGAAATCCACGTACCCGGCCATTTCGCGTGTGCAACTTCCCGCGCACCCCTCGAATCCACGTTCCCTGCCATATCGCGTGTGGGACTTCCCGCGCGCCCCAGGAATCCACGTACCCGGCCATATCGCGTGTGGAACTTCCCGCGCGCCCCTGATAACCACGTACCCGGCCATTTCGCGTGTGCAACTTCCCGCGCACTCCTGCAATCCACGTACCCGGCCATTTCGCGTGTGCAACTTCCCGCGCACCCCTCGAATCCACGTTCCCTGCCATATCGCGTGTGGGACTTCCCGCGCGCCCCTGAAATCCACGTACCCGGCCATTTCGCGTGTGCAACTTCCCGCGCACCCCTCGAATCCACGTTCCCTGCCATATCGCGTGTGGAACTTCCCGCGCACCCCTGCAATCCACGTACCCGCCCATATCGCGTGTGGAACTTACCGCGCACCCCGGTATGCACGCACACGTTTATTTTTTCTCTCTGCGCGTGTCTGTGTTTGTGGGTACCCCTTTGTACGTCATTTGTCCAGGAGGGCAACAGTATTGTAAATTGGTCATGTCTGTATATAGGTGCTATTTGTTGGCGCGCCTTTTAGCGCACATTTCTTGCAGGCGCAGACACGCTACCGCCTGCTTTCTTGTGGCGGTCGTGTTTGTGCCTGTTTGTGCCTGTGCGCTGCTTTGAGCGTGCGCTTTTTTGCCCTATTCTATTCCATGAATACGTGTTGTATGCGAGCGTGTGGGCGTTCCGCGCACTTGCCTCCTGAACTTTCCCCGTGCCGCCCACATTCTTCCCCATTCCGAGTGTTGTGCCCCATTTTATTCCCCATTCCGAGTGTCCCGCCCTGTGTTCCGCCTACTTTAGAGCTGTGCGCTGCGCTCGGAGTGATGGCGCAGTGGCCGTGGCGCACGACGTTGGTTGACCTGTGCGCCGGCCTGCGCCGCGCGTTTTTTCCGCGCACGTCCTCTGCTTTTCTTGCGCAGGGACTTCCATGAATCGACGTGCGCTGGTTTCCCTGCGCTTTGCGCTGATTTTCGGCGCAGCGCACGCATTGGCCCCTCTGCGCCGGGATTTTCGGCGCACATTTATTCCATGAATCGGCTTGTATATGTGGTAAAGGGCGTCTATTAAAGACTCTTTCTAGAATTTTGAGAGCTTTATCTTGAGGAATGTTGGTGTACAGTGCCTCAATGTCCATAGTAACCAATAATCGTTTTGATGGATTAAACTCAAGACCCTCAACCAAATTGATTACATCCCTTGTATCCTTTAGCAACATAACAGTCTCATCTGCTAATGGCTTTATGAAATAATCCACACATCTAGATAATGGCTCCAAAATAGGCTCCATGGGCAATAGGTCTACCCACTGGGTTTACCACATTTTAATGTATTTTGTGTAGAATATACAATAGGGGTGTAAGTCCTTCAGATGATTCCGAAAACTTTGAGTCCTTGTCAGAAAGAATCCTCACCTCATGTCCTTTAGCAACCAATTGTTGAATCATCAAGTTGATACCGTCGCTGGGATCAAATGAGAGTTTGTTATAATGATTGGGAACAGACAACAATCTGTAGACTTCCTAATCTTATTTATTAGCATCCCATACCACAATTGGTAGCTGACTGTGCATGATTTGTTTCACATATTCATCCATTGTCCCTTTCCTGATTCTCCAGCACTTTGCATTTCTGATTTTATCCACCAGATGGTTTGGATTCAAGGACATTTTTCTGGCTACTGTCTATCAAATTGCTCTTTTGCCACTCTGGGTTAAGTCATTGTTATCTGGTAGGTGATGGGACCCATCAAAGGTATGTATTTACTGGTTTTGTTATAGCAAACCTACCTGTGCAGCAAAAGAACAATGTAC
Source organism: Ambystoma mexicanum (assembly GCF_040938575.1). NCBI lineage: Eukaryota > Metazoa > Chordata > Amphibia > Caudata > Ambystomatidae > Ambystoma > Ambystoma mexicanum. The sequence continues at coordinate 577,956,417 of NC_090925.1, forward strand.
AATAAGGGTATAAAGATGCTTGCAAAATCACGTTGGTTGAATAAAGAGGATTTATTCATGTAATCTAAGCAGCACACTAAAGACCTCTAACCTTCCCTCTCAATCTCCCAAGCCAACTGCCTCCCTTCAAACCCAAACATTCCCTTCACAGAACAAGTTGACATCATAGCACCATTGCATTCTAAACACTGCTGACATCTGCTAAGGAGCTCTACATTACACATCCCCTTCCCTTAAAAAAAGAAAAAAAATATGTGCACTCCCAAACACTCCCATGGCATTACATTGTATTTGGACACAAAAGAAGCAAAGAAAAACGTACACAAAGAAAATACAATATAGCATTGAAACGGCAACATGTTAATCACAATATTTCACAAAGTAATATGAATAAAACAAAATATTTACCAGACAACTCATATCGCGAAACATCTCACTAAAATGATGTAAAAGTACTATACCAATAAATACAGTCTCTGCCAAAACCGACCTTACCCACCTTGGCAATCCTCGACATGTTCCACACCTGACCCCTCTCCAACCTGACAGCTCCTTTGAGCACTTGCATCACCCACACAGGATCTGAATATAACAAATCCCCTTTCCTTGACACCAGACTCTTCTTCACCCATACAATGTCACCAACCTCCACAATACTTGCCTTCCTCAGAAATGTTTCATTCACTTTTCTCACTCACCGCTCCTTTCGTCCAACCATTCTTTTTCGGATCTCCACCACACCATTTGTTTCTACATCTCTTCCCAACCATGCAGGAGATAACATAGTATTTAGTTGTAACGCTCACCTGACTCCCACGGGGGCGCTGGCCTGGTTCGCGCTGCTGTGTCCTCGTCTAAGGTGATGCGCAGGGTTCGGAAGACGGACTGGACCGGGCCCCAGATCTGGCTTGTCTGACTCGCAGAAGTATCCTTCTTAGGGTCTGGAAGGACGAGCTCTCCATCCTGCTTCTGATGCAGGGGCGCGTTGGTATCCAGTTACGTCACTGGATTTTCGGATGGGTGAGAACCAAACTTGCTTGGCTTCCAGGTAAGTTTTCTATAAGTGGTTCCCCTTGTGTCCATCCATTAATGTTCTAATGCTAGTGTCTTTTTCCCCATAGGGGCCGGGGTACGGAATGCCGGGGAACAGGCACCGACCCGAGGTGAGCGGTGAAATCCTTGTGGAAATCAGTTAAGTCTTTAATGAGTGTTTTGGTAATGTCTTTTCATTCACTCATTAACGCTGATGTCTTTTTCCCCTTAGGGGCCGGGGTCCGAAAATGTCTGGATGCGGTGCGGACCCGAAATGAAAAGGGAATGACCCAACAGGTAAGTCTTGACATGGAGTTTTAGCTTCCCCTTTCCCTTCTTTCTCTCACCTTTGTTCTTGTCTTTTTCTCCCTAGGCGCGGGGGCGCGACTGCGAATCCGGATGGTCGCTGCAGAACATGGAGGCACCCTGTAAAGGTGAGTAGAATGCGGCGCTGCAGCGATTGATGCGATGTGCTTTTAAAAATAAATGTCTTCCTTTTCAGGATTGTCGGCAAAATGTCTCTGGGATGCAGATTTAGCAGGTGAGGCCTTTTCCTTCTTCTGTTCTCTTGTTCCTTTCCTTTGCAGGTGATTCAGGATGCTGGCAGGTGTGGCAGAAGTCAAGATGCAGGAGCAGACACGATGAGCGTCCAGCTGCTAGATGCAGAACAACGCGAAGCACGTGTGGCTGATCGGGTGTGGTTTAAATAGCCTTGGAAGAAGTTCCTAGAATGTGTCCTTCCCCCAATCAGGTATGTATCCTTCCCCGACCACGCCCGGGTGGTAAATGAGTCCCACAGGTAAAGTAGTTCCTTTCAGGCCTCAAGGAGGCCGGGGTTCTGCAGCATGGTCTGCATCACGTAAGTGCACCAAAAAACTTTCATAATGAGCCTGGCGCCTATGGCGCCAGGACTGACGTTTTCTATGAGCCTGGTGTCATAGGCGCCAGGATGCTGTCCAAAGGGCCCCTATAAGGGGTTGCTGGGACCTTCCCCAGGGACTTGATGTCTGCTTTCGGGGACGCAGGGCCTGAGCCGGCTCCCCGGGAGCGGGCATCGTGACAGCACTCCCCCCCAAGGCCCCTCCCAAGGTTGTTCCCTCCGGGGGTTTTGGTTTGTTTGGGAAGAGTCGGTGGAATTTCCTGACTAATCGAGGTGCATGCACATGGTCACTGGGTTCCCACGACCTCTCCTGAGGTCCGTACCCCTTCCAATCGATTAGGTAGAAAAGCTTTGACCTAAACATTTTTGAATCTAAAATGTTCTTCACTTCGAATTCGGGTTCCCCATCTATCTGAATAGGTTCTGGAGGTTTGAGTAGTCGGGTTCCGGGGACCACTGGTTTCAGAAGTGACACATGAAAAACAGGGTGAATTTGCATATTAGCTGGTAAATCAAGTTTAACCGCTACTGGGTTAATTATTGCCGTAATAGAATAAGGTCCCAGATATTTTGGGTTAAAAGTTCGAGGCCCTTTGAGCGGTAAATGTCTGGTAGCTAACCACACTTTATCCCCAATCTGATACGGAAGTGCTTCACTCGATGTAGGTCAGCATTCTCCTTGTATTTTCTCTTGGCTTGTTGTAAATGCGTGGTTGCCTCTTTGAAGGCTCGGGTAATGGTAGAATGCAGATGTTCTACTGCGGGCACTCCGAGGTTCTGAGGTGAGTCGAGGTTTGAGGCTCGAGGGTGATGTCCAAACAAGGTATAAAAAGGACTATGGCCAGTTCCAGAGTGTACTGAATTATTACATGCGTATTCGGCTATCCAAAGAATGTCTTTCCAGTTGCTTTCAGATTGCTGTAACATACACCGTAAGTACTGCTCAAGGGTCTGATTTGTCCTCTCGGTCTGACCATCGGTCTGAGGGTGGTGACTGGTCGATAATCTTACGTCGATTTGTGCCATTTGACAACATTGGCGCCAGAAGTGGGAAATGAATTGGCTTCCCCGGTCAGAGATTAGTATAGATGGGAATCCATGTAGCCGAACAATATGTTCGAGGAATTCTTTGGCTAGGACAGAAGCTGAAGGTAAACCTTTCAAAGGAATGAAGTGGGCCATTTTGGAAAACAAATCCACAATTACCAGAATGGTATTGTATCCCGAACAAGGAGGCAAGCCCATAATAAAATCCATTGATAGGGTGCGCCAGGGTGCTGGCGGTATGTCTAGAGGTTGAAGGAGACCAGCTGGTCTTTTCTTTTTACCTTTATTTTGGGCGCAAACGCCACAGGACATCACAAAAGATTTAACATCTTTTCGCCAAGAGGGCCACCAGAATTGTCGTTTCACCTTTTCCATTGTCTTGGCAATACAGGGGTGTCCCTCTATTAATGTATCATGATAACCTGAAATAACTAGTTCATGTAAATCCTTGTGCGGCAGGAATAAGCGTCCTTGGTAATAAGGTAAACCATTATCTATGGTAAAGTCTGATCCCTTTTGTATCCAATCCTGTAGGACTGTAGGGTCCAGGAGTTGTTTCACTCTGACTTGAATGTCTTCAAGCGTTTGTAACAAAGTCATGCCTAGAATTCTCTGTTCGGGAATTATTGGTACTGGTTCTGAGTTTGTATCATATTCTCCCATTCCAATTCGGGATAAGGCGTCTGCTTTGCCGTTCTTGCAGCCAGGTCGATAGGTAATCACGAAATCAAATTCAGCGAAAAACAAAGCCCATCGGAGCTGCCGTGATGACTGAGCCTTGGCGGTTTTCAAATACTGTAAATTCCGGTGATCAGTGATCTCCGTGATGGTATGTCGAGCGCCAAGCAGGTAATGCCGCCAGGCTTTAAAAGCGTACTTTATGGCTAACAGTTCTTTGTCAGTGATTGCGTAATTAATCTCTGGCGCCGAGAATTTTCTGGACCAAAACGCTACGGGATGCAGTTGGTTGGTTTCAGGATCTCTTTGAGTCAGAACTGCTCCCATGGCTAGGCTGGATGCGTCAGTTTCGACGACATAGAGGAGATCTGGACGTGGGTGTTTCAATATAGGTGCGGAGGTAAACTTAGCTTTTAAATCCTGGAAGGCCTGCTCGGCTTCTTCAGACCATTCAAAATGTTTATTTTTCCTCAAGAGTGCAGTAATGGGTTGTACTATGCGTGAAAATTCCGGGATAAACCTGCGATAGAAATTCGCAAAGCCGAGCATGCTTTGAACCCCTTTTACAGAGCTAGGTGATGGCCATTTGAGGGTGGCATCCACTTTTCTTGAGTCCATTCGGACTCCTTTGGGTGTCAGGATGAAACCGAGAAACTCAACTTCTGTGGTATGGAAAACACATTTCTCCAGTTTAGCAAATAGTTTGTGTTGGCGCAGTTTTTCCAGAACTGCCCTAACGTGTTTTCTGTGATCAGATTCCGAAGAGGAGTACACTAGAATGTCATCGATGTAGACAACAACACAAACATCGATGAGTTCCCGAAGGACATCATTCATGAAGAATTGGAAGGCAGCAGGCACATTGCACAACCCGAAAGGCATTACCTGGTATTCGAATAATCCATATTTTGTACGTAAGGCTGTTTTCCATTCGTCGCCTTCTTTTACTCGCACCAGATGATATGCCCCCCGGAGATCTAACTTGGTGTATATGCTAGCGTCCTTCACCTGGTCAAGGAGTTCAGGAATCAGAGGCAGAGGATAACGGTTTTTAACCGTTATCTGGTTCAATGCACGGTAATCGATACAAGTTCTAAGGTCGCCTTCTTTTTTAGGCATGAAGAACAAAGCCGAGGATGGCGGGGGACTTTGACGGGCGAATAAACCCATTGGCGAGGTATTGATTCAAATATTGTCTCAAATGCAGGTTCTCAGGTTCGGTAAGGGCATAAATCCTGCTACAAGGGGGTTGTGCACCGGGCACCAGATCGATTTGGCAATCGTACGATCGGTGAGGAGGTAACGTGTTGGCCTGTTCCTTTTGGAAGACGTCCTGAAAGTCCTGGTATTCCGGAGGTAATTGCATGGAGGCAGAGGTTACAGATGCTAGATTAATCTTCAGGTTTTCTGGGTAGCATGTTTGTGCACAATCCGGGAAGGTTATTCTCTTAGCTCGCCAATCAATTCGAGGATTATGTGTCTCTAACCAAGGAATTCCAAGATTAACCTGAAACTGTGGAGCCTTGATTACATCAAACACAACTGCCTCCCGATGGCCGTCAGGACCAAGAAGAGTCACCCCAGTAGTGGAATGTGTTACCGGTCCAGAGGCACTTTCAGTTCCATCGACTGTGGTGATGACATCTTTGCTGGTTTTAGGACGGAGAGGGAGGTTAATCCTAGAGGCCAATTCACGATCCACATAGTTTCCAATAGCCCCACTATCGATGTATGCCCTTATTGCATGCAACCGCTTAGGCTTTTCTGGATCTACGAGAACCATTGGCACAATGAAATGCGAGGTCTGAGAGTTAGTTTTCAAGCTCCGCAAGTGGACCCCTACGCTTGTCGGGCTGAGTCGTTTCCCGAAACAGAGTCCTCATGGTTTTTATCAGCGGCTCCTACCGCTTTTTGGGGAGGTTTTGCCGGGCAATCTCGTAGAAAGTGTCCAGAGTTCCCACAATAAAGACATAATTTTAACTGCCACCTCTTTTCACGTTCCTTTTGAGTTAAGGGTTCTTTAACCCCTCCAATTTGCATAGGCTCAGAGACATCAACTCCCTTGGGGTTAGCATGGGTCTTGACCAACACCCGGGTCCCAAACCTGGACCGATCTGTTTTTCTGTTTTGAAGTCTGTGATCCAATTGGACCACTAAGTCTATATATTCTGTGCATTCTTGGGGCGGATTTACAACTTGGGCCAAGACATCTTTAAGTTCTCCGCGTAGACCTCGATAAAATAACGTGACTCTTTTATCCTCTGGCCATCCCGTTTCCACAATTAGTCTATTAAAGGTTGCAATATAGGATAGGAGGTCCTGATTGCCCTGTCGCAGGGATAGAAGTTTGTCATCCAGAGCCTGCCCCCGAGAGTGTCGAGCAAATAACCTTTCCATGCTTGCTTGAAATCCTTGAAAATCACTGAGAATCGGGTCATCTTGAGTAACCAGTGGAACTGACCAATCGGCAGCGCAGCCGCTGAGATATGACAATACAAAGGCTACTTTGGTCTGATCATTAGGGAAGGCCCCAGGTCTGCATAGGAAGTGCAAACGACACTGATTCATGAATACGGCGAACCGGTTGGGGTCCCCAGCAAAGCGTTCAGGTGGGGCCAGCGGCATGTTTCCAGGTAGATTAATCTGCACAGGGTTACTGGGAACCACAGGAGCGGGGTTCCCTCCGGAACAGGGTAGAGGAGTTTGTCCAGCTTGACCTTGCAAAAGCTGTCTGGCTAGGTCATCAGTTCTTTCCTTTGATATTATTAATTCCCTCTTGAGGGCATTAGTCTTTGACGAGCGGCATGTACTTCGGCCCGTAATACCCCCAGTAATTGGGCCAACTGATCAGTCTCAGAAATTTCCATAGCGCCTGGGTGGGAATTTGTAGGAAGGCTTCGCGTTCTGTAACGCTCACCTGACTCCCACGGGGGCGCTGGCCTGGTTCACGCTGCTGTGTCCTCGTCTAAGGTGATGCGCAGGGTTCGGAAGACGGACTGGACCGGGCCCCAGATCTGGCTTGTCTGACTCGCAGAAGTATCCTTCTTAGGGTCTGGAAGGACGAGCTCTCCATCCTGCTTCTGATGCAGGGGCGCGTTGGTATCCAGTTACGTCACTGGATTTTCGGATGGGTGAGAACCAAACTTGCTTGGCTTCCAGGTAAGTTTTCTATAAGTGGTTCCCCTTGTGTCCATCCATTAATGTTCTAATGCTAGTGTCTTTTTCCCCATAGGGGCCGGGGTACGGAATGCCGGGGAACAGGCACCGACCCGAGGTGAGCGGTGAAATCCTTGTGGAAATCAGGTAAGTCTTTAATGAGTGTTTTGGTAATGTCTTTTCATTCACTCATTAATGCTGATGTCTTTTTCCCCTTAGGGGCCGGGGTCCGAAAATGCCTGGATGCGGCGCGGACCCGAAATGAAAAGGGAATGACCCAACAGGTAAGTCTTGACATGGAGTTTTAGCTTCCCTTTTCCCTTCTTTCTCTCACCTTTGTTCTTGTCTTTTTCTCCCTAGGCGCGGGGGCGCGACTGCAAATCCGGATGGTCACTGCAGAACATGGAGGCGCCCTGTAAAGGTGAGTAGAATGCGGCGCTGCAGCGATTGATGCGATGTGCTTTTAAAAATAAATGCCTTCCTTTTCAGGATTGTCGGCGAAATGTCTCTGGGATGCAGATTTAGCAGGTGAGGCCTTTTCCTTCTTCTGTTTTCTTGTTCCTTTCCTTTGCAGGTGATTCAGGATGCTGGCAGGTGTGGCAGAAGTCAAGATGCAGGAGCAGACACGGTGAGCGTCCAGCTGCTAGATGCAGAACAACGCGAAGCACGTGTGGCTGATCGGGTGTGGTTTAAATAGCCTTGGAAGAAGTTCCTAGAATGTGTCCTTCCTCCAATCAGGTATGTATCCTTCCCCGACCACGCCCGGGCGGTAAATGAGTCCCACAGGTAAAGTAGTTCCTTTCAGGCCTCAAGGAGGCCGGGGTTCTGCAGCATGGTCTGCATCAGGTAAGTGCACCCAAACACTTTCATAATGAGCCTGGTGCCTATGGCGCCAGGACTGACGTTTTCTATGAGCCTGGCGCCATAGGTGCCAGGACGCTGTCCAAAGGGCCCCTATAAGGGGTTGCTGGGACCTTCCCCGGGGACTTGATGTCCGCTTTCGGGGACGCAGGGCCTGAGCCGGCTCCCCGGGAGCGGGCATTGTGACATTAGTTTCCTACCTCTCATGAGTTTGAAAGCACTTAACCCCGTTTCCACATGTGGGGCCATGCGCAGTGCATACAACCATTCCTTAATGGCCACCTTTCTGTCACTACCACACATGCCAGCCAACCTAACAACATCCATGATGCTGCGATTCATCCTCTCGACCATGCCATTGCTCTGAGGCTGATACAACACAGTCCGTTTGTGTCTTACGCCACGTCTCTCCAAATATTCTTTAAACAAACCTCCTATAAATTTTGGCCCATTATCGGTAAGTATGGTTCTGGGTAAACCCTCGCTGTCAAATATTGTCTGAAGAAATTCTAGCATTCATTGACCTGTTACGTCCCTTACCACTCTGAACTCACTGCATCATGAAAAGGTATCAACCAAAACAACCACAAATCTACCCCGTCCACACCCTAAATCCATTGGACCAAGAAAATCCATGGCAAGATCTTGCCAGGTGCCTCCCGGTACCTCTACCTTTTATATTGGCTGCAATCTAGCATGAATGTTTTTCCCGACCTAGCACATTCTTCACACCCTCCAACCACCCTTTCCACGTCCCGATCAAATCCTGGCCACCAATAATCTGCCTTTATTATTTCTTTGGTTTTAAAAATTCCAATATGACCCTGATGTCCTACCTCAATCAACTTACTCCTAAAACCATTAGGTACCACTAGACGTTCCCAACAGTACAACAAACCTTCCTTCAAACTCAATTCCATTCTCACTTCACATAACACCCTTTCTTCACCGCTTTACAATCTTTTCTCAGGCCATCCATCCCGCACAAATCCCACAATCCTTCTCCACCCTTCTTCACTCTCCATTACTTCTACCCACTCTTCCTTGGTTATCATTCCTTCACTGGTAAAAAACACCATATCAGTCGTGATTTCACTCTCATGGTCCATAGCTTTGTTATTAACATCGGCCCTCAACCTCGAAACATGATCTGCCTGAACATTGTCTTTTCTGGGTATCACTTCAATTTTAGACTTAAGGCGCTACAACCTAGTTACCCAACAAGCAACCCTCCTTGATACCTTGTCCAACCCTTTACTCTCAAAGATTGCTTTAAGCGGTTTGTGGTTTGTCCATAATATAAAATCCTTACCCCTCAAAAAACGGCTCAATTTTTCAATGCCCCAATGACATGCCAGAGCCTCTTTTTGAAGCACTGAATACTTCTGCTCTGCACCCCTCAACCTTCTGGATGCGTGTGTCACCACCACCTAATTCCCATCAATGTCCACCTGCTACAAAACAAAGCCTATACCCGTTTCCCTGGCATCTACAGCTAGAATTGTTTCCTTGCGCATATCAAATATGGCCAACGCATTAGACATGTCAATTTTCCTTTTCATTTCTTGAAATTCCTCCTCACACTCACCATCTCATTTAAAATCCACACCTTTCTTCAACAGAGACCTCATTTTCTCACGCCATCTACAAACTTATCTATGATCCTATGGTAGAATTCTATAGTTCCAAGAAAGCACCTCAATTCAGCTTTGTCTCTCTGTGATTGTATGCTCTTGGTCCCCTCAACAAGCTCTATCTTTAGCTTTAGCCCTTCTTCAGAAATGTCATGAACCAAATAGTCCACCACTTTCATGGAAAATACATACAGTTATTCCATGTTCCTTGAAGACACGTAACACCCCTTCCACATTCCTTTCAAGTTCATCTTCACTTTCACCACATATTAAGACATCATCTTGGAAACATCATACCTTGTTCATCCCCCTAGAATTTTATCCATTACTTTCTGGAATACAGATGAAGCTGATATTAAACCAAAAGGCGTGCGTCGGTACTGGAATATACCATCATATGTAATGAATGCGGTGAGCTTCCACGACTCCCTATCCAAATCAACTTGATGGTATGCACCTGCCATATCCAATTTAGTGAATAGCTTGGCATTTCCAATGCGACTCAGCAATTCCCACATATTGGCTAGGGGGTGTCGATCAGCAACATCACACTTGTTTAATTCTCTTAGGTCTACACAAACCCTCAACTCACCACTAGGTTTATTCACAACAACCAAAAGCAAAACCCATTCAACTGCCTTGGCAGGTTCAATAATTCCCACCTTTTTCAGCTTTTCAAGTTCCTCATGTACAGCATTCTGCATATACAAACGCACCGACCGCAACTTAGCCCATACCGGCGTACTATCACTTTTCAACACAATCTTGTGTATCATTCCTTTTAAGCACCCTACTTTGTCGGTAAACACCTCCGGAAATTTCTCAATCAAACTCATCTTATCCCCCACGTGAAGAACCTGTTCCTCCGTATTTGGATCCAACCTTATACCTAAACCCTTTTACTCCCTCCATCCCAAAAGTGTTTCTCCACACATCGTAACATATATCCTTCCCTGAGTTTCTCTACTTTTGAACTCAAAGTAAGCCATACAACATCCAATTACATCTATCTTGCTACCATTGTACCCTCCTGGCTTTTTATATGATGGGACCAAATTCCTAACCTTTCCGCCAACAACATTCTCATAAACAGTACGCAACATCAATGTTATTTTAGAGCACGAGTCCACCATCATTCTCACTGCTCGTCCATTCACACCACACCACGCCAAGGGATGTTCACAATCATTTTCTTCCTTGCATTTTACCATGTGAACTGTCACTACTTCAACCCTTCCATCATCATCGTCATCAGATGAGACTCTGTTATAATCCTCCCCATACATAACTCTTCTACCATCGCCAATTGAGTAATTTCTACAGCAGTTTTCAAAATGACCGAATTTTTTACACCTTCTGCATGCTATCCTCCTCCCCGGGCATATAGGCGAGGTAGACAGATGTCTAGAACTTCCACATCGGAAGCACAAACGCTCCTCCACTTGGAACTTTTCACCATAGACACTCTTTGAAATGTGTTGTTGCCACCACCACCCTTCTCAGGCCCCATTTAATTTCCCTTTATGCCTTTATCTTTAGACTTCTTCTTATTGTTACGGAAATCTTTCTTCTGATCTACCACTCTCAAAACCTCAGCAACAGGAGGTTTTGCCTCCTTGACCGATAGCTTAGCAACACACTGTAGGGTATGCTCTTCTCTTTTTGCAATCCCTATAACGTCTTCGAGATCGGGGTCATCCTTTAACCATATTCCTTCACGGATCCTATCATTGGACTAATGAAGCATGAACTGATCCCTAATATGCTCGTCCAATTTCACTCCAAATTTACAATTCAACGACAAATGCCTTAAAGAAGTAATGAACTCTTCCACAGTTTCCCCTTCCTGTTGTACCCTCATATCAAAATGGTAGTGTTCAAGAACCATACTAATCTTTGTTTCAAAATGCTTATCTAATTTCATCAAAGCAATGTCAAAATCGTTTGTACCACCCTCCACATCCAGTTCTGCAACATCTGGTAGCGTGTCAAAAATCCTCTGACCCTCAGAGCCTATGAAGTGCATCAGCATTGATAATTTGCGTTCTGTAGACATGCCTTCATATAGTGGAGAAAACCCTTTTTCCACGGGTCAGATTTTATTTTAGTTTTGCCTGGATTTGGCATAAACATTTGGGGACCTGGTACACCAGCCATTAACATGTTTGACAGAAGACACACCAAGGATGCCTGCAGTACACTTTATCACTTTGAGGAGTATACAATCCGGCAGAAATGTCACCTACAACCACTTTGCAGTACTATCAAATGTTTATCAGTGCCAGACATTGGACAACCTGAATATCTCAAACACAAATTTCCAGTGATGCTACCACGTATCATGTGTGGAAAACACAAGTTGCTTGCCTGGCGTATGTTTGATCCAGATGGATCACCTTCCAAATGGGCCCTTGGCGATGCACACACTATTATTGCCTGGCGTGTGTGTGATCCAGATGAATCGCCTTCCCAACTGGGCCCTGGGCGATGCGCGCTATGGTATTCTTCAATACGTACTCTGGTTTCTTCAGTTCTTCAGTACGAACTGAAAGGCTGCATGCACGCCATCAGTGGGATGTAGTACGTCGTTTCGACGTGTGCCCGCACGTTGCAATCACCTTATGGCCCGCGTGGCCACGCCCACCAAACAGCTGGGCCGGCGATCAGGCAATCCATACAACATAAACACCAGGATGGTGCTGGGCTGCACATCTGTACTTCCTGTGTTAGCCACTTTCTAGCTGGAGCTGCCCCACGTTTCCTTTCTTGCACCACAGCAGGGGCTGGGGTGGTAAAAGCATTCACTGGTCGCTTTGTTATTCTTCGTCAGCTGACGAGTCGACGTGGTGGAGGCAGACGAACAAACTTGACACTCAAGTCCATGTAGGCTGGGGGTCACGGGTTCCTCGGCGCCAAAATAAAGATGCTTGCAAAGTCACGTTGGTTGAATAAAGAGGATTTATTCATGTAATCTAAGCAGCACACTAAAGACCCCCAACCTTCCCTCTCAATCTTCCAAGCCAACTGCCTCTCTTCAAACCCAAACATTCCCTTCACAGAACAAGTTGACATCGTAGCACCATTGAATTCTAAACACTGCTGACATCTTCTAAGGAGCTCTACATAACAAAGGCTATACAGTAAAACACTATGTTAGGGATACATTTAGAAGGACGTTTCACATCAAACAAAATGGGGCCTCAAAATATTCTATTACATAGAAGAGCTAGTTAAACGAAAATGTGCTGTCTGAAACACTGTACCACTATAATACGCCCTGAAAATGCGTATGATTGTTTTAGTCTATAGGAGTGAGCTTGTCTATCAGTTTGTGGTTTCTGTGGTAGGTGAGCACGAGGTGAGTCAGGGTAGTTGACGCTGAAAGTTGCTTGCGGGTTGAGGAGAAGGCACACACGAGCATATACAACGGGATACAGTATTACACGCATTACACTGGGACAACTAGAAGTGTGTATACAAATAAAATAGGTAAAAGATGTACAAACTAATTTCAAGTTTGCAGGGAGACAACGCTACTATCACAATGAACTGTGCTAAAAAGTGCAACATTGCTCAAATATAATAAAGCAAGTTTTTTGATGGAAGTCTCACTTAGGTTAGTCACTGAACATGATACAGAAGGAGTACATTAAAGGAAACAGGTGCTGCCAATTCCAAAAAGCTTTATTGTAGGAGGGTGTACAACCTGTCTCAACCCAGGAGAGTTCAGGGAGTGGATGGTTTCTTCTCTAGAGTTTTGGTTGTGATTCTTAGACAACAGCATGTGGTTAAATTCAGTAAGCCTTTGGAAAGGTATTACCCGAATTGGTCGTTTACAATTGTTCCAATTGTTCGAATGAACAATTGACCGAATTTAAAGGGTCACAGCTGACCTTTTCACAATTGACTGAATATATGTATATATATATATATATATATATATATATATATATATATATATATATATATATATTTCAGTGAAAAAACGTTGTTAAAGGGACGTTATGGTTAAGTTGCGCTACTAAAAACCTATGAAATTCAGTGAAAAAACTTTGTTAAAGGGACGTTATGGTTCAAAGTAAAACCGAAAACCCCCTGAAATTCGGCAGTTATGGTAAAATAAGCAACCATAACTCGCGCCACCGTGCACTGCTAACACTAACACCCAGGACATCAAAGATGACATCAAAGATGCTGTACATGCTGACTGATATGCTCTATAGGGAGGCTTCTGTATGCTTTGTATTCCATTTTTGTGGATTTCAGGGCAGCTTTCGACGGGGTTTGTCGGGAGAAGCTGTGGGCTAAAATGGAGTGATGAGCAGCCCTGGCTGGCTGCTGAGCATTCTTAAAGGTTTGCATTATGATACTATGGTGCAGATAAGGCTGAACGACCGGGGTGGGTTCACATCCCTAGTACAGACAAATATGGGAGTCAAGCAGGGTTGCACCCTTGAGCCTTTTTTGTATTACATATGTACCACAGATTTGCCATTAATATTCGACCAGAACATCGGTTGTTGCCCTAAAGTGGGGGATTGTACCGTATCATGTATGCTGTACACTGACAATCTTGTCCTTTTCAATTTTACATACTGTGGAGTAAAGGCAATGTTTGAGAAATTAATAGAGTATACAGTGGTAAATGACTTGGCCATACATATGGAAAAACCAAGGTCATGGTTGCTGCACCTAAAACGATAAAATGCCCAGTTCTTAACACTAGCCTTGGAAGAAAGGGTGTGAAAATACCCATCCTTGGGTTTGGAAAAGAGCCCTTCTAGATCATATGTTCTTACACTCTATAACCAATGCCTGTACACAATGGTGCTCTATGGCCTGGATGCTCTGGCCATAGAGGACCTGGACGTTGTTTGGACCATATTCAGGGATACTTTTGGAGAAGGGTCCTCGGTCTACCACAATCAATGCCAATCGAGTATGTTAGGCTGGAGCTTGGCCTGGTACCTTTAAAAGGTCAGGCCATTATAAGACAGGGAATGTTATATTTGAAAATAAATACCAACCCGAGATGGTACCAGATGGTGCATTGATGGATACCCCAAAGGGTGTAGTAAAGAAAACTAAAGGGAAAGATGGTACTAATTGGATGACAATGTATTTTTCTAGCACTGCTTGGACCCCTGTCTTTAAATGGGGACTAGTCTCCTCACTTTGAAACATATACTCGGCAGTGGGATTGGACAAAGAATTATGTTCACCTTTCCAGTATAATAGCTTATGCGGATGTGGTAAACGTAACACATGTATACCTTAGGGCACAAATCTATGTCTAATCTTGCCCAAGCCCCGCTGTTAGAACATTTATATTGAAACTAAGGATTAACCCTCATTGCATGTAGAGCAACCTGGTTGAAACCCTGTCCTGGGCGTAGCTCAGTATATTTGTATCCTCGGCCCATCGCTGCAGAGCCTCAAGTACAAATGATGCAAACATTTTCCCATGGTATCCAAAAGGGAGAGTAACCTAGAGTTAGCTGGCAAACTACGATCCCCCTTTTTATGGACAGGCACCAAAACCGCCTGTTGCCGTAAAGACAGTATTTTCTATGAGTAACAAACTCTATCAATGAGTATCTTTAACAAAATTGGCCACTTCCTAGGATTTTGTTTGAGGATAGCATTGGGAAGATCATTCAGACCCAGACCCCTGGAGTTATTCAATTTCATTATTTTGTTTTCAATTTCGACTTCACAAATATCCAATTGCCAACCTTCGACTAAATATTTGGGAGGAGAAGGTTGGGAGGCGAAGGTAAATATTTGGGAGGCGAAGACCATTTATATATTGCAATTCCCCCCTTTATGTACCCAAGCCATATCATTTCCTGGATCGAGTTAACAATTTTCTCCTTGTTCTCCCCCTTGGTTTTATGCAAATGTGAACAAATGTCCTTAGTATTTCCCTTCCTCAAGACCATAATCATGTCTTGCCATTGTCTATTTTTTATGGAATATTTCTAACGTTTTTGCTATCCTCTATATCTAGTCTTTATTTGTCTTATCATAACAAGTTTCGTATCCCTAAGGTGTACGAGCTTGACACCAATCTAATTTCCTTACGCATAATGTGCTTGGCAACTCTAATAGCCAGATCATATTTATTATTAGCTTTGTCAGTAATCGTGATATGCCTATTAAGACATTTAACAGTCATAGTAGCTAGATTCGTGTGCCACTCTTCTATCTCATTACCACACTTAGGGTCAGCAGTAAATCTATCTCCGCGAAGTCTAAAGCATCTACTATTGTCTCAATTTTACTGAGATTCTTAACAGTCCATTTTGTGGTATTACCTGCATGGTTTATCAATAGTCCTGAACACCCTAGTTAGTCCCCCTGTACCTTTATACTAGCCCACAGACAAATAGTCAGTGTCAACAGCTCATGGTCACTATAATCACAGGCCTTAACTCTAAGCTCACAAATAGCCATTAAACAAACGTTATTACTAAAAAAGTAATCTAACGTGGCCCTACAGTTATTGACCTCCCAAGTATATTGCCCAGGGATATGTCCCACTGATCTACCATTTAACATACTGAGGTCCCATTGTCTATTGTAACTAACCAATCTATTCCCTTTTTTGTTGCCACACTCATTTAGCATTATGCTTCTGGGGGTTGCCTTGCAATAATTTGAGCACAGCAGTTGGTCACAACACCTTGGCCCTCATTACGACCCTGGCGGAAAGTAACTGATCTGACCGCCATAGCGTAAATAGCGTTTCCGCCATTGCACGACGGAGTAAAGTGCGGCTAATTCTGACCCATCGGGCACGAGCACTACGCCATGGCGGAAGTGCAAAGTCCGCGATGGCGGAAATGTCCCCAAAACGCCCCTCACCGCCGTCGTACGGCGCCCTAGGTGCAATTCCGCCACCCATCATAGCGGTCACTGTAATGAGCGGCAATCGGAAAATACGGTGACCGTAAATATACGGAAACGGAACTAAAAACATGGTCCCGGAACGGGAAACAGCATGCCGTACACCTATAAAATCAGAATTCCCACACAACCATTAAAAATACTACCCTGAGACACATCCCAACCCGTCATCCACCCTAGTGAAAACAATAAAAATGGGAAAAGTAGCGAAAAAAGCGTGCGACCGCAAGCGGCAGGTCCACTTCTCCCGTGAGGAACTCACCGTGCTCACAGAGACCCTCCAGGAGAATGCTGCCGTCGTCTTCTCGACGCAAATGACCAGGACGGCACTTGCGAACAAGAAGGCCATATGGGCCCTGGTGGCACAGCGGGTAAGTGCGGTGGGGACCGCACCCCGCAACCCACAGCAATGCAGAAAGCGATGGGACGACTTGCGGATACGCGTACGGAGCATACTATCCGCCAACCGTAACATTGCCACAGCTACCGGGGGAGGATCGGAATCACCCATCAAGTTGACCCCCTGGGAAGAAATCTGTGCCTCCACCATTGGAATGGAGAGTATAGAGGGAGTCGGAGGGATGGAGAAAGGAGTGCAGACATCCGAAGAATCAGGTAGGTGGGCCAAATAAAACAATGCTAAATCCACAATGTCCAATCATGTGAAGTACCATGTGTCCACATAGTGCAAGAGAAACACATGTCCAGGAGAACGTCCACATACATTGGCCTGATAGCGCACTTTAAAAGTCACATTAAATACATAAATAATTAAAAATCCTAAAAACACCCTCTACATGTGCAGCAGGCACACCCTAACTGCAGGCTGCAAAACAACTGCATCCTCAATCCACACAAAAATGAAACCACCTCCAAGGCCCTGACCCAAATCACCCTCAGGTACCACCCCAATGCATGTGATACATTGCCATTCCAATTTCCACAGACCCATTAATAACGCTCGCCCTCCTTTACTCCACCACAGGGTCCGATTCAAACGACGAGCTCCAGGACACCCCTACCAGCACACCTGCAAAGAGGGCCAAGACCAACGGCCAAAGACCCTCCACCTCAGCTGCACGGATCAAGACACGGCAGCAGCACAAATCAAGCGGCAGCACACAGGAGGGGACTTCAACAGGCACCCCAGCAGCCAGCATGCCCACAACAGCACCACCACAGGTCCCCCCAATGGATGCCACAGAAGGCACTGCTTCTGGTGGCAGCAGCACCATAGGTGACACTGCATTAATGGCAGCATGCTCCGACACAGAAAACGGTGATGTCGATGTAGGATCCATCCATGACCTGTCTCAATCCCCCTGTTTGTTTCATCCCGTACACCATGAGGATACCACGCAGGGGCACCCACAAGACGACGACTGGCCATCCCCCACAAGCCCTGTGTCAAGGCAACATGAGGTGATCAGCCCCTCTGTGACACCACCGCAAATGGCCATGGCCCAGCAGAGGCAACAGTCCCTCGACCAGGTGATCGTGCAACAGCAGCAACTGGCCACGCTCCTCAAGGACCATGCTGATGAATGTGGGGGTACTAAGGCAGCCATAGAAACATCTACTGAGACACTTAGGGCAGAAATGGAGAGAAGTACAGAGACACTAAGGGCACAAATGGAGAGAAGCACTGAGAGCCTGAGAGTACAAATGGAGAGAAGCACCGAGAGCCTGAGGGGGGAACTGCATGCGACGTCCAAAGACGTATGTGCTGAACTTGCCGCTGTGCGCCGTGTGCTCACTGAGCTCTCACAAACCCTTAGGGACATGCATGGACGTGAGCAGGCAGAGACATCATCCGTTGCAAGTTCCGTCCAGGGCAGCCCCCAACGTAGATCTGGGAGGAACCTGCGCTCCACAGGCAGGGGTGCCCCTGATACCCGGAGAGGGGGCTTGCAATAGCGTCTGCCCACTGACAATGAGCATCTTTGGACACTGGTGTTCGGGGGGAGGTAGGAGGGTGGAGGGGGTGTGTTGGGCTTACTTGGGTGGCGGGTCCATGGGGTGTGTAACATAATTTCACATATGCTATAAACATTTCACAATCATCCAATGAGATGTGTGGACATTGATCTTTGTGTACGAGGCCTTTATAGGCGTACAGTCCATATTGTGCATGTTCCAGACACACACAGTGCCACAAGTCCCGTGTCCATGTATCAGCCACCAGGCGTGAGTGCTAGAAGCATGAATCTATGATAATCTGACGAATTTCACGGCCCTCCTGTGCCTCGCGGACTCCTTGAGGTGCTGCCACATCCCCACCCTCATCATGACCATCTTCAGGTGCTTGCAGTTCTGCGTCAGGGGGCATGGGCACATTTCTAGGTACGCACATGTTGTGTAGCATGACACATGCCATGACCATCTTTGCAACCTTCTCATGGCGGTACAGGAGTGCCCCGCCAGACCTGCTGAGGCAGCGGAAATGACCCTTCAGTAGGCCGAATGCCTGTTCTATGACTACACGGGTACGTGAGTGGGCATGGTTGTAGTCCTCCTCATGCTGGTTCTGTGGGTTCCGGAGTGGTGTAAGGAGCCATCTCTTCAGTGGATACCCGGCATCACCTGTATGTGGACAATAAAGGATGTTTGTGGAATGACATTGCTACGTACGCATCCCCCCCCTTCCTGCCAGGTCATTGCCGCATCACATACCCCGCATTATCATGCATGAAATGAGACTCACCGAGTAGCCAGGATCTGTTCCCTGCGTGTCGCTCCATGTAGCGTGGTATTGTAGAGTTCCTCAAGACCATAGAATCATGGGTTGATCCAGGAAATCGGGCACAACAATGTGTAATGATCCTGTTGGAGTCACACACCATTTGTACATTAAGAGAATGATATTGTTTTCGGTTGCGGTACTGGGCCTCCATGGCATGTGGGACAACCAATTCCACATGGGTGCAGTCGATGGCACCAATGCAACCCGGTATGCCGGCAAGTGCATGGAATCCCACTTTTGTGTTCGTAATTTCCTGCTCCGAGCGTGGTAGAGAGATGTAGTCGTCTGTGTGCTTCAGGAGGGCATCGAGCACTTGCAATAGTGTCCGTGACAACAGTGGCTGTGAAATGCCATGCAACTGTCCGACTGTGTGCTGGTAGGTGCCTGTGGCCAGGAAGTGGAGTACAGACACCACCTTCAGTAGGGGTGGGATGGCGGTTGGGCTATCTATCATGCTGACAAGGTCAGCGTGTGTCATGTCCACAATGGCGGTTATGGTGTCCCGGTCCAAACGGTAGAGGGTGTGGATCTGCTCATCAGTGAGGTTGAACGGATGTGCTCGGAGGCGTGGGATTGCGGGCTGCCTGCGTGGTGGTAGTGGCTGTGCTGGTGGGCCTTGCTGGCCCTGCCTTGCCCTCCTCCTCCTCCTGCGTCTCCTCTGTGCGGCCGGTTGTTGTAGTAGTTGGTGTTCGTCTTCTTCTTGAAGTTGGAGTACTTGCAGTGCTATCAGGTCCCCCAGGGCCAACATCGCTAGTCCTGCCGGTAGCATTTTGGAGTGGGTGTGGTTGTGGGAGGGGGTTGGGTGTGCAATTTATGTGTTTTCAGGCTGTATAGCCTCCACCTGTGGTGATTCATTCCACCTGTGCAAGCTGCAATCCCCTTTGGGCGAGCACGTCCCGCACACAACGCTGCAATTCGACGCATGGCATCTTGCTATTACAATCATGTATTTAATCCCGATGGCAGTGAAATATTGGTTCATATGTTCATTCTGCTATGGTCCCATTGTTTCACATACTATCTTTGCAGTCGCGAACAAACTTGTGAAGGGTCAGTGGAATGTAGTACTCGATTAACGGTGGACCCTCATGCAGCACTGTACCGTGGTTCACCGACGGGTGGGGCGTCCCATTTGTGAGTGAAGCCAGTTGCCATTTTCACACACTGCCGCACTACATGGATGGATTTGTGATTTCAAGCGGTCACAGATGCCTTTTCGACGTGATGTTGCAAATGAGGAATTCGAAGGACAGCGCTTTCGGTTTTCAGCTAGCGGCGAGGAGACGCCCACAGGTCTGACTGCAGATATAAAGTTCTATTGTTTAATGTCCTTGGGACAGGGGCCATGGCGAGAATGCAATGATTGATATGAATAGTATGGGATGCGCAATAGCGTAGTGGACGATAAGGCCGGACGTTCCCAAATACATGTTACTTCACAACACTGGAATTCCGGGCTGGAGCACAGTGGATTTTGCAGACTGCATTACGCACAGACTCAATGGAAATTTCACATGTTATGTGAGTAAATAATCAGGCGTTTTCATACCGGGATGAGGGAATGATGTATGGATGCATGGACAGATGATTTAATAGAGAGTTTGCCATGTACATGGCTTTTTGGAATCTATCCACTTCCCCTGCGCTATGTGATGCAGGGCTGCCATAGTGGGACCATCGTCTATCTGCCCTTGTTGAACCCTCCCTGTCTCGACGCGCCTTCAAACACTTGTGTCTATGCACGTTACTAATCCCATCTAATGGATTCTGTTTTAACAGACGCATGCACACAAACACTCGTTTGTAATAGTGTTTTCACCTCGATTTATATAGTTATGATTCGCAAGTGATTTTTGGGTGGGAATAATCCTTTTGAGTGGGCTAGCATGCATATGGCTGTGGATTTAGTGTGATCATTGAAGTGAGTAATTCAAATGAAGTTCTGATGCCCATACTATTCTTTTTCATTTCATTTGGGTGACAGGTATCTCCTCCCCTTTTGCCGCTGCCATCTGTATGCCACTCCTGCAGATGGCTTTTACTCCCGACACCTGCTGCTTCGTGTTAATCAGTGGAGCACCATTATGATCTTATGGGACGATCGCCAATGGGCCACATGCCCTTACGCAGTACTAGTGGCTAGGAGCAACATATCGACCTTTCAGCTGGACTAGTGCCTACCTAATGGGACGGCCCTGCGGTTCTAGGCACTTCCATGTTGCCTTTTTGAACGTGAATGTAGCCCCTGTGTACCATGAAGGAACAGGGCGTCACACAAGAAGAAGCTGGTCATTTATTGCGGATGCAGCCCACAATAATGAAATATATTTTGGAGTTCATGACCTAATAGCTGTATGGGCTTGGTGATTTTGTTGTGCATTAAATTTTGATTATGATATTGACCGTGTAGCATTATTCTTTGCAAGTAATGTAGCATATTCCTATTTGTGGAGCGATGTATTGTGAGAAGATCTGCATTGGGTTCCGGCTTCTGAGTATAGTTGCGTGGTACTGTACTGGGCGCGTTTGCCTACGAAGCCCAGTGAGGTCAGGGATAGGGGCTGCCATTATGACTGTTTTAATGATGTCATGCTCAGGGGCGGGGGATTAGCTTTTGTGTAACAGATGCCGGTCAGCCAGGTGGATTGGTGGAATGATGTGATTATCAGAATATGGCTGGTCACAGGTGCCTGTGTTTGCGTGCGTTTCTTGGAGGGAGACTGAGGTCATGTCCATTGGAATAGCTTCTGTATTCGTGCCATCTGTGCCCTGCAGCTCCCATTGGCCCCTCTTGAGATGAGCCTGGCTGCTCAGTCACTCTGCCAACTTGTGTGGTACATTCTTATGCTGATGATTGGTTTGTTTACTGGCAGGAGTACAGGGCTGGTGCAGTCTCACTCAGGATACTGCTTTGAATGTTGCCTTACACTGGTGTCAAGCGATGGGGGGCCTGTTTTTGTTTGTCTCATATTTCAGTTCATGTTGCTGTACTTGAACCTTCACATGCCTGTGCTGCATCAGTACGGCAATGGTGCCATGGCAAATATGGATGGCCACTCACAAGGCACTTGGAGCCCCTACATTCATTTGTTTGTTGGCATGCATGGGTGACTTGTACATTTCACTGGTTGCATTGTGTGACTTCATTGCACCTACGAGGAGTTGTGCAATGTGGCCAGGGAGTGGTGTACAGGCACTCAGTAGGGCCTTTTACGGTTGGTTCGCGATGCCGTACTTCTCACCATGGCGGAATGGTACTTTCCGCCATGCTTGATGGCGTTAGGTAAATGTCCGCTAGGGTCAGAATTCGCGTACCGTTGCGCCATGGTGGTAATTACGGTTTCGCATGGCGCGCGTGCGCGTACTTGGTGCAGTTAGCGTTGGCGTTCACTACGGTGTCGCTAATGGCATCGTACTTTACGGTGACGGGTCATAATCGCACCGAGCGCTATTCGATGGCGGTATTGCATTTCCGCCATCGTTTTTCGATTTCCGCCAGGGTCGTAATGAGGGCCCTAGTGTTTAAACCCCCCTTACCCAGTAACACAAATCCGTTGTCTCCTTAAAAGGAAGAGTTACTAATAAACAACTTTGCCAATTGTTGGAGAAAAACTTCAACAGACTTTAGACTGGGTGGGAGGTATACACTAATAATCAACATCCATAGACTATCTTTACTGGTATTAGTCCATATTTCCACCCCTTGTACATAGCCATCATCTGTTGTTTTCCAAACTTCACGCGAATTAAGCCATTGGCTAATTCCAATTATCAGGCTGCCTATTGGGTTCCCTTTGAGGCCTTTATTATCCAACATTTAATAAGGATGGTACCCCTCGATGTAGTGAACAGGACTATCTAGCCAGGTTTCTTGCAACATTAGCACGTCATAGCCGGTTAGTAAGTGCATAGATCCCTCTTTCTGCAAAAGGTGCCTATGTCCCTGTGTGTTCCAACTGACCACCTTAATGGGTCAGTTACCAACTTTCAGGGGATACTGATTCTTGTTTCTAGACACGCAGGGGACAAAATGTATCTCCTCTTGTCCCCAGGACTCCCAAAACTCCTGCCCAAGCCCTATTTCTCCATAGAACGGTCCAAATGGACCACTCATTCATACTCCCGATATCCCTGCTCTGTTATACTGCCTGGAAAGTCCCAGATTACCTCTTACAACTGGTCCCAATGTTTGCCCACACACCTACAGTTTCAGCCCCATAGAGTCAAGAGCAGGTCTAGCAAATCGTAGCAATACCCAGTTAGAAATGCTATCCCACTTTCGCAATGCCAACGCTACATTGTCAGCTGATGTGATTGTAGTCAACCATGGAACAGTTGCCTGTGAGGGGCTTTTCTTCTAGTTTAACCAGGCATCCTGGCCTAATCATTCCAATATCTGTATTGATATGATTAGTAGTTATTTTTGGACCAGTCTCCACCAAAATATCATTGTTAATCTGCCTTACATCGTCGTTCTTATTTGCCCGATTTTATGCAACATAACTCATGGCAGCACCCTCGCCTTAACCATACAGTCACTCCTCAACCTGCCATCCCCGGTATGATGCACTGTCTTAACGACCTTGGAACATGTACTAAGTTTTTTCCAGGGCATCGAGATACTTTGTTGGGATGTCACTCCAGGCCCCCTAGTTTGAACACTCAATTTAGGCTTAGGGAGAGCCCACCTATCAATAGGACCCTGCAGTATAACCGTTCTTTTGGTTCTGTCTGTCAGGGTATTTGTTACTATTTTCGCTTTAGCGGGGCTCTTTGCATCTTTGAATGATAATGGGCCTCATTACAAGTATGGAGGTAGCCATGCCGCTTTTAGCGGCATGGCTACCCCCATACCGGGTACCGGGTCTGGGTTCCTTGAATGGGGAAAAACCGGGCCATTCCGACCTTGGAGGGCCCGGTATTTCCCCATTCAAGGAACCCGGACCCGATACATTCCCACTCCCATTTGAGAACCCATAGGGCCCAATGGGAATGAGGAGGATGCTAACAACGGGCCCGTTTACCAGGCGTCCTTAGCGGGACCCGCAAGCAGACCTCGTAATGAGGCAGTAGGGGGTTAACGGCACTGGCAGCTCTACCAGCGCAGTTAACCACCTACCGCCTGGGTCGTAATGAGGCCCAATGTATTCATACTTCTATCAGTGATTAAAAGTGCCGATTTTTCCATTAAATACATTTCCATACACAAAGGATCTAGTGTATCTTCTTCATTCTCAACCACTTTATTGACAGAGTCTTGTGAACTCCAAGTGTTTACTGTCTCGTCCAATGTTATATGATTATGGGCCTCATCACGACCCTCGCGGTAGGGGGTTAACGGCACCGGTAGAGCTGCCAGCTCTGTTAACCCCCTACCGCCTCATTATGAGGTCTGCTCGTGGGACCCACTAAACCACGTGTCCTTAGCGGGTCAAGCGAGCAGACCAGGATGCTAACAAAGGGCCCATCATTAACGGGCCCGTTGTTAGCATCCTTCCCATTCCCATTGAGCCCTATGGGGGCTCAAACGGGAATGTGGATGTACAGGGTCTGGGTTCCTTGAATGGGGACATACCGGGCCCTCCAAGGTCGGAATGGCCCGGTATTTCCCCATTCCAGGCACCCAGAGCCGGTACCCGGTATGGGGGTAGCAATGCCGCTAAAAGTGGCATGGCTACCTCCATACTCGGAATGATGCCCAATGTCTCCCTTCAAACTCATCAGGCCTCATTCCGCATATGGAGGGAGCATTGCCGCCTTTAGTGGCATGGCTACCCCCATACCGGGTACCGGGTCCAGGTTCCTTGAATAGGGAAATACCGGGCCATTCCGACATTGGAGGGCCAGGTATGTTCCCATTCAAGGAACCCAGACCCTGTACATCCTGTACATCTCCATTCCCATTTGAGCCCCCATAGGGCTCAATGTGAATGGAGAGGATGCTAACCCGTTGTTAGCAGCCTGGTCTGCACGCGGGACCCGCTAAGGATGCCTGGTTTTACCAGGCGTCATTAGCGGGTCCCGCGAGCAGAGCTCGTAATGAGGCAGTAGGGGGTTAATGGCGCCGGCAGCTCTACAGCACCGTTAACCTCGTACTGCCATGGTCGTAATGAGGCCCATCCACTACATCCTGCTCCACCCCATTTTCTGGGTCCACAAAAATAGCCTTAATATGTGTATCCGATTTCAGGGTGTCATACTTCGTATTAACCAGAGCATTTTGCTTTAGCTCAGGAGTTTGTATACCAATCGCATTAACCACCATAGCCAAAGATTGTTTTATACACCCTTGGTTCTTTGCCAATTTGGTACACAGACTCAAAACAGATATTGCTTTCAGTTCAAAATTAAAGAAACCATTGATTTTCTGTGTTGGCACAGCCCACTCAACTGGAATCCCAGCATTATCATTCTCCACCGTATTAGATTCTATTGCCAATCGATTAAAATTGGGGCTAGATGAGAGATTGCCCAAAAAAACAGTAAAACTCATTTGAATAGCAACCTCAATGGAATTGCACTGAAATGTTTTACATAGATTCAATAGAGAACCATTGTTATCCAGTGAGTGGGTAGACCCTGACAAAATTGCAGAGGAGTCCTTATTCCTATACAAATGTATGTCAGCCAGCTGCCTCGAAGCCTGGCTCGGCTCCTGCTGCGCCAATGGTATTCCTGAATAAGGGATACTGTTAGCCTCTTTATGTAATCCATCGCTAACTGGCTCCTTATTTAGTCCTGAAAAGAAACCCATTATACTTGTTTGGGTAGCAGGGACATCCCTCTCCCCCCTCTTTCGCTTTGGTAAATCCTTTGACATCTTACGAGGTTGCACCGGGCTACACAGGCGTTTTCCTTTGTGCACCGCTTCACTGCATACTCCGACCTGACCACTTGTCTTTAGTTTCATGGCGGCGGGCTTTAACAGAACAGTGTCAGCAGATAAACCTACCAGCGCCCATGTAACCTTAATAATCACTGTGGCACCTAATCTGTTTATGTATTTTGCCACCACACAGTGTCAGTATACTTAATAAACTTTGTAACTGCAGAAACAATAAAACCAACCTCTCATTATCCAAACACACGGGCTATGGGTAAGATGGGAGGTAACAAAGCGGGAGGCTCAGGACTTCACGTTCCTTTGTACCCTCAAAGTATTTGAATTGGTGTACAAACAATACCAGTTATTTGTTCTCACCAGACCTCTCCATTTGGGAGTTCCCGTCTTTAGTGGCTCTACTCCGATAGTAGAATTCCCTCAGTGCTCAATCCAACTTGTAGTGCGTGTCTATGCAATACACCCAGCACGAAGTCACTCAGCCACACTCTGCTACAACTCTGTAGTAGGAGGGATGATTTGAACTGTTTTCCTCAGCAACTTGCAACCGGCATGATGGAAACGGTAGAGAGACTCCTGTGTCCACAAGGTCACTCAGCCAAGCTCCGTAGATATACAACTATAGTGCATAAGGTATATGTATCTGTTTTGGGTTCAGCAAAAATGTACAATAACTCCTTGTGACAAGGGTTTGATTCCCTTCCCCTGAATCAATTCAGGAAGACTTTTGAAAGAGTTCTGTTCCCCTTCCCCTGAATCAGTTCAGGAAGACTTTTGAAAGAGTTCTGTTTCAATGAAAATCAGTTCAATGACAAATGTCTTTTCCATCCAGTAAGTCTTTCCAATTGGGAAAGTAAATCTGTTTCAATGACATTCTATCCAGTTCAACAAAAATATATTTTCCATCAATGTCTTTCCAATTGGTAAAGTAAAGTCTCCTTCACAAAACTCTTGTTCAAAACCAAAGTCGCTGTTTCTTTCACAAAGTATTCCTCCCAAGATCTACAGTGGTTATAAGAACATCACAATTATACTTCTGTGGAA
Source organism: Ambystoma mexicanum (assembly GCF_040938575.1). NCBI lineage: Eukaryota > Metazoa > Chordata > Amphibia > Caudata > Ambystomatidae > Ambystoma > Ambystoma mexicanum. Next base: position 577,983,242 of record NC_090925.1, read on the forward strand.
TACTTTAGTCAGAACAACAACAGTTAATGTCTTTTGTTATATAACACTTTTACAGGATGATAAAGTTAATTGTTTCTTTCCACAACATATTTCAAAGCGTTTACCACAGCCACATTTCTTCAAAACAAATATTTCTTTCCTGATTTACTCACCTGCCAGGAGTAACTTCTACTTTGATAAAAAAGTGTACCTTTTCTGGTTTACAAGTCTTCCTGGAAGGAGTGCAACCTCCTACTTTTGTAAAGGTCTTGTCTGCTCGTGGCAATCCTTGTTCCAAGTTTCTCATCACCAATATCCCATGTGAGAAGGTGTGCACAAGGTTTGTCTGACTTTATAGTCTTTCGATTGTTGGCAATGTGCTTTACAGGTTTTCCCAAACTGATATCTCATGAAAGGAGAATTGTGCCTTGTTGCCTTTTATCTCTTCTTTATAGTCTCTTTGTAGGTGGCAATGCGGGTACAGGTTTCCACAACGGATATCTAATGGGAGGAGAATTGTGCCCCCTTTGCCCTTCTCTTCTATTTGTTCAGTATTCAGTATTCAAACTGACTTTTACTAATATTTTTTTGCTCGGAGCGCCCAGTGTTACCTTTCTCTTTGGCAAACTCACCTGCTTCTTTCGGCATCTCCACATTACTCCTTGCTGCTGTGTTGTACTATCTGTTATAATAGAATTTCTGTGAACTGTCAATGCAGCTAAATCCTGCAATATTGTTGACAGCTCTCTTGTGACCACCGTTGCCTGCACCACCCTTCTCTGGAGCTCCACTGACTCTGTCGGGTCTCCACATCCTCCAGCACACCTGAGCGGCTCTCCCTGGGTCGGGAGCACCTTTCCTGCACAGCTGGGCTTCTTTTCCCACTGCCATCTTTCCTGATTGTGCTTCCTGCTGCGTGTACTGTGCAAATCTGCATGCCTTCTCTTCCCACACGGGCTTCTGGTGGCACTTTCAATTTTGCTCTGCTTCAACTGCTTCTCAGCATTCTGTGCAGGTTTTCGACTGCTTTTGCTTCTGCTACCCCTTCTCTCACCTGCAGATGACTCCCATAGTTAATGTCCCATTTAGGTGATTTGAGCAACTAAACTGCACAGTATTCTTAGTAGCACCATTGACCATCATTAACTCTGTGTTGCTCTTCCTCGTCCCAGTAAAATAAGCTTATGAGTCTTGAAGCCCATAATGGTTTAGGTTTTGCATGGTTATTTAGCTTTGATTGATTTTCTAACTGAAAGTTATCAGAGCTAGGAGATGTTATGTGAATGGTAGGTGCTTTCACACTGGGGTTAGGATTTCTACCAAAGACAGAATCATATGAATTAGATGATATTACATTTGATTAATGCATTCCCATGGTATAAATCGTATTCTGTGTAGGTGAATGTTCATGGAATGTTCTTTGGGTTTTCTCATGGGAGGGACTTGTGCAGTAACAACATGCCATTAGATATTTGGGAATTATAGGATCCTCATAAAAAGGGAGTCACAACTTCACCCCAACAGTCATCTCCTCCCATTTGATCCTCCCTCATAATGCCACCCCAGGGTTAGTATCAGGTAGTGGGGGCCCTCCCCTGGCCGCATGAGAGGAGACTTTAGGCTGGGGATCAGTGATGACTCCGCAGGATTCATCACACCCAATAGTAATCCATGTCATTACACATGCCTCTTCCTTATCCTGGTACCCCAATAATATTAAAAATCTGTTGCATTAACCCCACCTCTCTCTTTCTCATCCCAGTACTCCATTAGTAATCCATTACATTATTGCTTCTTTCCTGTTCCATACTCGCATTAGTAATCACTTACATTACCTCCAACTTCCTCTTTCCTGTCCCCGGTGCTCAATACCCCACCTCTCTCTTCCTCGCTCACCTTCACTATTAACCCCACCCTAATTTTTGCTCATCTCAACACCCCATTAGTAGTCTCTCTCGTCCAAGTTTGCCATTAGAAAACCATTCTTATCTAGTGGACAGTACCAAGATGAAATGCCTGATGAACCCCATGTTGCAGAGCTGAAGAACAAATATTGATAACAAAGAATCAGTTATGTTATCAGAAGAAAAAAGGCACAATTACAGGTGGTGGGAGATATAGCACAACCAAACCTTTGAAATGCAGTGAAAAAGTGTGATTTGAAATGATGTTAAGGTGCCGATTTAAGGAAATTTGGCAGGTGTTTGAATCTATACCACCTTAACTATGAGGCTCCCATTGCACAGCCCCTCAGCACACGGATGAAATCTCAAATGACATCACATGACATACCTAGGGAATATCAGATACTATCAGTGATGGAATCATATGCAAAATATGTTAGGGCACTATCAAATAATTCTTCAATGACCTTAAAAGTAAGTACCAACCATTGGGAACATTTCTGATTGCATTTGAACATGTAGAGTGCATTCTAGCACAGGTGCAATTTACCACATCTTTGAGTAGGGTCCAAAAACATTTGTCAGAAAGTTGGTCCTGCACATAGCAATCTACAATTTCAGTTGCAATACAGTGGGAGTCTGCAACATTTGGATCAGTAGAGGGTTTACATTACAACTTTTACTAGCTCTATCCAGCATAGGCAATGGTAAGGGATCATGGGAATCATAGTCCTAGACAAGTAGCGAAATGCAGGCTTCAAACCCTGGCACCAAAATGATTACAACTTTCCTCTGTTCGGTATGTTGCCACGGAAGTCCTGATAACCCTGTGTCCTCACAATATTAAAGTGTTTTTCAACATGGTTGACCTTTGCAGCCCAAAACACATATATGGACCAGCCGCTATAGAAAAAAAAACCTACGCAGAGCTGCCACGTGGTGGTTGGGGGGGCATACCAAAAGATGGGGAAGTGATTAACAATTCAATAATCACTTGGTTCACAGGATTGAATGTCCAAATAGTCAATCAAGTAAGCATAGGTTACTGTTAGTATCAACATATTTAGTTTAGTTTTAGCCGCCCCCCACGTGGCAGCTCTGCTTAAGGGATTTTTTCTATAGCGGCCGGTCCATATGTGTGTTTTGTAATTTATGATACAAGGGGGACGGCCGGTTTGCTTTCCGCCCCCTGGAGTTCCCCTCGTACTATTTGACCATTGCAGGCTACATGCTCTAACATTTACGATTTGACATAGTGAAGGCCTGCCTTTTGATTTGGCATCCAGACAGTAAATTGTATAATAATGGAAGATATGTTGATTTCTGAAACTGTTCCTTTTCCTGTGTGTTGTATTCTTTGGTGGGCTGATGCAAACTCATAATTGAACACAGTGATAAAGGTACTAGAGTATGTCATCATAGTAAATGTCCATTAAATACAGAGCGACTCTGTTGTGTAAGAATACCATGGTTGGAAATGTACAGTATTTTTTAATGCAAACTCCTATCAAGCTCTTTACACTTGAACCCATGCTTATATGCAGACACAGGCTTTTAAAATGTTGAATCACTCTTCGGTGCACATGTGATTCTTTTTACCAGGGATAGCACTGATTTATGTCTTCTCATTTGAATACAATCTAAAAACTCAAAGAAGTTAATATAAAGTGCAGACTGCAAAAGAGAATGGAATTAAACTATCTGAAACAACATGATTGATTAAATATAAGAGAGTTTGTTATTTTTGGTTACACCCTTTACTGCGCCAGTAATTAATTAATTAATTGTGCTGTTCCCAATTGGGATAAATAAATAAAGGAATCCAATTCCATCTGTAGTGAAATATTTTTATTGAATAGTTTGGATGTCAAAAAATAGCCCTTTTGGATGACACTTGTTTCCGCTTTTACTTTGCCTTTTTAAAATCCAGGCGTGTCTGTGATGAAAATAATATTAAAGATAAACTTACAGACTAATTTTCTTCCTTGGTTCATAAGTAAAAAGGAAAAAACAACATTGGAACGGCATAGAGAGGTTCCTATACCCTGTGAAAACTCTTGATTGTAACCTTGTGCAATAGTCATGACAGTTTACTGTTCCCCACTTTGTGCAGGTTAATCCTACAGAAAAAAACATTAGTTTGGAAGGGGTCCATGTGGTCCTTATGGCTGAAAATAATTCACACAAGTGTGCTGACAATGGAATTGTTTGTCGATAGTTATATAAACATCCAGTGACCAACATATTAATTCATTTTTTTAAAATCCACAACACATTTGTCATTCTGGTCTCAGTCCTCTTATCTCCTAAAGCTTCATGGTAAGTGTTTATCTAGGAGTGCCCATCTTTGATTCACTTCAGCAGAAAACGTTCTATTATCATCGTGTGTTTGTTGTCAAATCTGCGAACATGATCCATTGAATATGAAATTGATGGCTTTCTTACACTGAGATATAAATTAGTGAAATTGGAACGGGCCTCACGCAGCGAAATAGATAAGTACTGGGAGATTATCTCGCTAAAGAATTACTTGACCAAAGGACAAATCCCCAGAGGATTACCGATTCTTATATTTCCGGATTTAGTAAAGACAAAGACCAAAACCTGGCAGACAACTGGGAAACAAATCTAAACCAATGTTTCAAACAAATGCTAGAAATGCTGGTAGAACATGCGAAACGGGAACACAAAAGGATAACAGAACAAATAGAATAACTAAGACGGAAATTGCGGACGCCAAACCACTGGATGTAACAAAGGAAAAAAACTATCTAAAAATGTATGAAATCTTGAAAGAATACTAAAACGACATTAAATTATGTAAAACTGAGAAAATTCTATCGGGACACCAAGATGACAGAGTATACACCTTCCAAGAAAATTATAAGAAAAATATAATAAATTCACCAAACCAGTATTGCGAGAAAGTACTCCTAATACATCCTCAGCTAGTTCTGAAGCACAAGATGAACCAGATATCAACACAGATGCCCCAAAGGACACAAGCAAAAAAACTGGACATGGGTTCCTGAACCAAATTAGACGATTTAAAAATGGCAACAGAAATATAACACCCAAGCAGGTCCGTTTTCAAATGAACAAACAACCGGACACATCACAACCTACAGTCGAAGCAGAGGAAGGAGGGGGTCAGGAGACTCAGGAAATCCAGATGCTCTAGCTGAATATCGACGGCTGACAAGAGCAGGAGCACGAGAAGCAGTGAAAAAATCTAAATAAATAACCTAGCAATGAACTTATCAGACCAAACCCTTACGAAGGAAGAAATCAGCTTGCTCAACAGAGGCTTGTCATTTGCTCCCACAACAATGTTTGAACCAATTGAGGTGCATATATGTATCTCTTTAAATTTGTCAGAAAGTTCAAATTGAAAAAATCCTTCATGACACAAATTGAGAAGCGCAAAAGCACAACCAAACCTGTCACTATCAGTGACATAACCATTGAGGAATTAGGAAACATACATCTACTGAGATCAATACAAGAATCGGAAGAATACCCGATACTTCAAACCATCCAGGAACTACAGATACACCCAGTCAGCATCACATCGAAAGAACTAAAACCAAAATCAAGATTTCTACCACAGCTAGCTATCACCGGAAAATCTGCTGGATGCATTCTTTAAGGCAGTGACTCATCATTTGAACCAACTAACAGACACAAATAAACTGACTAGAATCCACACTTATAACAATCTTACGCTACATGAGAGGACAGCACTACAAAATCTAAAGAAAAATAAAGACTTAGTTATCAAAGTAGCAGACAAAGGGGGGAACATCATCATACTCAGCAGTTCGGACTACATCGAAATGGCAAACATCCATCTAGCCACCCCAAACTGTTATGAGAAACTATTGAGTAATCCAACAAAACAGATTATGCAGGATTTGAAAAATCAAATTGAAGGATGACATTTCCAAGGGTTAATCACAGATGAGGAAAAATTACACCTCTTTGTTCCCAAACCAATACTACCTACAGTTTATTTTCTTCCAAAGGTACATAAGAGTTTTGACAGAATCCCAGAAGGAAGGCCAATTGTGAATGGCATAGGTTGGGCCACGGAACCGCTTGCGGAATACATTGACAACATCCTAAGACCCAAAGTGTACAAAGTCAAAGCCTATTTAAAAGACACCACAGCAGCAATAAAAATAGTGGAAGATATACACTGGGAGCACAATTACTTACTGGCAAGCTGGGACGTGAAAGCACTTTACACTTCGATTGGAGATATTCTAGCTCTTGAAACAGTGGACTATGTATTTAAAGATAAATCAGCTTCACATTTCGCTTATTTCTGCATGCTCAAGGAAATGCTACTGACAATGCTGGAAAACAACATTTTTACTTTTAATAATCAACACTACAAACAAATTAGAGGGGTCGCCATGGGCGTGAAATATGCCCCAGCTCTGGCCAATATAGTTATGGGCATGATCGAGGATCTCTTTATTTACAAATGTGATACATACCAAACCAAAGTAGTTAAATGGATAAGATTTATTGATGATGTTCTTCTTATATGGAATGGAAAAACACATGAGTTACAAGATTTCCAACACCAAGTCAATGATGATGAATATGGCATAGAGTTTACCGGAGCAAACAGCACAACTGAAATAAACTTTTTAGACCTACCGATTTATGTATCGGGAACCCAACTCAAAACCAAAACTTACAGAAAAGAAACAAAAGTTAACTCCACACTTTTCATCACAATCTGCCATCACCCACCTGTCATCAGAAATATCCCCAAGGGGGAATTTATATGAGCCAGATGCAATTGTGCAGATACTGACACTTTCAATAAGGAATTCAAATTGCTAACAACAAGATTCACTGCTAGAGGGTACCCTCAGAAATCAATTGCACCAGCCTAGAACAAAGCACAGAAAATGAACAGATCACAGACCTTGACTCAAACTGCCAAAGAACCGAAACCGGATACCAAGGTTCAATTCATTACCATGTAATGTGCCAATAATTAAGAAATTAGGAACATTTTAAAAAGAAATTGGTACATAGTAAAACTAGATCCTCACATTGGCAAACATATGAAAGGTGAACCGACTCTAATTTACAGAAGAGCAAAAACATTGAAAAGTAGCTTAAGACCCTCACTGATACTGGAGAAAGAGGAGAGAACAACATCAACTTGGTTAAAACAACCAACCTCAGGATTCAGGAAATGCAGATTCTGTTCAATGTGTGAACATGCAATGTCAAACACCAACCGTTTCAAGGACAGAAATGGAGTACAAACATATATTAGGGAACAAATAAATTATCGCTCCAAATTTGTCATTTATGCTATCATATGTGTCTGTAAACTGATATACATTGGGAACACAATTTGTGAGCTAAGAACAAGAATTAGAGAACACATATCGGCATTCAGAAGTCAAGATAAGAAACTGCCACTATCAGATCATTAGCAAACCCACCACCAACTACAAGGTAAAAAAGAAATCAAAGTCGTTGGACTGAAAAAGATTCAAATGGGGAGAAGAGGAGGAAATCAAGAATTACGGCTCCACCAGGAAGAAGCAAAACTTATTTGCCATTTCAAAGCTGTAGACCGTGGCTTAAACTCGGACAACAAAATGGTATCTTTTTTGTGATGTATGGTATTGATATGTATAAACAGACCAATGTTCAGGTATACCACATCGAAACTGACCTAACACAATTGCAACAGGAAAGGTAAGATGAGATCTACAACTACCACAATGCCTAGTGGTATGATTCGGTAACTAAAAACTGTCATAAATTAAGAGTTATGTGTCTCTATAAACTATACTAATTTTCACAACTAATATTAAGAATGCCAACGGAGTCCCTCTCTCTTTTTTTGTCAAAATTATGTACTATGGTAATCTAATAAAGTGAAAACCAGGATACTCAATCCCAGAGACAAGCATGTAGATACTTTAAACCTCTGATAACAACGAGCACAATATGCGTTTGCTAAACGAATATTGGAAATAATGTAGCTAAAAACAAGACATAACACTAATTTAGGGTAACATGAAAACAACGAGAACAATATGCGGTAGATAAATGAAACTGGAGAAAATGTAGTTAACAGCAAGTATTAACACTAATTTAAGGTAACCTTTTAAGGCCTCTTGAAAGCATTGGGATAATTTTAAATACACCCCTTATAATTGTGCCAATATTAATAATGTATTGTTATTCAAGAATAAAGTTGGGTTTAAAACACCCAGGAACAATGTGAACATGACTAACTCAGCCCATAGCATGGCCGCTGTCTAAAAAATCCAACGGAAACAAAGATAGGACTATACTGTCCCAGAGGAAGCATTGTATTTAGTCTTTTCCCTATCGTGTAAGCGGCGGTCCGACACACTCGACGCTTGAAGCACTAACTGAACAGTTAGCAGGTAAACCCGAAGGTCCTCTTACAAGCCCACCCTTAACTGGGACCAATCAGCACAAGTCCCACACATTTAGTGGACATGATGCTTTGTAAATGATTCTTCATATTCAATGTATCATGTTAGCAGATTTGACAACAAACACACGATGATAATAGAAAGTTTTCTGCTAAAGTGAATCAAAGAGAGGCACTCCTAGATAAACACTTACCATGAAGCAGTAGGAGATAAGAGGACTGAGACCAGAATTACAAATGTGTTGTGGATTTAAAAAAAAAGAATTAATATGTTGGTCACTGTATGTTTATATAACTATCGACAAACAATTTCATTGTCACCAATCCTGTGTGAATTATTTTCAGCCATTAGGACCACATGGACTCCTTCCAAACTTATGATTTTTCTGTAGGATCATTTTTTAAAGATCCACAACACATTTGTCATTCTGGTCTCAGTCCTCTTATCTCATAAAGCTTCATGGTAAGTGTTTATCTAGGAGTGCCTCTCTTTGATTCACTTTAGCAGAAAACGTTCTATTATCATTGTGTGTTTATTGTCAAATCTGCTAACATGATCCATTGAATATGCAATTCATGGCTTTCTTACCCTGAGATATAAATTTGTGAAATTGGAACGGGCCTCACACAGAGAAATAGATAAGTACTCTGAGATTATCTCGCTAAAGAATTACTTGACCAAAGGACAAATCCCAAGAGGATTACGGATTCTTATATTTCCGGACTTTAATAAAGACAAAGACCAAGCCCTGGCAGACAACTGGGAAACAAATCAAAACCAATGTTCCAAACAAATGCTAGAAATGCTGGTAGGACATGCGAAACGTGAACACAAAAGGAAGGATAACAGAACAAATAGAATTAACTAAGAAGGAAATTGCGGACGCCAAAGCTTTGGATGTAACAAAGGAAAAAAACTATCTAAAAATGTATGAAATCTTGAAAGAATACTAAGACGACAATAAATTACGTAAACGGAGAAAATTATATCAGGATGACAGAGACTACCAAGACGACAGAGTATACACCTTCCAAGAAAAATAAAATAAATTCACCAAACCAGTATTGCGAGAAATTACTCCTAATACATCCTCAGCTAGTTCTGAAGCAGAATATGAACCAGATATCAATACAGGTGCCCCAAAGGACACAAGCAAAAAAATAGGACATGGGTTCCTGAACCAAATTAGAGGATTTAAAAAGGGCAACAGAAATATAACACCCAAGCAGGTCCATTTTCGAATGAACAAACAACCGTTCACATCACAACCTACAGTCGAAGCAGAGGAAGGAGGGGGTCAGGAAGACTCAGGAAATCCAGATGCTCTAGCTGAATATCGACAGCTGACAAGAGCAGGAGCAAGAGAAGCAGCGACAAAATCAAAATAAATAGCCTAGCAATGAACTTATCAGACCAAACCCTTACGAAGGAAGAAATCAGCTTGCTCAACAGAGCCCTGTCATTTGCTCCCACAACAATGTTTGAACCAATTGAGGTACATATATATATCTCTTTAAATTTGTCAGTAAGTTAAAATTGAAAAAATTCTTAATGACATGACACAAATTGAGAAACACAAAAGCACAACCAAACCTGTCACTATCAGTGACATAACCATTGAGGAATTAGGAAACATACATCTACTGAGATCAATACAAGAATCGGATTGGAGAAGAGTCTTGGGAATGATTTAGAGGTTAGCATAGTTGTTTATATAGGAAATGCCTATTGAGAAACATGAATGCATAATAGGTTGGGCAAACGGTAGGAAAAAATAGCATAACTCATACTTTTCTGCCACTTTTATTATACCTCGGGAGCTTAGCTGTGCATCTTCAGACTTTGTATTGTGGCACATGTGCAAAAACACACTGTACTTCACCATGGCATAATAAACATATGCATTTTCATTCTAACCTTTGAGTCCAGTGATGAATGCAACTGCGTCATCATGGATTCCTCAGTGGTAGCCTCCTCCCATGTGGCCAGGGGACGGCAACTGATCCTGACCCTCGGGTGGGTTTATGTGGGAGGATCACATGGTGGGAGATAGCCACTGGGGGGTTGTCATGGCTTCATTGGATGATACACTGAAGCCTCCACTTTCCCATGAGGGAGACTCCCTGTTGCCCAATACTGTAATGGTTTTTTGCCATACTAGTTCTCATATAGCCATGTGAAACTATTAAGAAAGACCATTAATGCATCATAAACCATCAATGGACTTCAACTCCCATGACACCTCAAGTATTGAGACGAGGAAGATGAAGAGATTGATACTGAGCAGTAAGTGTGGTGAACGTGCTATTCATTGGATGACGGCACCTGTGCACCGTACCTTTAAAAATGGTAATTGGATTGTGAGCTTGAACTCAGGAGAGGAGGTGATCTCTCCAGGCAAGGCGGACAGAGGCTGGAGGCACAAGCGGGTGTGTAGTAGCTGGAGGCATGAGTCAACATGCAGAAGCTGGGCCATGAAGCAATGTGGCAAGGTGAAAGGGCTTGCTGGCAGAGAAGAAGAAAAGTAATGTGGTGCGAGCAAGGTGGGCGTGTAGATGCCAGGAACTGAGATAGGTTCCCTGGGTGTCTGGCAGCCAAGAGAAGCAGCCCTGTCCTTAGTAGTTGCCGGAGAGAAGCCAGCATACAGGAGCAGAGCTACAAATAAGCCTGGAGAGACGTTGGTGCCAAGCCGAGAGTTAAACTGGCGGCAAAGGTACACCACGTAAGTGTGAAGGAGACTGGAAATACTACTGCAAACTGGTTAGTCTACCAGAACAGAGTGGGGAACCCATGGCATTTAGACAACTGTGATGAAGACAATTAGAACATTGGAAAGTTACAAAAGTGATCAGCAAGAAGTCTGTGTATGAATAAAAGGGCAGAAGATGTTCTTGAAGATTGTGAGATTGCGTAAAGCAAAGTAAAAGCTAAGATTGTGATATAAGTAGATATACCAAGCCAAGAAGAAGGGTATTTGCTACTTGAATAATAAAGAGTAACTGTAAGGCATTCTGAGAGTGCCAGGAGAAGTCCTGGTAGAAGAGTACTCCAGGCATCTGAGAGTGCAAAGAGAAGTCCCGGCAGGGTATTACACCAAGCAACTGAGAATGCAAGAAGATGTCCTGGCAGAAGAGTACACCAGACATTTGAGAGTGCATAAAGAGTACTGGCAGGGGGGTATAACATGCAAATTGCAAACCTACAAAGAGTTTCAAGCAGAAACATTGTTTGTGTTAAAAGAAGGAATTTTTCTTGCTGGAGAGCTTACACGACTGAACAGTGTTCATTTAACAAGACTGTTGTGGGCCAAGAAACGGAAAAAGAACTGTTAGTCTCAGAGACATTTGTGATTCCTGCGAAGTATGCAGGGGAAGGGAATTACCCTCTGGAAATTAGGTCTTTGCCATCTAGGAGAACATTTACATTGAAGCCATTGTACCTTTATTTAAAAACACCTTTTTGCAAATACCAGGTTATAGACATTTCCCTTATCACTTTGCTATTTTGTTTTAGCGTGAGGGTCAGTATAGAATGTTTTGGACACAGAGACAACTTTTTGATTCATGACATCCTGACAAAAACAAATCCTAAGTTTGTGGTTTCTAGGTAGGGAAATTGCTCTTTAGAACAGGGTTAGAGAGGTGTTCTCTCAACCCTTTTAATTTGAATAAATGTCATTAACCAAACACATGACAACTTTCTGTCCTGCTTTCATTTCTGACCCCTCACAGCCCCTTACCAGCATTTATTTGTTATCAAAACATTTAAAAAATGTATTGTTGCAGCTCTTGAATATTATCTTTCCATTGCTTATCATTGGATGGGTTGTTAGATTGTGACCCCTCCTGCACTAAAAGGGACAAACTCCCCTTGAAGGTTTTGAATCCGGCAACTCCATTAATCATTCAGTGCCTAAAAATTAAGGGTACCTGGTAATATTATCCCCACAAATAATGTTGCCATATATATGGTTGTCGGGAAAGGCCACAGGCAACATTATTTGTGGGAATAATGTATGGGGTAAATGGGAGCGAGAGTTGCAGGGGTGTCCCCCACTTTCTTTAAAAAAGATGGGGGTTATGGGTGTCCCCCGCATGTTCGTAGGGTTAATATCGCCACAAAATAGCACCATTCTTGTATGGCGATATTTTTGTGGGAATATTAACACATGGAACCAGATTAAGTAAGTTATGTCCTTCGTGTCCAGTCTGACACCTTGAGAATTAGCCTGTAGAAGGGGTCTGAAACCAGAGGTGTCTCACCCAATAGTCCCTGGGAATCTCTCTCCCAGGTGACCAGGGCCCAGCCATCACCTTTGGATCCAGACCCTGGGAATGGACCATTGCGGGAGGATCACCTGGGGCAGGGTTCTTCCGGGAGTGGGACTGGGACACCTAATGGTGAGACACGGTATCCCTTTCCCTGTAACACCTTTACCCATCCTACCATATAGGATGGGGTAAAGGTGCTTTAGGTATATAGGATCTCTACTCCCCTCTGTTTCCCTACACAAACATTTCCACATGGACAGCCCACTTTGGGAGAAAACAGACTCACACCCGAGCATTGCACCTGACATGTTCCACTACTATGGTCAGGCAAGGTCAGGCATTTAATAGTAACCACTCAAAGCTGACTTCCATTAAGCTTCCCCTCATGGATAAAAGGAGGAGCACAAGATCACACGCTGAGCGAGGCAAAGCACACAAAGGAACTGTGTTTTCGAGAGGGCAGCTGAACGAAGGGAGAAAGCCGGCAAACCACAAAGGCTACACCAATAGTGAGATACCTTATACCTTTCCAGCAGAAAACTGTTACTTTCTAAAGTCCTACGGATTGAAAGGCGTAAGAGCAGGAAACAAGACTGAAGAATCCTACATTGTGAGTCTGAGGTACACAGGGCCCTCTTACATGGCTGATAGAGTCGGGGGAGAATCAGCTGCTGTGGTACCGTCCTTGGCTCCAAGATTAAAGCAACACCAGAAAGATTAACACAGCCGTTGAGTTGGGGAGACTGATGCCAGACCGGTCTGTGTTGAAGTCAATGTTGCAAGCGGCAACATTGTATATATAGCACAAGAAGGAAGATTTGTAACACATGTGATGAAAGACGTGAGGAAAGCTGAATTGCTGATGGATTTTTGAACTAAGAAAAGGAAGATACAACACCTGTGACAGAGTGGTCCGGTCCGCAGGTGTGCTTAATGCAAGGTCTCTGTAAGGTGTCCAGATAAAAGTGATAAAAGGGAAAGTAAAAGATGAGAATTGGAAATTAATTGAATCAAAGTGGTCCTGTGACGGTTTAAGCAAAATCCATCACACAATAGAAAGTCTTTTATTTTTGACACAGTCTGAGGCCAAACAAGGGAAACCAATTAAGAACATTGTGTTAAAGGGGTCTGAGCCTGAATGAGGGAGATCTGTGGTCCATTCTTGATTGAGGGAGAACAATTGTGAATGTTGTGCTGAAGGGGGTCCGAACCTGAAGGAGAGAGACCCATGGTGAATAGTGAACCTGAGAACTTGTGAATGTGAAAAATCTGGGAAGAAAGGATCTTTAGTGCTTGCTTGTCACGTCAGGCCCTCTGCTATACATATACTTTGAATGGTAAAGAGACTTTGGCACAGAAGGCCTTCCTACCAATGCTTTGAAGTGTATCCTTTTGGCAGAGAAGCCAGACAGTGTGCGAAGCTCATACGTGCCACCTTGTCACATGCTTAAAACGTGGCAAAGGGAATCCAACTGCTCAAGTATCCTGATATATTGTTTCTCGAACACTTTCCTTTTGCAAACATTGTTGTCCCACACCATTTGTATTTAGAAGTAAGGAATGGCATTAGGTTTATTAGTATAGGCCCTTTTTATTTTGACAAAGACTCCACTAGGACTGTGTTATTTATTATTTGATGGTTGTAGCTTAGGTTAGATAGGCGTTCAACCAACCCTTTGAAGTTCAATAAACACCCTTAAACTGTGATCACTTTTGTCTGTCTACAAAGTTTGATACCATGCCTTCCTTTCAAGTCCTAATTAATTGTTGACCTATTTATACTCACCACCCAAACGATTTCTCAAGTCTATACATTTCAGAAGGTCACCTGGCCCTTGGCTCACCAGCTCCCTTCCTGCAGCTATGTACATCTCATCCCGTCTCTACCAGGACACTGCCCTGGAGTTGATCCACCACCTTTAAACGATTTCTAGGTCTGCTTCAAAGCCCAGATGCACTGATCGGCATCCCAGCACACAAAACTTCCCAAATCTCCAGCCACGCAGCACAGCCCTTCTCTTCAGGAAGTTTAATTTCTCTCCCTCTTTTTGAAATCCTTCGTTGACACCTCCTCCTCCATATTTATTGTTGCACATTTTATTTAACATGACCTTGCCTTTTCTCTGATGTCACCTCTTGCCTCATCATGTGCCATAACCTTCCAGCACCCCTCTGACCTCCTTTGTGATCATTGAGCAGCATTGCGCTTAGCAGAATTTCCTACCAATGCTGCATTTTTCACTTCACCCTTCCTTATCTTATGCTTAGCACAAACAGAGAGTGTTCCATTTTCAAGGCCCATTGCTACATTACTCTGCACACCACAAATCCTTCCTTCATGTTCAATTTTTATTGTGCTTTATTTTCTGAAACTGCCAATGTTTGTGCTCATGTGCCTGCTTCTATGACAGCACTTCTGCTGCCTGTGGCATGACAAATCTAACCCACTCTATTTCCCCTAACAATTGAAAATACTGCACAAATTATTCAGCTCCTAAATATTCTAACAAGACCAGTAGGACTGGAGTAGTCAGTTATATGCCAGAAAGAGTGAAATGTTCCCACCTAGGAGGCCTTTGACAAACTTCATGTTAGGATTTTTTTTAGGTCCCTTGTTTGCTGGTATGCAACAGGTAGTATTTGGAGATAGGACTCTGTTTGTATCGAACATAGTCAAAGAGTGATAATCTTTTAGTAATACTGGTTGGAGGGAAGGATGTTTTGAAATCAGAAGACTTCCCAATTCTGCGTCTATTATGTCAATAAGGACTGGGGATACGTCAGTTACATATCAGGCAGAGCAACATGTGGCGAACATTTTCCAACCCATCTTGGCCTCTTGGGAGAACTTGCTTATTGGGGAAATCTCTTGAATATTATTTTAGTCTCGTTGTACCAAAAGGAATCATGTGAGAGAGATAATAGAAATCTCGGACAATGTGGTCATCGAAGAGGCTCCTACTACGGCTTTAATACCGATGCCACCTAATGGAGAAGGTTCTGACTGCCCTATTATAAGGGCTATTTCTTCTCCCTCATCAGGCAATCTCCCACAGAACTCTTCTAATTCGAGGCAAATAGACTTGGTGGATCGGCTCAATAAACCATCTTCTAGGCCTTCACAACTTCATACTCCCAAAACACAAGGTGCAAATTTAAAAGGTCCCCAAAGTCATCTTTTAGACACCCTACAGGGACAACACCGCAATACATTCTACAACAAGAAACCACTGCACCTAATTAAAATACACATTCAGTTGGAGCTGGAAGTACCAATTTGCCTAAACAGATGCAATTTCCTGACCATCTTCACTGAAATACCTGCCCTTTCCTTAATTTCTTCTAAGGACATTGCCAGGGTAGCCTTCCCTGATCGAGAGTGCCGAGATGCTAGCTTCTCCCTTAGTTAAGGAACTTATCCTTACTCAAATTGAACCCCTGAGGGATCTGGGCTTCGAGGTGGAATCTAGGCTGTATTGGGATATGGAACTGCAGATGCCTTCTACTTCTCAGTTTAACCCTAAACCCTCTGCGGCCCATTGATGTGGGCCTCAAGAAAAGTCTGATGCAAAGAACTTACCAAAACATCAGGGTTCAGATGTGGACTGGGCTACCATCATCTCGACCCTGTGGCAAAAACTTGTGCCCTAGGCACTCCAACTCCCAGACCCATCCCACTGGCACTTTGGAGTTATGTCTCAAGTCGTGGAACTCTAGAGGCAACCTTCACCTATTCACCAATCTGGACTGCCTGCTGCTGTTGAGAGATGCTAACATTGTCTGTTTACAAGAGACCTGATGACTTCGACCCCATACCTAGATGGATACCACATTTTTGATCAGATTGCTAGATACAACTTGGGGGGTAGACCATCAGGGGGCCTACTAGTTGCGGTTGATAATTGCATTGGTCTTAAGGGTATTGCTCTTGCGGGCCTTCCATTTGGGGCATTGGACACCGATCTTTCATCTAGTAATGGTGACCTGAAGTTATTAATTGTGAACATCTACTGGCACAGTGGTATGGCTGCGGTTGAGTCTTTTTATTACAGCTGTTTCTCAGATTATCTTTGATTGGTCCTCCACTAATGACTCTGGGCATGTCCTACTAGCAGGGGATTTAAAATGTGATTGTGTATTCGAGAAACCCACATGGGAAATCTGTGACTTGAATATGGCGAATCTAGGCTGTTCTAATAAAAAACAAGCAGACTATATATGGTATGCTGGGTTGGGTAAGGTTGGCTTACATCCCCTGGTGGGCCATTTAAAACCTCAATCTGAAAATACCACCTGGCACACCTGGCGGCATGGAGATTTAACCTCCATGCTTGATTATATCTTTGTCGATGATTACCTATGCAATAAATGCTCACTGTTTGAAGTCTACATGAATAATTGGAGCGACTATGGTATCTTAATGGCCATCTTTAAGTTAAGCTATTCTCATGGAACACTGCAAACCCAGCTACAGGTTATATCTAACTCATATGGTACCGGTGTCCGCTGGACGCCAAAAAATATTGATACCCTTAATCTCAATCTAAGGGCTAAACTCAATCAAACCACATATGATTGGAAAATGACAACCTTTAATACTGTTGCTGTCATGTCCCATGTTAGAACAGTGGTCGATGAATTGGCGAAAAGATCGGCTTCCTTTGTCCCTGCTGTTCTGCACACTCATCTTGACGAGACCACACAATCTGGCCTCATTAGAAAGACCAAACAAGTGTATAAAAATCTCTGTAAATCAGTCAAGCATCTGCTTTTACAACAGGATGCCGAATGAATGCTTCAGGTGCTCATTAAGGCAAATGTGGGTGCATTTTGGTCCATTTTTAATGGTCAAAATATTCATCCGGCCACTGCTTTATCAAATCCTATCTTGGAACAAGGATGGCTGGACTTCTATAACAATAGATTTGCCCTTAAACCATTGCAGGGGGATTATACTTCTAAAGACCATACACCTACTTGCCCCACCTTTAAATGGGAGCCCACCATTGAGATTAACACTGTTTTGGACTTAATGTAAAAAATGTAAAAGATCTACAGCCCCAGGTCCCAATGGACTAACCAATAATACATTCAAGTCTGACCCTAATCTGTGGGCTAATCTTGTATGATTTGAGTTTAGAGACATCCTTCAATCTGTTGTCTGCCCAAATTCATGCTCTCTAGCAAACGTCATTCCGATCTTTAAATGTGGCAGTAGGTCCGATCCAAAAAACTATCGGCCTATTGTGTAGAAAGACACGGATTGTAAAATCTTTCTCATTTTAAGGATTGGGAAAAAAAACATCATCCACTGAGTCCTTTTCAAACTGGGTTCCGCAAGCTCCAATCCACGAATATTAACGGTATTGTGGTCACATGCATTCAAGATGCAGCCTGGAGAAGTGACAGGGGCCCTACTTGTGTGGCCTCTGTGGACCTCTCGGGGGCCTTTGACTGCGTGGACCGCAAAAGGCTCTGGCACAAACTAGCATTTTGGGGCATACCAACGGGCCTTCTAAGTCTTTTAGAGGGGATCTATAATAACACTGGTGTTAGAATACGCTTAAACCAAAAGGGGGATATGTCAGCTGTTGTTCGTACTTACTGCAGGGTTAGACAGAGGTGTGTCCTAGCCCTGTGGGTATTCAACCAGTATGTTTCTGATGCAGCTGAAGACTTACTTAAGGAGGGCCTATTAGCTCCCAGAATGGGTTCCACAAGATTGTATGGCTAGCTTATGCGGATGACTTCCTGCTATTCGATTCAACCAAGGTGGGCCTCCAGCGTCTTTGGATGTCTTTGCCAACTATGCCAAGATTAATGGCCTGACCATCAATCCCTCCAAAACTAAAATTCTTGGCCTATCTAAAGGACCTCATAGGAAAATTACCAATTCTTGGAATTTGGAGGAGGCGAGGGAATCCATTTCCAACAGCTTTATTTATCTTGGCGTTTACGTTGGTGCAAGTAGGGGCTCGAGAGGGCAGATTGATGTACAAAGCTAAGGCGCTGGGAAATCAGATCATCAAAATTGACCGTAAATATGTCTGATTTTCTATTGAACTAGCCCTCCTCTTCTTTGAAGGGAAAATAGCCCCCAAACTGACATATGGCCTGGAGTTATGTACGGTGCTAACTGTCTCTAAAATAGATGTGATCAAAGGTGCCATTTGGAGACAGGTTCTTTCCCTACCAAACGCGGTACCTTTGGCTGGTATTCGGTATGAATTAGACTAAATTTCCCTTAGGTCTCGTGTCTATTGGAGGATGCTCACGCTTTATGTAAAACTTATGGTCCCACTACCTAACTCCTTATACAAAATTGTGGGAAAGAACATTGATCATTCTGGTTTTCTAACCAATTTTCGCAATTCATGTGAAACAATCCTCCATAACCTTCACTCCGATTTAGAACAACTAACGTCCAATCCAATGAAAACTAAAAAGAAATAGTTGGACTATGATTGGTGCCTTACCATTGACTGTTTTCACTCTTATAAGTCTATGACCCATCTATCACAGGAATATAAAAAAGAGGGACTGTTGAGACTGCGATGGAACATTCACCCAACCTTGGACATTAAATTGAGCAGGAAACAAATCAAGTTGGAAGAAAGCCTATTAGTACCTGAAACGGCTAAAAACCTCTTGCTGCACTGTGCCCAACTTAATACTTTAACAGATTCTTGTTTGAGCACATTGAAGGTTCTGTATTTGGGCCTATCTGCTGATCTGGTATGGCAACATTGACTATGTTTTCAAAATACGCGAGAGGGATTTGCCTTGTCTGGTTTCATATTTAACCTTCATTTGTACTGCCCTACCTAAATACCATGGTTTACAAACATACATAGGCTCTTTTTTGCAACCAGTTGCCAAATTTGATTGCCTGCTCTTCTTCTCTCTGTCTTACTGGCCCTTAAGCCAATGTTTTATCACTATTTGATGAATGTTTTACAGCTGATATCTATCCTGATGCCTTGAATATTTTTTAACTGTGTATGAACTTTGTGTACGTACTATGTATGCATTGTACATTTTCCATTCATACTTTTTTTGTAAAGGTTTAATAAAACCATATACAATAAAAAAAAAAAAAAACATTAAAAAAATACTTTTGGTGAAATAGCTGGGGAGGATTGATGAGGTCCTACATAGGAAGTAAACATCCAGTAGACATTAGCTAATTTAAGATCAAAACATCTTCAGGGTGCCAAGTCGAATACACCCACATAAAAAATGGTCTCTCTTCCTGTAGCAGAAACAGGGAGCACAGCTTCAAACACCCAACTTATAAGAGTCGTTGTAAGTCCACACACAGAAACATTGTTTTGGCACAAGCTTGTCTTGTCTTCCAAGTGTAAGGAAAGTAGAGTAGTTGTTAGGCAGAATCATATACAGTACCCTTAGGGAACACCACACACAATTAAGACTACAAGTGACAGTACAAATTCACCTTTGGTACAAGCCTGTACTACACAGTAAAGTGGTAGCAATGGCTGAGCAGCCAGGCTTATCTCAAGAGTAAAGTGAGCAGTATCAATAGTTACACAAAGGACAGCAATTTCTATGTTTCAAACAAACACTGACTCAAGGTTTCTGAATAAAAGAATATACATTTATTTACACATCAGTTGTCAAACAGTTCACTAAGTAAAGCAGCAGAATAATCACACTCTTAATATACTACACAACACCTGATGAATTCTGGACAAGTCAAGATCAGTTGTGAAACAATTCCCTAAAGTAAAGCAGTGTAAAATGCACACTCGTAATATACTACACACCACTCAATAGATTCTGGACAAGTTAAGCTCAAAATGGAGTGTGAGCAAAATGGCACTCCAGCAATTTAAAAGGGGGGGAAAGACAAGGTTAGACAAAAGTTGATCAGCCCAACAAGAAAGCAGGGCAATCTAGAAAAGGCAACTACAGTGAGGAAATCAAATCAAGAGGCCTGGGCCAAAGTCAATGGACCAAAGTCTTTGCAGAGGATCACACAGTTCAGCGTAGTACACAGTTAAGTCTTTGCCAAGAGTTCAGAATGAAGTTGTTCTGACAAAAAGTTACTTTAAAGAATATAGAAGGACACGCCCTCGGATTGGCGAAAGATTTCAAACACTTTCACCACGGTCAGACGAAACGAACAACAGGGTTTGAACAGTACCTTAAATGTAGAAGAAGGCTGTAGCCGAGGCAGATGTTCCTGGCAGGTCCTGCAGACTCATGGTTCCTGAAGCAACTGTCAGACTGACATGAATAAGGAAGACTGGAGGGTCCTGCACTGCCCAGGGAAGAAACCAGCAGCAGAGCAAAGCAACAAATAAAAGGTGTGCTCCTTAAAACCCAAGCAGGGTCCGGTCCTCCTGGCTATCCAGTTCACTGTAGCTGTGTACAGCAAATGCGACCATAGGAGGGAGGCCTGGCTTGCAGTTTGGCAAACTGGTTGGTCCCACCAGCTCAAGGTGAGAAGATTCCTTGCAGATCTTCCCTGTCATTGAAGTTTGGAGATTTGGACCGGCAGCAGGGCTTCACTGGGAGGTTCAGTTGTGGTAGAGGTTCTCTTCTGTCAGCTTCTCTTTGGTTCTCTCGATCCAGTGGCGACTCTGCCTTCTCAGTCCCAGAGACCTGCTTTTTATGCAGTTTTTCCCCATTCACCCAGCCTGGCTGTCAATCACACAGCAGGGTGGCTGTCCCGACTGTTCCAACAGAAACTTGCACTAATTCTGCTGTTCAGATGTCAGACTGGAAGAGAGATTAACTCCTTCTATGTTCTTATCCAAAGGTTGGCCTCTGAGGAGGTTAGGTAGAGGTTCACTCTCCTACTCCTCTTGAGCTGCAGCTAGAAGCAAAGCTCCCACTTCTGGTCTCGAGACATATGCCTTCAAACGGTTGGTGTGAAAGACTCTGGGAGCCTCCTTAGGTCTGCCTAAGTCCACCAAACAGTTCACCTCTCCAAGTTTGCCCACAGCCTTGAAGGGTCCGTTCCATTTGTCCTGCAAGGCCTTCTCCTTTGTTGGCACCATAACTAGTACAAGCTGGTCTTGAGTAAACTTAACCATGCTGGCCTTCTGGTCATGCCAATGTTTGACCAGAGTCTGACCTGCTTTTAAGTTATCACTAGCTTCTGCCATCATGTGTGACATTCTCCTCTGTAGACCTATCACATAGTCAGTTACTCTGACTGGCTTGGGGGAAGGAGCACTCTCTAACCCCTCATTAATCAGGGCCAATGGACCTCTGACTGGATGGCCATAGAGAAGTTCAAAGGGACTGTAACCAACTCCCTCCTGAGGGACTTCTCTGTAAGTAAAGAGAAGGCATGGCAGTAGAAGGTCCCACTTTCTTTTAAGGGGTTCCTCTAAAGCACCTATCATGCTCTTCATAATATGATTAAACCTCTCTACCAGACCATTTGTCTGTGGATGGTAGGCTGTAGAGAACGTGTAAGTGACACCACAGTTTTTCCACATGGTTTGCATGTAGTGGGAGACAAAATTTGATCCCCTTTCGGATATCACTTTCTTAGGAAACCCTCCTCTGGTAAAAATACCAAGTAGAGCCTTAGCCACAACCTGAGCCATAACAGTTCTCATAGGTATTGCTTCAGGGTATCTAGTAACATGGTCTACTACAACCAGGATAAACCTGTCCCCTAAAGATGTGGGAGGGTCAAGGGGACCAACAATGTCGATGCCCACCATCTCAAAAGGAACTCCCATCACTGGAAGAGGCACCAGGGATGACACAATCTTGGCTCCACTCTTGCCAGAGGTTTGGCAAGTGTGACAGCTCCTACAGAATTTGTCAACTTTGGAACCCATCTTAGGCCAGTAGAAGTATAGGGAGAGCCTTTCGTTGGTCTTTTTGAAACTGAAATGACCAGCCAAAGGTAACTCATGGGCAAACTGTAGGGACTGGAGTCTGTTTGCTAGGGGCACTACGAGTGTTTTGCAGTTCCCATGGATAGACTCAGTCGGTTCACTGTAGAAGAGGCCATGTTCCCAGTGCAACCTATGCTTCACAGGCTCTTGCCCATCGAACTGAGAAGCTGCCTGTAGGCAACGACCCTCAAGAGTATGACACTCTCTTTGTCCTCTGCTGAAGTCTGCCCTGTTGGTACACCTTCTGCCTGTAAAGACTGCACCTCAGGATGGTCATTAGGGTCTAGATCTCCAACTAAAACAATGTCTTCCTCCAGATCTGACTCTTCAGGAACTAGATCAACCACACAGGGTTGTACCTCACACTCTGCCTCAGCAGGTGGCGGAGTCACAGGTGTGACTTTGGAAAATCTTGGGGATGTCCTTGTTGGTAGCACAGGGGTACTAACTTTCTTTTTCTTGGAGGTCTTGGGTTTCCCTTTTGCCTCTTTCTTTCCAGAAATAGCAGTGAGCAACTCCTGTGGACTGGGAGTGATAGTTTCCTCTACCAACTCATCTGGAGAGCCTCTCAAGGTACTCTCCCTTGCAGGCCTAGTGAGCTCCTGTTTTCTTTTACTGGGAGGCCTGGGGGTGCTAGACACAACTCCAAGAGTTTTCAGGTCATTACCCAACAGGACTCTCCCAGGCACTTCACTCTACCCACTAACAGGTATATTGACAGTCATATCATTACACTGGATGAGAGCTGGTAACTGGGGAAGCAATTGCACAGGGCCTCCAGCTAACTTGGTTAGGCGTTTGGGTGCCTAGGAACATCCTCCACCTTGAAAAATTATTCATCAACCACAGTTATGCTGGCTCCAGTGTCTCTGATGGCAGGGGTCTCCTGGCCATTCACAAGAACACTATCTTTATAATACACTTTAGTATTATCTGGGATGGAATTATAGCATCTAAATTCTGTTGTTCCCACAAGCCCAAGGACATTAAAGAAACACTAGCTGAGACTCTCATGGGTTCATCAGCCAGTAGGTGAAAGTTTCCACTTGCCCTACGTACTTCTTCCTCTGGCGAGAAGGCTAAGGAGACAGTATGGATCCCTGAAGGTTTACCCTCACATCTGCAATCCCCTTTCACATGGTCAGTTGACCCACAAACATAACATTTCCCAAATGTTTTGATGAATGGGGGCTTGTTCTGACCTCCATCTGGTTTGGGTCCAGATGGTGTACTAGCCTGATTCGGTTTCCCTTGTGGTTTCCCCTTATTGTTTTGTTTGGGGCCCTCTTTTGGATTGGAGGTATTTGAATTCTCCTTGTTATCTTTCTTTGGCTGCTTTCCCTCATCCTTCTTCTGAGTTGCCCCAGAATCCTTGTGAGTGGCCCTGTTAGCAACCCACAAGTCAGCAGCCTTAGCTAACCTCTTTCGATCTATCTCCTTAGAATCAGCCTGCTGTCTGAGCTCTGATAGCAGGCATCATAAATTGACTCCAACATAACAAGATTTCTCAAACATTCATAAGTTTTTACTCTGTAACCCTTAACCCATCCATCTAGGTTTTTCAAACATTCACATACCCATCATGCTTTTTGAGGGTCCTAAACCTCTTAAGGTACTGAGAAGGGGTCTTCTCAAATCTAGTAATTAAAGCTAGCTTCCCACACTCATAATCCATCCTTTCCACCGCCCCCATCTCCATCAGAAGCAACAGTGGGTAGCCTAGAGAAGAGCCAAGGAAGCAACTGATTCCGTGAAATGTCTTGAATCCCATGGTTATATTCAAACATTGCCAACCAATCGAGAATATCAAGCATAGACTCATACATACCAACAATTGCTTTAGGCATACAGGGTCTTTTAGGACTGGAAGACCTAGAAGACTCTGGGAGAGAAGCATTTTCAATAGACAACTTTTTCATTTCTAAGGCATGGTTCATCTCCATTTATCTGAGCTTAAGTTCTTCATGTTTTTGTTCAATTTGAACATTTAGACGTTTAAATTCCAATTCAAGCCTCATCTTTTCTAGAGCAATGAATTCACGACTGAGTGTACGACCTGTAGGGGTCCCAGTGGACACAGGTTGAGGTTGCTCAGCAGGCAGAGGAGCAGTGAGGCCTACATTGTGGGACACACCTGCCCCATCTAACTCATCAATAACAGACACATTATCATCCTCATCATGTTCCACATTTGCTGAGGGGTTAGGTATTTCAGACCCACCCTCCAGACTTTGTTTCTCTAACAACCTTTCAATCAATTCTGACTTTTTGCCTTTAACAGGGAGATTCCTATTTCTACACAGATTTTTCAGATAATCCACAGTGTAACTAAGGAGGGTCTCCTGACTGTAGCTTTCCATAGCAGACATGATTAATATTGCTTTTTAGTGATGTTTAGCCTTGTGGTTCCAAGGTAATAGCAACACTCTAAGTGTAATCACTATACTTGATCCTCACCGCTGTACACCAGTGTTAGGCAGAATCATATGCAGTACCCTTTGGGAACACCAGACACATTTAAGACTACAAGTGACAGTACAAATTCACCTTTGTTACAAGCCTGTACTACACAGTAAAGTGGTAGCGATGGCTGAGCAGCCAGACTTATCTCAAGAGTAAAGTGAGCAGTATCAATAGTTACACAAAGGACCGCAATTACTGTGGTTCAAACAAACACTGACTCAAAGTTTCTGAGTAAAAGAATATACATTTATTTACACATCAGTTGTAAAACAATTCACTAAAGAAAATCAGTACAGTAAAAAAATCACACTCTTAATATACTACACACCACCCAATAGATTCCGGACAAGTTAAGCTCAAAATGTGAGCAAAATGGCACTCAAGCAATTTAAAAGGGAGGGAAAGACAAGGTTAGACAAACGTTGAGCAGCACCAATAAGTAAGTAAGCTGGGCAATCTCGAAAAGGCAACTACAGTGAGGAAATCAAATCAAGAGGCCTGGGCCAAAGTCAATGGATTAAAGTCTTTGCAGAGGATCACACAGTTCAGCGTATTTCACAGTTTAGTCTTTGCCAAGAGTTCAGAACGAAGTTGGTCGAATGAAAACTTACTTTAAAGAATAGAGAAGGACAAGCCCTCGGATTGGCAAAAGATTTCAAACATTTTCACCACAGTCGGACGGAACAAGCAACCGGGTTTGATCAGTACCTTAAATGGAGAAGGCTGTAGCTTAGGCAGACATTCCAGGCACGGTCCTGCAGGCTCACGGCTCCTGAAGCGACTGTCAGACTGACATGAAGTAGGAAGACTGGAGGGTCCTGCACTGCCCAGGGAAGAAACCAGCAGTAGAGCAAAGCAATGAATAAAAGGTGCTCTCCGTAAAACCCAAGCAGGGTCTGGTCCTCCTGGCTATCCGGTTCACTGTAGCTGTGTACAGCAAATTCGACCAGAGGAGGGAGGCCTGGCTTGCATTTTGGTGAACTGGTGGGTCCCACCAGCTCAAGGGGAGAAGATTCCTTGCAGATATTCCCTGTCGTCGAAGTTTGGAGATTTGTACCTGCAGCAGGGCTTCACCGGGAGGTTCAGTCGTGGTAGAGGTCCTCTTCTGTCAGCTTCTCTTTGGATCTCTCAATCCAGTGGCAACTCTGTCTTCTCAGTCCCAGAGACCTGATTTTAATGCAGTTTTCCCCCATTCACCACGCTTGGCTGTCAATCACACAGCAGGGTGGCTGTCCCGGCGGGACAGTCACCACAGCCAATCATACAGAGTGCAACATGGGTCTCCAAGGAGACACTGTGCAGGGAGTCTCAAACCCCTCCCTCACATCCTGTCCCTCTCAGACATTCAGGCACCTAAGGAGGGCTTCTATGCAGAAGCCTGCCAAAGGATTGCGAATAAAGGAACCAAACCTGGTTTGGCGCACAGAGTAAAACAGGAGAAAGACCTTTACATAAATGGAACCAAATAAAAGTAAATGGGGTCCAGCTGATTTAAGTTTGAGGCTACTAACTTAGCCTAAAAAAGCACAAAGGCTATTTAAATAGACTGCAGAAAGAAACATGGAGTAGATACCACTGCCACCAGCCAAACCTTAAAGAAAGGGGAACAAAATAATGTTCCATGAGAAAAAGACAAAAAGGGATGACTATTAACCCTCTCCAGAACTCTATGTAAAATAATTTGTACTGGGTCTGTGAATTTAAAAAGACTAATGAAGTCAATAGCAACTTTACATGTTCTGGGAGACAGTAGTCAGTCGCAGAAAATGGAGTTTAAAGTGGGAAGTCTGAAAAAGACATCCCTACGTCACTGCACTAAAGGTGCTGTGTAACACACAGTAAAAAGATGATGGCCATGGAGTAAGTTAGGCTCCACAGTCTATGAATGCAAAAATGTTTAAACACACACAGTAAAAGACTTGTAAGAGTGGGAAAAAAGGCTCACACTCTTATCAGGTGGAGAAAAAAAATCTAGAAATTCAGCAAAGCTGTTGAGGGACTCAGTAGGTAAGGGAAATTAGCCATTCTGGAGAATTCTCCCTAACAGTAGTCACTTCACTGATCCTGGAAAGGTAGAACATGCATCATAATCTTTCTTAAAGAAAAGTTGCCTTCAACATGTTACTTTTGTGTGCTTGACCTTCAGTACCAAAATGAAAGTACATGATTTATGGGATACTAGTGCAAGAAACACAGTCATGTGCTAAGCCTTTTTCCAGAAGTGTGAAAACCGTCCTCTTGGTCCAAGTTGCCAAGAGAATGACTCCTTTCTTCTGGTAATTACAAAGCAACCACTTACAACCAGCGGGGATGATTCCCATCCCCTGCTTGGCTTCTTCTTTGGTTTGGCCGACTTGTTTCACTTCCCTGCCAAGTACTGCCATGAGGAAGGCGACTCACATCGCTCCCTGGGGTTAGGTTGTCGACCCTTATTTCTCTTCTTCTTTGGTTTGGCCAACTTGCTTCACTTCCCTGCCAAGTACTGCCATGAGGAAGATGACTCATATCACTCGCTTGGTTTGGGTCTTTGACCCCTGTTTCTCTCCACTTGTCTTTATGTGCCCTGGGCTGCCTTGCTTGCCTAGTAGTGACATGAGGAGGATGGTCCTGCTTGGTAGGTCCATGTAGGGTTTTGGCCTTCCGACCTTCCCATCCATAGCAGTCCCCTAGCTTTTCCCATTACCTTGTCTGTTTATGTGATGCAGAACCTGTTGTTCCTGGGGTCTTTCTCCTGCTATGTATGCAGTGTGGGCGCCCTCGCATACCAGTGCCTTCACCTTGCATATTTCTAGCCTGGTCAATTGACCAACAGTATGACGATGTGACGATGTCACTTGTATTTGGTCACCGTCTGCCAGCCTCCAGGTACCGTCTGAGTCCAGTTGTCCTCTTCACTCCGGCAGCTGACTGCTCTCGGATACACCCTGGCCATTTCTGCGTCTCCTTCATGCTCCCTGGCTTCACTGTCTCACATTCTCGTTGGCTGTGTCTCCCCAATAGGCAATCCTTCTTCAGTGTTGATGGCATAAAAGGAACCACGCCTCAGTGGAAGTCTATACCACTGCAGTTCCTTCTTGGTATTAGTCTTCATTGTTTCTGTGTTCCACCTCATCCTGGTACTTGGATTACCAACGTTTCTGATGCTCTACTTCATCTCAGTACATTTGAGGTAGTCTACTTTGCAACAGTACATATGTCTACTCACAATAAAGAGCTTAGCAGAAGAAAGAGAACCTACAGTGTGTGGTGGTTTGATGTTCTTATCATGGCTTTATCCTATATGGTTGTCCGTCTCCCAGGGGGAATATTGGGTAGTGGCCTAACCTCCAAGGTCTCATGGGATAGAGATCCCCCTCGGGGAGAAGTGACGACATGTAGTGAATTGTCACAGTACTCTTATTTTTTTCCCAACTGGATTGGGCATTACGTTGAGAACTGCTATGTTTTCAATTATAAGTGAACACAACCAATAATGATGACACACCTTACCCTCCGCGAACACTGTCCCAATATAACCTTGTAAATGTAATACATTAAAAACAAAAGCTACATTGCAATAATGGTTAAGGCAATCTTGAGTTAAAAGCAAGAATTAAATTATCTTAGATAAGGTGAGGTCCAGGCCCTGAACAAATTGAATAAATCAGTTCACCACACTATACAATAGTGGATATTAAAGATAAACAACACAGCAAACATTTTTCTTTTTCACATCCTCTCTCCATTTCTTCATTTCCTAATAAATGCAACCCCCGAGTTAGCATGCTGGATACCTTTAGATTGGCATATGGGTTTTTAGTTCATTGATTTTTTTGGAAGTACAAAAAAAACAGTAACACCCAACACAGCTGCAGTCTATCAAATCAATAACAAGCAAGCATTGGCAATGTAAACAGTTAGGGCTTTGTGTAGGCATGGGAAAAGCACTTGCCAAGCACTACCGTAGTGCTATTAACTACTCATGGTTAGTAGCAGGTGCAAAATGGTGCAAGTCCCTGGGCATCTAACAGCAGTGCCAGCCAAAAGCTTAAAATGTATGCACAAGCGGAGATGGTTGGCTTTGCCAAAGCTTGTTTTTAACAGGACTTCACACAGAGTGCTTATAAATCGAGTGGCTAAAGGCCGGCCTGGTAATCATTATTTATTACACCAGTAGTGTGTTTACAACTCCAATTAAGTCATTAACTCTCAGAAGACTGCTTTGAACAACCACTGGCAGGCATTTTGAATGCAACTTTTGATGGTAAGGCTTGATTAAAGTGGGCTCAAATAGTTCCCATGAGGAGGTGTTTTGGGCGGGCAGAGACAGGAATGGGTGGCTATACGGATAAGCATGGACAAAGGAAGGCCATAGGTGGGCACAGAACCAAACAACACTTACAGACTCTGTGCCCCTCGTCATATGCCCTTCATCCATATCTTTGCTCCAATGCAATAGTTTCAGCTTACAGGTGTCGCAAGCGACACCAAATAGCCCGAAGCAAAAATGGATCTGGGGCACTGAGTGTGAAAATATGAGAGCAGGCTTAGTTGTTTCCGAGGATACATACCGATGGTTTCTGACATGGAAAGACCTGCAAGATACTGGTGCTGGCTGACAGGTCAGGCTAGCAGGGTTCTGAATGTCCTGCCATGTGTCTTTTTTCTGTGTGGTGATTGGGCTTTGAATGATGCTTTCAGAGGCTGATGGGGCTGGTGATGCTTCTGCTTGGATGGCATTTTCCTGCTATACACTTTCACCTCTAGAAGGCAGGTGTTGGCTTCACTGATAGCAAGATGTCTGCTCTACTCCCTGGAGCAGCAGTGGATCGTTAAAGTGTAGGCTGACTTTATATCTGGTGCACTCCATCCTGAGGGAAGCATGGTGCGCCACCAAAATCTTCTCATAATTTTTCTCCCAGAGGGCACTGCAATGTTCGATGATAGCAGCCCCAGGTAGTTGTCATGGGTACTTGCATTTTTCCACACATGCTTGACAGAAGCACTAGTGCTTTGGAAGTTCACTGGCTGGCGGGCACTCTTTGAGGGATGCTCCTAGTCCCAGTGCAAATGCAGTGGGGGAATGCCTGGCCAGTGCAGTGGCAGTAGTTTAAAAAAAATAGCTGTATTCAGGAAGCCTGCTTCTGTAGCTGTGTAGCCAAATCTAACTCTCATTCCCACACGATTCTCAGGCAGAGAAACAACAGATGTGCCTCACTTCTAGGCTCCTCACCACAAACTTCAATGTATCGCAGGTGAGAGAAGCGGTATTCACTCAGACAACCGTTCAGACCATACCCAATCGATGACTTGGACGATATTGAAATGACATCAATCGAGCAAGTTGACTAATGGCAAAGCCAGAAATCTATGGCATCATCACTGACATCACGACATAGCCACGTTATACATGAAGTACATATTCATCCATTCATCAAGTTACAAAAACATGCACTAATTTATTGCATCTAGGCACAAAGCACATGCTTATGTCCCATGTAGATAAGAGGACAGATACATGTACACCTTAAAACCTGTTCAGTTCCTTCTCCATTCTTATTCTTAGGAGAACATGTTTGTGATTGCTACAGTACTCAACTGCATATCACTCAGAACACATTCCTAATCTTTGTTTCTCCCAGCACTGCTCAGAATAGATTGGAAAGACCATGCAAAAAAGTATCTGGCATCTTAAAAAGATGATTCCAGTCACTTCCTTGAAATGTGTTAGGGAGAATTTTCCAGAATGGCTATTTCCCCATACCTGTTGAGTCCCTCAGCAGCTTTGATGGATTCTAAGGTTTCATTCTGTCATCTGGTAAGAGTGTGAGCCTTTTTCCCACTCTTACATGTGTTTTGCTGTGTGTTGTACATGTCTATGCTCATGGACTATGGAGTCTCACCCACCCCATAGGCATCATCTTTTTACTCTGTGTCACCCAGCAGCTTTTAGTGCAGTGACACATGGTTGTCTTTTCAGACTTCCCACTTTAAAATCCATTTTTGGGACTGACTACTGTCTCCCAGAACATGTAAAGTTACCATTAACTTTACTAGTATTTTTAAATTTGCAGACCCAGTACACCATATCTTCCAATAGAGTACTGGAGGGGTTAATAATTATCCCCTTTTGTCTGATTCTCATGGAACATAAGCATGTTCCACTTTTTCTAAGATTTGGCTGGTGGCAGTGGTATCTACCATTTTTATTCTACCGCAGACTAAGACTAAGAAAATAGCCTTTGGTACCATTGGAGGCTATTGGGCTAGCCTCGAACCCAAACCCCGGTAATCCACTTTTATTTTTATTTGGTTCCGGTCCAGTTTTTTTGCCATATCTTTTTGTAAAGGTCTTTCTAGTGTTTTACTCTGCACACCAAACCAGGTTTGGTTCCTTTGTTTGCTTTCCTTTGGTGGGCTTCTGCACAGAAGCCCTCCTTATGCGCCTGAATGTCTGGGTGGACAGGATGTGAGGGAGGGGGTTGAGGCCCCATGCGCAGGTTCTCCTTGGAGACCCAAGTCGCACTCTTGTTTGATTGACTAGGTGGCTGCCCTGCCAGGACAGCCACCCTGCTGTTTGATTGACAGCCAGGCTGTGTGAATGGGGGATTTGGTGCATAAAAAGCCAGTTTCTGGGACTGGAAGGCAGAGTCGCCACTGGAACGAGAGATCCAACGAGAAGCTGAAGGAAGATGACTGCTGCAACTACTGGACAGCCGGTGAAGCCCTGCTGCAGGTCTGAATCGCCTGAAACTTCGATGACAGAGGAGATCTGAAAGGAATCTTCTTCCCTTGAGCTTGGTGGGAACAACCACCACACCAAACACCAGAGACCGGTCTTCATCCTGGTCGAATTTAGTGTGCATAGCTGCAGTAGATCGGATAGCCAGTGGGAAGAGAACCAGTTTGGGTTTTAAGGAGTGCACCTTTTATTTGTTGCTTTGCTCCGCTGCTGGCTTCCTCCTTGGGCAGTGCAGGACCCTCCAGCGGTCACCACAACTGAAGCTTCAGGAACCGCGAGCCTGCAGGACCTGCCAGTAACAACTGCCTCAGCTACATGATTCTTCTTCTTTAAAGGTACTGTGCAAATGCGGTGGTTCGTTCCATACGACCGCAGTGAAAGTGCAGGAAATCTTTCACCTCTCTGAAGGCTCATACTTTTCTTCTCCTTTAAATAACTTTTCCTCTGACCAACTTAGTTTTGAACTGTTGGCAAAGACTTAACCGCAAACTGCTTTGAACTATGTGATCCTCTGCAAAGACTCTGAACCATTAACATTGGCCCAGACCTATTGACTTGGAATACTAGTTGTAGTAGCATTTTCTAGATTGCCCTGCCTATAACTTATTGGTGCTATTGATTTTGAATAACCTTGTCTTTTCTCCCTTTTAAATTGCTGGAGTACCATTTTGCTCACACTTGATTTTGAGCTTAACCTGTCCAGAATTGATTGGGTGTTGTTGTGGTATATTAAGACTGTGGGCCTCATTACGGGTTTGGCGGTAGCCATGCCGCTATTGGCGGCATGGCTGCCTCTAAATCCGGGTCCGGGTTCCCTGAATGGGGAATTACTGGGCCATTCCGAGTTCAGAGGCCCCGGTAATTCCTCCCTCAGGGAACCCGGGCCCAGACCTTCCCCATTCCCATTCGAGCCCCCATAGGGCTCAATGGGAATGGGAGAGGGAGCTAACAACGGCCCATTGTTAGCTCCCTGGTCCCCTCTTGGGACACGGTAAGGACGCCTGGTTTCACCAGGCGTCCTTACAGGGGCCCGCGAGGGGACCTCGTAATCAGGCGGATTGGGAATAACAGGTCCGCACCCATCAGTGGACCCCGTTAACCCATTCCGCCTGACTTGTAATGAGGCCATGTGATTTTCTGCTGCTTTATGATAGTGAACTGTTTTATAAATGATGGTGTAAATAAATGTATATTCTTTTACTCACAAACCTTGAATCAGTGTTTATTTGAACCATAGTAATTGTTATGCTTTGTGTGAACTCTTGTACTGCTCACTTTACTCTTGAGATAAGTCTGGCTGCTCAGCCATCGCTACCACTTTACTGTGTAGTACAGGCTTGTACCAAAGGTGAAATTGTACTGCATATGATTCTGCCTAACACATTGGTTTGCCAAGATTGTACTATTCCACTTATTAAAACTCTATGTGCATTTATAACATTATTTTGTGCATGTTTTTCTCACAGATCAGAGCACACCCGTGTGAACTTCTTTTAACTTCCCTGATGATGTATTGCTCTTCAAGGAGATTTGGGAATATTCAGGATGGTACAAAAATCCACAGAAACCAGAAAACGAACCCATTTTTACTAGGTGATTCGTCAGAGATTGCAGATCATCATTAAGATGGGTTGCTCAAGTTTGCTGTAAACCATCTATAATCGTTCCGTATTGTATGGCTTCTTTACAAGTTCAGCAGTAGGTAGATAAATTGCCCACTTTTTCCACTCTGCCGAATTATGCGTACCAGAAAATTGGTGCTAATTCTGCCAGCAAAATTAGCCCCAGTGGAATTTCCACCAGCTGAAATACTGCAGAGATCTGGAATTAGCGCCAGAATCAAAAATGCTATTTCCACTGTATTACAAGTGGAAATACTGCTGAAAAACGACCGAAAAATTGTGTAATTCAGCCAAAAATGCAGCAGTTACCTCCACCTTTTAGCTTGACCTTTTAGGTGGAGGTAAATGCACACAGGTGATGAAAATCAAGTCACATGCGCACCCAAACCACCCAGGCGGAGTACATAAGGCCCACAACTAACCCAAACACACATTCACGCAACATGTAACCACAACCAGATGTGGAGTATGGGATGCACAACCTGCTATTGTTCATTGAGTTACTGCAGCATGCAAGGCCTCAGCAGGGAAGTAGACAGGTACCACACAGGTGCAGGAGACGTGTGCTGCATTGGCCACCCATGCCAAATGTCTGCCCATCCCCTTGGACACTGACAGACAACCAATTAGTGGCACTCTAGTGATTGGACTGGCACACGATCACAGACCTGCTGATCCTGATTGAGGCAGAGCTCCAGTCCCTGCCAACATTTTCAAAAGTGCTGAAGGCTGTCCTGGATGCGCTCATGAAGCATGCCCATCAACACATCTTCATGCCCACCACCCAGGCACAGGTGCACATAGCCAAAACACGTTCTACACCATTGCCTGCTTCCACAATAACATAGTGCAGCCTGGCAAAGCTCACCTCAGTCAGCACCCAATGCGATCCCCTTAATTTTCCATTTTCACATTTCTCTCTTCTTACTCTTCTAACTCCTTCTGTGGCCAACCCCTTTCTCTTGTCTGCCTCCATATTTTAAGCTCTCCTTCTTCCACCTTCCCTCTGCCTACATCTACGTAAAGATCCCCTTTACAGGTTTTCCACCCATTTTCATGCATACTATCATAATGTCATGAATGAAGCTATTGGACATTCACCACTCACTTTTTGCCCTCCAACCCCCCGCCCCCGGTATCATTCCAGCCTTGTCTGACTTTTTCTGCAATGACCTTTGTACAGCTCTCTTGTTCACTATGACATCAAGCAAGTCTGGATGAAATGTGAAACATAGCATCCTCCCAGCTCACTGGCTTTCCTGTTTGAACAAAGAAATTGTTATTTTCCAGTGCACATTCTGCCCCCTCAATGCGCTCTGAATCCAACATCTGCAAAGCACACTGCAGTTCAGCTTTCAATGTTCATATTTATTTTCCTAGACCAATCCTGCAATATGGCCTACAGCCTACACAAACCCAGTCTGACCCCAGTATAATTACTAATGTCAGTAGGATTATAATTAAGGCTCCTGGTTGTATGGTATTTATTTTCTGCCATTTCCGTATGTATTTATCAATATTTATTTTTTGGCCTTTTTTTCTGCATTCAACCACATATATTTTTTGTCATATAAAAAGATAATTCACAACCAGAATTGTGATGCATTTATTAAAAAAATAAAATAGATTTATTCAAGCACACATACAGCCGTATAGGAAAGAAATGCTAGCTGCATTTTCTCCATAACGACGATTGGTCCTGTGACTGCTGCTGCCATATGTTGTCAGCAATTTAATGAACTTTAATAATATTTGTATACAACTTGTACACTCTCCACGCTGCCAACTAGCAGAGCGACTGACCTGCGATGTATGAGTGACATCATAGAGAGCCAGACAGAAAAACTTGTTTTTCCTTTTTTCCTCTCCATTTTTATAAATAAATACAGACAGAAAGCAGATGGATGTCCATCTGTATTCATGCGCAAAAATCAGTAACAATTGAAAACTGGGGGCCTTCGTTATAATTAGTTATTGTTAGCAGTGTTAGTAGTTAGTAATGTTAAGGTGGTTCACACCCATCACTACACTATGCTATGCTAAACCCCCACATTAACACCCTCTTTAGAGTACCCTCAATTCCACACATCAGTGCTAGTAACCGAACTCACAAACATGTTGTCATTTTAGCATAATTTTAAAATGGTGCACACCGTTTCTGTTGAAATCAGTGGTCCCACTAAAATTAGTACATGGTTGAAATTCATGCACTGCATCATTCCAACATCTTCCACCGTTCTTCTGTAGAGACTTGAATAAACAAAATCCTCTGTACACCATATGTACACCTCACGACTCATGCGATTCTCGGGCAACCATGTGAGTGTTTATTTTGAAAATAATTTGTTCTTTTTTCTTTTTTAAACTTGACTAAAACTTACCAAAAAATGTGCAACAACAGTCCATAAATTAAATGAATCCATCTTTTTTATGAGTATGTCGTCTGCTCAATATTGCAGTAACTTAGTCTTCCTTTTTAAAAATAAAATAAAATAAAATAATAATAATTGTGTATAGATTGCAAAAAGAAATAAGCATCCATCATAGAAACAAATGTCTATACCTAGGAATAAATGGCAATACATGTTGCGACAAATGTCCATAGGTTAAGAATGCACAGAAGACAGGAAGAATTGTAGAGAAAGACAAGAAATGTAAAAGAACACGTCTTTGAAATGAAATAGACCTGTTGGTGACATATCCACCGCAAAGTCCTAATGCTAAACCCAGCAGTCTGCAAATTTTGTTTGTTTGTCGGAGAGGCCTGTGTCCTTGTCACAAATGTCATCACAACATGAATGTAGGTTTCCATCTTGTCATCTAGTCCTCTCATTTAAGCTCACCAGACTCTTTCTATCTTCTTCCTCTTTTTTTGGTCCTGGTACTCCACCACGCTCATCCAGCAGACACTCCAGTTCAACCAGGGGACTCCAGTTTATCCAGGGGATGCTAATGAATGAAAGGAGTTAGTAATCGAAACCAGAGGAGAGAGACAGACAGGTTAAGTCTTAAGCAAAAAAAAAAAACTTTAATTTACAACTCCTTTTCAAATACCTAAAAAAAATACATGCATTATATATATGAATTGCTAAAACAAATAAACATGTACATTTACCATCTATGGGTATGTTAATGGAATGCACTCCTGGTAATCGAAACCAGAGGAGAGAGACAGACAGGTTAAGTCTTAAGCAAAAAAAAAAAACTTTAATTTACAACTCCTTTTCAAATACCTAAAAAAAATACATGCATTATATATATGAATTGCTAAAACAAATAAACATGTACATTTACCATCTATGAGTATGTTAATGGACTGCACTCCTGGGAGCAGCCATGCAGTGGAATCCACTGGTCTGCATAAAAAAGAGACACCACGCCGTACACAGCAAAAAGGTCTTTATTGTAGGTGCTGTGGAGAAAAAAGCAGGCAACAACACGTTTCGGGTTTAGCAAACCACTTGATCACATTTGTGGGAAACAACATAAACATAGGATTTATAAATAATATTACAACTCTATGGTTGTAAATTAAAAATTCTCATAAACTCTATGATATATGCACTGTTAGATTTGCAATTGTCGGACATCTTGTAATGTCTGGATTAGTGAAAGCTCTATACATCACCCAATGACATTGTGCTGAGAGTAGCATTAACACGGAATGAATTGTGATGCATATGTCATCAGAAACCTAATGAGAACTTGTGTAAGTATATAGATCATCTTTCAAGCACATAGCATCATATGTGGTACACATCTTGCGTGCTTTCCTTTTCTCCTCAATATATATAACATGCTAATTACTCTCTCGTTCGTGTCAGGTAAATTTAAATAAAAACTTGGGAACACGGCAGCGTAGCTGTCAGCTGTCCGTCTACAGGAGCAGATAATTGAGGCAAGATAGCAGAGGATGCAGCCATAACGGTCAGCGGTCTCTGTTACAGTGACACGTCCAGTGCATTCCGGTGTAATATTGCAACTTTCATCAAGGTGCTAAATGCATTGAATGTGCAGATTGGTGAAAAATGCAAACCATGCAATGCTCTGCAAAAGTGCTAAATGCAATAATTCATGTGCAAAGTTGCAATGGTATAAAGTGCATAGTGCATGCATTTGAGTAGTTGACAATCAATACAAGTGGATGTCACCATTCAATTTTCCCACAAAGACATCCCACACAAGTAAGGCAAACATTGCGTTGTAATGCAGACATTAGGCTGTTGGTCACAAGCACAATGCATAATCTAGTCAATGTGCAAATTAACAATAGAGTACAGGGTATGCAAATCTCAGCAGAATGCTACATTTGTTGTGTGTGTCCAATGTCACAGCATTATAAAGTGCTTAGGGCAAAAAAACATCCACATCGCTGATGGACCTATAGTGGCATCCAACAACATGGTAGAAGAAAAGGAGACCCAGATCTGACACTGTTGGCACCTGAGGATAAGTTATACTATATCCAATAGTACGAACGTGCCTTCAGATAAAGTGCCTGATGCAAAAGTTACAAAATAAAAGTACTGGAACCCAAACACAGATTAACAATGCAAATTGTCAATAGTAAAAAGAGAGTATAAAATACTCACTGGCATATTAAATGCATTGTATGTGTGCAAATCGCAACATGAGAAAGTGCTTTGTGCATACATAAAATGATTCACATAGTTTATGGATCCCCAAAAACATATAATCATTTTTCAGAAGGACACCTAATACAGATGTAATAGAAATGGAACCATTACGATGACAAATACAATATCCTAGACTACAAGACCTTTCAAGAGTCAAATATCCCATGCAGACGGTACAACCAATCTGAACATTTAGCAGAGTATGTACATATGTTTCCCATAAAGAGAACAGACCTTAGAAATAAAAATAAAAGCATTAAATACATTCCAGTAGTGTAAAAAACCCATAAAAACACATCTCTGTATCCACTAGATATTCAATGAGTATGCAACCACCCATCACCTAAACAGCTAATTAATGTCGTGTAAACAATATTCTGTAAATAGCAATCCTTCAAATGTACTCCATATTGGTTTTCATGTCTGGACAAGTGCCGGAACTAGCTATACATCCATAAGCTATCCAGAGTATTGCATTAAAGATAAAGGCCCTCATTACGACCCTGGCGGAGAACCATGGTGCAATTTGCACCATGGTCCATGGCGCTAAGCTGCCAACTCC
Organism: Ambystoma mexicanum; assembly: GCF_040938575.1. Classification (NCBI taxonomy): domain Eukaryota; kingdom Metazoa; phylum Chordata; class Amphibia; order Caudata; family Ambystomatidae; genus Ambystoma; species Ambystoma mexicanum. Next base: position 578,021,731 of record NC_090925.1, read on the forward strand.
GCCATGGTGGTTGGCGGACTTACCGCCCCATTCCGACCTTGGCGGGGCGGTAAGTCCCCAATCCCCATTTACCCTTCCCCATTCCCATTTTTGCCCCATAGGGTATAATGGGAGTGGGGAAGGCGTTAATTACGCCACCGTAAATTACGGTGGCGTAATTAACAACAAGTCCCGTAGCGCCATGGATTTTTCCGCCTGCAAAAAGCAGGCGTAAAAATCACCATGGCGCTACGGGAACTCGTACTCAGGCGGAAAGGGGCGCCATGGTTTACGCCGGCGTAAACCCCTTTCCGCCAGGGTCGTAATGAGGGCCAAAGACAGGATCAAAATGGTTCCATAGAGAACAATAATGATACAAAAATAGAAATGAAAATCAGAAAATACAAAATAGCTAATATACATAAAATATCAATAAAATATGAATATGCCAAGTAAAGATAGATCAGAAAATAAGCAAAAAGACACAAAAAAGAGCAAAAGAAAAGCAAGAGAAAAAGGCAAAAAGAGGAGAAAGTAGGGTCATTGTAGAGTAGGCAAAGACAGCCATGTTGGACACCAAGAGTCGCTCCTCATTGATCCATTCAAAAACCAAACGGCACTAGTATCTAATGAGAAAAATTATGATAATGACTCAAGTTCCCAAAAAGGTATACAGTTTTGTGTCCCCTGGGTTATTTTGTTTCCAGATCTAAAATACATTTAGTTTCCAGTTGTCTCAGTTGGAGCTCAAGATTTCCTCCTCTAGGCGATTCTGGAACCGAGTGTATGCCAAAAAATACAAAACCATCCAATTTGCCTGCATGAGCTGTTTTGAAATGTACTGCGATGTGGTATGTGGGATCAACATTCTTGTTGGCACATATATGTTGCAGCACTCTAAGTTTTAATTTTCTAATAGTGCTCCCAACATACCACTTTCTGCAAGGACAGGTAAGTGCATAGGCCACATAGACAGTATTGCAAGTGATCCTTGACATGATCTTAATATCTGTAGCCAAGACAGTATGGCACTCATTTGTTGTATTAGTAGCATATTGGCATGCCTTGCATTTCGTGCATCTATGAAAACCTGGATTTCTGATGCTCAACCAAGAGTCAGCCATGATGTTAACATTTGGGCTCCTATAGCTTGACACCAGGCTATCTTTTATCAGCCGTTAAGGAAGGAACCCGCAAAGGGACTTTCGAGGTAATTACGGTACCGCAATTTGTGGTACCATAATTACCGCCGTCCCCATTCCCATTGAGCCCTATGGGGGTAAAAATGGGAATGGGGAAGGGCCAATGGTGAATGGGGAATTACCGCTCCGCCAACCTTGGAATGGGGTGGTAATTCCGCCATTCACCAATGCGGAGTTGGTAAAATACCTGCATCAACCATGGCGCTAATAGCGCCATGGTTAATGCCAGGGTCATAATGAGGCCCATTATGTTTGATTGACATGTAAAGGGACACCAAATCTAATGTAGCCAATAAAAAAGAAGATTCCCACGGTATGCCATTATTTTATTTCGAAAATCCATGGTGTCCCCCAAATATGAAGGTAATGAAGTCACAAAAAGAACCAATGTTTCATCCACCAATTTGTAAGTGCTTTCTAATAGGGCTTCACAAAGTGTACCAATGGGTCTTCCCAGTAGTTGTCTCATGCTGTTATTCAGTTTAGGCAGGAAATAGGTGGTGGGCATAGTAGAAAATCTAGGTTGGAGGAATCTACACATGTATTCATCCAGAATGCCTATGTATTTCCATGTTGTAAGAAAATGTAAGAGTTTGATGTACATGTCCTCTGAAGGATCACCTTCCAGTTTTTCATAACATCAGTCTGTTATTTGTGTTTCATCCTCCAAGATATAATCGTGCCGATTCATGATAACTATATTAGTGCCCTTATGCAAATGTTTGATAATACATACAGTGTCATCAAAGTTATTTGTTCATGGACGTTCAAATTAGATTTTTTATATTGTTTTTTCCTCCTAATTTCTTTTGAAATCGTTAATGACCAAATCCTGGTATGCTTCCATGTGTCCTCCTGGATTCAAAATAGGATAAAACCTAGATTTAGATTTAAGCTTGCTTTTAGCAGGCCTGTCATTATGGATGTCCATTGAGTTACACTCCTCTTCACAAATGTCTTCATGTATTTGACATTCAGATTCCAAATGTATTAGATCCATGAGACTCTGCATGTCTTCAATGGGCACAGATGTGTGTCCAAGCAATGCTTCTTTAGATTGAAGTTTGGGTGGATTAAAAGCAAATCATTTTTTAAGTCTTATCTTCCACATGTATTTGCCAAAATCAATTCTTGTTTCTGCGTAGTCATACTGGGCTGTAGGGCAAAAATTGAGACCCAATTTGAATACCCTGATTTTAAGGAAAGATTAACCACTGACATATCTGGCAACTCCATATCTATTTTTGTGCTTTCTTTGCTCCAGAACGTGTTGATCTCTCTGACTTGTCCATGTCCAAGGCGTTTGTAGGGTTGTCCCTGCCTTGTTTATTTCTTCCTCTCTGTCCTGTGGTTTTTCCTTACCCTCTGCCTCTTGTTTTTTGTTGTTTTTCCTGCCATCGATACCCAACAGTCTAATTTCTTCTAAAAAATTCAATTTGTTTTTAATATATACACCTTTCATTCATATGTTCATGCACACCATGCCCAATACACCTACTTACCTGCTCCAATGAATCCTTTTCATTCATTGTGGACGTTACTTACTCCGCTGCCACTCACTGACATTCTCACCTTGATTTCAATGTGACCATTCTGTCTTTCAGTCCCTACGGGTTTCATCAGACTGTTCTACACTTTTAATCTCATGTTTTGGGCGCAAAGGTTTAATCTGGTTTACATAGACAAACTGTTCCACAACCAGATTACCTTCCTTTGTTATTATCCTTTAAACAACAGGTGAGACCTTGCCCACTATTTTGAATGACCACACCAGCACACAATGATTTTGGCATTTCTATTCTTGCCTTTTGCAAAGTTGAATTTAAACACCTGGTTAACTATTTCATACTCCCTAACAGATGATTTCATGTCATAGTATGATTCGGCACCCTCAGCTGCCCTTTCCAGGTTTTGTTGTGCAAATGCAAACGCAGGCTGCAAAAGCTGTATCAGTTCTTACACATACTCATGAATTGTGGATCCATTTACCAGAACCTGCTCATTAGTCCTGTACAAGTGTTGGGGTTGTAAGGATATTTGGCATGTTACAGCACAGAGTACAGCACTACTGCACAAGTAGCACATTTTTTTTGCAGCATCACCACAAGGGTGCGGTGCATTGCTATATGGGTTACCAGATTAACAAGGAAAGACAGGCTATTCAGTCAAAAACGATTTTAACATATAAGATGCAAATCTATTTTTACAGTTAAAAGCACACGTGCTCATTTAAAAATGCACACTATTTTTCACCTGAAATGCCTATGGTGCGAGAGACACATTTGAAAATTAACAGCTAACCTATTAACCATTAACCTGACTAATAAAACCTTATTTAACATAACCCACTAATGAAATGTGTTCTCCACTGCAGAATTAGGCATACTCTGAAAACCATTTAAATGTGTGTGCAGATTTTTTTTCTTCTCTTCTTTGTCTGCTTCTCCGTGTTTTTGTGCACAGTAACTGCAGGAAGAAGAAAGTCAGATTTGCAACAATTGCAAATGTATAAGCGAAGCTATTGTTGAGAGTAGGAGGATGAGAGATGATGGATTTCATTGGGACACGTCATACAGAGGGCTGAGATGAAAGTTTTAGTGGGCAGTATCGGGGAAAAAGACAGAGAGACATTTTTCTGCACTACTGGGGAGAAGACCTGGCTGTGGGACTCCTGACTGAATGCAGATCCCTGCGTCCTGCTACAGTCAAGATTTGGCAGTCGAGATTGGGGAGAGCTGAAAGAAGGACCTTTCCACTGGCTGAGGCGTTCCTATCTGCAAAAGCTGAGAATTCCAGGCAATGACCCCGGTTTGAGAAGGCAAGCGTTCCTTTTTGCTGGAGTTAATCCAAGGGAGCCACATTCACAAAGAGAACAGCCAAAGAGAACAACTAAAAAGATAAGGTAATGAGAAGTGTGGGAGCTGAGTGTGTACGGTAATATGCAGTCAGTGTAGGATTCCTGTGCATGCCTTAATCAAATGCTAATGTTGCAATTTGAGTTCTGTTCTCCGCCACGCTCTTCGCAGTGTGTCATAGACAATGCTTTTACTGTACCATTTTATTTATTTCTGTAAAGAATGAGATCGTGTTTAAATGCAACTTTTATAATACAGAAAAATATTTGAAAACAGACGGGTGGTGTATTTAATATTTACCATTACAATGCCGATGATGTGGGGAGATTTTTAAACAGTGCAATGGTCATTTTAAGACAGATGTGTGCATGTCAGAATCAGTATGAACAGTTGTGAGTGACCGTAGCATAGCTTGTTGGAGGTACATGAGCCAACGGGAAGAGAGACTCTCTGAACATAGCTCCCTACCGTATATAAGGTAGTGGAAATTACCACAAGACTACCATATATAGCTCTCTGTCGTAAATAAGTCAGTGAGTTCGCCCATGGTGGCACACCATCACTATTACTGAAAAATGTGGTCTTCCTAAAATGTAGGTCTGAGGTCTCTCTAGTGATCACACGAAAAATCTAAGCAAAGATAAGGGATTTTGGACATTGGGGCCACAAATAAAACAAGGGAATTATGCTCACCAAAATGCCACCAACCGCGCCTACCAACCACGTATACCAAATATGCAGGTCTGGGTGCTGAAATAATGCATGTCCATTGTATTATTGTTGCACATGGCCAAATCTGAATACAAAGAGTGATTATTGCTAAGTTATTTTTCGGCGGTAATAAAATACCGTCAGGCCCCAAATCTCCACAAAATACCCTACATATTTATGGTGCGTTGCAGGCCGGGAAAGTGATCATAGAGTACCTACTGGGCGTGGCAAGTGTGTCTCACACTGCCATTTGCACATTAAAGGGAACCCATTTTATAATAGCAGTGTGCCACTAAAAACGAATTTCAGAATGTCACAAAGGGAAACCACATTCTCAGATCTAGTGCAATATTTAGAGGCAAAGTTATTTGCACATGGGAATTGGTCTTCGAATAGCACGTTAGAATGGAGTAACCGCATTCAGGGTGAGGTGCAGAAAGAAAAACTAGACAATATTTTTGCAGAAGGCAGCATAATTCAGGTCTGCCTTACAAGATTATTGAATGCAGCCGATAAAAGTGCAGAGAAAGACTGTTTAATACGGCTATGCGGCAAAATATGGTTTATTTTAAACAAATCCCTGCGAATGCAAGAGAATGATACTCAGCTAATTAACAGGTTAAAGACTGAATTAGAGGGGGCAAGTAAAAATCAGGAAATGTTGAGAGCAGAATTGGATGTATGCCAAAAAGACATGCAATTAAAATGCAGAGACTTTGATACTCAGTTATCCAAAAGCAAGAAACAATTTGAAGATAGTGAGCAAGAATTGGCACACTTAAAAGCCTTAGTGGATCACATTAGGCAGGATAAAGATGAGGTTGTTTCAGAAATGCAGATTTTACAAAAAGAACATTGCGAAAAAGAAGGTGATCTCCAGAGTGCAGAACAAGAAATGATTAAAATGATTCAAGAAAGAGACAAGAGAAATAAAGAGTTCAATGAATGCCAAATGCAAATGTGCGATATGCAGGAGGTGATTAATAAAATGAGTGATGAAAATAATTATTTGCAAGATGAAGCCAACAGACTCCTTAAAAAGTGTAAGGACTTAGAACAGCAAATGTGCATTCCCAGGTCCCAGGAGAGGCGGCAGGGTACCACATTCAATGGAGTGGAGGTGAATTCTAGCTATGCCCAAAGAGCTAGTGCCCCAGTGACTGGGCCGGTGACTGAACTTGGTTGCAGCGCCCTTGGGGGATTTGATACTCCCATTGGGGGCAGCCACCAATCTCATACACCTGAAAACAGGATTGAGTCACAAAATAGTGCAATTCCATGCATTGCAACAAGTAGCCCCATAAAAATAATGAAATCCATTAAAGCCCTGATCAAACCATTTAAAAAGGGAGGTGAATCCTGCATTGAGGATCACTTAGAAGCGGTGCATGACATTTTTAAAGCACTTCAGATACCTAGGGAACAGTACAGACACTATTTTCATTTAACTTTAGATGCCCCGACGGCCAGCATCATAAGGGGATTAAATGAACAGCAGAATATGACATGGCTGGAGTTTGAAAAAGAAATTAGGCGTCATTTTTCTCCTTTTCAGTCATTGCAGGAGGCAAAGAAAGTCGCGTACACAATTACTGCTGGACCTAATACATCCCCTCGCCAATTTTTACAAGACTTAAAAAGAGCATTCTCTCGCTTTGATGTATCTTTTGACTCAAATTCCAATGAGTTTAAAACCGCATACTTCTATGGGCTACAGAAAGACATCATATCCCAATTGGTCCGTGAATTTGACCGTGACAAGTCCCTTAAATGGATTGTACATCAAAGCACAAAGCTATATGAGGTACTCTATTGTCAGGGTAGAGAAAGTGATAAAATGAAAGATACCAGGCCTAAATTTAAAGAACCCTCAGCCACAGTAATGGAAATCAGGTCAGCCAAAATGTCCCTTGAGTCTGCTCAAAGCCAAGGTAAAAATAATGTGACACCTGAACAAAGGGGTAATCAACAAAGATCGCCATTTCCTGTACCAATGTTCCAAACACATGATCCTAGTAATAGAGAGAGCTACATCAGCCCTAGATATTTAGGGGATAGACCCCGGGTAGGATATCGGCCTGATATGGCAGGTATGAACAATAACCAGAGACAAAATCAAGATCAAAGAAATGATGGTCCCTACCAGTCATTGGGGACACAGAGCAGATTTGATCCCAGCACCATGATATATGGTAATCAGGATAGGCCCCGATATGTGGATCGATTTACTGATAATGGAAATCAACATAGGGGCCAGTACCCACAATCTGAGAGACAGGACATGAGGCAAAACGTGAACTACAATCCACGCCAGTACAATGATTCCCCACCAGGGGACTATAATCAAAGGATGGGTGCAACCCGCTCCCCTCCACAAATGAATCAAGAGTTCAGAAACCATCCCAACCGACATCAATCACCTGAGAGGTATCAGAATAGATCCAATCAGGGGGAAAACAACCAATATCGACCTAGGCCACAGAAAGAGGATCCTAGAGAAATGGAAAGGTTCCAGTGCCTTGAGGCCCAAGTGAAAATGTTAGCTGAGCAAATAGGAAAGCTCTATACAGCGCAAAAACAACCTTCCAAAGAGGGGGCTGATGGCCATAGCAATGACCGGGGGGCTTCCGAAAAGTGACTAAGTACTCATGATAACTGCAGTGCCAAAATGACAGATTGCTCCGATATAATTTTGCATAACGACTCTGAGATGCCTAATGGATTAAAAATGAAAGTACCAGTAAATGAAATTGTGATAGAAAGTGCAAATATTTCTAAAAAAGAGGTACGGTTTAACTTAGAGCTAAATAAAACAGTAAAGATTTGCACAAATGAAAAAGAAACATTAGGAATTCCAAAAGAACAAAGGAACAGATTTAAGAAAAATGACTCATGCATGGGGAATACCAGTGAACAGGGAGTAAGTGGGGATGCCATAGCTCCGTCCCTGGGCAAGCAAAACAATGACCAAACACAGACAGAAAAAGGAAATACTCACAAGGAGGGTACAAGTCAATCACCTGAAGAATTCTTTGAGCCACATATTTTTGAAGAGGCTGAAAGGGCTGGTATTACACTAAATGATCACAAATGCACAGAATTAAAAAATGACATATTGCTGAATGATGTTGTTACACATGTTCAGTTGGAAGGTTGTAATGTGGTCTCTGATGTTACCCAGATGGATGGGCGAACAGTGGCCACACTCCAAAAAACCTCTGAACATGGAGAAATGAATAAAATATCTCGCACAGAAATGGGTAAAAAGGAGGGAAAAATGTCTTTTCATTTACCAATGTGCTTAGCCAAAAGTGAAAAAGATCTGAGAAAGGTGAGCCCTGAAATCAGTAAGAATTCACATTTCTTATGTGTATTAGAGGAAGTTGAGGACAGATATTATGCACCCATCACTGTAGAAGAAAAATGCCACACCTTCGCTATGATTGACACTGGCGCACAGGCCACAATTATGTCCAAGGAGCTGGTAAAGAGTATCAATGAAGGGAGGCCTCCACAGAGTCAGATCACAGTGAAGGCAAATCAAGGCCCAGTGCATAACTTTAATGGAGAGGAGGTGCCCATCATAGGTGTAACTGAGGTTGACATAAAAATAGGAAAGCACAGAATGAAACAAGAGGTATTGATCACATCTATTTGTGAAATTCCATTTCTGATGGGGACAGATTGCCTGAAAAGATTGTCTCCTCTCATAGATGGGGTGAATGGAGTGCTGTGGTCATTAACCAAAAAACCATTGAGGCCTAAGAAACTAAAATCACAAAACAGCAATATAAATGAATGTCACACCGTTGCCAAAACAAATGATGCTGTGGAGGTATATCTCCAGAATAGCTGCATACCTAGTGTCACTGTTATATTAATGTGTCAAGACAAAATGCAGAGCGACAATGAAAAACTACCTGTACAAATATACTTGGACCCAAGGAAAGATTGGCAGACTGCCATAGATGAGCACACATTACGTTTCTATTTAAAAGAGAAAACATGCAAACAGAATATTGCTCCTAAAACAGATTCAGAAAAACACATTACCACTCTGGCAGAAATACACATGGAAGATGAGCAACCATGGGTTCATGTTGGTATAAATGATTATCTTAAAACAATAAAAGCCACTTTAGCACTTGAACATGAAAGGAGTTTCATTAATGAGAAATTGTTGCAAAAAATTATGGAGAGGGAAGAAATCCCGAAATTTAGGATTAAAAACCAATATGTTTCTGGGTTGGACAGTCCAGACTTTGAAAACCGAATTGCAGGCAGATGCATGCTTAAAATTAGCATTGGGCAGAAAACAATTTACCATAATGTATGGATAGTGAGTGGAGCACAAAATGAATTTTACATGGGCAATGACATCATGCACAGAATGTGTATGGTGTTAGATTTACTTAATCAAAAAATATGGTCACGCCTAGGTGGTCCGGCACCTGAATTTGAAGACAAAAGAAGGGCTTATCATTGTGCACAACTGGTTCCTTATGCAGTCGAATTACAAATGAGGAAAAATACTATTATTCCTGCATTTACAAAACAGTTTGCAATAACACTGAAATGCAAAAATGGACAGCAGATGAAAGGCTCTGATGCATTTGTATGCCTGAATGAATCCATAAAACAGCATGGCCTGGATTATGAATACATTCCATTGGTAGACATTGGTGAGGGATCTGTAAAAATCATGGTAAATAATAAAGGTTGTCAGGATATTCATTTAGAGGAAAACTCCCCATTAGGAATGGCCATACAAAAATCACATTATACGGCAGATTTAAATAACATGGTGATTGGGAATATTCCTGAAAAATATGTAGATGCCAAGGGCGAGTTGCCAGAACACCTGGACTCTCAGCCCAAAGGAATATTTAAAATTCATTCTGTGTATCCTTATGATTCAAATGAGACAGTGTGCTGCCATCAAGAGGATTGCATAATATTTAATTTAAATGAAAATGAAACAGGAAATCAGCCCATTGAAGTGGAAGCTGATATGCCAAAATATTTAAAAGTGGCAGCTCTACAAAAAGACACAGCCACACAGTTAGAGGAAAGCGCTGAGATTCCTTTACCAGAAGAGTTTCCAGAATTTTCCAAAATGGTAGAAGAGCAGATCTCCTTAGCGGATGCATGTGACAGCGATAAGGATAGAGACGACCTGAGGGAAATATTTATGGAGTTTAAGGATGTATTTGCAAAAGATGCTTATGATTGTGGTTTAACTGATTTACATGTGGCCACACTACCAGAAGGTTGTAGCAGAAATCCAGTGTTTGTACGCCAGTATAGACTACCGCTGGCATGTTTAGAATCATTGGCAGAGATTATTAAAAATTTGGAATCACGGGGAATAATCAGGCCCATTCATAGCACATCCAATACGCCTATTTTAGGTGTGTTAAAGCCAAATGGTCAATGGCGGCTGTGTGCAGACTTAAGAGAGTTAAATAAAAGAGTACCAGTATCTAGATGGCCACTACCATTCATTGATCAGGGCCTAGCTCAGATACATGGTTCAAATGTATTTACCACGTTAGATCTCACATCTGGATATTGGTGTGTGCCATTGGCAGAGGAGATACAACACTTATTTTCCTTTACATTTGACAGGACTCAATATGCCTGGCTTAGAGCTCCGTTCGGGTACATCAATAGTGGGAGTGAATTTGGCATATTTTTGAGAAAGGCCATGCCGGATGCAGCGGAAAGAGGAACAATAGTTTATGTGGATGATGTCCTGATAAAAAATGAAAGCCTGAAAAGCCATTTTGATGAAATAAGACATGTGCTTGGCCAATTGCAGAAAGCAGGCGCCAAAGTATCTTTGCAAAAATCACAATGGTGCAAGAAAAAAGTGAACTTTCTAGGGCATGAAGTGACTGAACGTGGGCTAAATCCACAAAGGAAGAAAATAGAGGCCATACAAAGATTAAAAGATCCTAAAGATGTGAAAGGAGTAAAAAGTTTATTAGGGATGACAGGCTATAACAGAAAGTTCATTGAGAATTATGCAGAAATCACTCAACCATTGACTAAACTGCTTAAACTAAATACTCCCTGGAGATGGGAAAGAGAGCAGTCTGATGCAGTGGCTAGATTGAAGGAATGTCTTGTAAAGGCACCATGTTTAGCATACCCCATAAAGGACAGGGATTTCTTTATAGAAATAGGTTTTTCTGAACATTGTATGTCAGCAGTATTATCACAAAAACACGATTTGAATCACAAAACCATTGCATATGCAAGTAAGGCATTTTCCCAAGTTGAAATGAGATTTAATGAATGTGAAAAGGCCCTATTAACCACTGTGTGGGCGCTACAACATTTCCGCCCCATTGTTCAGGGAGAAAAGGTGATTATTGAAACAAATCATCAACCTTTGCAATTTTTAGAGAGTAAAAGAATTAGATCAGGCAATCTAGCGCAATCCAGAATCACTTCATGGACGCTGGCATTACAAGGTTTTCCCGTAGAAGTGAGATATGGACAAAATAAAAAGAGCCCAATTGCTCAAGGGTTAGCTGACTTACATGATTGTGCAGCTGAACAAATACCAAATGAAATGGAAGTGGAAACTAGTTTGCAGGAATTTGAACAATCATCACACAAAGCTTTTGATGAAAAAACATGCAAGGATTTACCAACTGTATATGTGGATGGTTGTGCTTTTCACATTGAAAATGACAGTAATAAACAGTTAGTGGCAGGAATAGGAAATGTCTGGTTGAAATGTGAAGGCGTTCCCAGTATAGGGATGAGGATTGGAGATAGGAGCAGTCAGGTGGCGGAATTGGCAGCCATCTATAAAGCAATTGCTACTGCAGTTGATAAAAAGTTCAGTGAAATTGTCCTGGTGACTGATTCTGACTATGCACGGAATAGCTTTGTGGAGTATTTGCCTGGTTGGAAAGCAAGAGGCATGGTTACATACAACAAAAAGCCACTTAAACATGGAAAAATGATACAAGCCATAGACAAATTGGTGTCAGAAAATAATTTAACAATATACTGGAGAAAAATTCGTGGGCATTTAAAAACACCAGGAGAGGATAAGGAGGGAAATGATAAGGCAGACCATCTGGCTAAGATTGGGGCTGTGATGGGAGAATTGCTACCTATTGATTATTTAATGGGTGAAATACAAATTGATGCAGTCACACGTTCTAAAGCACCAAAGGAGGTAGATCAACCGGTGGTGCAGTGGAGCCATGACACGCCAGACCAAGATTTGATTGAGGCACAAAAGAATGATCACATTTTGGGAATCTATTATAATCATTTGATAGATCCTGAACAAAATCCTTTAACAGAAAAAAATTGTATGGGAAAAGAAGAGTTGAGGGTGTTATTAAAGAACAAAACACAAATCAGATTACAGGATGGACTCATGATTAGAGAGTCCATAACAGAACAAATACAGTGGGTAGTACCCCTTTCATTCAGAGGACTGATGCTACACCATGCACATGATGCCATAACTGCGGGCCATAGAGGTTCACAAAAAACATTAGAAATATTAAAAGATTATGCTTACTGGCCACATATGTCCCAAGATGTGGAATTATATACTAGAGGATGTCTAGTATGCGCCCAATTTAAACCTGCTTCACCAATGCATAGAGCTCCATTGATGAAAAGAGGCCTAACTCTCCCATGGTCAGATTTGCAAATAGACTATGTAGGTCCTTTAAAAAGGTCGAGCAGGGGACACCGTTATATTTTGAGTGTGGTATGTTTGATGTCGAAGTGGATTGAGTGCATTCCTGCACCAGATTGTAGTGCGCAAACAGCAGCCACATTGCTGGTGAACCATGTGTTCTCAAGGTTTGGGTTGCCACAAAGAATTGAGTCAGACAGAGGAAGTCATTTCACAAGTGCTCTAATGAGTAAGGTATGGCAAATACTAGGTGTGAAAAGGAAACTACATATCGCATATCGGGCGGCGTCTTCAGGTACAGTTGAAAGAAGCAATAGGTCTGTTGTGGATATTTTAAAGAAATTTGTGGCAGAAGCAGGTTCCAGCTGGGATTTGCGTTTACCATTGGTTTTGATGGCAATCAGGTCGACTCCTGCCAAAGCAACAGGTGTTAGCCCCCATGAGGTCTTAACAGGTAGGAAAATGGTGTTACCACAACACCTACTATACAGAACACATGAGCAAACCCTTGTGAGTGCATCCACAGTTCATGAATATATTGATGAACTGAGGAGACATTTGCAACATGCATTTGCTTTTGTGCAGAGAAATCTGGAAAGAGCTGCTGACAGTGCAAAGTCATATTATGATAAAAAGACATCAGTAAAGGAATACAGTGTAGGGGATCAGGTGTACAAGTTTCATTTTGGAAAAAGTAAACAGAGAAATTCTAAATTTCTAGCAGCCTGGCAGGGGCCATTTCGAATTATAGATAAGGTCTCTCCTGTAGTGTATAAAATTTTGAAAAATGAAGGTGAAACAGCAATAGAGCAGTTTGTCCATGTAAATCAAATCAAACCATGCCATCCCAGACATGAGATCAGGCAGCTTGAGCATGTAGAGACAGATAAAGTCCCTTAAAAAAAAAAGGGAGAAAATAAGTGGATGTAGTCAGGAGGCAGTGACAAAGAAGTTAAAAAAAAAAAAAAAAGTTGATTGTTATGATGGCACATAAACACTGTAATATATGTAAAAATATATAATATAAATAAATAAATAAATAAATAAATAAATGCACATATAATGGAAGCTCATGGTTGGTGTGCAGAGAGAAAGTGTGTTAAATATTGAATATCTGCTTGTTTTCTTTTAACTTGTGTTTAATTTCAGAAAAAAAAATATATATATATTTTTACCAAGCATGTTTTATTTTTGGCAAAAGGATGAAGTTAGTATTATGCTATGTACTTAATTTGTTTATTTTCTATTTTGATTTAGACAATTAACATTATTTGGTCGGAGGTTTCGAGATCAGAGCCCACGGGAGAGACGATGGAGTCCTGGAGTCCCCTGGATGAAGACCAAAAGATGCCTGCCTCCAGGTGGAGGTGAAGACAAAATAACCGGAATGCCAAAAGAGATGACTGCTGTGGATTCAAGATTGCCAAGATGAAAGAATACTCGAGTGAACCGAATAACATCGCTGGTCGGGACATACCAAAAGAGACAAAACAGAAGTTCCGGCATATGAAGTTCCACGTATTTATTATTTTAATTATTTATTTTAATTTGTTATATTAATTATTTGTTTTAGTTAGTTGTTTTATTTCGTTGTTTTTAATTGACTTGGAAAATTTAAACTTAAAGTAATGCCACTTCCACTGAGAAGGCAAATGTGGAACATTTTATGAAATGCAAAAATGGACTCAGATGAAATGTTGATTGCAAATTTTTCATTGATGCACATGAATATTGATTTTGTTGGATTGCTATATTGTAAAAAAAAAAAAAAGAGAGAACAAGTTGTTTTTAGGAATTGGCTTGGATTGTAGCCAAGTTCTAAAAACAAAAGGAGGGTATATGTAAGGATATTTGGCATGTTACAGCACAGAGTACAGCACTACTGCACAAGTAGCACATTTATTTTTGCAGCATCACCACAAGGGTGCGGTGCATTGCTATATGGGTTACCAGATTAACAAGGAAAGACAGGCTATTCAGTCAAAAACGATTTTAACATATAAGATGCAAATCTATTTTTACAGTTAAAAGCACACGTGCTCATTTAAAAATGCACACTATTTTTCACCTGAAATGCCTATGGTGCGAGAGACACATTTGAAAATTAACCGCTAACCTATTAACCATTAACCTGACTAATAAAACCTTATTTAACATAACCCACTAATGAAATGTGTTCTCCACTGCAGAATTAGGCATACTCTGAAAACCATTTAAATGTGTGTGCAGATTTTTTTTCTTCTCTTCTTTGTCTGCTTCTCCGTGTTTTTGTGCACAGTAACTGCAGGAAGAAGGAAGTTAGATTTGCAACAATTGCAAATGTATAAGCGAAGCTATTGTTGAGAGTAGGAGGATGAGAGATGATGGATTTCATTGGGACACGTCATACAGAGGGCTGAGATGAAAGTTTTAGTGGGCAGTATCGGGGAAAAAGACAGAGAGACATTTTTCTGCACTACTGGGGAGAAGACCTGGCTGTGGGACTCCTGACTGAATGCAGATCCCTGCGTCCTGCTACAGTCAAGATTTGGCAGTCGAGATTGGGGAGAGCTGAAAGAAGGACCTTTCCACTGGCTGAGGCGTTCCTATCTGCAAAAGCTGAGAATTCCAGGCAATGACCCCGGTTTGAGAAGGCAAGCGTTCCTTTTTGCTGGAGTTAATCCAAGGGAGCCACATTCACAAAGAGAACAGCCAAAGAGAACAACTAAAAAGATAAGGTAATGAGAAGTGTGGGAGCTGAGTGTGTACGGTAATATGCAGTCAGTGTAGGATTCCTGTGCATGCCTTAATCAAATGCTAATGTTGCAATTTGAGTTCTGTTCTCCGCCACGCTCTTCGCAGTGTGTCATAGACAATGCTTTTACTGTACCATTTTATTTATTTCTGTAAAGAATGAGATCGTGTTTAAATGCAACTTTTATAATACAGAAAAATATTTGAAAACAGACGGGTGGTGTATTTAATATTTACCATTACAATGCCGATGATGTGGGGAGATTTTTAAACAGTGCAATGGTCATTTTAAGACAGATGTGTGCATGTCAGAATCAGTATGAACAGTTGTGAGTGACCGTAGCATAGCTTGTTGGAGGTACATGAGCCAACGGGAAGAGAGACTCTCTGAACATAGCTCCCTACCGTATATAAGGTAGTGGAAATTACCACAAGACTACCATATATAGCTCTCTGTCGTAAATAAGTCAGTGAGTTCGCCCATGGTGGCACACCATCACTATTACTGAAAAATGTGGTCTTCCTAAAATGTAGGTCTGAGGTCTCTCTAGTGATCACACGAAAAATCTAAGCAAAGATAAGGGATTTTGGACATTGGGGCCACAAATAAAACAAGGGAATTATGCTCACCAAAATGCCACCAACCGCGCCTACCAACCACGTATACCAAATATGCAGGTCTGGGTGCTGAAATAATGCATGTCCATTGTATTATTGTTGCACATGGCCAAATCTGAATACAAAGAGTGATTATTGCTAAGTTATTTTTCGGCGGTAATAAAATACCGTCAGGCCCCAAATCTCCACAAAATACCCTACAGGGTCCTGCCTGTCATAATCTCATGATGGCTGAGACTTGTAGACTTTGATGGTGTCACCCTGATGCCCATAGCAAAGGGCGTTGCAAATCCCAACTAAATCCCAACTAAAACCCAACTACAGCCTGCTTCAGCCAGACTTTTTTTTCAGAATATCAATTATTGATCTGTTGCAGTGTTCCACACCACCACTAGAAGATGGGTGGTAGGAAATAGTTAGCTTTCTGTTTACTCCCAAAACCTGCCACATCTTAGTCATCACTGCACTAGTAAAATGACTTCCAAAATCTGATTCTATTCTTTTAGGTAAACCAAACCTAGCAAATAAATGATTCACCAATAAAGTAGCTGCTGTTTGCGCACTGCAGTCAGGTGCTGGTATGCATTCCATCCATTTAGGCAGGGGATACTGTTAATATCTAGCTGTTTCCCCGTGCAGATCTTTGAACTGGGCTAATGAAATCTATCTGAAAATCTGACATGGGTAGTGTCATACCTCTTTTCATTAACAGTGCTCTATGTGTTGGGGAGGCAGGCTGAAACTGTTAACAGACCAAACAACTCTGCATCTCGGGACACATGCGGCCAATAAGCACATTCTTTCAATATTTCCAATGTTTTCTGCAAACCTCTGTGTCCCGCTGTTATTGCATCATGGGCATCATGTATCATCAGCCCTGTATATGACAAAAGAAACCACCCATTGGATCTGGTCTGAAATGGATTCTCGAACCAATTGTCCACCTTGCAATTGAAATCTCTTTTTATTCTTTAACAACACCCTCAATTCTTCTCTCCTTTTGCAGTACTCCCCTGTTAAAAGATTTTGCCCTGCATCTAACAAATGATTATACAAGAGATCTATGATGGGATCCTCTTTCTGTGCCTTGATCAAATCCTGATGGTCACATATCTTTTGTCCAGTGAATTTTCATCTCATTCACTGAAACAAGATTGGCAATGGCCTGAATTAACTTTCCATGTTTGAGTGGCTTTTTGTTACATGCAACCATTCCTCTAAACTTCCCGCAGTATGTACTCTACAAAACTATTCCAGGCATAATCAAAGTCGGTAAGCAAAATTTATTTTTATTTGTTTTCAAAAGCAATGAATATTGCTTTGTAAATTGCAGCCAATTCCGGCACTTGACTACTTTTGTAACCTAACCTCATGTTCACTCGTGGGATACTATTACATTTGACGCACATATTTGCTATTCCTGCCACCAATTCTTTTTCAGGATCACTCCCTCCATGTTATGCACACCCACACACATACACAGTTGGGAGATCCCTGCATGCTTCTTCATCGAAGGCTGGTAAGGTGACTTTTCAAATTCAGTCTCAACTCTTGGTTCTTCTTTGGATAAGCCAAACATGGGGAATTTATCAGACAATCATTCAATGTGGCTACTGCTCCACAATGCTCCTTTCCCCATTTCCAGTGTACTCCCTGCTTTAGTAATGTATTCAATTGTTGTGCGATTTCTGCATATCCTTCAATGAATGTCATATTGTAGCTTGTCATCCCTGATAAACTCTCAAAGCCCTTCTGATTTGTGGTGTCTTTTAATTTTTGGATATCTTCAACCTTTTCTTTGCATGGGTTTAGTCCTTCTCCATCACCTCATGTACCAGGAAATGTACCCTTGTCCTACACTACTGTGCATTCTGCAATGTCACTTTTACCCCAGCCTTTTGTAACTGGCTGAGCACATGTCTAATTTCATAGAAATGGCTTTTTATGTCTTCATTTTTATCAGAATATCATCCACACAATTGCAGTTCCCTTCTCGGCTGCATCTAGGAGTGCTTTGTTCAGGAGGTTCCCAAACTCACGTCCACTATCGATGAAGCCTAACGTGGTACGATTCCATGCATATGTCTAGGGGCAAACACCAATTCCCTGCTGTAAGATCCAAGCTGGTAAAAACCTTACACCTTTGAATCTGTTCCAGGCCTTGGTCAATAAATCGCAGAGGCCACCTTGACAGAAGCACTTTATTATTTTTTTTCTCTCAAATCTGCACACAAACACAATTGGGCTTCAGCGCACCTAATATGGGTATCTTAAAGGTACTGTGAATGTGTCTAATGATTCCTCTGGACTCTAAATGTTTAATTATTTCTCTAACCCGGCCATGGGTAGCCTATTTTGGGCCTCATTACGACCCAGGCGGTAAGTTACCGCCTGGGCCGTCACTTTACCACTATGGCGTAAACTACGTTTACGCCATGGTGGTTGGCGGACTTACCGCCCCATTCCGACCTTGGCGGGGCGGTAAGTCCCCAATCCCCATTTACCCTTCCCCATTCCCATTTTTGCCCCATAGGGCATAATGGGAGTGGGGAAGGCGTTAATTACGCCACCATAAATTACGGTGGCGTAATTAACTCCATGGTCCCTTAGCGCCATGGATTTTAACACCCGCTAAAAGCGGGTGTTAAAAGCTCCATGGCGCTAAGGGACCTCGTAATTGGCGGTAAGGGGTCGGCGCAGCTAACGCTGGCGTAAACCCCTTACCGCCAGGGTCGTAATGAGGCCCATTGTCTCACAAATACAGGTTCCCTAACATAACCCTCTGGCAGTGTAGCAACATGCAAATCAGTATACCCACAATCATAGGTGTCTTTGGCGAATACCTCCTTGAATTCAATAAACATTTTTTCTCAACCAGTCTTTATCATTGGTACAGGCATCTGCTGTTGGAATTTGCTCCTCAACCATTTTAGAAAATTCAGGCAAATCCTCCAAGGGAGGAACCTCTCTACTTTTTTATAACTGTATGGTAGTATCTCTGTGGAGAGACGCCACTCTCAAGTATTTTGGCATTGCAGCCTCTACTTCAATGTTCTGTTTTCCTCCTTATTATCATCCAGCTGAAATAGGATGCAATTGTCCTCATGACAAATCACATCCTTTGGTTCATAAGGGTATACTGACTGAATTTTAAAAATCCCTTTTGGTTTAGAATCTAAAGACTCAGGCAGTTCACGCGGTGATGTGACATAACTTTCAGGAATATTCCCAATGAATTGGTTGTTTACATATGCAGTATAGTGTGATTATTGCATTGCCATCCCTAGTGGTGTACCTTCTTCCAAGGGAACACACTGACATCCTTTGTTATTCACCAGAATTTGAATGGGACCACCCCCAAAATCCTCCAAAAGTGTGTATTCACAAAGTAACCATTGCTGTCTCATGAATTAATTGAGACACACAAATGCATCATGCTCTTTCAATTTCTATCCCTTCCTGTACTTCATTGCCATTATGAATTGCCTTGTGAATGCAAGGATGGTAAGATTTTTGTTTACTTGTAGCTCAACTTCACATGGCATTATTTGTGCACAATGGTATGCTTGCCTTCTATCCTCAAATTCAGGTGCCAGTCCTCCCAGTCTAGACCAATCATTTTGATTCATGAAATCTAAAATCATACACATTCTGTGCATGATTTAATTTCCCAAATAGAATTTGGCTTTGGTTCCACTTATAATCCATACTTTGTGAATAATACTTTTGGAGCCTATTGTGATTTTATGCATGCATCTTCCCACAATTAATTGCAACAATTCAGGACCATCTAAGCCAACACTTTGATGATTTTTCATTTTAAAAATTGGTATTTCTTCACTGTCAAGCATATGTTTTAATGCTTTCTCATTAATAAAACTCCTTTCCTGTTCTAGTGCCAGAATGGCCTCAATCCTTTTTGGGTGGCCATTTAAAAACAACGGTATGCTGGCCTGACCCTCTTTCATGTGTATTTCTGCAATTGTTCAAATATACTTTTCCTGATCTGACTCTGAGACCTCACTTTGTTCACAGTCTTCATCACTCAGATAAAACTGCAATGTGTTTTCATCTATCTTTGTATGCCGGATCTTCGTGGGTTCCATGTGAATCTCTAATGACTGCTTTTCTTTTTCTCTTTGCATTTCACTATGGCACATGAGAATGACAGTGACACTAGGAACAGAGCTATTCTAAAGATGCACTTCCACTGATCTCTCTGACCTAGCAATGATATGGCATTCTTTTGCACTACTAACTTGGCGCATCACTTGTTTAGGTTTCAATGTTTTTTGGCCAATGACCACAGCACTCCATTTACCTCCTCAATGAGGGGTGATAATCTCTTCAGCAATATGTCCCTAGTTGGAATGGGACTTCCTCAATGGATGTGACCACCACCTCTTGCCTTATCCTATGTTTCCCTACCTTGATGTCAACTTGAATGGCACCTTTCGCCAGCATTTCTGCTCCATTGAAATTTTGCAAAGGGCCTTCAATCTGTCTCAATGTGAACATGTTTTGGGTGAGTCTCACTTTGTTTATGCTGTCCAATACTTTCCTTGACATTACAGTTACCTGTGCACCTGTGTCCACCATTGCAAAAACGTGGCATTGCTCTTAAACTGTAATGGGTGCATAATACCTGTCTTCAAATTCTTACAATATGCATAGAAAGTGTGAATTATAGCTTATCTCAGGGCTTATTTTCTTTAAGCATGCTTGTCAATTTGCTAAGCAAAGGGGCAGATGAAATTACATTATACCTCCCTTTTTCAATTTCTCTGTTTATTTTCCTATCCTGAGAATTCATTTGGAGCTTTGCCGCTGATTGGCCCATTTGTACAGCAGGGCCACTTGTATTTACACCCCATTTCTTTTCTGCTTTTTCAATATTATTTTTATTTCCTTCACTTACCTCCATACTGGTGCACAACTGTTTCATGTTTTCACTATCATCATGTGGCAGAATATCAGCAATTTGTGTTTGAAAATTACCCGGTTCTTGTACCACACCTGTAAGCTCTGCCTCTTGCAACATCTGTGGCTCAAATACTCCTCAGGGAACTCATCAACACATATCCTTTGGAACATTTTCCTTTCTGTGGTGACATGAGCAGTATTTGAATTGTCAGGCAAAGGAACCCTTTCATTTGATTTTCTGTTTTCACCTACTATTTCATTAATTCTGGTATAATTTAATGCTGAGGCATTTAGTGCAACATTACTCATGTAATGGTCCACTTGACCACTAGGTATAATTTGTTAAAAAGCGTGTATCTCATAATTTTCATGTTGTATTTTCTTCTTAAATTGTCTATTCACACTTTTTTTTCTCTAGGTTCCCCCTGTGTATTCTCTTTCCTTCTATCTGATCTTCACACACCTGAATGGCTTGGTTCAACTCTAAATTAAACCAGATTTCTTTCTTGTGTGAGTTTTCATTACCTATGTTATTCTCATGTGGTTGTTTTCTTAATTGTAAATAACTAATGAATGAAGTTTGTTTAGTCAATGGCTGGTCATTTGTGCCTTCAGTGTGGGAATCCTGGCTGATCAGACATAGAATGCTATTTATATCAATGCATCGTTCAATGCACTAATTAGGGTATGATATTTATTGCAATGATCCTTGACACTTGTTTCGGTCATTTGTGCCTTCAGTGTGGGAATCCTGGCTGATCAGACATAGAATGCTATTTATATCAATGCATCGTTCAATGCACTAATTAGGGTATGATATTTATTGCAATGATCCTTGACACTTGTTTCGCAACATTATAATAAGAATCCCTTGTACACATATTTCATGAAAAGTACATACACATGTGATGTCATCAGTGATGTCATCAATGACATTTGTGATGTCATCTTTGATGTCCTGGGTGTTAGTCTTAGCAGTGCACGGTGGTAGGCGAGTTATGGTTGCTTAGCTTACCATAACTGGCGAATTTCAAGGGTTTTTCGGTTTTACTTAGAACCATAACGATCCTTTGACAAAGTTTTTTCACTGAATTTCATAGGTTTTTAGTAGCGCAACTTTACCATAACGTCCCTTTAACAACGTTTTTTCCCTGAATTTCATAGGTTTTTAGTAGCGCAACTTATCCATAACGTCCCTTTAACAACGTTTTTTCATTGAATTTCATAGGTTTTTATTAGTGCAACTTAACCAAACGTCCCTGTAACATTTTTTTTACTAAATTTTAAAGGTTTTTATTAGTACAACGTGACCATAACATCCTTTTAAAAAAAACAAAAAGATTTTCCTTCCTACGCCGGGACGCCTGCAGCGTCTCGGTGTAGGAAGGAACATCTTTTACCAAGATGGCCACCATGGAAAGGGAAGGCGGGGTGTATAAAGAACACAACGGCGCATGAGCGGGGTTGGGGGGGCACAGGGGAGACACATGGGCATGAGCGGGGGGTGAGAGGGAACAGGGTAAAAACGGGGCATGAGCAGAGGGTGGGGGGGAAAAGGAAGGAAACAGAGGGCATGAGCGGTGGTGGGGGGAACACGAGAGAGACACAGGGCATGAACAGCGGGTGGGGAGGAACATGAGGGAGACACGGGGTATGAGCAGGGGGTGGGGAGGAACACGAGGGAGACACAGGGCATGAGCGGGGGGGTACAGGGCACATACGGGACATGAGCAGGGGTGGGGAGGAAAGGAGAAAGACAAGGGGCATGAGCAGGGGGTGGGGGGAACACGAGGGAGACACGGAGCATGAGCGGGGGGCGGGGGTAACACGAGGGAAACACAGGGCATGAGCGGGGGTGGGGGGAACACGAGGGAGACACGGGGCATGAGCGGGGGGTGGGGGGCAACAGGAGACAGACACGGGGCATGAGCAGGGGGTGGGGGGCAACAGGTGACAGACACGGGGCATGGGTGGGAGCAAGAGGAGACAGACACGGGGCATGAGCGGGGGATGGGGGAACAGGAGACAGACACGGGGCATGAGCGGGGGTTGGGGGGTACAGAAGACAGACACGGGGCATGAGCGGGGTAGTGGGGGGCAACAGGAGAGAGACATGGGGCATGAGCGGGGGGTGGGGGGCAACAGGAAAGAGACATGGGGCATGAGCAGGGGGTGGGAGCAACAGAAGAGAGACACAGGGCATGAGCGGGGGGGCGGGAGGGGTACAGGAGACAGACACGGGGCATGAGCGGGGGGTGGGGGGCAACAGGAGAGAGACACGGGACATGAGCGGGTAGGGGGAACAGGAGACAGACACGGGGCATGAGCAGGGGAGGCAACAGGAGACAGACATGGGGCATGAGCGGGGGGCTGGGGGGGTACAGGAGACAGACACGAGCATGAGCGGGGGGTGGGGGGTACAGGAGACAGACACGGGGCATGAGCAGGGGGTGGGGGGCAACAGGAGAGAGACACAGGGCATGAGCGGGGGGTGGGGGGAACAGGAGACAGACACAGGGCATGAGCGGGGGGTGGGGGGAACAAAAGAGACAGACACGGGGCATGAGCGGGGGGTGAGGGGCAACAGGAGAGAGACACAGGGCAGGAGCGGGGGGTGGGGGGCAACAGGAGACAGACATGGGGCATGAGCGGGGGGTGAGGGCAACAGGAGACAGACACGGGGCATGAGCAGGGGGTGGGGGGGAACAGGAGACAGACACGGAGCATGAGCGGGGGTGGGGAGAACAGGAGACAGACACAGGCCATGAGAGGGGGGTGGGGGGCAACAGGAGACAGACACGGGGCATGAGCGGGGGTGGGGGGGCAACAGGAGAGAGACACGGGACATGAGCGGGTGGGGGGAACCGGAGACAGACACGGGGAATGAGCGGGGGGGCAACAGGAGACAGACACGAGGCATGAGTGGGCGGTGGGGGGTACAGGAGACAGACATGGGGCATGAGCGGGGGTGGGGGGCAACAGGAGAGAGACACGGGGCATGAGCGGGGGTGGGGGAACAGGAGACAGACACGGGGCATGAGCGGGGGGTGGGGGGCACAACAGAGACAGACACGGGACAGGAGCGGGGGGTGGAGGGCAACAGGAGACAGACACGGGGCATGAGCGGGGGCTGGGGGGCAACAGGAGACAGACACGGGGCATGAGCAGGGGGTGAGGGGCAACAGGAGACAGACACGGGGCATGAGCGGGGGGTGGGGGGCTACAGGAGACAGACACGGGGCATGAGCGGGGGGTGGGGGGCAACAGGAGACAGACACGGGGCATGAGCGGGGGGTGGGGGCAACAGGAGAGACACAGAGCATGAGCGGGGGGTGAGGGGCAACAGGAGACAGACACGGGGCATGAGCGGGGGGTGGGGGGAACAGGAGACAGACACGGGGCATGAGCGAGGGGTGGGGGAACAGGAAACAGACACGGGGCATGAGCGGGGGGTGGGGAGAACAGACACGGGGCATGAGCGGGGCGGTGGGGGGCAACAGGAGACAGACACGGGGCATGAGCGGGGGGTGGGAGGAACAGGAAAAAGACACGGGGCATGAGCTGGGGGGGTGGGGGCAACAAGAGAGAGACACGGGGCATGTGCATGTGGGGGGAACAGGAGACAGACACGGGGCATGAGCGGGTGGGGGGAACAGGAGACAGACATGGGGCATGAGCGGGAGGGTGGGGTGCAACAGGAGATAGACACAAGGCATGAGCGGGGGGTGGGGGGGAACAGGACACAGACATGGGGCATGAGCGGGGTGTGGAGAGAACAGGAGACAGACACGGGGCATGAGCGGGGGGAACAGAAGACAGACATGGGGCATGAGCGGGGGGTGGGGGAAGGGTGAGACACACGGGGCATGAGCGGGGGTGGGGGGAGGGAGAGAGACACACGGGGCATGAGCGGTGGGCGGGAGGGGGGGAGACACAAGGGGCAAGAGCGGGGGTGGGCTGGAGGGGGGAAGACACAAGGGGCAAGAGCGGGGGTGGGCGGGAGGGGGGAAGACACAGAGCAAGAGTGGGGGTGGGCGGGAGGGGGGAAGTCACGGGACAAGAGCGGGGGTGGGCGGGAGGGGGGAAGACACAGGGCAAGAGCAGGGGTGGGCGGGACGGGGGAAGACACAGGGCAAGAGCAGGGGTGGGCGGGAGGGGGCAAGAGCGGGGGTGGGCGGGAGGGGGCAAGAGACACAGGGCAAGAGCGGGGTGGGTGGGAGGGGGAAAGAGACACGGGCCAAGAGCGGGGGTGGGCGGGAGGGGCCAAGAGCGGGGGTGGGCGGGAGGGGGCAAGAGACATGGGGGTGGGCGGGAGGGGGCAAGAGACACGGGGCAAGAGCGGGGGTGGGCAAGAGACATGGGGCAAGAGTGGGGGTGGTCGGGAGGGGGAAAGAGAAATGGGGCAGGAGGGGGAAAGACACGGGGCAAGAGCGGGGGTGGGTGGGAGGGGGAAAGACGCATGGGGCAAGAGCGGGGGTGGGCGGGAGGGGGAAAGACACACGGGGCAAGAGCGGGGGTGGGCGGGAGGGAGACAGACACACGGGGCAAAGACATGGGGCAAGAGCGGGGGTGGGCGGGAGGGGGAAAGACGCACGGGGCAAGAGTGGGGGTGGGCGGGAGGGGGAAAGACACACGGGGCAAGAGCGGGGGTGGGCGGGAGGGGGAAAGACACACGGGGCAAGAGCGGGGGTGGGCAGGAGGGGGAAAGACACACGGGGCAAGAGCGGGGGGGCGGGAGGGAGACAGACACATGGGGCAATAGCGGGGGTGGGCGGGAGGGAGACAGACACATGGGGCAAGAGCGGGGATGGGCGGGAGGGAGACAGACACATGGGGCAAGAGCTGGGGTGGGCGGGAGCTTTAGACAGACACACGGGGCAAGAGCGGGGATGGGCGGGAGGGAGACAGACACACGGGGCAAGAGCGGGGGTGGGCGGGAGGGATTCAGACACACGGGGCAAGAGCGGGGGTGGGCGGGAGGGAGACAGACACACGGGGCAAGAGCGGGGGTGGGGGGAGGGAGACAGACACACGGGGCAAGAGCGGGGGTGGGGGGGTACAGGAGACAGACACGGGGCATGAGCGGGGGGTGGGGGGCAACAGGAGAGAGACACGGGGCATGAGCGGGGGTGGGGGGAACAACAGAGACAGACACGGGGCATGAGCAGGGGGTGGGGGCAACAGGAGACAGACACAGGGCATGAGCGGGGGGTGGGGGGCAACAGGAGACAGACACGGGGCATGAGCGGGGGTGGGGGGCAAGAGGAGACAGACACGGGGCATGAGCGGGGGGTGGGGGGCAACAGGAGACAGACACGGGGCATGAGCGAGGGGTGGGGGGAACAGGAGACAGACACGGGGCATGAGCGGGGGGTGGGTGAAACAATAGAGAGAGACACGGGGCATGAGCGGGGGGTGGGGGGAACAAAAGAGACAGACACGGGGCATGAGCAGGGGGTGGGGGGCAACAGGAGACAGACACGGGGCATGAGCGGGGGGTGGGGGGAACAACACACGGGCATGAGCGGGGCGGTGGGGGGCAACAGGAGACAGACACAGGGCATGAGCGGGGGGTGGGAGGAACAGGAAAAAGACACGGGGCATGAGCTGGTGGTGGGGAGAACAGGAGACAAACACGGGGCATGAGCGGGGGGGTGGGGGGCAACAAGAGAGAGACACGGGTCATGAGCGGGGGTTGGGGGAGGGAGAGAGACACACGGGGAGTGGGCGGGAGGGACAGAGACACACGGGGCATGAGCGGGGGGTTGGCGGGAGGGAGAGAGACACGGGGCATGAGCGGGGGGTGTGCGGGAGGGAGAGACACACGGGGCATGAGCGGGAGGGTGAAAGACACAAGGGGCAAGAGCGGGGGTGGGCGGGAGGGTGAAAGACACAAGGGGCAAGAGCGGGGGTTGGCGGGAGGGAGAAAGACACAAGGGGCAACAGTGGGGGTGGGCGGGAGGGAGAAAGACACAAGCGGCAAGAGCGGGGGGTGGGCGGGAGGGGGAAAGACACACGGGGCATGAACAGGGGGTGGGCGGGAGGGGGAAAGACACACGGGGCAAGAGCGGGGGTGGGCAGGAGGGGGCAAGAGCAGGGTGGGCGGGAGTCGGAAAGACACACAGGGCAAGAGCGGGGGTGGGCGGGAGGGGGGAAAGACACACGGGACGGGGCAAGAGCGGGGGTGGGCGGGAGGGGGAAAGACACACGGGCAAGAGTGGGGGTGGGCGGGATGGGGAAAGACACACAGGGCAAGAGCGGGGGTGGGCGGGAGGGGGCAAAAGCGGGGGTGGGCGGGAGGCAGAAAGACACACGGGGCAAGAGCGGGGGTGGCCGGGAGGGGGAAAGACACACGGGGCAAGAGCGGGGGTGGGCGGGAGGGGGAAAGACACATGGGGCAAGAGCGGGGGTGGAGGGGAGGGGGACAGACACACGGGGCAAGAGCGGGGGTGGGGGGGAGGGAGACAGACACACGGGGCAAGAGCGGGGATGGGAGAAGGGGAGAGACACGCGGGGCATGAGCGGGGGGTGGGCGAGAGGGGGAGAGACACACGGGGCATGGTTGGGGGGTGAGCGGGGGGTGGGAGGGAGAGAGACACACGGGGCATGAGCGGGGGTGGGCTGGAGGGGGAGAGACACACGGACATGAGAGGGGGGTGGGCGGCAGGTGGTGAGAGACATACGGACATGAGCGGGGGTGGGCGGCGGGTGGGGAGAGACATACAGACATGAGCGGGGGGTGGGCGGCGGGTGGGGAGAGACACACGGACATGAGCGGGCGGCGGGTGGGGAGAGACACACGGGGCAAGAGCGGGGGGGTGGGCGGTTGGGAGAGACGAGCGGGGCACGATCGGGGGGTGGGCGTAAGGGAGAAAGACACACGGACATGAGCGGGGGGTGGGAGGAACAGGAGACAGACACGGGCATGAGCGGGGGTGGGGGGTAGGGGGAAAGAGACATGGGGCAAGAGCAGGGGCGGGGGGTAGGGGGAAAGAGCCACGGGGCATGAGCGGGTGTGGGCGGGAGGGGGAAAGACACACGGGGCATGGGCGGGGGGTGGGCGGGAGGGGGAAAGACACATGGGGCATGAGCGGGGGGTGGGCGGGAGGGGGAAAGACACACGGGGCCAGAGCGGAGGTGGGCGGGAGGGGGAAAGACACACGGGGCAAGAGCGGGGGTGGGTGGGAGATGGAAAGACACACGGGGCAAGAGCGGGGGTGGGCGGGAGGGGGAAAGACACACAGGGCAAGAGCAGGGGTGGGCGGGAGGGATACAGACACATGGGGCAAGAGCGGAAGAGCGGGGGTGGGCGGGAGGGAGACAGACACACGGGGCAAGAGCGGGGGTGGGCGGGAGGGGGAAAGACACACGGGGCAAGAGCGGGGGTGGGCGGGAGGGAGAAAGACACACGGGGCAAGAGCAGGGGTGGGCGGGGGGGAAAGACACACGGGGCAAGAGCGGGGGTGGGTGGGAGGGGGAAAGACACACGGGGCAAGAGCGGGGGTGGGCGGGAGGGGGAAAGACACAAGGGGCAAGAGCAGGGGTGGGCAGGAGGGGGAAAGACACACGGGGCAAGAGCAGGGGTGGGGGGGAGGGGACAGACACACGGGCAAGAGCGGGGGTGGGGGGGAGGGAGACAGACACACGGGGCAAGAGCGGGGGTGGGGAGTAGGGAGACAGACACACGAGGCATGAGCGGGGGGTGGGAGAAGGGGAGAGACACACGGGGCATGAGCGGGGGGCGGGCTGGAGGGGGAGAGACACACGGGGCATCGGTGGGTGGCTAGCGGAGGGTGGGAGGGATAGAGACACACGTGGCATGAGCGGGGGGTGGGCGGCGGGTGGGGAGAGACATACGGACATGAGCGGGCGGCGGGTGGGGAGAGACACACGGACATGAGCGGGCGGCGGGTGGGGAGAGACACACGGGGCAAGAGCGGGGGGTGGGCGGTTGGGAGAGACGAGCAGGGCATGAGCGGGGCATGAGCGGGGGGTGGGCGTAAGGGAGAAAGACACACGGACATGAGCGGGGGGTGGGAGGAACAGGAGACAGACACGGGCATGAGCGGGGGTGGGGGACTTACTGTGCAGGTGGGATACAAAGCCTCTCATGTGAGAAACAAAGATGGCGGGCGTCTCTGAAGCCAGACGCACGGCACGCTTCAACGCATCCAATGAGAGAGCATGTCAGGTGTCCGCGGACATCACGCAAGCTGCTGGCTCAATCACCGTCCTGTCCGCGGAGCGAACAGGGAAGTGTGTCCGCGAAGCGAACACAGATATCACTAATTTTTTTCACTTACATTTTTGTCATTTTTTTAAAAACTACTGGACGGATTTACACCAAATAAAGCAAAGCACGCTCTCGGGACCAAGCCGCCGCTCCTGCCGCTAATTTGGTGTAAATCCATCCAGCGGTTTGGGCTGTAGGCGTGAGCAAAGTTTTTTCCCATTATGTCTATGGGAAAAAAAAAGTTTTGGGACCCCCCCTATAACTTTGCCCCCCCTGGACGAATCCTCACCAAACTTTGCAAAAAAATTCAGAGTGACCCAACTACTTTTTTTGCAAAGTTTGGTGAGGATCCGTCTGGGGAGAGCGAAGTTATAAGCCACGCAAAAAGTGCTCTTCCTATGTAAACAGCAACTTAACCATAACTACATGGCCACTAACGTGGCCATGTAATATATATATATATATATATCAGTGAAAAAAACGTTGTTAAAGGGACGTTATGGTTAAGTTGCGCTACTAAAAACCTATGAAATTCAGTGAAAAAAACTTTGTTAAAGAGACGTTATGGTTAAGTTGCGCTACTAAAAACCTATGAAATTCAGTGAAAAAACTTTGTTAAAGGGACGTTATGGTTCCAAGTAAAACCGAAAAACCCTTGAAATTCGCCAGTTATGGTAAGCTAAGCAACCATAACTCGCGCCACCACCGTGCACTGCTAAGACTAACACCCAGGACATCAAAGATGACATCACAAATGTCATTGATGACATCACTGATGACATCATATGTTTATGTACTTCTCATGAAATATGTGTAGAAGGGATTCTTATTATGTTGCGAAAAAAGTGTCAAGAATCATTGCAAGAAATATACCCTAATAAGTGCATTGAACGATGCATTGATATAAATAGCATCCTATTATGGGGTTCTATCTAGTATACTAAGCTACTCATACAGAAACATAACATTGTGTGCAGCGTACAAGATGAAGGTATGATATTCGTAATGTTAATATGTTGAATAATGAAATGATAATTGTTTTCTTAATAGATTTTTGTGTACTGTGAAATATGTAATAAGTAGCTAATAAAACCCATGTATTACATAATTGCATTACTATAGACAAAACACAAAGACACAAGAACACATACCAATATGGGTATATACAGGGAAAGTGAAGTTAGCAAAAAAGCACAAGTAGTAGCAGAAACAATTCATAACTTAACTGATTAGTTCCATGCAAATAAATGATTGCTCTGTTTCAAAGCTGCTATTTACCCTATGTATATGTATCACTTGATGTGATTTGACCCTAAGGAAAGTAGTGTGAGTACAATGTATACAAATATGACCATATACAGGGAAAGGACAGCCATAAAAAAAACAGAACTATCAGAACGTGCTCATAAGTCTAGTGATTATCTTTATGCACAAAAAGGATTGCTGTCTTTCAAGCTTGTCTTTTCCCATATGTATATGTTTCATATGATGTGACTGTACTCTAAGGGAATTACTGTAAGAACCTACTAGAAGGATATGTCTACAAATAAAATAAAATTCTTAGTTTCTGACTATTACTGAAGAAAACCATGTGGCCTAGATATGTCAGCAAAAGAAAACATAGTGAGCCAGACATGTGATGTCATCAGTGATGTCATCAATGACATCTGTGATGTCATCTTTGATGTCCCGGGTGTTAGTCTTAGCAGTGCACGGTGGTGGCGCGAGTTATGGTTGCTTAGCTTACCATAACTGGCGAATTTCAAGGGTTTTTCGGTTTTACTTGGAACCATAACGTCCCTTTAACAAAGTTTTTTCACTGAATTTCATAGGTTTTTAGTAGCGCAACTTAACCATAACATCCCTTTAACAAAGTTTGTTTCACTGAATTTCATAGGTTTTTAGTAGCGCAACTTAACCATAACGTCCTTTTAACAAAGTTTTTTTCACTGAATTTCATAGGTTTTTAGTAGCGCAACTTAACCATAACATCCCTTTAACAAAGTTTTTTTCACGGAATTTCATAGGTTTTTAGTAGCAAAACTTAACAATAATGACTTTGACTTTATATACATGTCATATGGAACTGACTAGATCTCATCTTATGAACTTGATGTCCGCAAACTTATTTAATGTTCGCGGACATGTTCGGAGAACAGTACCACTACCTAAAAACTGTGGGGGGCGGGAGGGGTGGGGGGTATGTTTGATTGTTATATCATAATATAAGAACATTTAACAAATTCAAAAAGCAGCACACAAACACATTATATATAGTAATACATAAGAAATGTAACCCATATATGTAACACACTAACCATTCATTTAAATACAATATGTTCTGAAATGGAATATACCACAAGAACATAGTAAGTGTACTTCATTTTACTCATATATTTATAAACTTTCTGTATTAGATTAAAAAATATATTATCTTTTCTTTTTTTTTCTCACAGAAATGTCTAGTACTCTGGAATGGCTAGAGGACAATTTCCCACATGAAGAAATGTCACAAGATAGTGAAACTAATGGTAAACACTTTATAATATAAACCATTTAAATATTATTATTTTGTATACATTTAACATATATATATTTTTTTTATACAGAGCATAACAAAATAGAAACTACCTCTGAAGAAGCTGTTATGGAAAACACGCTTGACAACATAAAAGAAAAAATTGATTTACTGTTGACCAATTTTAATAATTTGAAAACTTTTGTTGAAGATCATTTTAAAACAAAAAGTCATACCATTGCCGCACATGTACTTGTCCCTCCTCACCATATCCCAGTCAATTATCCCCAAACCCTCTCCATAATCCAAAACGTTTTGATGAGATTTCCATCCCTCCTCACCTAATACCAATCATGTTGAAACCCCAAATTCTCCTGTTTTTGTTTCTGTTTCTGCCTCACCTTCTCTGTCATAAATTATTAATATATGTTAAATAAAGTTTAATTTTTATATTGTATTGTGAACAGTTTCCGTTTTTTTTTAAAAACAATAAAAGTGTCCGCGGACAGTGCGAGTGTTCTGAAATGTTCGTACATAAACGAAAATGGAGGTGTCCTGAAGAACGCCACACCTGTTCGTACTGTTCGCTAGCAAGTTGAAACTGTTCTAAGAACACACGTGGTGTCCTGAAATGTTCGTAAAGAAACAAAAATTAAAGTGTTCTAAAGAACACTATATC
Organism: Ambystoma mexicanum; assembly: GCF_040938575.1. Taxonomy (NCBI): domain Eukaryota; kingdom Metazoa; phylum Chordata; class Amphibia; order Caudata; family Ambystomatidae; genus Ambystoma; species Ambystoma mexicanum. The sequence continues at coordinate 578,053,857 of NC_090925.1, forward strand.
TGTCCGTAATGTTCGCTATCAACTTAAAACTGTCCTAAGAACACAATTGGTGTCCTGAAATGTTCGTAAATACACGAAAATGATATGTCCTGAACAACAGTACAACTGTTCGTAGTGTTCGCTACCCAATTGAAAGTGTTCTAAGAACACAATTGGTGTCCTGAAAGGTTCTTACATAAACTAAATTACACGTGTCCTGAAGAACACTATATCTGTCCTTACTGTTCGCTACTAAGTTTAAACTGTTCTAAGAACACACGCGGTGTCCTGAAATATTCGTTTCACGTGTGACGCACTTTTAATTACTTCAGAACCAGAACAGTATCCGTAGGACATCAATGCGCATGCGCTAACCAATCTAAGTGCACTTGGTTCCTGCGGACAGGCGTTTCCTTCGCAGACTAGTTCGCAAACAGATCATATGACCGCGCCCACGCTCATCGTGTGTCCTGAAATGCGGACACTGTTCGTGTCCCCGAACAATTTAAAAGTACATTTTCAGTTAATCCATAATATTTTTCAATAAAATCTCACCATGCCACAAGTCCCACATAGCAATCTTGCGTTTCTACATACCTTTTGAAACTTTCCGATCCTTTTTTGTGTTTGATCTGTCCGCGCACAGTGCGCATGTCCGCGGACCGCGCACAAGCACCCCTATAAAAGACCACGCCCAAGAGCTTATTCCCATTGTGTTTCTGGCTATTCTTCAGAACACAGTGATTTTTGCTGCCACCTGCAGACTACACCATCATCGACATGGCATCCTTGGCTGCTGAACTGCCACTTGGTGCTGCACCTGCTTCAGCAACACCACCACCCCCTCCACCACCACCACCTCCCAAAGGGCCTAAAGAGGGGAACAGGACTGAGGATGCGGAGGAGGAAGAAGAGGATGATGAGAATGAGGTAGAGGAAATCCCTACTACCCGCACTAGGCGTGAGTCTTGGGTGTGGCGGTTATTTACCATTCATGGGAATGGTCCTAAGACTTGTGCGAACCATGTTACCTGCAATGAGTGCAAAATGATACTCAGTCGCGGGAAGCACGGTAACTACAGCTTTGGGCCCACTACTATGAAGCGACACCTGAGGTCATTTCACTCTGGGGCTATTCGCAGGGTTGTACCTTGCAAAGAACGTAGCAGGTTGATTTCCTCTACTTCATCCTCTGTTTCTGATCCTGTCACCACAAGGACCACCTCTGTGGGACAGCGTCTTCCTCAAGCTGCCTCACAGGCCATACAGAATGCTGATGACCCTTACCTTTCGAGTGCCACAGTTGTATGTATGTTCTGTGACACAGTACTCTGCAGGGGGGGGCGACTTCGGAGTGCTTTTTAGACTATCGTCTCAGAGCACGAGGAGACCTGCTCACTACCCAAATAAAACCCACTCTACATCTTCCTCTCTCAGCTCGCCCTTTCTTATCCCTGTGGTTGGTGTCCCCGGCTTTACCCTCCTTTACCCTCCTCTCCTAGTGTGTCGTGTCTGAAAAACCAAATAAAATACAAAATTACAAAAATAAAAAAAAAATAAGGCTCTTTTCAGAGCCGCCTTTCCCAGTTAAAAAATAGAAGTGAAAATAAATGAAGCAGGGCGCTTTGTATTTTTTAGTCTGCAAACAGTTCGCGAACATTAAAAAAATTGGGTTACTACTCCATCACAAAGATTGTAATTTTCTCTGGAAAGAAGTGGTGGCTCTGGGTGGTGTTTGTAAGTCAAAAATTGTAAATGCTTCACATCTACTTCAAAATCGTTGTTGTAATTCCAAAAAAGGTCGCAATGCATTTTGTACATTTCTCAGAAAAATCTGATTGCCAGCATAAGTAAGATGGACTCCATCTCTGCGAAAAATGTATATACTACAAAACATAATATTTTCATTGTGAAAATAAGACATGCCAAAATCTCTTAGAAAGCCACAAACAGCCTTGCTTTTCCCATTTGTGGACCAAATGAAGAAGAACAAAGCCACATTTGTCTCTGCGCAATCCGTGAAAATATCACTTGCGAATTAGGAAACATGTCCATAACCTTCCTCAGTCCTTCTTTCATAGCAAATTGCAAAAAAATTCCAGTCACATGCCCTAAACTGTTCCCTCCACAATGAATTACAATTATGTCTGGATGTTGCTCTGTCTCCAAAGTAGCACAGAGAGGTAGCAAATCCAACCACTTGATTCCACGTACTCCATGCCAGTGTACTTCCACTTCCAGTGTACTTCCACATGTGGGAATCCAAGATCTACAGCTACTCCACAGCTGTAGATCTTGGATGCACCTTCAACCAATGTATCCACGAATCTCCTAAAATCCAAACAATCTGTTTTCTGAAACACACAGCCATAGCTATCTTTTGTTCTCTCAGCAAAAAGAGTATCTCAAAAAATCTCTCCTGGCACAACACACCCACCAAACTTTCCTGACCAATCCCTTTCAGTGCTTATTCTCATTTGCATGACTTCTGAACCCAAAAATCCCCAGATGTAACTCCTGATGTCCTGGAACTACCGCCATGTCCGCGGACATATCGTAACATGAACAGCCCTTCTACCATTTCCACTACACTCTCTCTGCCATTCCCTCATTGGATGTACCTTAAAAATCACATGACCATGCACCAATCACATTCAAGACCTCTACATCTAACTGCATCATCATAGATCAGCACTGCAAATGTACTCTGAATCTCTCTGAGTACAAGTGTCATATCATTGGCAAGCAGCATCTACCACAAATACTGTACAAGTCTTCAAGATTTCTACTTGCAGCTCCATGCATATCCATATGCATGAACACAAACTTCAGGTATGCATATTTTCTGTATAGTACATGACATAGCTCTCAACCATTTTTGTTTTACAGGCGGGTGAAATCACCCGATTTTGTTTTTAGCGGGTGAGACGCCCATTGGAATGAATGGGCGTGCAGGAGGCTTGGCGGGTGAGTCTGCCCTTTACAAGGCATGTGACACCCGCCAAAAGCGTGTGACTTGAGAGCTATGGTAGATGAACACATTTTCAAACAGACTTTTACCTTGTAAAATCTGTTAAATTAATTTACTGTACTTTTTTCAATTTCCTAAAATCAACTACCACTTATACACCTTTATACTTTTTACTTTCTTTAAACACACACACTCAAATCATGTTAAACTAACATTTTTTAAATGAAATATATAGACTACATATATTCAAACAAAATTGCATGCAAACACAATCTATGTTTAAACCTTTATACAAATACTTATACAATTTCATATTTTTGTTTTTATTTATTTATTTACTTAATTACTTTAAATTAGACATGACATTGAGGCGCTATTACCTAGAACAGTTTACTTACAGAAATAGTGGTATTCACTAATATATTATACATTTCACAAGACATAGTAAAGATATTTTATTTTTGCTACAGTTAGTCATTTAATACAATTTGTTCATTAACAACATATCATATGCACTGAACTGATGCAATGTATCTTATGTAAATAAATTAGTTTAATGGTTTTACAGAAGGCACTGAGGATTTCAATTAAAAAAATCAATATCTAAATTAAAAACAGTGCTATATACAAACAAAGTTACTAATTTGAAGCTTTCACAGTTGCAGTGAAGACCAGTTTCCTGAAAAGAAGCAGCCGAATTCGAAGAAGAAAGAAAAACTAAGAAGTTACCTGTTAATTTAAAAAAAAAAGTAAGTAAAATATCACCATATTATTTATATTATTAATCAAATATACTATAACATTAATACCAGCTATTTTGGTTTCTTAAAATAGAGATTTTGTACCATTTTGTCCAAAAATGTCCATGTCGTAAACAGCGATTTACAACCAGAATGGCCCACAAATTTCTATTTTTGAACACACAAATTAGCCAACTGAACCACTACAATTTGCATATTATAGAACAAACAACTGTTTTAATTGTATACATTACATTTACTATTTGTACTTTTCCACACCACTAGCTTACTTTTTTTTTGTCATCTGAACCCCAGTTTAGTGACACATAAATTCAAGAATACCTACCCCTACTAGTTTTAGTTCCCAATGCACAATCACACACCATTACATACATCTTTATCATCTTACTCAAACACTCATGCACACAGCACACATACATTCCAAAACACCCCAACCCATATCTTCTTTATTTTTTTCAACAGACCCTAAAGAATGCCTACCAAAAGACAACTCCGTAGAAAGCAACGCAAAATTAGAGCAAATGAAAATAAAGGTGTCCAACATAAGCATCCATCTCTAGCAGAATTTGTAAAAAAAGTTGAAACAAAACAGCTAATACAATCATTTAGTGAAACACAAGAAGTTTCAAGTACAACAACTTCGCTTCCTCTATCAAAATGTAAAATAAACCAAAAAACAATTAACAGAAAATCACCTATCAGTACAGATAAAACTACTTCTTCAAATTTTAATATAGTTCAAAGTAAGCATACCAAGAAAAGTATTTTAGCCAAAATATACCGTCACAAAGTCCTTCAAAATCTTATAAAAACAGGAGAGAAATCAGGTTCAAAGCTTAAAACCTATCGTAGGAAATTAATCTTAGAAGCATTGATGGACAGTGCAATTCTTCTCAAAGGAAAAGTATTTATTTTACTGTTAAACAAAATGAAACCACTAACAAAACTAATAACTAAATTACAAAAAAGACTTCTCAATAAGCGAAATGTCAACAGAAAGAACTTCTTAAGTATCTGCAGAGGTGAATGGAATCACACTACGAGCACAGAACCATATTTTAATGAAGAAGCGTACAAACAAAAGCAAACGAATACAATTGCCATAAATAGCAGTGGTCGAGGTTATGAAAAAGTGAATAATACGATAATGGAACAAGAAGTACTCCTTACAAAAATATGCCCTGAAAACCTAGAATTACCCCTCCATTCAACTGAATCAGAACGTCTAGTGTACAAATGGCCATGCACGTCAATGTGTAACATTCCCAAACAATGTTTCAAATCTTTACACCAATTCCTCAATAAATATGTAAAAAGCAAAGACAAAATCAAAATTAAATTACTGCAAAATATAGATACCTGTCCAGTGCGCAAGTACACAGGACTACAAGGACATTCATTGGCCTGCATTACAGGACCTACTTGTAAAACCACTTTCCATGATATCAAAAGGATATCAACACATCATTCAACTATAAGAAATCTAGTCTATAAACTGTACTATGCTAAAAGTCCTGCTTTAGCACTAGCAAAGTTAAAAAACATCCTTCTACATGGTACAGCAAAATACCTACTTGAAGAAATTCACTATATCCAGAAAAACTATTTTGGAAGTGAAAGCCATTTACAGAATGAAATAGCTTTAAACCAATTAAGCAACAATTCTACACATGGCAACCTTTTGCTAAACACATACAAAAAAGAAATACTAAAATTTAAAAGTACATCAGCTGAAGTACCAAACCATGTATGTGTATGTTGCCGTAGAATTTTTTATAAAAGTAACACAAAAACTGTGGACCTATCATACAAAATAGAAGACAATGAAGATTCTAAATGGTTTGAATTAGCTCTCTACCTTCTAGCAGAAAACAAATATGAAATAACTGAGCCCTTAATACTTTGCAGTTATTGCACTACAAAACTTGACAACAACCAAACTCCTTCACGTTCTATCACAAATAATTTGGAATTATACCCAGTACCAAAACCTCTACAACAACTTAATCTTAATTTATACGAGAGCATCATAATTCAAACAGTACACCCATTTCAAGCAATAATACGCCTTCAACCAAAAACAGCAAAATTACCTCCCTCTGAATTGGTAAAAGGCATTCGTGGAAAAGTAGTTTATTTACCATTAAATCTAAAAGAAAATGTGCATACTCTAGGAGTGCAATGTCCAATGCAGCAATCTTTAATTAGATTAGTAAATGGAGTACCTACAAAAGACAAAAAAATATGGCAACAGCTGGTAGATTTATATAAAGTTAGACAAGCCTTCCAATATCTTAAAGAGAATAATGAATATTACAAAGAAATTAATATTGAAGAAAACTTGAAAGATACAACTGAAATAATTCAAGAAACACAAGAAGCTGGTCAATTTGAGCTACTAGATCCTGCTACAATATCAAATACTTTAGACCAGTATACAATTAATCCTTTGCACTGTAATGACACCGTACAAGATGTACTGGAAAATTACCAAATGCGTCAAACAAAAGGATCGCCAATTAGTATTTGGGAAAAATGTATAGAAGCACATGCTTTTCCTCTACTCTTCCCAACTGGCAAAGGAGGAAGATATGATGATAGACCTATTCAAATATCAGCTTCAGAATACCGCTCATTACGGATGTATTCTGTAGATCCCAGATTTAGACAAAATGTGGAATACATATTCCACCTACTCTTTGAAAGTGAACTAGCAACTTTATGTTACGGAGTTGCACACATATTAAAATCAGGATCACACTTTCAAAATATGACAGCTACACAATTATTAGAGAAAGTGCAACAAAAGGATGAGGTTTTACAATCAAATAGTACAAATCTATTAGCAAATATGCGTGGTATTAAAGAGTACTGGTTTTGACGTCATGGAGATGTACGTTGTATGATCAGAAACCTTGGCCCACCCACTTGGTTTGTTACATTAAGTTGTGCAGAATATGCATGGGAAGATTTACATGATTTCCTACGCATATCAAATAAAAACAAAACAAACATAGATATTCTAACACCTGAAGAACTTTGTTCTTTGGATCCTGTTAATGTTTCAAGATATTTTCACCATCGCTTCATTGCTATGCTACATTTTATTTGTAATAAAACTGTTCCTCCCCTTGGAGAAGTGCAACACTTCTTTTGGAGAAAAGAATACCAAGCCAGAGGAGCACCACATATCCACATGCTTTTATGGATTAAAGATGCTCCTAAATTTGGTCAAGACAGTGATGCCACTGTTTTACAGTTTATTGAAAAATATGCCGCTTGTCAAATTCCATCAGAAGCCACAAATAGTGATCTTTGTGCACAAATTTTACAATTTCAAAGACACAAATGTGGAAAATATTGTCGTCGCAAATACAAAAACAAAGGCAAATACTACACCAAATGCCGATTTGGTTTCCCTAGACCAGTTACAAATACAGGTCAAGTAAACAACCTCATGTCTTCAGTTAGACATACTGTTAAAGGAAAGTCACCTAAAAATACATATTACATAAAAAGAAAAGAAGCAGAAAAATATATCAATGATTATAATGCAATCATTGCCCACTTATGGAATGCAAACATAGATGTGCAGTACATTGCAGACAATTCTACTGCAGTTGCACGATATGTCACAGCATCCTTAACTAAAGCAGAAAAGACAGAGCTCCAAGACCTCTGGAATGACCTGTCATCAGATAAAACAGTATCTCAGAAATTATACATCTTGGGCATAAAAATGCTCACCCATAGAGAATGTGGATCTTATGAAGCAGCTGATCGTTTAACTGGTACTTCATTGTATGGTAAATCTGAAAATATAGTATGGCTAAGTCTTGGTCCAGCTAAATCTACAAAAAGAGTTCTAAAATCATATGAAGATATAGAAACAATAGCCAAACATGATCCCAACAGCCAAGACATTTTAAAAAACAATTTATTGGACCCATACTACCCAAACAGAAGTAATACTTTGGAAAACATGTGTCTATACCAAATAGCCCAAAACTACACATACAAAAATAATATGAAACCCGATGAAAAAAAAGGTAAATATAGAGTGACAGACTGTGAAGGCAGCTTAGTTAAACTCACTAAACCAAATTTAATTAATCATATCAAATTGTCATTGAAGACTCCTCAACATAAAGAAGTATTTTACATGTCCATGCTACAACTCTTCAAACCATGGAGAAAAGAAGAACAATTACTAGATAACTATGACTCATATGGGGATGCTTTCAAAGCAAATGAAAGCACTATAACTGATGTAAACTTTAGACAGTACAAAACAATGTTGCACAATGAACAGCAACATGAAGAAGAACTCCAAGCTCAACTAGATAAGGATACTCCTGACAGTAGTCAAACTTCTGTAACAGGAAGCCAAGAACCACTGGGAGAACCACTAATAACAAATGAGGCAGAATTAGTTATGATAGAAGTAGAAAACACCATGTGTCAGTATGAAGATAAGGAAGACTTAACTATACTACAATCAAAACTAAACAATGAGCAAAGTAGCATTTTTCAAGAAGTAACAAAACAAATTGCACATGGTGTAAAACATGAAAATAAAGAATGTTCCTGCCATAATTATAAACATATACTACTGTACGTCAGTGGTGAAGCTGGTTCTGGCAAAACATTCCTAATCAAAATCATTAGTAAGTTCCTTCAACAAATGACAAACAACAAACTGTCAGCTGTTGTCACTGCCCCCACAGGTTTAGCTGCCTACAACATAGGTGGTGTTACATTACACCGATTACTACTATTACCAGTAGAACACCAGAACAAATTAGACTATTACAAACTTTCTGGAGAAGCTGCAATGGAATTACGCAGAGTATTGAAACAAATGAAAATGCTACTAATAGATGAAGTGAGCATGGTCTCCAACCTGATGTTAGCTTTGATTCACCTCAGATTACAAGAAGTACTCAAAACAGACTATGAAGAGCTCTTTGCAGGAAAACACATTATTGTTTTTGGAGATCTGCTTCAATTAACACCAGTAAAAGGTGAACCTATTTTTTAAAACATTAGGGCACAAACTCTCCCATAAAACTGTTGGCAGCATTGGAAATGTCAACCTTTGGCAACATTTCCAATACAGAGAATTAACAGAAAACATGCGCCAATCTGCAGATCTAACTTATGCCAACATTTTAAAAAGTTTGAGAGTTGGTATACTTTCTAAAGAAGCAGAAGCAACATTGAAAACCCGGCACATTAATGCACTTTATGGCGATAATGCATGTGCTACAGATGTTATGGAACAATTAGCCCACAAAAATGTCAATTGTATGGCCTTAATGCCAACTCATGCAAGCTGTTTCAAATTCAATGAAATCATGCTAAGTAAAGAAATGCAACCAATAATGGAAATTAGCGCCACAGACAAACTAGATGTACATGGTATGACACTACCCATGTTTGACCAAGCCACAACAAGACTAAATAATTTAGAAAAATAAATCTCAAACACAGCAGGCTTAGAAAAGAAGTTAAAATGATCCTTAAATTGCAGAGTAATGCTTAAACGTAACCTTGACGTGGACCAAGGACTAGTTAATGGAGCACTGGGTACAGTTGTTGGCTTTCAAACATACCCACGTGACAACAAAATTCAGTTTGTCAATATACTCTTTGACAAACTTTCAGAAGTAAAACGGATAGGACGCTCAACAGCTAGATTCCTTCTCTTCAAAGATATGTATGTACGCAGAGAACAATTTTCTCTAACTCTTGCATACGCAGTCACAATTCATAAATCACAAGGTCTTACCCTAGACAAAGCAATGATAGATATTGGTAACACAATCTTTAAAGAAGGCATGAGCTACGTAGCACTATCACGCTTACGTACACTTGACGGTCTATTTCTAATCAACTTTGATGCAAGTAAAGTAAACGCTGATATTCCTTGCATTTTAGAATATAATAGACTTCGCTCACTATACACTCCCCATCTAAACACATATTCTGTTCCACAAAAACTAAAACGTTGTAAAAGAAAACTAAATCAAACTGAAATGCAACAGGACGTCACTGCAAATCCTCCAAAGAGAGTAAAAGAAACTAATACTTCATCAAGTACCACAAACAAAAAAGAATCAATTAGAGAAAGTAAACCAGGTACTTCTTTAAAGAAGGAAGACAAACTCCAAAAAAAGCAGTTAGATACAGAACTACCTGGACCATTTAAATTCTCAAATATAGTTGGTGTAAGTTGCTATGCAAATGTAGCAATGAATATTCTATTTCAATTACCACCAATTGTTGACAACATTTACTCACACAGTACAGACCCATTGTGTTTGCAAATGTTAGTACTTCACAGAAATGCAGCAAACAATCCTGACAACACATATAGTGTTTTTGGAATAAGACGACAATTGGACTACTGTGCTGGAATGGTGAAATTCACTATAAACTCACAGGAAGATCCACAAGAATTTCTAATGTACTTACTACAAGTACTGGAAAACAAAAACATACCTATAAATGAAATCTTTCAGATTTCATACATGTGGAAACATACATGCACTCTCTGCAACAATGTGACACAAGAAGAAATCCCCAATGAACGCTTCATATATATATCAATACCAAATTGTGAATCCATTCCATTTCAGCAACTTGTACAAAATGCAAACCATGGTAGATAATGCTCTACCTGCAATTCAGATAATCGCTCCACGTTAGTAATACAAACACATAGTAAATACGTAATACTAATGCTTCTACGTTACAATGCAGATGGTACCAAAAACAACTGCAAGCTGACTGGATTCACACATGGTCAAATATCACTTGGTAAGAAAACCTTCACAACAATAGGTATAATCTACCACGCAGGAGCCACAACCAATTCAGGGCACTACACTGCATACATAAAAAAGAAATGTGGATGGTTTGAATGTAATGATAGTACCATTACTCTAAAGCAGAGATTACCAGCGAATCTTACAAACGCTTATTTGATGTTCTTAAAACCAACATTTGATAAATAAACTGTATTTAAACCTTTAAGTAAATTTGTGTTACAAAAATATAAACTGTTAGAATACTCCAAAAGCTATCTAACTGCTCAAAGATTCTACAACAACTAATCAGATAAATGAATACCACTAAATTAGACCAAAAAATACACAGTTAGAATACGCCAATTGGTCTCTAACTGTCCCAAAATTATAAATGTGTGTTAAAATAATATAAACTGTTAGAATACTCCAAAAGCTATCTAACAGCTCAAAGATTCTACAACAACTAATCATATAAATGAAAACCACTAAATTAGGCCAAAAAATACACAGTTAGAATACGCCAATTGGTATCTAACTGTCCCAAAATTTAACAATATCCAAATAGGTAAATGAAAACCACTAAGATATATTAAAAAAATAGACAGTTAGAATACGCCAATTGGTATCTAACTGCTCCAAAATTTTATAATATCAAATGAAATGAAGAATCTGTTACTGTTCCAAAACAAATACAACAAAGCAAAGTATAAAGCATTAGCCAGAAACAACAAGTGAACACTGAAAACAAACAAACAAATAAACTGTAGCATAACAGAAAAAGGTTTTTTTTTAAATCCAACATGGATCTTTTTTTCTCCCACAGACCCAATGATTTTAGCAACAAATACAGAAACTGAGCAAATTGCACAGTACTCTGATTTGTACTCTACTAAATATGAGGGTCGAAAAAAAATAAAAGTATATTGCTTATACAATGTAATAAATCATTACAAAATACTAATACTAACATGCTATTTTCTTTTATCACAGAAATGAAGAAGAAAAACATGGACTCCAATTACTAGACCAAACAGTAAGTATACAATAATAAGGACAACCATAGCAGCACATCACATCCATAGTATCTAATACCTTTGTTCCTTATGCATTTGTTTTTCACCCAAAGTTATAAACAAATATAAATGTGATATGCTGCGGTGGTTGTTGCCAGGGCATAGAGTCTTGGGTGCATGGCCAAATGGCCATGCACCCAAGACTCTATGCCCTGGCAACAACCACCGCAGCATATCACATCCATAGAGTCAAACATTTCAACTATGATCTATGGGAAACTTTTAATGTCCGCGAACAATGTGAGTGTTCTTAGAACACTTTGAACTTGCCAGCGAACGATACGGACACCGTTTTCAGGACACCCCCTACGAACATTTCAGAACAACGCGATAGTTCTTAGAACACTTTCAACTTAACAACGAACAATACGGACAGCGTCCTAAGGACACCCCCTATGAACATTCCAGGACACCGGGAGTGTTCTCAAAAACGTCTTCAGAACACCCCCATCTTGTTTATTTGCGAACATTTCAGGACACCGCGAGTGTTCTTAGGACACATTCAACTTGACAGAGAACAATACGGACAGCGTCCTCAGGACACCCCCTACGAACATTCCAGGACACCGGGAGTGTTCTCAAAAACGTCTTCAGAACACCCCCATCTTGTTTATTTGCGAAAATTTCAGGACAACGCGAGTGTTCTTAGGACACATTCAACTTGACAAAGAACAATACGGACAGCGTCCTCAGGACACCCCCTACGAACACTCCCCGGACACCGCGAGTGTTCTTAGAAGCGTCGTCAGAACACCCCCATTTTGTTTATTTGCGAACATTTCAGGACACCGCGAGTGTTCTTAGGACAGACTCAACTTGACAGAGAACAATACGGACAGCGTCCTCAGGACACCACCTACGAACACTCCCCGGACACCGCAAGTGTTCTTAGAATAGTTTCACTTTGCTTGCGAACAAAACGGACACATATTGACTCCTTAGAACACACCCTAGTCAGTTTATTTAGAAAATTTCAGAACACCCGTGATGTCCGCAAACAAATCGAACACAAAAAGAACGTCTAACACATAAAAAATACAACTTTCATCCTATCTCACACACTCCCACCCTCCCCAAACACTCCTACACACCAACACACTCTACAAAATACACATTTTGAACAAAGTTTCACCGCGCTGTCCGGGGACGTCCGCGAATCCAATATGGCGGGCGCTACCGAAAAATCTGACGCGCTTCACGCTCCACGCCGTCCAATCAGCGAACACTTTGCATGTCCGCGAACATCACGCAAGACGATTGGCCAATCAGAACACTTTCCGCGGAGCGAACAGGGAAGTGTATCCGCAAACCGAACACAGATATCACTAATTTTTTTTTACCTACTTTTTGGTCATTTTAAAAAAAAAACTACTGGACGAATTTTCACCAAATTTGCAAAAGCACTCTTTCGGGACCAAGCCGCTGCTCCTGGTCCAAATTTGGTGGAAATCCGTCCCGCGGTTTGGGCTGTAGACGCGAGCAAACATTTTTTCCCATTCACTCTATGGAGAGTGAGTATAATGTATACAAATATGAGCATATAGAGGGAAGGTAGAGTAATAAAAATAAAACTATGAAAAAGTGCTGATAACCATAATGATTATCTTCATGCAAAGAAAGGATTGCTCTCTTTCAAGCCTGTATCTTTCGCTATGTACATCTTTCATATATGATGTGACAGCACCCCAAGTCTACAAATATAGTACCTTTTCAATTTTTACTTCCTGACTGTTACTTTAGAAAACTATGTGGCTTCGATATGTCAGTAAAGGATAAAAAGGGAGAGCCAGCCATGTGATGTCATCAGTTATGTCATCAATGACATTTGTGATGTCATCTTTGATGTCCTGGGTGTTAGTGTTAGCAGTGCACGGTGGCGCGAGTTATGATTGCTTATGTTACCATAACTGGCGAATTTCAAGGGTTTTTCGGTTTTACTTGGAACCATAACGTCCCTTTAACAAAGTTTTTTCACTGAATTTCATAGGTTTTTAGTAGCACAACTTAACCATAATATCCCTGACATGTAACATAGAACATACTAACCCCCTCGTAGTGATTTTCATGTCCGCGGACTACCGCCATGTCCGCGGACACATCGAAAATCTGAGCGTGGTGAATGTAAATTTAAATAGTGTGCCCCATTTCCCCTTTGAAGTTGGCTCTGAAAAGAGCCGTTTTTTTTTTTTTACAGATGCTTGACAGACACCTGTTATTTTATATTTTTTTTCTTGTTTTTTTTTCTTACTTTACTCCTAAAATCTTCACATAACCTTCTCCAAAACAACCCTTACATTCCAAAATAAAAAGGCATTTCCGGTAAACGATAAACAAATGCCATCTTGTTTAAAATTAACAGCATTACTGGCATCAATATTCTCATTGTTACAGAAGAACATACCAGCTCTAAGCATGAATGCACACATGCCTATGTTGATGACACACCTAGCAATGTTTTGCTGAGGACAAAAAACTGAACTATTGTCCCACATTGCCCTAGGTAGTAATCCAGAAAAAATTACTTTCGCATTTGGAAGGATCTTCACTACGGCTTGAACCAAGCGTTCCAAATCAGCCAACAAAGTAGGGGCACTGACGTTGCCCAAATGGAAAGCACCATAGTGCAAAACTACCACATGCGGACTGTTCATCGTGGCCATATCCGCACAAACTTGTACAATTCCCTGTACATTGCAATCAGGCACAGTGCTCCACACCACCTCTACTCCTTTGACATCAAAGTTCTTTGCAACATGCCTGCATTCAGCGTACTGCTGTAAACCATGCACAAACATATCTCCGAGCACCAACACCCTGACTTTCTCCACTTCTGCCATCTTCACCACACACAGTCTCTTTCAACACAAATCCACAACCTCGACATCTGATTGGCTGATCCGTACAGTCTTCTTTCCATGTTGGATTTCCTGGAAAAACCCGGATTTACAACGCCCTGTCCACGAACAGCCGCGGTGTCCGCGGACGGCATCCACTTTACTTTCTGTACCATTCCCTCATTGCATACAGCTAAGCAATCACACAATACGATAACGTCCTCAGAACACCCCCATTTTGTGAATTTTCGAACATTTCAGGACAATTATCATTTCATTATTCTACATATTAACATTACAAATATTATACTTTTATCTTGTACTCTGCACACAATCCTATCTTTCTCCATTAGTAGTTCAGTATACTACATAGAATCCCATAATACAATGCTATTTATTGATATAAATGCATCGTTCAAAGCACTAATAACGGTATGATATTTATTGCAATATCCTTGACACTTTTTTTCAGAACATTATAATAAAAATCCCTAGTACACAAATTCCATGAAAAGTACATACACATGTGATGTCATCAGTGATTTCATCAATGACATTTGCGATGTCATCTTTGATGTCCTGGGTGTTAGTCTGAGTGGTGCATGGTGTTGGCGCGAGTTATTTTTCATAGCTTACCATAACTTGCTATTTTCAGGGGTCTTTCGGCTGTACTTAGAACCATAACGTCCTTTAAACAAACTTTTTTTAGTATCACACAAACAATATACAAACATGGCGTGCAAAAACCAACTTCTACAGATGGCTTTACACAGAATGTTGCAAAGTAATAATTTATGCTCGTTCACAGTGAAGGTCAGCTGCTTCCATTTTTTTCTCGGGCCCCGGAGAGGCTCACGAAGCAGACTATAAGGTTGTATTGTGTTTTGACCTTGACAGACAGAGATTGTGATGAAAGACTTCTCTTGAAGGAGTGTTGCTAAAATGTAAGAGAAGATAAAGATGAAATTTCTGAAACGAAACCACTTTTACATATTATATCACTATGCGAAAGATCGTATTTTGGGACTGCACCATTCGTAGACAATGGAAATTGCAATTGTACTGTAAGTAACCCTTTAGATTACTTTATACCAAATATAATTACAATGCGTAGCATTAAAGACCGCTGAAGTTGAACTTGTTCGTTGAAAGTGGCATAATGTTTTCTACCGCGCACTATCACCGCCGAATTGATCCCCTGTCGTTTAGAGGGCTCTGAAAAAGGCAGACGACACAGAGTGGGTTAATATAAATAATTTAACCGGTCTATAGGCGGTCAAGCGCTCTACTCGCTGTGCCACTTCACTGTAGCCTGTCAAGTGGAACAGCGAGTACAGCGCTCGCTTTGACATCCGTGCACAGCTTGCTAACGCAAGTTCGAATCCCGGCAAGGCGAAACTCAGCCTTTCATCCTTCCGTGGTTGATAAATGAGCACCACACACTGTGGTTAATAATACGCACCGCTTACATACCTCACAGTTCTTAGCGCTATATCAATGGGAAAAAATTACTATTTTATTATTAACATACTCTGTTGCACTATCTTCGATAGCAAATAGTTTCACGCCCTAATAAATAAAATGATGATTTTTAATGACGATCGGCTGGTGAGACTAATTTATCTTTTTTGAAACAGGTACGTGGCCCCGTTTTGTCTATGTCACGATTTACAGACTCCAGCGGATGGGGTCTTCAACTGCCAGGTGCAAGTCCAAATATGCAACTTCATGACCCTCACCATTTTATGGGACAATCGCTAAGGACCAATATGCCCTTACGCAGTACTAGCGGCTACAAACAACATACCAACCAATACGGTGGTCTAATGGCTCGTTGTTGGAGCAACCTTCCGATTATCAGAGAGACCATTTACTGCTTTTATCATAAACCAACAGCCTATCTACCGCAAAGGAACAACGCGTCGCTCCAAATAAACTTTTGCTGATCGACAGCAGAGACAATAGCAAATCGCTGAATATTCACTAAACATTTCATGTAAAATAAATGTACTTTACCAAATGTACAATCCTGCTGTTTACTTTTAAACCACAGTTTCATATTCCGAATTGTGGCGCACTGAGTTGTAACCTGACCTAACACTCTCTGTACCGAAAGGAACATTGCGTGTCTCAACAAGAACTTTTGCAGATCGACAACAAAGACAAATGCAAATTGCTGAATATTCTCTAAACATTTGATGTCAAATAAATGTACTTTACAACATTTACAATCTTGCTCTTTGCTTTTAAATCACAGTTTCATATTCTGAATTGTGGCGCGCTGTGTTGTGACATAATGTGTGTTGTCTTCCGTGTTCTGTGTAAAGTCGCGTAGTACTGGAGACGACTGGGCGCGTTTCATTACGCACCCTGTAACGTCACGGAGAAAGGCGAGGAATATGAATGCTTTGATAATATCAGGCTTAGGGGCGGGAGATATGATTTAGTGTCGCAAAAGCAAGTCAGCCAGGTCAATAGCGCCAGTCATAGGATTATCACATAATGTCGACGCACACCAGCCAGATGTATCGTTTCTTTAGTGGACAAAAAGTCGGTTGACGCCCCTAGGAAATTGTACTATTAGCAAACAAAAGGAGTGCTCTTAAAACACTTTCACCCTGACAACGAACAATACAAACAACATTCTCAGAACACCCCCATTTTGTGTAATTGCAACCATTTCGGGACACTGCGAGTGTTCTTAGAACACATTCAACTTGACAGATTACAATACGGACAGCGTCCTGAGGACACCCCCAGTTTGTGTATTTACGAACAATTAAGTACACCGCGAGTGTTCATAGCTCATTTTCACCTTCCTTGCGAACAAAAATGACACATACTCCGTTAAACACCCCGCCATTTAGTTTATTTAAAAAATGTCAGAACAGCCGTGTTCTCCGTGGACAAATCGAACGCAACAAAAAGGTCTAGCACATAAAAAAACAAAGCATTGAACCTATCTCATACTCCCCAACCCTCCGCAAACACTCTTACACACCAACACACGGCACTAAATACAATTTTTTATCTAGGTTTCACTGCGCTGTATGCGGTCGACTGCGAATACAAGATGGCGGGCGCCACAGAAAATCTGACGCGCTCCACGCCCCTCGCCTTCCAATCAGCGAACACGTCGCATGTCCGTGGACATGACGCAAGCCCATGGGCCAATCGGGGTGCTGTCCGCGGAGCGAACAGGGAAGTCCGTCCGCTAAGCGAACGCAGATATCACTAATTTTTTTGCCTTACATTTTGGTCATTTTTTAAAAAACTACTGGACAGATTTACACCAAATTTACAAAAGCACGCTTTTGGGACCAGGCCGCCGCTCCTGCCGCAAATTTGGTGTAAATCCGTCAAGCGGTTCGGGCTGTAGCCGTGCGCAAAGTTTTTTCCCATTCAGTCTATGGGAAAAAAAAAAGTTTTGGGACCCCCCCTATAACTTTCCCCCCCTGGACGAATCCTCACCAAACTTTGCAATAAAATTCAGAGTGACCCAACTACTTTTTTTACAAAGTTTGGTGAGGATCCGTCCAGGGAGAGTGAAGTTATAAGCCACCCAAAAAGTGCTCTTCCTATGGAAACAGCAACTTAACCATAGCTACATGGCCACTACCGTGGCCATGTAATTCAGTTCAAAAACGTTGTTAAAGGGATGTTATGGTTCAAAGTAAAACCAGAAAACCCCTGAAATTCGCTAGTTATGGTAAGCTAAGCAACCATAACTCGCGTCACCACCGTGGATTGCTAAGACTAACACCCAGGACATCAAAGATGACATCACATATGTCATTGATGACATCACTGATGACATCACATGTCTGACTCGCTATTTTTTCCTTTAGTGATATATCTTTGCCAGTAATAGTTAGGAACAACAAATTCAAAAAGTACTTTATTTGTAGACTTATACTTCAAATATGTTCTTACAATTATTCACTTAGGGTCCACTCACAGCATATGAAACATATACATAAGGAAAATACACACTTGAAAGACAGCAATGCGTTCTGTGTATGAAGACAATCAGTAAGGATATCAACACTTTCCTATTGTTCTGCTGTTTTTTTATTACTGTACTTTCTCTGCATATGCTCATATTTGTATTCACATTACTTTCTTTAGGGTGCAGTCACATCATGTGATAGTTATACATAGGGAAGTAGTAGGTTTTAAGCAGAGCAATCATTTCCGTGCATAAAGATAATCAGTTAGGTTATGAACACTTTCTGGTTCTACTGCTGCTTTTTTTGCGTACTTCACTTTTCCTTTATATACTCATATTTGTATGTGTTGTTCTGTCTTTGTGTTTTGTATGTAATAATGAAATTATGTAGTAATTGGGATTTATTAGCTACTTATTACATGTTGCACAGAACGCAAAGCTCTAAGAAAGCATTTGTCATTTCACTATTCAACATGAGAAGATTATCGGGGTAATTGATAGAATCCAGCGCACAAGTGGCGCACGCGGCTGGCGCACAGTGTGCGCATGCGACAGTCTGCGCCAGCCGCGTGCGCTAAAATCCATTTCCGCGCACAGCGTATTCATTGATTTTAACATCCAAAACCAGCTGTGGCGCAGAGTGGCCTGCGACCCTGCAGCAGCGCCAGTTATGCCCCCAAGCCCTCCCCGTGCGCCATACACAGCGCACAAATCCCGTACATGGTGCACAGGCCCCCAACCATGAAAAGGCCTGTAAAACTCCCCGCGCACCCCTCCGAATACATGTACACCCCGGCGCAAGAGTTGCACACGCGATTGGCTCTGTGCGAGCAGCGTACATGTATAACTGGGGTTCGCGGGAAGTTTCACACGCGATTGGCCCTGTGCGAGCGGGTTATGTGTATTACCGGGGTTCGCGGGAAGTGTCACACGCGATTGGCCCTGTGCGAGTGGGGTACGTGTATTACTGGGGTTCGCGGGAAGTTTCACATGCGATTGGCCCTGTGCGAGCAGGTTACATGTATTACTGGGGTTTGCGGGAAGTGTCACACGCGATTGGCCCTGTGCGAGCGGGGTATGTGTATTACCTGGGTTCGCAGGAAGTTTCACATGCAATTGGCCCTGTGCGAGTGGGGTACATGTATTAATGGGGTTTGAGGGAAGATTCACACGTGATTGGCCCTGTGCGAGAGGGGTACATGTATAACTGGGGTTCGTGGAAGTTTCACACGCAATTGGCCCTGTGCGAGCGGGGTACATGTATCACTGGGGTTTGCGGGAAGTTTCACACGCGATTGGCCCTGTGCGAGCGGGTTATGTGTATTACTGGGGTTCGCGGGAAGTGTCACACGCGATTGGCCCTGTGAGAGTGGGGTACGTGTATTATTGGGTTTTGCGGGGAGTTTCACACGCAATTGGCCCTGTGCGTGCGGGGTACGTGCATTTCTAGGGTGCGAGTGAAGTTTCACACGTGATTTTGCTGTCAGAGCGGGTTACGTGTATTTCGGGGGTGCCTGTGAAGTTTCACACGTGATTTTGCTGTCAGTGGGGGGGTACGTGTATTTCGGGGTGCGTGTGAAGTTTCACACGCGATTTCGCTGTCAGAGCGGGGTACGTGTATCCAGTGGGGTGCGCAGGGAGTCCCACACGTAAATTGGCAGTGTGGGTCCTCGCAGGTGTCCCCTCTACCCCCTCCACGGCCCCTGCAGGCAGTCCACATCACACGGGAATACCCTGCACCCCTGGTCATGTCCCGCAGGCAGCCCATCCACCATGGGCATGCCCCCCAGCCAAGCCGCATGTCACGTTGCAATATGATCACCAAATCATGTCCCCCAGCACCCCCACCCCCCAGCAGTGAGGGGCACCTGCCAGCAGGCTCCCACCCATGTCCCCCAGTACCCCCCCAACAGTGAGTTGCACCTGCCAGCAGGCCCCCACACATGTCCCCCTGCACCCCCACCCCCAGCAGTAAGGGGCACCTGCCAGCAGGCCCCCACTCATGTCCCCCTGCAGCCCCACCCCCAGCAGTGAGGGGCACCTGCCAGCAGGCCCCCACTCATGTCCACCTGCACCCCCACCCCGCAGCAGTGAGGGGCACCTACCAGCAGGCCCCCACTCAAGTCCCACTCATGTCCCCCTGAACCCCCACCCCCCAGCAGTGAGGGGCACCTGCCAGCAGGCCCCCACTCATGCTCCCCTGCACCTCCACCCCCCAGCAGTGAGGGGCACCTGCCAGCAGGTCCACACTCATGTCCCCCTGCACCCCCACCCCCCAGCAGTGAGGGGCACCTGCCAGCAGGCCCCCACTCAAGTCCCACTCATGTCCCCCTGAACCCCCACCCCCCAGCAGTGAGGGGCACCTGCCAGCAGGCCCCCACTCATGCTCCCCTGCACCTCCACCCCCCAGCAGTGAGGGGCACCTGCCAGCAGGTCCACACTCATGTCCCCCTGCACCCCCACCCCCCAGCAGTGAGGGGCACCTGCCAGCAGGCCCCACTCATGTCCCCCTGCACCCCCACCCCACAGCAGTGAGGGGCACCTGCCAGCAGGCCCACACTCATGTCCCACTCATGTCCCCGTGCACCCCCACCCCCCAGCAGTGTGGGGCACCTGCCAGCAGGCCCCCACTCATGTCCCCCTGCACCCCCACCCCCCAGCAGTGAGGGGCACCTGCCAGCAGCACCAACTCATGTCCCACTCATGTCCCCCTGCACCCCCACCCCCCAGCAGTGAGGGGCACCTGCCAGCAGGCCCACACTCATGTCCCACTCATGTCCCCCTGCACCCCCACCCCCCAGCAGTGAGGGGCACCTGCCAGCAGGCCCCCACTCATGTCCCCCTGCACCCCACCCCCCAGCAGAGAGTGGCACCTGCCAGCAGGCCCACACTTATGTCCCCCCCAACATGTCAACATGACCCACAATCATGGCCCTCATGGCCACCAAAATCCCACGGCACGCCACCCCTGCCCAAATAACCAACCAAGCATAACATACACCCCACATTGAAATGGCCATTACATGAAACAACCCAAATGGCATTTATGTACATCAACCCATGTCCATCACACACACACAATGGGTGCCAGTGAATGTGAAAACCCACATCATGACATGCATGAAACCAATGAGAGAATACTTTTACAAAGGTAGCGGGCGCCCCTCTCTCGCAAGAACAGACATGATAACCTGTTCGGTGGTTATTAACCACTTGAGAGTTCGCAGCCACTGCTTTTACTCACTGTGCCTTTCACAGATGGGAAATATCCATTTGCATATCAGTCTTTGTCCTGCCCAGGGGCAGTCCAGCACCGAAATACAATGGCAATTCCAATCTGAACGAGAGTACCACCAGCAACCCCATACACGTGTTTCACCCTTGTTGGGGATCATCAGTGAGGTGAAGCTGATGCCTCTCTAAGCACAGTGAGAGGGAGACCACGTCTGGTTGCCCCCAGGAGACCCAGGGTTACCAATCCCAGGTTCCTTAAAAAATAGTTTTACAAAGGTAGCGGGCGCCCCTCTCTCGCAAGAACAGACATGATAACCTGTTCGGTGGTTATTAACCACTTGAGAGTTCGCAGCCACTGCTTTTACTCACTGTGCCTTTCACAGATGGGAAATATCCATTTGCATATCAGTCTTTGTCCTACCCAGGGGCAGTCCAGCACCGAAATACAATGGCAATTCCAATCTGAACGAGAGTACCACCAGCAACCCCATACACGTGTTTCACCCTTGTTGGGGATCATCAGTGAGGTGAAGCTGATGCCTCTCTAAGCACAGTGAGAGGGAGACCACGTCTGGTTGCCCCCAGGAGACCCAGGGTTACCAATCCCAGGTTCCTTAAAAAATAGTTTTATAAAGGTAGCGGGCGCCCCTCTCTCGCAAGAACAGACATGATAACCTGTTCGGTGGTTATTAACCACTTGAGAGTTCGCAGCCACTGCTTTTACTCACTGTGCCTTTCACAGATGGGAAATATCCATTTGCATATCAGTCTTTGTCCTGCCCAGGGGCAGTCCAGCACCGAAATACAATGGCAATTCCAATCTGAACGAGAGTACCACCAGCAACCCCATACACGTGTTTCACCCTTGTTGGGGATCATCAGTGAGGTGAAGCTGATGCCTCTCTAAGCACAGTGAGAGGGAGACCACGTCTGGTTGCCCCCAGGAGACCCAGGGTTACCAATCCCAGGTTCCTTAAAAAATAGTTTTACAAAGGTAGCGGGCGCCCATCTCTCGCAAGAACAGACATGATAACCTGTTCAGTGGTTATTAACCACTTGAGAGTTCGCAGCCACTTCTTTTACTCACTGTGCCTTTCACAGATGGGAAATATCCATTTGCATATCAGTCTTTGTCCTGCCCAGGGGCAGTCCAGCACCGAAATACAATGGCAATTCCAATCTGAACGAGAGTACCACCAGCAACCCCATACACGTGTTTCACCCTTGTTGGGGATCATCAGTGAGGTGAAGCTGATGCCTCTCTAAGCACAGTGAGAGGGAGACCACGTCTGGTTGCCCCCAGGAGACCCAGGGTTACCAATCCCAGGTGCCTTAAAAAATAGTTTTACAGAGGTAGCGGGCGCCCCTCTCTCGCAAGAACAGACATGATAACCTGTTCAGTGGTTATTAACCACTTGAGAGTTCGCAGCCACTTCTTTTACTCACTGTGCCTTTCACAGATGGGAAATATCCATTTGCATATCAGTCTTTGTCCTGCCCAGGGGCAGTCCAGCACCGAAATACAATGGCAATTCCAATCTGAACGAGAGTACCACCAGCAACCCCATACACGTGTTTCACCCTTGTTGGGGATCATCAGTGAGGTGAAGCTGATGCCTCTCTAAGCACAGTGAGAGGGAGACCACGTCTGGTTGCCCCCAGGAGACCCAGGGTTACCGATCCCAGGTTCCTTAAAAAATAGTTTTACAGAGGTAGCGGGCGCCCCTCTCTCGCAAGAACAGACATGATAACCTGTTCGGTGGTTATTAACCACTTGAGAGTTTGCAGCCACTGCTTTTACTCACTGTGCCTTTCACAGATGGGAAATATCCATTTGCATATCAGTCTTTGTCCTGCCCAGGGGCAGTCCAGCACCGAAATACAATGGCAATTCCAATCTGAACGAGAGTACCACCAGCAACCC
This sequence comes from Ambystoma mexicanum, assembly GCF_040938575.1. Classification (NCBI taxonomy): domain Eukaryota; kingdom Metazoa; phylum Chordata; class Amphibia; order Caudata; family Ambystomatidae; genus Ambystoma; species Ambystoma mexicanum. Next base: position 578,077,394 of record NC_090925.1, read on the forward strand.
CATACACGTGTTTCACCCTTGTTGGGGATCATCAGTGAGGTGAAGCTGATGCCTCTCTAAGCACAGTGAGAGGGAGACCACGTCTGGTTGCCCCCAGGAGACCCAGGGTTACCAATCCCAGGTTCCTTAAAAAATAGTTTTACAAAGGTAGCGGGCGCCCCTCTCTCGCAAGAACAGACATGATAACCTGTTCGGTGGTTATTAACCACTTGAGAGTTCGCAGCCACTGCTTTTACTCACTGTGCCTTTCACAGATGGGAAATATCCATTTGCATATCAGTCTTTGTCCTGCCCAGGGGCAGTCCAGCACCGAAATACAATGGCAATTCCAATCTGAACGAGAGTACCACCAGCAACCCCATACACGTGTTTCACCCTTGTTGGGGATCATCAGTGAGGTGAAGCTGATGCCTCTCTAAGCACAGTGAGAGGGAGACCACGTCTGGTTGCCCCCAGGAGACCCAGGCTTACCAATCCCAGGTTCCTTAAAAAATAGTTTTACAGAGGTAGCGGGCGCCCCTCTCTCGCAAGAACAGACATGATAACCTGTTCAGTGGTTATTAACCACTTGAGAGTTCGCAGCCACTTCTTTTACTCACTGTGCCTTTCACAGATGGGAAATATCCATTTGCATATCAGTCTTTGTCCTGCCCAGGGGCAGTCCAGCACCGAAATACAATGGCAATTCCAATCTGAACGAGAGTACCACCAGCAACCCCATACACGTGTTTCACCCTTGTTGGGGATCATCAGTGAGGTGAAGCTGATGCCTCTCTAAGCACAGTGAGAGGGAGACCACGTCTGGTTGCCCCCAGGAGACCCAGGGTTACCGATCCCAGGTTCCTTAAAAAATAGTTTTACAGAGGTAGCGGGCGCCCCTCTCTCGCAAGAACAGACATGATAACCTGTTCGGTGGTTATTAACCACTTGAGAGTTTGCAGCCACTGCTTTTACTCACTGTGCCTTTCACAGATGGGAAATATCCATTTGCATATCAGTCTTTGTCCTGCCCAGGGGCAGTCCAGCACCGAAATACAATGGCAATTCCAATCTGAACGAGAGTACCACCAGCAACCCCATACACGTGTTTCACCCTTGTTGGGGATCATCAGTGAGGTGAAGCTGATGCCTCTCTAAGCACAGTGAGAGGGAGACCACGTCTGGTTGCCCCCAGGAGACCCAGGGTTACCAATCCCAGGTTCCTTAAAAAATAGTTTTACAAAGGTAGCGGGCGCCCCTCTCTCGCAAGAACAGACATGATAACCTGTTCGGTGGTTATTAACCACTTGAGAGTTCGCAGCCACTGCTTTTACTCACTGTGCCTTTCACAGATGGGAAATATCCATTTGCATATCAGTCTTTGTCCTGCCCAGGGGCAGTCCAGCACCGAAATACAATGGCAATTCCAATCTGAACGAGAGTACCACCAGCAACCCCATACACGTGTTTCACCCTTGTTGGGGATCATCAGTGAGGTGAAGCTGATGCCTCTCTAAGCACAGTGAGAGGGAGACCACGTCTGGTTGCCCCCAGGAGACCCAGGCTTACCAATCCCAGGTTCCTTAAAAAATAGTTTTACAGAGGTAGCGGGCGCCCCTCTCTCGCAAGAACAGACATGATAACCTGTTCGGTGGTTATTAACCACTTGAGAGTTCGCAGCCACTGCTTTTACTCACTGTGCCTTTCACAGATGGGAAATAACCATTTGCATATCAGTCTTTGTCCTGCCCAGGGACAGTCCAGCACCGAAATACAATGGCAATTCCAATCTGAACGAGAGTACCACCAGCAACACCATACACGTGTTTCACCCTTGTTGGGGATCATCAGTGAGGTGAAGCTGATGCCTCTCTAAGCACAGTGAGAGGGAGACCACGTCTGGTTGCCCCCAGGAGACCCAGGGTTACCAATCCCAGGTTCCTTAAAAAATAGTTTTACAGAGGTAGCGGGCACCCCTATCTCGCAAGAACAGACATGATAACCTGTTCGGTGGTTATTAACCACTTGAGAGTTCGCAGCCACTGCTTTTACTCACTGTGCCTTTCACAGATGGGAAATATCCATTTGCATATCAGTCTTTGTCCTGCCCAGGGGCAGTCCAGCACCGAAATACAATGGCAATTCCAATCTGAACGAGAGTACCACCAGCAACCCCATACACGTGTTTCACCCTTGTTGGGGATCATCAGTGAGGTGAAGCTGATGCCTCTCTAAGCACAGTGAGAGGGAGACCACATCTGGTTGCCCCCAGGAGACCCAGGGTTACCAATCCCAGGTTCCTTAAAAAATAGTTTTACAAAGGTAGCGGGCGCCCCTCTCTCGCAAGAACAGACATGATAACCTGTTCGGTGGTTATTAACCACTTGAGAGTTCGCAGCCACTGCTTTTACTCACTGTGCCTTTCACAGATGGGAAATATCCATTTGCATATCAGTCTTTGTCCTGCCCAGGGGCAGTCCAGCACCGAAATACAATGGCAATTCCAATCTGAACGAGAGTACCACCAGCAACCCCATACACGTGTTTCACCCTTGTTGGGGATCATCAGTGAGGTGAAGCTGATGCCTCTCTAAGCACAGTGAGAGGGAGACCACGTCTGGTTGCCCCCAGGAGACCCAGGGTTACCAATCCCAGGTTCCTTAAAAAATAGTTTTACAAAGGTAGCGGGCGCCCCTCTCTCGCAAGAACAGACATGATAACCTGTTCGGTGGTTATTAACCACTTGAGAGTTCGCAGCCACTGCTTTTACTCACTGTGCCTTTCACAGATGGGAAATATCCATTTGCATATCAGTCTTTGTCCTGCCCAGAGGCAGTCCAGCACCGAAATACAATGGCAATTCCAATCTGAACGAGAGTACCACCAGCAACCCCATACACGTGTTTCACCCTTGTTGGGGATCATCAGTGAGGTGAAGCTGATGCCTCTCTAAGCACAGTGAGAGGGAGACCACGTCTGGTTGCCCCCAGGAGACCCAGGGTTACCAATCCAAGGTTCCTTAAAAAATAGTTTTACAAAGGTAGCGGGCGCCCCTCTCTCGCAAGAACAGACATGATAACCTGTTCGGTGGTTATTAACCACTTGAGAGTTCGCAGCCACTGCTTTTACTCACTGTGCCTTTCACAGATGGGAAATATCCATTTGCATATCAGTCTTTGTCCTGCCCAGGGGCAGTCCAGCACCGAAATACAATGGCAATTCCAATCTGAACGAGAGTACCACCAGCAACCCCATACATGTGTTTCACCCTTGTTGGGGATCATCAGTGAGGTGAAGCTGATGCCTCTCTAAGCACAGTGAGAGGGAGACCACGTCTGGTTGCCCCCAGGAGACCCAGGGTTACCAATCCCAGGTTCCTTAAAAAATAGTTTTACAGAGGTAGCGGGCGCCCCTCTCTCGCAAGAACAGACATGATAACCTGTTCGGTGGTTATTAACCACTTGAGAGTTCGCAGCCACTGCTTTTACTCACTGTGCCTTTCACAGATGGGAAATATCCATTTGCATATCAGTCTTTGTCCTGCCCAGGGGCAGTCCAACACCGAAATACAATGGCAATTCCAATCTGAACGAGAGTACCACCAGCAACCCCATACACGTGTTTCACCCTTGTTGGGGATCATCAGTGAGGTGAAGCTGATGCCTCTCTAAGCACAGTGAGAGGGAGACCACGTCTGGTTGCCCCCAGGAGACCCAGGGTTACCAATCCCAGGTTCCTTAAAAAATAGTTTTACAGAGGTAGCGGGCGCCCCTCTCTCGCAAGAACAGACATGATAACCTGTTCGGTGGTTATTAACCACTTGAGAGTTCGCAGCCACTGCTTTTACTCACTGTGCCTTTCACAGATGGGAAATATCCATTTGCATATCAGTCTTTGTCCTGCCCAGGGGCAGTCCAGCACCGAAATACAATGGCAATTCCAATCTGAACGAGAGTACCACCAGCAACCCCATACACGTGTTTCACCCTTGTTGGGGATCATCAGTGAGGTGAAGCTGATGCCTCTCTAAGCACAGTGAGAGGGAGACCACGTCTGGTTGCCCCCAGGAGACCCAGGGTTACCAATCCCAGGTTCCTTAAAAAATAGTTTTACAAAGGTAGCGGGTGCCCCTCTCTCGCAAGAACAGACATGATAACCTGTTCGGTGGTTATTAACCACTTGAGAGTTCGCAGCCACTGCTTTTACTCACTGTGCCTTTCACAGATGGGAAATATCCATTTGCATATCAGTCTTTGTCCTGCCCAGGGGCAGTCCAGCACCGAAATACAATGGCAATTCCAATCTGAACGAGAGTACCACCAGCAACCCCATACACGTGTTTCACCCTTGTTGGGGATCATCAGTGAGGTGAAGCTGATGCCTCTCTAAGCACAGTGAGAGGGAGACCACGTCTGGTTGCCCCCAGGAGACCCAGGGTTACCAATCCCAGGTTCCTTAAAAAATAGTTTTACAAAGGTAGCGGGCGCCCCTCTCTCGCAAGAACAGACATGATAACCTGTTCGGTGGTTATTAACCACTTGAGAGTTCGCAGCCACTGCTTTTACTCACTGTGCCTTTCACAGATGGGAAATATCCATTTGCATATCAGTCTTTGTCCTGCCCAGGGGCAGTCCAGCACCGAAATACAATGGCAATTCCAATCTGAACGAGAGTACCACCAGCAACCCCATACACGTGTTTCACCCTTGTTGGGGATCATCAGTGAGGTGAAGTTGATGCCTCTCTAAGCACAGTGAGAGGGAGACCACGTCTGGTTGCCCCCAGGAGACCCAGGGTTACCAATCCCATGTTCCTTAAAAAATAGTTTTACAAAGGTAGCGGGCGCCCCTCTCTCGCAAGAACAGACATGATAACCTGTTCGGTGGTTATTACCACTTGAGAGTTCGCAGCCACTGCTTTTACTCACTGTGCCTTTCACAGATGGGAAATATCCATTTGCATATCAGTCTTTGTCCTGCCCAGGGGCAGTCCAGCACCGAAATACAATGGCAATTCCAATCTGAACGAGAGTACCACCAGCAACCCCATACACGTGTTTCACCCTTGTTGGGGATCATCAGTGAGGTGAAGCTGATGCCTCTCTAAGCACAGTGAGAGGGAGACCACGTCTGGTTGCCCCCAGGAGACCCAGGGTTACCAATCCCAGGTTCCTTAAAAAATAGTTTTACAAAGGTAGCGGGCGCCCCTCTCTCGCAAGAACAGACATGATAACCTGTTCGGTGGTTATTAACCACTTGAGAGTTCACAGCCACTGCTTTTACTCACTGTGCCTTTCACAGATGGGAAATATCCATTTGCATATCAGTCTTTGTCCTGCCCAGGGGCAGTCCAGCACCGAAATACAATGGCAATTCCAATCTGAACGAGAGTACCACCAGCAACCCCATACACGTGTTTCACCCTTGTTGGGGATCATCAGTGAGGTGAAGCTGATGCCTCTCTAAGCACAGTGAGAGGGAGACCACGTCTGGTTGCCCCCAGGAGACCCAGGGTTACCAATCCCAGGTTCCTTAAAAAATAGTTTTACAAAGGTAGCGGGCGCCCCTCTCTCGCAAGAACAGACATGATAACCTGTTCGGTGGTTATTAACCACTTGAGAGTTCGCAGCCACTGCTTTTACTCACTGTGACTTTCACAGATGGGAAATAGCCATTTGCATATCAGTCTTTGTCCTGCCCAGGGGCAGTCCAGCACCGAAATACAATGGCAATTCCAATCTGAACGAGAGTACCACCAGCAACCCCATACACGTGTTTCACCCTTGTTGGGGATCATCAGTGAGGTGAAGCTGATGCCTCTCTAAGCACAGTGAGAGGGAGACCACGTCTGGTTGCCCCCAGGAGACCCAGGGTTACCAATCCCAGGTTCCTTAAAAAATAGTTTTACAAAGGTAGTGGGCGCCCCTCTCTCGCAAGAACAGTCTCCTGGGGGCAACCAGACGTGGTCTCCCTCTCACTGTGCTTAGAGAGGCATCAGCTTCACCTCACTGATGATCCCCAACAAGGGTGAAACACGTGTATGGGGTTGTTGGTGGTACTCTCGTTCAGATTGGAGTTGCCATTGTATTTCGGTGCTGGACTGCCCCTGGGCAGGACAAAGACTGATATGCAAATGGATATTTCCCATCTGTGAAAGGCACAGTGAGTAAAAGCAGTGGCTGCGAACTCTCAAGTGGCTAATAACCACTGAACAGGTTATCATGTCTGTTCTTGCGAGAGAGGGGCGCCCGCTACCTTTGTAAAACTATTTTTTAAGGAACCTGGGATTGGTAACCCTAGGTCTCCTGGGGGCAACCAGACGTGGTCTCCCTCTCACTGTGCTTAGAGAGGCATCAGCTTCACCTCACTGATGATCCCCAACAAGGGTGAAACACGTGTATGGGGTTGCTGGTGGTACTCTCGTTCAGATTGGAGTTGCCATTGTATTTCGGTACTGGAATGCCCCTGGGCAGGACAAAGACTGATATGCAAATGGATATTTCCCATCTGTGAAAGGCACAGTGAGTAAAAGCAGTGGCTGCGAACTCTCAAGTGGCTAATAACCACTGAACAGGTTATCATGTCTGTTCTTGCGAGAGAGGGGCGCCCGCTACCTTTGTAAAACAATGAGAGAATACCACATATTGAAGTACGGGAACAAATGTATTGAACAAAAAATGTGGTGAAAGAAAATCAAATACCAAACAATGGACATAAGGAAAACAATGCAGAATGTCACATAATGATAAAAAAAGGAAATCAGAATCCAAAATATATGAAATCAAAAATGTCTCCAAAGTCTCCTTCCAACAAAGCAAATCTAAACAGAAATGAAAAAGTAAAATCCATTGCTCCATGGAAAAATCAAAAAAGAAAATGCCGACAAATCCACACTCCAACTATTTACAAGGATGAAATCCTGGGTCCATGAGCCCAACTGTCCAAATGAAACCTACAAAAAGACAATAACTAATGAAGAACTATATACAAAAATGTGGGGTATTGTCCAAGCGCCCCACAAAAAAATGAAAACCAAAATGAAACCTAACACTAACTAACTAACTAACTATTTACAATGGCAGCGGGCTAGTCCGACGGCTCACTTTTGGATGTCCCGGGCCAGGGCATCATCGAACTCCCGCTCAATGTCCTGGAGGCGGTCCTCTTCCATGGCCCCGAGGGTTCGCAGGGACGATGACATGTTGGCCTCCAACTCCCTGCACATTGCCTCGAGGTTCTCGGACTGCCTCAGTGCCCTCCGCATGGAGTTCTCCGCCCTGACCATTGTGAGCCGTGCCTCTTCCATCCACTGCCGCTCTGCATCTATGGCGTGGCCCAACTGCTGCCACACAGAAGACACTCGCAGTCCTGGGTCCTCCTGCCCTCTGGTCGATGCCTGCCCCTCCGATGTTGAAGGCCCCGAGCCATCATTGCTCCCACCATGTTGATACTGCTGCTGTGCCTGTGCCTGCGCCCTGGCTCTTGCTGCCTGCACGTCCTCCTCCGGCTGGGGTGCAGTTGTCTGTCGTGGTGGCCACCCCTGCTGGACGTCTGACTCCCGACTGTGGCAGGGATGTGCCCTCCACCAGCCTGGCCACTGGGTCAGAGGCAGCTCCACAGGGTACCCAGGTGATACATGGGTGGGAAGATGGCATGGAGGATGATGGCGCGTAGGGGGTTCAGGTGAGGAGGGGGCAAGAAGGTCCAGCACAAGGAGGAATCCAGCACTGGTGACCCGTCCCAGTTGGTCAACGCGGTCAAAGAGGCATCCGAGATGACGTGCAGTGTCTTCACAAAAACACCGAAGGTCACCTTGCATGCCTCGTTGACGCAATGCTATCCCAGCCAGGACAGGATCAACACGGTCCCGGATAGCCACGTCCGCAGGGAGAGGAAGGCCAGTTGTTGTGCGCCCATCCCCTCCCTGAAAACGGGTCTGGACGTAGGCATGCCTGCTGGTGCTGGATGATGCAGTCACAGGATCAGGGACATGATTACACACAGGCACCTCCGCGGCAGCCTGTGCTGCCTCCTGTCCCTGCCCCTGCACTGCACCACTGGCACCAGTGGAATCCCCACCTCCAGACCCCGTGTGTCCCTTCCACGGCCTCCTCCTCCTCCAAACCCCCCACCAACCTGGATGACTCCATGCCATCTTCCTCCATCGGACCGTGTGGGGTCTCAACTGACCCTTCTGCTGCCGAGGAGTCTATCTCCAACCTCCGCCTCTTGGACCTACCCTCGGCAGCTGCAGCCTAGGACGCGGCACCAGACTCCTCACTCCCCGAAGAGATCACAATATGGGAGGGGAGCCGGGCCTTGCGTCTCCGGCTGATGGTGCGATCCCTGCCGCTTTGCTCCACAGCACCCTCTCCGCCCTCTTCAACAGTTGACGCTGCAGAAAGGGAGAGATAGAACACAGGCATCAGGGCACTGTACAATGGACTGATACATACATGATAGTTGTACATGAGTGGCAGTGTCAAACATCAGACATGGCATCACACTGCCTAACACACATGTCATTTCTACTCTCACACATGAGCAATTCCACAGCAATATTGCACCAGGCAGCACCATCCATACACATACAACAGCATCGGCATCAGAAGGTGAGCCTGACGTCACATGAAACACGGGGAGTACGGGGAGTACACAACACATGCACACACACCAACAAACTTACATGCATGTGTGCATGTCCACCAACTGTCACAGTGATGAGATCGCCATCCATGTCACATCTGGCATTCAGCCTTCTACATGTCAGTGCCACATGCATCCATGTTGCATCACAGTTGCACACTTGTCAAATACACACACATGCACATGTACACAGTGCAGATACATGCAGCTGGAACCAACATCCACGTGTGATACCACAACCATGCCAACGTACATACACAGTAATTCAAACATGTGTGCTCCCACATCTGCATTTGGCCTGCATGCTTATCCACACATACACCATCCATGTGTCTGACACATAAGAGGACTTGCATGTGTCAGCCTCACGCTCCTGTACATACACATCCATACATGGGCCTACAAAAACACATGTGCAACCTTCACACTACTGGCACACCACGACACGCACAACGTCCAACCAGTATGCATGTACACTTACCGCTCGACTCCAGACGGGTCTGCCTCTCAAGGACCTGGACATGGAGCACTGGGCTTATGCAATCCTGGACCCTCATTTGGTGGTCGGACAGGTGGCCCCGGCGCCCCTTGGCATCCGCTGCCTTCAAGAGGCGCCGGGCCTTGTTGATGGGCCTGAACCTGAAGTAATCCCAGCGCTTCTTGACATGTTTGATGTCGCGGACTGCCACCCCCTCCTTCATAGTTGGCGCGCAAACTTCCAAAGAGGGCATCATACTGCCCCAGGACTTGCTCCAACAGGACACCAACTTCTCTGGCACTGAAGCTGGTGGCCCTCTGCCGCTCTGGCTGGGGGTTGCCAGTGGTGCCAGATGGTGTTGTGTCTGACATGGCAACCCCAGAGGCAGGTGTGGGTGGGCAACTGGGTCCTGGGGCTGGGCTGTGGAGCGATGGTATCCCAGTCGGGAGTCTTCAGTTCCAGCAGGGGTGGTCACAGCAACTTCACCCTGGCTGACGTGCAGGCAGCAAATAGCAGGGCACGTGGGCAGCAGGCAGGCAGCAGCAGATGGCAGGTGGGAGTGTGCTCGGGCTCTTGGGGCAGTAATTCGGCCTTCTGGGCAGGAGCGTGGTCTTCCGTGTGTTGTCGCGTGGCCAGCTTGATACGGAGTGATTTGGCACATGAAAAAATTACATGTCACCGCGTGTAATTCGAGGAAAGGGCCTTATCGCGTAAGTGCGTCTGTGACGTTACACTTGCAGGTGTTTCCCTCGTGACGGGTGCTTAGTGAATCATCACGTGAAAACACTGCACGTACGTGAATTCATTGTACCAAAGGCCCTTTAGCGCGTAAGCACCTCTGTGACGTGACGCGCAAGGGCGTTTCCCTCAACACGTGCAAAAACTGCACGTCCGAGTGTCAGCTCGTGTAATTGGAGGAAAGGGTCTTAGCGTGTACATGCGTAAGTGACGTTGTATGTGTGGGCCGGTTTAAAAGGTACGTGCTTTTCGTGGAGAGCGAGTGGGTGAATTTTGTACGTCTTGTCGGTTCACATGCGATTACTTCACAGCGTTTCAAGTTTGTACTCCCTGTTACCTCTGACAGCGTTCAATTTTTTGGTTGGCCCTGTTTCCTCAAACAGTGTTCACTTCTTCATTTGTCCTGTTTCCTCAGACAGCGTACAATTCTTCTTTTGGCGGGGGTGTTGCCAACACGCACACGGACTTCTTTTTCACGCTCTTTTTCCAGGCATACAGTGAGTCTCGCACATATTTACCAACTGTGCTTGCCTCGTGTGTCACGTACCCCTTCAGAGGTCATTGTAGGCTGCGTGTATTACGCGTACGCTTATTTTTGTGTTTCTGGGTGCCACAGCATAGTGCGGGTTCATTTTTCCACGCACGTGCTCTACGAGGGGTTGAGAGCACGTTCATTTTTGTTTTCGGGGTGCCTGTGCGTTGCGTGACCCATCATCTTCCCCCAGGGGTCACAGACAGTCTTGCTAGAGCACTAGGGTATGAATTCCATCTAGTACCCTACCACTTTCACCCCCAATTGCCCAGGACAATAGTTTACTGCTACTCGCATACGCACAACAACATCAGTGCCATGATTGGGAGGTGACCAAGCGGTAAGGGAGGCAAAGGTGGCCGACCTTCAAAAGGTGGGCATGGTGGGCGCGGTAGGGGACGTGGCCAGGATTTGCAGGGTGCCCCTTAGACCCCCATGTGTGGAGGACCAATCAGGGACACCCATGCCCCACCCCCCCATGGTTGTGGGAAACGTAGCTGACACCATCCCAGCTCAGCCCTTGTTGGACCGGGCCATTGTGGCACCTGAACCGGCACAGGAAGACTCCCAGGCTGACTTCCAGGTCAGTAAGTCTAAGCCACGTGTGTACAGGTGCAAGTTGTTGTCACCAGGCCGCGTGGATCTGGGGCAGCAATGTCATCTGCTGCCCCAAGTAGGCAGGGTAGGGAGGCTTCAGGGGCAGCTGCAGCTCTATCCACCCCAGCTCTGAGTCTCCCAGCCGGGACAGTGTCGGTCCAGGTCCATCAGACCGACGTTGCCCCTGCTAACATCACCCTGCAGTCAATGCCTGTACCAAGAACTATGGTCATTGTGCCTTTGCACACTCCTAGTACACAGTCCACCGGTGCTTCTGCCCCTACTGACCAGAGCGGCGTAAGCCACTCAGGATCCACACCACCTTTGAAAAAGAAGAAGAAGGGTGCTCTGGCACTACAGGCTGAGACCCCAGACACGGTTACACACTCCGGCACGTCAAGGAAGCCTAGCTTTAATGACGCCAAACTTGATGCACTTGTGGCCTATATGTCGGAACATAGCCGTGAAATGGTGGTGACTGCAGGGAGCAAAACCACACCTGGTCAACGTAGGGCACACTGGCAGACCATCGTGGACCACATTAGTGCCCTTGCATTTGTGAGGCGCACAGCTAATGATTGCTACAAGCGGTCAAATGATCTGAAACGCAGAGCAAAGAACAAGCTGGCCTCAAATTATGCCTCTACTCTGGTGACTGGCGGTGGGTCTCCACCAGAGGACAACCAACTCACTGAACATGAGTCTGTTGCTGGAACCTTCGTCACAGAGGAACAGATCCAAGGCGTGGGATACCTACCTGATTACGACGTATTGTCCGGTGAGTGCCCATGCATGTGTGTGCCTGTGTATGTTGTTTGGGTGACGGGTTCTGATTGAGTGCCAGGTGAGGGTGTGTACTCCAGAGTGGTATGGGTCACCCATGTGCTTCCTCCAATACATTCACGTGCCTTGGATTTGGGTATGACAGTATCCCTTCTGCCCACAGTAGCCAATTAGCGCCACATTACTGCAGTTGCCGTTGACCTGTCATCTTGCAACAACATTGTTCAGATTTTTTCAGCGTTCATTCTGGCTGATTGTTCCAATTCTCCAATTTTTGCTATGCATTTTTCAGCCCTAATGCCACATATGTGACATGCTTCTGTCATTGATTACACCCCACATTGGCCCACATTTGTTGCCTTGTTATATTAATGATTAGACCATTCAGGCTGATTGAGTATTGGCCTGCACACATTAATTTTTGGGGCCTGTTTGAATGTGTGTGTTGTTTGCTGTCATGTTAAAGTGACCAACCATTGATGTGTACATCTGCCTACAATCACTGGATAATTGGACACTGGATGTGTTGCAGTGTGTGGCACATGCATCTTTTGCCACACTATTTATCATTTTTCATCTCATCATGTTCATCTCACATGGATGGGTGACAGTACTCATTCACTGACATATCGCTGTAGTTGTCTAATGTACCATGGCTATGCTACATGCCATCTGTGTGATGGCATGTGTCATGTATGTGTATTGGACATGCCACTCACAGGCTAATGTGTGATGGCAGTTCTACCCACCATGCAACAAGTGTGTTGATTTTCGATCTTGGTGTCCTCAGTGTCTGCTTTTTACCTCCCCTTCCAACTCATTGACAGTGCATGCATGCCAGGGTTATAGTCATGTGGGACATGTGTAAATCATGTACAGGATCTCTGTCTTGTCAGGCCTATGTGTGTGCTATGGTGCTCATGCCTATTTGCATTTTTTGTATTTCATGTTTTTGCAGGTGATGACGCACTTGATGCTGGTGAGGTTGAGGAGATCTTGCAGACCCAGGAGGGATCTCAGCCACGACCGGGCACCAGTGGAGGACATGGTGTGGTGGTGGGTGAAAACCCTTTCTTACTGCAGACCATACTGTCCAGGGGTGCCTCTGGGTGCACCTCCCCAGACCTCTATTCAGGTGCTGAATCGGATGATGAGACTTATGTGCTGTCGCAGGTGAGTGCTTCTGGCAGGGATTCTGTTCTGTCCAACCCACCTGCTCCAGGGGTAGAACCCTCCATGGGGATGTCAGTGTTGGTAGGTCCGCCTTTGGCGGTCACGGATGCTGGACACTCCACAACATCTGATCCTGTTCCTGGGCCAGCAGATCAGAGGGGGAATGCAGTCCTGCAGCCTCAGGCAGTGCCAGCACAGCAAAGTGCAGATAGCCTTGCCCGAAACAGGTGTGGTGCCCGCCGACGCGGTGGCCATGCGCTACCAGGCAATACTGTATGGGAAAACTCCATGTACGGTATGGTAACCCAACAGGCAGCATCAGTTGAAATGATGGCTCAGGCAATAGAGAGGGTGGCCACTTCCATTATCCCCCCTGAAAGGCAGATGGAGCAACAACAGCAGGCAACAGACTCCATTTGCCAATCACACAGGGAAGACATGTTGGCGTCCAACAGGGACCGACGGCGGCACTGGAGACTCTGCGTGAAGCCATATCAATAGAGTCACAGGGCCACAGGGAATCCCTGAGGGTATTCTCCATAACATCAGGGAGACTCTGCTTGAACTTGAGGCTTCCCGAAATTTTAGTGCAGAACAGCAGCTGGAGCAGCTCACACGTTCGCTCTCAGCTGAGCTGCAGGCAACCCGTGAGGAGATCCGGGCATCATGCGAGGCCATGCGTGCAGAAATGCAGGCAACCCGTGAGGTGCTGCATGGGGATCTCCGCACTATCATCCTCCAGAATCAGACCTTCCAGACCCGCATGCTTGCTGCCATGGAGGACCATACCAGGGCTTTACGTGGGCTGCCTCCCATTGCACCACCACCTCCAGATGCAGCAGCAGAGGGTGAAGAGACCGACAGCAGTTCTCCACAATGACATAGCCGTGCAGGCCATGAGCCCCTGGAGGTATTTTTTTTTCCAACATCCACGCAGGTGGGTGTTGGTGTGCACCCTGTCCTTGAACCTCCTGGGTGCCCTCCCCCCCTGACCCTCACATGGCCTTTTTTTCTTTTTTTTTTTTTACAGTTTGTTGCCTTGTGTGGCTCCCGTGGGCATCCACTGTGTATTCCGGCTGGGCACATGCAGGCTTGTCCTGAGTTTGGGTTAGATGCTTGGGTTCGTGATACACACACCCCTCCTGCTTCCTGTTTCCATGGGCTTGCAAAGGATGTGACCAAGTGACAGTGACTTACACGGTGACATTGGGCTCCCATGAGCTGTGTGGGCAGTCTGTAGTCAATACTTTGTGGACATCCCTAGTGGGTATTGTTGTTGTATTGAACACTGCATGGTGTATTGATATGTGCTTGTGAATCTATGTCTTCCACAAAATTTGCAGCTACCTTATTCATGTCTTCACAAGGCTGTCTCCTTTGCAGATGGAGTTCATGTTGTATGCAGTACACTGACACATTTGCGTGGCAGCAACACTCTGCAGTTGGAAGGGGTCGATGTGCTGGCTTATTCAGGTTGTAAGACTACCACTACTTTGACTTTGTACTGTCATGTTTTTGCAATGTTTCATGCTGTGTTGCTGTATTGTGTTGGTGGTAAGTATTTGGTTGTGTGTGCTGTTTGTTATTGATTACTGGGAGCATATTGTCTGTGGCCTGTTTCCATTTGGGACAGTGCACTTTGTGACACTTGTGTCAGGTCTTGTGCATTGCTTTGTTTGCTTTCACATTGCATGACATGCCATGGTGTGTTGGGTGGCGGAGATGGGGAGGAGTTGGGTGACATGGCGCTATGTTCATGTTGTATTTTGCTAGGGGGTAGTCATTCATGCAGCATGAATGAATGTCTTTTAATGACACAGCATTGGTTGTCTTTGGGTAGGGTGGGATGCACTCAATGGAATACTGCCAGGTGACCAATCTCAGGCTGGTATGGTTGTGACAGTTGACTCTCCCTTATGTCATCATCATTGATTGTCAGCTGGTATGTGCCAGGGCTGTGTGCACTCCACAGGGGTGTGATTTTAGCTGAAGTAATTATCCACCAGCTGCGTACGGGCTGCCTCACCACGTGCCCTTTCCCCTCCCATGCGCTGCGGCCGTGCATGTGGGTGGGGATGTGGGGGCACCACCATGTCCACCGGCAGTCCCCGGTGTGTTGCAACGTTGTGCAGGACACATGCTGCCACTATGATCCTGCACACTACTGGGGGAGAGTATAGCAGCTGCCCACCAGAACGGTCAAGGGAGCGAAAGCGTGACTTGAGCACCCGAATGTGCGCTCCTCTATGCCATGGGTTGCAATATGGGCTGTGTTGTATGTTACCTTGGGTGGTGTGGTGGGGTGCCGGATTGGCGTCATCATGTGGGTGCTCAGAAGGTAGTCACTGTCCCCTGGGGAGGTGATGATGGGTATCATAAGTGGGGTTGTGACATTACTCAGTATCTGACATGCATGCATGTGCAGTGGCATTTATACTCACTAAGCAGCCATATATTGCCATGCCGTCCAGCTTCTAGGTCACGGTTTAGGGTTGACTTTCTGTATATGAAACTGTCATGGGTGGACCCTGGATAGTTGGCATATAATGAAGTGATGATTCCCTTGGCATCACATACTACCTGCACGTTGATGGAATGGCAGTGCTTGCGGTTTCTATAGATTTGTTCTGATGCCCTGTGAGGACGTAGAGCCACATGGGTGCAATCAATGGCACCTAGCACTTTGGGGAAGTGTGCCACCCCGTAGAAATCCTGGCCAACAGCCTGCCTTTCTGCAGGTCTTCTGGGCAGGTATATGTGCCTGCGAACTGAGGGGCGTGCAGTCATGATGGCCAAGACCTGGTGTAGGCAGCATAACTGCGTGGCCTGTGACACCCCCCCCACTATGGCACTTGTCCGCTGAAATGACCCAGCAGCCAAGAAGTGCAGTACATTGAGCACCTTTTCCAAGGGGCTCAGTGCTTGCGAGCACAGGGTGGGTGATGTGAGGTCATCCTCCTACTCACTCACCAGGTCGAGTATCATGTGAGGTGGAAACCTGTACCTCCCATACACCTGGCCATCAGGCATCCCAAAAAGGCTGGTCCTGGGTGTAAAGATTCTGGCCCTGACTATCCTCCTCCTCCTCCAGCGGTATCCCATGACCACTGCTGCAAGGTAGCAACTGAGCTTGTTTGTTGTTTGTGTGCACTTTTATGCTGCGCGGGTCCACGTACGCCTGCTTCCTGCTGGCATACGTGTTTCCGGATTAGCGCGTCTTTTTTGGCGCACGCGTTAGCCCCATTCGATAGCATGAATACGTGTTGTAGGCGCGCATGTGGGCGTTCCGCGCATTTGCCTCCTGTACTTCACCCGTAACGCCCACATTTTCACGCATTGTTATCCAATCCGTGTGTTACGCCCCGTGTTCCGCCTACTTTTGTTGTGTGCGCTATGTGCGCTTTCACTGTGCGCGTAGTGCATTCTGTTTGATGACGTGTGTGCCTGCGTGCGCCACGCAGGATTTTAGCGCACATCCATGGATTTACATGCTCACGCACTTCCATGAATCACTGTGCATGGATTTCGCTGCGATTTTCGCACTTGCGCTGCGATTCGCACGCTTTCACACGCTTGCACAGAAATTTTCATCGCACATTAATTACATGAATCGGCCTGTATGAATACTGCACCTCCTTCATGTGTGCTGCACACAATGCTCATGTTTATACATGAGTAGCTTACTATACTGTAAAGAAGTTCATAATAGAATGCTATTTATATCAATGCATTGCTTAATGCACTACATAGCTCATGATATTTATTCCAATGATCCTTGACACTTTTTTGTCAACATTATAATAAGAATCCCTTCTACAGAATTTTCATGAAAAGTAAATGTGCATGTGATGTCATCAGTGATGTCATCAATGACATTTGTGATGTCATCGTTGATGTCCTGGGTGTTAGTCTTAGCAATGCACGGTGGTGGCGCGAGTTATGGTTGCTTACCATAACTAGCAAATTTCATGGGGTTTGCGGTTTTACTTTGAACCATGACATCCCTTTAAAAAGTTTTTTTACAGAATTTCGTAGGATTTTAGTAGCACAACTTAACCATAACGTCCCTTTAACAAAGTTGTTTTTACTGAATTTCATAGGTTTTTAATAGCGCAACTTAACCATAACCTCCCTTTATCAAATTTTATTTGACTGAATATACATATTCATAGTGTGAATTTGATAAATGTTTACTAGCATTCCCTTACTTTATAGACATGTAACATAGAACATACTGAACCCCCAGCTAGTGATTTTGATGTCCGCGGACTGTGCGTATGTCCGCGGATGGACACGGACAACATCAACACTACCCATAAGCTCAGGGGGTATCTTAAATTATTCTATCATGCCATATAAACACTGAACAAGTTCAAAAAGCAGCACATAAACACAGTATATGTAATAATAAATAAGAAGTGCAACCTATATATGTAACACATCAACCATCCATTTAAATACCATATGTACTAAAATTGAATATACCAAAACAAAAAAGCTATGCTTCCAACATAATTACCTCACAGAAACTGCACAGCTAGGAGGACCAGCAGACCTACACAACAGTAAGAACACAACTTACCAGAAACTAGTAAGTCAACTTCATTTTTCTTATACATTTATAAACTTTCTGTATTAGGTACACTAAAAGTAATATTTTTTTTTTTTCACACAGAAATGTCCAGTACTTTGGAATGGCTTGAAGAAAATTTCCCACGTGAGGAAATGTCTGAAGACAGTGATACTAATGGTAGACACTTCTCTATATAAGCAAATTAATAATCATTACTTTATGTGTACTTAACATTTATATATTTTTTAATAGACCATACAAACATTGAAAATAATACAGCAAAAGAGACATTAGAAAATACTCTGCAGCACATGGAACAAAAAATTGATATGCTTATGGAAAATTTCAATCTTTTAAAACATGTTGTGGAGGACCACATAAAAGAAAAAAATAAATATTATTGTCCCACATGTACCTGTTTCCCCCTCTCCATGTCCCAGTCAACTATCCCCAAACCCTCACCACCAGGCAAAACGTTATGATGAGAATTCCATCCCTTCATCCCCTCCCATCCATCCTCTCCAAACCCCTAATTCCCCTGTATTTGTGTCAGTTTTTGCTTCTCCATTAATTCATTTGTTGGTTTTTTATTTGTTTTTTTTTAAAGGCAGTTAAGGTGTCCGCGGACAGCGCGGGTGTCCGTAATGTGCGCAATTAACCAAATGGGGGTGTCCTGAGGACACTATACCTGTCTGTACTGTCCGCAGGCAAAATGAAACTGTTCTTAGAACTCACTCGGTGTCCGTAATGTCCGCAATTAACCAAAATGGAGGTGTCCTAAGGACACTATACCTGTCTGTACTGTCCGCAATCAAGACGAAACTGTTCTTAGAACACACTCGGTGTCCGGAATGTCCACAATTAACCAAAAGGAGGTGTCCTAAGGACACTATACCTGTCAGTACTGTCCGCAAGCAAGATAGAACTGTTCTTACAACACACTCAGTTCCAGAATGTGCACAATTAACCAAATTGGAGGTGTCCTAAGGACACTATACCTGTCCGTACTGTCTGCAAAATATCTACGCAAATGCGCACCACACCCATAAATCCTACGTACATCACACCTGTCCATAACTGTCCGTCTCACGTGTGTCGCACTTTTAATTAGTTTGAGGACCCAAACCCTGTCCGGAGAACACCCGTGCGCATGGGCACAACCGTTCCTACTCATTTGGTGTCCTGCGGATACCTGTCCCATTCGCAGATGTGTTTGCAACTTCATCATGAGACCACACCCACGCTGAGCATGTGCCCTGATTTGCGGACACTGTCTGGGTCCCTGAACATTTAAAAAGTACTTTTTTGGACAATCCTAAATATTTTACAGCAAAGATTCACCATTGCACATGTCCCAGACAATGGCCCTGGCTTTCTACATACTTTTTGGAACTTTTTGAGCCTTTTTGGGGTGTTCCATCTGTCCATGGACTGCGCGGCTGTCCGCGGAGCGCACACCTGCACCCCTATATAAGGCCACACCCCAGAGCTCATCCTCATTGTGCTTCTGGCTACCTGACAGAGCATTGTCTATATTAGCTTTTGCTGATCCTGCTGATTGTGCTGCTCTTGCTGCTTCCCATCAGACCTGACGGCATCTATGCTTGCTGCTGCTCCAGCTGGTGCTACTAGTGCCTCAGCTCCACCCCCACCCCCTCCACCACCAACACCCCCCCCAAGGGCCTGCAGAGGGGAACAGGCGTGAGGATGAAGAGGAGGAGGATGAAGAGGATGAGGTAGTGGAAGTCCCTACAACCAGCACTCGCCGTGAGTCTTGGGTGTGGCAGTTCTTTACCATTCATGGTGACGTACCAAAAGCATGTGCGAACAATGTCACCTGCAACCAGTGCAAAATGGTGCTGAGTCGTCGGAGGCCTGTTCATACAGCTTTGGTACGACATCCATGAAGTGACACCTAAGGTCGTTCCACGGTGGGGCCGTTCGCAAGGTTGTACATTGTGATAAACGTAGTAGGTTGAGTTCCTCTACAACATCCTCCATTTCCTCTCCTGTCACCACAGAGACGCTTCTGTGGGACAGAGCATCCCTCCGGCTGCCTCACAGGCCATCCATGATGCTGTTGACCATTACCTTTCGAGGGTCACAATATTGTGTATGTACTGCAATGCAGTATTCTGCAGGGGGGAGAGTCTTTGGAGTGCTTTTGAGACTGCGGTCAAGGAGCATGAGAAGGTCTGCTACCTACCTAAATAAGGCCCACCCTACATCTTCCTCTCTCCACCTGCCCTTTGTTATCCCCGTGGTTGGTGTCCCTTCCTTACCCTCGTTTTCCCTCCTCTCCTAGTGTGTCGTGTGTAAAAAAAACAAAAAAATACAAAACAACAAAACCCCCCAAAAAAAGGCTCCTTTCAGAGCCGCCTTTCACAGTTTAAAAATAAAAGTGGCAATTAAATGGAGCAGAGCCCTGTGCATTTGTTAGAATTCTGCGGACAGTTTGCGGACATTTAAAATTTTGGGGTGCTGCCCTATCATAACCATTGCACTTTTCTCTGGGAGGAAGTGGTGGCTCTGAAAAGAGACTTTTGGTGGTGTTTGTTTGTGTTTCAAAAACTTCAAATGGTCCAACACCTACTGAAAAATGGATGGCTGTAATTCCAAAAAAAGGTTGCAATGCATTTTGTAAATTTTTCATAAGTAAGATGGACTCCATCTCTGCGAAAAATGTAGGTGCTACAAAACAGAATATTTTCATTGTGAAAAGAGGACATGCCAACATCTCTTAAAAAGGCAAAAACAGCCTTATTGACATTGCACCTCGCTTTCTCCATTTGTGGACCAAATGAAGAAGAATGCAGCCACATTTGTCTCTGCGCAATACGAGAATAAATTACTTGAGAATTTGGAAACATGTCCATGACCTTCCCAAGTCCTTCTTTCATTGCAAATTGCAAAGAAATTCCAGACGCCAGCCCTAAACTGTTCCCTCCACAATGAATTATAATTATGTCTTGATAATGCTGTGTCTCCAAAGCAGCAGAGAGACGTACCAAGTCCAGCCACTTCATTCCATGCACTCCATGCCAATGCACTTCCAAATAAGGGAATTCAAGATCTGCAGCTACTCCACAGAGTTCTGCATGCACCTCCAACCAATTTATCCATGAGTCTCCCAAAATCCTGATAATCTGTTTTCTGAAACACACAGCCATAGCGATCTGTTCTTCTCTGAGAAATAAGACTTTCTGACAAACTCTCTCCTTACACAACACACCCAGTAAACTGTATTGACCAATCCCTTGCTCTACTAATTCTCATTTGCATGCCTCTCCACCCCAAAATCCCTGTATGTAATACACAATGGGCCTCATTACACGGACGGCGGTAAGGGTTAACGGTCACCGTTAATGGCAACGGTGACCGTTAACCCTTACCGCCGTACTACGAGGTCCCTTTGCGGGTTGGAGGAATTAACGCCTGCTTCTTGCAGGCGTTAAGTACCAACCCGCTAAGGGACCTCGGAGCTAATTACGGCACCGCAAAATTGCGGTGCCGTAATTAGCGCCTTCCCCATTCCCATAGAGCCCTATGGGGCAGAAATGGGAATGGGGAAGGGCAATGGCGGAAGGGGGATTTACCGCCCCTCCAACCTTGGAATGGGGCGGTAAATCCCCTTTCCGCCAAGGCGGTGCCGGTAATTTACCGGCATGGTCCAGGGTGCTAATAGCACCCTGGATTACCGCCTTCCGTGTAATGAGGCCCAATGTCTGCGGACTACCGCCATATCCGCGGACATATTGAAAATCTGAGTGTGGTGAATTTAAATTTAAATAGGGTGCCCCATTTTCCCTTTAAGGTTGGCTCTGAAAAGGTCTGTTATTTTTGGGTTTTTTTGCAGATGCTTGACGGACACCTGTTATTTTATATATTTTTTCTTTTTTTTTCTTACTTTACTCCTAAAATCTTCACATAACCTTCTCCAAAGCAACCGTTACATTCCAGAACAGCATGGCATTTCCCATAAAAGATAAAGAAATGCCATCTTCTTTAAAATAAACAGCATTAATGGAATCAATATTCTCATTATTACAGAATAACATACCATCTCTAGGCATGAAAGCACACATGCCTCGGTTGATTGCACACCTAGAAATGTTTCGCTGAGGACAAAAAAACACTATTGTCTGATATTGCCCTAGGTACTAATCCAGAAAAAATAAGTTTGCCATTTGGAAGGATGTTCATTACTGCTTGCACCAAGGGTTCCAAATCTGCCAACACAGTAGGGGCACTGACATAGCCCAAATGGAAAGCACCACAGTGCAAAACTACCACATGGGGACTGTTCATCGTGCCCATATCTTCACAAACTTGTACAATTCCCTGTACATTGCAATCAGGCACAGTGCTCCACACCACCTCCACTCCTTTAACATCAGAATTGTTTGCCACATGCCTGCATTGAGCATACTGCTGTAAACCATGCACAAACATATCTCCAAGCACCAACACCCTGACTTTCTCCACCTATGCCATCTTCACTACACACAGTCTCTTTCAACACAAATCCACAGCCTCAACACCTGATTGGGTAATCCCTACAGTCCCCTTTCCATGCTGGATTTGATGGAAAACCCCAGATGTGGCACGCCTTGTCAGCGGACATCCGCGGAGTCCGCGGACCGCCTAACTCTTAGACAGCCCTTCTAACCTTTCCACTTCACTCTCTGTGCCATTCCCTCATTGGATACAGCTAAGCAGTCACACAACCATACACCAATCACATCCAATACCTCTACATTTAGCTGCATCATCAGAGTTCGAAACTTCAAATATACAGTTGATCGCTCTGAGTACAAGTCTCATATTATTGGAAAGCACCTACTACAAAAACTACTGTACAAGTCTCCAAGATTTCTACTTGCAGCTGCATGCATATCCACATGCATGAATACAAACCAAAGGTATGCATATTTTATGCACAGTACATGTACAACTCTTATAAATGCATATAAACAGAGTAACTACCACTTAAACTGTATAACCTATAAAATGATCTTACTATTATTTTTCCCATATGCTATAATCAACTGTCACTTCCAAATCTGTCTGCTATCTAAATTATTTTTTACACACACACAACTATTTAAAAAATTATAATATTAAAAGATGGGAGAAATAACAGTATAATTGTAGAAAAATACTTAGTAGTGTGTTAGAAAATTACACACAGCCAGGATATGTTCATGCATCTTTTTACACTCACACAGATAGACACGATCATTGAAAAGCTCACAGTTGAAATAACACCACTCCCTGTACATCACATCCTTCTGGTTTATTACCCACACCTTCACAAACACATACATTCTATGCTTTTCTATACAATTTCTACCATTTACCTTACAAAAATTGCAAAACAAGTACATCATTATTTCTTCTGTCTCCTAGCATGCAATAACACAGCCCTAAGGAACCACGTGAGTTTCATATACTTAATATTCTAAAAGCATGTTGAACTAACATATTGTAAGTAAAATATAAAGGCTGCACATAGTCAAAGGAAACTGCATGCACAAACTATGTACAGTTATCAAACAAGAATACTACTACAAAAACATAAAAATAAACATCTAAATTAACATCAGTGCTGTAAACACACACAATTACTAACTTCTATCTTTTAAAATTGCAGTGAATACCACTCTCCTGAAAAGCAGCAGCATCTGAGTACAAACAACAACTCAGAAGAAACCTGCTCATTCCAAATCAAAAAAGTAAGTACAATACTACCATAATATTCTTACTATTACTCAAACACAGTGTGGGGTTGATTCATGGAATTTGTACAACGAAAAACAGAGATTTGTGCACCATTCTGCCCACAAATCCCCATTTGTTAAACAAGGATTTGCAGGCAAAATGGTGCACAAATCTTGTTTTTCGGCACACAAATTACATAACTTACTCCCTAGAATGTTAGTATTGCAGAACAAAGAACTGTTATAATTCTATACCATTAGATTTAGTATGAGTGCTTCTCCTCACCACTAGCTTACTTTCTACTGTCATCTGAACCCCAGTATACTAAGACACAAATACACAAATAGCCTTCCCAACTAGTTGTAGCTGCCCAATGCACAATCACACACCACCACATACATCCTTACCATCATACTCAGACACTCATGCACACAGCACACATACATTGCAGAACAGCCCAACCCATACCTTCTTTTTTTTTCAACACACCCCAAAGAATGTCTACCAAAAAGCAAGTCTGTATAAAGCAACGCAAGAAGTAGAGCAAATAAAAATAAATGTGCCCAAAATAAGCATCCATCTCTAGCAGATTTTGTACCAAAAGTTCAAACAAAAGATCTAACAGAGTCATTAAGCGAAACAAAACAAGCTTCCAGTACATAAACTTTGCCTCCTCTTTCAAAATGTAAAAAGAAACAGAAAGTGATTAAAAAGAATTCAGCTACCACTACTGCTAACACTGCTCCTATAAATCTTGATGTAGTGACAAGTAACCATACCAAAAAAAGTATTTTACAAAAAATGTTCCACCACAGAGTCCTTCAGAATCTTATAAAAACAGGAGAGACATCATGCACAAGCCTTAAAACCTACCATAGAAAATGTATCTTAGTAGATCTCATAGACAGTGCAATCCTTCTCAAAAGGAAGTTATTTATTTTAGTGTTAAACAGAATGAAATCACTAACAAAACTAACTACTAAATTACAAAAAAGACTTCTCAATAAACGGAATGTCAACAAAAATAACTTCTTAAATATCTGTGGGGGTGAATGGAGTCACACCATGAGCACAGAACCATATTTCAATGAAGAAGCATACAAACAAAAGCAAACAAACACAATTGCCATAC
This sequence comes from Ambystoma mexicanum, assembly GCF_040938575.1. Lineage (NCBI taxonomy): Eukaryota > Metazoa > Chordata > Amphibia > Caudata > Ambystomatidae > Ambystoma > Ambystoma mexicanum. The sequence continues at coordinate 578,101,745 of NC_090925.1, forward strand.
ATAGCAGTGGACGAGGGTACAAAAAACTTAATAATACCATTATGGAACAAGAAACACTACTCACAAAAATATCCTCAGAAAACTCAGTATCAACTCTCCATCAGACTGAACCAAAACGTCCAGTATGCAAATGTCTGTGCACGTCAATGTGTAACATTGACAAAAAAATCTTTCAAATCTTTATGCCAGTTTATGCCAGTTCCTCAATCAATATGTAAAAGGCAAAGACAAATTCAAATTGAAACTTCTACAAAATATGGATATCTGTCCAGTGCGCAAACACACAGGACTACAAGGACATTCCTTAGCCTGCATTTCCGGAAATAATTGCAAAAGCACCTTCCATCATATCAAATTGATATCAACACATTATTCAACTATAAGAAATCTAGTCGATAAACCGTACTATGCTAAAAAAAAGTCCAGCTTTAGGATTAGACAATTTAAATAACAATCTTCTACATGGTACAGCCAAATACCTACTCGAAGACATAGAGCATATCCAGAGAAAATCTTTTGGAAGTGAAAGCCACTTACAAAATGTAATAGCTTTACAACAGACTAGGAACAATTCTACAAATGGCAAACTTCTGCTACACACATACAAAAAAGAAATACTAACATATAAAAGTACATCCGCTGAAGTACCAAACCATGTGTGTGTGTGTTGCTGCAGAACTTTTTATAAAACTATCACAAAAACTGTAGACATAACATACAAAATAGAAGACAATGAAGATAACAAATGGTTTGAATTAGCTCTCTACGTTTTAGCAGAAAACAAATACGAAATAAATAGTCCCTTTATACTTATTACTGCACTGCAAAACTTGACAACAACCAAACTCCTTCACGTGCTATCACAAATAACTTAGAACTATTCCCACTACCAAAACCCTTGCCACAACTCAATTTATATTAGAGCCTAGTAATTCAAACAGTGCATCCATTTCAAGCAATAATAAGCCTTCAACCAAAAACAGCAAAATTACTTCCCTCAGAATTAGTGAAAGGCGTTCGTGGCAAAGTAGTTTATTTATCATTAGATCTGAAAGAAAATGTACACACTCTAGGAGTGCAAAGTCCAATAGAGCAATCTTTAATTGTCTTAGTGAATGGTGTACCGACAAAAGACAAAACGAATTGGCAACAACTTGAAGGCTTTCATAAAATTAGACAAGCCTTGCAATATCTAAAATACAACAATGAATACTACAAAGAAATTAATATTGAAGAAAACCTGAGGGAAACAACTGAAATAATTCAAGAGTCACCAGAAACTGGTTAATTTGAACTTCGAGATCCTGCTACAGTATCTAATATTTTAGACCATTATACAATTCATCCATTACACTCTAAAGACTCCATAGATGATGCACTAGAAATGTACCAAATGCGACAAACCAAAGGATCACCAATCAGCATATGGGAAAGAATTATAGAAGCACATGCTTTGCCTCTATTCTTTCCTACTGGGAAAGGAGGAAGGTACGATGATAGACCCACTCAGATAACAGCATCAGAATACCGCTCGTTACGAATGTATTCTGAAGATCCCAGATTTAGACAAAATGTGGAATACATATTCCACCTACTCTTTGAAAGTGAAATAGCAACTCTATGCTTTCACACACATTGAAATCAGGTACCCACTTTCAAAATATGTCAGCTACACAATTACTACAAAAAGTGCAAGACAAAGATAAGGTTTTACAATCAAGCATTACAAATCTGTTAGCAAACATGTGTGGTTCTAAAGATTACTGGTTCCTACGTCACAGAGATGTATGTTGTATGATAAGAAACCTTGGCCCACCCACATGTTGTGTTACATGAAGTTGTGCAGAATATGCAGGGAAGATTTACATGATTTCCTATGCATATCAAACAAAACAAAACAAACATAGATATACTAACACCTGGACAACTTTGCTCTCTAGATCCTGTTAATGTTTCAAGATATTTCCGTCATTGCTTCATTGCTATGCTACACTTTATTTGTAATAAAACTGTTCCTCCCCTCGGAGAAGTGCAACACTTCTTTTGGAGAAAAAAATACCAAGCCAGAGGAGCAATACACATCCACATGCTTTTATGAATTAAAGATGCTCCTAAATTTGGTCAAGACAGTGATGCCACTGTTTTACAGTTTATCGAAAAATATGTCACTTGTGAAATTCCATCAGTAGCAACAAATAATGATCTTCATGGACACATTTAACAATTTGAAAGACACAAGTGTGGGAAATATTGTCGTCGCAAATACAGAAACAAAGGGAAATACTACACCAAATGTGGCTTTGGTTTCCCTAGACCATTTACAGCAACAGGTCAAGTAAACACCTTCATGTCTTCAGTTAGACATAGTGTTAAAGGTAAATCACCTAAGCATACATATTACATAAAAAGAACAGAAGAAGCAAAATATATCAATGATTACAATGCAATAATTGCCCTCTTATGGAATACAAACATAGATGTGCAGTACATTGCAGACATTTCTACTGCTGTTGCACGATATGTTACAGCCTACTTAACCAAAGCAGAAAAAACAGAGCTTCAAGACCTCTGGGATGACCTATCATCGGACAAAACACTGTCTCGGAAATTGTACAGCTTAGGAATAAAAATGCTCTCTCATAGAGAATGTGGCTGCTATGAAGCTGCAGATCGTTTAACCGGACTGCTTTGTATGGAAAATCTGAAAATATAGTATGGCTAAGTCTTGGTCCTGCTAAATCTAGAAAAAGAGTTCTCAAATCATACAACGACATAGAAACAATAGCCAAAAATGATCCCAAGAAACAAGAATATTTGAAAAACAATTTATTAGACACATACTACCCAAACAGGAGTACCACTTTAGAAACCATGTCTCTATACCACATAGCCCAAAACTTCACATACAAAAATAATATAAAACCAACTGAAAATAAAGGTAGATACAGAGTGACAAATTGTGAAGGCAGTTTAGTGAAACTTACCAAACAAAGCTGTATTAATCATATCAAATTGTCATTAAAAACTCCTCAACATAAAGAACTATATTACATGTCACTGCTACAACTTTTTAAACCATGGAGAAAAGAAGAAGAGTTACTAGATATCTATGACTCGTATGAAGACATTTCAAAGCAAATGAAAGCAATATAACCAATGTAAACTTTACACAGTGCAAAACAATGTTGCACAATGAACTACAACATGAAGAAGAACCAGGCCCAACTAGATAAGGACACTCCCGACAGTAGTCGACCTTCTATAACAGGAAGCCAAGAACCACTGGGATAGCCACAAATAGAAAATGAGGCAGAATTAGCTATGGCAGAAGTAGAAAACACCATGTGTCACTATGAAGAAGATACAGAAGGCTTAACTGTACTGCAATACAAAATGAACCATGAGCAGCGTAACATTTTTCAAGAAGTAACAAAAGAAATTGTACATGGTGTACAAAATGAAAATAAAGAATGTACCTGCCAAAATTACAAACCTATACTACTATACGTCAGTTGTGAAGCTGGTTCAGACAAAACATTCTTAATCAAAATCATCAGCAAATCCTTCAACAACTGACAAAAAACAAACTGTTAGCTGCCTACAACATAGGTGGTGTCACTTTACACCGATTACTACTCCTTCCAGTAGAACACCAAAACAAATTAGAATATTACAAACTTTCAACAGAAGCTGCAATGGAACTATGCAGAGTGTTAAAACAAATTAAAATGCTACTAATAGATGAAGTGAGCATGGTCTCCAACTTAATGTTGGCTTTGATTCACCTCAGATTACAAGAAGTACTCAAAACAAACTATGAAGAGCTCTTTGGAGGAAAACACATTATAGTTTTCGGAGATCTTCTTCAATTGACACCAGTGAAAGGTTAACCTATTTTTAAAACCTTAGGACACAAACTCTGCCGTAGAACTGTTGGCAGCATAGGAAATGTTAACCTTTGGCAACATTTTTGATACAGAGAATTAACAGAAAACATGCGTCATTCTGCAGACCTCACCTACGCCAACATTTTAAAAAGTATTAGAGTTGGTGTACTATCTCAAGAAGCACAAGGAATATTAAAAACCGGGCACACCATGCACTCTATGGCCATAACTCATGTGCTACTGATGTCATGGAACAATTAGCACACAAAAATGTCAATTGTATGTCCTTGATGCCAACTCTTGCAAGCTGTTCCAAATTTAATGAAACAATGTAGAAAAAATAAATGCAACCAATAATTGAAATTTGCTCCACAGACAAACTGGACATACATGGTATGACACTACCCATGTGTCAACAAGCCACAACAAGACTAAATACCTTAGAAAAATGTATCTCCAACACAGCTGGTTTGGAGAAAATATTAAAATTATCTTTAAACTGTAGAGTAATGCTTAAACGTAACCTTGACGCTGAGCAAGGACTAGTTAATGGAGCACTTGGTACAGTTGTTGGCTTTCAAACATACCCACGTGACAACATTCAGTTTGTCAATAGTCTCTTTGACAAACTATCAGAAGTAAAAAAAAATCTCTATCTCTAGTATACGCAGTCCCCATTCACAAATCACAAGACCTTACCCTAGATAAATCATTAATAGATATTGGGAACACAGTCTTTAAAGAAGGCATGAGCTACGTAGCACTATCACGCTTACATACACTTGATGGTCTATTTCTAATCAACTTTGATGCAAGTAAAGTAAACACTGATATTCCTTGCATTTTAGAATACAATAGACTACATTCACTTTATACCCCCATCTAAAAACCTATCCTGTTCCACAAAAAACAAAACGGTGTAAAAGAAAACTAGTTCAAACAGAAATGCAACAGGATGTCACTGCAAATCCTACAAAGAGAGTAAAAGAAGCTAATACTTCATGAATGACTACAACCAAAGAAGAATCTACTACTCAAAGTAACTCAGGTACTTCTTCAAAGAAGCAACACACACTCCGAAGAAATGACTTGGACACACAACTATCTGGTCCATTCAAATTTTCAAATATAACTGGTGTAAATTGCTACGCAAATGTAGCAATAAATATTCTATTCCAATTGCCACCAATTGTTGGCAACATTTACCTACACAATACAGACCTATTGTGTTTGCAAATGTTAGTCCTTCATAGAAATGCAAGCAACAATCCTGACAACACATACAGTGTTCATGGAATAAGACAAGAATTGAACTAATGTGCTGGAACGGTGAAATTCACTATAAACTCACAAGAAGATCCACAAGAATTTCTAATGTACTTACTACAAGTACTGGAAAACAAAAACATACCTATAAATGAAATCTTACAGATTTTAAGCATGTGGAAACATACATGCACTCTCTGCAACAATGTGGCACAGGAACAAATCCCTAATGAACGCTTCATGTATGTATCCATACCTAACTGTGAATCCGTTCCATTTCAGCAACTTGTACAAAATGCAAACCATGGCAGATTATATACTACCTGCAATTCAGATTATCGCTCCACCTTACAAATACAAACACATAGTAAATACGTAATACTAATGCTTCTACGTTACAATGTATATGGTACCAAAAACAACTGCAAGCTGACTGGATTCACACATGGTCAAGTATCACTTGGTAAGAAAACCTTCACAACAATAGGTATAATCTACCACAAAGGAGCCACAATCAATGCAGTTTACTACACTGCATATATAAAAAATTAATAACTAATCTGTGCATAAACATGAATAAAACTTCAATTAGAAAACTATAAACAGTTAGAATACGTCAACAGGTATCTAACTGCCCCAAAAATCTGCAACAACCCAACAGATAGATGAGCAATTTGAGAATATAAATAAAAAAAACTATAACCAGTTACAATTCAACAAGAGGTATCTAACAATCTGCAACAAGCCACCAGATAGAACATTAGCCAGAAACTACAAGTAAACACTGAAAACAAAGAAAGAAATGTACTGTACCATTAAAAAATGTTTTTTTTAATCCAACATGGATTTTCTTCCCATAGACCCAATGATTTAAGAAACAAACACAGAAACTGAGCAAATTGCACAGTACAAATTGGCATAATACAATTTGGTAGGCTATTAAGAATGCATGAGCGCAGTCTGTGAGATTAACGCCCCTCATGATATCCTTTCTAAGAGATGTTAGCCTGACCTCTTTCCACAATGAAAATATTATGTTTCGTAGCTACTACATTTTTCGCAGAGATGGAGTTCATTTTACTTATGCTGGTAATCAGATTTTTCTGAGAAATCTACAAAATGCATTGCGACCTTTTGTGGAATTTCAGCCATCCATTTTTTAGTAGGTGTTGACTAATTCAATTTTTTTAAACACAAAAAAATACCACCAAATGGCTCTTTTCAGAGCCACCACTTCCTCCCACAGAAAAGTGCAATGGTTTGGATAGGGTAGAACCCCAAAATTTTAGATGTCTGCGAACTGTCCGAAGACTTCTAAAAAATGCACAGGGCCCTGCTCCATTTATTTGTCACTTCTATTTTTAGACTGTGAAAAGCGGCTCTGAAAAGAGCCTTTTTTTTGGATTTTTGTTGTTTTATATTTTTTGGGGTTTTTTAGACATGACACACTAGGAGAGGAGGGGAAGGAGGTTAAGGGGGGACACCAACCACGGGGATAAGAAAGGACAGGTAGAGAGAGGAAGATGTAGGGTGGGCCTTACTTAGGTAGTTAGCAGGTCTTCTCGTGCTCCTTGACCTCAGTCTCGAAAGCACTTCAAAGTCTTTCCCCCCTGCAGAGTACTGCGTCGCAGTACATACACAAAACTGTGACCCTCGAAAGATAAAGGTTATCAGCATCATGGATGGCCTTTGAGGCAGGTGGAGGGATGCGCTGTCCCACAGGAGTGTCTCTTGTGGTGACAGGAGCGGAAACAGAGGATGTGGTAGCGGCACTCAACCTACTACGTTGATCATAAGGTACAACCTTGCGAATGGCCCCACCGTGGAAAGACCTTAGGTGTCGCTTCATAGATGTCGTGCCAAAGCTGTACGAACCGGGCCTCCCACAACTCAGCACCATTTTGCACTGGTTGCAGGTGACCTTGTTCGCACGTGCTTTCAGTGCTTTCCGACCGACTTCAAATGCCTCCAAATAAACAGAAAAAAACAAAAAAGGAGGAGGCATCGCTGTAGCATTCAAAGAACACCTGAAAATAAAAACTTACGAACCACTCAACATCCTCAACTGCGAAACCATGGTCATACACCTAACAGTTAGCCCGAAAAGCAACATCACATTCATCCTGGTATACAGACCGCCAACATATGATGCAACATTCGTCGATAATTTCATAGAAGCCATCACCAACTTAGCTATCAACCACAAACACCTAATCATCCTGGGGGACTTCAACATCTGGTTTGAAGACAGCCACGCCAACTCCCAAAACTCACTGATTGAACAACTCAGCACCATGAAACTACGACAACTAGTCAAAGGAGCAACGCACTCGGCAGGACACACCCTAGATGCAATTTCCGCCAAAGAAAAACTCATCACCACGGCACCTCCTATACAAATACTGTGGAGTGACAATCTCATCATCCCATTCGTGATCACTCTGCCTACCCAAGCCTACATTCAACATCTGAAACTCACAACCACCACAAAAATAAACTGGAAACACGTCAAAGAAAGCAATCTAATCGAACAACTCGAATTAACAAAACCCTCAAGTACAGAACTGGAACTAGCGGACCTAGACGGGAAAGCAGACATTCTGCACAAATGGATTGGGGATACAATAGACAAGATCGCCCCAGAAAAACCGTTCACCCCACCAAAAAAATAGAGTAACAGCAAAATGTTTCACCCCACTATTGGACGACATGAAAAAGGAAAACAAAAAGACGGAATTAGAATGGAGGAAAGAATACAACCCAAAAAAAAAACACTGCACCAGAAACAAATCCGCGCATACAAAAAGGAAATTCAAAAGGCAAAGAGAAGACATTACGATGATAGAATCAACAATGCCACCAACACTCAAAAAGAAATGCTTAGCATCATTGAAGAAATGAGAAACCCACCAGGCTGCGATAACACCCCAATCCCCTCAGAAAAACTATGCAACGACCTGGCAGACCACTTAAAAAAAAAACTCAATGACATCCGTCAAACCATACAAAAGCGACCAACCAACCGCAACATATAACCCAATGAACCTAACACGGAACCACAGCACAAACTCCGAGGCTTTCCTGAAATATCAGCAGAGGCATTCGTAATGCTGGTAAAACGAATCAAGAAAGCGGGATCACCCATGGACCCATGTCCCACAGACATCTACAAATCGATCCTCGCGCAAGGATGGCCAGCAGAACACTACAGAACCCTTCTAAATCTATCACTATCAACAGGGACTGTACCAAAGATCTTCAAATCAGCATACATCAAGCCACTCTTGAAAAACACAAGTGGTGATGTAGATGACCTTTCCAACTACGGGCCGATCTCTAACATCCCCTACCCGGCAAAACTTCTAGAAACCTACGTATATAAACTAACCCAAGAACACGTAGAAAAACACCACCTCCTGGACCAAGCTCAAATCGGTTTCAGACCAGCGAGAGGAATGGAAACAGCACTACTATTCATCTAGGACGATCTCAAAACTAATGCAGACTCAAACACTACCCTTATTCTGCTACACCTCTCCGCAGCCTTTGACACAGTTAGCCACAAAACCTTGACCAAAAGACTAGAAGACATAGGCATAACAGACACAGCACTATGCTGGACCAAATCATTCTTAGCAGACAGGACGGAAACCGTATGGATCAAGCCTTTCAAATCCACTCCACGAGTTAACGACTGTGGAGTGCCACAAGGATCCTCACTATCTCCACTATATTTCAACATCTATCAGACTCCGGTCATCAGAATCTTCAAAAAATACAACATTACATGTTACAACTACGCAGATGACACTCAGATCATCTACAAAATCGAAGACACAGATGCCGACCATTCAACCCTAATCGACTGTCTAAAAGAAGTCTTCAACTGGATGGATGCCAACAACCTGAAAATCAACCTAGGAAAGACAGAAATCATGATCGTATCCAAAGACCAAGAGAACAAAACCACCATCCCATGGCCTACGGAAATGGGAAACACACCAACACCATCGAAGGTAGTAAAAAATCTGGGAGTCCTAATGGACAACACCCTAACCCTGGAAAAGCAAATAAATGCAACAGTGAAGAAATGCTTTTTTCTCCTCCAAATGGTAAGAAGAATTCTACCTTTCCTCTCCTTCACGCACAAAACACTCACTATCGTCGCCCTAATCATGTCAAAAATCGACTATGCAAACAGCCTCTACCTCGGAAAACCAGAATACCTCCTAAAGAAACTGCAACGGATCCAAAATGCAGCAGGAAGACTACTCCTCAAACTATCCAGAAGAGACCACATCACTCCAGCCCTAAAAACACTACACTGGCTCCCACAGGGCAATCAGCGGACAAGGAGCAGAATTCCTACAAAAGAAAATAACAGTCTACAAACCAACGAGACCCCTGCGATCAAGCAACGAAATCCGCCTGGAACTCAAACCATACCTTAAGAAAAAACTTGGAGGCAGCTTCTTCTACCACTTAGTCGCAAAAACCTGCAACAACATCCCAAAAGAAATAAGAAACACTAAAGATCACCTAAAATTCAGGAAATCACTAAAAACCTGGCTCTTCAACACCACAGACTAAATCTCGAATCCAAAACTGGAAAAAGGACGACTAAGCCGGAGAGGACACGGACATCCCCGACCTGAGAAGGTAGCTCCCACGGCACCTGGACGGGTGACGCCGGATAGATTGGAACACAAGCGGCACGCACAGAGACTGAGTCAACTACCCCAGACAATCCCACCAACACTATCACCCGCCCCTTAGTTACCGCCAGGTACCACAGAAGCGTGGAATTGTCGAGTTATTGACTATCATCACACTACCTGAGAGGTTGACATAGGCAGGTGCACTGGCCACAGGAGTAGGAAGGGAAGATAAGGGGAGCTATGAGAGAGCATGTTAGAGGTGGGGGACAGAGGAGTAAGAAACCCTGTCTACCAGTCAGACACAGATCAGGACAGAGCCGCATCAGGGGAGACTACGCAAGCCGAGCACCTCAATTCAGGATAGAGACGCAAACTAACCAACCCTACTAACAATTTCCTTTTCTGCATACACCTCTCAAACTCCAAACCAAACACAACCAAAACCTACAGCACAACAAACCGCACACACTTCACTACATTGCAAAAACAAAACAAAAACACACATAGTCTTGCACAACAGTACACAATGACTACCGGCCGCAAACACCCCAAGCCCAGCCAACGGACCCACCGGGCTGAGGCCACCAACAGCACATCACTGCTCTCTTGCACTTTCCCTGCTTCCTCCCACTAACTCAACCTCCCCTCTTCTTTCAGAGCCGCCAGAACGTCAGGGGACCACTCCGGTGGTGATAGTGCGCGGTACAAATGTCCTTTAACATTAACATTTACATTAACATTTTGGTACGTCAACATGAATGGTAAATAACCGCCACACCCAAGACTCACGGCGAGAGCTGGTAGTAGGGACTTCCGCTACCTCATCCTCTTCATCCTCCTCTACATCCTCACGCCTGTTCCCCTCTTCAGGACTTTGGGAATTTGGTGGTGGTGGAGGGGTTCGGGGTGGTGCTGAGGCAGATGTAGCATCAGGTAGAAGTACAGCAGCCATGGATGCCATTTGGTTTGAAGATGCAACAGCAAAGGCAGCAAAAGCAGGTCAATCTTCAATAGTAGAAAGACAGAATGAAGATGAGCTCTGGGGTGTGGCCTTTTACGGGGTGCAGGTGCGTGCTTTGCGGATACCCGTGCTGTCCGTGGACAGATCGAACACCTCAAAAAGGCTCCAAAAAGTTCCAAAAAGTATGTAGAAAGTCAGGGTCATTGTCTGGGACATGTGCTATGGTTAATTATTACTATAAAATACTTTGGATTGCCTGAAAAAGTACTTTTAAAATGTTCGGGGACTTGGACAGTGTCCGCAAATCAGGACATACGCTCAGCGTGGGTGCGGTCACATGATGACGTTGTGATCACATCCATGAAGGGAACGGGTGCCCATAGGAGAACAAATCTACAGGAACGGCTGTGCGCATGCGCGCACGTTTTCTACAGACAGTGTTCGGGTCCTGAAACTAAATAAAAGTGCGACACAAGTGAGACGGACAGTGGTGCGCATGTGCGTAGATGTTCTACAGGCAGTACAGACAGGCATACTGTCCTTAGAACACCCCCATTTTGGTTAATTACGGACAACCTGCACACCGCGCATGTTCTGAAAACAGTTTCAATTTGCCTGCGGACATTACGGACAGGCATAGTGTCCTTAGGACACCCTCATTTTGGTTAATTGCGGACATTCTGGACACCGAATGAGTTCTAAGAACAATTTCAACTTGCCTGCAGACATTACAGACAGGAATAGTGTCCTTAGGACACCTCCATTTTGGTTAATTGTGAACATTCCGGACACCGAATGTGTTCTAAGAACAGTTTCAACTTGCCTGCAGACAGTACGGACAGGAGTAGTCTCCTTAGGACACCTCTATTTTGGTTAATTAAGGACAACCCGGACACCGCGCATGTTCTAAGAACAGTTTCAACATGCCTGCGGACAGTACAGACATGGGTAGTGTCCTTAGGACACCTCCATTTTGGTTAATTACGGACAACCCGGATACCGCGCATGTTCTTAGAACAGTTTCAACTATGCTGCGGACGTTACAGACAGGAATAGTGTCCTTAGGACACCCCCATTTTGGTTAATTACAGACATTCCGGACACCCGCGTTGTCCGCGGATATCCTAACCGCCTTTTTAAAAAAAATAAGACACAAAGGACTGAATTAAAACACATATAATATTTTTTTTTATTATATAGAGATATAACATTTATGCAAAAGAGGGGGAAGCAGAAACTGACACAAACACAGGGGAATTGGGGGTTTGGAGAGGATGGATGAGAGCAGTGATGGAAGTCTCATCGTAATGTTTTTCTTGGTGGGGAAGGTTTGGGGATAGTTAGTGGCACATGGAGAGGGGGAACAGGTACATGTGGGACAATGATATTTATTTTTTTCTTTTATGTGGTCCTCCACAAAATGTTTCAAAAGATAGAAATTTTCCATTAGCATGTCCATTTTTTCTTCCATGCGCTGCAGAGTATGTTCTAATGTGTCTTTAGGTGTATTATTCTCAATGTTTGTATGGTCTGTTAAAAAATAAAAATGTTAAGTACACATAAAGTTATGATTATTAATTTGGTTATATAGAGAAGTGTCTACCATTAGTATCACTATCTTGAGTCATTTCCTCATGTGTAAAATGTTCCTCAAACCATTCCAAAGTGCTGGCCATTGGGGGCGCTGTTGTGCACATCTAAGATGGCCGCCTAGTTCCAGAGCTCCGGCTTCTATAAATCCTTCAAGATACGCATCCTCTCTCAGGGCCGCCCGCGGAACAAACAAAGCGCGTCGATCTGTGGCGTAAGACTGTGGGCACATACTGGGAAAAATTTGGGCCGCTCCGCCGGACCGCGTTGAAGATACACCGTCCTGAAGATCCCGCGGACGGAGGCTGGGACATTGGCCGCCCGCGAGTTCCAGGCGATCTTCCCCATGAGCCGCGGGGAGAGGGGCCGGATTGAGTCGGAGAGGGCGCGCTTTGACCAAACTCCTTGAGGTGATTGGACCATTGCTGCCGGCTGATGTGAGGGTGCTGGGCACGGCGAACGCGGTGATCCCCCGCCAACGGCCGCGTGGTGTGCAGCCGCCGTGCTACGTGGGCCACTGTTGCTCCGACTCCCGTGCCTGCGGAGCCGCCCTTGGCTCCCCTGATTTCTCCTGCTGGTGGAGTGCCCCTCCACGTGTGGACGGACGTTAAAGACAAGTAAGAACAAGTGGGGCAACGCATGAGGAGGGTGGACACCCTGAAGAGGATCTGCCGAGGAGGGGACATTTTATCCGGCTACAGCCCTCCCTTACACGCCTCTCCTGCAGGATAAGTGGGTCTAAGCTCACTACGAACCCTGTATAGAGTCCGTGCCATACGTTGGGGCGGACGGGGCTGAGGGCGCTGGAAGACGCGGTCTACTTGAATCTACACATGGGCCGATACGAGCAGAAGGGAGCACGCCCCAAGAAAACAGACCCAATGGACTCCTTTGCCAATTCCCAGCCCAGCGGGTCCGCAGCGCCCCCGTCGCAGCAAGTGGAGAGTCAACCTGAGTTGCCAATGGAGGAGAGGGTGGACCGTTTGATGGCCATGGTTCAGAACGGCTTCCTGGCGGTGAACACTAAATTGGATGACATAGGGGCAACAATCAGCTCCTTGAAGGCGAGGGTGGACAAGGAAAGCACACGGATTACTGAGGCCGAAGGCAGGATCGCTATCAATGAAGACTCGATACAACAACATGGCCGCGATATTGCCCAGCTGAAGGGGGACCTCCGGAAAACCCTTGACAAATGCGAGGATTTGGAATCCCGTTCCAGGAGGAACAATATCCGTCTGGTTGGGGTGACTGAAACCTTTGCCAAAGGGTCTATGGAACGTCAGGTAGAGGCCTTTCTGAAGGAACTCCTGGGTTCCGACTCCTTTTCGGACCATTTCCTTGTGGAGCGAGCACACCATACATCGGCGCCTCCGCCCAGGCCTGGAGCCCCACCTCGTACAATAATTGGCCGCCTTCTCAATTATAGGGACAGCGACGCTATCCTGCGGATATCCAGGGAGAAGGGCACCCTATTCCATGAAAACAACAGAATCCCCATATATATCCGGACTTTTCCACCAATGTGCAATCCCTTAGGAGATCCTATGAGCCCGTCAAGAGACAACTGAGACTCCGCCAGGTCCCGTACTCCCTTGTCTACCCAGCGAAAATGAGGATTCAGCATGGAGGCAGGGCTCATTTTTTTGAAAATCCAACCGAAGCCATGCTCTATGTGGAAGCCTCCATCCCTCTACCGACCCGGGATCGGGCCGGGAACCAGAATCTGCCGCCCGGGGGCACGTTGGAGCCCCACGACCCCGCGGGTTATACTTTTTTTTGATGCCAGACTGCTATAATGTTTTAAATTGAAGGCCACAGGGCGGCCCTGAAGGTAAATGTTTTTTTGGAATGGAGCCGTGCAGACTTCCTGGGTCGGCGGTCGTACGAGTGCAGCACACACCCCTAGGAGTGTTCCTAGGTTGTGGTTTTAGGGGTACATCGTCCAGTTGGGGTTGATGATGCGGGAGGGGGTTGGGAGTGGAATAGGGATACGGTTTTGCCGGGCTTGTTGGGGGAACCCATGTTTCGGGTTGTTATAGCGGTTAAAATAGAGAGCGGTTTTGCAGCGGGATACCCATTCTCCCTGCGACAGGGGCGGGAGTGTGGACGTATGCCTAGTCTCAGGTACGACCATGACACAGGTCAATAAGGGCTTGAATGTTAGGCTCCTTTCCTGGAATATCCGGGGGTTAAATAACCCGATTAAGGCAAGGAAGATCACAGCATACATCACACGCCACAACCCTCTCATTCTTTTTATGCGGGAGACACACGCGCTTGGGCAGGTCAATACTAAACTTTTACCGAGGTGGGGGTCACACAGATACTATACAGAATACTCAGCACAATCCAGAGGAGTGTTGACTCTCATACACCCCAAATTGTGTTTTAAATATCATTCCAGCAAAATAGACCCACAGGGTAGATACGTACTGGTGTGGGGGGAAGTGCTTCTGATTAATACCTATGGTCCCAATTTAGATGACCCACAGTTTTATTGCACAATACTGGATATGCTATCATCATCCGGGGAGACACAAATACTCTGGGGTGGCGATTTCAACATGATATTGGACCAATCCCTGGATCGTTCATCGACTGTCCCCAGAACCCCCTCCAAGGCCGCACTGGTAGTAACACAATTAATGGAACAGATGGGTATGGTAGAAGTATGGCGTGCATTACACCCAAGTGAGAAGAAATACACCTTCTACTCGTCGGTGCACGACTCTCATTCGCGCATTGACTATTGGATCGTTAGTCAGTCCCTAGCTGGGGTGATCTCCCAATGTGATATACATCCCCGTACCCTTTCGGATCACTCGCCGGTATCGCTTGACATTAACTTTAGCGACGTCTCCCCCCCCGGCGAGAAGATGTAGGATGCCCCCTGCAATCCTAAGAGACCCCAACATATGCGAATCATTGCATATAGAGATTGCGGAGTTCCTAGAACTAAACGAGGGTTCGGTTGCCACTTATACCACACTGTGGGATGCTTTCAAGGCCTGGGTCCGTGGAGCCATCCTGGGCAAGTCGACTGGTATGTTGAAGTCGGTACGTGAGGAATTGGGAGTGGCCGAGACACAAATTGTGCTGTTACAGACCGAGTACAGCATCACACAGGATAAGGGAACCCTGGCGCAAATACATACCACGCTAAAAGAATTCCACAAGTTGGCCCATAGAGAAGTTCTTTATATGGCTGCTCCAGCCAAAGCCCGACGATACGGGGAAAGCAATAAGCCTGGGGGATTCCTGGCCAACATGCTTAGAACTGATAGGCACCATAACCCGATCCCAAGCATACAGACACCGACTGGAGGGACGGTAAACAGAGACCGAGACATTAACTCTGCTTTTACTTAGTTCTACTCCTCCCTCTATTCCAACCACGATAAAAAAACCAAAGAGGAAACGTTTCGATATCTGGATAATCTCGACCTTCCCACATTAACGGCCGAAACCCGCAATATACTAGACAGGCCAATCACATCAGAGGAGATTGCACAGGCCATAAAAGCTCTATCGAGCGGCCGTTCCTCTGGCTCGGACGGCCTTCCTGCGGAACTATACAAAGAATTCTCTAGTGAATTGGCCCCGATACTGCTGAAAGTGTGGGAAGAGGCAATGAGCCTGCGGGTTCTCCCGGAATCGATGCGAGAAGCAATCATCACTGTCCTTTTGAAACCCCGTAGACCGCCACAAGACATGGCGTCCTATCGACCCCTGTCTTTAATCAACACTGACGCAAAAATCTTTGCAAAAGTGCTAGCCACCAGACTCATGCCATACATGCCGAACCTGGTTCATCCTGACCAGGCCGGCTTTATACCAGCCAGATCCACAGCTCTCAACCTAAGATGCCTATTCAATGTTATGGCACAGATAGACCCAGATGCCAAGGCGGCCGTGGTCGCATTAGACGCCGAGAAGGCTTTTGACTCCGTTTCCTGGGCATACCTCTTTCTGGTGCTAGAGCGGTTTGGGCTCGGCCAGTACTATATCAACTGTGTCCGATTATTATATACACAACCGACAGCTAAAGTCCTGACTAACACCACTCTCTCCCCGCCATTCCACCTACACAGGGGGACCAGGGAGGGATGTCCCTTCTCACCCACACTTTTCGCTCTGACCATTGAACCAATGGTGGAATTCATACGTCAGAACCACTCACACCGAGGTCTTAGGATGACTGGCCCCCTCAGATCATATCACTTTACGCTGACGACACTTTACTATATGTCCGTGACCCCAAAGAAAACGTGCAACACATCATGTCAGACATACATGAATTCTCAGAACACTCGGGTTATAGAATTAATGTACCGAAGTCAGAAATATTTCCCCTTACTGACGGCACGGGAGACCTAGCTGAAATAGAGGGATTTAGACCTGCCCCCACCAAGGTACGTTACTTAGGGATAATGGTCACCAGAGATAAAACCCTGCTATATACGCACAACCATGGGGAACTGTTGTCAACCCTTTCGACCAAATTTCAGATGTGGGCTAGCCTTCCACTATCACTGTATGGCAGAGTTGCGCTACTTAAAATGGTGGTCCTCCCCAAGCTCCTATATTACTTCAATAACATCCCACTTCGGCCTGGTAAACCCTTCTTCTCGAAACTTAAATCACTCACCTCCTCGTTTATCTGGAATGGGAAAACTGCCAGGATGGGTTGGGATAGGATGGTTGAGCCTTTCGTGCAGGGAGGCATCGCGGCACCAGACTTCGAGCTTTATTATTTATGCGCGCAAGCGCAATTTGCAAAGCCTTGGTTCGACCCAGAGGACACTGCCCCCCACATATTGATTGAAAAGTACTCTGTTCACCCAAACAACATACGCTCAGTCCTTCTTAACCCAAGCTATAGGGACATATGCCCGTTCGATCCAGTATACACGACCACTCATGCTTGGGCCAGACTTTACAAGAGGCTAGGACTGGAATCCCCCTACGACCCGGAAGTCCCCCTGTGGGATTTCTCCAGCATTTCCCCCACATTTGATCGAGCCCCCCAGCAATCCTGGGACCCTAACAAGCTTTTCACACTACGCGACATGTTCCCGGATGGTGAGTTCTGTGACCTCACGAGCTTTACTGAAGCGGTGGGGAGGGGCCAGCTTAAACACCTTCAATATTACAGGATGAGGGCTGCTTTCTCGGCGAAGTGGCCGACATTTCTGCAGGAACCCCAGTCCCATGCATGCATTAGGTCAATTGTGTCAATGGACGGTCACGGCAAGGGGGTCTCTATGCTATATTCATTGGTGCAGACCCATTCCCCATCGCGCAACACGATGAGAGAAATCTGGGAGCGAGACGTGGGCACTCAGATAGATGAGGTCCGCTGGGCCCGGTACTGTCAGTTTACTCGATCAGTGTCCATGAATGCTGGGCTCCGGCTGATTCAGTTCAAAGTTTTAAACCAATTACACTATTCCCCTGCCAGATTAGCTAAATTTGTGGAAAACTGCACAGGTGCCTGCCCCAAATGTAACACCCCCAATGCGGGGCCTTATCATATGTACTGGTCATGTCCGTTAATTGTGGAGTTCTGGAAGGAAGTCGCAAAGCTCCTTGAAGATATCACAGCCATCCCGGTGACTCTCTCCCCCTTGAAATACTTGTTGGGCGATATAGGCAAAGTAAATAAAACTACAAGGCGATTATTTAATATTTCTTGCATTATTGCCAAACGCTGTATTCTTAAATGTTGGAAGTCCTCCACCGCCCCAACCAGAGCCACTTTCTTAAAAGACCTTTGTATGGTAAATGACGATGAGGAATTATTTGTATTGTCGGTCCCGTCACCATGTCGCCCCAAAGATATTTGGTCATTGCTATGCTTTTACCTGTGCGGCCTGGACTCAGACTCTGAAGCAACACCCGGGTCCTCGCCTTGACTTGCAATGTCTACTACTCTTGTACTCGTTGCTCTCATGTCTGGAATCTGTGATGTCTTCCTCTTCCCCTCCTCCCTTAAATTGAAGGCTGTAAAATAATTAAGCTATGTTCTGATATGTTTATATTGTATCTTGCTGCTGACCTACTCTCTCAATAAAGATATGTTTAAAAAAAAAACAAAGTGCTGGCCATTTCTGTGTTAAAAAAAAAATATATATGTACCTAATACAGAAAGTTTAGAAATAAATAAGAAAAATGAAGTTTACTTACTAGATTCTGGTAAGTTGTGTGCTTACTGTTCTGTATGTCTGCAGTTGATTCTAGCTGTGCAGTTTCTGTGAGGTAATTATGTTGAAAACATATCTTTTTTGTGTTGGTATATTCCATTTTAGTACATATGGTATTTATATGGATGGTTGATGTGTTACATATATAGGTTCTACTTCTTATTTATTATTACATATAATGGCCCTCATTCTGAGTATGGTGGTAAGGGATACCGGGCACCGGTAAGGAGACAGGTGCCGGTAATCTCTTACCGCCCTTCTACTAGGTCCCTTAGCGGGTCCCTTCCTTAACGCCTGGTCTGACCAGGTGTTAAGGACGGGACCCATTAAGGGACCTGGGTGCAAATAACGGGCTTGGCATACGCCAGCCCGTTATTTGCACCCTCCCCATTCCCATTGAGCCCTATGGGGGCTCAAATGAGAATGGGGAATGGTTTGGTAAATGGGGACTTACCAGTCCCTCCAAGAGCGGAATGGACCGGTAAGTCCCCATTGTATCAAACCAGAGTCGGTACCGGTATGGGAGGCAGTAATGGTGCAAATAGCGCCATGACTACCACCATACTCGGAATGAGTGCCAATGTGTTTATATGCTGCTTTTTGAACTTGGGCAGTGTTTATATGACTTGATAGAACAATTTAAGATACCCCTTGAGTTTTTGGGTAGTGTTGATGTTGTACGCATCCGTCCGCGGACATACGCAGAGTCCGCGGACATCAAAATCACTAGCTGGGGGTTCAGTATGTTTTATGTTATATGTATAGAAAGTCGGGGAATCCTAGTAAACATCTATCAAATTCACAATATGAATATGTATATTCAATAAAATAAAATTTGACAAAGGAAGGTTATGGTCCATTTAGGCTATTAAAAATCTATGAAATTCAGTAAAAAAACTTTGTTAAAGAGACGTTATGGTTAAGTTGCACTACTAAAAACCTATGAAATTCAGTAAAAAAAACATTGAGATGCCCTATAAACCTTTTCAGTCCACAAATGGAAGAATCAAGGCAGAGTGTCTATAAAGCAGTGTCTGTTTTTTATTTTCTGCAGTAATGTCATATTTTCAGAATGACAATATAAGCTCTGATGGTGTGAATTCTTTTTGAGAAGATGGAGTTCATTTCACAAATGTCAGAAATGCAATTTTCCTTTACAATGTTAGGAATGCATTGAAAAAGTTCCTGTAAGAGAATTGTAAGGAAAGATGTAGAGTCTACAGTACTACTGTAAATAAATGCACAAAATAAAGGAAAAAAAGGTTTTCATTAACAACCCCCCCAAAAAAGGTTCTTCTCAGAGCCACCACTAAAGGACGAATAACTGAAATTGAGTTTACACTCCCACCTACCCCTTTGATCGGGCGCAACATCCGTGTGGTAGTCTGCATATGGCATGTGCCATATCCGGCTTTTTTATGGATGCCTGGCATGAAAAGGGGACTGCGGAGACCGCGTACAGTCATCAGTGTCAGCAAACATTGGTGGAATGGGCAAATCAGGTTTCCTGGGTGTGATGTACAGGACGAGAGGGTAGCCAGAGTTTTGTTAATAGGAGTTGTGAGAGCACTTACAGCAGCTATGGCTATGTGTTTGAGAGTGGAGAGTATGTGGATGTTGGGGGACTCTTGGGTCCATTGGTTGAAGGTCCATGTAGAGCAGTGTGGATTAATGGAAAATCCATGAATTTGAATTGTCATGGTATGGAGTGCGAGAAATGAAGTGGGTGGACTTGCTCCCATTTTGTGCAATTGAAACATCCAAACATTATTATTCTTCATTGTGGAGGAAGCACTTTTGATTATGTGACTGGAATTTTATTGAAGTTTGCAATGAAGGAGGCATTGGGAAAGTTAAAGGAAATGTTTCCAAATTCAAAAATATTTTTTCAAACATTGCTCAGAGACAGATGTGGATGCGTTCCAGTTTATTTGGTCTGGAAATGGATAAATTGAGGCGCAGCATCAATAAAGCCGTGTGTGCATTTCTGAGAGACTTTGGCATGACATCTTTTAATAACGAGATAATTAAATGTGATATTGCCAACATTTTTCGGAGAGTTGGAGTCCATCTAGCTGATGTCGATAATCAGATTTTTCTGAAAAAAATTGAAAATGCTTTGAAGCAGTTTTTTGTGAATTCGAGAAGACATAATTAAATTCAGCAAAATGTTTCTTAGTTCAGTTTCAATTTCAGTTTATAACAAAAATTTAAAAAATAATATAAAAGCCAAAAAGACAAAATTATTTTAAGAGCCACCATTTTTTATGAGAAACAATTAAAATAATTTCAGTCCTCCCACCCCACGCCTGTAATTTTTTGATGTCTGCAGACTACCATGCTGTCCGTGGCCTATGCAGGCTGTACAAGTGCCTGTGACTTTTTTTCTCACTTCTATTTTTTAACTGTGAAAGGTGGCTCCTATAGGAACCTTTTCTGGTGTTTTTTTCGTTTTGTAATTTTTGTTGCTTTTTGTTGAGGAGAGGCAATGTAGGGGATGGAAGGGAAGGTAGGGCTACCAACCACAGAGACGAAGGAGCAGGTGGACAGAGGAAGATGTTGGGCAGGCCTTAGATTTAAGGTGGGGGCAATGTTTCTCGTGTTCCATGACCACAGCCTCAAAAACACTCTGAAACTGCTCTCCCCCTCGGTGCTTCACAGTACAAACATAGCAATGACACCCTCGAAAGGTAAGGGTCAACAGCGTTCTGTATAGCATGTGAAGCCACCGCTGGGATCCTCTGCCCCCAAGTGAGTATCATGTGGTAACAAGAGCAGTTGAAGATGATGAGGTGCAGGATGTTTCGCTTTCCTCATAGCAGTGGATAGATTTGGTGTGGGACCTCATGGAAGTTGTCCCATAGGAATAAAAGCCAGGTTTGTCATGACTTAGAACAACTTTGCACTCAGTGCATTAAAACTAGTTTCTGCAAGCCTTTGGGACATTTCCATCAGTTGTTAAAAATTGCCACACCCAGGACTCACTCTGAGTACTGGAGATAGCGACT
This sequence comes from Ambystoma mexicanum, assembly GCF_040938575.1. Lineage (NCBI taxonomy): Eukaryota > Metazoa > Chordata > Amphibia > Caudata > Ambystomatidae > Ambystoma > Ambystoma mexicanum. The sequence continues at coordinate 578,123,321 of NC_090925.1, forward strand.
TCCTCCACCTCATCCTCTTATTCCCCTTGATCCTCATTTGTATCTCTTTGTCTGTTCCCCTGTCCAGGTCCTCCAGATGGTGATGGTGGTGGTGTGGGTGGTTGCGAGCAGAAGTGGCTCTCCACAAAATAGATCTGCAAAGCAGAAACTGCAAGCATTTGCTCTCTCCGGGATAGCCAGATTGAGAATGAGGAAAAGTAATGGGTGGGTCCCTTCTCAGGAACTATTTGCCAACAGTCGTGCTGTCTGCCCGAGTCGAAAATAGGCCTTGCAAATTGTACAAAATTGCCAGATCAAACAAGAAGGGGTGTGGGTGCTGTGTAGGGGTAATGTTTCAACCTGAAACAATTTAGATTGGGGAAAATCCAGTTTTAAATGGTACATGGTCATGAACAACATTCGCTGACACCTCGGTCACGTTACATGGGTGTGGTCACATGATGATGTCCATGGCCGTCTGCGACCATGATGGCTTTCCACATACACCCATTGGGCAGGAATGGCAGGGCGCATGCACTGGGTGTCTGAGAACAGGCGTGGTGTCCGCAGACTAATTAAAAGTGCGTCATATGACACTTCCATAGACTTATAATAGGGTTTTAAAAAAAGAAAACGTTATCACACAATGGAATAGAACAGATTTATAGTTTTAAAAAATACATTTATTCAGGAAAGGGATGGAGTAGCGAAATGGGAAACCTAAATTGGAGAGTTAGGAATTTCTGTACAATAATGATGAGGGGAGGAAGAGAGTGAAGTTTCATCAACGCGTCTTTGATTAAAATGTTCAGAATTTGATGGGGATGATTGCTGAGGACAAGGGGGACAGATGCAAGAAGGACAGTGATAAGGAACATTTTTAATGACATGATTTTTCACATATAAGGGTTTCTGTTTGTGATTCTTGGGCTTGTATACAATTAAACTGGGCCGTGGTTTCTTAATTAAATCTATGTACTGTAAGAAAAACAGAAATTATTATTTTAGAAAGGTGTGCACAAATGACATTATTTTCTTACATTAAAATATCTATTTTGTACCATTAGAGATGTTATTGTCGCTCATTTCTTCTTTTGGGAAGTTCTCCTCTGACCAATCAAGTGGTTTTGCCATTTCTGTGGAGAAAAAAAGTGTTTCTGTCTAATAACACATGTTTATATAATGAAAGATAATAAAAGACAAATAAATACAATGCCCTTACTATTTAGTGAGAATGTGTTCTCCAAAAAGCACCTGGTGGGTGTCAATCTGTATGCAGAGTAGTATTGAGGAGATTATATTAAGTATGGAGTTATGGTTTTGATTGATGCATTCCATTGTAGTGTATGCTAAATGAAATATGAAAAAATAATTCACATTTTTTAAGTAAGTGTTTGTACAAAAATGTATATTTGTGTGGCGTAAACATTAGTACAGATTTTATGTACATTTGTTGCCTGATGGGTACAACTTTTTTGGGTCTCCCCTATGATTCTGGGATTTGTGAATGCCACCCGATGTCCGCAGACTACCATGATTTCCATGGACTCCATAGCTGCCACATTGGGGGTGAGTATAATATAAAGAACTTTAGCAGATTAAGGGTGCACTAGTAAAAACCTATGGAATTCACTGAAAAAACGTTCTTAAAGGGACTATATTGTTAAGCTGCACTACGAAACCTATGACATTAACTGAAAAAGGGACATTATGGTTAAGTTGAACTAACAAAAACATCGTTAATTCAGTGCAAAAACTTTGTTAAAAGGATGTTACCGTTACAAGTAAAACCGAAAAACCCTTGATATTCACCAGTTATGGTACGCCAAGCACCTATAACTCATGGCACCTCTGTGCACTGCTAAGACTTATACCAAGCACATCAAATATGACTGACATCAGTGATGACATCACATATGAAATTAATTTTGATGAAAAGTCTCTACAAGGGGGTGTGTTCATAATGTTGGTAACCAAATGTCAGGGGTGTTTGGGAGACACGTAATGAGCTTCTTAATATATTAAAGAATGTACTCATCTAAACAAAACATTATACTGGAGTGTTGTTGTCAATACTGGAACCTAATCATACATACACATAGGCAATGGCTACGGCATGCACAATAGAAGTACAATATTTTTAATATGATTATTGTGGATAGTAAAATAATAAATTCCACCTTATGAGAGTTTTGAGTAATGTTAAACATGGAATCAATAGATAACAATTCAAGACTTACTACACACTTGTCTTAGTGCAAACAATACATACGATGACCCACCATGCATACAAATCAGAGGCACAAACAGGGAAACTAAAGTAAGGAAGTAAGAAACAACATCACAAGAAAATGTCAATACTATTAAAGTTCATCTTCACGTATACACAAAAAAAATGTGTGTTTGTGGTCTGCTTATTGTCCCATGTATGTGCACCATGATCTGAGACCAAACCCTAAGGATGGTACTTTAAGAACAAGCAACAAGGTTAACATCTAGATAGTTAGCACCACATCAATTTTCATATACTGACTGTCAGTGTACAAAAACACCTGGCCTAGATGCGTAGCAAACGAAAACAAGTGGCCTAGATATGTGATGTCATCGGTATTGTCAACAATGACATTTGTGATGTCATATTTGATGTCCTGAGTGTTAGTCTTAGCAGTTTTATCAGAACATGGAGGTGACGCGAGTTATTGTTGCTTAGCCTACCATCATTGGTTAACAATGTTTTTCCTCTGAATTTCATATGTTTTTCTTAGTGCAACTTAACCATAATGTCTCTTTAACAATGTTGTTTTCAGTGCCTATGTATGTATTCACAGTTATACTGGCAAAAATTCCCGTAAAATCCCCCCACCAAGCCAATGGCCGCCAAAATCGGGTCCGGGTTCCCAGAATGGGGAATTACCAGGCCATTCCGAGTTAGGAGGGCCCAGCAATTCCTCTCTTCAGGAACCCGGGCCCGGACCTTCCCCATTCACATTTCAGCCCCCATAGGGCTGAATGGGAATGGGAGAGGGAGCAAACAACGGGCCGATTACGAGCGGCCTGTTGTTTGCTCCCTCTTCCCCTCGTGGGTCCCGCTCTGCACGTCTGGTAAAACCAGACGTGCAGAGCGGGTCCCGCAAGGGGACCTCATAATCAGGCGGTACGGTGTTGACAGCGCCGGCACCTTTACCGGCGCCGTTAACCCCTTACCGCTTGACTTATAATGAGGCCCAATGATTTACCTTTCACCTTCAGCGAAGCCTGCTACTCCTTAGCAAACTTGGCAGACTACATGCATACACGGCCTTGAGATTATAACAAACCACTTTAGCCCTCCTGAAAAACACCCCTTTTCCCAACGATTTATCAGTTGCACACAGGCCAACACGTTTCTCCCTCAGTACTTGAAAACAAATGTGTTTTTGCCCTTTTGTACCTAATTTGACACTTCACTAATTAAACTATTCTAACCAAGAACTTTGTATCAGACAATTCTGCCTGCTCTTGTGAACACTCTCCTTCTCTTTTTGGCTGCCTCTCTCACTCCACTGTCCTGCCTCCAGGAGTACAGTGAGCTGTCATTTAACACTCACCTCCTTCCTCTGCAGCACCGTCCAGCCCAGCTAAGTCAGCACCCGATCCTATCCCCTTAATTTTCCCTTTTCTCCTTTCTCTTTTCTCACTCTTCTCACTCCTTCTGACGCCAACCCCTTTCTCTCCTTTTCCCCTAGAATTTAAGCTTTCCTTCTTCCTTCTCCCCTCTGCCTACATCTTCATAAAGATATGTAGGTGGAGTTGCTGGGGGCTCTAAATAGCTAGGGACTCTCAGTGGTCGAAGTGAGCGGGAGCGGTCAGGAGCGGGGCCCCACTACTTTTTTAAACTAGGTTTTACTGTTCCTATACTTTTATTTGAAAAATAAAATGTTCCGGAATGGTTTTGTTTTAAAATAAAAGCGTAGGAAGAAGTTGAAACTTGCACTTTCAGTGTGCTGCACTGAACGTTTCCTTAAACAGCAGGTGCATGTGTGTGGAGGTTTGTATTGTGTGTGGGAGGTGGTGTGGTGATGAGGTTTATGAGGAGTGGGTGCAGACCAGCATGGCACATAGTTCCACTACTTCATTTTGTACAATTTGACCACTGGGGGCTCTGAATTGCTGGTGGCTCTGTATAGTAGGGGCTTATTAGTTTAGCATGCACATGTAGCTGTATTGTGTGTCTTAGACAGAGATGCAGAAATTCATAAATGCGCAAGGCATATGGTTGCCATTGCGTAAGGCGCGCGCATGATGGAAAATGCACTGAATACAGAAAATGCAGAGCACATGCTCAAAAGTGCATATTATTTCAGGATGGTATTTCAATTGAATGATTTGCATTAAACTAATACTAACATATTAACATACTAATCCAATCCCATACCATTTAGTGACATGTCCCATATCCCTAACATTTGGTGCAAATGAGTCAATGTGGAATAACCTATAATGCAGGAGGCTCTTTTTCAATGGAAAAGTAAAAACGTGCAAGCTGGGTTTGTGCTGGGTGAAACAAATGTGAAGTTCCATTCTTCTAAAAAGGCCATTGTGTGAGCAGAAAATTCAATAAAAGATGTATCGTCTTGCTCTCTAACAATGGAATCATGTGGTTTCAGTGGGGTGATCGGCAAGGTGAAGGATTTCCCTTGAGTGATAGGGGGAGTTATGAAAACGGCTTTCAGTGGGTGTAGCTGGTGCAGACACCTTCGAGAGATGGGAGAAATATCTTCAGTGTGATAGATAAGACAGCTAGCTGGCAGATGGGCAGACTCCAGTGCTGAGGGCAGTTGATGTTGAGCGATTGCTTATTTAGTCAACCCCGGACTCCATGACAAGCTGAGACAGAAGTATCTCCACCAGATTTAGGTGACTATGCAGTAATTGAGGTACTTACAGGTTTTGTGATAGAAACATGTTTGTTTTTTAAAAGTAATTCATGATTTATATTTTACGTGGGTTCCCATTAATGAAACAATTCTTCTTTTGATGACAGGCTTCTAACTGCTAAAGATTGTGAGAGAAACCTTTCAAGGTCTCCTCGCCAGGCTGTTGCTGGCCAGCCAGTAACAAATGTGTAAGTGAAAATTATTATTCGAAAAGCTATTTTATGTGTGCGAGCACTCTAATGAAATGCATTTTCTCCATGTCCGAGTATATGCCTTTATAAAGTAATACTTCATAATGCAAATGTCTGGACAGTTTTGAATTTTAACCTTCTATAAAATAAATCAAAAGGTTTAAAAACAAATTGAGTTTGGACTTTTACTACAGGCCTCATCATGAGTTGGGTGGTATCTGTAGTAGTACTGCCAGGATACCATTTTTTTGCTTACCGCCAAATCTCCCGGTGCTATTAGCGCCAGATCACGGGTTTGGTGGAATGGTAATTCCCCATTCCCTATTGGGCCCAATGGGGAACGGCAGTATTACCGTGTGGTAATTGCACTGAAAATTGGCAAATTCCCAGCACATTTACCCCCAGCTCATAGCTGGGGGTAAATGTAGCCAAAGCCATGATTTGGCAGGCCCTTAAATGTGGCGCTAATAGCGTTACTGCCACATTTGAGGGTTATCACCAAACTCGTGATGAGGCTGTATGTGTCTGAGTTGTTGTTAGCACATAGACAGAGGTCCAACAGATGCTAAGCCTATTTAACAGCAGGTAGTACTTCATATTACCACATGAAGTAAAACCTAAAATATTTTTTTTTCTGTGAATTGTGTTTTCGGACGTGCTTGGCGTGTGTGTACATACATGTATTTGTTCATAAAATGATCCATATGTTCTATAAGTTAGAGGACAGATACATATACATACTGGGCCTCATTACGACCCAGGCGTTAACCATGGGGCTATTAGCGCCATGGTTGACGCCGGAATCCACCATGGTGAATGGTGGAATTACCGCCCCATTCCAAGGTTGGCGGGCGGTAATTCCCCATTCACCATTGTCCCTTCCTTATTCCCATTCTTGCCCCCATAGGGCTCAATGGGAATGGGGAAGGCGGTAATTACCGCACTGCAAATTGCGGTACCGTAATTACCTCCAAGGTCCCTTTGCGGGTCCCTTCCTTAACGGCTGGTAAAACCAGCCGTTATGGTAGGGACCCGGAAAGGGACACCGTAATTGGGCGATAAGGGATTACCGGCACCAGTGCCATTACCGGTACCGGTAATCCCTTACCGCCCGGGTCGTAATGAGGCCCACTGTCTTCACATTCATTATTTTGCCATTAGCTCCACAACAGCAATGCAGAAACCGCAAGAAGCAAGAGATCATGTGCAAGAACTTGCAGATGCTTATATGCAAATAACCCGATAAAACTGCAGGAGCACATGAGGGACCAGACAGGGCTATAAATAACTAACCTAAGGATACAATAGAATAGCGCAATGTAGAAACCATGTTATTACTTAGGAAAATTACAACAGGCCACAGACCCTGGCCTGGAGCTGAACGGAACACATTAAGGCTGCCCAGAGGAGCGAGAGTGAGCGATTTGAGTAGTCCATTGGCCGTGTTGCAGTATGCAAGTGCATAAATTTACACTGCAATATGGGCCTAGGAAAATAAGTATAAGAATTGAAAGCTGAACAGCAGTTTGCCCTACAGATGTTAGATTCAGAGCACCATGAGGCAGCAGAATGTGTGCTAGAAAATAACAATTTCTTTGTTCATACAGAACAGCCAGGTAGCTGGGAGGATGCTATGTTTTACATTTCATCTGGACTTGCTTGATGGCATGGTTAATACAAGTGCTGTACAAAAGTCATTGTAGAAAAAGCTATAAAATGCTGGCCAACTCCTCCTCATATCCTTTACTGCTTTTACACTCATTTTAATACATTCTATTATGATGTCATGAATGAATCACCACCCACTTTTTTGATAAACCCCGTGGTATATTTCCAGCCTTTTCTGGCTTTTTCTACAATGACCTATGCAAGAGTCCCCTGATCCAATAATGAATAAAGCTGAAAGTATCACTCACAGAATGAGGAATGCGTTTATTTCATTAATTGGGCCTCATTACGAGGCTTGCACTCCCGTTATGAAGGGTGCCGGTACGGGGCCAGCACCGTTCATTATGGGATGCGCAATTACGATGTTCCCTTGCGGGATCTGGAATGGATGTCTAGAGGGCCCCGTTATTAGCTCCATCACCATTCCCATTGAGCCCTATGGGGGCTCAAATGGGAATGGGGATCGGTTCCTTCAAGGAGGAATTACTGGGTCCTCCAATGTTGGAATGACCCGGTTATTCCTCATTGAAGGAACCCAGTGCTGGAACACGGTATGGAGGCAGCCATGCCCTTATTAAGGGCATGGCTGCCTCCATACTCGTAATGAGGCCTATTGAATTGAATAAGCATCTCTCAGTCACCAACCATCTTGGGATCTTCTGTGCACAACTCAATGGCAATTCATCACCTGAATCAGGAAGCTTTCTTCTCAGCCAACCTTCTATGAACCTGTATCAAAAGTCTTCCCTGTGACAAAACTCCTCTAGATTTGGAACCTTATGTGCTACTCATGTATGACTCAGACTGCATGGAATCAAAGGCATCTTGCCTTGCCCAAATGAGCCCCCCTCCCATAAATAAACCCCCATGAGGAACACCTCTTGATGGTTACAGACGATCCATAAAATGCACCCCTCAGCATAGTTCCAAATCTATGGTGACAACCCACCAGTACATAATTCCTTTCTGTTCTTTTCTAATCCAGCACACTTTATTAAGTGCAAGGAATGAATCCATCAAGGTCTATTTGTGCTTGTCCTGCAATCTAATTAAAGACCAGGTTCTTGTCAGCATCAATAAAAAACCTGACTCTTGGGACACAATCTGTATTTGCTTGGCACAATCACCCCAAATGCCGTTAGCATCATCTGACATCATGTACCATCCAAACCCAGTACAATATTACCTATAATCATTCGCTCCACATTTCAGCATCTCAAAATACACACTAAAAATCTTTCAAATGTATAATCTCTCAATGTTTCCTTGAACCTACATACACTTTTCAAATCAGTCAAATGTTTAGACCTCAATGTCAAACCTCACCCAGGCACTCCTGACCCACCAACCGGACATCTATACCATTTAGTCTCTAAGCTTGACTATTGCAATAGCCTCCTCCTTAACCTACCTTGGTCCACTCTGAAACCCCTCCAGCTAATGCAGAATAGGGCAGCAAGACTTATCCTTGACCTCAAGCCCAGGACTACAGCTATCCTGCCCTGCAAAGCCTTCACTGGCTCCCCATCACAGCACAGATTAAATTCAAATCCCTCTGCATCATCCACTAGGCGATATGGGGCCGGTGAACTCGCTATCTGCAACTCTTTCTGACTAAATGTTCCCCCTCTAGACACCTGCATTCCTCTGGCACCAACTCCTTGTGTGCAAAGCGGTTTGCTAAATAGAGGGCAGGTGGTTGATCGCTTTTCTCAGTGGGCTCCCTACTTTAGAACAGCCTCCTCCTCCCTCTTTGTCTTGAGCAGAACCTCTGTAAGTTCTACAAAGTGTCAATACTTTCCTCTTTACCTCTTCCTTCCCTCCCTCTCCGCCCCTCCTTATTGCACAGTAGCTTGATTGATGTGCAGGGCCCTTATGCACCCTCGGGTTCCTGACCTCCCATATCTTATCATCCTAGCTGCTGTCTACCCTCTGCACTTGCCTCAGCTCACCCTCCACCACTGGGGGGTTCCACTTAGCTTCCTCACAGCACTTCACCTTCTGCTCTCCAGGACCACCACAGCACCTATCCCATACCCCTCTCCCCTCTGTACTTGCACATTCTGAACACTCACAAGGCATAGTAGGTTTATCTTCCCCTCCCCATTGTCTCCTCTTATATTGCTGTATTTCATTATTTACCATTGTTGTAATTACATTGTCTATCATCCCCTGTCCCCTCCCTGCTGCCCTCTGGGTGCTTTGAAACAGTATTTTCATCCTTTATAAGCACCTAACAAGTGAACAATACATAAATACATTTCCTCTACAATCCTCATCCTGGGAGATTTCATGATAGGGACTGCAATCCCAAACTGTGCTTTGGTCTGTGAGGCCCTCACCAAATTTGACAACTTCAACTGCTTCTATTAGCCACTTGGCCACTCTCACACTAACAGTTAATCACATGAACTGATATGTTCTTCTAATATATAAATTAGCATCGTTTCAGCCTCACTAATATCCATGACTGGTACCCCTTCAAATTCAGTCTTTCTTTTTTTATTTTTTATTTACTTGTTTATAATCAAAGACAATTTGATTTTTACAAGACTTTGTTTCGTATAGGAAACACATTGTACAAAGTGAGTAGTATCAGTATAAAAGAAAAAGAAGAAGCAGAAGAAAAGAAAAGAGAAAGGAGGAAAACCAGAAAGCTTGATGCTCGAAAAACGGGTAATGTCCAAATTTACAGAAACATCAAAATTCGTTTAGTCACACTCGGTTAATTTGCAAGTTCTGGTTTGAACTCAGAGCTGCTTCTAAAATCTTTACTGCCGCTGTTGACCACTTGGTTCTGTCTCCTGCGATCAAACGGCACCACCATGTATTTTCCTCTCGGAGAGATACATCGTGCATCAGAGGCAGCAAGTAGGCTTCCCGCAAAAACGCGGTTCTGGTGCAAGTCAGAAGTAAATGTCTTGATGTTTTCTGGGTCCAAACAGAATCTGCAAGTTTGTGCTTCAGTTTTCGTGCGGATGGCTATAATTTCCTGCGTTGGCAGTTGATTGAATCTTATTCTCATAAAGGTTTTCTGCATTTTTTTATTAGGAAATTTTATGCAATAATTCATAGGTTGATTGAGTTTGTTTGTTGTTGCTGGTAAATGAGCCAGTAGCTTATTTCCTATTGCTTTCTCAACGGTTTGGATCCAATCTTCTTGTGCTATTTTTTTCTTGATTCTGTTGGGGTTCATAATGAGGTCTTCTGATGAGCAGGCCAAATCTGATAGTTTTTTTGTAAGTTTTTTCATTCCCAGTTATTTAAGGCCCTGCAGCGGCCTTGGCTGAGTTCGATCTGGACCAGCTTGTAGATCGGGAGGGTATCTGGGAGGATGATTTTCCGAAAGAGTCTCATCTGACTTTGATCGACTGATGCTTGCAGTGATAGTACACCCAATTCCCGCCTGACAGCTGAGATAGATGAGGATTTAGGCAGACCTAGCACGGCTTTCCATAAGTAACCTTCCAGCTTTGTCCATATGGTGTTGTCAATGCTCAGCGCAGTGTCCATGCCATAGATTATTGATGGCACTACCTTTTGTTTATAAAATTGGATCGCCGGAGGAAGCGAGAATTTACCATATTTCCGGTCTACTGGTTTAGTTTGGGTTTTCAAGATTTTGATTTTTGACCACAAGGCTGAATGGGTCGCACTTTCTGACCTTTTTGAATCTATCATGATTCCCAAATATTTCCTAGTAGAAACGGTTTCAACTTTTATGTTATTCATGTACCAGTGGCCTCGATCTTTAGTTGCTGAACAACTGCTCCCCATCGTCAATATTTTTGATTTATCGATGTTTATCTCCAGATCGTTATCATTGATATACTTAGCCAAGTTGGTGAGTTGGCGCTGGAGACCAATTTGGGTTTGATCCATGAGGATCAAGTTGTCAGCATATAACAGTCTAGATATTGCGGTGTTACCCAGTTTGGGCGGGAAGGCTCTGACCGCTGGTTGTGTATACTGGAAGTCTCCCATAAAGGCAATGAATAGGGCCGGAGCGAGCGGGCATCCCTGCTTCACGCCACGCTCTGATGGAAATTGGTCCGATAACATCCCTTGCCGGTTTAGACGAACTCTGAGTTTGGTGTCCGTGTGTAGTGCGATCACAGGGCCTAAAATTTTTGCAGGGCAGTTCCACTTCGTTAATTTCGCCCACAGCTTTTGGCGGCTGATCTTATCAAACGCTTGTGTCAAGTCTATGAACGCAATATAAACTACTGGAGAACCATTCTTTACATTTTCTTTTATGATATTCAGAATCAAGATGTTAATGCTGGTGCTTGCGTTCTTAACAAAGCCCGTTTGAAATTTGTCCAGACAAGGCGCAGATCTCGCCCATTTATGAAATCTGGTTAGTAAAAGGGTAGCAAAGATCTTTCCCATGATGTCGAGGAGGGAGATAGGGCGATAGTTTGCCGGGTTTTCTCTGTTACCCTTTTTAAAAATAGGTACTATTACCGCGTTAGTCCATGTTTTCGGCATTTGCCTGGTAACCATACATTGCTTGAAGATTTTTGTAATTAGGGCGGCCCATTCCACAGAATGTTGTTTTAGGTCTACGTTGGTTAAACCATCTGGACCAGGTGCCCTAGAAGTTTTTAATTTCAGAATTGTCGCCAGGATTTCATTGCGATCTGCCACGTCTTCCCACAACGATGTTATACCACATGTGTAATTGCTAGAAGTTTGCGGTATAGGGGCGAATTGAGATGAGAAGAAGGTTATTCACGCCTGTTCCGATACCGCGTTAGACAATTGATTGTTTGTCTCGTCATTTTTATCTTTGATCAAAGCCCAGAATTTTCAATGTTAATGTCTTCAGCATTTGCTCCGAGTCATTTTGGTACATTGTTCCTTTATGCTGTCTCAGCCAGGATCTATATGATCTGGTTGCCGCTTTGGCGATGTCTTTTTGCTCGTGGTTATTGGAGACTCTGGCTAAGCGATTCAGCTTGCGCATTTGTTTTCATTTCATAACTAGTTCGATGTTATACTTGTGTACACATTTCCCTTTAGGTCTGGTACAGATTTCTTTTTCTTTCCTATGTGGCAGAAACAATGGAATGTAGGTTGGTCTGTTTGTTAAGTCCATCGTGCTTTTGCTGAGTGCATCAAATTTCTTGGCGATTTCCTTGATGTTGGTCGCTGTGAGTTGAATTCGCGACGACTTCCGCGCTGCCTCCACCTCGAATGGATAGACTTGCTTAGGAGTGGTTTCTGACTCAAGAGTCTATATCAAAAGGTTATGGTCACTGGATTTAGTTCTATATACCTCAGAAAAGTCAACAAAAGGGAGAAGAGAATATGAAGTAAAAATATGATCCAACGTTGCTGAAGTTTCAGCTCGTTCCCAAGTTGGAATCCGTGGGAGCTGGCCTCGAGCTGATGCAACGTTGTAGAATTTTCTTGTGTCCATAAAATCAGAACACAGCGCGCCTCTCACAGCAGAGGGGCAGAGATAGGGGGTAGGAGGAGGTTGATCGACTCTAGCGTTCAAGTCGCCATAGATTATGATGTGGTCAGTTGCCAATTCAGTAGAGAATTCGTCTATGGTTTCCACGATGTTGTCGCAGAATTCCGTGTTGCTTGTTCTCTTCTGATTCCAATAAACATTAATGATGGCGAGGTTAGATTTCACTTTACTCCTCGATGAGGTCTCTGCATGGAACCACTCAGCTAAAAGAGCTAACATACCGTATGATTCGGCCACTTTCTTTTTAATGGAAATACCCGATCCAATTTTAATTGCGGTTAGAATGCCTGAAGAGGGTCTTCCAAAAAAGCCTTTCACCGCTGGAGAGATGTACGTTTCGTAACCATCAAGCACTGGTATTTCCATTAGCCACATCTACTGAAGACAAATAATGTCAAAATGGCTCAAGTCAAATGCGTCTGGCTTTGTCAAATGGTCGTGGCCCCTCGTGTTCCAAGAACACATGATACTCCTTTTCTTTGGAGGGCATTCAGGTTGTAGAGCTACAGTAGACGTCGCTGAAGCTTTTAGTTGTTAATTTTGAGGGTTTGGATTTAACACCTTTTTCAACCATCTCCAGGGCCCTGGCGGTTCCTGTTTTTTATTGTGGGCCCAGTCAGCACTTTCGTCAGTTGAATCCGGACGTCTGCGATTTTTTTCCCATCTGGGATTTGAGCTTCATTTGACTTCGTGTTGAACTTTTCGATAGTTTGTATTAGTATTGGACGAATGGAGTCTCGATCTAAATCTCCCACGGCTGGGTTCGGGTTTCTCCCTGAAGGCCACTCTTCTACCTACAAGATGGTCTTCAGTATTAGGTCGATGTTCCAAATGCTTTTCTGTCGAGCTGTTTAAAGAGGGAACAATCTTTGCGGCTAGTTCAGACACAGGAATTTCAACTAGCGAGAAACCCATTTGGTTCAACGACGCAGTCACATCTTCTTTAAAGTCTAAGTCCACGGAATGTTTAACGTGGAGATAGGTTTTAGCCTTCCCATCTCTATGATATGGTTCGACCAATGCAAGATCCGCCGTTTTTAAAGATTTCAATGCTGGATTTTCAAGACCGTCTTTCTGTTCAAGACTAGGAAGTTTTTCCCGGGCGCAAGTTGTTGCATTTTGTAGACCCGGTTGGAAATAGCCTTGGAATCCAATCGGGGCATTTTTCCTGTGCAGTCCTTGGTGCCACAGTTTCCAGTTTTTGTCATTTGAGGGACATTATCGTGTTGTTCTGAAGGAAAACTTTGTTCTTTAGAGGGTAGGTCGGCTGCTACTTTTTCCCCCACCTTACAAGTGGTGCCTTTTGTTCTATTTGTTTCTGAGAACTTGATTGTGTTCATAATCAAAGGTTTTTCTATGTCGTTTGAGTTTGACTCTAGGTTAATTTCCTCTTCGTTCAGGTGAACAGTGAGATCTAGTAGTGATGAATTTCCCAAAGACCCTGCCTCAATTGGCCGAGAATTGTCGAGTTCGATTATAGTTTGTTCGATTTCTGAATGATGACATACTGGAGCTTGAGGCGCCACATGAGTGGTTGTGGTCTTTTCTTGAGTTGAAACAGTTGGTTTGGGAATCTTGAAGATTGTTGGCACTTTTAGAGCTTCTTTGCTTTTTTTCTCGTTTCGTGACGTAGAGTTTGGTAGCTGGTTTCTCGCGGTTTGGTTTACCTTTTCACCTTTCGGTTGAGAGTCTTTTGGATTTGACAAGGGGAGGCGTTCTGACTGGAGGTTTAGCTTGTTTTCTCCAGAATTACTTGCGTTGCTTAGTGTAGTGATTAAAGTCTCAAGTCGGGTGATTTTGGAGTCCAATTGGCTTTCTTTCTCAGCATTTTGTTGGTTTAGAGCAGTGATGAATCCTTCCAAGAAGGTTACTTTGGCATTTAAAGCCGAAACAAGGGTTAATGAATCTTTCATTGAGTCATTAATTGACTCCTACAGTTTTACAAATGGTGCAAGACCCACTGTTATGGCAGACATAATTGTAACCAGGTCTGGCTTTTTTGATGGCGTGTCTTTAGGTACATTTCCAACCATGTCGCTGGGTCTTCTATTTCTCACGGTGTTGAGATGTCTTTTGGTAGACCGTTATATAATGACAGTCTTCCAGATGGAAAGTCAGATAAAATTGTTTTTTGACCAGATGGTGCCAGCACCGGCTGAGCCACTTTGAGGAGGGACTTGTTCCTTAGGTCCGGTTGGGCCAGAGTAGGCGAGGATGTCCTTCTTTGGTCCGTTCCGAACGTTGGAGGAGTAATAGTTGATGGTATTAATAAATTGTTCCCCAATCCACCTTTCTCTAAACGATGCGCTGGTAATTCTTCGTCAAGCAAATTTATTGCTGATGTTCGTGCTTCATTTCGGTAAGAATTGGCCGCATTACCTTGTGCGTCCATGTCTCCCCGGCTGCTAGAGCATGGAATGTTTTCCTGACGGCCTGGGGCCTCTGTTACACTAAGGTCGCTGACCACTGTTTTTTTCTTTTCTCTTGGATCTGAAAGGACTTCCAGCAGAACATCAAGCATTTCTGCATCAGAGAGTTCAGTATCTGTTTCTGGTATCCTCTTTGATTGCTTGAAGAAAAACTCTTTAAAAGTGTGTGATGTCGGGAGATTCTGAAAGGTTGATTTAACCGAGTCACCTTTTTTTAGTTTCTGGTGGGTAGCTCTTTTGAGTTGTTGAGTGCCGTGATCCAAGGGCTCTCCCAGATCCTTTACAGTCTTCCTTGATAGTGCTCTTTTTTTCAATAGAGCCATTGCAATGTCTCTCTTCTGGGCAAAGACATCACTGGCCAAAGCGTTTGGTGGATTTACAGCAGTAAGTCGATCCTGGGCTACATCCGTAGACCCATTTTTACAAGAACTGGTGACAACAGAAGTAGAATCAGCTAATTTTCTTGCTGTTTGGCTTGGCCACGAGGTGGCGGCAGAGAGAAGCTCTGCATCTACACCGCCGACCGTTGACCCTAGTAGTGGTTGAGAAGCATGAACTTCCGCCTGTGTGGATGCCTGGCGGTTCGGCCGGTCTGAATCCTCTGGGGGCCCGCCACAGCCACCACTCCCACCGATGGGGCTCTGCGACCCGACAACGGAGAAAGAGGAGAAGAGGAGCCACGGAAGACACCGGCTGTCGGCACGGCGGCCAGCAAGCTGAGATCGGCCTTGCGGGGTCCTTCGACTCCGCTAGGCTCAGCCTCACACGCTGCGGCGGAGACGTGCGGGGCGTGTGCAGCCGACAGCGGAGGGATCGAGGAAAAAGACGGGCTCCCGACCTCCAGCGATGGATCCAATGCAGGACAACAACCCTCTCCCCGCAAGTCCAAAACAGGTTGTCCTCCAAGTATGTTCAGAGACGGCTGGGGGGGGAACCTGTGCGAGAGGGGGGCGGAGGGCTCAAAGTGGGGAGATGCAGAAGCAGAGTGGGATGATGCAAAGGACATGTTTGTTGAATCATCCTCCAAAATTTCACCCGTTGGGCCCTCCAGAGCACTGGGGGAAGTGTCATTTAGTATGTTCTGGGCACTCACGACCTTGCAACTCGCTTCCTCAAGGGGACAGGAAGCCATTTGGGTGGGGGACGCCAGGGAAGGCGAAGATGTTGTTTTTTTCGGTGGAATAATACCAGAACGGACATTACTTCCACGGTTTTTTCTTGCCATGTAGGTTTTGCGAGTGTCTTTCTGCTTTTCTAAGCAGAGATGTTTGCTCCTTAGTACCCTGCCCGATGGGCTTTTCACTTGGGGGAAGGGAAGAGAAAGTACAGAATTGTCCATGGAGACCAGGTCTAGGGAGCAAGGGGTCCATTTGTAGGTCCATACCCCCTTACCTCCTAGCCTCAGTAGACTGCAGTTGACTGCTCGCACCTCAGCGAGCCAACTCCGCGTGCCGCTCCGCGTAAGTACTGGAACTTTTGTCCACAAACACTGTAGAAAGACTGCAGGCAGGCAGGAAAGCAGGGAGGGACTGCAGTTGACTGCTCACACCTCAAGCGAGCCAACTCTGCGTGCCACTCCGCGTAAGTACTGGAGCTTTTGTCCACAAACACTGTAGAAAGACTGCAGGCAGGCAGGAAAGCAGGGAGGGACTGCAGTTGAATGCTCGCACCTCAGTCTTTCTCCCTTTTCAAGACCATCCACAAATCTCAAGGAATCTCAAACTATCCCATTCAGTCAATCCTGTAATATTTTACATTGCACATTCCACTTCAAAGCCATTCGGATCTAGCACAATGAGTCATCATTCTCTATGCAAATTGATGTTTACCTACAAGCTTTTAGATATTGGTGTTTCCATACAGCCAAAACAAGCTATAGAAAAAATGTGTTCCATTCGAAAAAAGGTACTCTCCTACTGAAGCATTTCCAGGTACAAAAAAACAAAGCAGCCTCAAAAGAGTCAAACAACTGAGCTAAACTGGAGTCTTAATTGGTACTGGTCCTCCCATGTCCTAGCACTACAATTGATGAAAGGATTGCAACTCTGGAACTTTTCTTATTGGCTCCTGTCAACAGTTCCTTCAAAGCCTACACATTCCTGCATTTCTCCTTTCCTCAGAAAAACCTCTGAAGACACCTGCATCCTTTTGAACTACCACCCTGTAGTGAGCAGGCATTTGCGGTGTACAATGCTGCACAACATGGCCACTAAACAATTTCAAAACTGCAGTGATAACATGATTCCTGATCAGAAGTGTGACAGAAACCATCTTGCAGGCCCTCTATATTTGCTCAATAATTGTAACTCAGACACCATCAAACTCCTCACTTTTCAGCCACTTTCAAATGTTGAATCATGCTACTCTTCTTAACTTCTGAGCAACTTCTGCCTTCTTGGCTGTGTGCTAGAAATGATTTTCTTCTTTCTTTAAAATGGAGGTTTGCAAGTTAGCTCTGTTCCACTCCTCCCTAATTCAAGTATTTTCAATGTTGGAATTTCCTAAGGCTCTGTTCTCTCACCTTGACTCTTCAATGTTTACCTGAAGCCGCTTTTTGACATTTTTTCTTCCTTCTCCGTTGCCTTCAAACCCTACTCCAACAATACCTGTGCTGCCTTCAAACAAAGGTGTTCAGCTCCAGACCCACTGTGCATCTTGTCTCATCATTCTCACATCAATGACCAATTGATTGATAACAGCTTTTGCCTAAACGCCTATAAAACTAAGATCATTTACTTTGGCTCCTCTGTCCCTCCTTCCACCCCTTTTAGTTAGCCTGCCAACGTGGGTTCAACACCCCTCTTGCCTTTTCAACCAAAAATGAGGGAATCACATTTGACTGTCTTATTTCTTTCCCTAGACTGCACCAAGGCATTACACTGTGACCACGTATGCTTAAGCACAATGTCCCACTCGCAAACATGCCACGTAACTAGGTTAAAAAAAGCATAACACATTCCGAATTGGACTACTGTAATGGTCTGCAAACGTTCCCTCTCATGACGCTTGCCTAAAACTTCTACCATCCCTTGCTAGCATAGTCAATAGTGAGGTATCATGAGAGTCTTGGTGCAAGCATTTGGAGAACCACAATTTGCAGACCCAGGGACTACTGCATCAACCTCTAGAAAGGCCTTATACAGCAAATTCAAGTTATACAGAACAAGGCTGCCAAGATGATTCTGTGGAAGTGGGCAATCATTGATGTTCAGGGAAAAGCTTAAGACACTTCTCGTCAAAATAATATTGGCTTTTGAAATCCACCATCCTCACAACAGGATGCAATGCTGTAAAGTTGAACAATGTCCAGAAGGATGCTTTTGTCCTCCCATATGCTGAGTTGTTCAGTTCATCCCTTTCCTGTTTTCTGCTGTGTATGCTCTTTCCAACATCCCCGTCCTTTATACTTACAATGGCCCTCATTAGGACCCTGGCGGAGTGGGTTTCCGCCAGCGCTAATCGCGGCGGACCCGTCCGCCGTACTACGAGTTCCCTTAGCGCCATGGAGGTTTTCTCCGCCTGGTTTTACCGGGCGGAGAAAACCATGGCGCTAAGGGACCTCGTTGTTAATTACGCCGCCGTACTTTACGGCGGCGTAATTAACTCCTTCCCCACTCCCATTATACCCTATGGGGCAAGAATGGGAATGGGGAAGGGTAAAATGGGGATTGGGGATTTACCGCTCCGCCAAGGTCGGCATGGGGTGGTAAATCCGCCAACCCCCATGGCGCTATCGGCGGCTTTCCGCCATGCTCCGCGGTGCATTTAGCACCGCGGATTCCGCCAGGGTCGTAATTAGGGCCAATGACTGGAAAGTAAGGGCATTTTACCCACCGTCCCATCTACTGATGTTCCAATGCTGAGAATGATCAGACTCCTTCTCCCTCCCTTTATCTTGGGTGAAAACGAAGTGACTGTGATAGCAGTTGGTGGCTTACAAAATACCAATAGATTAGACATAAATAAAGGGGAAAATAACAATTCCGATGCCTTCAAAACCTACAGGTCACTGCTAAAATTAATTAGCACCCTGGAAGTGGATGCTGGCTAATCATGATGCTCTGAATCCATGTTGTATTGTGTGGTACAAGCCTGCGTTCTCAGAAGCCTGGGTAGCTAGTTCGCCTTTCCCTTCCCCCGCTCCCCTTTCCCCTCACCTCTTAGCACCTGTATAGTTTCCTACAAAGGTGTTAAGAATGTGTTTTTTTTCTTTAAAACAAAAAGAAAAATAAAGAAACTTGCCATTTCTGTGCAGTGCTGGGCCATGCAGTAGTTTCCCAACGTTAGTCATCAATGTTGAAAACCGACTTCGGGACACCACTGACTGGCGCTGGGCTGTGAAGCAAAGGTATGCTTCTTTTCTTTTTATTTAAAAAACATATCATTAGCTTCTGTGTAGGGAACTACATGGGTCCTAAAAGTGGTGTTCCACTGGGGCACTTAATTTCGTCGGCAGGCCATTACTGACAGGGTCTGCGCGCAGCCTCGGGCATATCACCCTGAAATATGCATTCATCAAGTCACGTTATCACAGGAACTCTGAAATAAGTTCCTGGACATTAGTATTAATGTAATTTTACGTATCTGCTACACATTTGAAGCGTCCTACTTACCATCACCTGCAAACTACCTTTTGCTTCCTATTAATACTATGGGCCTCATTCCAAGGATGGCGGTAAGGCGTTAATGGAGCTGGTAAGAGTGCCGGTGCTGTTAACTCCTTACTGCCGCATTACAAGGTCCTTTAGCGGGTCCCGCTAAGGGCGGCTGGTTTTACCAGGCGCCCTTAGTGGGAGCCGCTAAAGGACCAGAGGGCTAATGGGGGCTCAAATGGGAATGGGGATGGGTTCCCTGAATGGGGAAATAGCAGATCCTCTAAGGTTGGAATGGCCTGTTATTTCCCCATTCAGGGAACCCGGACCCGGTATGCGGTATGGGGGTAGCCATGGCGCTAACAGCATCATGGCTACCTCCATACTCATAATGACCCCCTATGTCTTTCACTATCCATGAGATACATCATCCTAGCAAATGTACTGGTCATTGTGTTTCCTTGCAGCCCCAGCCAGCCTTTGCTTTCATTCTTCAGATCAATGTCATCACTCCAGATCCCCCAAATGTAATCATCTAAGCATTTCAAGAAGCCTTCAGCCTCCTGTGACTCAGATATAGAATTGTCACTCCTCTCCTGAAAACAACCTCATCTTGATCCTACCTTTCTGAGCCCATCCTTCCCATCTCTAGCCCTACCCACTTCAGCAGGACTATGGAGGCACCTGCAGCTCAGCAACTTCAGAGGTAGATAGATGATTCACACCATTTTGCAAACGCCACTTTGACTTCTATCCCTATGAGGAACTGATAACACCGCCCAAACATCAACAAATGCTTTGTAGAAGAACTTGAAGCTTATTTGGCTGCAATGCTGCTAATTATATGCATCACATTGAACACCATTAACCATGAAATACACATCAAAACCCTAAATGTTGGTCTTGTACTCTATTTTCTCAAACCCTCCTTCTCAAACTAGTCACAACAATTGAAACTTGGCCATTGTGTCTTCCCATGTTGCTTTCTCAATCGTGGAATCATTTAAAAGTCTTCAATATCCCACTTACTTTTTAACGTTTATATGGAAAGCTATTAGAAGTCATGAATAGCTCCACCGTGGTGTTTAATTTGAACACTCATGACATTGAGTCACCCAACAGAACTTCAGAGGCTGCCAAAATTGCTACCAATATCATCCCAGAATATCAAAGATACCCGCAACCTTGGATGAAACTCAATAATTCTGGTGTGAACACTTACAAAAAACAGAGATGCTATGGTTAGGGGATGATAAATTATCTTCTTAACCTTTTACCAGGTCTCTCAAAAAAGGGCCTGCATCATCCCAAATAAAATCAGTTCACATCCTTAAAATGTAATATGCATTTCAGTGTCAATATCTCTGCAGTGGTTAGCAAACTAAGAATTGGCAGCAAGGAACTAATATAACATTTAAACCTTCAACAGTAATTCCTCCCTAAATAACTGCCAACAGGCATACATCATTAGAGCCATCCATCTTTATTGATTCAATAAAGCCCACACCCTCTACTTAAGCCTCTCTTGGTCGGCTAGTAGGTTACCTTTAAAACTAATCTCCCTTGTTCATAATGCTCAGACACTCAAGATTTTTCATATATAGACCAATGTATTCCTATGGCCCAGTGGATATCCAATCCCGTGTTTGGAAGCATCAGCCATCGAAAAACTTTCCAGCTTATTGCTCCTCGACATATAAACATTTTCCAATCATCATTGTGGGTGCTTCCTTCTGACGGTGCAGGACACATAACTTTTGATCTCTACTCTATCTACCTATAAGACAAGACTGTTTACCAGACCTACAAATTAAACCTTGCAATTCACCTGTTTTGACATATTTTCTGATCACTTCTGAAGATGCTTCCAAAGATTATTTTTTTGTGATTGTGTATGGCAAGTCCATAAAGCAGATAATCTTGTTAAAACCTCTTCATACAAAAAATATAGCCAGCAACTACTTTAGGACATGTACTTACTGCCCTGCTTTAAGTGTCTAAACAGCAGATGGATATAGATAAACATTGGGGTATTGTCATCCTTCTGTGCATAAACAATGACTCACTCTTATATTAATTATGAAGAACATATTATATTGTTCTATAAATCAGGCCTTCAAAATCTTTGTTCAAAGTCAAAGGCACATGGTTGGGACAACAGCGAAGGTGATCAGTCTCTGTTTTATGGATGTCCTTGACTCATCGCTCGGTTGTGCCTGAGGAGTTCTTGGAGTCCAGAGTCTGTTGAAGTTTGCAAGTGAGTGAGACTGAACCAATTGAGTGTGGCCTTTGAGGTGTACTTTGCCATTTATGTTACTGTTACTTGGAAATCAACTAGGTTTTAAAGGGCTACCTGAAAGCCATGCAGTCTTTCAAAGGGGCACCGCCAAAGGGAGTCCCATCATTTGGTTGAAAGGAATGAAAAGGAGGACCCTGCTCGGAAATACTGGTCGAAAGTTACTAGAGCCAGTAACTGAAACTAAGAGTTACTACCGGTATTGAATGACCATTTCCATTGTGGTTTCTGCCTCCTAAAGTGAGCTGCATTGTGGCCAATTCACAGGGCTTTTCACTGCATTCTGCTATTGACAGGGAACCTGTTCAGTGTCCAGAGTGCTGTGGTGTGTCTCTATCTTCCCAGTCCCATGAGGCATGCCTCTGAATTTTGTGGATCGTTTAGCAGATATTCCAGGAGGCCTAGGTATCAGTTGCTGGCCTAGCCAAGTCTACAGCGTGCAAGGGAGATGACTGTCATTGTTGCAAGTGTGAATGATGGGTTTCATATGGATCAACAAATATATCCTTGTTAAAAGTAGCTTCTGACTACAGCTTTAACCTGCCATCTAAAAAATGTGAGAATCCTCCTTTGGAAATCTGAGACTTTTTATGGTTAAAGTTGGCTGGGGGATGGTTTCTTCTAGGGGGATTTTCAGAACCAAGACTGGGAAGGGTGTGGTGTTGGGGCAGGGGCATTCTGAGATGCCAACAAGGTGATGAATAATGGCATTTCACACTTGGTCTTATCAAACTCTCTTAAGCTACTGTAGTCTGAGCAGTTAGGCAGACTTAAGAGATCATGTATTTGGTGTGCAAGTACAGTTATAAATACTTATGACTCAGTCAAGTAATAGAGTTCCAAAGAGGCTCTGAATAAATGTGGGTCTTTGCACTTTAGTTCAAGGGAAACTACTTGCACTGAATGTATTACATGCTTACTATTGGACAGCAATATTGTTGTGGATCAACCTTCTGGGTGAATATATGTATCAATGATCACTACCCCATTACCCTTGGATTATAAACAGGGACATCAATTGGGGTTGGCCAGGGGTCGCAACTGTGAGCCCGGGCCACTCCTGTGTAACCCCTGGCTCTGCATCTGGGACACCTGGGGGTTGCAGAGACTTAGAGAAACCGAAACTTTCTCTCGAGAGACCTCTTTAAGTTGATTTGTTTTTGAACTAAGTCTGTTACAGAAATAATTTCTATGGAAAGTTAGAATGACTTTAAAAAAAACTCCCTCCCCCCACAGGACATGGAGCACACTGGCTCCTCTGTGAATGACAGTCCTTGGGTGCAGAGAGCATGGGGGACAGAGAGGCCAGGCTTCAGTCAGAGAGGAGTTCCTCAAAGCAGCAATGTATTTTGAGAATGGTAAGAACGTGTTTTTTGTTGTAAATGTGTGTGTGTGTGTGTGTGTGTACACAAAGGGCCTCATTACGACCCTGGCAGCAGCGGTATGAACGGTGCCGGTAAGATACTGCACCGCCACATTATGAGTTTGCTAGCACGTGTCGGTATGCACGTCTGGTCTGGCCAGATGTGCATACTGGCACCCTCTTGCAGACCAGGATGCTAACAACAGACTCGTCATTAACGGATCCATTGTTAGCATCCTCCCATTCCCATTGAGCCCTATAGGGGCTCAATGGGAATGGGGACGTACCAGGTCTGGGTCCCGAAAATGGGAAATACCGGGCCCGCAAAAGTCAGAATGGTTCGTAATTCCCTTTTTTCGGGACCCGGACACAAGTTTGGAGGTAGCCATGCCGGTAATGATGGCATGGCTACCTCCAAACTCGTAATGTGGCCCAAAGTGTGTGTAAATGTATATTATGTAATGTGTGTGAGTGAGTGCGTGATGTGTGGGTGGCTGGGTGTGAGAGTGAATGGTGGATGTGTGCAGTGTACATGAGTATGTGAATGGTTTGCATGTGTTCAATACCTATTACTTACAAGTAATTTTCATTACTCCTAGCCATATTCTTCCTCGTCCCAGTACTAGCCCATGAAGCACCATGTCCCATACGCAAATACTGGGACGAGGAAGATGGATGTGGTGGTAATGCTGGGCCAATGGGCTGATTTTGGGGTTGGAGGAGTAGAGTAAGAGAAAGAGCGGACATGCTAGGAGGGTGGGGAAGAGGGATGTGCTATCACATGATGGGCATCCATGATAAAGCTGGCATGAAATGTATTATTAGTGGCTAGACTTGCATTTTGGTATAGCAAGTCTAATCATTTCTTTATGTGAATGACATTTTTAAAGGACATCTCTAATAAAGTAAGCATGATAAGTGTTACTATCTGTCTAGACTTTCATTTGGGTACAACCAGTCTCGTAATTTCTTACTGCGCCATGACTTATTTTTCTGGGCATCTATAATGACGTAAGCATGATAAGTGTTATTAGCTGTCTAAACTGGCATGTGTGTGCAGCCAGTCTTATAATGTCTTACTGTGGCATGACATTTTTACAGGACATCTATAATAAAGTAAGAATTATAAGTGTCATTACCCGTCTAGACTGGTATTTCGGTGCATACAGTCTAGTAATTTCTTACTGAGTCATGACATATTTTTCTTGCCATCTATAATGAAGTAAGCATGATAAGTATGATTACCTGTGCAGACTGGGATTTTTGTGCGGCCAGTTTAGTCATTTCTTGCTGTGGCATGACATTTTTACAGGGCATCTTTAAACAGTAAGGATGATAAGTGTTATTACCTGTCTAAACTGAAAGGTGGGTGAAGCCAGTCTAACCATGGCATATCTTTCTGGGGATCTATAATGAAGTAAGCATGGTTATTAACAGTCTAGACTGAAATTTGTGTTCAGCCAATCTCGTAGGTTCTTACTGGGGCATTACATGTTGACAGATCATCTATAATAAGTGCTATTTCCTGTCTAGACTGGCATTTAGGTGCAGCCAGTCTAGACATTTCTTACTGTGCCATGGAATATTTTTCTGGTATTTTTCTGGTCATCTATAATGTAGTAAGCATGACAAGTGTTATTACCTGTCTAGACTAGTATTTGGTGCAGCTAGACTAGCCATTTCTTACTGTTGCTTGACATTTTGCTGTGGACATATCTGATAAAGGGATCATGACAAGTGTAATCCAGGCTAGACTGGCATTTGGGTGCAGCCAGTCCTAACTTTGGCATTGTATATTTCCCTTGGTAGATATGATAAAGTAAGCATGATAGGTGTTATTAGGTGGTTAGATTGACAGTAGGTTGACATTTTGATGCTGCTAATCTTGGTATGCCTTACTGTGGCATGGCATTGTTTACTCTGCATCATCAAGGCGACAGCAAGCATGATAAGTGTAATTAAGTGTCTGGCCTACATTGTACAGCCATGTTTGACATGCTTTTTTATGGTGGCACTGAATCTTTACCAACAAAGCTGTAATATAGCTGAGTGGTTTGAGCACTCACTGCTGTGATCTGTGTGTGATCTGCAGGTCACGGGTTGAAATCCTGGCAATACCAACTCAGCTTTTCATTATTCTAAAGGTTGATAAATGAGTAATTGTATGCAAATGTGTGTTATGTACAGTGATTTTGCGAAAGATCTATATAAATAACAAATCAGAATCATTAACAAAATCATTAATACTTCTGTTCACTGAAAGTGACTTGCATCTATTGGATTTTTGTAGACAGTATTATTGCAGCAATTTGCAATGTAGGGGATCTACTTTTCATATAATGACAATACCCGACATGGAGCTATAATTAGAATAATTTGGAAGTAACTGGCCATACAATGCTGAAGTCGCATATCTATGCGTCACAGAAGGGGATAGCCGCCTAATCAAGTTGAACATATTATCATTCGTATATTTGTTTTCATTCTATTGGAATCGGTGGTGTGTTCAAAAGTTCACCTATGATTCATCTCAGTGATGTAAACTAAAACTAAGACCCCCTGGGGGGTGGGTATGCTCTTTAATAGTACAAGAGGCCAATTGTTAGGGAGGTGCAGTTTTTTAATTATTGCACTCCGCTTTCATTATCAAGACAACAGAAAACAAAGTACAATGTCCTGATACAAAAAAAGCAAAGAAAAAGGGTTAAAAAGTTCAGGTAGTAATTGAGAAAAAAGTCTCATGTCAATTCTGTGTGCAGAAGACATACATTAACCATAAAGCAAAATGACAAGATTACGGTATTAAACTTTTTACCAAGGCTCTGTATAGCTATATTGTTTAAATGGTAGAGTTTTTTTACCAAAAACCAACAGAGAGACATTTGTTTCAGTAACAAAAGAAATTAAAAATTAATTTTCCCATTCGGGGAGTTCTGTAACAAGAATAAAGCAAGGCAGATTGGTGAGTGCTAGTACAAGGTGTACATTAACATCTAGGTCAGGAATAGTTTTCCTAGAGATTGTTAATATTGAGTCCTATGCAGATGTACACTGGTGCTTCGTTTTACAAGTGACCAATCCTCAGTCGGTCTACGTCAGGAAATAAACAATTCCCAAAGATGTATACTGGGTCACTAGACCCTAGGACGTTTCGGCTTCCAGGATAGGTGCCTTCATCTGGGCCATTGAGAGGATTGTATCTCCCTATAGGTAATAAACACAAAAGGGGGTAGGTGTTAGAAACTCACAAAAGAACCTGTACCTGCTAGTGGTATCAGTCTGCTGTATACAGATAGAAGACCTGTATAGCTAAAAGAGAGAAAATCTCACATTAAAAAAAAAACAATAACAAGCCAACCTGAAGCTTTGGTCCAGGGGGAGTGGGGCAAGAAGGGAAGAGCAGAAGGGAACATGCAGCAGTTCCGTCTCGTCGAGCTGTCGAGAATCAGCAGCTGGGGGACAGCAGGAAACTCGGCCCCTGGTTGGGAAGACCCTCACCTTGTGTCTGCAAAACACCAGTGTGTGTATGAGAACCAATGCAGCCCTTCCAAGCAATTTGAAAGAAAGGGCAAAGGGGGGGAAATGCCAGGAGGACAAGAGGAGAGTTGAGATCCTACCTGAAAAGGTGTTTTCTGTGAACCTTCCAATGGTGGCCGGACTTTAGTAGAGGCCAATCCAGAGCCCTTAGGAGATAAGGAGCTGGAGGAAAATGTGCCCAGCACAGGTAAGTTGTGGGGCCATAAGTCCAATGAGCACCCCTGTAACAGTGGACAGGCGGTGTATGCTGTCGGGGAAGGCAGGAGAAAAAGGCAGAGAAATGCATGTCTGTAAACATGGCATATGTGAAGCAGAGATCGGCAGAGGGACAGGTCCAAAGTGACCGTGAGAGCAGGAATGCTCGTGGCTAGGGAGGCTGCTTACCTCGGTCGAAGGAATGAGCTGTTCCGAGTTACAGCGAGGAGCTGTGTTGAATGGCAGGGAATGAGTGTTAAAAGCCGCACATAGAAGCGGGCTGGTTTGCGCATGCTCCGTGGGGGCGCGCCGTGGGACACTGCTCCCCCGTGGGGGTGCGGAGGAGCTGTGCGAGCAGGCACTGCTCCCTCGCGCATGCGCGATGCAGGCCCGTGTCAGGACACTGCTCCCGCGCGCATGCGTGAGCCGAAGCAAAGGAAGGGTAAACAGAGGTAGAGCCGTCGGGCTGCCAGGAAGAGGCTGGTGACTGTGCTATAGGGGGCAACAGGGACAAGGGCCCACAAGAGTTGGGAGACCCATGTCTGGGCCCCTCACTGAGAATTGTGAGGTAAGCCCAAAAATAGGAATAAAGCGTCGCAAGGGCGCTGTGAACTCAGTCCCTGGTGTGTGCGAATACCTGCGCATGGGGACCCATTCTGTGCGAGTATCTGCGCATGGAGACCCAAGGTGGGCCCATGCTGCCAGCAACTAGTGCTGTCCAGAAAGCCTTAAGTGGAGGGAGGGGGCATTGTGCAGTGAAATAAACTGCTGGTGAGGGGTAATTTCGGGTGCATAAATGCCAGGGGGCCCAGGGATGGAAAAAGCTGCCAGAGGGGAGAGAGAGGGTCAGGAAAGGAGGGCGGGGAGGGGAGGGTTGTGTGGTGGGTTGGGTGGTACGGGCGGGACAGATATACCTGGCTGAACCTAAAAAAGGGGGAGAGAGGTGCAGATGTTAAATGAAGTGGAACATCTGCTGCCTACCAACTAATGAATGGCTCAAACGGAGAAGCCGTATATAGCAGTTAAGTGGTTGGAGCACATATGTAAAGGGCAGAACTGTATCACAAACATAGTAAGAGGCAAACAGAGTAAAAGAGGACCAGAGTGTCAGCCCAACTCCTCAATCATTAGGATCAGAGGGGGTGGGAGATGCGATAGGCAACAAGTGACAGCCTAAGCGAGAGACAGAAGAAGGCTGATGTAAGCAAGGAATGTGTAACATCGGGTTGGATGTAGGGAACATCCTGAGCATCCCCTTAGTAGTACCGGTTGTCCAATGGTGCTGCCTCATTAAGACCTGTTTTAATGGAACGTAACTTAAACACCCACCAAGCTTCTTTCTAATTCAGCGGACTGGTAACATTCCCCGAGTTCTGTATTTTCTCAAGCACCCACCACTTGAGCTGGTCCTGGTTGTGCTGTAATTCCAGGAAATGTGGGACCAGTGGTGCTGTGAGGGTCAGACATCTGATCCTGGACCGATGTTCCACAATACGTTTATGTATTGGTCTGCTGGTCTGGCCTACGTAACAGAGGCCACAAGGGCATTCGATTACGTAGACCACATTTGGGGTTTTGGAGTTGGTGTGCTGGCGTAATGTCCAATCTTTGCCTTGGATTTTGAAGGTCTTTATTTTGTCAGTGAAACGGCAGACCGTACAGTTGCCACAAGGGTAGTGGCCTGTGATTTCCCTTAAATTCCAGAGCCCTGTTCTGGGGATCTTTTTCAGAAGTCTGGCATGTTTCAGCCATTCGCTGATATTCTTGGAGCGTTTAAGGGCCATCCGTGGTGGAGGTTCTCCAGGTAAAACTTGGTGAATGAGAGGCCAAAATTGTTTGATAATGCTCTTGATCCTGTTAGTATTAGGTCCAAATGTAGTGAAACAGGTAATTCTGGTGTTCTCTGTGTCTCTGATTTTGGGCTCGAGCAGTGTTTCGCGGGGGATACAGGGAACTCTTTTTCTGGTATTTCTGAGTAATTTCTTTGGGTACCCTCACGCTGTAAGTTTAGATACCAGGATTTCTGCATGGTGTTGATATTGGCGGATGTCTGAGCAGTTGCGTCTCAGCCTAAGGAATTGTCCGAATAGCAGAATAGTCTTGAGGCTTTGTGGGTGGTTGCTCTGGTAGTGAAGAAGGGAATTCCTATCGGTTTCCTTTCTGTAGAGGGTACATGTGAGTTTGCTCTCCTCCACTTTGATGGTAAGGTCCAGAAAGTCAATAGTCGTGGCACTGCTGGTGATGGTAAATTGCAAGTCAGTGGAACGGGCGTTAAGCCATTCATGAAAGGCCATAAGAGTGTTGGATGTGCCTCTCCAGACAAAAATAATGTCATCGATGTATCTATACCATCGGTTGATCTTGTTAAAGAATGGGTTCTGTTGGGTCAGGACATGCGTTGCTTCGAATTCTGCCATAAAAATGATGGATAGGCTCAGGGCAAAGGCTGCCCCCATAGCTGTCCCGGCAACTTGAAGGTAGAAAGTATCATCAAACATGAAAAAGTTCTTGGTTAGGGCTATTTCCAGAAGTTCCAAGATGAAATTGGCTGGGACCCATTCTTGTTCCATATGATGAGTTAGATGGTTCTGTATACAGTTAAGGGCTGCTGTTTGTGGGATGCTAGTGTAAAGGGCTTTTATATCCAAGGTCACTAGAAGGTCGGTCTCACTGTCAAAAGTCAAGTTCTCAAATAGGTTGATAGTGGACATCGTGTCCTTGAGATAGGTGGGAGTCAGTTGGCATAGTGGTTTCAAGAAGAAGTCAATAAACTTGCAGAGGGGCTCAAGGATAGAACCGCACCCAGACACGATTAGTCTACCGGGTGGGGAGGTGGCGTCTTTATGGATCTTGGGGAGTGCGTAGAAAGCTGGTATTCTTTCTTTTGATGTATTGAGAAACAGTTCCTCCTTATCTGTGATCCAGTCGCGTTCACGGGCGAATCTGGTACACAAAGAGATTTCTTGTTTGATTGTGGCTGATGGATCTTTGCTCAGTACTTTATAGTTCAATCTTACATCAAGCAGGGACAGCACCATTTCTTTATATTGTGAAATGCTTTGCACCACTATTCCTCCCCCTTTATCAGCAGACTTGATCACGATGTTGTTGTTCGTGGATAGATGTTTGAGTGCCTGGCGTTCACCATTAGTCAGGTTGTGCCGGATCTGTGTTTGTGTATGATTCATTTTGGCAATTTCTTGTCTGACACATCTTTCGAAGGTGATGAGGGCTGGTTCTGTGTCATTGTCATTGGGGCAGAAGTTGAACTTGGGTCTCAGTCCTGCATCTTCCTCTTCAGGTCTCTGATCAGCATCTTGGAAGTGTGCTTTGAGTCGAATGGATCTGAAGAAATGTTGGAGTTCATTTTCCAATCCGAACCAATTGGTATTATTGGTTGGGACATAGGAGAGGCCTTTTGTGAGCACTATCTATGGCATATCTATGGCAGTGCATCTGCCTATTTTATGTGTGCTTTTAGTTCATTAAAATCTTCATACTTTACAACTCTTAGTTAATGATAAATGGCAATAAATTACTTCAGACACAACATTCCAAAACAAACATTACAGACAACTAATTCAATACAATATAATACCATACAATGTACAACTAGCAAGGTCTCCTTTTCTAACCCTTAAAATTACATGTTCTACCTATCCAACAAACTACTCTCTACCCTACTTCTTTGCGTTGAACTCATGGAGAAAAACATTTTCTCCCAACCTCTTATGTATCACTATAAAAATATTTAAAGCAATGGTCATTGAGTATCCAACCAAGAGCCTGTCCCACAATACTTCACTGTTTAAATAATCTAATCTCCTTATAAACTTTCCCAACCACATTCCCATCGGCACTAGTGTTGCGCTACAGCCTATGAGCCAATGTTTTAGCATTTCCGACGTCGTCATTGTTTTTACAGAGACGTCAAATGTAAGGATATTTCGCCCATGGGAATCTCATCAGAGAGAACTGTATCTCCTTATAATAATAATAATTTATTGTGACTTAGTTTACAACGAAACTTTACACATAGAATATATCTTAAATAAGAACAAAATTGTAGTAAAAAAATTATCAATAATTAACAACACATTGCATAAAAGATGCCAAGAAAAGCATATATACATTTCCTAAAACCATATAAAACAACTTCAATTTTAAATTCGCGTTTATATTTACAATAATTCTGGAATCCTGGCTTGCCACATACTGCCCTATAATCTCCACTGAGAGTTTTCAAATGGAGTATCAGTCTAAATACCGCAAAATTACGGATCCTATGCAAATAAATGTCAATATTGGCCGGCGGTCCTTCGTGGTTTTCCTCTTTAGCTATACATCGGCTCTTCCTTATATCCGTCTATATGGTTATCCTAAGTCTTATTTCCACAATCAGCCAAATACTGTACAATGCCATCAAGAGCCTTATACTGTTTGAGTTAATGCAGTGGTGCCAGTATAGTTCCTCATAGATATAACCTTGATTATGCACAAACGGCCCCAGACCAAGGTTTATGGTATGTGACATTTTGCAGCACTCGGTCAGTACATGTCTGGCCATTTCTAGGCAATTCACTCCTTTACATAACCGGCAGAGCCGTAATTCTAGGGGGATCATATCTCTTCTGCCTGTTATCATTAAGGTAGGCAATTGTTCTAGCCTTAGGAGTAATATAAAACGTCTAAGTCTCCTATCTGGGCATAAATTGAGATATCTCTGCGGATTTTTGTAGTTATATAGTATATACTGGACAAACTGATAGCTTTTTAGCTTCTGTAGATGGGCATAGTTCTCCAGCCAATCCCATAGCTCTATGCGTTTAACCAGGGCCCTTTGCGTTTCTGTAGTAACACTGCCTTCCCTAATTTGCCACCCAATGATCTTCAGGAATTTAGACATTTGCTCCTTCAAGGGGCACGCTGGTTTGTCTTTCGAGATCTCTAAGTAGACCGCCTTAAGTAGCCCATTCTTAGTCTCCTCCCTCATTTTCAGATATAGTAGGGCACGCTTTTTCAATACGATCGCTTTCAGTGAAGTCAGCCCCAATTCTAGTCTTAGTATTGCCATGAGGATTCCCGGTGGGAGGCCCAGGATAGAGCGCCAAAACTTCCCCTCAATCACCTGCAACCATTTTAGGTCAGAATTGAGGAGGGCTTCTAGGCCGTAGGTGATCATAGGTGATAATACCTGCACGTATAGTTGTCTCGTTCCCCAGATAGTAAATCCCCCCTGCTTCACTGTGAATCTATGAAACAGTGCAGTCAGTTGTGTTGCCTTTACATTACGTGACTGCTTGCAGAGTCCATAGTCGCCGATACTCTCAAATTCTATCCCCAGATAGCGATAATAAGGAGAATAGGCAATGGTATCTGTACCAACCCTAAGCTGTACGCGAGTGGTGTTCTTGATGGTAAATCTCATTGCCTTAGTTTTATCTAAATTAATTTTGAGGCCGTTTGTCTCGGCGTATTCCCATAAGGCAATGGCCGACCTTCGGAGCCCCCCTATTGTGTGGTCTAGAATAACCAAGTCATCCGCATAGGCCAGGACAGGACAGACAGAATCTCCTATTTTCGGAGGGCAATTTGTAGCTCCCCTAATGGCCTCCGGGATGTCATGTACATACATATTATAGATCAGCGGGGCCGTGACACATCCTTGTTTAACCCCCCTATTTTGGAGCACACTTCTAGTGGTGTGTCCTTCCTGATCTAACTTTACTTTAGCAGATGTATTCTGATGAAGTAATCTAAGATAATAGGTCAGGCCATCCGGGCAACCCATTGCTTTTAACTTCCTCCAAAGGGCCTCTCTTGGGATAGAGTCAAATGCCGCCGAGAAGTCTATATATAGGGCATATAATGGTGGCTGCCCTCTTGATCTAGCTCGTGTTCTCAGAAGATCCAGCACCATGATGTTGTGTGCTGTCGAGTATCCTTGCCTAAAGCCACTCTGAAATTTGCAGAGTATGTCTGATTGCTCTACCCAGAGCTGCAGCTCCTTTAGAAGGAGAGAGGCAAATATTTTGCCTGAGACATCCAGCATTGAGAGTAATCTATAATTGCTAGGATCAGCTTGATTCCCCTTCTTAAAGACTGGTATGAGCACCGCTGTTTGCCAGGATCGGGGAATTCTCCCCACTTTTAAGATCTTTTTAAACATTATAGCTAGCAGGGATGCCCAGAATTCAGGATATGCCTTCATCACAATATTAGCTAGACCGTTCGGGCCCGGGGCACGCAAAGATTTTAGTTCAGAGATTGTATTCAGCACCATTTGATATGTCACATTGAATGGGGGGATAGATGGCTTATGAATCAATGTTTGAGGTTCCTCTGATTCGGCTTTAGAATTCCTATTTGCGAGGAAGGCTATCCATGTTTCCGCATTAATAGGGTTAGCTATTGTATCTTGTGTAGTGCCTCGTGCCTCACCCAGCAGAGCCCAGATGTTCCGCGTTTTGCCTGTGCAAATCGTGTTAACTAGTCTTTGCCAGGACTTGATTTTATCTAGTTTCCGTTTGGTCTTGAACATGGCTCTGTATTTGTTTTTAATGCTCCTAACCGTCAGAAAATAGACGTCTGGAGAGTGAGCTTGTCTCTTGGCCAGCCGGAGTTCCGCTCTACGCTCTCTTTTCAAATTTCTCATAGTTATGTCAAAGGGTGGCATTTCCCTGCCGCAGCTAATCATGGGCCCCATTCGACAGACTGCATGTTTCTTAGCAAAGTTGCAGATCCAATATTCAATGGCGTCACTCGACATCTCCTGGAAGTCCGGTAGTGAATTTGGATCAATGTTAGCCAAGGCTGCCACGGCAAGAGAGACATTTTTGTCTGACCAGCTGATCCTAGTGCCGGTTTTATTTGGCACAATATTACCCATGTTGATACTAATAGGGGCTTTTGTCCCGATATTCAGTTTACAGATGAGTGTGGCATGATCACTCCACTCATTAGGGGTTATTTGCATGTCCTCCACTATCTCGTAGAGGCTAGGTGAGACAAACATGTAGTCTATGGTACTTCTCGAAATGCCATTGGACCAGGTATAATTGCCTGGCGAATCGCTCACTGTTTTACCATTAAGCATTTTGATGTCCCATAGATCAAACAAATGTTTCCATCCTTGGCCCTCAGGATCATTTTTTTTGGAGTGTGGCATGTAATTTTTAGTTTTTAAATTAGGGTTATAGGACTTCTCTGTGTTACCGCTCATGTGGCAGTTGAAGTCTCCCGCCACTATTATCCCAGTATTCCGAGATTTTAGTAGCCATGTGGCCAATAGATTATGTAAGGCCTCCTGGAGTTGTTCTCTTATTGGTGCACCCGGGGGGTTGTAAAGGCTAACTAATAGTAGGTGCTCCATTCCTGACTGGTTGTTATAGTCGATCTCAACTGCCATCAAGTTGCTGGAACAATCAGTTTTCACTAACTTAGAGCCATACATGTTAGCCACCCCTATAATAAGTCCCCCATAGGGTCTTCCCTTTGTACCTTTATTAGCTACCATTTGATAAATAACAAAACCATCCAGGATCAATGGCTCCATTGCCCAGGTTTCTTGCAGGCAAAAACGGCTGTGTTTATCTAGGATCCTGATGGAGCCCTCGGTTGACAGCAAATGAGCAAAACCCCTACAGTTCCAGAAGAGAATAGACATATCTCATTGCTTTAATAGTACTTCAGGTAGTGAGTCCGCAAGCCATTTTAATGCTTGTTGTATGTCTGATATGCCCACCTTTTTACCATCCGGGAAGTAGGGGCGGAGGTTAGTTTCAGCTATCATGTCTACCTTAATGGGCGGTTGGCGTAAGTCTGGTTCATTAAGATCGGCATCAACCTCCACATCAACTGCTTTCAGTTCAGTTTTATAATTCCTTAGCAATGTCGCTGTGGATAGAAACTTACAATGCAGTGCTGAAACCTGGGGATTAGGGCCTTTTAATGGTTCCACGAATTGGAAATCGTCTGACTTAAGGACCCTCAGTTGTGGTACATAGCTCAATCTAAGTAGTAATTCTGAGCGAGAGAGCCATTTCGTGTTTTCACTTAGATACAAATTCTTTATATAGCATATACGATTTCCTTCCATGGTAGATGTAGATTCAGTGGGCCGAGTTATATTAGATGTTGCTGATAACTCTAATGGACTCCCGGAGTTGTCTTTGTCCACAGTCTCTGGAACTTCATGCGGGTTTTCCTTCTCACAAAAATCCTCCACTTCCTCAGGCTCAATCATTTTTTCTCTGTCGGCTATTAGCCAGCTCGTCAGGCATCCCTCACCACTGTTCTTCCTTTTCTTTGCTCTAGCTGCCCGTTTTTTGGCTTTCTTTGAGGGGTGCCCTGCAGATTCATTAACCGACTTGGGGATGGCCATTTCTTTAGCTCTTTTGATCCTTGCTGCCCTCCTGGCCAATCTGCGTTGCTTACGCGAGAAGAATGGTTCTTCATTTTCTATATCTGTCGCCCGCCCCTAGCTGTGAGGCTCGTCAGAATGGTGTTCTTCACTTGCGTCCGCCAATTTTATGGCTTCCGAGAGATTGGACTCTGCTGATTGATCAACTTCAGCAGTATTCTCTTCTTTCTCCCTCTCTGCCCTCTCTAACATTAGGGCATTTGAGTTGTCCAAGATTTTCCCCGTCATTTTCAGTAGGACCTTAAGGGCGAATTGCAACGATGCAACTGAGGACTGGATCTCCGCGATCTCTGTAGCTCCTGGATAAGTATCAGCCAAGCATACACTTTCAGCTGGGAGACTGTCTTCCATAGAGGCCATCGCCAAATTTGGTGATGCTGATAATCTGCCCATGGCTTCAGCTGAAGTCGGGGATACAAATGGAGTATTTCTCTGCTTGTTTGAATTAGCACAGTCCACGCTGATAGGTAGCGAGCATGGGGCAGGAGTCATTTTCCTCTGAATATTAAGACATAATTCCAATAGTGAATTATTGTCAATGTCGTCATAAGTAGAGGCACATATAGATCCTACATTGGACGGCACAAGAACCAGTTCTTCCTCAATTGTAGTTGAATTAGTTTCAGGAAGTGGGTTTTGCGGGAAAAACTCGGTGATCATTCCCTGATCCGCAGGTATGTCGTTCTTAACTTTCTTATTGGGTTTCGCCCGCCCAGTAGGGTTGTTTGAGGGATTCTTAGTTGTCTCCATTCCCTTGGTTCCTCTAAGGTTGTACTTTGACTGTGTGGATCTCTTCTTTGGAGGCATACGGGTTTTCACAATTTAGCGCCCACCGGGCTTTGTAACGTCCAGGATCAAATGCCTAAGCCTGCAGTCTCCTGTGCATGTGACCTTAAGGCCTGCTTTCGTAAGTTGGGTAGTACTGGCCCCAGTGCTCCCTTCTAAGAGAGGTTGGGCACAAGGTAGAAGTGCTGGATCCAAAAGGCTCCTGTAAAGGGCCCCTCTAATCAGGGTGGGTGGAGGGTATGCGCTCCACTGGAGGTTATTCTGGCACAAGAGCTCTCCCCCAGTAGTAATCTTGTCCCGGCTGGCCCTCTGGTTTTATTGTACTGCCAGCATCCAGTTCACATATATCAACCGATGGGCCTCAATACTGGATCTATACAATGATCCACTGATCCAGTCTCCAATGTGGAGAACGTAAGGTGAAGCCCCAGGGATACTCTACATAAATCCCCACTCACCTCTGATGTTGCAAGAACCTCTCGTTTTGTGTGGGAGCCGCGGGAGGAAGCACAGAGTCCTCCTTCATCCGCTCTGCGGCTCCCCAACAGGACGCGTATCTCCCCGTCCTTTCACTGCTCCGGTACTCCTTCCGTGCAGCAGCTCCCGTGGGCGTCGGGGGACCGGGGGACCGAGGGCCCGTATAGGGCCGGTCTCTCCTCTGCCGCTCGGCCTCTCCTCTGCCGCTCAGCGCAGCGCCGCGCTTCGTGAGAGGAAAGGACCCTGCGGCGTAGTACGTACGCGTATACGCGTATACTCGCAAGCCAAGAAGTGTCAAGCCGCACCTCAGAAGAAACACAAGCGTACGCTAGAGGCTGCTTCCGACGCTTCCGATCCGATTATCTCCTTATATTTCCACAGGTGTGTGGTTAGCTCCCTTTGTAGTTTATACAATGACATGCTCTGTATAGCTTTCACCGTTTTACAATTGTCATGTTGTTGTACATCTTCACCGGGCTTTTCATGAATGTAAGCTTGTCTGAGTCCATTTCAGCAAGAATCGGGTCACAGCACTCCCCAAAATTGCTCAATGCTCTGTCATAATTATTGCTTAAAGAGCAAATCAAATCTTCTAATAGTGAACCCGATGGTGGAAACAGTTTTGTATCAGTCTATGTTGTACTATTGGGTCTAACCTATCACATATTTTTACCTAAAATGTGCTTGTCTGCTTCGTTATGTATTTGGTATTTTAAAATCTTTGCATACTTTTTTTATGCCTTCAAGCTACTTCCGGTAATATTACATTGGTTAAAGAGGAACTGATGCCATCCAGGTCAAAGGTAAAGGGACATAACTTTCTGTAATGTCATCAGGCATGTGATGTCACTTCTGCTACACATGGCCATTTGGTGAATCAACATCCCTGTTGATAAACTGGCTAATTTTGGCAATTTCTTGTCATGATGTCATCTTCCCTACACAGTTTTGAACTTGCATAATGGTGTATTTGATACTCATAAACAGAAAGGCATTAATAATGCTCTCACTCTCATGTTTAGCATTTATGTATATTTATTCTCTTGTAGACAAAGGCCCTCATTACAACACCGGCGCCAAACCATGGCGCTATTAGAACCATGGTTGGTGCCGGTGTTGTAACGGGTCCGCCATGGTTCAATGGGGAATTACCACCCCATTCCAAGGTTGGCGGGGCGGTAATTCCCCATTGAACCATGGCCCTTCCCCATTCCCATTTTTGCCGCATAGGGCTCAATGGGACTGGGGAAGGCACTAATTACGGTATCGCAAATTGCGGTACCGTACTTAGCACCAAGGTCCCTTAACGGGTCCCTACTTTAACAGCTGGTCTAGACCAGCCGTTCAGGTCGGGTCCCGCAAAGGGACCTCGTAGTAAGGCGCTAAGTGTTTAACGGTGCTGCAACCTTTTACGGCGCCGTTAAACACTTAGCGCCAGGGTCCTAATGAGGGCCAAAGACTGACACAGTAACTGATGTCACTCTTTATCTTGAGG
The DNA here is from genome assembly GCF_040938575.1 of Ambystoma mexicanum. Taxonomy (NCBI): domain Eukaryota; kingdom Metazoa; phylum Chordata; class Amphibia; order Caudata; family Ambystomatidae; genus Ambystoma; species Ambystoma mexicanum. The sequence goes on from NC_090925.1 coordinate 578,161,149, forward strand.
CAGCAATGAAAACCAGATTAATATATAATAGCGAATACTTTGGTCTCAGCACATAAATCACCCTAAGGGAAAATGTTTCTTTCTTTTAATCGAGACTTTGTATTCATTTTTATATGATGTAAGTTTAAATCAAATCATTCAGGGCTTCATATACGAATCATAGAAAGTGCACCCTATTGTTAATTAGTGAAATGCACATTTGACTTTAAACTCTAGTCCTGACTGTATATACATTGTATTCGGTGTCCAGTCATAATTTCGAAAACATAATTTCGAAAGTAAAAAAAGTCGAATCAAAAATGTCGAAAAAAAAAATGTCGAATTGTTTTTTTTTTCGATATTTTTTTTTGGCTCTAGTTTCTGTGAAAAAAATAGGTAAAAATAAAAAAAAAGGGGGGTTGGGGGGAACCCCCCATTTCGAAAAAAAAACGTCATTAAAAAAAAATTTGACATTTTTTTTCGACTTTTTGACTTTCGAATATTTTGTATTCGAAATTATGTCTATGAAATCTGCATCATTTTCTAATGTTATTTGTATCTCCTGTTGATTTTATGGATCTGTATCCAAATATATATTTCAAAAAAATTATATATGAGCATAAAAAATGGAATAGTGAAACAATATACAGTTCCTAATATTTGCGATGAAGTAGTGGAGTAGATACCCAGCACTTACTCTTCTAAAATGTTCAAACTACCTATTACCAATTGAAAGTGTGTACTCATACTAACAATTGTGATGCTGTGGATTGGGAAGCCATGGGACAGGTGAGGTTATACATAACAACATCCATTGGGTGGCAAGGCTTAAAACCTCTATCAAAAAGTCCTTGGCGTCTATGGGTAGTTAACTAAGAATAGAACAGACTAAAAGATATTTCGAGCCATGGATCAAAAAGAATTACAGGTAAACCATTTCAAATCCCTCTGCAAAGGGTTCCAATCTGCCTTTTCTATGTTTTGATGGAGCCACTCATCCTGGTCAGGGACATACAGGGCAGCACAAGTTATATATGAACACTGTGTTGAAACTCAGTACCACCATACACTCAGATCTTTTTGGGTAGCAGTGTCCTCCAGGCCCTGCTCCTTCGTGGCTCAGCACAGCGTGACCTTCAGTAACATTTTAGGAACTCCTTCTGGCAGCAAAAATCAACTTACTTTTAAAGGTTAAGTCCCACCCCTGTTTCCCTGTAACTGAATTACATTCTAACAGACAACAATGTCATTAATTTAATCAGTAAGAACATTGAAACTAAACATCATGCTTATCCACATTTAAATTAAAGGCAGTCTTGTTGTTATCTGTTACTTCCGCATTAACAAGATGGGATGTTGGCAAATGATTAATTCATACCATGTTCACATTACAGCATGTCCTAACTAATGATTCAATCATGGTTAGTATTTTAGTGTTGACAAAGACTAGTGTTCTTTTTGTTTATATAAACATGTTAAAATGTGTCTTTATTTTTCAGTTCTTTGTTCTCTCTGCTGCTATGTGGCTTGAAGTAGCTGTTTATATTGTAGGCATACAATGCAATGTATGGCAGGTTCTTCTCTAAAAATTAAGCAAATCCAATGTCCTAAATGTTTCAAGTCACGGTTAAGTGCATACAGGTTTTGGGGTGGGGTAATAGAAAGCCTCAAAGCTCAACTCAAACACCTGTGCAAGTTTTGGACTCAGCCAACAGGCAAAAATAAAATACAGTTTACAGTTTACAAGCACACTTTCAGTTCTTTAAGATTTCCCAAAATGTTGTCATGCAGATATTGTTTAAGAGTAGTAGTAATAGGCTGGATCCTAGATGTATCAACACATGTGATACTGCAGAAGGCAGATTTAAGGGGGGTCATGTAGATAGTCTCTGTTCATGCACCAGATGCACTACATCATCAAGCGTCACACAGTTCACTACAGTCCAAAATCATTGTAGGATTTATTTGACTGTTGATTTCATTCCACAATTTGGTCTGAATCCACGCTGTAACTTGTGCGCAATGTTGTTGGTCTATACATAATTTCAAAGTTATTAGTCGTTGAAATTATCTTGGACGTTTGCTGTGTATGGGGTGTTGAAGATACATGGCCATAGGTGTTTTGCCATGTTTTTAAAAGAGACTTTACATATGCAGATTCAAAGGCTTTCAAAATGGTACCTTGGTCATTTGAACCTTTAGAAGTTATAAGTGAGTTTTTATTGTGTTATGACTTTGTAGATGTATTGTGAGCACTAATATTCCTATGATCCTGCTGGGTTTCTAAAGTTAACTATGGTCAAAACTCCTGAAAGGAGAAAGAGCAGAGTCTCCCATGGTCCCAGGGTGCTCTTTTGCAGGTGCTGGATCTTTTTATAAGTTTGTTTCGGAATTTTGTCCTATTTGATAGATTGCCCAGAATCCCTACAACCTGGGCAAATAGGCAAGTAATAAGTCACATAGTTGTTGTTCGGGGCTTAGTCTGGTTTTCATGTTGATTATTCCTGAACTCTTTCATGTTTGTCAACATTTACATATATAAAGCAAAATATGTTGGATGACAAACAATGAAAAATAATGACACGCACACTGAACAAGGCTGACTGCTAGTTCTATATTTTGGTCACAAATGACAACTGAGTTTTGGCCACAGTGCATCAGCAAGACTCAGAGAGTTGCCAAGACCATCTCTGAGGATTGTATAATAGTGTCAGCTTATATAAGTAATATAATGTAGCATTGACCCGAATCCTCATGGGTGATACCAGACAGTTTGCACAATGGTTTCTTACAACATATGGTTTCTTAACAGTATGTAGGCCTTTCTTTTTCTACCCTTTCATAACATGGGTTCAGCTCACATAGCCTTTGCAGATAACATATGAAAATCAAACTAACAGTAGCTGAATACCAAATAAGCAAAGGAAGAAGATGTGAGCTATGACGTCAGGTTTCTGGAGATGGCAAGATCTGCCAAGCCTGGAGCATATGATCTGCACAGAAATGGGTGACATAGAATGGGTCTTGGGGAGAACATATGGTTATTCTGCCACCACAACATCAACCAACATTGTGCAAATCCTATGTAATATGTGCAGTGTCTTTTCTGGGAATGTTCTGTCTCGTCCTTGCAGACTGGTCTTTTCTGTATTAGGAAAATGTGTCCATCTCATATTGATGTTTCCGTCCTCCTGTTTTTTCTCAGATGCTTGTTGAGGTTGACAGTATATCATGTAGGAGAGGCTTTTCTTGGAAGCATTTGAAAGGCTTCTTCCCTGAGAGATTACCAAGGTTTGCAAAATTCATTCATGAAGGATTTGGGCCCCCCATCTTCGAGTGAGGTTTCGATACTTTGATAGCTCAGCGGATCTCATCCAGATCATGTCCTTTTATGGGCTGATAACTGTATTTGGGGCTGTGGTGCTTTTAGTTACAACTACTATAGGGTGTGAAGATGAATGCAATAGCAAGATGGTAACCCCGTGTAGAAAGAGAACCCCAGCCAGTTTCTTAAGAAGCTCATTGCAATTTATGTATTAACAGTGTGTTTCCTAATAAATTAAAACATGCCCTGACTAGTCATATAGTCGGAGGCATCAATCCTTGATGAGGGAAAGTTTATTGCATTGTTTTCCTTTTCCTCCAGCCACCATGGAGGAAGAGGTATAGCATCTGATCTTGAGATTGTCTACCACAAATGTATCTGCAAACAAATGACTCTGTGGTGTTTGTTTGCAGGTTGGGATTATTGTCAAGGTCGGTGTCCCAGGGTGCTACTTCTGTGTCAATTAAGTGCTTGTGTAGCAGTGTGATTCCTCTTAATTTCTTGCCAGTGTGGTTAGTTAAAGATAAGACTATGTTGTTCTTGACAAGCAGTTGCTAAATGGCTGTATTGAATTTTGATGTAAAATGAGCATTGATAAGGACACAATTAACTAAAATATTTGTACTGAAAATCAACTATACTTAAGAGGGTGTTAAGGTGAGTTGATTTATCTCAACAATACACTTTAAATTAAGCCAGTGTGGGAAGTGATGATCTCCTTAATTCGGCAGCCCCCTATTGATGTTCCCCATGATGTAATGTTGAATGTCATTGCAAATCTCTTCTGCAATGTGCTCATGTTCATCAAATCCTACACCCAGTAAATATGACAGGTTGTATTGCGATAAATCAGCTTATCTCAACTCTCTCTCAACTATGGATTTTCCAGTGAATTTCATTTTTTTTTATGCAATACTTTCTTTGGGTTCCCTAAACATGGCCTTTGGTTACTGTTCATTTTGCAACAATTACTTTAAAAAAGGTAAGGTCCTGTTCTATCAGCTCGCCTTAACTCTCTGTTAACTTAAGTTACTTCACTGCATTTCAGGGCCTTTGCTATAATATAGGTTGTCGTGCTCACTAGCCCTAACATTTGTCCATGGGCAATGGCCAAGGCATATGTTGTTCCAATAACTTTAAAAGAGGGAAGGCCACTGACCTTGGTCTATTGGCTGAGGCCCATAACCCCCCAGTACCCCAGGATCCACTAGCCTTCAGTCATATCCATTGGGCCACTAGCCATGGCCAATGGTCTCAGGTTCCATTGCTACAGCCATGTCCATTGTATTCCACTTGCCACAGCTGTGTCCATTGTAGATGTTGTACCAATTCTTCCAAAATGGACATTACCCACTCCCCTGTAAATGTGAACTGTGCAGATAATTTAAATGACCATGCAAGTGACTGTCTTTGTGCCCCTCTTCCTATTCCCATGATAGCCGCCTGGTAATCATCCCCTCTTCTGATTCTGATTCCCATGGCAGCGTAACATTTGCTGATTCACGCGGTTATGAGAACATTATAAAACATTTAAAAAGTCTTCCCAATCCCCACAAGCACTCACTGTGTGTCCCCCTCCTCTTTTCCTGGTCTTCCCATTCACCTCCATTTTGTTTTCCCTCCATGACCCTCTCACATCACATCCTTTCACTCTTCAGGTCATGTAACAGAGTTTCTTTTTAGAGCACGTCTTGCAACATTACCACCGTAATCTCGCGGGATTCCACTGGGATTCTCCCAATAAACCAAAAATCTTATACTTCAAATGGCCTCCCCAGTTCAACCCCAACTCTTCCACTTAGCCTGTTGTCCTCTTCCCCCTGCCCGCTTCTAGTTTGATATCAATACACCTCTTTTTCTCCGTCAAATAGCATTTTTAGCACTTTCCATTATCATCTTCTGTCAGTATACAATCTCATGGTGCAAGAAATATGGAGATTTATCATTTATGAAAAGCCTCTCTGCCTCTCTGTTGCAAAACACATAGGATATTTATAGACGTTTTTTGGGAGTAGGGGACAAGCCCCGTTTCTGTTGAATATTTTAAAATCTATTAGTTGAATTGCCCCCAAAACATGGTGCTTTGTGCCCACGTTGTCTCTTACTTGTTCCAAATCATCCAGCGGTTTTCTCCCTATGGGTGTTCAATCGAAGCACTTTTTTATCTATGAGAACATTAATGATAGTAGGGTGAAAACAGTGGTTTTTACTTTTCTTAAAAACATTTTCACCTTTTTCCAATTTGTTCCCAACATTTCCAGTTTGGGGCACCAGGTCAAGATTTATCTTGGGAATCTCTCATCCAAATCTGCCCAGAGGGTCAAAAGTTATTAGCAATAGAATTTTGGCAAAAGTCTATGTACACAGGTTTCAACTTAACTATAGTGCAGCGACCTAATGCATAGATAAATGTATTATAGAGTCCACAATAGTAACCCTGTGGTTGTAGTTAAGCTGGCTTTCCGAGAGAAAAGTTTGATGTGGTTTGCTCAAGGGAAGGGAAAAGTTAGAGTGGGGTCCCTAAATTTTCAAAATCAGGATAGAATTGAATGCAAATTTACATTTGCGTGTGACTACATCCTGTACTGCCAGACAAATTTGCACCAAACTTGGTTGTGTGAGGCAGGGTGGTCTGGACCCCAATATATACCTTTGCAAATATGGTGTTAATCTGTCCAGATGATTTTTAAAAAAGGCAGAAAAAGTAGGTAAACAATTAGTGATATGTAAATTCGGTCCACCAAATAAATTCCTGATTCAGTCTCCGCTCACGCCTTTGGCGCAATAAGAGCAGTTGCGTTCATGGATATTACATAAGGGTGATGATTGGTCAATTGAGAAATGTTAGGTGCATCAAAACAGTTGAAATGTATGCCATGTGTGTTGCACTTGTACTTCGCAAACATCACACATCTAAGGCAATAAGTGGTCATGAGGGTGGGGCGGTATATGTCTAGAAAAAGCAAATAACAGGTGTTGTTTCTTTTCTGGAGGTTTCAAACATTGCAGATGTTCATGAACTTAACAAATGTGCAAGGACATTCATACATATATTCCGATGCATTCCCCATAGGGTGAACACTTTTTGGGTTGCTTATACCTTTTGCGACATATGATGACTCTGCAGAAAACTTTCCAAAATATATGTATAAAATTCAGTTTGACCTGAATGGGAAATCAGTTCTGTCACACCTATAACCTTAACCTTTGGATGGATTTTCACCAAAACAGTGCTAGGAGCTTAGGTGCCGAAAAATGTGGCCACCAGCCTTCGCCACCAGGATATAGGATAGAATGCCATTAACCTAAACAATCTCATAAAAGTGGCTAAAAATGCAGGTGCCCAGTGTAGAGAAAAATAATGCAGACCACTCACATGTCTGAATTCTCTCCCACTGGATGTATATTGCTTTGAAGCATGTGTAATGCATTGTATGAACCATTGCTGCCCCATATTTATTTCCACCCCTCAGTGGTATAAATGATGTTTTAAAATGTTTTATAAAACATAACACAGGTTCTTTAAAACATATTGAATGCAACATAAATGAAACAATGGATTTCAGCCACACTTTTATCATATTAGCAGCTGAAAAGTCATAGAGGGTAATTCATGGAATTTAGCGCAGAAGTGGGCCAGTCTGCGCCAGCCACGTGCGCCAAAACCCATTTTGACGCACAGCGTATTCATGGATACTAACATCCATAACCAGTCATGGTGCAGAGTGGCGCAGCGACCCTGCAGCAGTGCCAGTTATGCCCCAACCCTGCCCCGTGCGCCAAAAACATTGCACAAATCCCGTACATGGCGCAAAGGCCAGCGGACCAGCATACAGCCCCCCAACCACGAAAATGCACTAAAAATGGCACACAGCCCTCATGCGCGCATCCCTCGGATTACGCGTAACCCGCTTGTGCCATCGAAATCGCGTGTAAACCTCCTTATGCACCCCTCGGAATAAACGTACCCCGCTCGTGGCAGCGAAATCGCGTGGAAAACTCCCCGCACACCCCTCGGAAATACGTGTACCCCACTTGCGCCAGCAAAATTGCGTGTAAAACTCCCCGCGCACCCCCTGGAATAGGCGTACCCCGCTCACGCCATTGAAATCACGTGTAAAACTCCCTACCCACCCCTCGGAATAAGCGTACCCCACTCGCGCCAGTGAAATCGCATGGAAAAAGCCCCCTCACGTGGTGTGGGCTGCCTCGGGGGCATGGACTGGGGTGATGGGCAGCCTGCGGGGCATGCCCAGTGGTGATGGGCTGCCTGCGGGCCATGGGGAGGGCCACACCCTTGAGGGCCCACACTACCTGCAAGACCTCTTCCCTGGCCTCGAGGTCTCGCAGGGGTGCAGCTATGGCCTCCTCCAACTCCCATGCATAGAGTTCTCCGCCCTGACCATTGTGAGCCGTGCCCTATCCGCCCGCCGCTGCTCTGCACCTATTTGCTGGCCCAACCGCTGCCACACGGTAGACATTCCCAATCCTGGGTCCTCCTGCCCGCCGCACATTTCCTGCCCGATGTTGATGATGGCCCCGAGGCCACATGCCTCCTACGCCGAGCCTGCCACTGCCTTTCTGCTGCCTGCCGCCACCACCACGACTGCCTCTGGGTAGATGGCAAAACCTGGGGCCGTCGTGCAGGTGCCCTGCTTGAATATGCCTACACATCGTCCGTTGCCAGGGGTCCAGTTGCTGAAGTGACCACCTGTGCTAGAGCTCTGACTCCCGACTGTGGCAGGGATGGGATCTCTACCAGCCTGGCTGCGTTGGTTGGGGCAGGTCCACAGGGGGCCCTGGTGTCATCTGGGCCAGTAGACAGCACAGAGACCGACTGGCGTATAGTGTGCACAGAGGAGGAGAGGGCCACAAGACAGAGCGACACATGGAGGGAAACCCCCGACCACGAGCCCTCTCAACTGGGCCATGTTGGCACACTTCTCTTTGTGATGACGTGCGTGGTCCTCCCAGGAAGCACGCACGTCATCACGAATGACAGATGTGTGAAACGCGACACCAATGAGGACAGACTCGATCCTGTCATGGGTCCCGTCTTTTGGCGGGGGTATTGGCTACGTGTGTTTTTCATTACCACGCTAGTCAGACGGTGAGTCGCACACGCTATTTGTCCCACTGCGGGTCCCACTGTGTATCGCATACCTGTTTTCGAGATCATAGTAGCCTGCATGTCCGATGCATACGTGTTTTTCGTGTCCCTGGGTGCCACTGCGTACTATGGGAGGTTAATTCCACACATGTGGGCTACTGGGGGTTGCGTGCACAGTTTTACTACCGTTTTGGGGTGCCTGAGCATTGCGTGACCCATCACTTTATTTATCACTGGGGTCACATACAGCCTTGCAGGTGCACAGGGGTGCTGTTAACATCTAATACCCCGCCCCCTTCACCCCAATTGCTCAGGACAATTGTCGTGTACACCTCCCATGTGCACTACTACATTTGTGCCATGGTTACGAGGCCACGAAAGGTGAGAGGCGCCTCAGCTGGGTGTCCTCCATGTGGCGGGCGTGGTCAGGGTTGTGGCGGGGTTGACCAGGGAGTAGGGGGACTCCAGAGTGTCTAGGGTGGCAGAGGGGGAAGAGGCAGGGTTGCACCACTTCGACAGGATGTTCTGCCACGTGTTGGTGCAGTCATGCCACAACCCTCTGTGGTTCCGGGAGATGCAGCTCTTGCATCTTGCACTTTCGCCCATGTGACCAGCAGTCCGTTTTCATCAACTGCCATGGGCCCAAGGGTAGTGGTAGCTGCAGATGCACCTGTGGCCACCACCACCCAGGCTCAGGGTCTGCCAGCGCCATGCTGCGTTGGCACCTGAAGAGTTCCAGGTGGTCAGGAGGCACGTGGTAAGTGCACACAGGGCTGCTCTGACCGAGGCACATGTCCCTGGTGCAGAATTGTCATCTGTTGCCCTGAGCAGCAGGGTGTTGGCAACTGCATGGGCAGATGCAGCCAACACCACCCCGGCTGTGAGTCTGCCAGCCAGGACAGTCTCGGTCAGTGACCTTGGCACAGCAGCTGTTGCTGCGCAGGGTCCAGTCAAGAGCACCCAGCAGCCACTGACAAAAGTCAGGGCTACCGTCCTAGTTCCACCTGCCACTCCCTTGGTTCAATCCATCAGCGCCACTGCCTCTACTGATCAGGGGGCATTTGCCAGTCAGGGTCTGGGTCACTGCCCAAGAGGAGGAAGGTTGCACCTGCACAAGAAGCTGGGACCCCAGACATGGCTCTGGCCTCCGGCACATCGAGAAAGAAGCCTTTTGGCAAGCAGGAACTGGATTTCCTTGTGGGCTACGTGTTGGAACACGACTATGATATGCTAGTGGGCCCAAATTGTCACACTACGCCTGCCCAGCGTTGGGACCACTGGAAGCTTGTTGCGGAGGGTGTTAGTTCATTCAGACATGAGGTGCGTACAGCTCAGGAGTGCAAAAAGCGTTGGGATGACCTCCGACGCTGTGCTAAGCTAAAGCGTGCCTCCAATTATGCCATGACTCGGGAGGAGGAAGAACTCACTCCGCACAAGGTGATCGCTGCGGAGTTCATACCAGCAGAATTGGTCCAAGGAATGGTAGTGCAGACAGGGACTAGTCACCCGGCTGCCCCTCTGGTCCATGTTTCAACTCACTGGCCCTTCTGTATGTAGCCTGGGGTGTCTTTCCACTCAGCACTCGGACTATGTCATTCCATGACTGATGTGCATGTGTGTTCTGCCTGCATGCAGGTTCTCCACGTAGGCATGCTCCCTTGCCCCTCCACCCCTCTGCACCACTATTACACCAGTGCACTGGTGGGTAACATGGTGGACTACTGCAATGGCCTGTTCAATGCTCCTGTGTACATGCACACTTCCCCCTGCCAACCTGCCAGGCAAATACTGTGGGGTACATTCTTTGTTCTTGATGCAGGGTGTCTCACTTGGACTGTGCAGATGGCAGATGCTCCGCAGGGACATGAGTGCCCATTCATGCTCCATGTGCATTCCATGCATGCCCCCATGTGTCCTTGGCAGGATTATCGTTGTAGTACGTGTCCAGGATGACATACATTGAATGTGATTTGATCATCCATTCCATGCTCACTCTGACTCAGTCCTGCATCAGGCACATGTTTAGGGTGTCATAGTCTGTGTGGGGCACAGGCCTCCCCCTGTTTCAGGCCCCCTGACTCTGTTCAACTGGTCAGTGCCTTCTGCACAAATGGGTGTACTACAGAGGGATCATCATGTGTCCTGCTTACTGTCCCATTCTCATCTGCTGTGTTGTCAGTTGACTCAGGTGTTGCAATTGACGATACTCAACACTGTCTGCCAATACACAGTTCTCTAGTCAACCTTTCACTGCCATGCTATGCCTCCCTGCATTTCTGCATTTTCACTAAGGGGGTTGGGGGGTTTCCTGCAGACATGCAACACATTGCATGCACATAGCACGTGATGCCTGACCTTGCACTAACACTGCCTTCACGTTTATTGATTGACATCGTAATGTACTTGTTGATGTAGACATGTTCTGCACAGTACCAACACACTTCTGAGCCATGTTACACCGTTCTACATGCCAACTCACTGCTGCAATGTCAAAGTGAACTGACATGTATGGTCAGATTGTCAACCCTTCACTGTCATGAAAGGCACGGGCACAGGTGCATCCTGTGACACATGTACTCAGTATTGGAACACCCTAGCGGGTGTTTAGCAAAGTTGATAGGTCAATCTGTGGCCTATTCTAACTGGTATAGGCCGCAGATTCACCATAGCCTGCCAGGGGGTTGTAATGACTGTGGAGCTGCCTGCACGTGTGTATGTGTACACTTTCACATACATCAAAGCAAGCAGCATTGTAGCTGCTTGCTTTGCTGTATAGGATGCTGTTCATAATAACCATACGGGTGTATATGGACATGGGAATTTTTCAACAATTTCACATGTAACTATGCAAGCAGCTTCAACGTTGTGTAGTGCAACATTGCCGCTACTCACTTATGTGTGTGTGAAAGTGTTCATTTACACGTGTCCTCTGCAGCTTTTTTGTTGCATGACTAATATGTAGTTGATTAACGTTAATGCTGCAGAGATTTCAGCATTGCGCCTGTTATGTTCAACTGCCACAATCCTGAAGGTGCACTGTCGTGCAGTATGTGTACGCCCAGGCCAATTTAGCTAATCTGGTGGGACCTGGCTGTGATGATTTGACACACTGAATAATGGTTTAGGGCACAATTAATGCACAATGTGCTCAATCAGGCCCTGAGGGTTGTTCTGGAGGCTTCATTGCCGGCAGCTTGGACCGTACTTGGCCTTATGGTCCCTCATGCCTGGTTGCAGGTGCTCGGTTTGCTCAGGACATTCACTATGTCTACATGGCCCACGAAGCCCGGTACGGGCCGAGCTGCCGATGGATGAAGGTATATTGGTGATGATGATTTAGTGATGCATGTGTACATGCATATTACGTGTGTCATGGTGTGTTTAGATTCACTTGCAGCTGTGGCCATTTGGCAGTTCAGACATGCTTATGGTATGTGCCATCTCTTTGTTGCCATCTGTCATTTCTGCCTGTGACATGTGCCTGACAGAGGTGATGTGTGATGGAGGTGATATACTACATTCTGTACATGTGTAGGCTTCTCTATTTACACACATCCATTTCTGATTTTGGGACATGTTTTCAAATCAATGCCACTGGATGCATGCGGGAAGTTCATTTGTGTATAACATGCCTGCTTCATGTGTTGGCTGTCGATGTGATGTCTATGTGTGTGTGGGTTATGTGCTTCTGACATGTGTACTCATGTTTGTTTTTTCCACATTACAGATGATGGCTCAATGGAGCCAGAGGATGGTGATGTCAATCCTGACACAGGGTTGCTATTACATCAGCAACCCGGCACAAGTGGGGGTCACGGGGTGGTAGGCCACGAGAAACCACTTGTGCTTCAGACCATCGTGTCCAGGGCTGGCAATGAGTCTAGCTCGGATGATCACTCTGACAACAATGTTGAGTTGGATGCGCGTCATGTCCATTCGTCGATGGTGAGTGATTCTGATGTGGATGATCTTCTGTCCGCGACACCTGCTCTGAGGGGCCAGACGGAGTTGGAACCTCCGCCTGTGGTGGATCGGGATGCACGGTCTCCCTCTACACCAGTTACTGATGTGCCTGGGGAATCAGGTCAATGGAGGAATGTAGTCCTGCAGCTGTGGGCGGTGCCAATCCAGCGAGGACCATGGCTCCTTGGGCCCCGTGGGTGTCATGCCCCGGCAACGCGGTGGCAGTGTGCCACTGGGGTATACTGAGTGGGAGCAATACATGTATGCCAATTTAGAACAACAGGGGGAAGCTATTGATAAGATCGCTCAGAGCATGGAACGTGTGGCCCAATCCGTGCTCCCCCCTGCTAAGCAGGTGGATCTTCAGCAGGAGGCAGCACAGTCCACGGCCCGCTTGCTTAGGATGGGCATGGCGGCCTGAGACAGGGCACGCCGGGCTGAAATGGTGTCTCTGCGTCAAGCACTTGCTGCTCACGCAGAGGCACACAGGAAGGCCCTGAGGAATGATCATCAATCCCTCAGATCTACTCTGGGTGTGCTCAACATGTCCCAGTGGAAGCGGTCAGAGGAGAGGTTGGAGCAGCTTGAGAATACCATCTCAGCTGAGCTACGTGCATGCCAGGAGGTGCTCCGAATGTTATGCGAGGCCATGCAGGAAGAACTCCGTGTTACACATGCTACCTTGCAAGAGGAAGTACGCATATCACATGAGGTGCTGCATGCTAACCTACGAGTCATCGCCACACAGGACCAGGCTTACCAGTCCCACAGACTTGCTGCCGATGAGGAGCAGGCTACACAGAGGCATGGTCTGGGTACTGTGCCACGTCTACCTTCTGCTTTCCATCCAGAGGCTCAGACGATGACTTGTCAACCACACAGGTTGGGCCGTGCAGGCGTTGAGCCCATGGAGGTTTTTTTTTGTATCTCAAGATCATTGCATGTGGGTGTTGAGGTGCACCCAGTACCTCCCCCCACCTGGGTGCCCCAGCCCCCCCCCCCCCGGGTCGGATTTGGCCATTTTTTTATTTCATTAGTTAGTTTATAATATAGTTTAAAATTGTGTGTCTATTGTGCATTCATGTGACAGTGTGGTGCTTTGTGGCTTTTGAGAGCATCCACTGTCTGTTCTAGCTGGGCCCATTCAAGCTAGTCTCATCTATGTGTTTGTGGCTCGGGGTCCTGACACATATGCCACTCCTGCTTCCCCTTTCCATGGGCTTGCAAGGATGGTTCAGTGTGACAACCATTTACACAAGGACATTGGACTATGGATGTTTTCTCCACGGCATTTCTGCAATCAATTTTGGTGAGTACATTTTTTAACTGTCCATTTATTGATGTTGATTGTGATGTATGTTCATTTCTTGCCTGTATACGTGCTTGATGCACTTCATGCTGTAGACAGTAGCCTGCACCCTTTAGCTCTCAAAGTCACACGGATGGTGGGAAGGGGCCGGTGTTGACAATGTCAAGTTGGTACATGTTGAGTTCAACCCCTAGGGATTGTGTCAAAAGAGGATGCATTAGGAATGTGACCCAAGAGGCACAACTCACGGTCCAGTACTCACCTGAGATGTCTGCCTATACTACTACTACGCTCCATTCCATTTGGACGGCACGTTGTATCTGTCTTCCCTCTTGGAATTTGATGCTTCCTGACGGCGCAGTTTTCCTACTAGACTACAGCTCTTTTACTTGTTTTTCACAATCTGGTGCCTTTAGTCCTTGTTTACCTTCCTGCTACTGTCCTTTTTGCAGACCTGTCCACCCATCTCTGGGGCAGTTACTTCCACATACTCTAACACTGCCTCTGTTTGCCTCTGTACACTTCTGTTCAACAGCATCACTCTGTCGCTCCTCCTGTCTTTCATCTATTACATCCATGCCTTTATGTTGTCTTTTGGCTTTTACCAAGGCTAGTCAACTGTTGTGGATCTTAACTTGCTGTCATCTGTTTCTGGCTATCTCGCATTCACTGTGCCTTTCCAGACTTGTGCTGTCTCTGCCTTTCTTTGTTCAAGCTATCAAGGAATGATTGGGTTTCAGCTCAACCATCCAGTTGTGCCAGCCTCCTTGGTTATTTTCTACTCAAGTTCCAGCTCTACTTGTCAGGGTACAGACCCTGGGGTTGTGTGGGAGGAGATCAGATATAGGTCTCAGACATGGCCCAATAACAAGCAGCATTAAGACACACACACACGGAAGAAATTCCAGCCTTATAAAAGCCTTTTATGCCCTTTCTGCAGGAAAAGAGGACTCCAGACTACCTTTCCCAACTGACACCGGCCCAAGAACTACAAAACCCTGCCAATGTTGGGTGGGGCACACGTGCGCATGCGCGCGCGAGCAGAAGCATGGGGCTTGTGCTCAGACGTCCAATAGAAGCAGCGTGTTTCCAGGAGCTCCAAGCAAGGGGAGCAGCACGAGGGGCCATGCCCCAGCTGACCTTCCTTCAGGCCCCTCACACATGCAAGCTAAGTAGCACCAGCGCTGGGGAGCTTAGCCAGGAGTTGGGGAAGACTTGCACAGTACAGCAAAGCCACGCTGAGGAGAAAATGCCACAAAGGTTTCCAAGTTGTCAGGGGCACACGCAGGGGGAGTCACCCATATCCTCGAGTCCCCCCTGCTCCAGAGAAGCTAATTTATTAGCACAGTATTGTTCCTAGCCACAAAATAATACGGAGAAAGGGGGACACCCAGCGATGCAAAAACTCGGGTGAAGTGCATATCATTAGCATATGTAATTAGCCACGTGCGCTGCCTATAGAAAGCCGCGGCTGGCAGAACGCAACTTGTACAGAAGTCGCACCTTGCCACACGCGGCTAGCAGCACATCCAAGGCCCATTCTATCATGTGTGATTCTTAGCACATGGTCTTCTGTTTAACGCGGGGCCACATGCGGCTACCTCACCACATTAATACTGTATAAACCATCACGGGGGCAAACAAAACTATAAGAACGAAGCAGCAGACAAGAGTGCTTGTTTGGGGAGAAGTCACTAAGTTTGAGGAATGAATGGTGTTATGTGTATGTGGGGAAAACACACACAGAATAGTAACTCAAGCTCTCTTTGCAGCATTGAACTGCTCCTGTTCCCGGACCTGAGAGTGCACAGGCAGGAGGCCAGCACTCACCCTAGAGATAAGTCTCTTTTTAGCTTGCCTTTGAGCCATTTTGTACAATGTGCTTGAAGTACATGGTTTCTCTGACTGAGTATGTGTAATTGTCAATAGTTGTAGTTTGTATTTTCCCTACTTTCCCTTGCCCATCCACCTCCTTCTCCTGACCCTCTTTCCGGTTATCCTAAATACTGATGCCTATCCAACCAACAGATCCCTAACCCTCTATCCCCGCCGGGGTCTCGGAGGCCTGTGTAAGTTTTACCTTGCAGGCGCTGAGACCGCGGAGGGGGTGGTTGGTTTCTGCCACTCCTGCACCTGGAGACCAGAGCTGTGACACTACCCATCAGTTGTTGCATCCTCATTGATTATTGTGGTCTGAAATTGCTACCGATCCTGTTGAATCATTGTTCAACTGTGCTACTTTGGTTGTTATTCTATCATTCTGCTTGGACATGTGCTTGGCCATATTCAGCAACTTCAAGTCATCTACTGGAGACTCTACCAGGGTTTTTTGGTGGCTACAGGCTTTTTCCCTGGTTTGGGGGTTTGGCTCCTTGGAGTTCTCTTGTGATTTGGTATTTTTACCAGTCAAGGTTGCCTCTGAGGGGGCTGGACCCTATTTACATGAAAGGAAGAACAGGGTAACCAAGGGGTAAGGGGATCCTGAAGCCAGGTACACTAGAAGGATGAAGCCAACGGACTCCAGGTACAGTTCTTCTGAAGGTCATGGTGATGAGTAAATGAGGGAGGGCTTTTTGTTGTCGGACAGTACGCTTGGCCTACAGTGTTTGGGCACTCTCTGACATTCTCATTGTGGGGTACTATGTACATGATGTGTTCTGCTGGTCAATGGCTGTTCCTGTGTTGGGTTTACTTTTCAGGTGTCAGGGGATTGTTGTGGTTTGACATACTGGGGTGTACACATGGCCAATGTTCACATGTGATGTGTACAGGACACTGAGGGTCACTTGATTTCACATGCATGTATTGAGTGCATGTCCCTACTGACACACACACTTACACAATGCTCCACCACACATACAAACTCCCTTCCATGCCCACACGTGCACACAGATTGCCTTCTCTGGCATGCTGTGTCCCTGCAGCGCATGAGCCCTTAACATTTGGGAATCGTGTACATGCATCACTGGGTTATTTTTGTTGCTTGTCCTTTTTATATGATGCTCAAGGTGTATCCTCAACACAATGGTCGCTCACTTTGCTGTGTGCTGAGTGGTGTGTTGCAGGAGACACACAAAGCACATAGGTTTGGGATTTGCGGATTTGGATTGGCCAATGTGCATGCCAAAAGGCATTCTGTCTTTTGTTGATGGTACCGCTGGTGGCATGCATTTGTGTATGACTTTGTATGTGGGAGGTTGTTGGTCAGTCATTTCATCTAATTCCATATCAGGTGCGATTGTCTCAGGCCTCTTTCCATTTATCACGTGTCACTTTGTATCTAATTGGTCATGTGTTGTGCTTTGGTTTGCTCTTTTGCTGTTGCATGCCATGTCATGGTGTGGCTGACAAGGGTGATGTGGGTTGTGAGGGTTTGGGTGACATACCACTGATTGGCATGGCCTGTTTTGCAGGGGGGTGGTGTGATATACACCTTACATGTGTTCCTTTTGGTCATGCAGGATTAGTTATGTTTAAGTAGCTAGAGATGCAAACAATCTAGCACTTCCATTGCAACATTCTCAGGGTGGTAAGGTTGTGACAGTTGACTGTCTATTTGTCATCATCAATTGTCACCTGGTATGTGCCAGGCCACTGTGCACTCTGCAGGGGTGGGAGTTTAGATGAAAAATAGGCCACTAGCTGGGTCCGGGCTGCCTCACCACGTGCCCTTTCCCCTCCCGTGAACAGCACCTGTGCCTGTGGTTGGGGATGTGGGGGCACCACCATGTCCACTGGTATGCCCCGCCGTTTTGCAACATTGTGCAGGACACATGCAGCCACAATGATCCTGCACACTACTTGGGGTGCATATAGTAGCTGCCAGCCAGAGTGGTCAAGGGAGCGGAAGCGTGACTTGAGCACTCTGAATATGCGCTACACTATACCCCTGGTTGCAATATGGGCAGCGTTGTATCTTAACTGGGGTGGTGTGGTTCCGTATTGGCGTTATCATGTGGTTGCTCAGAGGGTAGGCACTGTCCCCTGGGGAGGTGAGGATGGTTGTCATTAGTTGGGTTTGTGTATTTGTCTGTGTGTGACATGCATGCATGTGCACAGACATTTGTACTCACCAATGAGCCATGTGTCGCCATGCTTCCCAGCTTCCAGGTCCCTGCTCAGGGCAGACATTCTGTATATGAAACTGTCATGGGTAGACCCAGGATAGTTTGCAAAGACAGAGGTGATGATTCCATGGGCATCGCATACAACCTGTACGTTGATTGAATGCCAGTGCTTGCAGTTTCGATAGATGTGGACGTAGGGCCACATGGGTGCAATCTATGGCACTGAGCACTTTGGGGAAGTTTGCCACCCTGTAAAAGTCTTGGACCACAGCCTGCGTTTCTGTGGGTGTTCTGGGCATGTATATGTGCCTACGGACTGAGGGGCGTGCAGTCATGATTGCCAACACCTGGTGTAGACAACGTGACTGCGTGGCCTGTGAGACACCCCCACCTATGGTAGTTGTCTGCTGAAATGACCCAGTGGCCAAAAGAATGCAGGACATTGAGCACCTTTTCCAAGGGGCTCAGTGCTTTGGAGCACAAGGTGGGTGATGTGAGGTCATCCTCCCACTCAGTGACCAGGTCTTGGATGATATGAGGTGGAAACCTATACCTGCCATAGACCTCGTCATCAGGCATCCCAAAAAGGCTGGTCCTGGGCAAAAAAATGCAGGGCCTGGCTATTCTCCTCCTCCTGCTGTGTCCCACGATCAGTGCTGTGAGAAATGGGACATTCATCATAGCTGTATATCTGTGTTTGTTGTTTGCGTGCACTTTTATACTGCGCGGGGACGCTTCCACCTGCCTTCGCGTGGTGGACATCTTTACGCCTGTGTGTGTCTTTTGGTGTGCGCGGGTTTCCCGTATTTGATTCCATGAATACGTGTTGTTCGTGTGCGTGTGGGCATTCTGTGTATTTCCCAGCAGTACTTCCCCAGTTATGCCTTCATTTTCACGGGTTGTTCCCAATTTTGCGTGTTCCGACCCTTTATGGTGTGTGCGCTACACGTTGTGCGCTTTCACTGTGCATGTCACGCACAGCGTTTGCGTAGTCGCATTGACGTGTGTGCCTGTGTGTGTCAGGAATGGCACTCTGTCAAGAGTGGCACAGGGTACCCAGGTAGATTTTGGGTGGCTGTGCCGAAGTAAGGTAGCAGATAAGCACACACAGCAGGGAGTTAAACAAGAAAGAAAAGTAGGAAACTGTAGCTGTGAGCCAAAAGGGGCAAAAGATACAAAGGTACAAACAAACTGGATTCCCTCTTGGGGTGTATGCTGAAATGGGAAAGAGTGTTCCACGAACCTTAGGAAACTCCAGCCTTCTGCACAGATTGCTATAACAGAGGCCCACGCTGTATGCTCATGGCTGGGAACAACAGCAGTGGGTGTCTGTAACACTGAAAACGCGACAAGGGAAGGAGCAGAGGTTGCCTGCCGGAAACCAACAGGCAAGCTCTGTACAAAGGGATTACATAAGACACATGAGAAGACAAGAACAGATATATCCAGCGAAAAGGAAGTCAACGAGCAATCTAGCAGAAGGAAATGAAGGAAAGGCAGTTAGACTGAAGTAGATAACCTAAGGTGGAGTACAGAGGACTCAAGGAAGAGAACAAGGGAGCAGCAGTCAGGAAAACAGAA
Source organism: Ambystoma mexicanum (assembly GCF_040938575.1). Lineage (NCBI taxonomy): Eukaryota > Metazoa > Chordata > Amphibia > Caudata > Ambystomatidae > Ambystoma > Ambystoma mexicanum. Next base: position 578,180,483 of record NC_090925.1, read on the forward strand.
GGGCTGCAAAGTAGGAAGCAGGTCTGCAGTCAAGAGTGGGACTGGGTGCAGGCAAACTGTAGAGGACTGCAGAGGATTGTAATAGGCTGCAAGGCAGGGAGTCCAGAAAAACAGGACAGAGAGAGATTAGTAGGAGGCGACAGACAGAGAGCCCAAAAGAATAGGGCCGCGAGGTAGGGAGCCCAGAGGAGCAGGGCTGTAGGCAGCTAAGTGTAAAACAGGCTGTACTGCAGAGGAGTGTAGCAAGCCGCAAGACAGGGAGTCCAGAGGACACGGGCTGTAGGCAGCGGAGGGATCAGGCTGCAAGGAAGGAGCCCAGAGGACAAGGGTTGTAGGCAGCCGGAGTGAGGCAGGCTGCAAGGCAAGGAGACCAGAAGAGCAGAGCAGCAAGGAGTGAGCCCAGAGGAGCAGGGCCGCTGGCTGTAGAGGGCTGCAGAGGACTGTAGTAGGCTGCAAGGCAGGAAGCCCAAAGGACAAGGGCTGTAGGTAGAAGGCAGCGGAGAGTGATCAGCTGCAAGGCAGGGAGCCCCGAAAGCGCACTGGATCAAAACAGGATAATGCAGCAACAGGAACAGCATCCAAAGTAACGGGTCAAGGCAAACAGGAGCGGGGAGATCTCAAGATGCAAGACCCTGTGCTCCTGCAGGCAGCTGCTTATATACAGCCCTGCCCTGTTCTGAGGCAGGCTAATTGACAGCACCTGTAGCAGCACACCTGAAGACAATCTGCCTCCTCCCTCTCTGGTCCTGAGCAGGTGGCAGCGGCACTGGCCACTAGGGCTTCTGGGGATTGTGGTCCCAATAACGATGAATGAGAATAGCCAGGAATTGAGGACTGCAGCCAGGTGCATTATGGTAAATGTAGTTAATTGAATAAAATAAGAAAGAACCAAAGCAAATGGAAATAAAAGACCAAGGTGTGAAAAGGAGTTGTTCAAGGAGTATTAGGAGGATAAATGAGTACCAAGTAGTCCATAGATGGTTGCCAATGCATGAGCCAGCGGCGCGGGCATGACAGTGTGAGCCACCTGTGGATTTGGCGCACATCCCAAGAAAAACACGTGCAGTGCCTTCCATGAATCGCACGCGTGCACGTACGCTTGGTTTTTCACGCTTGCGCCAGCTTGCCCCACAAATTTCGGTACACATTAGCTCCATGAAACGCCCCCATAATGTATGTAACTCCTTGGAAGGCCACATGTGATAGGAGACGTTACTAAATGGGTATTCATAAAAGTAATACCCCCAAATGAGGACCACATTAGGCTTTTCACTGCCTATAACATCTGGACCACGTTTTCATCAAACAACTGTAGCAAAAATCTACAATTTTTCACATACAATATTGCACTTCTTAACATCAGTAGAAGGAAGCAATGTCTCACGTAGGTTCTTAAACATTATTTGAGCCAAACCACACAGATTAGGCTTTTCACTTCCTATAAAATCTGCACCAAGGCCGGTGGCCCTTTGAGATGACAGTAGAGAAATCAGAGAGTTAGTTAAATGCATAAAATGGGTAAAATGGAGCAAGCAAAAGTGAAACAGAAGGTAGACATGCAGAAAAGCAAGGGAAGCCAATGATTATATAGCAAATTAATGCATATTACTGAAGACAGGCTAAAGACCTGAGTGCAGTGATATTACTACTGATCTACAGTGCAGGAGTACAAAGATGATGAGTGAATGAAATCCTACTCAGCCCCTAGGTGCACAACCAGCAGTGATCTCAATCGTAAAGGTGCAACAGGCACCATATGGATGTTGCATCTCCTTCACCTCCTTACGTCAGTGCAGGCCTGGGCAGGCTATAATCTTCAGGAGGGATGTGAGCTAGCACAGAAGCAATCCGAAGAACAATAGTACTGTCAAAGCAAAATAAAACAATGAACAACCAGTTTTCTATAAAAATCCCCCTGTAAAGCCCTGTGGAGAGAGCAGCATCACACAGGAGGTGCACCACGAGCACACTACTCTCCTCCAGACATTGAGTGGCTTGATTGAGGAAATATCATCACCATGCTCGATAGGACCACTGTCAAGCGACAATAATGCAAAGAAAAATCCTGATGTGCTCTGCTTTATTCAGCCCTGTAGTGTTTCACTGTTTTGTCCTACTGGGCCTGCTGCCATGTTTCTGAGGGATCAGCAAGGCCACTTTAAAATGGACGACCTCCCTGCACTGGCTGCGGTCTCTGCATTGCCTCGTCTCCATGGCCGGCCACCGACTACCAGGGATTGGCCAAAGTAGCAACTTGAAGAGGAATTCCCAGGAAGCCGGCTGGTGAAGCGAACCCCCTACAAAGGCCCACTACTAAGGCCTGTGTTTATTCCCCCTGTATGGCACTGTGGAGTGAGCAGCATTATGCAGGAGGTGCACCACGAGCACTGTGCTCTCCTCCCAACATCGAGTGACCTGATTGAGGAATTATTATCACCATGCTCGGTAAGACCACAGCTGAGCGACATTAATGCAAAGAAAAATCCTAATGGGCTCTGCTTTATTCAACCCTTTAGTGTTTCACTGTTTTGTCCAGCAAGGTCACTTTAAAATGGCCGACCTCCCTGCCCTGGCTGAGGCCTCTGCAGTGTCTGGTCTCCAATGCCTGCCCCAACTACCAGGGATTAGCCACAGCAGCCACTTGAAGAGGAAGTCCTAGGAAGCCCTCTGGCAAAGCCGGCCCCCTACACAGGCCCACTACTAAGATCTATGTTTATTCCCCCTTTCTCGCCCTGTCCAGCCGTGATGGCCACGGCATCCCTCTCCGTAACCCTCGCTAAGCAGCTAGATGACGCTTCTTTTGCTGAGCCCCCACACGTACTCGCAAATGTGGTATCTGACCACTAAGGTAAGAAGAGCACTTATATGGCATACGTCTCTTGTCATTGCCTTTTCCCTCTTGACATACTTGCTCTGTTTCCTGATAACGCACTCCCACCCCTTTCCACCCTGCCTTCTCGCCAACTGCTTTCAATGTTCCCTACCCTTCCAGCCCATTGTACCCGCTCCATCCAGGTCACCCATTGTACCAACCCTAGTCAGGTCACCCATTGTGCCTGAACCATCCAGATCGCCCATTATGCCTGCTCCATCCAGGTTGCCCATTGTGCCTGCATCATCCAGGCCACCCATTGTGCCTGCACCTTCCAGGTTGCCCATTATGCCTGTACCATCCAGGTCACCCCTTATGCCTCGTCCACCTAGGTCACCCATTGTGCCCACACCATCCAGGTCACCCATTGCGGCTGCATCTTCCAGCCTGCTGTGTACACACACTGCCTTCAGATCTCACCAATGCCCCACTACTATATCCACCCATTTTCCTCCGAATCCCTGAGCAGCTGTCTTTCCCAAGAATGCCACCGTAACAGTCCAGCCACCATCGTTGCCACATCACCACCGGCTAACTAACACAGCCCCCCGCTACTACGGACCACGCGAATACGCAGCTCTCACTGGACAGTACTTAAAGAGAACAACTTTATTTCTGCACCTATCCACTTTCTCTCAAACCACCCACACTCCTTCCCAGGATACTCTGGCTCCTAGTACTGGGTTAAAAAGGAACACCTCACATGCCATCTATTCCAAACACAGCAAATCTCCACGCATCCCTAGGAGGCACCCACCCCTACCTCTCAGAGCCCTGACAACATATCTAACACCAAGGCCTGCACAGGTTTAGCATGCTCGATACGACTCCTAGCACAAACCCTTATTGCCAATGTTCACCTTTACCCACATACAGTCCCCTCTGTAGGCACGGACAAACTGTACAGACTTACCTCTCGCACCTACCCAACGCACATCACAACCTGTCATGACCCTCATCCCTTCCAACACCTTTCCACTCCAGAACCCGTACCACCATTGATTACCCTTGATCCTCAGGTACCTCTGGTAGCTCTAGTGCACCTACAGCACCTCTCACTGCCAACACAATCTCTCCCTCATGACCCTTAGAGCTCTCCTCACCCCTACCAGAACATCAAAAAACATATTACTAGAACACCAATTGAATGTGATAGCTTTTACAGGCCCCACCATGCCATAGCACTCCCTCCCGAATATTTCATCCACAGGGCTGATCGTCTCGACGCCATATGCGCTGGAATTACACTTATAGCAAAAGCCTTCTTACAGATCAGATCCTCTCCCATAACTGCCATTACAGGATACAAACTACTGCTCCAGAAATTAATTACCAATCCCAAAACCACCTATAACATCCTGTTGCTATACCAACAACCCAACAATGCTAGCCACCCCGCTCTTGACCTCCTACTCTTCATCGCCCCACTCTTGAACGTTCAACTAAGTTTATCATCTTAGGTGATATTAACCTGGGCTTCAATGAACCAGATGACCCCAAAGTTAGTGGATTTGCTTTTGCTCTGGACGACATGAACTTCATCCAACTTGTCAAAGTGCCCACCCACAACATATGGTGAATACTCAACTGGAATTTCACATTCAACGCTAGCATCAACAGTTTGGCGTTCTCAGAAATCCCCTGGTGAGAACATCTCCTCATTAACTTTGAACTATGTATCACCAACCAGATCATCGCATGTCCGCCCAGTCCATCATGGTCAGAAATACCTGCAAACTCACACTGGACTGCCTGAATCCTACAATATCCACCACTCTCTCAAAGCACACCCCCTCCAATATTAATCCTTACAACATTACCAGCCTTTACCATATTTGCCTCTGACTCACAATAGATTGTCATGCTCCACGCAAACCCATAGACATTTGGTTTGACGAAGAACTCCATATCTTACGACACTCGAAAAGAGCCCTAGAGCATCTGTACAAAAAGAAACCTACCACCCCTAATGAAAAAGCTTTAGCCACATCCAGTAAAACCTACAAAGCAGCAGTCATGGAGCACAAAACTACCTCCTACAATGTACACATTTCCAATGCCAGCTCTAACGCCAAGGAGCTTTTTGCCATACTTGGAGTCAGCCATTTCTAATGCTCCTACCACCCAAGCTGACAAGCATGGTGTACGGTCATTCAAAATGAACTGACATACAAAATTGACTCTCTCTAGAGCAAAATCAAAGCTAAAAGAGACTCCATCATCTCCAAGTCATCTACATCTAGTGACTCCATCCATACCAAACCTATCCTCCCACTCGACGCCCCCCCTATTCAAGTTCACTAAAGTCTCTCAAGAACAGGAGTTGTCCACCATTAGTGCCTAAAAACACTGTAACTGTAAAGGTGACATTTGTCCTGCCCACCTAGCGATATATTGCACACCTACTCTTCCCCCATCATCACTGATTTCATCAATGCTTCCTTTCCCACCAATTCTGTTCCAGCAAACATCAAAGCTGCATGGATCACACCCCTCCTCAAAAAACCACACTTGACCCACTAACTCCCACCAACTATTGCCCTATTACCATGTAGCGTACGAACAAATTCAATCTTTCCTTGAGTCCAACCGTCTTCTTGGCTCACGACAGTCGGGCTTCCGCCCTAAACAGAGTATGTAAACCATCCTCATGTGCTTAAAAATCCAGGAGGACAGCATACATGATGTTGGAAAATTAAGCTTCCTCCTACTCGTACATGTATCGGCCGCTTTTAACCTAGTTGCCCACGAAAAACAGTGCCAGAAACTGAGACATAATTTTGACTTTTCACCCTGCAACCCTCAGTGTCCCTCAAGGTTCCTACCTTTCACCCATATTGTTAAACACTTATACTAAACCACTATTTGATCTCTTGGACCCAATGGGCATCACCTACATGAACTTTGCCGATGACACTCAAGTCCTCATTCCCATCACCAGCCAGTACTGCCAGGACACCACCACAATGAACAAAGTCTTCAGCACTATTCAATATTGGATCGCCATGCACAGCCTATGCCTAAATGATGATAAAACTGAGCTTCTCACTGTGTGCTCCCCCACTCTGCTAAAATCTCTGGAAAGCAACTTCTCACCCATCTGCATTGATGGCATTGCCATCCCAGTCCTAAAACAGGTGAAAACTTGGGAGATTACCTTGATGCTGAGTTGACAATGTCTAGACAGATGAATGCATTATCATTGTCCACAACATACAAATCCAAACTCATTTTGCTGAGTAGACAATTCTTATCTCCAAACAACTGCCTGGCACTCGCTCCTGTGCTAATCCTCTCCAACTGAACTATTGTATTACTCTCTTCCTGGGCACAACAGCTACTAACTTAACCAATTTCAACTTCCACAGAACAAAGCCTTACGCGCTGCTCTTGGGCTAAAACGGGGTGAGCATATCTCTGTCACCAGACGCGATCCTCACTGGTTGCCCGTTAAAGCACAGATTGAGTTCAAAACACTTATCCTGACTCACAAATGCATCTATGAAAAAGCTCTGGTATATCTCAATGGCTGTATCGTTTGAAATACACCTAGACGCACACGAAGATCCAATGCTGGCATCTCTCTTGTCACTCCCCGATACAAGAGGAAAAGGGCGGGAGGTGCCAGCTTTGTGGCTACTGGCCCCATCCTCTGGAACTTGCTACTTCCCTTCATTAGAAATGAAAAATCTTACAACAAATTTTAAAAAACGAGTCAAAATATGGCTCTTTGATAATATGATTGATCCCAGTTGCAACTGACTGTTGCTGGTACAATGTTCCCATGCAAATATTTGTACTGACTGTAACAAACTCTGTGATACCCCTCGGTTTGGGCATTACACACATATAATGAATAAATACAAATAAAGTAATATACTATTAAAAATCAAAACACTCTAATCAAAAACACTATAACCTATCCATATGGCGGTATTGCAAATTTAGATTTAGCCATTTTCAAACTGCGCTTAAATGCTTATAATGCTGTGCTCGCATTTTGCTAACCTGTTTTCATCCACACTCACATCAGGGTAAATGCTTCCTTTACCTAGTAGACCTGTTAGTCCAGCGCTGAATCTCCATTTCCAGCTGCAGCGTGCACTTCACTACAATTCCCAACTGTCTCAGCACCTCGGATGCTCTACAACTTGCACACGTCATTGCGTCCTACAACAAACAAGCATAATTGTCTGGTTTTGCCTGTTTTGCCTGGTGAGCAGGGAGCCAGAAGACCATGGCAGCCAGTGCCCCTTCAGTAGGTAGTATTCCATATTCTTATAGCCCCCCCCCCCACACCCATACCTGACTGCATTGCCCTTCTCCTTTTCCTTTATTGTTCGGTTTCTTTAAGTACTGCTTTCTCTCACAACAGTGCTATGCACTTTCTCATATTTCCTTTTCTTATCTTACTTCTGCCCGCCCCGCCCCATCAGAAACTATGTCCACTCGTTCATCGCGAATTATTAGCACTTATTTAACATCATATGAAGTTGACTTATGCCTTTCCCCCTCAGTCATCCACTCTAGATCATAATGCGTCCCCATTGGCATCCGGCTGGTTAATTCAACTGAAGTCCCTTTTCAATTACCTATTTTACCAGTGGATTATTAACACAAGGATATTTTGATTCCCTCTAATACGAATGCATGTGCACTGAACTCAAATTCATGTCTCCAAATTCTTAAAGTATCCTCCAACAATAGACCCCTACTTTTGCAATCCCTGGTCAAGAAATGAATGCCATTGTACAATGCCATTGCACATCCTACGGGTACCTTAACATGCATAATTTAAACTCCACCCTTAGTTAAATCCAAACCCAAACCACAATGTCCAGTTTTAGAAATCTCACTTTTCCCTTCTTCTAAAAAAATCTCACCACCTTCCATCTGTAGCAAAGAAGGTGAATAAATGTAGCAAGTCAAGAGCGCTTATACATGCCAGGTCTATCCGTTACCATTCCCTGGAAATACGTGACAACATTTTGGACTATAGGGTAGATTACATGTACATGTGATTCATGGAAAATGGCTGAAGGATTTGTCTGCCCGTTTATCTACCATAGAGATACATCCTGCTTAATGCCCAAAGGAAATCTAAAAAAATGTGATGGAGTTTCGCTAATTCTTATGAACCTCATAAACTTTAATATCAGCCCTCAAAATGATTTACCAGACAGTGAAATTCTAAGTGTAAATACCTGTCTGCTGAATGCACCAACTGACCAACTTATAATCATTCATCAGACCCCTATGCCAACATCACCTCTACCTGGTGATTGGTAGAAATCATCACAGCCTACATGAAAACCAAAGCACTACGTATTGTATTTGGTGATTTCAATCTTGATTTTAATGACCTCATCCATGTAACTGCTACTTCCTTTGGCTCTGTCCTTAAAGATTTCAGCATTGTAATAACATCCTAGCAACCCACCCGTCTCAAAGGACGCACCTCAGATTGGGTGATAAGATATCAGGCAAACATAAAGAATCACCACATTTCACAAGTTGACTGGTCAGACTATGCCTTGGTCCTTTTATTTCTATCCACAGTCTCTCCTCCCTTGTGACAATACTAACATTTCTTTTTCTCACCGAAATAGAAAAAATATAACCATAACAAGTCTTGCCACTGGAATGAACAAATCAGATATTAACGTCCTAGCAGACGCCTCTCCAGAGGAAATAGCCACTATATACTTTGAGGACTTTTCTTGCCTCACAGACCGAGTGGCCCCTTTATTAATCTAGGAAGTAAAGCTTAAGACCATGAATAATACATTTTAAAAAGCTGATTTGAAATGAAAGTTCTCAAACTAGAGCACCTATGGAGAAGAAACCACAGTCCACATAATAATTGCTAGCTCAAATTAGAGAGGCAAAACTACAAATCTTCTATTAAATAAGTTTAAAAAAGCTTCACACAACAAATCAATGCTGCTACTACTTCAACAAGAGTACTATTCACAGTTTAAGACCATCAAAAACACAAATTGATTAATATGAATCCCCATCACACCTTCACTTGCATGGTGTAACGTTTTAAAAAACTAGGAAAGAGATTGCCAGATAGCTGGCCGAATTATCCCAAGATCTACAACTGTAAGAGATGCACCAAATAGCTAATTTAACATCACTTGCAATGTCTATGAATTCTGACTTTATCTGTACTCCAGTTTTCCCAGATGCCATTAAATCCACCATCCTTCACATCAACTCCACTATGTGCACAGGAGAATCATGTTCCTACTTGGCCATGTAAATTGTGTACACCATATCTCCCCATTAATTGCTAAATTTGTTAACGCATCCTTTTATGATGGATCAGTCCCATACAATCTTAAAGCAACGTGGTTTTCAACATTATTGAAGAAAGCTAACTTGGATCCGGAGACTTGTTCCAAATAACGTCCCCCTTTCCCATGCCCGTTTTACTACTTGTCAGCTCTTCTGGCACTAGACCAAAATCCAAAAGCTATGTCCTGAAATTATGAGGAATTTGGCTCAACTCAACCATCTCCATGTTTTTTCAAATAGGTAACACTTCTTATTCTACAAACCTCCGGCTTATATTACTCAGACAAATTAGACATCTATTATTATTGAGACATTCTGCCACTATAGCTATAGGAACAGTGGGAGCTAGGCTGGACTATTGCAACACCATCTATGCATGCACCACTGGATCCATGATCCACTCCCTTCAGTTATTACAAAATACTGCAGTTCACATTATTAAGAAGCTTCCAAGACACACCCATATATCATCAGCTCTAAAGTCGTTTCGCTGGCTTCCAATTAAATACAGAATCTCTTTTAGTTTCATACTATGGCGCATGCAGCCTTGTATGGTCATGCCCCTTTGCAACTAAAGTGTCATTTAAAATAGAAACCCCCAGATCAACTACAGAGAACACCATATAAACATAATATGTACATTGCCCACTTTCAAAGATCTAGACGTTATGGAAGATCTGGTGCTCTCATCAAACACTTGACTTACATACAATAGATCATCTTCTATTCCCCAAATGTATCAGAACCTATCTGTTTTAACGTGGACCCCATCATCATCAAGACATTGTAGGTAGCATGCTAAGATACCTATTGGTTGCTGCGCCTAATCTCCCAGCCCTTCTCTTTGGATGGCCGATGCAATACTATAAGGGAAGCCACATAATATGCAGACTTTGCAATCACATGTGTCACTCTGTGTCTGAAGACACAGTTGCAGAACCCATAATGTCTACAGCAAAGTTAGGTTTATTAAAGGTGTCTCTTAAAAAGGATAAAGGATATTGCTAGTCACTATGGCCCTTTAAGGCAAGCCAGGACAGAACAATTTCAAATTCTCTGGGCCTCATTACACGGTAGGCGCTAACGGATTACCGACACTGGTAAGGTCACCGGTGCCGGTAATCCCTTAGCGCCCTACTATGAGGCCCCTCAGCGGGTCCCATCCTTAACGCCTGGTCTGACCAGGCGTTAAGGACGGGATCCGCTGAGGGACTTCAGATCTAATAACGGTACCGCAAATTGCGGTAGCGTTATTAGCTCCTTCCCCATTCCCATTGAGCCCCATGGGGGCTCAAATGGGAATGGGGAATGGTATTTGGAATGGGGACTTACCGGGTCCTCCAGGGTCAGAATGACCCGGTAAATCCCCATACCACCTACCCAGACCCGGTATGCAGTAAGGGAGTAGCCATGCCGCTAATAGCGGCATGGTTACCTCCTACCTTGTAATGATGCCCATTGTATCCTTGTTCTTGGGTGCAAAATAATCGAGCCAGGCTTCTAGTTGCCTTACAATGGATCACGTTGGCATTGAGAAGTTATGAGCCTCTGGTCCCAATTGATTGAAGGCATCAAGATAGTTGAGTTGGATTGAGACAACCCAACAATGCAATGCTATCCTACAGCAGTGATTGACCCAGGCTGTCAATATAGTGTCTCAAATCAGTTGAGTCATCTCAGATAGGTCCAACATTGAAATGTGATTCTTCATTGGCAATTTGCTCAAATATGTATTGAATATTGAACACAGACAGGAGCAAGGACAAATTATGACTTGGCAGCTCGATAGTGGATCAAAAAGCAGCAAGTATCACTAGCAGCTCCAGGTGCTTGATGAGACTTGAACATTCTCTCAAAGAGATTAAGCTGCCTCAAAAAGAGATTGGAGTGGGCAAACAATGCCCAGAACTTATTATTGAATCCTCTCTGTTGTGAGACCATGTCCAGGGCCTCGAGGGGCGAGATGGATCCTTGTTCTGCAATGTTTGAGCTCTCCATTGTTCTGGCAGAGTTTTGCTTTGCAGCAGTGGTTCCCAGCCAACCTTCTTGGGAGAATTCTGTTTTCTGTTGACTACCCTTCCCAGAGAGGGCAAAAGTATGTTTCCTATGCTGAACCCTTTTGGCATCCTAGACGCTGATACACATAAGGTCCTGTCAGTGAATTGAGACACTAACAAATCAACTGGCACTAATGTGTCAGTTGTGGCCAGTATAATTATAGATTCCTTGATGCCACAACCTCAAAACTAGACATGGCTTGTATTTTGTTATTAATATGGCTCTTGGAGCAGAAAAAAATATAATGTTAGTATAGAGCTGCCCGTAGTTACAGCCAGACTATACTAGCTGGAACTTTGGGTTTCATGATGCCGTTAGCAGGGAGGCATATGCCAATGTGTAACTGCCATGTTGACAAACTACAAGGCATCTACTGAAAGGTGTCAGTAGCAAGTCTCAGCAGAATTATTTGCTTCCACTATCATTTTCAGCATGGCAGAATATACAAGTGGGATCAGATTAGAAGATATAACTTCCAAAGACAGATTTACCCACATCATTTTATGTTAAAAAATAAGTAAGTTCATCTTTTTCCGAGCTCACAGATGGCATTTTGTCACACCTACAGTCAAGTATAGGCTCTAAGAAGCAAAGTCCTTGTAAATCCAGAACGTCTACATTCAGATGCCACTTAATCAAAATGTTTTTGCCAGCCAACAAGCTTACATCTTGATTTACTTGTATTGTCGAATGTTGCATTTAATTGAGGAAAGTAATACTTTTCAAATGAGAACATTAAGGGACTGATTCACAGAGCATTGTTCAATGGGATTGCACCATTATAAAACACTTCTGTAAATCAGGCCCTGAGTGTAGACTAGATGCAAAGAGCAGTGATGTGCCACTAAGCAGAATCACTTTTCCAACATAGCGCAATGTATCACATTCAAACATGCACTCCTCGTGCACCTATTGACTGGCAAGGTTGTCCCTGCTTTAACCACATTATTGTTTAGTGCATCATTGCATTTATGTTATGTTCTTCAAAATGCTTGTAATAGCTGCCATATCCACAACCAGCAGGTCTACAGATGTCTGCAGCTGCCACATTCCCTCTGCTCCCAGACTTCATTTGAATTCACACATAGCAGGTGTTTACCCACTCCCAGATTCAATTATCTGCAAGTCAGACATCCTGAACTTGGAAAGTATACTCAATGAAAAGCAAGTGTTAAATAAAGAAGCAAGTCTGCATTCACAAGCATCCATCAAAGATCAGCACTGTTTCGAGACTCACAATTTATTGCTTTAGACTTTATCTTTGTCGTCATTGTATGTATCTCGGTGTGAATCTAAAGAGCAGAGGAATGATATGGGTTTCTGCCCTAAATATACATGTACTTGTAAAAACTGGTAAAACACAGTTAAACGAAATATAATATATATTACACGGCCACGTTAGTGGCCGTGTAGTTATGGTTAAGTTGCTGTTTCCATAGGAAGAGCACTTTTTGGGCGGCTTATAACTCTGCTCCCCCGGACGACTCCTCACCAAACTTTGCAAAAAAAAGTATATTTGCCACTCTGATTTTTTTTGCAAAGTTCCGTGATGTTTGGTCCAGGGGGGGAAAAGTTATAGAGGGGGTTCCAAAACGTCTTTTTTTCCCTTAGACTGAAAGGGGGAAAAACCTTGTGCATGGCTACAGGTCAAACCGCTGGATGGATTTTCCCGAAATTAGCGGCAGGTATAGGGGCGTGGTCCAGAAAGCGTGCTTTTGTAAATTTGGTGAGAATCCGTGGAGTATTTTTCTTTAAAACAACCAAAAAGTATGTCTCGAAAAATTCGTGATATCTATGTCCGCTCCGTGGTCATACTTCCCTGTTCGCTCCGGGGACAAGATAAGATTGGCTAATGGGCTCGCGTCATGACCGCGGACACGCGACGTCTCTGCCGATTGGCTGCTGCGAGACATGGTCTGCGTCAGATTGTTTGGCTGCGCCTGACATCTTGGATCTGCCGATAGCGGAGCAACAACCAGCATACACATGTTATATTTATAAAACTCTTTTGCTGTGTCACAGAGCGTTGGAACAGGTTCAGACAGTAAGACATGGGTGATCAATGCATTTGTTCTGGGGGTCGGTCTTCACGATGTATTTTCTATGGCCACCTTGTACGCACAGAAAATGAGGGGTGTAATAACGGTAGCATTTCAGTCCATGCAGTGCACAGGAAACTTGTTACTGTTGTAAGAAGACGCGTAGTAGTAGCAAACATTGAAATTGACAACATGCCATAATTGCAATACTTTTTCTTATGGGTATTATTATATTCATTAGTACGCCGCCATGGGTGTGACATGCTACAGTGGTTGTGGCCTTACTTCCAAGACTGTAGGCCCTGGCCACAACCACAGCAGCATGTCACACCCATGGATACACCCGTAGTAATGGGTATCTATTACCTGGTTGTGGGGAGTGTGTACAGTCTTGAGTGCAGGGCCGAAGGCCATGCACCCAACAAAAAAAGCTATAACCTCTTCACTTACAAGCCCACATGGGTTTGATCTAGTGCACTGGTTTTGGCGAAAATGTGTACTTTTGGGTGCATGGTTGCAGGCTTTATGCCATACACCCAAGCATGGACCCAAAAGGAAACTTGTAAGCACTGCAGTTATAAGCCACTTCACAACCATATATTGAAATGTAAGGACATACTCCTAAGATTTTAGGCCCTGCCCACAAACAGTGAAGCATTTCAGAGCTACAGAGACACCCCTAGTATTCAACATCAGTCTGGTGGCTGTGGGGAGTGTCTGCAGTCATGAGTGCATGGCCGCAGGCTATGCACCAAACAGAACAGTTGTATGTAGTGTACTTACAAGGCACAATGGGTGTGATATGGTGTGGTAGTGCATCACTCAGGCGGCTGTGGGGAGGGGCTGCAATCATGGGTATATGGCCGAAGGCCATTCTCCCAAGAGCACATTTGTATGTAGTGTACTTATATGCCACAATGGATGTCATATGGTGTGGTGGTAGTGGCCAGGATGCAGAGTATTTGAACAAAGTAATAAGAACTGCAGTTGTAAGCAACTGTGCATTTTATATACTGTACACCCATAAATTGATAATTCTATGGCCTCAACCTCACGTCTGTAGCCTGGTGCTACAAACTACTGCAACATATCACAGCTAGTGGTACACTTGTACTATGCAATGTCATTAAGATGGTTGTGGGAGGGCGTAGCATTTTTGGGAGCATGGCCAAAGGCCATGCTCCCAAAACCAACTTTGTATGTAGTGAAATGAGATGGCACAATGGTTCCCATATGCTGTGGTGTTTCTGGCCAGGACCCACAGTCTTGACTGCATGCCCAAAGGCCATGCACCCAAGACTGAAGTCATAAGCAGTGGAGATATAAGTGAATATGGGAGTGGTGTAATGCGCTAGTTGTGTGCCCGCCGTAATGTCTTGGCTGCATGGCTGCAGACGATGGTCCCAACAGTAAATTTATAAGTAGCTAATTTACAAGGACCATGGTTTCGATATGCAGCTATGGGTGTGGCTAGGAAGTAAACCCTTTGTACTTTGGTCGTAAGGCGTAGGTCGTAGATTAGACACTGAAGATTTAAGGGCCAGCCTCCAGCCACTGCAGCATATTAATACCATAGATTAGACGTGTAGATTCACATGTGTAGAAAATGACTGCCAATATACTTACTCCTTACTCTGTTCAGAATCCACATATATTTTTTTAATGCTTTTCGTACTTGGCGGAAGTATCTCTATTTTAATTTCTGTGATAAAAGAAAAAGGTATGTTAGTCTTTGCATTTTATGAAAACTTACTACATTGCATAATAGACAGTTTATCTTTGTTTTTTCCCTCATATTTAGTTTACAAACCAGTGTACTGTGCATTGTGCTCAGTTTCTGTGTTTGCTTTTCTAATCCTTGGTTCTGGGGGAAAAAAATCCTTGTCGGATTAAAAAAAACTTCTTTTGCTATGGTACTAACTACTTCCTTGTTTCCTTTGAGTGTTTCCTTCATCTTTCTGATTAATGTTATGTTTGTTGCCTTCTTTCCAATTTTTAACAACAGTTAGATACCTGTAGGTGTATTCTAACTGTGCATTTGTTCCTACAAATCTGTGCTATCCATTTATTTGTGTCATTGTTATATCCTCTTGGGCAGTTAGATACCTATTGGCGTATTCTAACTGTTTGTAGTCTTTCACATAATTTTTTGCAATCTTGAAGTACACATTATTTATTACATTTTGGCTTTAAGAAGATTAAATATGCAGTTGTAAGATTAGCTGGCAATCTTTGCTTTAGAGTAATGGTGCTAACATTACATTTGAACCATCCACATTTTTTTTAATGTATACAGTGTAGTGACCTGATGGATTTAGCCACTTGTGGATTCAAGTGATAGCACCCCCACTGTCCTCCCCACTAAGCACCTCTGAAGCACCCTCTCAGCAATCTCACCTTATATTCTTGAAGGATGAGCCCTCCATCCTGCGAAGCACGCAGGGGCGCATTGATGACCAGTTACTTCACTGGCCTGATGATATTGGAAGAGTTGTAGACGAATCCTGACTCCAAAAGGTCCTGGCGAAGAGCCGTAAGTATATAGTTCGTAAGAGTTCAAAATGTCTGGAATTCACTCCTGTCCAATTCCTCTTTTTATCTTGCAGCTTTGACCCAATAAGAAGATTGACAGCTGAAAGCTCTCCGGTAAAAGTCTGTGTTACCCAACACTGTCCGCTAAATAATGCCAAGGGTTAAACTTGCTGCTTTCTCCTTATTTTACAGGTGCAACATAAGAAGATGTGGCGTGCTGATGAATAATAACTCTGGCGGTAAAATCAGATAAGCATATGGCGGCTAAAGGGATTGTCTCTGTCTGTTCTCTCTGCTCACCTTGTTGTTTCTTGTCCCCCTTAGGTGTAGGGATTCGGCGATGTTAAGATGGAGACAGCACCGGATCGAAGAGATGCTGCGTGGAACGGTGAGTATGGCGCAGCGCTGCTGCTGGCGATGCAACGCGTTTAAAACAAAGTCTTTCCTCTGGTTTGAAGATGCAATTAATCCGGAATCAGGTAAGAAATCAGGTAATACTCTTGTTCTAACCTTTGCTTCTTTCCTTCTTTCTAGGTGCTCCAGGTTCGAGGCGGGCGTGGCAGAAGGCTGGATGCTGCTGCTGGCACGGTGAACGTTACGCTGCTGGATGCAGAATAACACGAAGCGTGTGCTGCTCTTCGGGTGTGGTTTAAATAGCCTCCAAAGTAGTCCCAGGTAGGTATTCCTCCCCGCCACACCCGAGTAACAAAATAGTCCCTAAGGTAAAGTAGTCCCTTCCAGGCATCACATGGGCTTGGATCTTCTTGCAGCATGGTCTGCATCAGGTAAGTGTGCACCTATGAGCCTGGCGCCTGTGGCGCCAGGACTGATGTCCCATATGAGCCTGGCGCCATAGGCGCCAGGACTGAACCCAGACACTCCCTAGCAGGGGTTGCTGGGTTTTCTCAAGGCAACTTGATGCCTGCTCCCGGGACTGATGGACGGGGTGTGGATTCCCGGGGGTATGCATCATGACAATAATCTGTCATGGTTTGCATTCTGTACAAGTTGCTGAAATGTAATGCTTTCACAATTTGGTATGGACACATACACAAATCGCTCATTTGGCATTTCTTCCTGTATCACATTGCTACAGAGAGTGCATGTATGTTTCCACATGTACGAAATCTGGAAGATTTCATTTACTGGTATGCTTTTGTTTTCCAATACTAATAGTAAGTACATTAGAAATTCTTGTGGATCTTCTTGTGAGTTCAGAGTGAATCTCAACATTCCAGCACAGTCGTCCATTTCTTGCCGTATTCCGTGAACACTGTATGTGTTGTCAGGATTGCTTGTTGCATTTCTATGAAGCACTAATATTTGCAAACACAATTGGTCTTTACTGTGCAAGTAAATATTGTTAACAATTGGTGGCAATTGAAATAGAATATTAATTGCTACATTTGCATAGCAACTTACCCCACTTTCATTTGCACATTTAAATGGACCAGCTAGTTCTGTATCTGAGTGCATTTTTCGGAATTTCTGTTCCTTCTTTCCCGACGGCCCTGGTTTACATTCCCTAATAGGTTCTTCTTTGTTTGTGGTGATTGCTGAAACTTTAGCTTCTTTTCATTTCTTTGAGGAATTTGCTGTTGGATTCTGTTGCATTTCTGTTTCATTTAGTTTTTTTTTACCACGTTTTACTTTATCTGGAACAGGATATTGTTTCAGATGAGGGGTGTACAGTGAACGCAGTCTATTGTATTCTAGAATGCAAGGAATATCAGCTTTGACTTTACTTGCATCAAAGTTCATTAGCAATAGACCATCAAGTGTATGTAAGCGTGATAATGCTACGTAGCTCATGCCTTCCTTAAAGACGGTGTTTCCTATATCTATCAATGCTTTGTCTAGGGTAAGACCTTCAGATTTATGAATGGTAACTGCATATGCAAGATTTAGAGAAAATTGCTCTCTACGTACATACATGTCTTTGAAGAGAAGGAACTGAGCAATTGAGCGCCCTATCCTTTTCACTTCTGAAACTTTATCAAAGCGAATATTGACAAACTGAATGTTGCTGTCACGTGGGTATTATTGAAAGCCAACAATTGTACCTAGTGCTCCATTAACTAGCCCTTGCTCGACATCAAGGTTACCTTTAAGCATTACTCTACAATTTAAGGATAATTTTAATATTTTTTCCAACCCAGCTGTGTTGGAGATTGAATTTTCTAAACTATTTAGTCTTGTTGTGGCTTGCTCACATAATGGGTACTGTCATACCATGTACGTCTATTTTATCTGTGGCGCTAACTTCCACTATTGGTTGCATTTCTTTATTTAACATTGTTTCATTGAATTTGAAACAGCTTGCAAGAGTTGGCATTAAGGCCATACAATTGACATGTTTGTGCCCTATTTGTTCCATAACATAAGTTGCACATGCATTATCGCCATAAAGTGCATGAATGTGACGGTTTTTCAATACAACTTGTGCTTCTTGCGATAGTACACCAACTCTAATACATTTTAAGTTGTTGGCATAAGTGAGATCTGCAGATTGCTGCATGTTCTCAGCTAATTCTCTGTATTGGAAATGTTGGTAAAGTTGACATTACCTATGCTACCAACAGTTCTCCGGCAGAGTTTGTGGCCTAAGGTTTTAAAATAGGTTGACCTTTTACTGGTGTCAATTGTAGAAGATCTCCGAAAACTATAATGTGTTTCCCTGCAAATATTTCTTCGTTGTTACTTTTAAGTACTTCTTGCAATCGGAGGTGAATCAAAGTCAACATTAGGATGGAGACCATGCTCACTTCATCTATTAGTAGCATTTTAATTTGTTTTAATACTCTGCGTAATTCCATTGAAGCTTCTGCAGAAAGTTTGTAATAGTCTAATTTATTTTGATGCTCTACTGGAAGCAGTAGTAATTGGTGTAAAGTGACACCGCCTATGTTGTAGACAGCTAAACCTGTAGGAGCCGTTACAACAGCTGACAGTTTGTTGTTTGTCAATTGTTGAAGAAAATTGCTGATGATTTTGTTAAAAGAATGTTTTCCCTGATCCAGCTTTACCAATCACGTACAGCAGTATTGGTTTGTAATTTTGGCAGGTACATTCATTATTTTCATGTTGTACACCATGTACAATTTGTTTTGTTACCTCTTCAAAAATGGTGCGCTGATCTTTGTTAAGTTTTGCTTGTTGTACATTTAAGTCTTCTGTATCTTCTTGATACTGATACATGGTGTTTTCTACTCCTGCCATAGCTACTTCAGCCTCATTTGCTATTAGTGGTTGTCCTAGTGGTTCTTGACTTCCTGTTACAGAAGGTTGACTACTGTCGGAAGAGTCCTTATCTAGTTGGGCCTGAAGTTCTTCTTCCTGTTGCTGCTCATTGTGTAACATTGTTTTGTACTGCGTAAAGTTCACATCGGTGATAGCGCTTTCATTTGCTTTGAAAGCATCTTCATAGCAGTCATTGTTTTCTAGTATGTCTTCCTCTTTTCTCCACGGTTTGAAAAGTTGTAACAGAGACATGTAATATAGTTCTTTCTGTTGAGGAGTTTTTAATGAAAATTTCACATGATTAATTAAGCTTCGTTTGGTAAATTTCACTAAGCTCCCTTCACAATCGGTCACTCTATATCTACGTTTGCTTTCATCGGGTTTTACATTATTTTTGCATGCAAAGTTTTGAGCTATGTGGTATAGACACATGCTTTCTAAAGTGCTACTCCTGTTCGGATAGTATGTGTCCAGTAAATTGTTTTTTAGAATGTCTTGGCTGTTGGGATCATTTCTGGCAATTGTTTCTATATCCTCATATGATTTCAGCACTCTTTTTCTAGATTTTGCAGGACCAAGACTTAGCCAAACTATGTTGTCTGATTTACCATGCAAAGCAGTACTGGTTAGACGATCTGCTGCTTCATAGGCACCACATTCTCTGTGAGATCATTTTTATGCCTAGGCTGTACAATTTCTGTGATAATGTTTTATCTGATGCTAGGTCATCCCAGAGGTCTTGAAGCTCTGTTTTTTTTGCTTTTGTTAAGTAGGCTGTAACATATCGTGCAACAGCAGTTGAATTGTCTGCAATGTACTGAACATCTATGTTTGCATCCAATAAGAGGGCAATGATTGCACTGTAATCATTGATACATTTTGATTCTTCCCTTCTTTTTATGTAATACGTGTTCTTAGGTGATTTACCTTTAACACTATGTCGAACTGAAGACATGAAGTTGTTTACTTCACCTGTTTCTGTAACTGTTCTAGGGAAACCAAAGCGGCATTTGGTATAGTATTTACATTTGTTTTTGTATTTGCAGCGACAATATTTGCCAAATTTCTGTCTTTGAAATTGTAAAATATGCCCATGCAGTTCACTATGTGTCTGTTGTGAAGGGATTTCACAAGTGACATATTTTTGGATAAACTGCAAAACAGTGCTATCACTGTCGTGCCCAAATTTTGGTGCACCTTTGATCTATAACAGCATGTGCATATGTGGTGCTCCTCTCGCTTGATATTCTTTTCTCCAAAAGAAGTGTTGCACTTCTCCAAGGGGATGAACAGTTGGTTGAAGCACTCATGAGCATCTTTCCAACTGCAAAAGTAATTTTTTCTGGTTTACTCCCTAGAGTACAATGGGACAACAATTATTTTTTCTGTCCAGATCAAAGTATTGGGAGGTGTATCATTAATCGCGGCATGCGTGTGTTTATGTTACGCACTGGTATGTTTTTCTGCAGCCACGAAAACATTGTTCCAAGCAATGCAGATTATTTTTAAGCAGATGGTGTTGCGCTATCTTCTCTGGGAAATGCGATGTTCTTTTGCAACGTTAGGCTTGCTTTAGAGAATGTTCTGTAATGGTTGTAGGAGTAAAGTAAGGACAAAAAATACAAAAAAATAAACAAAATAACAGATGTCTGTAAGGTATCTGCCCAAAAATTAAAATAAAAAAATGGCTCTTTTCAGAGCCCACCTTAAAGGTGAAAAAGGGGAATAATAATTTAATGTACCGTTGTCACGCTCTGATCCTATACATGTCCGCAGACATGGCGGTAGTTTGCAGCCAGCGCATATCACCAACGGGAATTCTGGGGTGGAGACGCATGCAAATGAAAATGAGCAGACCTAGGGATTGGTCAATAAATTTCAGTGGGTGTGTTCTGAATGGTGAGATTTAGTAAGACCGTCTTCTCGCTGACAGAAGACCACACAGCCATGGCTTTGCATGCTCACAAACAGATTATCTGGATTTTGGTAGACTCATGGATACATTGGTTGAAGGTGCATGCAGAAAGCTGCAGTTTATCTCATGTGGAAGTGCACTGGCATGGCGTACGTGGCACGAGGTGGTTGGACTTGGTACCTCTCTGTGTTACTGACAGAGCGTCCTCCAGATATACTTATCATTCATTGAGGAGGAAACAGTTTAGGCCATGTCTCTGGAATTTCTTTGCAATTTGCAATGAAGGAAGGGCTTGCGAAGCTCATGGACATGTTTCCAAATTGTCAAATACTTTTTTCCCGTATTGCAGAAAGACAAATATGGCTGTGTTCTACTGCTTTTGGGTCCACAAATGGAGAAAGCGAGACACAATGTGAATAAGGCTGTTGTGCCTTTTTAAGAGATGTTGGCATGTCCTCATTCCACAATGAAAACATTTTGTTTCGCAGCTCTTTCATTTTCTGCAGAGATGGAGTCCATCTCACATATGCTGGCAATCAGATTTTTCTTCGCAATGTACAAAATGCATTGGGACCTCTTTTGGATTCACAATAACATATGTGACATACACACATTGACCCACACAACACACCACCGAAAGGTTCTTTTCAGAGCCACCACTTACTCCCAGCGTACACTTCATTGTGTTTGCTCCTCTTGCACCCTCCTTTTTTTCCCTACGACTGTCCGCAAACCTTTTCACAACTTCGCGGGGGTCTACAATGGTCACTTCATAGTTCTATTGTTAAACTGAGAAAGACGGCTCTGAAAAGAGCCTTTTCTGTAATTTTTGTTGTTATCACGTTTATTGGTTCTCAGCACACGATACACTAGGAGAGGAGGCCAAAGGATGATATGGAAGGGGCACCAGCCACGGGGATAAGAAAGGGCAAGTGGACAGAGAAAGATATAGGGTGAGCTTCACTTAGGTAAGGAGCAGACCTTCTGGTGCTCTGTGACCGTAGCCTCAAAAGCACTTCAAAAATCTTCCCCCCCGCAGAGTCCTACGTCACAATATATACACACTATTGTCACCTTTGAAAGATAAGGGTCAACAGTATTGCAAATGGCTTGTGAGTGCCTCTTGTGGTGGGAGGATCGGACTCAGAGGATGCTATGGAGGAACTCAATCGACTACGCTCTTCACTTGGCACCACCTTGCAAATGTCCGCAGTGTGGAACAAAGTGAGGTGTCGCTTCATGGTTGTTGTACCAAAGCTGTACGCACCATGTCTCCCGAGACTCAGCACCACCTCGCACTGGTTACACCTCACCAGGTTCGCACATGCTTTTGGTACGTCCCCATAAATGGAAAACAACCGTCACACCCACGACTCCCAGCGAGTGCTCGTAGTGCAGAGTTCCTCCACTTCATTCTCTTCCTCCTCTTCTTCCTCGCTCTCTACATCCTCACCCGTATATCTCTCTGCAGGCCCTTGGGGAGGTGATGGCGGGTTTGGAGGTGGTGCAGAGGCTAATGAACCAACAGCAGCCATGGAAGCCATGCCGATTACTTTCCTTTTGGTCACTACAGCAGTAAAGGCAATACACCTCAATCTGCTATTGCTAGAAGGACAATGAAGATGCGCTCGGGGGTGTGGCCGTTTATAGGGGTGGAGGGGTGTGCCTCGTGACCGTCTTCATCCCTGCAAAGCGGTATGAAAATTTTACACAACAAGTCCTCAGGTAAGCTATTGTCTGGGATATGTGAAATTATATTTTTACACTATACAACATTTTCCCTTGTGTCTACACGTTCTTTGGTACTGCTGCGGAAGCACACAAACTTGCGCAAATTAGTCCACACTCTCAGCATGGGTGCGGTCAGATGATGACGTCCTGAACACATCCGCGACAGAAATGGGAGTCCGCTGGACAGCAAATGCAGAGTAACAAACGTGCGCATGCGCTCAAATGTCCTACGGACAGTGTTTGGGTTCTCAAACTAATTCAAAGTGCGACACAAGTGAGACAGACAGTTAGGGACAGGCAAGATGTTCGCTATACTTACGGTTGTACTGCGCATGTGCATACATGATATGCTCACTGTACGGACAGGTCCAGTGTCCTTAGGACAACTCCATTTTGTTTGACTTAGAACTTGCCGGCCACTGCGCCTGTTCTACGGACGCCACCATTTTGGCTGCGGACGATACAGAAAGGTATACTGTCTTTAACACACTCCCATTTTGCTCATTTACAACCATCCCAGACACCTGGTGTGTTCTACGAACATGTTTCATCTTGTTTGTAAGCGACACGGCGAGGTTAGGACGCCCCTTTCTGTTTATGTGTGCACAACTTGCACAGATGTTCTCGACAAACATCCACTCCATCTTACTCGACATTCGTAAGTGTAGGTGTACTGCCTTTACAAAACCCAATTTCCATTCCTTGTGGATGGGTCGAACATTTTAAGTCTTTAAAAAAAAAAATCCACAAATCTCTATAACTACAACTACTATACAAAAACATTCCAAACACACACACACACACACACTTCAATCCAAAGAAATAGCGGGGGAAGCAGATACTGACACAAATATAGGGGAATTAGGATTCAACACCGGCTGGTTATGAGGAGAACATTTCTGAGGGGAAGAAGGGATGGATATTTCATCAAAACGTCTATTTTCTTCTTGAAGGTTTGGGGATGGTTCACTAGGGAATGGAGAGCGGGGCCGGTACAGGTGGGATAATAGTAACATACTTTTCCTCTCACACAGTCCTCCACAAACTCCCTTAAACTTTTAAAATTGTTATTCAGTACATCCATTTTCTGCTCAGTCCTTTTCATCCTGTCTTCTTCTGTCTCGCTTGATGGTCTTTCTTCTTTTCTTTCCTGGTCTGTACAAAAAGAATACACATATATTAAATGCCTATAAAATACTGATCAGTATTTTGCCTATGCAGAGCAGTGTGTACCATTATTGTCGCTGTCTTCAGACATTTCCTCATGCAGAACATTCTCCTCCAGCCACTCCAAAGTACTAGCCATTTCTGTATCAAAACAACAGAAAGAAATTATTATTTCTACACCACATACTAAAAAAATTACACACACATACAAAAAAATGACCTTCCCTCACTATTTTGATGTCATTTCCCTTCGTCCTACTGCGTCCGTCCACTGTCGGTCCAGGCTGCAGAGTTTCTGTGAAGTGCTTACGATGGAGGCATCCTTTTTTATTTATGGTACCATCCATTTCATTCTACATGGTTATTAAATGTGTCGTTTTCATTTCACACCTTTAGGTTTACATATTTACTTATCACTACTTATAATGTCTTTATGTCCTTCTTCCACATTGCAGATTTTTTGTTTAAGACAATAGTACATTTTCAGATATCCCCTGCAACTTTGGGTAATGTTCATCTTGAATGCCCCCTGTCCGCAAACAGGTGCGCAGTCCGTCCCTTTCTAATATCAATAGGGAGGGGGTTCTGTATGTTCTATGTTAAATGTATATCAAGTATGTACATTATACCACATATCTCCCACAATCACATGATGACAGTGTATATTCAGCACAACAACTTCATTGACGCAATCTTATGATTAAGTTCCCCTTCCAAAAACCTGAAAAATTCAATACAAAAAAACGTTGTTGAGGGGACGTTATGGTTAAGTTGTCCTACCAAAAACATGTGTACTTCATTAAAAAAAAGATAATCCTACCTTCCCATTATGGTTCAAATTAAAACCGAAAAACCCATGAAATTCGCCAGTTATAGTAAACTAAGTGCCCATATCTGCCATCACCACTGTGCTCTGCTGATACTAACACCAAGAACATGAAAGATGGCATCACAAATGATATTGATGACATCACTGGCGACATCACATGTTTAGCCCCTTTGTTTTCATTCCCTGCCGCGTATATATGTACATTCAGTAAAAAAACATTGTTAAAGGGATGTTATACTTCACAGTGAAACCAAAAAACACTGCACATTCCCCAATTATGGTAAGCTCAGCAACCATAACCTGCAATGTCTACGTGCATTGCTAAGACTAACACCCAGGACATCAAATATGACATCACACATATCATTAATGACATCACTGATGACATCACCTGTGAAAATAATGTTGACGAAAAGTCCCTACCTACAAGGGGTTCTTTCTATTATGTGGGTAGCAAGATGTCAGGGGTGATTGTGTAATGTTAAATATGTAATGACTAGCTAACAATTCAAGACGTAATACACACTTGTGCTAGTACAAACAATGCATATGAAGACCCAATGCATATAAATCAGAGGCATATACAGGGGAACTCAAGTAAGGAAGAAAGAAACAGCATCATCAGAAAGTTTATCTTCCTGTGTTCAAATTAATTGTGAGTTTGAGGCCTGCTATTGCCCCATGCATGTGCATCATGAGCTCAGACCAGACCCTAAGGAAAGTACTTTAAGAACACAGGACAAGGTTACCGTTTTGATATACAGCCCTTTTCAATTTTTATATTGTGATTGTCAGTGAATAAAACCACCTGGCCTAGATTTTTCAATGCACCAAAATAAGTGAGGCAGACATGTGATGTCATCAGTGATGTCATCAATTATATGTGTGATGTCTTATTTGATGTCCTGGGTGTTAGTCTTAGTAATGCACGTAGATGCTACGAGTTATGGTTGCTGAGCTTACCATAATGGGGGAATGTGCAGTGTTTTTTGGTTTCACTGTGAAGAATA
The DNA here is from genome assembly GCF_040938575.1 of Ambystoma mexicanum. Taxonomy (NCBI): domain Eukaryota; kingdom Metazoa; phylum Chordata; class Amphibia; order Caudata; family Ambystomatidae; genus Ambystoma; species Ambystoma mexicanum. Next base: position 578,206,179 of record NC_090925.1, read on the forward strand.
ACATCCCTTTAACAAAGTTTTTTTTACTGAATGTACATATATATATATATATATATATATATATATATATATATATATATATATATGTGGCAGGGAACGAAAACAAAGGGGCTAAACATGTGATGTCATCAGTGATGTCATCAATAACATTTGTGATGCCATCTTTCATGTTCTGGGTGTTAGTGTTAGCAGTGCTCAGTGGTGATGGCAGGTATGAGGGCTTAGTTTACCATAACTGGCGAATTTCAGGGGTTTTTGGCTTTTAATTTGAACCATAATTGGGAGGTAGGATTTCTTTTTTTTAATGAAGTACACAGGTTTTTGGTAGGACAACTTAACCATAACGTCCCCTCAACAAAGTTTTTTTGTAGTGAATACTTCATCAGCTGAGGGTGGTGTATTCTGCTCTTTTGGATATTCCCGAAAGCGGGGGTTTGCAAAATGTGGTTCTCCTGCTGGTTTAGACAATTTCCAGCAGCCCTAGCGAGCATATTTAAAGGAAAAGGCTCAAAGGAGTTGTGGTCCAAAACGGTACCCAGTAATTTTACCAAATACATTATAGAGAACGCTTTTTTACTGAAAACATCAACAGAGAAAATAATACTGAAATTTGGTAAAAATCTATGTGGGGTGGAGTAAGGTGGTAAAACAGATGGGGATAGGGTTGGGGTGGGCTTAGGTTTATAGAAAAACAAGTGGTTTGTGGGGACACCCCACCTTTCCTCCATTCCATTCCCACCACTGTGTAAAGACTGAAAGAAACACAGTGAAAGAGAATGCAAAATGCACTTTAAACAACCCCTACTACCTATACACACAACCCATTTCTAATCACATACTATTCATACCTTTTAAGGGGCATTCTAAATAATAAATCCCCCGTACCACCTACCGATGCACATTCATTTGCGCACGCGGTATTTTCATTTTACGTTACTTAACTGAAAAAGACAAATTCTGATTACTTTGGGAGAAGGGAACCAGTGGGGCTTGGAAATATGCTTTGTTCCAAGAAGGACACTGCAAGAATAACAATAAACCAGAGATTCTAGGATAGCTGGCAGTGATGTGAGGTTGTAGCTGATTAAGCAGGTCACAGGTTCAAATCCCCAGCATGGTGAATGCAAAAAATAAACTGCACGCTGTTTAAGGGAACGTAATACCTTTGGCAGTGTGACCTTGTACTCTTTGCACTTAAGTGCAAGTTTCAACTTCTTCCTACACGTTTATTTTAAAACAGAACCATTCTGGAATGGTTGTTTAAAAAAGAATGCAAGTATAGGAATGGTAAACTTAATTTTAAAAAAGTAGAGGTGCACCGCTTCCAACCGCCTCCACCCAGTTCGAGCCCTATCCACTATATGCTTTACTAACTAACCACACTAATGTCAAATCAGGATTGGCAAGTATTATCCCTAATCGTGTGTCGCATTATGGGTAGCTATTTTAAATACCTACTATTTTTAACACCTGATTATGAGTCACATAAAATATTTACTTGATGGGGGACATTGAAAGAAAGGAATATAGAAATATAGAATAGGGTTGATAATACATATTTGACATTCTATATTACCCAAGGCTGTAAAATCCCTATAAAATTACTTCTTTTATTAAGTTTATTGATTTTTATTCATTGAGCATAAAACAATCATAACAGCAACCGAATGTTACAATGACTGTGAATGAGTTTGATAGAACACAAATAACATATATAGGGTATCAATATATGAAGAGCGTTGAAATAAATATAATCGAGCCAGTCCAAACAACAACTATGTGGTATGTAACGGTCACTTAAACATTACTGTTATATATGTAAAAGACACATACAAGAGACAACACAAAACAGAAGGGAAGAGACAAGTGGTAAGGGGTGGATAGGTACAAAGTAAGTGGCCAATGAGATTTTAGGTGCATCATTTTACAAATATAGAAATACAATATGGAAAGATATACAAGTTCATAATATCATGAGACATTTACTATGAGCCATGGGCTGACATATTATGATAATCTAAGTTGTTTGTGAAAAGGGCCCATTTCAGGTCATACTTTGGCAATTTATCTAAGTAGGAAGCCATGCAATGTTCGATTCTGTGAGTATGGCAAACATTGTTCCTCCAGTTCTTGCAGGAGATGTTTTGAAAATGCTTCCAATTGGTGGTGATTAGTTTGATGGCAATAGCGATGAGAAGGTCATGTAAAGTGGAGGACGGGAAATATATTTTTCCTTTAAGTGCAATGCTACCAAGAGAAATATTAGTAAAATATAGAGGTATCTGAACATTAAAGATGACCATCTTGTATGTCCAACCATCCTGCCATAGCCATAAATAGTAATTGCCCTTTTCTTGGACCCAGTAAAAATCAACCCCATTCCCATTGAAACCCCATAGGGCTCAATGGGAATGGGGAGGATGCTAACAACTGGCCCATTAATGATGGCCTGTTTTTAGCATCCTAGCCTGGTAGCTGGTCCCACTTTTCACATCTGGTCTGACCAGGCGTGAAAATCGGGACCCGATAGCAGGCCTCATAATAGGGCAGCCCGTAATGAACGGTGCCAGTCCCGTACCAGCACCGTTCATTATGGGACGGTCAGGGTCCTAATGAGGCCCCATGTGCTATCATCAGAAGTAGTGCAGCAGTCGGTTTCCCATTGAATTTGAACAGTCATTTCGCTATCAATGGTTCTACAGGTTCCAATAGTTTGTAAAGTTTGGCAGCCTTGATATCAGAGTTAGTGGAGAGTAAATGTAACTTCATGGTGTCAGGAGATAAAACATTATAATCATGAGCATGTATTCCGACCAGGCATGCATTAACCAATTAATGTAGAAGGTCAAATCTGATGGAGGAATTGAGAAAGATTTTCTAAGATCCTGAAATCATGTTATTGTGTGTGGGTGAACTATTCTATCTATATATCTAATACCGTTGGAGAGACAGCCTTTCCTGGGAGAAGGTTCTGCTATTGATGGTGATTGATATGTTATACCACAGATAAGGTGAGAGCTCTTGGGAGAGGAATTTAGTTGATGGAAAAAGGAAGAGGGTAGATCTAGATACTTTGATGGTTTCTGAGAGGATGGAGGTTGCATGGTGAAAGAGAAAAATGGTGTCTGCAATGTCATGAGGGAGGACCATTTGTTTTTCAAGTTTACACCAGGATGTGAGATCATCGGAGTGTTACAGGGCGTACCAGAAGCAAGTCTGCTTAAGTAGGAAAGCATGGTGATATTTTTTGAAATCATGAAAGCGTACTCCCCCCCTGTTCAAAGGGGGTCTTGAGTTAGTTGAGTGCAATTCTTTTAGATATACCTTTGCCCCAGAGAAAGTTGAGAAGGATGGAATTGATGGATTTGATCAAGGTTGTGGGAAGAGGAACGGGGAGCATTTGTAGCATATATAATACGATGGGGGACAGCATCAGCTTGATGGCGTCCCGACGACCCCACATGGAAAGAAATAGGGGGGACCAGGTGGAGGTAAGTTCGGAAAGCCTATTGAGAAAGATGTCTGTATTGTTTTTAATAGTACTATTAATAGTGGAAGCAAACTCTATACCTAAATATTTAAAGGATTTAGGGTACCACTCGAAACCAAAAATGTCTCATTCCTGTTTAAGACAATAGGAATGTAGGGGTAGTAACTCTGATTTTTCTCTATTAATCTTATAACCTGATACTGACGTAAACGTCTGTATTACAGCTAATAAGTGTGGAAGGTGTTGTTTAGGGTTCTTTGACAGGATAAGAATATCATCTGCATATGCACCGACCTTAGTTTCATAATTACCAACAGAAATACTGGGGATAATCACGTCCTGTCAAATGAGTTCCAAGAGAGGTTCGAGAGGTAGTACATAAAGAATAGGGGGAAAGGGGCAACTCTGTCTGGTACCTCTTTGCAATGAAAAAAATTATGAGGTTTGCCATTGATGAATATGGAGGATTTTGGGTTTCAGTGAAGCGTTTTTTTCTATGGAGATGAAGCCTGCACCACACCCATGACATTTTAGAGCATGGAACATACAATCCCAAATAACTCAGTCAAAGGCCTTTTCGGCGTCTAGTTCTATGGCGGCGTAACCCTGTTTATCATTTTTATCTTTGGCAGTAATATGTAAGACGTTTAGTAAAAGTCTGGCATTGGCTGAGATGTTTCTGCTTTTACCGTATCCAACTTGATCAGGTTTAATCAATTTGGAAAGGTGAGATTCTATTCTGTAAGCTAATATCTTGGCAATGATTTTACACTCGACATTAATAAGGGAAATGGGCCTCTAGTTTTTAGGGAAGTGGATATCTTTTTCTGGTTGATTAAATACAATAAAAAGGGCTTCAGAAAATGTGCCAGATGCAAATCCTTCCCTTAAGGTCTGTAAGATCTGTTCTAGGGTAAAGTTTGAAATATTGGCTTCAGGGATAGTTGAGTCTGGGGAGTATAGATCAGAATGATATTCCTTGAAGGTTTCAATAATGCACACAGGATCAGTAATTATATTTCCTGGGGTATTTTTGATGCTAGCAATAAGTGTTTTTTTCTTTTTTTGCTTTGAGGTAGGATGCCAGGGCGCGACCTGCATTATTCGAGGTTTGACACATTTTAGATTTATACTTTAATATAGCACCTGAGGCTTGTTCAGTGAGCTTTTTATTAATTTGGAAACGTATGAAGAGAACAGTACAGAAGTCTATATTGGGAGAGGAAAGATCACATTGTTTTTCAGCCTTAGTAAGAAGCGAGTAAAAACTGTCAAGGTCTATTTTATGTTGTTTCTTTTTCCTGCTGGACTAGGCAATAATGTGTCCTCTTAGGGGGGCCTTCAAGGAATCCCAATTATTATTTATAGAGGTGTCATTGTCAGAATGTTCTTCAAAATATTGATGTTGAAATGAGAGAAGAGATTGAATGAACTTCTTATCCTGAAGGAGACAGTTGTAAAATCTCTTTCTAGAGGATGGTCTTTTAATATCTGAGAGATCTAATGTAGTGATAACAGGGTCATGGTCAGAGATGATAATATTTGAGATGTGGGAATCAGTAATAGAATATCTCTTAATCGGGTGATTACAACCTTTAATATTCCATGTTACACATCTAATCACTATTGTGACGTACAGAAAATGTTAATATATGTAAATTAAGAGACAAAAAGATAAGATAATCAATAAGTATGTAAGCATGCTAATATATACAGCTATCTGAGCCAACACATGAAGAGATAACAGTTGCACAATCAATTGTAAGGGTGGCCACAAAAGGGAAACACAAAAGGAACATGGGAACGGGAGGGTAAACTTGACCAGAAGGAATGAAAAAGAATTATAAACCAAATGCTGAAGAAAATATTGGTGATGTTATATGAAGGGTAAGAGATGTAAAGGGGGTCAAGTACCCTTAAAGGAATAGTGTGCTCAAAAACATTATTGTCCAGAGCGTTCAGGCATGTGGTTTTAAGCATTCGTTGACTGATTGTAAAAACATTTTGTATGCATCGTACCTTAGTTTTGCTCACTTTTACACATGCGATATCAAGTAGCCGGGCGTGGCTATCTTTTGCTAATCTTATCCATTTATCCAGTGCACTAAGTTCAAATGCACCTGCGTGCAACTTTGTGGAAAGTTGGAGTCTACGATGTGCTTGAGAGGTTAGTGCTATTGAATATGTTTAGCTTGCAATGGAATGTGGATGCAGAAGTTGACGGAAGAATTTGAAGACCACATGTTAAAGCAAAAGGAAATATCGAGGCTGAGTACCCCAAAAGGAAATACACCAAATACGGGCTTATAAAGATTCACAGATCTTTATTCTAAGACTGCACAGTTTACAAAGAAACAAAGTATCAGATAGCTATCTGGCCCTCAGTACATCACAGCGAATACCAGCCCTTTCGGTGTGAGAAGTGAGAGGTACTGGATGTCTAAACAGTTGTGCATTTTATAAATTTCCAATCTTACTGTCCAGCCCCTCTACAGGTTAATGATACTCGGTCTAGGGTTCGTGCCGAGTTCACATCTGGTTTGTCCAACTACATGCATGTGGATCATCTTCAGTTTTCATGTCAACAAGTCACAATGGCAACAGTGTATTCTCGGATTCAACAATAAGCCTTAACACATGTCCTATACAATGTAGTTCAGCTAGTGCCCACGTTCAGTATTGATACAACATTGTGGTTGATGTATGTCCGCTGATCGGACTTGTTGGCGCAGGTAATCCTCTGTCTTCAAGTTAAGCATGGGACAAGGTCTCTTTACTCAACCCAAACATTCAGCTAACGGACAGTTTAGACATTAACTCATGTACAACGTTCAGGACGGCTCAGTTACACGCGTGAAACGCTGTCGACCATTTTAGAACACAGAATTACTTTGGAATAGAAATCAAAATGGCGGGCGGACCTTAAATGGCAGCTAAGTCAATGTAAGATTGGAACTTTGAAACGCGGTTTTCTTCGCAGAGCGACTGGGCTTAGGCCAATATATACAGTAAAGGAGGCACAATATGATATCCCGTTTAACACACATAGACACATTTTTGCAGAATTTTAGCATAGAATTTGGCGTTGGTGGAACCTGGGGGAACCCAGACTTGGACTACATGGATTTCGATGCTGGACTGCCCATGTGCCCAGGACAAAGACAAGTACACACAGGTTGTTTTTGCGTGTCATAGCAATATGCCACAAACAACAACCCATTTCAATGTAAGCCATCAATAATATTCGGTATTTCCATTCTCTCGGCGTAACTCAGAGTGTCCGTTTAGATCAATGAATTTTCATAAAAGGAAATTTCATGTTCCTTTGTCCAGTTTTGGAATGGTGAACCTTATCATATTTGACGGTATTACATACCTCCCTTCATTCATTCCATTCCGAATCCTCCCTTTCTTCCAAGGACGAAAAAAAATCAAACCTTCTGTGGAGTGTCTATGCTAAGTTTGCTTTTGGTGAAGGGAAGCCACAAATCAAAAACTTACAGTGTAGCATGCGTTGGTGGAATTGTTTGTTTTTTCGATAATATTTAGAACATATTTAGAAAACCAAAGCCGCCTGATCGTGAATACTTTTTTACTCTTCGAAATTTATAGTGCTTTACTTCTTTTATGAAAACAGTTCCAGTTAGTGTCCTCCCCATTGTCACATCTGCATGCACCCTGTTTTCAAGGAGGAATGTGCTCTGCTGATGATAACGTGAGACACTCGCAAGTCATAAATACAAGATCCCTTGCATCTCCACTGAACTTCCCGCGCATTAACAAATGTTGGAGTAGCAGCGATATATCCCGCCCCCCTGAACCATTCTCGTACAGGTAAAATGACATCTAAGCTAAGGTGGGAGACACCTCCACCCCTCCTGTACCTATTTGCATCACCCATGTTTCATATAAGTGTATTAACGCTGTGCTAAAGTGTATGCTTTGAACCTCATTTTGTTTACTTTCAAATGCCTTATTTTTCAAAGCCCTCTGCCCCACTGCTCACTCTCACAGTGCCGTGCACAGCCAGCCCCCACCACCTCTGTCAGCTCAGCCCATCTCCTGTTCTCACGGCAATGCAGCTATCAATTTTTGCAAGTAGAGAGTCTCGAGCCCTGACAAAATGTGCTTGTACATGAATGTCTGGCCAAGCCCTGTTCCAACCTTAGTGCACAATCCATCTCTGCTGACTGACTTATGCCATTTCCAAACCCTTCCTGCCAGGCCGCGGTCCCCTGAACCCATGACTCCTGTTCTCTTTGAACGCATCTTGTCCCAAGACGCTACCCCGCACCACCTCAAATTCACCTCCCATATACCTAATCAGGAGTGGTCATATATTTAGGTAACACTAACACCTATCCCCAATGCGTTAGACTCCAAAGGTCGCAAATCAAGGATTAGCCCTTCTTATAAGGCATCCGATAGCAACGATCCATAATACATGACCCCCATAAAAAATATAGGTCAGAATGCACCTATTTCACACCAACAGCCCCCTTTCATCCTTTATTTTGCTTACAGTCAGTAGTTCTTCTATGCCAAGTTTGTTATCTAGCCTAGGTCTCATTCCTTAGTGGGACACGTATATATTCAGCTATTTGGACATGTGCTTGATAAGGCAACTGCATACCCCACAGTTGCTTTCATGCTGATATCCATCTGACCCTCCCCCAATCAGTGAAGGACGCACAAGAGCTTGCCAAAAGCGGGAAGGGGGAAAGCACAGAGTTACACTGAATGACATCGTCCAACAGGCACTTCTTGCAAAAAAAATGGACAAAGAAGATACATTTGAAAAGATAATTTGGGCACTTAATACTTCTTTATACTTTTAATAGCTTTGAAATTGAAGTTAAATAGATTTCCATTGGTCATGTACAATGAATAACCATTGTTGAACATATAAATTGCTGCTAATCATTTGTACCGGGAAGTGAACTGTTCTACGAGGTCTGCTTTCGGTGGACAGGATGCGTTAACAATGTTTTGTGGCAATATATGTGTCCTAGGAACAATATCATGAGCCATTCCATGAGTATGCATGTCCAACACAGTCAAAGTGAGATCTTTCACAAAATCGAATTCCTTTTCCTGCTATATTGGCTTGACCACCCATTTTTCGCTTCTTTTTGCAAAGGCCATTGTGTAACGAAGCATCCCAAAGTTTCCTGCAGTTCTCGATTGTTGTCTCCCCGTGTTCTCGTTATGCGCTAATACCGCCAGTAATGTTCAATATTGCATCCTGTCTATGCCGAAATGCAATCTCTTGGGCCTGTACTTTAGGCACATATTGTGGAAAACCTCCAAATCTCCGGTTTGACAGAATTTTGTGAGCCCGTTTAGGTCTCTTGAAAGAGTCTTATCAAACACAATCTTCTCAAGAGCTTTGTGTGGAGGTGAAGATGGAACCAACCACTTCTTCTTGCATTCTTGTTCCTCCGATAAAGGTCCATGTGGACATTGGTGAAAATGTAGGTTTTCTGTCCATGAGTGAACGTTGGAACAGTGGTGCATCAATGAGCACCATTTTTCAAGTAGAATTTCCACAGACCCATTACAAGTTTTGGAGCTCCACCAAGGATGGTTGCTGAAAGACTGGGACCACTGTAAAATATTTTAGAACCCTTTTTTTACCAGCAGCTGTGATTTTTTTTATTGATTGATTTGGCAACGTGTCATACATCAAATTGATGGCAAATGTTTGGAGACTGCTCTCGCGTGGCATTGGCTATTGAAAAATGTCTGTCAGGGGCTATGAGGTCTATTTGCATTCCCCTCTATTGGAGATCTTCCAGGGATTGTATAAAACCATGTTTCTCCATGGCCACTGAGGATTTACATTCGGACACCTGTACGACCACCAAACTCACAATTTGTTTAGTTTCCATGTCCTGAAAGTGGTATGTGCAGTACTTTGCTGAAAATCCGGGGCTGTCACACTGTCCATCGCCAGCTAGCTTGAACGGTTTGCCAGGGAATGTCCCTTCAATAGACATTTGTTCATTTTTCCAGGCTTGACTAATAGCCTGGAATAAAAATTCTCTTTGATATTTGTAGTACTGCATTTTAGAAAGGTTCTGAAGTCCAACAAATTGACAGAAACTGGACAATTTACAAAAAGTAGAGCCACTGAAAAGTAAAGCTGCTGCACAAAGTAGATTTCTAGCTGGCACTTTTCCCAGCATCGGTTGAGTGGACCATGAAAATGTACCCTGGAGCTGGGCACAGGTGGCTTGGAGTTCCAGGTTAGTGCCTTTTGATACACCAGTCACATTCACCAATGGCTTCCCGCATATTTTCCCCCTCAGTGGATGGACACATTTCAGCATCAGTAAAATCTCTACCAGGTAGCTGTTGAATACAATGTATTTGTGCTCCTTCATTAAACTATCGTCCTGCATGAATGTGCTTTGTGACCCAACTGTTGTGGACATATCGGCCAAACTGGAGATACTGTAGTCGACATCTTTGGCAAGTTCCTCGGTCAATTGCGTAGAAGCTTCAGTCTCTGTTAGTTCTGCTTGTGTTATTTGCACACAAATTGGAGAAACCATCAATGTCGATTGTTTATTGGGTGGCCCTTTTTATATTCAGTTTCATCTTCATATTGTCGAGTTCTCACATTGTAGCAATGGTCCAACAACACTTTGCTTACTTCACCGGTCACATTCAATTCATTTTCTGGCCACTGCGCATAAGCATCTCTAGTGTGCTTATTGACTGAACCTCTCTGCGCCTCAAATAATAGTTGCTCCATGGTGAAATCTGTTTGGCAAGCATCATCTTTGGTTTCATTTGTTGTCTGTGTCTTTATACTTCTTTTCCTTCTGGGCCTCTAGGAGATGGGTTGTAAAAACATGTTCAATGTAGATCCAACATACAGTATATAGCACTTCAGATTTAAAAAAAAAACATGCTTTGAAGACAATACCAGCCCAAAACACTTTTATTAAACAAAATTGTTTGTAAGTTACCCTTGTTTTCTTGATTTTCTGTGAAACCATGTTCTTCACTGTAAAGGCTGCACCAGCAAGCTGGTCCACAACGTCTGATCCATGTGCCTCCTCTTCTATTTCCCAACCTTGTACACATTCCTTGAATAGAATATTCATGAAAAAACTAAAGTCAATCATATTTGAACTCAAAGGGCCTGATCACGACTTTGGCAGTAACCCTTAAATCTGGCGGTAGCGCTATTACCGGCAGATATAAGGGTCCGCCCAATCAGGACTTTGGCGGATTTCGCCCCAGCTCTGAGCTGGGGGGAAATTCACCGAAAATGTGCGCTCTTACCGCTGGCGGGAAATCCTTTGAAGGGATGCAATTCTATCCCAATTGACACTGATGACATTGCTATATATCGAGAACAGAACAAAGGAAACAGAAGACAATGGTAAAGGCAATGAGATGAATGAACATTACAATACTTGGTACATTCATTCGAAATCGATAGATATTTAGAGATCAAAAAGAGATGATTAGGTGACCTCCCTTTACCTTGACTAACAAACAATTAGATTCAGCAAGCAGGGCAGTTAGTAGCAGGAGAACAGGTAGCGCGATCAAGAGTTGACTTCCAGTGCTCACAGATGTTCTCAGGTAGCGCAATCAAGAGTTGACTTGCAGTGCTCACAGATGTTCTCAGGATAAATTTGAAGGGGTTTATAAAGAATTAGAAAAGTGGGTGTGTATGTGAATGAGTGACGTGTTTATGGCATTGTCTTATGTGGATTGCAGGGGCGTAGTCTGCTTCCGCCATCCTGCCTGGAGACACAGGGTCTGGGGAGGCCATGTGAGGAATGGCCCATGTGCAGAAGATACCTATGAAGTGTACATGGTGTTTAGCACCGTGGCCATTCCCATCCTGCCAGCCCCCTCGATTGGGCACGGCCACAGGTGCTAACTGCCACTGATGGTGGAGTGGGGATGGATGGACATGAGGCATGCAGAAAACTGCTGAATGGAGACACACTTATGCGGATTGCAGGGGCGCAGCCTGCTTCAGGGAAGCCTGCTCGCAGACACAGAGTCTGGGAAGGCCATGTGAGCAATGGTCCTTGCATGGAAGATACCCTTGAAGTGTATTTGGTGTTTGGCACCTTGGCCGTTCCCACCCTGCCAGCCCTTCCAGGAGAAGTGAGCGTACCATGATTCACTGAAAGATTGAAACAACGATTCAGTAAAGTTCTGTTGTATTTTATTTTGTTGCTGATGTCGATGGCACAAATGTACTACACATTGGGCCTCATTATGACCCAGGCGCTAAGTGTTTAACGGCGCTGTAAAAGGCTGCGGCGCCGTTAAACACCTAGCGCCTAATTACGAGGTCCCTTTGCGGGACCCGACCTTAACGGCTGGTTTTACCAGGTTTACCATAGGTTTGATGCTAATTACGGTACCGCAATTTCCGTACCGTAATTAGCGCCTTCCCCATTCCCATTGAGCCCTATGGGGCAAAAATGGGAATGGGGAAGGGCCATGGCGGCATGGGGAATTACCGCCCCAAAAACCTCGGAATGGGGTGGTAATTCCCCATCCCGCCATGGCGGACCCCGGCATGGACCATGGTGCTAATAGCCTCATTAGGACTCCGGCGCTAAACCATGGTGCACCATGGTTTAGCGCCGGAGTCCTAATGAGGCCCATTGTATACTTCGGGTTGCAGCACAGTGTGGGAAAATCCCATGTACCTATCGCTGTCACTGGGGAATTCGGCTCGAATGGCACCAACGGCACAGGCAGGTATTACTCGACGATAGGCCACCAGCCTGTACCACCTGTGGAAGAGAAACATACAACTGTATTTAAATGAACATTATAAGTGAACAAACCTTATTTGAAAATGCAATCTTGTATCCTATGGCATAGTTGCCAGTACAAATGTTACATCATAGATCAATCAACTTGGGATTTAAAATGTAGACACATTACAAAAGTGAACAACTATGCATTCCATAACGTTTGGGGCACAGAGAAATATAGATTCTTGGTTGTACGTGAAAACACATAAAATGACCAGTATGATTTCCCCACATTGCGAGTGATATATAGAATTGCAAGACTATATTTTGTTGGCAGTGATAGATCAAAGTTACAACAATACAGGAGACAAACATGAACTGTTAGTGGCCTAAGTGACATCACATCTAGAGTACACTTACTCGTTACTTGGATTGTGAGGGTGAACTGTTGCGCGAAGCTCGTGCATAAGCTCAACACAGACCTTGTGAGGCAGGCTGCCCTGAAGTCTTGCAGATCAGTAACGCATAGCGGTGGTGGCTCGTCTTCCGATATGTAGGCCAAGCATCCAGAGTTTTCTCTGCAGCAGCAGTTCTCCTCCTCGGTTGGCATGGCCTTGCACTGATTGCAGGTACACCAGGTGGAAAAGTCTTCCATGCGCCTCGAAATACACCAGCTCGTACTGGTAGGGCTGTATTGTTGCCATTATATGACAAAATTAAAATAGATAGTAATGATAGTACTAGTATCTGTTTGCACGGGATACGAGATATAAAGATAGCTGAACAGTGCAGAAACGACCCACAGGATACACAAAAAAAGACAGTGAAATGATAGAAAAAGCAACTCTGATGTTGTCTGATGAGAAGCCATCTGTTTATACTTATTGAGGAAAGAGGTGTCCTGCCATTTCCATGGAGACACGTCATTAGCTGGCGCATAGACAGCGTTGACACGAGACATGCATTCGCATTGTGAAATGGGCCATAGGCGTTGAGCATAGGAAATGTTTTTACAATCTATCAACGTATGCTTAAAACCACATGCCCGAACGCTCGGGACAATAATATTTTTGAGCGCATTATTCCTTTTAAGATAGAAAAAGGGAAGAAAAAAGTTGGAGTAGATGACACCAGCAGGGCAAAAAAGAAAAACCGCCCTGGGGAATGAAGGTTATCTGTCGCTGCCCGAACCACCACTCAAGTGGGTAAATTGTAAGAACTGCAGCATACCATAATTTAACAGTACAGATATTCAGGTCCAGATGTTGATGGGTTAATGGGCAGAGATGTATCCATGTTTTCTGTTTCAAGAGAGCGGATGAATGCCTTGAGATCTGCAAATACATCAAATATTGAAGTACGACCATTGAAGGTTACTTTAAAGCAGCTGGGATGGTATAATCCGTACCTGACGTTAAACTGTTTTAGCGCAGAACGATAAGAGAGAAACTCCTTCCTACGTTGGGCAGTTTTCTTGACGACATCTTGTGAAATATAGATCCTGTTACCTTGCCAAGTTAGAGTGTTCTTCTCTTTGACTTTGATATAATGAGCTGTAGTTGGGTATATTCCAATAAGCAAAAAGTCATAGTATGCAAAGAGCGTTGCACTGTTTTTTTTCGATAAAACATTTTTTATTATTATCAATTGGTTATAACATAGACAAAACAACCAAAACCAAAGGGAAGGAACAAAAGAGGGACGAGGCAGCTACATCCAATGGGGCCAACACGGCCCGTCTTACAGTAGTAGTATGTCTTGCATCACCTTTCTCATTGAATACGGTTACAGATCACAGTGTAAGTGTTCAGAGTAACATCCCCGAGTCCATATACATCAGGGGGCCCTCCCTCCTCCCATGCCGCCCATATTTTAGAGGCTTTGTTGGGACAGCCTCTTGCGTTATAGATCCTTCTTTCGATCATAGCACATGTGTCCATGTCCAGTGCCCATTGCCCCAGTGTCGGAGAGTCCTCGGCTCCCCATTTTTGTGCAATATTGCGCTTGATTAGGGCGGCCGCTGCATGCAGTAGCAGTTCTTCCCATTTATTCAAATTGTGCTCCCCCGGTACTCTCAGGATTAGGACCTTCGGATCCATATCTATTGTTTCGGAGAGTATCCGGGCCAGCTCCCGACAACAGGCCTCTCAGAAAATTCGGATGCAGGGACAGGGCCACAGAATGTGAAAGAAGGTCCCCTCCTCATCCCCCACATCTGAGACAGTTCAGGTTTGTTGCTTTTTTCCACCCAAATAGTGCAGTTCTAGGATAGTACACTCTATGCAGTATTTTAAGTTGCCCCAGTCTGAGTCTCGAGAAGATGGCGGCTTCCCGTGGATGCATTAGTACCCGGATCCAGTCCTCAGGGTCGATATCCCCTACATCTATTTCCCACTTGGCCTTTAGACCGGTCAGCTCAGGAGTCGCGAAGGATGTGATGGCATTATAAAGATTGGTTGTGCATTTGGAGGGGATATGTTCAGGCAAAATGTTGTGTTCTATAGGTGAGCATTCCGGGATATTGTCCTCTGTCGATATGTGGACTCTTAGGGCGTGGGACATTTTCATGTGATGGTATCTCTCAGTGTCTGGGAGCTGGAATCTGTGTTGTAGGTCTGCAAACGGGGCAAGATTCCCATCTTTCAAGACATCCCCCACTTTCTGAATCCCAGCCCTCACCCAGCACGGCCAAGGCTTGAGTTTTGCAATTTCCCTCAGATTGGCGTTTCGCCATAGGGGTTGCGCCGCTGATATTTTGTTCCCCCACCCCACAAACTTGTGTACATTCCTCCAAGTGGTAATAATCTGTGCCTTCATTGTTAGTGGGGAGGGCCAAGGGGGGGTTTGGTACAATAGCTGCAATGGATCGGTGTCGTGGATATGGATAGCTGCCACATCCGCTTTGATATGGGGTAGTTCCCGGTCTGTAGGTCATTGACCACCACCAGTTGGGAGGCCCAATAGTAGGTCTGAAGGTGGGGCACTCTGATCCCACCCTCCTAGACCGACCTTTGAAGTGTGGCCAGGGGTATACGCGCTTGTCCTCCGCCCCATAGGAGCTCCCTAAGGAGGGTTTCCACCAGGCCAAATTCAGCCCCCAGGATCTTCAACAGGGCGTTTTGAAGGACATAAAAGAATTGCGGGAGAGCTAACATTTTAAAAAGGGCGGGCCTACCCATGAGGGTCAGGGGGACGAAGCTTCCAAAGTTGTACATCATTAGAGAATCGGTCCATGATCGGTTTAAGATTGTGCATGCTATAACTGGTAAGATCTGTTGTTATCCAGATCCCAAGGTATCGGAAGCCAAATTGTTCTATGTGGTATGGGCAGTCAGATGGGTCGGGCTTATCCCCTCCTTTCACCGGGAAGAAAACGGATTTCTTCCAATTGATCTTTAGACCGCTAAATTCCTCGTATTGGACAAGCATCCGGGTCACTATGGGGCAGGTTCGGACAGGCTCTCCCAGGTATAACAGGAGGTCATCTGCGTATAGGGATATCCGGTCTTCGTGTCCCTCTAGCCATCTGAATCCCATCCAGGATGTGCTCTGACGAAGCCATATGGCCAATGGCTCTATCGCGAGAGCGAAGAGAAGGGGGGGGAGGGGGCACCCCTGCCGTGTACCCCTGCCCAATCGGAAAGAACGATGGGTCCACCCATTCACCTTGACCTCTGCCCGGATATTTGTGTACAGCAGCTTCACCCAACCCAGGAACCCCACCCCGAAGCCCATGCGTTCCATGATCTCCCAGAGGCCATCCCACCTGACCGAATCGAAAGCCTTCTCAAAGTCGATTGCTAGAAGAGCAAGCAGGTTGTTAATGGTGCGAGTCCTCTCTAGCGCCAAGTGAAGTTGACGCAGATTCATTTGGGTTGATTTGTGTGGCATAAAGCCACATTGATCCGGGTGTATTAGGGCATCAGCTACCGGTTGTAACCTGTTGGCTAGGAGTTTGGTGAGGACCTTAGCCTCGCCATTGATTAGCGAGTTTGGCCTATAGGAGGCACACTGCTCCGGGGGCTTATCAGATTAAGGGATGACCGCGATGGTGGCCTTACAGAGCTCCTGCGGGAGGGTGCCCTGTTCCCGGGCAGTCAAGAACATTTTATGGAGGGAAGATTTAATGTTGCCCCCCCCAGCTTCTGCCAGGTTTCAACTGGGAACCCATTCGGGCCCAGTGTTTTCCCGGTCTGCAGTTGGGCTACTGCTTCGGCCACCTCGGTCTCCGAGAGCGCAGAGTCCAGACTCGCCCTTTGCTGTACTGAGAGAGTTGAGAATAATATGTCATTAAGGAGGGTTGGGTCCGGCCGCGAGGTCGGGGCCCGATAAAGTGTTTCATAGAATTGGGCAAAGGCCTCGGCTATCTCTGCATCCGATGTGCACCTTTCACCCCGTGAGGTGACAATCTTGCGAACGCAGCGTTGTCCCTCATCCCTTTTCTCCAGCCAAGCCAGCATTCTGCCGGCTTTGTCCCCATGCTCATAGATTCTGACTCGAGAGTCCCAATGGGCTTGTTTAGTGTTGTCCCTTAATAGGTTTCGGAGCCGCTCAGTGGCTCATTTAAGGGAGAGCTGGGTCTGTGGGGATGGGTCAAGGATGTGTTCGTTCTCGCGTTGGGTCAGTTCACCCTCCGCTTTCGCTATGTCTTGGAGTCTCTCTCGCCTCCTGTTCTCCCCCCAGGAGATTAAAGCACCCCGCAAAACTGTCTTATAGGCCTTCCAGACCACCAGCGGGTCCTGCTCTCCGTTATCATTAATTTCGAAGTACTGGAGAATTCCATAAGGTGGACAACAAGCTCAGGGAAACCTAGATAGTAATTGTTTAGTCTCCATGTTCTGGGGGGGAAGGACCCTCTGTGCGAATCTCCACAAGTAGGGGTAGTGGTCTGAGATGCCCCGGGGAAGGAAATCGGACACCCGTGCTCCGTAGAGATCTGTGTGTGGGACAAAGAGATAGTCAATCCTGGAGAGGGAGCCGTGGGCTCCAGAGTGGAAGGAGTAGCCCTTGGTGTCCGGGTGTAACTCTCGTCATACATCACCCAAACCCAAGGCGGACGCAAAGTTAAACAGCTTCGTTGGGGTGTCCAGGTTGCGTTGTCTGAGATGTGTACGGTCAGTGGCATTGCACATGACATCATTAAAGTCTCCCCCCAGAAACAACCTATCAGGTTGGTGTTTACCTATGAGCGTAGTCAATTCCTTCATTAGCTCCTGCCCCAGTCCGGGTGAGGAGTACACTGAAGCAAAAGCGACCCTCTCATTCCAAAGCGTTCCCAGGATCAACACATAGCCGCCCCTATGGTCTTGTTCCAGGCTTTGAATGGCAAAAGGGATGCGTTTGTGTATAAGAATGAGAGTACCCCTGGATCCCATTGTGTATCCCGCATGGAAGGCAGCCCTGTAGTTTGTGCGTTGGAAATGAGCACAGTTTGATCCCGCTAGGTGTGTTTCGGATAGCAGGGCCAAGTCGGGGGAGTGTCTACTGAGTATTTGCTTAATCAAGCACCTTTAAATCATGGAGCCCATCCCATTTACATTCCAGGTGAGCACCTTGAAAGACTTGGGGCGTTCAGTCGGGATCGACTGGAGTTATATGGATGCCATCCAAAAATCAGGATAAAGGGTTGAGCGGGTGTTTCATGAGGAGGTTATCCTCGTTAATGGTGATGTATTGCAGTGCGTGCCTGGAGTAATGAATATTGTACTGTCTGGACCATCTGTAGCCTCGTCTTACCATGAACCTCAACAGACCTTGGAGCTTGTAATGGCGCGTTGCTCCCAGGGTAACAAAAACTCATTATAACTTTCCCTTCCCTCCCCCTCCCCATACTCCACCCCAACACGAAGTACCTGTAGCCCCAACATCGCTGACACTCAAAAAAAGTAGGGTGTCAACCTTGCGAACCCTTCTTCAAATTAAAATTAAAGAAGTTGGGGGGGAGGCACATAGCCTTTTCCCAGGTGCGATGGAGGTACGCCACCACTAGCCACATTATTAATGACGTAAACGACTTACAACAGTTTCGCGGCACCACCCAGCATAGTCTGTAGTATTTATTCGGTCCTACACCCGCTTGTGGGATCAGACCCCCCCGCGGGGAGCCCGCCAGAGTCAGTCCCCAGCTTCCGCCGGTTGGTTCGGTGAGGGTGGCTGGTCCAGCTCCGGAAGGTGGCCCGCTGGTGGTCTGGGATTTCTGTCCCTTTTGGTTCGAGGTGCCGACCAGTCTCCCTTGATATGCTGCTCTGCCCATCGCCAGGCCTCCTTTGGGTCGTTGAAGTGGACCGTTGTGCCCTTATGATAAATTTTCAGCTGAGCCGGGAAGAGCAGGCCATATTTGAATCCCATCGCTTGCAACTGTCTTTTAAGTTTTTCAAAGGATTGCCTTGCCTTCTGGACCTCCCGCATGTAGTCTGGGAAGAAGGCTATCTTGGAGCCGTTAAAGGTGATCGTGCCTTTGGTTCATGCAAGGTGCAGCAGTGCGTCTCGATCCCGATAGTTCAATAGTCTTGCTATCACTGTTCGCGGAGGAGCACCAGGCACTGGTCTACCAGTGGGCATTCGGTTTGCCCTCTCTATAGAAAAGAATTTGGAAAAGGATTGCTGGTTGAACAGGTCCATCAGCCACTGCTCCAAGAAAAGCTCCATACAGGGGCCTTCAGCCTTCTCAGGAATACCTAGGATTCGAATGTTGTTGCACCTGGAACTACCCTCCCCTTCTTCGACTCTGACTTCCAGAGTTTTAAGTTTGGCAGAGACTCCTTGAAGCTGTTGTTGCACCGCGTACAACCCGTCCTCCGTGTTGGAAATACGCAGTTCCACCTCACCCGTTCATGCTGACAATTTCTGCAAGTCGTGTCAGAGGAGGGACACATCCAGGCTGATTCCGTCCATCTTCTGTGCCATTGATGTGCAGGAGTCTGCTATAGCTGCCATGACGTCTCTCAAGGAGAGTCCGGATGCAGAGTCCTCATCTACCGATGGCAGCGGTTGAGAATCAGGGGGTTGCGATGGAGGAATCGTGTACTAGTCAATTCTGTTTTGTATGGTGGGCCGTCTAGTTTTGTCTTTCCCCAGGTCCGTTGCCGGGCTCCTTGGGCTTCTTCTTGTGTCCAGATTATGGTCCTGCCACACTCTGACCCAGCCTCACAAGGGTACTTCACTGGTCGATAAACACAGCCCGCACCTTGTCTGGGTATAGATTGTCCCCCTCGACCGAGGCAGGTGGGGGGAAGGAGGGCACAAACCGAAAAGCGATTCCCTGTCACAGACCGTTAGGCAGTGGTGGAGTCGGGTGGTGAGCTTGTGTTTGCGGCTGTGTTGTCCTGGCCACAGGGTACTGGAGATTTTGCTGTTTTGCCCCGGGGGTGTATTGGGTTCAGTCAGCTTTAGTGCGTTGGTGTGCCACCACATCCCCTTTTAGGCGGCCCAGTGTCTGTACCACTGAAGACAGGGAAGAAATGGGAGACCTCTCCCCCTTCAGACGGTTCCAGACAACGGGGGGCCCCCGCTGCAGGCACTCACCGGCAGGGCTGCCTCGGCTGTGTACGGGTCTCTGCCGCGGTGACCAACTGGCCTGGCACACCGATTCCTCCCGTCGGGGTCCCACAGGGCCTCGCCTCCGCTCCTGGCCCCCACCAGTTCTCCGGAGCTCCGACCCCGATGCAAACTGGCAACCACCGCAGGGTGTGTGGATTGTCCGGTCCCCACTCAAAGTGCACCCAGCGCTCCGGTGGCCATCTTGGTTCGTCATCAGGCCGCATCGGCGTCTCCTTCCCCCGCTCCCACCACTGCAGCCCCCGTGTGTTTCAGGCTAGAATTCGCCCCAGATGTGCCCTGGGGTATCACGCACCGGAGAGCATATTTTGGGGGTCACCAGATATCCTTAAGTCTACAGAGGCACACATCTACTCGAGCGTTGCACTGTTGATGAGCTTCCGGCAGGGCCAATGCAGTGTGCCCATTGAATATTGAGGGGTATTTCTTTAGGTATAGGTAGTCCCGCTGAAAGTAGAATCTGAAGAATGAATATGGCTTCATTCCCTTCACAACCCTCCGGGAACCCTGTGATGCGGACGTTATTACACATGCTTCTGTCTTCTAAATCATCATTATGCTTTTGAAGGTCTTTCACAGATTTGTCCATTAGTACCACTCTAGGGGAAATATCTTTTGTAACTATTTTCCATTCCACCTATTATCCAACTGCTGCAATTTTTGGTTGGTGGCTTCTATAGGAGGTTTAGGAGACCGTATTTGTATTTTGTACTTTGTATTTCTTTTAATTTATATAGTGCTTTAATCCAAAGCACTTTGCAAGAGGAACAAGTGAATACAACAAGCAATACATGACAATGAATCTAAACCAGAAAACAGTACAAAGCACAATTTACATTAATGATGAGGTTAAGTACAGGGACAGAAGTGAGAGAGGGGGTAGGAGGAGTGGGTGTGAGGTTCAGTAGTGAGAGAGGAAACAATACGTGATATGTGGGGAGAGTGGAAGAGATAGGATTTTAGAGAAGTGCAAAATGAGGGGTAGGAGGTGATGGAGCGGATGGGGAGAGGAATGTGGTTCCAAATGAAGGGAGCGAGAAGTTGTAAGGAGCAGAAATGGGAGGGGGAACAGGGGGGAGGAGGAGTAGAGAGAAGGAAGTGATCCGTAGAACATAGAGAACGCGAAGGAGTATAGAAAGTGAGAAGGGAGGATAAGAAAGAAGAGGCAAGACCATAAAGGGCTTTGAAGACTAGACAAAGGAAGATAAATTTGAGCTGGGAGTGAAATGGGAGCCAGCCTAGTGAGTTAAGAGAAGAGGAGATGGAGTTGTGAGGTGAGAGGAGGCAGAGGGAGTGAATGGCAGAGTGGTAGACAGATTTGAGGGTGGAGAGGTGACAGTCCAAAGAGAACAGTAGAGGAGTAGAAAAGTCTGGAGAAGAGGAGGGAGGAGATGAGGAGTGTGGTAGCTTGGAAAGTTAGGAAAGGACACATTTTATTTCTTGCAGTATGATATAAATAGCAGGTTCCATAGAGGGCTGAGGTGGGGGCAAGTCACTTTTTAACATTTTATTGGTGGTAGATGCTGCCTGTGTTTCCTTTGAGGCTATGGGTAGTTTTTGATATTTTTCTCTGAAGCCATGCTGAAGTAATGGGTACCAGAATTATGAAGAAAATATCAAAAAAGATAAGTTACCAGCTCAAAGAGAGTTAAATTGTAGTGCAGCTAACCAGAACTTCAAAGAGAAATTATATATTCTTAAAGCTTGATAATACAGGTAAATAACACTTCGAAATAGTTTTGTTATCCCGAAGAAAGAGCTGATATTTTCATAAAGTCAATGGTATAAATGTAAAACGTTCTGATTATGTAAAGTATTTTACCTTCAAAATACCTTTATTCCTGTGTATTTTCTGCATATTCAAAAGCGTCCACTAGATGGCAGTGTTCCAGCTGTTGAATGCCAGCTTGGGCCAGGCCGGCAGATTGCGTAATGTCTCAGCCAAGGACTTCCTCACACGTGATGAGGACAAGACGTCAGAGGCTGCCGTGGGCTCTGAGGGGCGGTCCGGACACTCCACAGAATGATGGAGCTCCAAGGAAAAGGAACACAAGCCTTCATTTATGCCTGCCAGGACCGTCACTGGAAACCAGGGACCAAATTTAATGTTTGGAAGCAGCTTTAAGGTAGGCTTATGGAGTGGTGGGCCATAGCGACACACCTACGCCGCCCATCTCTTCGGCGCCAAGCCTCCCAATATTACTTCTTTTTTAATGTTATTTTTTATTGTGGTATGGTTTAACATGTATACCTTACACAAAATTACATCAGTCACAAAATATTCACAATAAAGATAGGAAATCACAATTAAATCCTCCTAAAATCACTAACATATACTCAAAATAGCACAGTACTAATTACATGACTCATGTTTAAAAAATTATGTCAAAAAATGCAAAATAATAAAATGTATCTGCAATAATTCAAAAAGTTCATGTAAAAATCTATAGACTGATATTATGAGTGCAATGCTTCCCACTTCCATCAATCTCGAACAAAGTTACTTGCTTGCATGATCCAATCGATCATACACAATGGCGCTAAAATACATGTGACTAATTTAGGCTGTTTAAGGGAAATATAAAGTTAGATGTTTAAACATTTCAAGATGTACCACAGATAAGCATAATCTACAAGACCTCTCTTCTTTATCCAAACCAGTTCGAGGGCCCACACACTTGAATGTGGGTAGAAGATTCAGCTTAAATCTCAGATAAATAGTACAAACCATACAACACTTAAACAAGTAAATATATTTAGACACGTTCTCACGTTTCCTTACTATTTTATAGTGTTCTGCCAGTGACTTATATAATTACTTACTTGATAAAGGGTGGTATTCCAACAGAATGCATAAAGCTTTTTCTTTACTTTGTTTGGATTCCTCATCAGTTTAATTCCATCAGACTCCAGCAGATGTAATACATGAATCATACATGTATTCAAATCAGAAGGCAAAGGAATAGTATGCCCTGTGAGATCCTTGTTGAGGTCTATATATAATGACTTTACAGGGATTGTTCCGATCTTAACTCCAATGGAAGGGCACTCCAGGTCTTGGTCGCTACTCTTTTAGCTTGAATCTGAGGGTGATGAGGCAACAAGAGTTTCACAAGTTGGCTGGTCATGCCAAGCTTTTTTAAGTTGTTGTGACAGGTGTAAAGACTGGAGGGGGGTGTCTGTACTTCTGCTCTCTATATGGCAGAGGAGAGGCACAGAGGACCCCAGCCAAGATTCTCAGAAAATCAACAATGGTTAATATATGCAGTTCTAAAGTGGTACCACAAATATTATCAGATCCCATTAAAGTGCATCAACTATACTGTCAAAATGTCACACAGATTAATAAAGAGGAAACCAGCAGTAGAGAGAGGAAGGAAAGCAAGATGGTTGAACAATTGGCAAAATACTGGCCTCTACCACCTAGGCACAATTCTGAGTGGAGATCCCCCACCTGGGCAACCTGTAAAGCAAAGATGTATCACAAGCTCAGTCCATGTATTGTTCTATGATTCGTAGTTCCCTCTACAATAGTTCTGCAGTCCCAATGTGCCTGGAATTGTAGCGTTCGTTGTCGTGGAATCAACGGTCCTTCTTGAGTGCCCTCCCGTTAAGGCAGGAGTCGCGGGTCGTCGAATGTCCGACGGAGAACAAAGTGAACTACGGCGGTGAAGTGGCAGCTTCGTTCTTAGCGGTGCTCGTCGACGAGGGAGCATTGGCGTCCTGCAAGGAAGATGTGTGTGGGGCACCTCCGTGACAGTAGTTCTGGACCGCAAAGAGATGTTGAAGAACTGTAGCCCAGCAAGGTCGTCGAGTCGACAGCGTCTCTGTGGTCTTTAGGTGGTGGGAAACCCACCGGCGGATGCTCCTCGGTGCGTCGCCGCTTGGGTTTTCTCCAGCGGGATAAAGCGGGCAACGATGCAGACGAGAGCGTCCTCGGATCAAATGAAGTTCTTAGGCAAACGGGAGCACGGCGACTCCAGTCGGCGACGGTGGTCATCGACAGTGGCAGACAACAGTCTGGGCGCTTCTCTTTGGGATTCAGCGGCAGTCCCTGTCTCCGTTCGGCAGCCTGTCGTAGGTCTACCAGGGAGCTTTGTCAAGATCAACAGGTGCACGATGGTCCCTCGTAGCTCGGGAAGAGGGTGCCTTACCAGGTCCTCTCAGGGTCAGTTCTTGGAGACACAGCAGCTTTCAGATTCTGAAGGAGAGCAACAACAATTCTCCTCTTCCAGCAGTTCTTCAAGGTTAAGCTTCAGTTTCACTCCAGTTACTCTTCAGCTTCTGAATACGAATTCTAGCAGTGAGAGGCCCCCAGATATAGTAGTTGATCTCCCATTCATTCTTCTGGGTCACACTCAGGCAACCAATTGGTCAGAAGGGCATTGTCATGATCACTGCTTCCAAGGAGCTAGGACCAGCCCAACGTCCTTGGAAGCAGGCCCCTAACCTTCATCCTAGGCACCAGCCGGTCCCCACTGGGACCTTTTGGACCTTGTCCTGGCGCCGGTGGCACCAGGCTCATCAAAGTCACTGGTCCCGGCACTGGAAGCGCCGGACTCATAATTTGTATGAAGATGCTTGGGTGGACTTACCTGCAGCAGACCATGCTGCTTACTTACCAGCCACATAGGAATCCTCTGTGAGCCGGGACTACTTTCTTACCTGGGTGGGGCAAGCTCCACTCCCTGGATACAACACTGGAACTCTTCTGGAACAGGAACTCTTTTCTTACCTAGGCGAGGCCGTGGAGGAAGACGCCTCATCACTCCAAGGCTATTTAAACCACACCCGATTGATGAAACGTGCTTCACGTTATTCTGCATCTGCAGCAGAACGCTCACCGTGTCTGTTCCAGTTTTCTTCTTTCCGATCCTGAACCTGCAAGAACAAACGCTTACCATTCCTGTATCCAGCCTTCAGTAGCACCTGCAAAGACAAGAAACAACAGGTTAGCACGGCAAACTTCACGCGCAGCGCTTTCCTCACCTGATCCATCGGCAGCTACCATCTCTTCACGCTGCTCCTCCGCCTGTGAAGACAAAAGCATAGTTATTCCTGTGTGGAATTACTTACCGGCACTCTGGGAATTCCGGTTTTCTTCAACGCTGCAATCCTGCACCTGAAAGACAAAAGAAGAGACATTAGACAGGTATTTTACTTACGCGCCATCGCGCCCGCCACAATAGGGTGCCTGCAAATACTCCGGCGTTTCCAGCATCTCTTCAACACCCGAACTCACAACTGCAAGGGAAAAGAGACAGTTAGAGAGCTTTTGAAAAGCAGGCAACTGGCATTTACTTACGCATTTCCAAGCGCGTCATTCCAAGACTCTGGCTCGAACTTCGGCTTTCTTCACACCATCTTCTACCTCAAGAGCCCTGCAAGACAAATAGAAAAAGCATTATACAGAGCCCTGTTCCACATTAACGTGCCCACGCAACTTAAGACTGTAAGGACTTAAAAGGTGTCCGGAAACTCACCGTTCGTGCAGTTAACGACGGTAGCAATCCTCTGATGTCAAGAGGCCTACGTTTCACCCAGTGAAGGAACTGGCAACGGCACCCTGCACCAGACGCAGATGGAGAGTCCAGCATTCACCTATCTAAGGTGAGCACGTTGACCTTGGGGCTCCATGGAAAAGCGAGGAAGGGAAAGGGAGAGAGATACCCGACAACCCCAGATCATTAACCCCATATTCTTTCACCTGCACATATCTCACTCTTCGAGTTAGACACACAGTGCGAAGAGGCTCAGCCCCGGAAGCCAATCGAGTCCTGCACTTCACTTTTCGAGTCACAGACACCATCCTGCCAAGACCGGCGCCTCTGTGGCAATCAGGTGAGCGTTACAGAACGCGAAGCCACCGCAAAACTCCTACCCAGGCGCAATGGAAACCTCGGATACTGATCAATTGGCCCAGTTGCTTGGGGAACTAAGAGCAGAAGTACATGCAGCTCGTCAGGAAACAAACGCTCTAAGAAGAGAGCTGATAATATCCAAGGAGCGAACAGAGGACCTCGCTAGGCAATTGCTACAAACGCAGGCAGGACAAACACCTTTGCCCGCTCCAGGAGGAAATTATCCTTCAGCATCTTCCTCAAATCCAGTGCAAATCAATCTACCCGGTAATGTGCCCTTGGCTCCGCCCGAACGCTTTTCTGGTGACCCAAAGAGATTTGCAGTGTTCATTAACCAGTGCCGCCTACACTTCTTATGTAGACCAGCTGCCTTCCCAACAGATCAGGCCAAGGTGGCTTTTGTGCTTTCTTATCTCAGTGGCAGTGCCGCAGATTGGTCGATCCCTTTAGTCACTCAGGATGATCCGGTTCTTCATGATTTCCAGGCCTTCCAGTCCAGCATGGAGAAACTGTTCGCAAGACATGCACAAGGGCTGGCCTTGGACAATGAACTCCTTTCGTTACGACAGGGTAATCAAGACCTCTTGACTTACATTGCCTCATTCAACAGACTTATAGTGGAAACTCAATGGCCTGAGGATAAAAGAATAACGCTTTTCTACAAAGGCCTGCGTGTAGAGCTCAAGTTGTGAATCCTCCACAAGAATGCTCAGACTATATTGACTTAGTTGTTCAATTGGACCACAGATTACAGAACAGAAAGGCTGATCGTTCCAAATTTGATACCCAAGTGTTTTCTAAACCGCAGACCTCTTCTAGGGGAGCTGACACCGTGGAACCCATGCAAATAGGGGGCATGAAAGGACCTTTAACCCAAAAAGAGCGAGAAAGGAGAAGACAGCTGCAATTATGCCTCTATTGCGGAAACTCGGGGCACTTTCTTCGAGACTGTCCAGTGAAACCAGCTAAGAAGGCTGTAGGAGCCGCAGATACCTGTACCACAAATTCTGAGCAGGGAAACGACCTAGCCCGACAAGTGTAGAGGTCCTCTTGCCGAGCGTTAAAATCTGTTCCATGACCTCGCATTTCGTGGTGCCTATGGTCCTCATTAGCCCTGAACGTCCGGATCGTTTGCATGCAATTGAAGCTTACATCGACAGCGGAGCAATTGGTAATTATGTGGACCGTGAAATGGTATCAAGGATGAATCTACCTCTTGTCCCTAAGGCAGTAAAAGACGTCATTACTACAGTGGATGGCACGGAGATAGCCTCCGGACCAGTAACTCACGCCACCCAAGAAGTGACGTTAGTGAGCCAAGAGGGACACCGGGAGAAAATCGTGTTCGATGTGATCAAGGCCCCTCAGTTCCAGATCATTCTGGGAATTCCTTGGTTAGAGAAGCACAATCCTCAGATCGATTGGCGAGCAAAGACGGTTCAGTTTCCAGAATGTATCTCCACTTGTTATCCTCGGCCTGATGTTTCACTGGCGGCAATCTCTTCGGAGGTTCGCAAACTACCTCCCGAATACCAGAAATTCCAAGACGTCTTTCGGAAGGACCAAGCTAACACCCTGCCTCCTCATAGGTCTTACGACTGTCAAATAGATCTGATACCCGGAACAACTCCTCCTTGCAGTAGGATTTATGCCCTCACCGAGCCAGAGAATCTTCACCTCAGACAATATCTGGACCAATACCTAGCTAACGGATTTATCCGTCCTTCAAAATCTCCAGCTTCCTCGGCTTTGTTCTTCGTTCCGAAAAAGGAAGGAGACCTTAGGACTTGTATAGATTACCGCGCCCTGAATCAAATCACTGTTAAAAACAGATACCCGTTACCTTTGATCCCTGAACTCCTGGACCAAGTCAAAGACGCATGTATATATACAAAGTTGGATCTCAGAGGAGCCTACCACTTGGTACGAATAAAAGAGGGCGATGAATGGAAGACGGCCTTCCGCACCAAGTATGGGCTGTTTGAATATCAAGTTATGCCCTTTGGACTATGCAACGCTCCTGCCGCCTTCCAGTATTTTATGAATGATGTCCTTAGAGAACTCATAGATGTGTGTGTTGTTGTCTACATTGATGACATCCTCGTCTATTCATCATCTGAAGAGGAACATCAGAAACACGTTAAAGAGGTCCTCGAGAGATTACGTCACATAACCTTTTTGCTAAGCTTGAAAAATGCGTTTTCAACGTAACTGAAGTTGAGTTCCTGGGATTCATATTGTCACCAAACGGAGTCCATATGGATTCAAAGAAAGTCGATGCAATCATCAAGTGGCCTTCACCAACCTCTGTAAAAGGAGTTCAAAGCATGTTAGGCTTCGCTAACTTTTACCGCAGGTTCATTCCTGAATTCTCTCGAATAGTCCAGCCCATCACCACTCTATTAAAGAAAAACAAACATTTTGAGTGGTCTACCGAGGCGGAACAAGCTTTTCAGGACTTAAAAGCTAAATTCATCTCAACACCTGTTCTAAAACACCCTCGCCCAGAACTCCCCTACATCGTAGAAACAGATGCTTCTAGTCTTGCTATGGGGGCAGTTTTATCACAAAGAGATCCGGTCACACACCAATTACATCCTGTAGCCTTTTGGTCCCGCAAATTCTCGGCTCCCGAGATCAACTATTCAATTACAGACAAGGAACTTTTAGCTATCAGATCAGCCTTTAAAGCCTGGCGGCATTATCTTTTGGGAGCCAGACACACAGTCACCGTAATGACAGATCACCGCAACTTACAATATCTGAAGACGGCCAAAGCTCAGTCTTCCAGGCAGCTCCGCTGGGCTCTGTTTTTGGCTGAGTTTGACTTAATAATTACTTATCGACCAGGCAGTAAAAACGGAAAAGCAGATGCCCTCTCCCGGATGGGAATAGATGAACACTTGACCAATCCTGAACCAATACCCATAATCCCGGAACAAAGGATTTTGGGCTTGGTCAGCGCTCAATCCTTTGAAGACATCGAGACTACAGTCAAATCACTCCTAACTCCGGCAGAATTACAGGACTGGCAATTCAAGGGGAAGGATTTCTCAGTGGACCAAGACCTACCATATTTCCGAGGACGATTGTACTTGCCCTGTGAGAAAATACAAAAACAAGTAATCTCCTGTTATCACGACTCATTAATGGAGGGTCACCCTGGCATTACCAAAACCATGGAAAAGGTCAAAAGACATTTCTGGTGGCCATCATGGAAGAAGGATATTAGAGACTTTGTAATCTCCTGCGGTGTGTGTGCTCAGAATAAAAGTCAGAAGGAGAAACCAGCCGGCCTCTTACACCCACTGGACATCCCTCCCTGTCCATGGCATACCCTGTCCATGGATTTCATCACAGACTTACCTCCATGCTCAGGGTATAATACCATTTTAGTAGTCGTGGATCTATTCTCCAAGATGGCTCACTTCATTCCCCTGAAGGGCCTACCTTCAGCTTCAGTATTAGCCCGAGAATTCTTAGAAAACATCGTTCGGTTACACAGTTTTCCCTCGGTTTTGGTCTCCGATAGGGGAAGTCAATTCATCTCCCACTTTTGGCGAAGTTGCTGTCGCTTAGCCCAAATTGATGTGAGACTTTCAACCAGTCACCATCCCCAAACTGACGGACAAAACGAGAGGACAAATCAAACTCTGGAGCAATATTTACGTTGCATGCTCCAACAAACTGAAAACCCTTGGAAGGATATCCTTTGGATCGCTGAATACGCTTATAACAATTCGACCCATTCTGGAACCGGGAAGACTCCCTTCTTCCTATTATACGGAAACCATCCTAGGACCTCTAACCTGGATCCTCCCCAAGAATTCGAAACACCTGTTGTGGATCACTTGCACTCTGTGATCACTCGTACTTTTAAAGAAGCCACTGCCCATCTGCAAAGAGCTAAAGCTCTATACAAGAAAGGAGAGGATCAACACCGTAAAGAGGCCCCTCACTACGCAGTGGGAGATCAGGTCTGGTTATCCACTAAGCACCTGCCTCTAAAAGGACCCCGCACCTTCATCCCGAGATACTTAGGACCCTTTCTCATCTCTGCCATAATTAATCCGGTGGCTGTCAAATTGGAATTGCCTTCGCATATGAAAATACATCCACTATTCCATGTCTCCTTACTAAAACCAGAACAACCAGAAACCCGATTGACCGAACTCCCAGAACCTGTTCTAGTGGATGGAGAACTTGAGTTCGAAGTAAAGAACATCTTAGACTCCAAAATCTCCAAATCTAAATTATATTACCTGGTTGATTGGAAAGGATACGGCCCCCAGGAAAGGTCTTGGGAACCCTGAGAACATGTCCACGCACCTCGTCTGGTCATGAAATTCCATCTGAATCACCCCGACATAGGAATCCTATGTGAGCCGGGACTACTTTCTTACCTGGGTGACGCAGATGGAGAGTCCAGCATTCACCTATCTGAGGTGAGCACGTTGACCTTGGGGCTCCATGGAAAAGCGAGGAAGGGAAAGGGAGAGAGATACCCGACAACCCCAGATCATTAACCCCATATTCTTTCACCTGCAGATATCTCACTCTTCGAGTTAGACACACAGTGCGAAGAGGCTCAGCCCCGGAAGCCAATCGAGTCCTGCACTTCACTTTTCGAGTCACAGACACCATCCTGCCAAGCCAAAACCCACGGAGAAGACACGCTTAGGAGGGGCCTTGAGGGGGGGTGCTGTCATGATCACTGCTTCCAAGGAGCTAGGACCAGCCCAACGTCCTTGGAAGCAGGCCCCTAACCTTCATCCTAGGCACCAGCCGGTCCCCACTGGGACCTTTTGGACCTTGTCCTGGCGCCGGTGGCACCAGGCTCATCAAAGTCACTGGTCCCGGCATTGGAAGCGCCGGGCTCATCATTTGTATGAAGATGCTTGGGTGGACTTACCTGCAGCAGACCATGCTGCTTACTTACCAGCCACATAGGAATCCTCTGTGATCCGGGACTACTTTCTTACCTGGGTGGGGCAAGCTCCACTCCCTGGATACAACACTGGAACTCTTCTGGAACAGGAACTCTTTTCTTACCTAGGCGAGGCCGTGGAGGAAGACGCCTCATCACTCCAAGGCTATTTAAACCACACCCGATTGATGAAACGTGCTTCGCGTTATTCTGCATCTGCAGCAGAACGCTCACCGTGTCTGTTCCAGTTTTCTTCTTTCCGATCCTGAACCTGCAAGAACAAACGCTTACCATTCCTGTATCCAGCCTTCAGTAGCACCTGCAAAGACAAGAAACAACAGGTTAGCACGGCAACCTTTACGCCCAGCGCTTTCCTCACCTGAT
The DNA here is from genome assembly GCF_040938575.1 of Ambystoma mexicanum. NCBI lineage: Eukaryota > Metazoa > Chordata > Amphibia > Caudata > Ambystomatidae > Ambystoma > Ambystoma mexicanum. Next base: position 578,237,142 of record NC_090925.1, read on the forward strand.
CCCTCGGCAGCTACCATCTCTTCACGCTGCTCCTCCGCCTGTGAAGACAAAAGCATATTTATTCCTGTGTGGAATTACTTACCGGCACTCCGGGAATTCCGGTTTTCTTCAACGCTGCAATCCTGCACCTGAAAGACAAAAGAAGAGACATTAGACAGGTATTTTACTTATGCGCAATCGCGCCCGCCACAATAGGGCGCCTGCAAATACTCCGGCGTTTCCAGCGTCTCTTCAACACCCGAACTCACAACTGCAAGGGAAAAGAGACAGTTAGAGAGCTTTTGAAAAGCAGGCAACCGGCATTTACTTACGCATTTCCAAGCGCATCATTCCAAGACTCTGGCTCGAACTTCGGCTTTCTTCACACCATCTTCTACCTCAAGAGCCCTGCAAGACAAATAGAAAAAGCATTATACAGAGCCCTGTTCCACATTAACGTGCCCACGCACCTAAAGACTGTAAGGACTTAAAAGGTGTCCGGAAACTCACTGTTCGTGCAGTTAACGACGGTAGCAATCCTCTGATGTCAAGAGGCCTACGTTTCACCCAGTGAAGGAACTGGCAACGGCACCCTGCACCAGACGCAGATGGAGAGTCCAGCATTCACCTATCTAAGGTGAGCACGTTGACCTTGGGGCTCCATGGAAAAGCGAGGAAGGGAAAGGGAGAGAGATACCCGACAACCCCAGATCATTAACCCCATATTCTTTCACCTGCAGATATCTCACTCTTCGAGTTAGACACACAGTGCGAAGAGGCTCAGCCCCGGAAGCCAATCGAGTCCTGCACTTCACTTTTCGAGTCACAGACACCATCCTGCCAAGACCGGCGCCTCTGTGGGAATCAGGTGAGCGTTACAGGCATTCATGCAGGCAGGCATCCAATCAGGTGCATAGTACATTCAGGCCATTCACTCCTATCCAGACACTCACAACAATGTATGTGTATTGGGACAAGTACCCAGCCTTTCAACACTCCATATTGCATTCATACCAGTTTCGGGCAGGGCTGTCTCAGTCATTGTGTCAACCACCAGATACTAGACACCGACAACACAGAATGTGTATTCGTCACACACTCCATTCACCCAGGTCCCAAACCCAGGATGTACCCTCAACATACAGTCACTGGGAAGGCTCCAGCCAGTCTGGCCTGGACTTCACAACAACACCATATATGGAACTTCCACCCAACAGCCGGTCAGGGGGAAGAGACAGAGTCAAGGCTTCCCAGGACTTTGGAAAAACAAGGTAACAGGCAATAGAAAGCAAGAGGCCACGGGGGCCATCTTGTTTCCTATTAGGAACCAACTGATTTCAATGGCAGAGCCTGGGTATCCCAAAATGGAGGATACTCAGAGCACTTGTCAAATTCAGCATGGAGCTGCCACCAGCCCATACCCTGCTCTGTGGGCCACCCACAGGTGCCCAAAAACATACATTAGGGGCACAGGGTTGTACCCCAACTCATGGGTGCCATAAGGGTATCCGATGGGTCTGTACAAACCAAAAGAGAGAGCTGCACCGCCAGGAGTCCCATATGAACTCCTGCGTAGAAAACAAAACAGAACACATGATAAAAAGCAGTAAAGGACAAGGATAAGGAGGCCCTGTCCCTCCAATGCATTTCCAGCATCACAACAGGTAGCTAGGTGTGGAGTACGAGAGGCATTTGTGTGTAATGGCTATTGTTTTAAAGATGATGCGCTAGTGAACTGGAGGCCAGTGACCATCTCTACTTGTGGCTGTAATGTGCTCTCGTTTGAGGATGTTCAAGGCAGCCTGAAGTGCATTGTTCTGTATTACCTGCAGTTTCTTGATTTTTCTGCAAAATGTACATTACAGTAATCCAGTCAGGATCCGATGAAGGCTGGGCGAGGGTGAAGCAGGTATCTGTGGTGAGAAAGGGTTTGCAAGCATTGATTAGCTTGGTGGAGTACCCGACCGAGGATGCAATGGCATTCGTCTGTCTCATTAGTGACAGTGTGGAGTCTCGGTAGATGCCTATGTACTTAACCTCATCAGAGACCGGTATGGTATGGCTGTCTATGATAAAGGATGAATAGGACCCATCTAGTTTTCTCAGTACATTTTGTGAGCCAATCAGAACAATTGGTACCACATCCTTTCATCAACAGACTTTTCTCAATTGTTTTTTAACAAATATCTTTCAATGAAAGAATTCGTAGAAAAATACAGGGGGGGTGGGAAAGTGCATATTAGGAGTGGGGGTCGGGAATAGAGAAAAAAACTATAGAGGATGGTGGTTTGGGGGTGAAATCCCACTCAAATAAAAAAAGATATTTCGATGAGTTTCATTGCAAAATTTTCATAAGAAAAAACTGTCAATGAAATGACATAGGGCCTCATTACACGGATGGCGGTAAGGATTTACCGGTACCGGTAAAATACCGGTACCGGTAAATCCTTACCGCCTTACTACGAGGTCCCTTTGCGGGTTGGGGGATTTAACGCCTGCTTTTTGCAGGCGTTAAAATCCAACCCGCTAAGGGACCTCGGAGCTAATTACGGCACCGCAAAATTGCGGTGCCGTAATTAGTGCCTTCCCCATTCCCATAGAGCCCTATGGGCAGAAATGGGAATGGGGAAGGGCAATGGTGGAAGGGGGATTTACCGCCCCTCCAACCTTGGAATGGGCCGGTAAATCCCCTTTCCGCCAAGGCGGTGCCGGTATTTTACCGGCATGAGCCATGGCGCTAATAGCGCCATGGCTCACCGCCTACCGTGTAATGAGGCCCATAGACCCGAATAATTTTGGGATTTTCATCATTGAGGCATAGCATGTAGGATGTCATCCATGCCTGAATGGTTAGGTATACTGAATGCAAAGTGTTGATGTCTGTGTGTAGTTTTCTGTAATGGGTAGAAGTAGTTGAGTTTGGTCCACATAGTTTGTATAGGATATGCCCTTGTTGTCTCAGAGGTCAAAGAGGGTTTGGTAAAGATGTTGTAGAGACCCACAGGATCCTTGAGGCACACCGCAGGTGACAGGGGCTGAATGGGCAGGTACAGTGTTTGACAAAACCCACATAAATCTACTGGATAGGAAGGAGGAAATCCTGCCAATAGCTTCAGTGCAAAAATATGCAGCCGATTGGAGGGGATGGCATAAGATTTGGTGGTCTTCCAAAGCAAAGGCAGTGGACAAGTCCAGGAGAAGGAGGAGAGCAATCTTGTCCGTGTCTTTCATTTTATCCAATTGATTATTTAGGTCAAGAAGTGCTGTCTCAGTGCAGTAACCTGGGCAAAAACCTGATTGGCACAGGCCAAGAAGGTTGTTAGTTTCTTGGTGAGACTGAATCAGAAGGTATCCTGTTCAGTCCAGAATTTTAAGGAGGAATGGTACAGTAGTGATCGGGTGGTAATTAGTGGGGATGGCAGGGTCAAGGTTAGTTATTTTTAGGAGTTGTAGAACCCAGGCATATTTTAAGTTAGTTATTACAGAGCCTGAGGCAAAAAAAAAGTGTTGATGATAATAGATATGAAGGAAGAGAGTGCTTCAGCACAGTCCTTAATGATTGTGGGTCGGCAGACATCTGGATGGTTTTAAATCTTTGATGATCTGTATGTACTCCATCTCAAGGAAAGGTTTGAAGCTAAAAGTTCGAGATATTAAATGTGGGGCTGAAGGCTTGGGCATAGAGTTCTCTAGGGTAACATTGATCAGTGTATTCTTCTTCAACACTATCTTATTTGAAGCAGCAAGATTTTGTCTAGCAAGGTATTTTGAATAATGGTGCACCAGGTGGTTTCTTTAATGCAGTTATTTATTTACTTTATTTTTTATTAGCATTTGGTTTAAGCTTTTATCTTATCAAAATCAAGAGAAAAGATAATAAATAAGCAAGGCAGTTATTTACAGGAGGTGTAATTGATTCCAATTTGCATAGAATAGCAAAGAGCTTCCCTAGAGCTGGAGTTTGCTTTAGTGATTCTGTTCTTGTAGGTGTCGTAGGTGGAGCTTTTTTCAAGATGTTTTGCCTATTTATGTCTTTTCTAGGTAAAAAGCGCTTTGTTAGGGTCAGATGGGTTATTATACGCTTTTTTTAGTTTCGCAATGAGTGGTTTGAGCGTTCTTCTAAAGTCCTGCTTTATCCGAAGTACCTGTTATTACCAAAAAATATTAAAGCCAAGTTATCGTATAGTGTAAACATTTTCAAGAAGCGCACAGCCAACCCTCCACTTCATCATTTAGGTTTACTCTTTGTTGAGAAAACTATTATTTTTGGCTTACTCCCATTAATAGTCACATTGTTGTCCGCTGCATAGTCAGCAAACTTAGATAGTTTCCTCTGGAGTGAGGTCAAAGAAAATCAAATCGTCAGTGAACGCTAACGAATGTAGACTCACAGTTCCCATTCTCACCAGATAAGCATTCATAGAGGCTCATAGATCTCCAGTGTCTGTAACGTATACATTAAAGAGAAGGGGCACAAGGACACAGTGTTGCCTCAACCCTACAAATGTCTTAATTGGTCTCGAGAGGATGCTATCTTTTGCCAGCCTAATCTTTACAAACGTGTTTTGATGGAATAAAGATAAAATAATTCCACCAAGACATCAGGTATTCCTTTACTCAATAATTTAAGCCATAGTTTTTGCCATTTGACTCGATCAAAGGCACATGACATGTTCAAAGACGTCATGTACACCGATCTGTGGCGACCCCTACAAAACGATGCCTTAGCATGGGCCAACATTGTTCCATTTAAGGTGATGCCAAGTGATTTACGAAATCTCACTTGGCACTTGTTTTGAAATACCTAATCCAAAAAGAGCAGGCCTGCCTTACGACAGCATTACCTGGTACTTTGGATGAGTAATTGGATATGCAATGGCAATACCAAGCATGTTGGGGTAACTGGTGATTTGATGGCAGTGCCTCGATGACTGATGGATGTGCCTGTAAATTATTGAAACACCCACCGTTTGATGAGCATACTTGAGCAAATCGTTGCACTACCTTTAAGGGTCAGGTAATCAACTAAAGATATGATGTCAATACCTGGTTTGTTGTGGGAGTAGCTGCACACTTAATTAGTTTACCTGGGCATTTGATTGTATTATTTTGGGCACATGATGGCAGTATATGGCATATGAGAATGTGCATTGGTCTGTGATTGCTATTGCCTGGCATGAGGCCTCATCTAGTTATGAGCAAGTATGCTTTTTACAATGATTAAGTGACGGCGTCTTCGTTAGGTCTCCCAATTGAGCATGTACCTTGCTTGTACTGTCCCTAAAATTGGGTGTGCATCTTGCTGCCTGGCTGCAATTTTGGCAATACTTGTTGGAATCCCATCCTTGGAATTGGTGGACGTCTCTTCAAGGGCCACTTCTATGCTCTTACTGATCCAGCTGGCCCTACCTTGCCATCAGTGTTGTCTCCTTTAATAGGGTTGGGGGTGGGTGGTTTCCTGTATATCTTGCTTGTTTTGTTTTAAGGAATCGATTTTCTTTACTGTTTGCTGTGTTTTGGTTTTTTTTATTCATGAAATGGTTTATTCATCTTGAGTCATGGTACACATGTAGTACATACGGCGCTCTTATGTCCCCAAGTGGGCAGCCGACAGGTGTTTCGACCCGTAGGTCCTTATCAAGACTATTGTAACTTGTACAGTGCCCCCTATGCGGTCTTGCTGGTTTTTTCGGATTATACTGTGCATACAGTTGCTCCTGTTGGGCCCAGTCAGTACCCAAATGCACACGTGCGACACTATTCAGCCAAAGGATCTTGCGACCTATGACCACCAGCAAGAAGAACCATGACTAACAGAGCTTAGCAAGGTCATTTCCAACTCTAGAGCCCAAGCCTTAATGTTAGTCTCCTTTAATAGCACTCATAGGATACTGAAGCCCTAAAATGATGAAGAAAGGTGCCTGGTTTCTGGACGTCCGGAACCCTGACTCATTGCATCACATTTCCTCCAGTCACTCCCCTGTGCACATACCCATTTGAACAACCAAGGAAGGTGAATTATCTTCTCTCTTGCCCCTTTTCTGAGGTGCCATGAAGGGATCCTGTTAACAGTGGGCAACTTAAAACTTAAAAATATGTGAATACAATGAATATGATGACAACACATTGTGTTATCAGGCTACTTCAGTGCTTTCTCTGTGGGAGCTGCCCCCTCCTATTCACTTCTAATCTATATTTGCCTCCCCTATTTCTTCCCCCACATAGCCTTTGCTGTGAGACAGTGTGATGTATCACCTTCCAGAGCACCAGTGGTCCAGGGATAAATAGTCCCACACCTCTAGTACACCAGAAGGGATCAGAACAGATTAGAAACACAAGCAAAGTATAAACCTTCTTGTCCAATGTTGGTAACTATGATGGCACAGCAGGCTTATCTCTGAAAGGTTTTGGATCGTTTGTTAGTTGCAACACAGCAAACATACAAGTATTACCCAATGGTAAAAAGTACTGTACAGTCAAGGTTTTTTCACAAATATCAAATTTATTTATATCACAACAGACAGTTCTAGCAACACAGAGGACAGGCAGTTTCAAAGAAGGAACAGGGATGCACTCTGGATACTGGCAGGAGTGTAGTCAGTATGGTTAATAACTACAACACTTTAAGTTTACTTGGCTTCAGCACAAAGGGAACAATTGGTTTTAAAATGTCTCTAGGAGCCTTCTGGGAATGACCAGAGGGACAGAACCACAATGTACATTGTGCTGTAGGTGTTCTTGGTGCTCGGCTGTGTGTAGTCAGCTTGAGGGTGCTTTGCAGGCTTCCACGAAGGAGTGTGAGACGGGAGTCAGCTGCAGGTATCAGTCGACAAGACGGTTCGTGTCCGAAGCTGCATGAATGGCAGCAGGCTCGCCTACATGGTGGCTCAGGGTCAGGAATCGTCTAAGTTCTGTTTGGGGTTTCTGAAGCACTGGTCGAGGTGTCTTGGATGTCGTTAAGTGATTGCAGCGTGACAACGGTCAGTGTTGCAGTCAGTTGCAGCTCAAGCAACATGACTGGCCCGAAAAAGTCCATTAAGGCAAATGTTGGTAGATGCTCATCGAGGCACTTCTCCCAGTTTCCTCAAAGGGCTTGTGTCATCCTTTAAGTTGGACAGTCCAAAGCTGAGGAGTCTGTTTGCAGGCAGCTGCCTTGTTCTTGGTTTTGGGTTTGCAGACCTTCTGACACTTCCAATCTAGGAAGCTTGCTGCAGAGTCTAGCAGGGCACACTGTGTGCTGGCTGGTTGCCAGTTCTGGAGCACCTAGCGGGTCCACTGGATTCCGTTTCTCCCTTCATTTCTTGGGAGATGTTTAGGGGAGGGATCTTGTCTCCCCCTTTGGAGGTCCTGGCCTTCCTTCACTGGTGGAAGATGTAAGGCAGACTGTAACTTCAGCCAGGGTCCAATGATAACTTATTCTTGCTACTCCTTGCAAGGTCTTCATATGATCTGTCAAAGGAGGGGCTTAGCACTCTTTTAAGGGCAAATGGCCACACGGATTGATGTAGACTAAGCCTACCTTAATGAATCAATACAAGGGTTCCCCACCAACAATCTTGTGTATGCATGAGGTCATAACCAGAGTGCTTTGCAACAGAGAAGTTAAAGGGGTGAAAACATGTGATACAAAGTCCCACCCATCTTCCTGTCAGTTGTGGATCCAGGGGTCTCTCTGGTTAATGGAGCTCTCTGTGGTTCCTGATTAAAGTGGCAGGTCTCCCTTGAAGCTGAAGTGAAACCAGACTCTAAGGCTCCTGTAAACCACATTCTCATACCTTATGAATGGGGTCCCCCTGCGGGGTGGACTACTGTAAAAATGCAATCCCAGACATGCCAGTTCACTGTCATTGATATTGAAGACGGGAGCTGGTTTCAGGTTGACATAGTTGCATTCAAACGTTTGTTGGGGTTTCCTGTCTCCTATGTTAACCTCTGCAGCCAGGCCCCGTGCAGACCTGTTTGAATTACCCTCTAATTGGTATGCAAATCACTGCCACCTGCTGAAGGGGGTAAACAAAAGAGCAGGGTGGATCCATGGAGTCTTTGTTAGTTGATCAGACTGGCCATGGCAGGGGAACGGTTGTGTACTCCCCCCTTTTTGAGATGCACCGTGGAATCCTGCTGTCCTATACCAACTAAATATGGCAGAGCGGACTGTTCTGCAGACTTGTCCACTCAGAGTGCACGGGTCTATGTGCCTGTCATGCTGTGAGCATAGGAAAATGTGTGTGGATTAGCCCCACACATTTTCATGAGGATAGTCTACCATAATTCCATTTGATTACACATTTAAAAAAGGCCAAGGTGAGGGCACACCCACCGTGTGCATGGTCGAATTCCTCACAGACGGCCCTGCACTACCCCCAACTTCTTACATGTGTTTACTCCTCTGTGGTCCGTCTCCTTATGTTCCTTATCTTTGCACCCACTGTGACTAGAACACATAGCAGGGTTTCAATGAAAAAAGCAAACACTGCTGGCTTTGTCAGTGCTTATTGTTGGCTTGCTAGTTACCCACCATCGCCTCTTTCTCCCAGACATGTTTGGATCACAGCGCTCGTCTTGCTAACGCATCCTCCTTTTCGAGGCGCAGTTTGGGGGATTCCTCTGGAATTAAGCAGATACCTATTCACGTTCACTGTGTATCACGCTGCAACATGCTCCCAGCACTAAACACGACCTTACACATTTGCAAATGTATTAAGCAAGCAAGCCACGCGATTCCAGAAACCTGATTGTTATTTGATTAGCCAAAGTAAACACAATTAATCTAATTGGACGGTCGTGTGCACTCGAGGACTACCCATTACTGTTTAACAACTGCAGTGCTGGCTGGGTACATGGCCGGACGAGTAACATCTAATTGCTATCAAGGAAAACAGCCAACTAATAAATACAACGTGTGGCCGCCGATATCAATGAAAAAGACAGCGAATGTGACGGATGTTCACTACAAATGCACCCCATTCGTGTTACATATTCATGAGGGTGGGGAAGCGGGGGGCAGTGACACTGGCCAGCGTCTGGAAACCATCTGAACTCCTCCGGGAGAACACTCTTGATACAATGCCGGATCAATCGACCGCTATGTACATGCTATAGATCACACATTAACATTGCCTAATGTCAGTAGGCAAGTGATGTGTCTGGTACACTTTCATTTACATTAATACAATGGCATGGCGGCATGTAATACTGTGAGAGGGTCACGGCTTCAACAACCAAGTGTTGATTAATGACCAGTTCAATACAACAGCACATTGTCCTATGCATACTCGATTAATTAAAACCCGGTGATCTGCTTAATAGCACTGCACGTGAATTGAATGTGACAGGAAAAAGCAAGCAGCCGAGCCAAACTAGAGTACAGTACAGAGAGGGTTAAGCATGAATGGGAGTATTGCCAGCAAAGATGGAGAAAAGCCTAACTATATGCATTGCTTATGTCCCACCCGCGCAGGGCTTTCAATGAACACAATATAGATCGTGATAGTAGGCGGACTTCTGCTGCCTGTAAGCCGAGATGCGTCACCCCCTTCCCATCAAATGGTCCCCTCAGTATCCAACACATCATGATCAAGTTTACGCAGCCCTCTAAAGGCAAGTTCTGAATGGATGAAATAGACATGACATAAGGTCAAAGACATCACATCAAATCACAACAGTCGCACATCAGGCCATCACATGCCTTGGCGAGTTAACATCCCATCACATTACTTGACATAGAATCCCACAAGGACACAATGGCCCAGGATCTACAGGTGGTGGTGGTGTTGGAGGGGAGCTTGGGAGGAACATCACTGAATAGTCTGTCTGAGCAATGCTTTGTTTTTTTTTTTTATAATGAACAGGGCGTATTGTTTATTTGCACTGCAAGAATGCAAGAAAAGCTTGCACAGGAAGCTCTGCACGTGAACACATAATCTGGCTAGCCAGACCCAAAACTGTGTCTTACATTTTTGCAAGGTGGCAGTATTAACCATGCACTGTCAATGCAACACCAAGTAGTGCACCACTGACAAGACAAAATGGAACATATGCAGGGGAAAAGGGCACCGACATGTCATACACAGTACATACAAAAACATGCAGGAGAGGATTGGGTTCAGAGGAGGGGACTACTGACAGACTATTCATCTGAGTCTTAAAATGAAATGAGGTGTCTCTTCAGTGAAGCTTGGAAGTGGGAATGGACTTCATGCCAGCTGGCAGGGAGCACCAGTGGTGGGATGCAAGTATCTAAGAGGACGAGTTCCAGGGAGGGGTAGCGGACATATAGTGGACTGGTATGAGTAGCAAGAGGGGCAGGGTCCAACACATTGATAGATTTGTAGACTAGGAGGCAGCATTTACAGAGGCAGCAATTCCACTTGAATAGCCATCCTGCAAGGGTGCGGGGCACAGAGGTGAGTGAAGATTGCTGGAGGTTAAATAGGGTGCACTTAGCACAAGTGAGAAAGTGAAAGGAGTATAGAGGGAGTACCCGAAGGAGACTGAAGCAGGAATCCAGTCTCCCAAAGACAAGGCTGCAGGTGAGTTTCTTAGCAATGTGAAAGGTAAGCAATGGGTGAATTCTATCGTTGTCAAGGAGGTTATGCCCTGCAGCCATAGAGGAGGGTGTGTCAGATAACTGTCAAGAGACTAGAACCCCAGGTGGTGAGGCCTGGGGGATGGGGCGAGGGTCTAAGGGCAAAGGAAAGGTCAGAGGGGTAAAGAAGTAATAAGGCACTAGTACCCAGCAGGAAGATTATCTCAAATTTAGAGGAACTAAGTATCAGACAGTGAATCGCCATCCATTGTCCAATGCCAGCCAGAGTGGTTAGAGACCTATGACTTTAAGCTGGCAAGAGAGGTGCCCTGGAAGCTGCAATGAGCGGGAGACAGGAGGACTGGTAAATCGTCAATGGTGGAGGGGTCTTATGGTGGAAGGGACACTGAACAATGCAAAGTGATTTGAACTAAGGGGCTGATTCATGGAATTTTTGCACCGAAAAACGGGGATTTGTGCTCCATTCTGCCCGCAAATCCTTGTTTAACAAATGGGGATTTGCAGAATGGCACATAAATCCCAGTTTTTCGGCGCACAAATTGCATGAATCAGCCCCTAAATTTCTCCCATGCTAAGCTAGGCCTAGTACGGTGGTTAGAAGAGCCCCCACTTTTCATACATAATTATCGTGTTTCCCAGGAAAATATCAGAAGCACATTCAGGGAAAGGAAAATGGCTTCAAAACACATTGAAAACATAGATGTAGTGGCTGTGTAGTTAGCGTTAAGTTGCTGTTTCCATAGGAAGAGCACTTTTTGGGCGGCTTATAACTTCGCTCCCCCCGGACGAATACTCACCATACTTTACAAAAAAAGTATATATTTGTGTAGCCGCTTTGCCTTATATACAACAATCTGGGTTTTGATTAAATTAACTACTAGCTCATTCGCGGTAAGATATCTGTTAAATGCATCGATTAAGTTCTGCAGACCCACTGGGGTCTTAGAAATGAGTACAATATCATCTGCATAGTTTAGATTAGTAATTTTATGTCCTTTCAAAGACGGCGCATCGGAAAAGGTCTGTTGCAGAATTGGAGTTAAATCGTGAATAAAATAATTAAAGATTGCCGCGGCTAGCAAACAACCTTGTTTTAACCCACGGTCTGTGTTGATTGGGGCAGATAAAAGCCTGTCTAGGGTGAGTCTCACCCGGATCATGGTTGCTGTGTGAAACGCGTGAATGATATCATGCAGGGACGGTGGACATTTGTCCCTTGCAAGTTTTGCCATCAACAGGGTTCGTGAAACCGAGTCGAAAGCTGCATGCAGGTCAATGAAAGCGAAATAGATGGCTTGATTCTGCTCCTGGCAATGGGCTTTGAGTGCATTTAGGATCAACAAGTTCGCACAAGTGCCCAGCCCGGCCACGAATCCTGTTTGATGAGGGTCACGTTTAGCACAGGAATCGGTCCAATGATTAAATTCAGATAACACCAATTTTGCAAAGAGTTTCCCCGGGGCATCTAAAAGGGCTATTGGCCGGTAGTTGCATGGATTAGAGCGGTCGCCTTTCTTGTAAATTGTTACAATGACAGAGCACAACCAAGAACTTGGTAGGGCATGGTGAATCAACACTTCACTAAAAATGGCATGAAGGTTTTTGGCCCATAGCTCAGGATTTTCCTTCAAAATGATATTATGGAGGCCATCTGGCCCAGCAGCTCTAGATGAGTTTAGATTTACAATCAAATCTTTAAGTAAAGATTGGGAGCACCTTATGTTCCACTGCGATTTGGATTGAATCTTATAGACATGTTGTCGATAGTCTGGGTCAAGGTATAGGCCAGTGAAATGTGCTATCCATGCCCCCTCCGATACTGCACCAGTTTGAGCATATGCTTGTGTTAGATTGAGATTTGTGTTAAGAAGGCGCCATGTTTCGGCCGAATTCTTCAAAAGGATCGATCTAAACATTGTTTCGCTGTCATTTTGATATAGATGCGCGCGCCAAGCCCGGAGCCAGTTCTGATACCTACACCTGATGGTTCTAACTATGGTGTGACTATTAGGGTGATTTGCTCTCAAAATGAGTCTTTTTTCTTTACGAAATTCGGCCTTGCGTTCTTTAAGTGCTTGGTCAAACTGGTGTTTGTGTTTCCATGTATTTGGATTGACCACTATGGTGTTACGAAAAGGTTTTAAGAATTCAGTGTATTCAATCAACTGCTGTGGATGATCAATACCACAAATTGCATTCGAAAATTGCATTAGAGACTGCTTAGACCATTTCAAACGGTTTTTTGCATTGTTAATGGTTAGATTTTGTGATAACCATTGGTTTTTTGGTTGTTCACCGAAACTGCTCAGTTTTAATGACAGAAGGTGGTGGTCACTTGCAGGAAATGGCATTATTTCGAAACAAACAACATTACTATACATAACATGGTCAACATACATGTAGTCAATCGTACTTTGTCTTGTGCCTCGCTGTCAAGTCGATTGGGGCGGGATGTCACGAGCAACTGATCCATTCAAGACACGCATGTTATGATTCAGCATGAGATGGGACCAAGTGGTTATGGCCTTAGGATTCCTCTGAATTTGAGATGAAGTACAGTCCATATTTAAATCGCCCATGATTAGAGTGTGGGTAATGTTCTTTGCGGTTGCGATTGCGTCAAAAATCGCTGATAGCCCTTCAAATAGGACTGTATCTGGTAAGCCTGCTGGATTACGATAAATGTTAATAAGGGCTATGGTGTTGCTCTTATGGGTAATTTTAACTAATTGGATGAAGATGTTAACATGCATCCAAGGCTCTATTTTGAAGCCCAGTTTTTGATTAACTGCCACCACTAGGCCCGATGAAGGGCGACCACGTGAACCCATCTTTGCTGGTAATAAACAAACATTGAAACTGTCCCAAGTCGGGGGGACTAAGTACCATGTCTCTTGGAGAGCAATAATCGCATAGTCAGATAACGTTTGGACAGAGGTTTGCAAGTGACTATGGCCGGGCTTTCATTGACCTGCATGCAGCTTTCGACTCGGTTTCACGAACCCTGTTGATGGCAAAACTTGCAAGGGACAAATGTCCACCGTCCCTGCATGATATCATTGATGCGTTTCACACAGCAACCACGATCCGGGTGAGACTCACCCTAGACGGGCTTTTATCTGCCCCAATCAACACAGACCGTGGGTTAAAACAAGGTTGTTTGCTAGCCGCGGCAATCTTTAATTATTTTATTCACGATTTAACTCCAATTCTGCAACAGACCTTTTCCGATGCGCCGTCTTTGAAAGGACATAAAATTACTAATCTAAACTATGCAGATGATATTGTACTCATTTCTAAGACCCCAGTGGGTCTGCAGAACTTAATCGATGCATTTAACAGATATCTTACCGCGAATGAGCTAGTAGTTAATTTAATCAAAACCCAGATTGTTGTATATAAGGCAAAGCGGCTACACAAATATAACCTGACATGGTCGATCAGCAATTCCCCTATTACAATAGTAAAAAATTACACTTATTTGGGAATTGAATTCAGTGGTGAAGTTAAACCTAACAGTCAAATAGAACGAATGGATGCCAAATTAAACACTGCAATCTCGCAATCCAAAGTCATCTTGTTTAAATTCGGTAAATTCACCATTCAACCTGCCCTAACTTTCTGGTCTACGAAAGCCATACCAGCGATATTATACGGGGTAGAAACTCTATTGAATTGCAATATGCAATTCCTTGGAAGATTTGAAGGAAAGTACTGGAGGTCTGTATTATCTCTCCCTCAGTGCGTGCTGCGTACGTGGTTGCTGTATGAACTGGGCTTAACCTCTCTGTACGCAATCTACACCTGGCGATGTTGCATGTTATTCCGCAAATGCCTTATGGCAAACCAAAACACCTACCTATTAAAGGTAATTGCTGAATACATGCTGACAGCAGAGAAGAACTTTACAAACTCATGGACAAACTTTTGTCTAGAAGCCCTAGCATCAGCAAATATATCCATCCTTAATCTCATAGACAACCCGGCAAGGTCTAAAAAACTATTCTATAATCTTGACTGGTTGAACACCATTGACAAATGTAAAACCTACTGTCAACCTTGTAAATATCGTTTTTGGCCAAAATTGATGAAATGCCCTGAACCATATTTATTAAAATTTCCTTCATCCAAATTAAGAGCAGGGTATTTAAGGGCCCGCTTTGATCTATGGCCAACCTATCAGGTTCAGGTACGTAGGAAATTAAGATCTGCCACGTTAATTGCCTGTCGTTTTTGCATGCAAAGTAATACTATTGAATCTCTTGAACACTTAGTCTGTCATTGCCCACAGTTAGCCGTCTTGAGATCAAAGCATTTCAAGCACCTGCTGTCGTCTATGGCAGCGGTAGCTCAGGAGTTGCGGTGGTCATTTTTGCTCTGTGCTGATCGATACCCCTTACAGATTGCATTAACGAATTTTGTCCTAGCGTTAAATCTGGAGTCCGCCAATCATTCTTAGATGGCCGCTATGGTTTATCTTGTTGCTTTATCTCTAATTTTCCTGCTTTCTGTTCTCTGCTTTATTCTTTCTGACTATAATGTATGGGGTTCCCTATATATTGTTTTCAATTTTGTAAGTTTTAACCTAATTGTTTTAACCTAATTGTCTAAGCTTATTGTTATGACTTTTCTTTTCTCTTTTTTTCTGGTTTGATGATTGTACTAAATATTACTTGTATATTGAAAAAGTTGTTTTTTTACAGCTGAATCAATTAATAAAAAAATAAAAAAAAAAAAGTATATGGCCCACTCTGAGTTTGATGAGGTTTGGTCCAGGGGGGGCAAAGTTATAGGGGGGTCCCAAAATTTCTTTTTTTCCCATAGACATAATTGGAAAAAACTTTGCTCATGCCTACAGCCCAAACCGCTGGACGGATTTACACCAAATTTGCAGCAGGAGCGGTGGCTTGGTCCCAAAAGCATGCTTTTTTTATTTGGTGTAAATCTGTCCAGTAGTTTCTTTCTAAATGACCAAAATGTCTGAATTACTGAATTTCATAGGTTTTTATTAGTGCAACTTTACCATAACGTTCCATAACAAAGTTTTTTCATTGCATGTCATAGGATTTTATTAGTGCAACTTAACCATAACGTCCCATTAACACAGTTTTTTCATTGAATATATATATATATATATATATATATATATATATATATATATATATATAGTTCTTTTCCATAATAATGAATGCCTAGAGTTGTTTGATGAAATATTGGGGACGCTTCAGAAGGTTGCAGGGATCACACCCTGAAGCATATGTTTAGGCAATGTGCATATTAAGTATTGCCTATTGGTAAATGTAGGCATTCTCGATGAATGAGCAGAGACCTCACACCTATGCTACAAGAAATTCCCAAAAATGCCAACACCTTTAAAAGTAGTGGCGTGTCTTGAAAATACGGCCTCCTAAAGTAACATGGCTTAAAACAAATATCTCTTAATAGCAGGCACTGGCAATGTTGGGACTTTATTCACATAGGGGTCTTATAATGGGCTGCACTGCAGACACGACCGCTTCAATGCCTGCAAGTGGGGAGCTGGTGAGAAAGAAGGAGGGGAGTAAGAGCCTGGGCACATTTACAACAAAGCAAAGGTGGCTGCCGATCAGATCCTGACACATGAGTTGAAGCGGTAATTGGATAGAAGGGAGGGTGTGATTTCGGAATATTAATTGGGAAATTTACATTGTGGAACAGCAGCCCTAACCAACCCAAATGAAAGACCATATACGTCTAAGTCACAATCATCCATGTAAAGTGCATTTTCTAGAACACCAACGAAAGCAATCCATAGTTTGCAGTTACAGGAAGGGTTAGTTCATGATCTCATTAGCTGATTAGCCTCATTAGTAGATGACAGATATTTGGTGGGGAAGAATTAAACATGCATGTTTATTAATTTGTGTGATAGCGATCTGTTTAATGAGATGACACGCAAGATCAGCTAAGGCCAACAGCTCTAAAAAGGATCCTCGTTTGGAAAAAATACACAGAATAAGCTATTCTTCTGGACTTGAAAGTGTATGTTGCATATCACAAGCATGATCAGGACACATGGTGATTGGATTTCCAGGAACTCTGTGTCTGGAAAGAAGCTTGATGCACGGATTCTTATTCTAGTGGACCGGTGTCACTAAGTTGATTATTACATTAGAAAGGGGAGCATGAAACAAATCAACCAATCCTATCATAAACACACACACGGACACGCACAAATACAAAAGTATCTAAGGTTGCCTTTGCATTGGAATATACATAGACATCCTAAGATTGTGACATGGCTGCTGGTGTCCGTCCCTTCTTCAACACTTCAGAAATGCTGAGGATTTTGGGAGAGGAAACATTGGGTTCCATTAAAGCTTTAGCGGTGTGGTAAAAAACTGGTGGTTATTCCATTACCACCACTTTTGTGTTAGTAACAGAATTACCGTCACTTTTATCACAACACTGCATTCCAAGTGTGGAGAAAAGGGGAGTATTCACCGTCAGCGAAAGGCTGAAGGTAAATACTCTACTTTACCTCCAAATATTGGCACGTTTACCATGCAGTATTAATGCTCTTGGTAAATCCACCAAAATTCCCCATGGATTCCTACGCACTCCACAAATGGGGATTTGCACTTCCCTATGAAAAGAAAACCAGAAACACCTAACCAGAGAGCTGCATGCTCACATATGAAGCTCACATGAGCTTAAAGGCACTTAAGTATGTTTAGAAAAGTTCACTAGTTTAAATCATTTAGAAGAAATTATTAGTCCAAGACATCATCAGGTCGTCAGATGTTTAATGTATAGATCCCAATCTGCAGGAAAAGGCACAGTGACTTATAATCAGCCAATGCATTTCAGACATTAGTCAGCCATGAGGGCAATCTATGCATGAACACCACATTATTATTCATAAAAAAGAAACTTTAAGAAACAGATGTGCCATATTAAGAACCAGCTACATTAAATAAGACAGACATGACAAATAAAATCACTTTTAAGTGTCAATAATTTCCTATACAGCACGGAAGAGGTCATGCACTGCAGCCTTTCCCAAGGGTCTAAAGCCAAGCAGATATTGCTGTGAACCCCATGTGTGCTTACAAGCTATCTGGGGACATTATTTGTTTATTTATGTGGTCCCAATCCATTACTCTAGAAGCTAAAAAGTGAGAAGAAAGAATGTGACTGTAGTCACCACCATAACGTGGCAGTTGGACTCATTTGTACTTTTAGGATAGTAAACTACACCCTGGGGATCAGCATCCATCACTATCAATTACTCTAATAATTACTTCAGCAAAGGGTTTTCACTATGCAACTATATATTACATACAAGGTCTCTCTTCTCTATCCAATACACGTTGCTATGGATCGACGTGGGAGTATTTAGTCAAACTCTCCTTTTGTATGCCACAACACTCATTCTGCACACAGCCAATCCCTGCTTTAAAGCCCTTCTTTGGCATCTCAGTTTTACTAGAGCCTCCGCTGGCTGTCAAAAGGATGGAATTCAATATGATTATCTGGCTAGTAGTCCCCCCAACTCTTAGGCACTCTTGCACAAGCCTTGCAGACTCTACGCATTCACAACATAACTTAATGTAATAGCAACACCACACAAAGTATGGCCTCTATCCTCTATGAATGTTCTACTGGCCAGTGAGGGAGGCTCCCATCCAATCTTTCGATTACATTTTCTTCTGGTCAAAAACTGAAAGCTAAACAATCAAACAAGCTATTACTAGGCCTCACCCTCATGTTTTAATTTCCCTGCATGTTGTGATTCAAGTCTGTACATTTATTTCTATATGACATGTCCCACTCTTCCCCTCTCTTCTCTCCTTGGCCCCAGGCCTGTCTCCTCTCTCCTTGGCCCCATGTCTGTTTCACTCCAACAGAACAGGGGTGTCGTCACAATTTGCCTTTATCTGAACAAGATTCTTGCTTTAGGACCGACTGCATGGTGATGTGCACAAACACAAATAATAACATGAGTGCCTAAAATGCTTACAGAGGTCAATGGTATTTCAATAATTAAAGTTAGATATATTGTGTATATGCCATTGAGGTTTGTAATATCAGCCAATGCATGATTCCCCTTGGTCTGTTTATGAGTCATGAGGTTAGCAAGAGGCAGGTGGGGATAATGCAACAGATTGTTATTGGGCTACTTGGACGAGGAAGAGGGATGTGGGGATCACAGCACAGATTACTTTTGGATTACAGGGATCAGGCAGTGGAATGTGGAGGTAATAACATGGATTACTGTTTGGGTACTGGGATGAGTAAGACGGATGTGGTGATAAGGACATGGACTTCCATTGGTATACTGGGACGAGGAAGAGGCATCAGGGGATATAGGTAAGATTATTATTGAGCACTGAGAAGAGGAAGAGAGGTGTAGGGGTTCAAGTAGGATGACTAATTGGGTCGCCTAAAGTCGCCTACCAGGTGGCCAAGAGAGGGTAGATGCTTCCTGATTCAATCTTGGGGTGGTGTACTGTGGGAGGATCACTTGGTTGGAGACAAGGCCCAGGGTGCTGGGATGATTACAAAGGTTGAGGCACTGTATTCTTCCCTAGAGATGGACACTGCTGTCAGGGACATCATTTGGGGGTCACCAGAGGTCGCAAGTGTGACCTCTGAGGTCTCCCTTGCGACCTCTTTGGTCTCCCTTGCGACATCTTTTTCTTGCAATGCAAGCTCCTGGGCTGTGGCCAGCACCATGTGGCTGTTTAATTCTGGAGTGGTTAGCTTTCTTGTTCAGGCCCCTTAAAAAAGAAGAACAATAAGAACATGAGGGCCACAAGTCTGACACTTCCAGCACTGAACCTAAATAAGAAAGAATACGAATGCCAAAAAATGTGTCTTTCTGGAATTCTATACAATAATTGCTAGACTCATTAAAGGTTTAGTTCAGGCACACTTCAGGGGGTGAGTCACTAATTTAGACTGTTCTCAAATGCCTCAACTCAGCCTTTGATCCTTCTGAGGTCGATAAATGGGTACCAACACAGGTTGGGTGATATTGGATGTATATTTCTTCTATGTAAAGCGCTTAAGCTTAAGTGCTATATAATAACACACCATTATCTTTGGTCATGGACGTCTGCTTGCAATCACAGTCATTTGGTAATATGGGTCTATGCACAGTGATCTTAACGATAAACATGGCAATCCATTCAGGTATGAAATGTACATCACATTATAGTGATATCGTAACCATATTTTTTGTAGTGTACAATTCTATGTGATGCCACTTCCTGTTTTGTCAACTGGTGAAAGGTGTGTTCCATCACTTCCCACGATATCAATTTAGGTGGGGTCAAAAGACATCACTTCCTGTGATGTCATCAGGGTGTCAAGGTTTGTGTGATGTCACTTCCACTACCCCTGGCATTTTGGTGAAATGACGTCCCTGACTGCTGTTACCAGGTTAAAAGAGGAAATGGCATATTATCAATCTTTAACTATCTCAACCTCATATTAATCATGGGGAGATACACTCCCAGGGTATGACCCAACAAAGTGATATATACTGGAATAACTATTCTTTTATCGCCCTAAAAATATATATATGCCCCCAAAAAAAGCTATACCAAAAGGGATGATGGAAATGCAGCCATTCTTATTCCAACTATCTCTAAAAGGGCTAAGTCCTAGAGTTTATGATGTTTGTGATGTCATCTTTGATGTCCTGGGTGTTAGTCTTAGCAGTGCAGGCTGGTGGCACGAGTTATGGTTACTTAGCTTACCATAACTGGCGAATTTCAGGGGGTTTTCGATTTTACTTGTAACCATAACGTCCCTTTAACAAAGTTTTTTTCACTGAATTTCATAGGTTTTTAGTAGCACAACTTAACCATGATGTCCCTTTAACTAAGTTTTTTTCACTGAATTTCATAGGTTTTTAGTAGCACAACTTAACCATAACTTCCCTTTAACACAGTTTTTATATAGATATAGACAATATAAATTGGATAAATGTTTCCTAGGATTCCCTTCGTTTATATACAAATAACATAGAACATACTGAACCCCGTACCTGCGCTAGTGGGTCTGATGTTTGCTGACCATGCGTATGTTCGCGGACAGACTCGGTCAAAATCAACACTATCCAAAAAACTCATGGACTATCTTACATTGTTGTATCATGCAATAAAACATTGAACATGTTCAAAAAGCAGCACATACATACATTACATTCAATAATAAATAAGAAGTGGAAACTGTATATTTAACACACCAACCGTCCAATTACATAACATATACAACATAAAGCAATATACTAAAACAAAATAATTATGCCTCAAACAGAATTACCTCCCACAAATGGCACAGCAAAAATCAGCAGAACACCTATGCAGCAGTAACACCAAAACTTAACAAGAAACTAGTGAGTAGACTACATTTATTTTATATATTTATAAACTTTCTGTATATGTACAGTAAAAATTATATATATATTTCTTTTGACACCGAAATGTCTAGTACTTTGGAATGCCTGGAAGAAAATTTTCCCCGTGATGAAATGAGTGAAAACAGTGATACTAATGGTAGACACTACACTTCTCTATATAAACCAATTATTACCCATTACTTTATGTGTACTTACCAATTTTTATTTTTAGAACACACCATACAGACATTAAAAATAATACAGAAACAGAGACCTTAGAAAATCATCTGCAGCAAATGCAGCAAAAAATTGATCTATTAAAAGAATAGTGCACTCAGAAACATTATTGTTTCAAATGTTCGGGCATGTGCTTCTAAGCATACGTTGATCAATCGTACAAACATTTCCTATGCACCCTACCATAGTTTTCCTCTTTTTCACACATGCGAAATCAGGCACCAGGGAATGCCCATCTTGTGATAATCTTATCCGTTGCTACATCGCCCAAGGTGGACTGCCCTGGCGACACTAATTCATATGCCCCGCCCCTGAGGCTGACATCACCAAACCTAGTAATATTCTCCACCTATCTCCAGGACATTACTATGCAGCGTAGTAAAACTCACCCAGTCATCACCTACGTGATAACGTCACTTGACGCAGAACCTGGAATATCAACAAACATCATTTCACAACACAGCGTGTCCCAATTTTGAATATAAAACTATACTTTTAATGGAAATAGCAAAACTGTACAATTTGTAAAATACTTTTATTTCACAATAAACACTCCGAGAACATGCAGCGATTGCCATATTCAAGCAAATAGGTAATTTCTTTCTTTGTTCTCGATCCACAAATTTTTATCGTGAGTCATGCGGTGTTCCTTTTGGGTATAAGAAGCGCATTGGACGCACTTGTGGGATGTATTTACCCATGCATCCGAGCCCTACCTCAAAACTGTGCAGTACTGACATGGAAAACCTCATGATGGCCAGAGCTTCCCAGAAAATGCACAGGGAAATGCATGAAGAATAGGCTGCCACTCATTTTTGCCGATGTTATGGGCACAGAAGGAAACTGCCTAAAACCACCATTGGACTACCCGCACAGTAGTCTGAAACCATTGGGAATGGCAATGCTGATTGCCAAATGCAACCTAGAATTGTGGGGAATTCATTTTCTTAAATCCCAAAAATGGGTGCAGTACCAGTACTCACCACTATCCAAAAGCCGGCAGTTTAAAACCACCCTGTGTTTCTCTGAAGGCAAGCCAAAGTGCCTATTTCAAACATTGCAATATGTGCAAAATATTCACTGAACCCCAGCAGACATTTGGTAGAATGGAGTTTTGTGTGCCTACAAAATCTGGGAAATGAAGAGCCCAGAACAATGCTTATAACAAAACTGGCTGAGCTATGGAGTCAGCAGTTTAAGTTGCACTGGATTTAAAGACACTAAAATCGAAAATGTTTAGATTAAATGAGTGACCTATGTTTGGTGTCACATGCCTTTGTAACTGTTGAAATGTCATAGTTTTGCACTTAGAATCAGCATTCTAGCTGCATGTGTAAAATTGCAAGTTAAGTTAAAAAGCAACAAAAAACCTGCCAGTTAGCTGAAGGTCTGGCTTAAGGAACTTGATTTTGCTTGGCAGCTACCCCCATCAGGAGTGAAACTTGAGTCACCACTGTGTTCCCAGGCCAACCTTCCTTTTGCTGCCCACACTAAGGATATGCCATCTATCTGATAATTGAATTACCTGTGCTCTGCAGGAGAGTGAACAAAGCCCTCTTCACTCAGGCAAAGGTTTTATTACGCAGTCGTAAAATGTAGCTTGCTCTTGGCAGGAGCTGGGAGGGGCACTGCCTGTGAGAGCAAGCTGGCTTGGCAGAACTGGATTAACCAGTATTTCTACCTTGTGCTGAGAGAAAACCACACCCCTTTGTAGCCAGAATATTGTTTAGAAAAAGATTAATAACTCATGGTGCGGACATGTGAAAATTTTATAAATGACACCATAATTCTTGTGATTTTTCTGCCCACATTTTAAGAGGTTTTTCGACCCGGTGGCATGTTCAGGGGGGTGTTAGCGGAAAAGTGGATATTACTGTAAATGTATGCATGTTAAAAATCTGAAACTTCATCAGTTAATGTCCCTACTCCCTGCGCACATGTATGTAAAGTTGGGTCCATGTCAGAAATTGAAAAATCAGTTAAAAAGTCCATTATGTGCCATCTCTGAATGCAAGCTCCTAGAAAGAGCAGATTTGGACAGAGACATGGCTAAATTCAGCCACACCATGTATATGTAATGTCAAGCAACTGTGTAACTGTGAAATATGTTTTTTATTATCAAATATAGAATGTGTGCAATCTGACAGAGGAGTGTCCTATCTGCAAGCCATAAAATGACATCACGCTGACACACAGTTCATTCCCCAATCCAATGATAAATGGAAGTTTGACCAATTAGAAGCTGAGAGAGAGGTAGGGTCAGTGATGCTAGAACACACCCACATTCTAAACACATAAAAGCAGACAGACAGAGCAACATAGAGACCTTCAATTCCATCTGCAGCGGGACGCTCTGCCGGAAAAATCCATACTTTACCTCCATCAAACCTCCAGAGAGCCAAACTAGAGACTTCAATCTATCCAGAACTAGAGACCAGACCAGAGGGAGAAAGCAGTGCTGTACCCAGAGAGAAAGCAGTGCTGTGCCCAGAGAGAGACCCGAGCCCAGTCCAAAACCCTGACCAGATCCATGGCGAGGCCCATTTCACTCAAGAATATAGTGTGAGTACCTAGAAAACTGTGCAGAACCAATCTCTTAGTTAAAATAATATAATTCAATCTATTTAATCTAAGTAGAACTGCCTCCTAACTGTCACTTGTCATTTTCTAGTCGCAAGCTGCACTTGTCTTTTTGAACTTTAAAATTTCAAATCTGAAAAACGACCTTCACAAAATCGCTCATATCTCCGCAACCGTTTGTGCTAGAGACTTGCAATAACTTTTATTTGAAAGCTTAGAATCTTAGCTTTGAATCGCACCTAGAACCGCATTCCTACCCCTTATAGTTTTACCGCAATCGCGGAACACGCATCCGCGAATTTTGCCGCGATTTGCAAATTTCTTCACATGTAAAAACTGCTGCTGCTTGCCTTCCATTTGCCAGAAATTCGTTTAACCTGCTAACTATCCCTGCCCCATTGCTAGTGTGAGCCTGGACTAATATTAACTAGATACCACTCACCCTGAACCTCTGAAAGGGAATTAAAAAGCATTTCCAGCATATTTCTCATCCATTGCTAGCACATATCAAAGCATTTGGGCCTGTGTTTTCAAAACTCCTATCTGTGTTTTAAACTTCTGTTGTCTAAGCTTGGGGGGGATTGAACTGATTACATTGATTGCATTTCTGAGAACTGCGTGCTTTCCTCCCATTCCCTTGCATTGCATAAAGAGGGGGGGAGTGAATAGCCAGAGAAAAGTGATTACATTGTTTTGTTGAAATCATATTGAGTATTTTCTATACTGCATTTCATTTATTCAACCTTGCATTTCCTTGAACCCTATAAAGCATTCTCTACCACATTATACTTCTGTACCTATTTACCAGTGTGCTACCTTATCCATTTCATCTCAACTCCTTAGTAATTATAAAGAAGTGTGCTAGTGCCAGATTCTCTGTTGTTAATCTGAATCATATCAGATTAAGTGTGATATTCAATTATTAATTTATTATAAAGTGTCATATATATATATATTTTAAATTATCAAATAAACCTTTTAAACTTGCAAAACAGAACTACTTCTTGGCTCAGTGGGGTCAAGGGGATTCCAAGAGAGGGGTGTTATATAGGGGTAGTCATCCAGAACGCATGAACTGGACCTAAAGATATATCCATAAGGGTTTTCATTCAGTATTCTAGACTAGGCGTTGACTTAGCTGTAGTGCTGAATTGAATCCTCTTACAAATTGGGGGCTCGTCCGGGATGTTGGGTTATAATACCACTTGTGCAGCTTAATACAGTGTGCTAACTGACAGGATACATACATCCAGTCGGATCACCACGCTGCATTACGCTGTGAAGCATTCCTCAAAAGGGACACTCCAAGAAAAGTTCTGTTCTGCAAAAATAAAATACTAACTCCTGTAAGTCAGGACAGAGACCAATCTCTAGAATGACGACCTTGGTAGATATGAAAATAGCCAGAGAGCACTTCTTACATAAACTATTTGTGAGAGGTGAAGGGGCTGAGCAGGGCCAGGATGTGTGGTTGCAGGCCATCACACAACAGGTCACTGAAACAGGGTCAGATATATATAGAGATCAGGGTCCCTTACATGTGGCCCTGAGTGAACTATATATGGCTCCTAAAGCCAAAGAGGAACACAATAAGATTGCCAGGATAGCAGCATACCTGTACCTATATATGGGAGACGTGCAGGATAGATGTGCTGAAAGCCAAAATCTGGCAAATAGGCAACAGATGGCATTACAGAAGGCCCAATCTGACCTGGTCTCTTCTGAGCAGAGGCTGCAGAGGAGCCAGGAGTCAGAAGATGATAGCAGGCAGCACATCATTAAAATAAAGAAGGATATGGATGTGCTGCAACAGGAAAAGGTAGAACAGGATACCAGATTTCTGGCCTTGCAGAAGGAATACCAAGAAGGTTTGGACTCCCTACTGCAAAACCAGAAAAAGCTGGAGCAACAACTGGACTTCAACAGGGTATGTGCTGAGCAGGTAGTCACCCTGCAAGGCCACCTAGATAGAGTGAAGGCAGAGAGCAACAAACTAATTCTGAAAGACCTGGATACCCAGGCAGAGTTTGATCAGGAGCGCCAGAATGCTGGTGCCTTCCAAAGGCAAAGGGACGACCTGGCGGCACAGATGCAGGCTCTCAGTCAGGAAAGGGATACCTTAGGCCAGGAAGTCTGCCATTTAAAAAGAAAAATGGAAGAAAATCACCTGGCCCACCAGGGACTGGGTGACCTCCAAAAAGAACACCAGAACTTGCTAGAGCACACCCGGAGGGTGGAGGATGCTCTAGCAAGAAAGGAGCAGGCCAATAGGGACACAGCTCAGGAGGTAACCCTCCTGCAGCAAAGACTGGCCCAGTTCTCCAGGACCAACCAGGAAGCACAGAGGGAAAATGAGGCCCTCTGTCAACACAATGATAGGCTCCAACAACAGGTAGCGATGCAGGAGAGACTGATAGAGTCGAGTAAGGCCTTAACAGAGGAACTGAAAGCACAAATGCAGGCTCTTGCATTGCAACAGGGAGCAGGGGCGGATAGAGATGAGGTTCGCTGGGAAATGGAAACTCCGGAGCATAACCTCAGGAGCCCTAGTACCAGAGGCCCTCATACCTCTCAGTCCCTGGACTCTACCACCCCCATGTCCCCTGGCGCACATGAGCACAGGGCCGCAGGGATGGCAGATTACTATCCAGCTAAGAGTATGGGGCTCATAGGCCAGTACCACTCAGGAATGGAGGGGTGGGCATCCGGGTATGGGCACCCAAGTACAGTACAGTTCAATGGGGAACCCCAGAAGAGTAGGCCCATTAAGGGCATCCTGAAAACCTCTGCCCAGTTAGGTCAGTGGAGGGGGTACCCATCAAATCCTGGCAGCAAGGAGGAATCTGAAGACTCCTCTGAACTGCGCAGGACACAGGAGACCAGGTCCCCACATTCTGCCAGCCATTCCCAGGCTCGCAGAATCCGGGAAAACCTGGAAGAACAGACGGGAACCTCTGGGAGCAGTGCCTCTGAGTCCGAGGAAGAATGGACAAGGGTTACCCGAACCAAAAAGGCCAATAAGGCAAAAAGGGCCTTGCTTAAGGACCCCTTAAAGCAGATTAAGGCGATCAGGAGCGTCATCACGCCTTACCATAAGAACGCTAAGTATTCTGTTTGGGAGCACTTAGAGTTGTTTGAACAAATGATGGAGACTTTCCATTTGAAGGACAGCCAAAGCTGTATTCAATATGTAAAGTGGACCTTCTCCCCGGAATACTCCAGTTTCTTTGCGGGGCTGGAGGACCAAAATCATTTAAGATGGTCCACCTATAAGGCGGCCATCTTGAAACATTTTTCTGTTCACAGAAATCCTCAAGAGGCTCGCAAGGCAGCCTACAATTTGCAATGTGGGGAGGATCAGGCCCCACAAGAATTTGTGCAGGAGTTAAAGCGGGCTTTTGCACAGACCACAAGAAGGGTGCGCACGGATAGCAGGGAATTTATAAATACGTTTTTCCATGCCTTGCCCAAATATATCATGACCCAGCTCGTGAGGGATTTTCACGAGAAAAGATCTTTAGACTGGGTCATTGAACAGGCTACCCGGATCTATGAGGTGCAGAAACCGATAGATAGCAAAAGTAATGCCCAGAAAAACCCCAAAGCCAACAGCACCCCTGCTGCTGCCAAGGTGGCAGAGGTAAAGGTCACCCCCGTTTTGGATTTGGAGATGGGGGGCCTAAAAACCTACCTGCACCTAATAATGCTAGGCCCAGGAGGTCCTCGGGTCAGTCACAGACAGGGAGCCAAGGAGGCAGCCCCACAAATGGGGTCCCTCGCTCTCCTGATTATGTAAGTCCCCGTTACAAGGGAAATCGACCCATCCTGGGTTATGTGTGGACTCCTCCAGCCCAAGGGGGGGGATCCAGACAAGCACCTAACCCAGGGAACTTCCCTCCAAACTTCCCACAGGAGGGCAGAAATTTACCAAACCCTGGGCAGAACTTTTTCCCCAGATATCCACCCGACTTTCAGCCCCAAAACCATCCATCCTTCTTTCCCCAATTCCCTGAGCCCAGACCACTGAATCCGGGAGAGGGGAGGCCAAGGGTGGAGGGGTACCCAAATCTTCCCAACCCGGGGTATTACCAGAGGAGGGACAGCTACCCTTCCCGGGATCAGCCCAGGGGAGAAAACAGGGCCCCGTATCAGCCTGAGCGGGTTTCCCAGTTAGAGCGCCAGGTTCAAAACATGGCGCGGGACCTGGGTCACATACTGAGGGCTCAGCAGAACCCTCAGATGGGCGTGCCGGCGCAGAACGCACCCAACTCTGGACCTGGTGCTCCAGAACAATGACGGGGGCAGCACCCCGATAACTCACCGGTTCCCAGGGAGGAGGCACAAAGGGAAGGGGGGTGTAAAGCCTTGGAGGAAGCTTCCTTCCTCACTTGTAAACAGCCCCTGGAAACCCAGGAACCGGAAACAAAATCTCTTGCCCCTGAAAGTCTGCCTCCTAAGGAGCAGAGAGGGGGTAGGAGAAACAAAAGACCCAAACAGACTCAGTTTGAGGAGGAGGTACAGATCTTCCAATTTGAGGGAGAGGGATCCTCAGAGGATCCTGGGAAAAGGATCTTCTCCTTCAGAGAGGGGGGAACTCCTCCCAAAGAAAAATGGGTCCCTAGGAATGCAAATCCAGACTGGGGAGATGTGGAGACTGAGCTACCGCCGCCCACCATCTCATCCCAGAACCAACAGCAAGAAAATCCCCTGGTTCGAACCCATCCTGGTGACTGCCTCCAAAAAGGGGGGGGCGGCCCAGAACCGGAACCAGGGGAACCCACAATGGCTCTGATCTCCAGTTGCCAACTTTTTCTTTCAGATTCCCAAGACTCTCCACAGAATTCTGCCCAAATCTCTTCGCTAGCGATGTCCAAAACCAGAAAGTTAGCCCACCAGTTGTCCAAAAATGTGCATTATCTGTGCCCCCTTGAGGAGAAGGAGGGAAGATATTATGCCCCGGTACAAGTACAGGGGCAGGGTACAATCTCGGCACTGGTGGACACTGGATCTCAAGCTACCCTTCTGTCCAGAAGGGCCTTTGATGAACTGAATGCAGGAAGGGGAGAGAATTACCAAATTCCTCTCACCTCTCTTCCTGGACAACTCCAGAACTTTGACGGGAAGGAAATTCCTGTCGAGGGGACGGCAGACTTGGACATTAAAATTGGGCGACACAAGCTGAAACACCCGGTCATAGTTGTGACCCCAGAGGGCACCCCTTGTTTACTAGGGAATGACCTCCTGAGAAGGTTGTCACCCCTAATAGATTGCGTAAACAAGGTCCTCTGGACCCAGACTAGCCGACCAATAAAATTAAAACAGAGTGTCAACCATGTTAGTTTAAACGGCACCTGCCACATGGTTGAACAAAAATCTGACCAAGTAGAATTTCACTTCCAGAATAGCCAAATTCCAGACGTGACAGTCATAGCAGTAGGACAACAGACTGGTGATGGGGGGTCCTCTCTATTTCTGAAAATCAACCTTCCTTCCAGTCTAAAGTGGTATTCCACGCTGGAAGGAAACACTTTGAAATTCTATACCAATCCACAATCTGAAACTCCCACTCCTATAGTCCAGAAAGATGTGAAATCAGCTCAGAGCCTGGCTGATATTCAGCAAAATGGAGAGCAGCTGTTCATCCCTGTTCAGTTAAATGATGGGAAGGACTCTGTTCTCGCTCGAGTGTGTGTGAACAACGGTAAGAGCTTCATCAGCGAAGCCATGTTTCGCCAATTCCCAAAAGATCCAGCCATTCCCACCTTCAAACTGATAGACAAATGGGAAATGGACCTGGAAGCACCTAATTCCAAACATCTCCTGCCAAGCAGGTGTATGCTCAAAATCTCCATTGGCAACAAGAGCATAGTCCACAATTGTTGGGTCGTGCGAGACGTCCCTGCCGCCTTTTACTTAGGCAGTGACATTCTCAATCGCTTTGCCATTAGTTTGGACCTAATAAACTTCAAAGCTTGGTCCCGATTAGCGGATAATCCCATGGGCTTTGATGATCCAGAAAAAGCATTTAGGTCAGCTCAATTGCTACCTTATGCAGTTGAAATTCAGGTTAAAGAGGAAGTCACCATCCCAGAAAGGACCCGACAATTCTCCCTGGAAGTGAAAGTTAAAAGGGGACAAGAGTTGAAAAACCCTGATGCTTACATACATCTAAATGCTTCTCTCCAACAGCAAGGGTTGGGGGTAAACCCAACTCCATTAGTCAACATAGAACATGACACCATTCCAATAGAGGTGGACAACAGCGACTTAAAGAGTATTACTCTAGTCGCAGGCACCATTATTGGAATGGCGGTTGATGACCGACATTTTTCCATCGACTTAGTAAATGAACTGTTAGGACCAATCCCCAAGGACTGTTTTGACAGTGACAGTGATGACAATACAACACCAGACAGGATTTTTACCCGGCATGGGGGGAACTTCCTGGTGTACACTTCTTGCCCTTATGGTAAGGAAGATGTGACTTGTGACTTCAGGAGGGATGAGGTGATTTTCCAGGTCCATGAGGGCTGCCTTTCCCACCTGAAGCCTCCAGTCCAAATCAGCACTCTGACCAGGGACTTCTCCACCCAGCTGGAGGAGGCCGCTGAAATAGCCAAACCAGAAGTCTTTCCAGGCTTCAGGCAGATGGTGGAAGAGAGAGTCAACCTAGCTGATGCCTGTGTGACTCTGGAACAAAAGCAAAAGTTGAGACACGTTTTCTTGGATTTCCAAGATCTCTTTGCGGTAGACTCATATGACTGTGGTCGCACTGACATCCACACAACCACAATCCCCACAGACCCTGGCATGACTCCTGTGTTTGTGAAGCAATATCGCTTGCCTCTCGCATCAATGGAGTCCCTTACTGAAATAATTAAGAACCTTGAGTCCCGGGGAATAATCCGTCCAGTCCACAGCACCTTCAATAATCCGGTGCTGGGAATATTGAAGCCAAACGGCCAGTGGAGACTCTGCGCCGACCTTAGGGAGCTCAACAAACGGGTCCATAATTCCCGATGGCCTCTGCCCTACATTGACCAAGGTCTGGCCCAGATTCAGGGGTCACAGGTATTCACTGCAATAGACCTGACCAATGGATACTGGACCGTGCCTGTCAGTAGGGAGGACCAATACAAGCTGGCTTTTACCTTTGGGGGCCAGCAGTACACATGGACCCGGACTCCCTTCGGATACCTCAACTCCGGCAATGAATTCAACATTTTTCTACACAAGGCCATGCCCGACTTGGGTGCAAGGGGTAACCTGGCTTATGTAGATGATGTCCTCATCAAAAGCTCAACTGTTGAGGAACACATAGCGGAGATCCGTTATGTTCTGACACAGTTGAGGGCCGCCGGAGCAAAACTTTCCTTTCAGAAAGCACAGTGGTGTAGAACCCGTGTTAACTTCTTGGGGCATGAGATTACTCCTCAGGGTCTTTGTCCCCAGGAAAAGAAAGTGGAAGCACTTCAGAAACTGAAAGACCCCACAACTCTGCGGGAACTAAGGAGCCTCCTTGGACTGACTAATTACAGCAGAAAGTTCATTGAGGGCTACGCAGAGATCACCAGACCCCTGATTCATCTCCTGAAGGGGGGGGTCAAGTGGGAATGGGGTCCAGAACAAGCCGAGGCAGTAAGACAACTCAAGAGAAGCCTCTCACAAGCGCCTTGCCTAGCTTACCCTGTCCGAAACAAAGAGTTCTTCCTGGAGACAGGGTTCTCTAATACGTGCTTGACGGCAGTATTATACCAAAAGCATGACAAGGTCAATAAAGTAATCTCCTATGCGAGCAAAACTTTATCCTCTGTGGAGGAAAAATTCAATGATTGTGAGAAGGCACTCCTGGCGACGGTGTGGGCATTGAAGAATTACCGCCCGTTTATCCAGGGGGAGCACATCATAGTGGAGACTCCACACCAGCCTCTGCAATATCTCCAAAGTGACAGAATCCGGGCCGGAAATGTGAGTAATTCCCGAATTACTTCCTGGATTCTGTCAATGCAAGGCTTTCCTGTGGAGGTCAGATATGGCCAAAACAAGAAGAGTCCCCTCGCGCAAGGTCTGGCTGACTTGCATGATTGTGCCAGAGAAAACTGTCTCGAGGACGAAAGTCTAAAAATAAAGGACAACATGGAGGCATACCTTAATTCCCCCCACAAAGTCTTTGAAGAAGACAAGTGTGAGGGAATGCCCACTGTGTATGTGGATGGATGCTCTTACCATGTGGACAACAACGGGGAGAAAGAACTGGTGGCCGGCGTAGGGAATGCATGGGTGAATGAGTCCCCAGAACCCTCCGCTGGATACAAAATTGGTCCCCGAAGTAGTCAGGTGGCAGAATTGATGGCTGTGCATCAGGCCATCCTCACTGCTGTCCAGCATCAACTCCACGAACTGGTCATAATCACAGATTCGGATTATGTACGGAACGGGTTCGTGGAGCACCTGGTTAATTGGAAAACCAGAGGCATGTTATGTGCTAACAACAAACCCTTGAAACATGGGAAGTTGATCCAAAACATTGATGATCTGGTCACCTCGAATGAGATGACCATCTATTGGAAAAAGATCAAGGGTCATTCCAAAGTAGAGGGACCAGACAAAACTGGAAATGACTTAGCTGATCAGCTGGCCAAAACCGGGGCCATCCAAGGGGATCTAATTGAGATTGAGTCCCTGTTGGGGGAAATCCAGGTCACTGCCATCACTAGGTCCCAGACAAATGCTCACAACGACCTTTCAATTGTACAATGGAGTAGGGAGACCCCTGATGCTGATTTGATTACCGCTCAGAAGGGGGATCCAATTATTGGTAAATTTTACCAGCACCTTGAGGACCCTGAGAACTTTCCCCTGACGGATACCGATTACATTGGGAAAGAGGACCTAAGAGTGTTGATGAAATGTCCAAAAATGTTCCGGATTCAAGACGGTTTGTTGGTAAGGAAATCCAAAGCTGGCCACGACCAGTGGGTGGTTCCTACCTCATTCCGAAGCCTGATGTTAAGTCACGCCCATGATGCGGCCACCGCCGGTCATAGGGGGTTTCACACAACACTGGAAATCTTAAGAGAGGTCGCATACTGGCCACACATGGGGCAGGACCTCAACCAATATTTGAAGGGTTGTCTTGTGTGTGCACAATTTCAGCCGACATCCCTCACACACCGGGCGCCTTTACAAAAGAGGGGGATGACCCTGCCATGGTCAGATTTACAAATCGACTTTGTAGGCCCTGTGATTCGCTCGGCTAGGGGGAATAAGTACATGTTGACCGTGACATGCTTGTTTACCAAGTGGGTAGAATGTCTCCCAGCCCCAAATTGCAAGGCAGAAACTGCAGCTGCCTTGATGATTAACCACATCTTTTCCCGTTTTGGTCTACCTCAAAGGATTGAGTCAGACAGAGGTAGCCACTTCACCAGTGAAGTAATGACAAAGATGTGGGAGATACTGGGGGTCAAGAGAAAGCTGCATATTGCTTATAGACCAGCTTCTTCTGGTGCAGTAGAGAGATATAACCGGACAATTGTGAGCATATTAAAGAAGTTTGTGGCAGATTCTGGGCCAAGTTGGGATATCCGATTACCTCTGGTCCTAATGGCCATCAGATCTACCCCTTCATCTGCAACCAAAATGTCACCATTTGAGTTGATGACTGGGCACAAGATGGTGCTTCCGCAGCATTTGCTCTACAGGACCCAAGAGCAGACACTGATAAATGCCTCCACTACTCATGAGTATGTAGAGAATTTAAGGAAACACCTCCAACATGCTTTTGCTTATGCTCAGCGGAATCTAGAAAGATCAGCTGATAGCATGAAGACCCACTATGACCTGAAAACTTCCAGGAAGGAATATCAGGTGGGAGACCGGGTCTATCTATACAACTTCCAAAGGAACCAGGCCAAGCAGCGCAAATTTTTGCCTACATGGAAGGGACCATTCGAGATCATAGACAAAATCTCCCCTGTGGCCTACAAAATCCACATCCCCAAAGGCGGTTCGGCAGAGGGGGAAGACAAGTGGGTCCACATAAACCAGTTGAAATGTTGCCATCCCAGGCACACTCTGCAACAACTGGAGGAATCCTCTGGAATCCTAGCGGGTACTGTCTCAGACTAATTCAGTTCCAACCATAAAACATACCACATCTCGTCTCTAAAATATTGTGATTTGCATGAAACTGTCTCTTAGTTATACTGTTTTTATTTTTTCAAAATAAGAATGTTATGTTTCGTTATGATAAAATGCATATGCTGCCCCACTATCTCAACAGTGGTGGAAAAAAAAAAAAAAATCGTCTATGAGTAGATGTTGCCGCTTTTGCTTTATCATCCTAGGAGAGATGAAACCATGAAGAATGGCCAAGGAGGATGATCCGGAGACCGGGAACGAAGATCCAATGGGCCCAGTGGACCGCCCAATATTCCCATCAGGACCGGCGAGGAGAACCGATCGATCAGTACCGGATGGAGGAAAAGATGCTGAACTGTGCCATCTATTGGAAGAAGATGAGGAAACATCCCAGGTCTTGCGAGTCCCATTCGTGAAATATAATGGCCATCGCAAGAGGGGGGCTTGTGGGATGTATTTACCCATGCATCCGAGCCCTACCTCAAACCTGTGCAGTACTGACATGGAAAACCTCATGATGGCCAGAGCTTCCCAGAAAATGCACAGGGAAATGCATGAAGAATAGGCTGCCACTCATTTTTGCCGATGTTATGGGCACAGAAGGAAACTGCCTAAAACCACCATTGGACTACCCGCACAGTAGTCTGAAACCATTGGGAATGGCAATGCTGATTGCCAAATGCAACCTAGAATTGTGGGGAATTCATTTTCTTAAATCCCAAAAATGGGTGCAGTACCAGTACTCACCACTATCCAAAAGCCGGCAGTTTAAAACCACCCTGTGTTTCTCTGAAGGCAAGCCAAAGTGCCTATTTCAAACATTGCAATATGTGCAAAATATTCACTGAACCCCAGCAGACATTTGGTAGAATGGAGTTTTGTGTGCCTACAAAATCTGGGAAATGAAGAGCCCAGAACAATGCTTATAACAAAACTGGCTGAGCTATGGAGTCAGCAGTTTAAGTTGCACTGGATTTAAAGACACTAAAATCGAAAATGTTTAGATTAAATGAGTGACCTATGTTTGGTGTCACATGCCTTTGTAACTGTTGAAATGTCATAGTTTTGCACTTAGAATCAGCATTCTAGCTGCATGTGTAAAATTGCAAGTTAAGTTAAAAAGCAACAAAAAACCTGCCAGTTAGCTGAAGGTCTGGCTTAAGGAACTTGATTTTGCTTGGCAGCTACCCCCATCAGGAGTGAAACTTGAGTCACCACTGTGTTCCCAGGCCAACCTTCCTTTTGCTGCCCACACTAAGGATATGCCATCTATCTGATAATTGAATTACCTGTGCTCTGCAGGAGAGTGAACAAAGCCCTCTTCACTCAGGCAAAGGTTTTATTACGCAGTCGTAAAATGTAGCTTCTTCTTGGCAGGAGCTGGGAGGGGCACTGCCTGTGAGAGCAAGCTGGCTTGGCAGAACTGGATTAACCAGTATTTCTACCTTGTGCTGAGAGAAAACCACACCCCTTTGTAGCCAGAATATTGTTTAGAAAAAGATTAATAACTCATGGTGCGGACATGTGAAAATTTTATAAATGACACCATAATTCTTGTGATTTTTCTGCCCACATTTTAAGAGGTTTTTCGACCCAGTGGCATGTTCAGGGGGGTGTTAGCGGAAAAGTGGATATTACTCTAAATGTATGCATGTTAAAAATCTGAAACTTCATCAGTTAATGTCCCTACTCCCTGCGCACATGTATGTAAAGTTGGGTCCATGTCAGAAATTGAAAAATCAGTTAAAAAGTCCATTATGTGCCATCTCTGAATGCAAGCTCCTAGAAAGAGCAGATTTGGACAGAGACATGGCTAAATTCAGCCACACCATGTATATGTAATGTCAAGCAACTGTGTAACTGTGAAATATGTTTTTTATTATCAAATATAGAATGTGTGCAATCTGACAGAGGAGTGTCCTATCTGCAAGCCATAAAATGACATCACGCTGACACACAGTTCATTCCCCAATCCAATGATAAATGGAAGTTTGACCAATTAGAAGCTGAGAGAGAGGTAGGGTCAGTGATGCTAGAACACACCCACATTCTAAACACATAAAAGCAGACAGACAGAGCAACATAGAGACCTTCAATTCCATCTGCAGCGGGACGCTCTGCCGGAAAAATCCATACTTTACCTCCATCAAACCTCCAGAGAGCCAAACTAGAGACTTCAATCTATCCAGAACTAGAGACCAGACCAGAGGGAGAAAGCAGTGCTGTACCCAGAGAGAAAGCAGTGCTGTGCCCAGAGAGAGACCCGAGCCCAGTCCAAAACCCTGACCAGATCCATGGCGAGGCCCATTTCACTCAAGAATATAGTGTGAGTACCTAGAAAACTGTGCAGAACCAATCTCTTAGTTAAAATAATATAATTCAATCTATTTAATCTAAGTAGAACTGCCTCCTAACTGTCACTTGTCATTTTCTAGTCGCAAGCTGCACTTGTCTTTTTGAACTTTAAAATTTCAAATCTGAAAAATGACCTTCACAAAATCGCTCATATCTCCGCAACCGTTTGTGCTAGAGACTTGCAATAACTTTTATTTGAAAGCTTAGAATCTTAGCTTTGAATCGCACCTAGAACCGCATTCCTACCCCTTATAGTTTTACCGCAATCGCGGAACACGCATCCGCGAATTTTGCCGCGATTTGCAAATTTCTTCACATGTAAAAACTGCTGCTGCTTGCCTTCCATTTGCCAGAAATTCGTTTAACCTGCTAACTATCCCTGCCCCATTGCTAGTGTGAGCCTGGACTAATATTAACTAGATACCACTCACCCTGAACCTCTGAAAGGGAATTAAAAAGCATTTCCAGCATATTTCTCATCCATTGCTAGCACATATCAAAGCATTTGGGCCTGTGTTTTCAAAACTCCTATCTGTGTTTTAAACTTCTGTTGTCTAAGCTTGGGGGGGATTGAACTGATTACATTGATTGCATTTCTGAGAATGTGTGCTTTCCTCCCATTCCCTTGCATTGCATAAAGAGGGGGGGAGTGAATAGCCAGAGAAAAGTGATTACATTGTTTTGTTGAAATCATATTGAGTATTTTCTATACTGCATTTCATTCATTCAACCTTGCATTTCCTTGAACCCTATAAAGCATTCTCTACCACATTATACTTCTGTACCTATTTACCAGTGTGCTACCTTATCCATTTCATCTCAACTCCTTAGTAATTATAAAGAAGTGTGCTAGTGCCAGATTCTCTGTTGTTAATCTGTATCATATCAGATTAAGTGTGATATTCAATTATTAATTTATTATAAAGTGTCATATATATATATATTTTAAATTATCAAATAAACCTTTTAAACTTGCAAAACAGAACTACTTCTTGGCTCAGTGGGGTCAAGGGGATTCCAAGAGAGGGGTGTTATATAGGGGTAGTCATCCAGAACGCATGAACTGGACCTAAAGATATATCCATAAGGGTTTTCATTCAGTATTCTAGACTAGGCGTTGACTTAGCTGTAGTGCTGAATTGAATCCTCTTACACACTATGAATCACAAGGCTTTGGCATCAATTTGGCACTCGGCCACCGTAAATGATGTCAAGTTGCTCCTTGTCGCTGGTACCGCCTAAGGGCATATCGGGCCATGGCGATCGTCCAAAAAAAAGTGTCACTGTGATCCACCCATTCACGTGTATCTGCAGCTGACAGTTAAAAAAAACATCAGTTGGTATCTGGAATCCTTGACAATAACAGAAAGCCAAGATGTAGCTGTTTAAAAAAGATAACAGAAATGTGTCTCAATAGCCGATCTTTATTACAGTTTATCATTTTAACCATTAATTTGGCCCCGTGTTACAACTATTGATAAACATGGACCTGAAACAATGGGTACACAGAGAAAACAATGTGGAAAGTACTCTTCAATTTGCTTCAGAAGTTAGTGCTATGGAGTATGATCAGCTCGAAATGGGATGCGGAGGCTGACGCTACAATCAGGGAGCAAGCTAAGGCCAAGAAGAACACATACACAGAATTTTAATTAAATATTAGCGTTGAATTACGCGTTTGTGGAACCTGGGGGAGCCCACTAGTGTACCCCAGGCATCTCAATGCTGTACTGCCCATGTGCCCAGGACAAAGCCAAGTACACACACAAGTTGTAATTGCGTGTCATTGCAATGTGCCACAAACAACAACCGAGTACAATGTAACCCACCAATAATGATCGGTGAATGATAATTTGACTAGTTTGTCTATAAAATCAGCTAAAGTAAAACTTACATAATATTCGGCATTTCC
Source organism: Ambystoma mexicanum (assembly GCF_040938575.1). Lineage (NCBI taxonomy): Eukaryota > Metazoa > Chordata > Amphibia > Caudata > Ambystomatidae > Ambystoma > Ambystoma mexicanum. The sequence goes on from NC_090925.1 coordinate 578,275,287, forward strand.
ATTTTATTGGCGTATTGCAGACACTCTGCTCAGGTCAACGAATTTTCATAAAATCAAATTACATCCCTCCCTTCATGCATTCCTTTCAGAATCCTCCCTTTGTTTCAAGGTATGATATGATATGATATGATATGGCATTTGTAACGCGCCTATACACAAGTGTTTCAAGGCGCGACGAGGCAGGGGGGGGGGGAACAAGGGGAAGACAGACAACGATCCTACTAGGCCAGGTGTCATTCAGATCGCGCAAGTGCATGGGTGGGGGGAAGGGAAAAGTGCAAGGGGAAGGGGAGGGGGGGAAGTGCAGTACAAGGTAAGTAGCGTAAAAAATAATAAATAAGGCCAGCTGGTGGCAAGTGCAAGGTAGATGCAGAAAAAGTGCTGGGGAGGGGGGGCTGTAAGGATACAGTGACAGTCCCACAGTGCAGGGGGGTGCCAGGGAGGCAGTGCAAGTGGAGAGTGGCTGGGCCCTGGACCGAGGTCACTGAGAGTGGCCCAGTTGCTGATTCAGAGCAGATTCAGTGAAGAATTAAAGCTGTACAGCAGGGGAGAGGGAGAGAGAAAGCAGAAGCAAAGAGGAAGGTTTTGAGGTGCTTCTGGAACCGGAGGTGGTTCTCCTCAAGTTTCAGGGAGGAAGGAAGGCAGTTCCAGAGGGAGGCCCCTGCTGCAGAGAGAGATCTACCCCCAGCTCGTTGCTTCGAGAAGCGGCTGACCCTGAGGGAGTTGGAGACGGATGAGTGAAGGGCTCGGGAAGGAAGATATTTAGGAAGAGAGAGTTGAAGGTATTTGGGCCCCAGGCCCCAGAAGGCCTTGTGGACAATGCAGAGGGTTTTGAACTTAATCCTCGCAGCCACTGGGAGCCAGTGTAGAGATTTCAGTCCTGGAGAGATACGGTCCCTGGGCTTGAGGCCAAGGACAAGTCTTGCAGTTCTGTTCTGGATGAGTTGCAGAGGGCGGAGAGTGGAGGCAGGCAGATTAAGATAGAGGCTGTTACAGTAGTCCAGCTTTGAGAGAACCAGGGCTCGGGAGACAGTGAGCTTCTGGGGGAAGGAGAGGAAGGGAAGAATACCTCTGAGGAGGTGCAGCTGGTAGTGTGACTTCTTAGAGGCGTCTGATATATGAGGAGAGAAGGAGAGTGTGGAGTTGAAGATGACCCCGAGGTTTTTTGCCTTGCAGGTAGGAGCAGGAAGGGGGCCAAGGGAGGCCGGCCAGAGAGCTGCAGGGAAGGAGGGAGTGGGTGTGCCGATAAGTAGAATCTCAGTCTTACTGGCATTAAGGCAAAGGTCATTGGCGGCACACCATTCCTGGATAGCAGACAGACAGTCAGAGATGAGGGAAGGAGAGGAGGAGGCCGAGGGTAGCCTGAAAATGAGCTGGGTATCGTCCGCATAGCACTGGAAGTTGGGGCAGAGAGCGGCAATGCGGAGGGCAAGGAATGCCAGATACTGGTTGAAAAGCCAGGGAGAGAGGTTAGATCCCTGGGGAACACCACAGGAGGAGAAAAAGATGTCAGAGAGGAAGGATCCCAGTTGGACCTGGGAGGGTCGATTGGAAAGGAAAGAGGTCAGCCACGCCAGAGCCTGACCAGTGATACCAAGGTTATCACGGAGACGGTTGAGCAGGATGGCATGGTTGACAGTGTCAAAGGCAGAGGAGAGATCGAGTAGAATGAGAACACACGGAGTGCTAAAATCGAGGTTCGAGAGCAGGTCCTCACGTATGTTCAGGAGAGCAGTTTCCATGCTTCTGGCAGCTCTGAAGCCAGATTGATGGTCATGAAGACTACCAACAGATTCAGCGTGGAGGTTAAGTTGGGAGATGGTCAGTTTCTCCAGGAGCTTGCCCAGGAAGGGAGTAATGGAGATTGGACGATAGTTGGCCGGTCAAAAAACAATTGAACCTTACACTGTGTACAATGCGTGGGTTTGCCAGCTAGGAAACAAAAATTCAACAGGGCTGACCTTCACTCAGAATGGGAGCCGATAGCCCTTCAGCCAAAATGGTATTACAAATATTTTTGAAAAACATATGAATTGTTTGCTACCATTCACCAATGTGTGCGACATTTCTACGGATAAATTTTGTTCCTCTGGAGAACTTTGCACTCTCCCAGCGTCTCCCACAGTCAGGCCACACCACCTGTTAACTCATCCCGTCTCCTCTTCACACGGCAAATCACATAAACATTTTTCAATGGAGCAAGTCTCGAGCCCTGCCAAAATGTGCTTGTGTGAGAATGTCAGCGCTAACCCTGCTGCAACCCCCTCCGGCCAGGCCGCAGTCCCCTGACCCCAATGACCGCATTTATATATTAGAGGCCAATAATTTGCACACGTGTGTTTGTATTATTGCACTTTCGGTCAATAGCAAGATGAGCGGTGTGGGCGTCTTGCCACCTTACAAATACATACACATTGTAAATACGTAATTGTAATGCTTATACGCTAGAATGCAGATGGTACCAAAAAAAACTGCAAGCTAACTCGGTTCACACATGGTAAACTATCACTTGTTAAGAAAACCTTCACAACAGTAGGTATAATCTACCACGCAGGAGCCACAACCAATGCAGGTCACTGCACTGCATATATAAAAAAGAAGTGTGGATGGGTCAAATATAATGATATCAACATTACTGTAAAACAGAGAATGAGAAGGTCTGCGACCTACCTCAATTAAGCCCACCCTACATCTTCCTCTCTCCACCTGTCGAGGACGAAAAACAAAACTATTGGTCCCATATTGCCCTAGGTACTAAACCGGAAAAAATAACCTTGGCATTTGGAACTATTTTCATTACTGCCTGAACCAAATATTCGAAATCTGCCAACAAAGTAGGGGCACTGACATACCCCAAATGCAAAGCACCAGAGTGCAAAACTACATGTGGAAAGTTTACCCTGCCCATATCTCCATAAACATGCACAATTCCCTGCACATTCCACTCCTCTAACATCAAAATCGTTTGCCACATCCCTACATTTAGCATACTACTTCAAACCATGCACAAACATATCTCCAACCACCAACATCAATTTCAAACCTTTCTGCTCTCCAAATTTTTGTTTACTCACACAGCTATATAAAAAAATGTTATTTCATATTAAACGATGGGAGAAATAACAGTATAATTATGAAAAAGGCTGTCCAGTGTGTTATAAAATTTCACACAGCCAGGATGAGTATATGCATCTTCATTCAAGCACACACACAGACAATACCATTAGAAAGGCTCCCAGCTCAAAAAACACCACTGCCGCTATATGAAATCCTTCTGCTTTATTTCCTACACCTTCACAAATGCATACATTGCATGCTTTTCTATACAATCTCTGCCATTTACCCTGTAAAAATAGCAAAACATTCAAATTATTTTTTCTTCTATCTCTTAAAATCCAATAACATAACATTAAAAAAACAAGTGTGCTCTATACATTTACTATTATACTCATTTGTAAAATATATTCAACTAACAGATCCTAAATAAAATATACAGGATGCACATAGGGAAAGGAAAGTGCATATGCATACTATGCTCAGTTGTATGAAAACACTACTACTACAAAAACAAAAAAACAATGTCTACATTAACAAAAGTGCTATAAACACACATATTCACTAACTGTGTTCTTTTACAATTGCAGTGAAGACCACTCTCCTGAAAAGCAGCAGCATCTGAAGTACGAACGACGACTTAGAATAAACCTACTCTTTCCATACAAAAATGTAAGTACAATACTAACATAATGTTTTAACAGTTACTCAAACACACTAGCATTTTAGTATTGTTGAAGAAACAGGTGTATTAACCCTTTACCATTAGATGTAGTATTAGTGCTTCCCCTTACCAGTTGCATACTTTATATTGTCATCTCAAGCCCAGTATAGTAATACACAAATACAAGAATAACCTTCCCAACTTGATGTAGCTACCCATTGCACAATCACACACCTCCACAATCATCCTTACCATCATACTCAGACACTCATGCACAAAGCATGCATACACTGCATAACAGCCCAACCCACACTTTCTTTTTTCTTCAACAGACCCCAAAGAATGCCTACCAAAAAGCAACTCCGTAGAAAGCAACGCAGAAGTAGAGCAAATCAAAACAAAAGTGTCCAAAAGAAGCATCCATCTCTAGCAGATTTTGTAAAAAAAGTTCAAACAAAACAGCTAATACAGTCATTAAGCGAAACAAAACAAGCTTCCAGTACAGAAACGTTGCCTCTTCTATCAAAATGTAAAACGAAACAGAAAGTGATTAACAAGACTTCAGCTACCACTACTGCTAATGCTGCACCTATAAATCATGATATAGTGGAAAGTAACCATACCAAACAAAATATTTTACAAAAAATGTTCTGCGACAAAGTCTTCAGAACCTTATAAAAACAGGAGAGAAATCATGCACGACCCTTAAAACCTACCGTAGAAAAGTAATCCTAAAAGCTCTCATTGACAGTGCACAAAATGAATTACTAAAGTACAAAAAACACTTCTCAATAAATGCACTACCAACAAAAATAGCTTCTTAAACATCTGTCGAGCTGAATGGAGTCACACCACAAGCACAGAACCATATTTTAATGAAGAAGCATATAAACAAAAGCAAACAAACTCAATTGCCATACATAGCAATGGACGAGGGTATGAAAAACTTAATAACACCATTATGGAACAAGAAACTCTGCTCACGAAAATATCCCCAAAAAACTCAGTATCACCTCTCCATTCTACTAAAACAAAATGTCCAGTCTAAAATGGCCTTGCACATCAATGTGTAACATTGCCAAAAAATCTTTCAAATCTTTATGCCAGTTCCTATTTGCAAAAGAACCTTCCATCATATAAAAATGATATCAACACATCATTCAAATATAAGAAGTCTGGTCCATAAACTCTACTATGCTAAAAGTCCTGCTTTAGCACTAGCCAATTTAAATAACAATCCTCTACATGGCACAGCCAAACAACTACTTGAAGAAATAGAGCATATCCAGAGAAAATATTTTGGAAGTGAAAGCCACTTACACAATGCATTAGCTTTACAACAAACTAGCAACTACTGTACAAATAGCAACCTTCTATTAAACACATACAAAAAAGAAATACTAAAGTTCAAAAGTAACTCAGCTGGAGCACCAAACCATGTGTGTGTGTGTTGCCGCAGGACTTTTTTTTAATAAAAGTAGCACACAAACTGTGGACATAATGTACAAAATAGAAGACAATGAACATTCCAAATGGTTCCAATTAGCTCTCTACCTCATAGCAGAAAACAAATAGGAAATTACGGACCCCTTCATACTTTTCAATTACTGCACTGCAAAACTTGACAACAACCAAACCCCTTCACATGCTATCACAAATAACTTGGAATTATTCCCACTACCAAAACCCCTGCAACAACTAAATTTATATGAGAGCATCATAATTCAAACAGTGCACCCATTTCAAGCAATAATACACCTTGAACCAAAAACAGAAAAATTACCTGCCTCTGAATTAGTGAAAAGCTTTTGTGGCAAAGTAGTTTATTTACCATTAGATCTCAAAGAAAGTGTACACACTCATACACCACAATCCAAAATGTTTACTTCCAAAGGTATCTTATGACGCAGTCCTGTTACAAACTCTACAATCTTAACTGCATAGCCTAGCCAAAACTTCACATACAAACTCTACAAATGAAACAGTACACAAACTTTTGGGTTGTGGATATTTGATTTGATGGGTGTTTGATTCTATGGGTGTGTTATGCTGCTTTGGTTGTGGCCAGGGCCTAGAGTTTTGGGTGCATGGCCTACGGCCTATAGCCTCCGGCCATGCACCCAGTACTCTAGGCCCTGGCCACAACCACTGCAGCGTAATACACCTATGTTACCAAACATTTTGACTGTGGTATATGGGCTGCTGATAGGGGATATTAATTAGAATCAATGCATTTATTATGTCCGCACACAACCACGAAGACCGCGGACATGGCGAACACATCAGTCGCACCTGCCACCTAAACAAATAAAGTATTTGACCCATCTCTTTCTCCCCAACCCTCCCCAAGCACTCCTGCACACCAACACACTAACCAAAATTGCATTTTGCCTCTGTTCACCGCCGCACTATCCGCGGATGTCCGCGGATCCAAGATGGCGGGCTCATCGAAACAATGTGACGCACCTCACGCCTCACTCCAGGCAATTGGCGAACATGTTGCCTGTCCGCGGACATGACACAAGTCGATTACCCAATTGGTGTCCTGTCCGCGGAGTGAACAGGGAAGTGTATCCACGGAGCGGACATAGATATCACTAATTTTTTTGCCTTACGTTTTGGTCATTTAAAAAAAGAAACTACTGGACGAATTTACACCAAATTAACAAAAGCACGCTTTTGGAACCAAGCTGCCGCTCCTGCAGCACATTTTGTGGAAATCCATCCAGCGGTTTGAGCTGCAGGCATGAGCAAAGTTTTTTCCATTATGTCTATCGGAAAAAAAGAAATTTTGGGACCGCAGGTTATGCACCCAAGAATTTGTCCACTGGCTGCAAGTAGTGTAATAGTATGTGTGCAAAAGTGGACAGGGTGTGTGGCAGGTGGCTTATTGGACTGCCCCGAGATTCTTGGGTGTATGATAGTTTGTGCAGTGGGTGCGAGTAATGTAATAGTATGTGAACTGTCAGGCGAGCAGCTTATCTGGTGACTGCAGGCAGGCTTCATTAGGGTAGAAGAGTGGAATGCAGATAATATGATGATGTTTGTATGGGCTGTATTGTGCTGTGGTGGTTGTGGCAAGCTCCTGGACTCCGGAGGCCATGCACCCACAAGTCTGCCTAATGGTTGAAGTACTGTACTAGTATGTGTAGAGAAGTGCACATGGCCTCATGTGTGTAGGGCCTATGTGTGTAGGTTGTGGCCAAAGTACAGATTATTGGGTGCATGGCTGTATTATGCTGTGTTGAACGTGGCCAACTACTAGACTCTTGGGTGCATGGCCTGAGGCCATGCATCCATGTGTCTGCCTCCTGGCTGCAAGTAGTGTAATAGTATGTGTACAGAAGTGGACAGGGTGTGTAGCAGCTGGCTTATTGGACTGCCCAGAGGGTTGTGGCAACTGGGCAGATTATTGGGTGCATGGCTGTATTATGCTGTGGCAATTGTGGCTAGCTACTAATAGTATGCAAACTATCAGGCGAACAGCTTTTCTGATGACTGCAGGCAGGTTTCATTAGGGTAGGGGAGTGGAATGTAGGTGATATGAGGATGTTTGTATAGGCTAAATTATGCTGTGGTTGTTGTGGCAAGCTCCTGGACTCATGGGTGCATGGCTAAGTCTGCCCACTGGTTGAATTAATGTAATAGTATGTGTAGAGAAGTGCAAAGGGCCTTAGGCGGCTGGCTTATTGCACTCAAGAGTCTGCTGACTGGTTGCAAGAACTGCAATAGTTTGTGTACAGAGGTGGACAGGGCCTCAGGTGGCTGGCTTATGTATGTGGGTTCTGGCCAGTGTACAGATTGTTGGGTGCATGGCTGTATTATGTTCTGGTGATTGTGGCCAGCTACTAGAGTCTTGGGTGCATGGCCATACCCAAGAGTCTGCCCACTGGCTGCAAGTAGTGTAATAGTATGTGTACAGAAGTGGCCAGAGTGTGTGGCAGCTGGCTTACTGGACTGCCCTGAGGGTTGTGGCCACTGGACAGATTTTTAGATGTATGGCTGCATTATACTGTGGTAATTGTGGCTCACTACTAGAGTCTTGGATGCATGGCCTGTGGCTTGCAGTAAGTCCATTTGAAATTCTTGTGGATCTTCTTGTGTGTTTATAGTGAACCAATCTCACCATTCCCACACAGTAGTCCAATTCCTGACTTATTCCTGAGACACTGTAAGTGTTGTCAGGATTGTTTGTTGTCTTTCTATGAAGGAGTCACATATGTAAACACAACTGTTCTGCACCGTTTAAGTACATGTTTTCAACAATTGGTGGCTATTGGAAACGAACATTGATTATTACATTTGTATAGAAATGTACACCAGTTGTGTTGGAAAAAATAATTGAATGGACCAGAGAGTTCTATGTATGAGTCATTTGATGGAAGTCCAAGTGTTTATTTAAGAGGTAGTTCTCTTTGTTTGTGCAGTTGATTATGCATTTGCCTTTTCAGTACATCCTTCTGTGGTTGTGGTATTAGATGGAGTACCAGCTGCTTTCAATTACTTTGGTGTTACTGTTGGGAGATCATGTATAAATTGTGTTTACATTAGTTTTCTTTTAAAATGTTTGCCTTTTTGAGGAACAGGGTACATTTTGAGATGGGGTGTGTAGAGTGCACATACTCTGGTGTACTCTACGATGCAAGGAATGTTGGCCTTGATTTTGTTTGCTTCAAAATTGACAAGAAATAGTCCTTCAAGTGTACGTAGGCGTGGCAGTGCTACGTAACTCAGGCCTTCTTTAAAGACTGTGCTGCCAATCTCAATGAACGCTTAATCTAGGGTTAGACCTTGCGATTTATGAATAGTAACTGCGTATGTGTCAGGCATCCAGTCCGGGCCATCTCTGAGGCTGAACATATTCCTAGTACAGGTCGTCATGGCTGTTTTCGTTCCTCTCCCTGTGTGCCGCATACAGCCCACAACAATTTGCGAGCATTGATTACAGCACACAAAACTCCTATAGTTATGCCACATTCCTTCCAACAATGCTGGGGGTTGCCATGGAGACGCTGGCTGCTGTTGCACCATTGTCCAGGGTTACATTACCTCCGATGCCAGGCTGCTCATTGCAGGTCAGGTAACAACAATATAAACCTTGCCCAACCCCGGAAGCATTGCTTCTGAATCTAAATTCATTCAAGCTCTCACGTTCATCGCTTCTTTGTTTGTTCCGACGATTCTTGACCCATTTCTGCTGCTTGGAACTCCTTTGTGCTTATCCCTGGTTACGTCACTTGGTTCTTATTTATAACCTGATACCCTGACCTCAGAACTCTGCTAAGACCTGCCTCGCCTGCTGTTTTGCCTGGATTCGAACGCTGTATCACCTGACCTCTGCTCTTGTTTTTGGAATTGCTTTGCCTCACGTCGTGCTCACCCAAGGATTTTTTTAACTTTGTCGACCCTGGAACGTTTATTGGACTGCCTTTGCTTCCCGGTTTCCTGTAACTACGAACTCTTGGATTTTCTTACGATTAACTATTGTGCTTGGACTAGAGGTTTCCAAACGAGCACCTTTATTAGGCGTCCTCGTTCCGTCAGTGTTAGGTTTGTCATCTTGGGACCACTTTGGATTGGACTTTTGCCTGACCACACCACTGAATCATTTTGGGATTTATTTGGTGCTTCATGGATCCTGCAATTCATCTCTTATGGGTAAGACATTTTGTGCATCCTTTTTTAAGTTAGATGAGGAGTTGTTAGGTTCTTCCATGTTCAAATTGTTACCCTTCTACTTGTAGGATCCCGCCCGCTAGTTGACCCCTTATTCTGACATAGTGGAAGACATATCAGCACGTGAGTTACTATTGGTTCTTCTTGAATACCCTTCTTGTTGTTACCATGGTGAAAACTGATTGGGTGTTTTTCATTGCAGCCAGCTCTCTTCTGCGACTAATTCCATCTACACTCAGCTGTCTTCCGGGGCAATATTCCATCTTTCACGCAATCCATCTTCCAAGATAGTCCTTCAGTACTATTGCAAGTTATATTGTAGGGAAGAATTCTTCACCTACACTACAAGATCAACCACCCATAGGCCAGGATATTAAGTCCACGTGAGGGATTTTACAGTATGTAAGAGACAGAGAAAACTGACCTCTGCATACATTCATGTCTTTGAAAAGAAGGAATCGGGCAGTTGAGCGCCTTATCCTTTTGCCTTGTGAAAGTTTGTCAAAGTGGATGTTGAAAAACTGAATGCTGTTGTCACGTGGGTATGTCTGGAAGCCAACAACTGTACCAAGTGCTCCATTAACTAAACCTTGCTCTACATCAAGGTTACGCATTAGCATTACTCTACAGTTTAAACACAATGTTAGCATATTCTCCAAACCAGTTGTGCTGGAAATAGAGTTTTGTAAGCTATTTAGTCGTGTTGTGTCTTGTTGACACATAGGTATTGTATGGAAGGAAGGTTCTCTAGGGCCTCCCTCCCCTCCATTATCACCAATGTGCAGACTATGACTTGTCCAGCAGCCACAAATGTGCCATAACAGCTTAGGCTTCACAAACACAAGCGGTCTGCAGGGCTGCACCTCTCACTTTCTGATCGTGCACAGTGAGCCAGGCACTTCCCTCGCACTCCTCCCCTCGGTGTCCCTGCTGCAAGCCTGTTCCCTAGGCGCGAACAAGTTACATGACAAACACTGTATCTTCCGCAGTCCATCATTCACCTGCAGATGACCGGGCTCAAGCTGGGTTTTGAGAAAAACAAGCTATCTCCATACAACTTGTCCTGTCCCCTCGCAGACACCATATTTATGACATATGCTGTGGATAACCCTCCAACCATGTTCCCTGTTTGAAGTGCCAGATACACATACATAAGCTGTATGCCACCCCGTTTCACCCATATAGCTAATCCCTCTGAAGGGACTATAAATTCACTTCTGTTGTTGTATGCCACAAGATTGATTGTATAAATTGAAATAAGGTGACCCTCACCCATCCCAGATTGCATGCAGAGCCATAAATTGTGTGTTTAAGCCTCCCATCACCGAGCAAGGATTATTGGTGGCTATAGAACACCCAAAACAATGTATGATATCAATATATACTTAATGATTTTCTAAAAATGTATGATTTCGAATATATTCAATTAGTATTGCAATGTGTATGGTTTATTATGATGTGTGTCGACTATATAATAGAGTGTCCTTTGTAGCATATGTGTAACCCCTGAGCATTGAATCATGTACCCCCTATTGTAAGCAGAACTTTGCATACCTTTTTAATGTACCAATACGCACACACTAACCTAGTTATACCTCGTTTGTATGCTCCATGTGTGCCCCCTGCAGCATAAAAAACGAATGGCCCAACAGGCTACAGAGCCTTTTGTCTCCTCTCATGTAGCACTGCATGCTCAGCCCCCACTTTCCCTCCCCCTCAGACTGGGCAGAGATGTAAAGCCCTGGCCCTATGAATGATGTGATGTTACAATTGCAACACCTCACCCTTCCTGTGTGCCTGCACCTAGCGAGTACCTCCTAAGCCCCCAGACTCAGATTGAAAGAAATATGGGTGACAAGCCTCTCATCCCACCACCTCTTGATGTACCTGCTGAGTGCCCTCTGATCCGATGGGATCCCAGTTCACCCTAACCCCGACTGACCATAGAGGCCATATATTTTCTCTTGTATTAACATACTTAAAATGTGTCCCCCACTAGATCTAACAAAGAGGAATGATAGATGTGTCCCTGCCTGTGCCCCCTGATAAGCCACCTAAACCCATGAAAGCTGCTCACCCATTGCTCACCCTGTGTATTGTATTTTCTTTGGAATAATGAAATACTCCCACCTAGAGTTATGTGTTGCTTGTGATGTTAGAATAACGATGTGTAGGATATACAGGGCATCATGAATTACAGTTAACACTGAATGGGTATGTGTGGCCACAAGGGCAAATGTTAGTGCAGTCGAGATGTATCAGTCAAACATCATCTGACCAGAGCTCCACCCTGATGAGTCCAGCTGACCTACAAGCCTCACCATGACACCTCAAGGAGCCTCACCATTCCTGAAGCTTTGGTCCTACATATCCATATGTGCCCTTCCCCACTGTCTAATCTCATCAATTCATGTATCGCTTAGCTCCCACGTCATAGGTGACATGGCTTTGTAACAAAATCTGGATGTTTGCTGATTTTTGGCAGAGCGCTCTCTGAGTTTGCAGAGTTCTCTGCTTGTCCTATATTGGTTTGGATAAACATTTACTTTTTGACTTCATCCGCACTTTGTCTTGGTCTCATTCCCATCTGGGGTGTGTCCATCATTGACTCTCACTGGGGGGTTATAAATGCCTTTTTAGGGGATGCTCACTTTCAGTATTGTCATACCGTGCACGTCCAGTTTGTCTGTGGAGTAAATGTGCACTATTGGTTGCATTTCTTTTTTCAACATTGTTCCATTGAATTGTGCACAGTTTGCTAGATTTGGCATTAAGGACATACATTTTACATTTTGCAAAATTGTTCCATGACATCAGTAGCAGATGTCCGTATAGCTCATGGATGCGTCTGCTATTTAAGATAGACTGTGCTTCCTTAGAATTCACACCAATCTGAATGCTTTTCAAAATGTTAGCATAAGTCAGGTCTGCAGACTGACACATGTTTTGAGTTAGTTCTCTGTATTGGGAATGTTGCCAGAGATTTACATTTCCTATGCTGCCAAGTGTACTACGGCACAGTTTGTGTCCTAAGGTTTTAAAAATAGGTTCACATTTCACTGGTGTTAATTGAAGATCTCTGAAAACAAATGACACTATGCTTATTTAGTAGGTTATGCATGGTAAGTGGGGCAGGCACCCTGTTCATATGCATTCATAAAAAGTTGCAAATGTACTCTACAAAATATATGCCTACCTTTAGTTTGTGTTGATGGATGCAGATGTGGCAGAATCTGGAAGCAGAAATCCTGGAGACATTTATGGTATTTTTTGCTTGAGGTGCTTTGTAATCACATGACACTAGTACTCAGAGTGTTGAACAGTAGATCTAAAGTGCTGAACTGTGATGACAGAGTTTAATGTAGAGTTCTTGGATGTGATTGGTGGATGGCTGTCTGACTGACTAACAGTAGCCAATGAGGGAGTGGTACAGAGAGTGTAGTGGAAAGGAAAGAAGGGCTGCCCCTGTGTTACGGGGTCCCTGGACACCACAGTAGTTCACGGACAGGGCGTGCCACATCCGGGGCTTCTCAGTATGCCTGTCATGGAAATGGGACTGTTGGGATTAGCCAATCAGGTGTTGAGGTTATGAATCATAGGGAGAGAGGGTAATACTCTTTTCATCGCTGTGTGCAGCAAAGATGGCAACAGTGCAGAGAGTTAGGGTATTGGTAGTTGGTGATTTATTTGTAAATGTTTTGGAGAGGTATGCCAAGTCAAGAGGTGTTTGATTTTGAAGGAGTGGAGGTTTTCTGGTGCAGTGTGCCTGGACGTGCCTGGATGCAATTTGAAAGCAGGGCTTGCAGTTTGTAAAGATATGAGCACTTTCAACACTCCTGATATAGTAGTGCTGCATTGTGGTGCACTGCATTTGGGATATATCAGTGCTCCTGGTTTGCTGCGTTTGCTGAGTGCACTTAAGGAGTTGGTGAAGGCACTGATGCTGCTTTTTCCCAGTGCAAAGGTGGTGTTCTCATATAATCCACCTAGAGCATGATGGAACAACCCCAATGCCCTCTGTCCCAACCAAGATGCTGGAAGGTGTCTTGTAAACAGAGGCATGTCTGCATTTTTGTGCAGTGCTGGGATGTTCTCATGTGACAATGAGAACATTCATTCTCTTAATTTGAACTTTTTCATAGCAGATGACATTTCTTTGTCCACCATTGGAAATGCCATTTTGTTCTACAATCTAAGGGATGCTTTGTAGAGGTTCTTGTAAGATTGTAAGGATAAGAAGAAAAGAAAAACTGCCAAGAAAGCACAAAACAAAAGGTGTTTGTTTGCAAGCACCTAAAAAATAAAAAGGCTCTTTTCAGAGCCACCACTAAAGGGGAAATCTCCTACCCTGCTTTACATTTCTTTCCCCACCCCCACACATTGCACGATATGCCCACGGATACTGCGGTAGTCTGCGGATCACATGTGCAACATCCAGGGCTTCTGAGGATGGCAGGCATGGAAATGGCACTGTGGAGGCCAGGGGATTGGTCAATAAGGTTTCCTTGGTGTGGTGTGCAAGGAGAGACTGTGGTAGAATGTCTGTTTGCTGAGAGGAGAGCAGATGGCTATGGCTGTGTATTTCAGGAGGCAGAGTTTCTGGATGTTGGGGGACTCTTGGATAGATTGGTTGCAGGTGTATGCAGAGCATTGTGGAGTGGCTGCACATTTTTGATTCCATCATGTGGATGTGCACTGGTACGGAGTGCGTGTCATGAGGTGGCTGGATTTGGTTCCTCTTTGTGCCACTTTGGTGACGCACCATCATCCAGACATTATTATTATTCATTGTGGAAGGAACAGTTTAGGACACGTTACTGGAGTCTCATTGAAGTTTGCGATGAGGCAGACACTGGGAAAGTGATGGAGATGTTTCCAAACTCCCGAGTAATTTTTTCTTGCATCACGCAGAGACAGATGTGACTGTGCTCGTCTTCATTTGGTCCGCAAATGGAGAAAGCGAGGCATAATGTCAACAAGGCTGTTTTTGCCTTTTTGAGAGATGTTGGCATCTCCTCCTTTCATAATGAAAATATTTCATTTCATAGCACCAACATTTTTCGCAGAGATGGAGTACATCTTACTGATACTGGCAAACAGCTCTTTCTGCGAAATATCCAAAATCATTGCATCCCTTTTTGCAAGTATAGGAAGCATTTTTTCTGTAGGTGTTGCCCACTTCAAACCTTCCAATAACAAACGAACACTACAAAAAGGCTCTTCTCAGAGTCACCACTTTCTCCCAGAAAATAGAGCAATGTTTTTGATGGAGCCACCACCTACATTTTTTTAGAAGTCTGCGGACTTCCAACCTGTCTGCAGACTTTGCGGACTGTGCAGGCGACTGCATCATTTCATTGGCACTTCTATTTTTAACCTGTGAAAGGTGCTTCTAAAAAGAACCTTTTTGGGGGGATTGTTTTGTTTTGTGAAATTTGGGGGATTTTTGACACACAAGGGAGGGAAGGGTAGATAAGGTAGGGAAGGGGCACCAACCACAAGGACAAGAATGGGATGATGGTGAGAGGAAGATGTTGGGTGCGCCTCAACAAGGTAGGGGGCACTTTAATTTTAATGGTCCTAGACCACAGCCTCAAAACCACTCCAGAACTGCTCACAAATGCAGTGTACTGCATCACAGTAACCCACAAAACAGTGATCTTTGAAATATTCTGCTGCACTGCATATGGCCTTCTCGGCTGCTTGAGGAATCCTCTGCTCCACAGGAGTGTCCCTTATCGTGACAGGAGCAGATGTTGAGGATGCTGCAGTGGAACTCAACCTACTACCCTGTTCGAAGGGGATGACCCTTCGAACTGCTGCTTTGTGGTTGGATCCCAGGTGTCGCCACATGGAGGTAGTCCCATAACTGTACAGTCCAGGTTTGCCGCAACTCTTGCAGTGAACCTTGGCTGTGGGCTTACCACCAACGGTGGTAAAAAGTCTCCACAGTAAAGACTCACATCGGCAGCAGGCAGCAAGGACTTCCACTACCTCATCCTCTTCTTCCTCTTGGTCCTCCTCTGCATCGTCATGCCTGCTCCCCTCCCCAGGCCCTTGGGAATGTCATGGTGGTGGTGGAGGTGGTGGGGATGGATATTGCTGAGGCAGAAGCAGCAGCAGAGGTAGACATGGATGCCAATATCCAGGTTGAAGTAGTCTGGAACCAGGAACAGAGGAATCTGCAAAACAGCAGGAACACAGCAATTTGGCAAAAAGCAGAGCAACCTGCAGCAGTTGTCCTGGTCGGCCAGAAACAACAGCAATGACAATTATAGCCAAGTGTTCTGAGCAGCAATCCAGCAATAGAATGCCAATGATAGACATGTGCTCTGTCCTGGAAATCCAAAAACAGAATGAGGAGCAGCACTGGGGTGTGGCCTTTTATAGGGGTGCTGGGGAGCGCTTTGCGGGCAGTCATGCCCTCCCCGGACACTTCAAACCCCAAGCTGGGCTCAAAAAGTTCAAAAAAGTGTCCAGATCCCCAGGGTATGGTCTGGGACCTCTGCAAGGGTGAAGTTTCATATAAATCACCTTGGACTTCTCAAAAAAACACATTTTTGGTATCTGGGGGCCCAAACACTGTCTGCAAATAAGGACCAATGCTCAGCGTTGGTCCGGTCACATGGTGACGTCGCGAACATCCGCAAATGGGACGGCTGTCCGCAGGACATCTATTGCATGGGATCCATTGTGCGCATGAGCATCGATGTCCCACGGACAGGGTTGGGGTCCCCAAACTAATTAAAAGTGTGACACACATGAGTCGGAGAGTTCCGAACAGGTGCAGTGTTCATAGGACCCAGTAAAGTGTCGTCCCTAAGCACTAACGGGACAGACCAGTCCACCACGTGCCTTCCTAAATAGGAGAGGACGAAGCTTCTTTGTGCTAAAGGGATGTTGCCTGGAGGCAATACCTGAATGGGTGTGGCTACAGGTGCCACGGTAGGCTGGGCCTGAGGAACTCCACCAAGTAGGGGTGCTAGAGCAGCTTGGGTCTTTAAGAGCTGTCTTGCCAAGTCGTCTGTTTTGTCTCTGTTCACTACCAGTTCACGCCATAAGGCATTTGTCTCAGAGCGGGCTGTATGCACCTCGGCTTGGAGTTCACCTAACAATAGGGAACTCTGGTCTACCTCGGAGGTTTCCATCGCTCAGTCAGAGGTATTGAGGAAGGCTTTGTGTTCTGTCACACGCACCTGTGTCTCTGCAGGAGCGATGGACGAGCCTCCCTTGACCCCGAGTCTTCACTTCCCCTGTTTCACCCAGAGGAATACCTGTCAAATACAAGGTGTACACTCAAACGTGAATTCACCCGATTCCCCTGGGCCCTTCCCTTCTCTTTACTGTGTGCTCTGATGTCCCCCTATGGGCTTACCTTGATCTTTAGTAGGGTGTGCACTCCATCCTGCATTTGCAGGGGCGCGATTCACTCATGTGATTGGTGCCAATGTCTGTAGGCTGAGTTCAGATGCCAAACGCTGTTTTATGCCTTCACAGCGAGGCCGAGAGTTCAAGGCGCCAGTTTCTTCACTGGCTAGAAAGTCCTTCCCACAAGTGAAAGTTGCACGGAGAATATTGAGTGTCCAAAATTGTCCGTATTGTCTTTGTTTGCCGGTATTTTTGTGGGTGAGTAGCGCTGTGTGTAGAAGCTAGCTGCTGGTAGGTTTACGCAGCGCCTTCAATTCAAGCACGCCTGGTAATGTCTCTCCCTCTCCCTTGCAGGAGAAATGATGTGGTAGTAGTGCCTCGAGTCCGGGTTCAACACAACTGGGGACTTGGTGGTTTTGCACCATGTAGAGCGAGAGAGTGCAGTGAAATAAGTGTCCACGTTATTGGAGTGAGCGCATGAATAATGTCTCTTCTTTCTTACAGCGGTTTGTGCGCTCGTGCAACTAACCTGGATTGCAGTGTTGCGGGATGATTCGGTGAGTATGCGCAGCGTTACCGATATGTGCCTGTTAACGCTGTTCTTCTTTGTTCTTACAGGTGCCGGTGTAGAAGTCCCCTCTTGACTGGAGATAGCTGCGGAGTGGAGTAAGAACCAGGTAAGCTGAAACTGAATGATCCGGAGCAGGTAAGCAGAAGTAGGATGATCCGGAGCAGGTGAGCAGAAACAGGATGATCCGGAACAGGTAAGCAGATGCTGGCTGATCCAGAGCACGGCAAGTGTGTTGCTGAAACAACTCACAGGAAGCAACACGAAGCACTGGAAGAATGTTGGGTGTGGCTTATATAGCCAGCTACACCCAAACACTAGAGAGCTCATGAATCATCATGCACTTCCTGTTTGGCGACAGGAAGTGGTAACCAGGAAGTTGCTACAAACACTAGGAAGGGATTAAAGGAAGGATTTGCTATGGGTTCTTTGTGTGCCTATGCCAGGCCTGCCAAGCCTCCACCCAGCTTGCCCCAACTACCTGCCTGATACCAATGACACACAGCCCCTTTCCCAATGGAGCTGGGGTGTGCCAGGGCTGTGCCGTGGCCCCTCTGCTCTTTTTCTGAACATCAATGGCCTATATGATTCTTTGTTAAATTCTACTACGGATGTCCCTAGGCTGGTAATATGCTCCTGCTGCTCTTAGTGTATGCAGATGATGCAGATGATACAGTCATAAAGCTGCATATCCCTCGAGCATTATAGAAGCTTATTCATAAACATACCTCATACATGGACTCTTTGGATCTTAGGGTTTATGCCCAAAAGTAAACTGCGAAGGCCTGTGGTAGGGGGGAAAGTCCTTTGAAATTTCAAGCTATGATGAGAAAGGATTCTCAGATTCCAAGGGCCCATAGCTTTGACTTCCTTGGAGTTAGATGAACTTCTGATTTTAGTCCTGACCCACATGTAACCAAACAAACTGTGAGATGATTTTAGGAGTGGGTGGGCTGACCAGAGCCATTGGTATGTTCAAAAACAAATCAGTTGATCTGGTTTTAAAAATGTATAATTGAAAATGAGCCTTGGTTGAAAGGCAATATCTTTACAAGAATTTTGTGCCTTCCACATTCGGCTCCTAGCTTTGGAGTACATCTAGAACTGGGTTGTGAATTTGTCAGTGGCATAAACTCAGAACAGCCTGTCTGTTATTGGTTCAGACTTTGGGGTAATCCCAAAGCAGTACTGACTCAGGAGCTAATCAGATATTTGGTCTCCAAAGATCCCAACAGGAAAATTCCCTGGCTGAGGTATGTCAGGGCAAAACTAGCAGAAATGAATGGGGCCGATCTGTTTCTTCCATTAGACATTTTGTCTGCCTGTGAACTAAAAGCTGTGAGAATGAGGGTCTATTTTCATATCTCTGCGATCAGGTAGTACCAGGAAATTATGAAAACCTCAAATAGAAAGCATGCAATTATTGCAGGCCCTGGTCTCAAAAGCTATCTGTTATGGGCCAAGAATCCCTCTCAATGTATCCTCATAACTAGGACACATTTTAGCTGGGCACAAATGCGAAAATCACTCCTGCCTGAGTTGAGGTTTTCTCAGTATAGACCTACCATGTGCTACTTGTTATGGGCTGATTCACCTTGTGTGGCGTGGGCACTTCTGTCTTTCCTGAGGAATGCATTGTCTATTAGGAACTACTCGATACAATCTATATATATCTGATTTAATTACTTTTAGCTGTTTTATCTTCTGTGTATATGTTTCTGCAAATGTTATTGTTATTTTATGATATTGTTTTTTTTTATGGAAATAGTGTTGTGTTTCCGAAGTAAAATCTTATGATGATGATGATTACTCCACATATGTAAGGCACCTACTACAGGCATTGAAAGAGGAAGATGATCAGAAGACAAAAGAGTCCCTCAAATGGATAGATGAAATGACAGAGAATTTTGAGGACCGTAAAACTGACATTAGTGGGGGGCGTGGCTTGGAGCCGACGCGATTCAGTTGCTCCTCTAAAGCCGCCCGTGGACAGCCCGCTGCTTCAGCTAAAATCGCGCGGTTCCTGTGGCCTATACGACCCACTGACGACAGCTATGTGGATCGGAACCGATGGGGCTCTAGCGGCTCAAAGATGAAAGCTGGGAGAGGGAGCACTATGTCCATACTCGTCGCCTGAATCCCGGTCCCCCCCTCTGCGGCTCGGAGAATCCAAGATGGCGGGCGCACGTTTGATGGCGGCCACAGTCAGAGTCGGAGGCGATCCTCCCCGTAACACTCGAGCCGGAGGGGACAGATGGACATCCGGATATCCAGACAAACGGGGACTATTTCCATCGGCCGGTGAGGGCCCTCCCTGGAATCAGCAAGGAGCCCCGCATACATCGGCCCCGCTTTGCATACCCTCTCCCTTTCCCTCCTGGGGCACCCCGGCCCACGCCGCCCTACACACTTCCAGCAGACGGAGATCTACGCGGCTGCGTTAGTGGCCCACCTGGATGATCGGTGGGGCCTACCTTCCGGCTCATAGATAGAGGCGACTCAATTCCTGAAGCGAAGATGAGAGACCCTCCCCCCAACGGTTGGCGACGGGAGCCTCCAGCGGGAGCCCCTTGAGAGATTTAAGGTAGGCCTAGCTTGCATGCACTTCTCCCTGAGCGCTTCCTGGGGCACCCCGGCCCACAGTCCGGCTCCTCTTCACCACTACATCACTCCCGGCGGCCATTGTCCTGTCTCTAACAACTAGCGCTATATCCAAGCAACAAAAGACCACCAAGTCTTCGGACATAGCAACTCTGCTGACCGCTTCTGACAAAGCTAAAAAACAAGATTCCTGCTCATCTATCCCACGGGAATCCCTAGATAACAAGGGACCTTTGGCGACCAAAGAAGATATCCGTGAATTCATGGAGGATATCAAATCAGAATTCCGCTCTTGTATGGCAGAACTCACAACTAAACTGGAAAGCACAGACAAAAAGGTCTCGGAGGTTGAACAAAGAGTAGGAGTTGTTGAGGATCATATCCAAGACCATGCCTCCGTGCTAACAGAGGTCCAACGCTCAATCGGACTACTGCAGGATAGGTGCAACATCTTGGAATACAAGCAAGAAGACCTCGAAAATAGGGCCTGGCGCAACAACCTCCGCATTCGGGGGGTTCCCACTTCAATCCCAGACAAGGGGTTAGCTGAATATGTGGGCCTCTTTTTCCAATCTCTTCTCCCCGACCTCGAAGATTCACTGCTTCTCCTGGATCGCACCCACAGGGTGAACCCCCGACGCGGAGTGGAATCGGATGCCCCCCCGACGTCATTACTAGGGTGCACTTCTTTACTACGAAGGAAGCCATCTCGGCAATAAGCCGCTCCAAAGATGAGATTACATTTCAAGGGACTTCTCTCAAGATCTTCCAGGACCTTTCTCCGCTTACTCTTCAAAAGAGGCAAGCCCTTCGCCCTTTAACCGCCCTTCTTCAGACTCAAAAAATCCGCTACTGATGGCTCTTTCCCACAGCTTTACAATTTTCCTACAAGGGCTCGCTCAGGAAAATTAGCCACCTGGAAGATGCTACCGACATCCTACGTCCAGATGCTTCCAGTCCCTCGTCTCTCCCGCCCTCCAAAGCAGCGGCTGATTCAAACCTGGTGGCCTCCCCTAATCCCACACCAAACTCTTGGTCGAGGGTTCCCAGATTCCGGAAGAGGAAATAGCCAGATGCGACCCCATGATGGAGCTTTCACCTCGATCCCGGCTCACAGTCCGGCACCATGATCCGATCTACACCCTCAGGAACACAAATAAGCTTTATTCCTTAAGCAGCGGGCATTATTCCACGGCCCATGCCCGGTTCCAAGGCACAATCCATCTACGAGTCCTTGGAACAAACCACTAAGATTGCTCATAAGGTTAGCCATGTTGGCTACACACTGTTCGATGGCCCCGTTGGCCAAGGGAGGCATTAGACCCGCAAAAGGTCAGCCACCCTCAGTTAAAACTCGGTCCTCCCATTGGCGGCCTGAGAAAAAACCCCAGAGGCAGGTTGGCAAATGGCTACACACTCCGCGACATGATGGCTGATTCCTCTACATCTCCCCCCCTCCCCCAAGACTCGTCAACCTCCTCGGACCTGGCCCCGGAACATTGAACTTTAAGGTTCGTCTCCCTGAATGTCAAGGGACTAAATTCACCTGCCAAACGCAAGTCTATCCCACAGAAGCTTCAGAACGACGGTGCAGCTGTGGCTATGCTACAAGAAACCCATCTGCTGCCGGCAGACCACAGCCGCCTGCGCTCCAGAGACTTTCCGAAGCAGATTTTCGCGTCGGGAACTCCAAGAGGGGTGGCACAGCTATCCTATTCGGGAGGGGCCTGAACCCTCAGATTCTGGACTCTATAAGCTGCCCAGAGGGGCGATACATGGCGGTGAAATGCCAATTACTAGGACAACTTTGTTCTATAATCTCTGTATACGCACCCAACTCAGGCCAGGCGCTGTTCTATGAATCCCTGTGTACAACCCTCTCCCCGTTTTTGGAAGGCCAGATATTGATTGGAGGGGACTTCAATGGAGTCCCGGACCCCTCGAAAGACAAGTCACACCCACCCAGCGCTGGAGACCTCACCATAGCCCTGGCTCTCCTACAACTATTTAGAACCTTTGGGGTGGTGGATTCATGGAGAGTACTCCACCCATCCGAAAGAGACTTTTCCTTTTATTCCTATGTCCACCGGACCTTCTCCAGGTTAGATCTTCTCCTAGTGTCCCCACAAATATTTACGTTTACGAACGATGTGACAATTGGCTCCAGAATCTTGTCTGATCATGCTCCGGTGACCCTGGAAATACGAGTGCAGGAACCAGCTAACCCCCAACAGCGCAGATGGACCCTATATGATCCGATTCTCAACGAGATGCCACTCAGGGACGCAATCCCAACCACGATCACCAACTTCTTTAAGGAGAACCCCAGTGAGGACACCTCTACAGCCAACACTTGGGACACAATGAAAGCAGTAGTGAGGGGTGAACTGATAGCGCAAGAAGTGGCCTATCATAGACACAAGCATCAAACTCGCCAGGATCTTGAGGAAGATCTTAAAAATGCAGGAAGGACCGATAAGGAGAAGGGCTGGACCCCTAAAACCCAGCGAGCCATCCGGATAGCACAGAAAAAGATTGAGGCCCACTATGCTGAACACACTGCCCACCAAATGGCAAAAGCAAAACAGTTTTATTATGCTAAAAACAACAAAGCAAATAAGCTACTAGTGGCCAAACTTGCCAAAGCGAAGAGGAACAATACAATTGTGGGCCTGCGGGACCAACAAGGCAAGGTCCATTACGCTGACCAGGACAAACTGCGACTCGCTGCTGCCCACCTAACTCAGGTGATGACCGCTCCAGCGTGGGATATGGAGGAACAGAAGAAATACTTACGGGGTGCGCCACTTCCCCGGCTAAAAAGAACAGCCCGTGACTCTCTGGAGGTGCCGATCACTGACGAAGAAGTGGACGAGGCAATAAAAGCTCTCAAATCCCGAGCCCCTGGCCCTGATGGCTATACAACCAGGTTCTATAAGATTTTCAAACCCCAGCTATTAGCACCTTTGGTACAGTTGTTTAACTCGTTCAGGACCACGGGCACTGTAACACCGTCCATGCAGGAGTCAATTACGGTCTTACTACCTAAACATGGGGGCGATCCGAAGAACCCTGCATCATATAGACCCATTGCCCTGCTCAACATAGATGCCAATATTTACTCTAAAATCCTGGTGTCTCGTCTATCTCGATTCTTGCCAGAGATAATCAGTGTGGATCAGAGTGGCTTCCTCAGACACCGCTCCACGGCCGGCAATATCCGAAGAGCCTTAGATCTGGTGGAACTCGCTTCCCGAGATTCCCAGGAGTTGGTGCTCTTGGCCCTGGATGCGACCAAGGCGTTTGACAAAGGGGATTGGACTTTCATGAGGCTCACCCTGGAGGCTGTTGGATTTGGCCCGGAATTCTGCACCATGACGCTGGCAAATTACAAAGCCCCTAAAACCCTTCTTAGAGTTAACGGCACCCACTCCTCCCCCATCAACCTAACTTGCGGAACCCGACAGGGATGCCTGCTGTCGCCACTTCTCTTTGCTTTAATTATGGAACCGTTTGCCCAGCGGATCAGGTTGAATCCTGCAGTCGAAGGCTTTCAATCAGGTCCGGCGCACCACAAACTGGCCCTATATGCAGATGATGTCCTCCTGACTATCAGGAAACCCCGCTCCTCCCTCCCTCAAGCCCTGGTTGAGATAACAAGCTATGGCAGGGTCACAGGCTTCACAGTTAACTATCAGAAATCAGTCGCCATGGGAGTGGGCCTGACCCGAGAAGCACTGGTTCCGCTGTGCCCAATGCATTGGTCGACCAAAGAACTTTGCTACTTGGGAGATCAGATCCCGGCCAGTCCAAGCGAGACTTATCGGGCTAATTTTCCCCCATTATTTACAAACTTGGAGGCAGATTTGAAACGCTGGGCGACACAGGAGATATCGCTGATGGGCTGTATCACAGCCTGTAAGATGAACTTACTACTGAGATTTCTGTATGCATGCTCCACACTCCCGGTGCCGGTCCCGGCGCCAGCCCTTCAATGCTTACAGAAGAAAATGCTGCAGTTTATTTGGACAGGGAAAAAGGCCAGGATCCCTAAATCCACGATGCTGGGCAATGCGAGATTGGGTGGGCTTGGGGTCCCTGACTTGCAGAAATACCAAATGGCGGCTCACCTGTCTTGTATCCATTCATGGCAAGTCCTTACCAACTGCCCTAGATGGGTAGACATCGAACAAGCGCAGCTGCCCCTCCCACTACGCTTTCTCCCGCATGTCCCCCCTCCGGAACGGCAACAGTGGCGGAATCTCCTGGCATCCACCAAACACACCATTTCGGTGTGGGACAAGGCATTGAAACAGAAGAGGATCCCGACGGGGCTCAGCCCCCTGTCCCCAGTGTTCATTAACCCAACCTTCTCTCCTGGTCTGTCTCCCTGGAATTTGAAAGCCTGGATTGCAGGAGTACCAGAGACCCTGGGTCAACATTTTGAAGGGGGCCAACCCTGCACCTTTGAGTGATGCAAAGAACTCTTTGGGATCCAGGAACGAAATAGGTTCACATATACCCAGCTACACCACTGGTGCACCCATCCTCAGACTCGCCAGGCGGCTACTCGTCCCCCCACAGCCATCGAATTGACCCTTAAGGAGCTTCTGCCTCGAGGAAGAATCTCCACTCTGTACAGGCGCCTCCAAACGGACTTTCTAACCTCCAAGACCCGGTATATGGCCCTATGGGAGGCGGATCTGGGCCATCCGATTGAAGACCAACAGTGGGTTGACATCTGGTCCTGGACTCACACCTCCTCATCACGCATCACGAATAGAGAGTGCGCCTACAAGATCCTCCTCCGGTGGTACTACCCTCCCCTAAGACTCCACCACATGAACTCCACAATCAACCCTCAATGCTGGAGGCAGTGCGGCCAAATAGGCTCCTTCTTCCACATGTAGTGGTCCTGCCCCAAGGCCCAAGCCTTTTGGAAACAATGCCTGGCGACAATAGCGGAAATCACTCAGGTGCGACTGCCCTTGGCCCCCGAGCCTATCCTCCTTGGAGCACCGATCCCCGGGATCTATGCCAGGTCTGGCCCCAAGGCCAAACTATTGTCACAATGCCTACTTGCGGGTAGGAACGTGATAGCCCGCACCTGGAAAACGACGGAAGGCCCTCTCATGCCTTTCTGGTGGATGAAAGTCTGGGACATCCTGATCACCGAGAAGGTGACACCTGCCGGAGCAGGCACCTTGCATCGCTTTCGCAACATCTGGGGTCCGGTTATGGAGTTTGACCAAAGGTTCCCAGCCCTGACTTTCAAGCCCCAACTGGCCAGGAGAACTATTCAGGATGGAGACCCCCTACAGGGAAGTGAAGAAGGAACTTGAGCCCGAGGGGTGGGGTGGGAGGAGCGTCAAATTATATTACTGTATGCTACATGTCGCAAGTGATTAAGCTTTGTATCGCCATAACCTGCCAGTTTAAAATAAACACGTTTAAAAAAAAAAAAGAAAAACAGACATTAGTGAGGCCCCAGTATTAGCTATCTATGATTACAGCACAATTTATCTTGTTTTCACATTCTGATGGTGAGGTAATGACAGCAGGGCTCACTCAACATACAACTTTGGGACACAAGCCCTTAGAGTACTACAGTAGACTATTCAACCCAGTGATGCAGGGCCATTTCCCTGCGAACAGGCATTAGCAGCCTAAGGATTTGCTGTACAAAAACCTTCAGCAATAACAATGGGATGTTCAATAACATTATGTGTAGAGCACACCATGCTTTTTCTCCATTCTAGAAAGAAACAAGTCCACTCTTACAACACAGAGAACATCAGATTATGGGGTGATATTATCAAGCCCAGCAATGCATATTGAAAGATGTAACGTGGTAAACCCAGCATAATTCATAGCAAAACAGTGGAAGGGCATGATGTAGTACATGACTGTGCAACATTCAGCGGCACAAACGAAGAAGATAACCAAGTGAGAGAAGACCCACTAGACACAGGAGAAGTTTTGTGTAATGATCATACTCAATGATAAAACAGGAGAATGACAAAGGCACACAGGATCATGAGTAGTGTGATATGTGAAGTGACAGGAAGGGGAGTATAATGTGGTAGCACAAAAAAATAGCATATTTCTCAGCACAAGCAGCAGCACTCATTGAAGCCCTAGATATGTTACAAGATGATGAGGTTACCATATACACAGATTTGGCATACATGAAGTCAACAGTACATTCAGGATTATCTAGATAGCACAGAAGGAGTTTCAAGAGATCTGATGGATCCCCTGTACAACATGCATCACTATTGTCTACATTAATTGATGTTTTGTAAAGTATTCATGCCTCTGCAATGACTTGATGTTGAACTGGAACAGCTGCATCATCCCACCCATGCACTCAAGTGGCATATTGCTGCCAACATCATTCCCAATCTATCAGGGTATGCTGATAAATATATGGCCAATTGTCTGACATGCCACCTGTTCCAAACAAGGCACACTTTGAAGAATCTGAAAGTGATTTCCCCCCCCCATCAGGGCCCCACAAGGAGCTCCATATGTACTTTGCAGATATGATTAAGAGGTGTAGTCACTTTCGTCATATGGTTGTTGTTGTGTGCCTATTTTCCCGATTGCTTGAGGCTGGTGCCTGCATCCATATTGATGCTAAATCAGACACCAAATGCTTAGTCAGGGAGGTATTTTGAAGTGGGGAATATGTGACATCTTCAGGTCGGATAATGGGCCTCATTTTGAAAATGAACTCTTCCAAGAGATTACATAATTACTGGGCCCAAGACATAAGCTTTGCACAGCCTACCTCCCAAAAGCCAACAGAATTGTGGAGAGACTGAATGGTCTCTTGAAAGGTAAATTATCAAAAATGTGTCATTCACTGAAGAAGAGCTGTCTTTATTGTTTGCCTTTGGCACTGTTCAGTTTATGCAATCAGCCAAGCAAGGAGCACCATTTGACTCCTCATGAGGTGGTAACAGTACAGGGGATGCATATGCCAGTCAGCCTGCATGGACAGTGTCAGATGCTCACAAAAGTACTGATATTTTGTGAGAAGAGTTTTGAGGGTATCTGAGAGATTTGACAACATGTGCAAGACGTATTTCTCATCAGAAAGCTTTGCAAGTACACCAACCATCTGCAAGTCATCCCAGCAATGAGACACAACTTCAGTAGTCCCCTTTGTATTCAGGAGACAGAGTCTATATCCAGACCTACAACAAGAAATGGAACACCCCCAAGTTCTCTGGTCCATATGAAGTCATCTATTTGACGCAGACAGCTGCAAAAGTAAAGGGAGGCCGCCCCTGGATCCACCTATCGGACATTCATAGGAACACCAGCACCTACCCTACACTGCTTGAAGAAGCAGGAGAAGAAAGGACTATCAATTTACGTTTGCAACATGGGAAAAACTTTGAGCTCTGTAAACACCTTTGGGCGAACAGGAGGAAGAGCCACAAAACTAATGTTCGAAGCCTAGAGAGGGAATGGCAAAAGAACCAAAAATACGTTTTTACACATCTATTGTTTATTCTTCTCTCTGTTTCTTTCTTATCTTTTAATGAGTATAATAAACATGGAAAAGGGGATTACGGGGAGAAAAGGGACTCATGTTACTAGCATATCAACAAGTAGCAGAGAAATCATGACCAGATATAAAAGAGATGTTTCAATGCAAGACAGTATGTATAACAATATTGCAATAGAACAACATTCAGAAAATACTAATTTATGGTATGACACAATGAAGAAAGTAGATGGAACGCAGTAAAAAGACTCATGTTGTGTGTGTGCACTAATTCTGCATGCAGTTGGCACCCCAGATTATTCTTTTCCCGGGATGTGTCATCCTTAGAGGCACAGGGCATGGACACTTAGTTTTCGGTAAGACACAGCATTTCAAGGGACCCACAGTAGAGTTAATATTTGAACAGGTTGACAAAGCAAGTTGAGAAGGGAAGAAAGGATAAGAACATATATAATGCACAACCACAGATGAAAATAGAAGGATCAAACTTTTGAAACAACAAATGGGTGATGGGCGAGGCTGTGCTAAAAGCAGAATGGCCTGTAAAATATACCAACAAAGTAATAAGCATACAAATTAATATTGTAGAAACACCTAGAACTCTCATGTGAAAGGTTTGACAAGTTTGCAATACCATGACCAACCTGTTAAGGCACAGAAACCCACTCGATATTCCTTCTATTTCAGAGGTGAAGGAACAGTATCAGTGGGCCAAAGTATGAACTGTAATAGAGTAATTCAGGTGCCAGCTCTACATGTGACTGCCACAGTGATGGATCATTTCTAGCAGTGTGGGGACAAAGCTTATTTCCATCTACCAGCATCATGAAAAGGAGTATGTACATTGGTGACTTAGCATTCACTTGAGATGTTGATTGCCAAAAAACAGCTTACTTTTCCTAAAGAAGGCAATGAGAGAGCCTCGCTGCAGCCCCTCACCCCACCACAGAAGATAAAGACATTGATGATCTCTCAAAAAAAAAGAAATAACTACTTCTACCAGGAAGTAGAGGATGCCTTAAGCAAAGTACCCAACCAAAACAGGCAGTCTTCAAGAACAGAAAGTTTCTTTGCATCATACTTACTCCCTGGCATACAGGCCAACACATATGCCAAGTGCTTCAAGTAGTGCACTGGAACATGGTCCAGCTGGAAAACTACACTGTCAATGCTGCTCAAGAAGAGTTCAGGCTGTTATCTCCTCACAGCCATGGAAGGAGGAATTTGTAAAACGATAGAGGCAATATATTACACAGACGAGCCACCAAATGACATTGACAATGCAATGAAAGCACTCCATAACTTGTGAACTAGCATAGTGAAGTGCCAGAAAATATGCACCTCATATTATTTTTGTTGATTACTCATTGAAAAGGCTTTACATATGTCTACATAGTGTGGACTTTAGGCAGCTACTCAAACCATAAGGCACGTCTCAGGGCAATGCCGGAGAACACATTTTTCTGAAAACTGCTCTTCACAAGCATTAGCGATTGAAGACACAGGTATTGATGACCCGCTTGCCCCCTGTTGTTTACCTTTACCAGTCAGTATAAAGCAAATCGCTACACTTCAAATAAACCTCCAAGTTCAGGCAGTCAATTCAGCTAACTATACAGACTGTGTAGGAATTCGGTCTTCTACAGTATTACCCAACAATTTACTGAAATGTGTACTATTAAATACTCAGTCTCTGGTGCAGAACACAGTTGAAGTGTCTGATTCTGGATACTGAACTTGATGTCCTGGCAATTACTGAGACCTGGCTCCTTGAGGTAGCTCTTCATGCTGTACTTTTGGCCACCCCTGATGGGTACTTCTGCCTGCACACTGGCCGTGAAGGGAGCAGAGGTGGGGGAGTAGCCTTGATTTTTACGCAAGATGTGAAATTCAATATCTCTGCCCTTCCAAAGTTCAACCAACGTGAGGAAATGGGTTTGAAACTGAATATTAACTCTATCAATTCACTCAATATTGTATTATTACATAGACCTCCCACGACGACCCCACTATTTGAAGAACAATTATTAGCATTCATTGGTAGTGTTGTAAAAACAAAACAGCGTTTATCGTTCTGGCCGATTTTAAACTGTGGGTGAACAATAAACTGGATCACGAGGCATCATCATTGTTACAGACCCTCCAATCTGTTGGCCTTCATCAACATGTTAATGCCTGAACACATAATGGTGGTAACACCTTGGTCTGGATTCTATCTAAGAATCAGAATGCATCCCTAATTTCCGTGGAGAAGTGCATTTCGTCTGATCATCACTATCTTCTCTTTGAGGTTCCTATACCTCATTCTCTAAAATCATCAGTCCTGACTCAAAATTGTAGAAAGGTTCGTCATTAGTTGAGTTTATTTATTTGTATAGTGCAGCCAAATCCTGGGGTAACTGGGTGCATAGACTTGTAGAGCAACATAGGTTACAGAAGGTTGCACATGTGAAGTACATTAGAGGATGATACAGTGGATAACATGAGGCCTGAGTTACAATGTGGTCCGCGACAATGTTACAAGTTTACGAGCTGGCCGGGTTACAGATTGGTCAGCAGCTGCAGGCAAGTATCAGATTATTGCTGAGATGTGAGCCACATTTTCACCTTAGCTCTGAACGACCAGAATGATACTTCGGCCCTGATTATCATGGGAAGTGTGTTCCTGCATTTTGCTGCTAGCACAGGCAAGCTGTTTTTAAATTGAACTTGGGAATGTTTAGTTGGTGCAGGTAAGGGGTTCTGAATGGTCTAGAAGAGCTATGTCTAGAGAATCTGTCTGATAAGTAGCGTGGTGCAGTCAGCGAGAGGCATTTGTGTGTAATGACGAATGATCGTAGTTTGATTCTATCACAGGTAGGGAGCCAGTGAACTTCCTTACTGATGGTGGAAATGTGGTCCTTGCAAGGAAGAGTAAAGGCACATCTGAGGGCATTGTTCTGTAAAATCTGTAGTCTGTTCAGGTTGTAATTAGTGGAGCCAAGGAAGAGTGTATTCAGTAGTCTAGTATGGACAGTGTCAGTGCTCTAGACAGTGTCAGGCAGCTGGTGGTTGATAAAAATGGCTTACAGGCATTAATACGTTTATTGGAATAGGCAGTGGATGAAATTGTAGCGTTTCGTTGTTTTATTTGTTTTTTGAGCGAGAGTGTGGAGTCGAGATACACACTCAGCGATTTGACTTCTTTTGATACTTTTATGAAATTGCCATCGATGGTGAATGATTGGTAACTTGTGTCCAGTTTGTTAAGGCGGGCCTGGGATCCTATGATAAGCAATTCCATCTTATTGTCGTTTAAGCAGAGGCTATGTGTGGCCATCCATGCTTGAATTTCAAGGTAGATTTCATTTAGTTTTCCAACATCTGCCTCATAGCTCCCAGTGAGTGTTATGAGGACCTGGGTGTGGTCAGCAAAATTAATACATGTGACACCCAGATCGTCAAGGCGGTCAGCGAGGAGCTTGGTAAAGATATTTTAAAGCGTAGGGGAAATACAGGAAACTTGAGGTACTCCACATTGGATTGGGATGGGGTCAGCTGCAGCCGAAGGTGCGAAAACCCTAGTCAACCTATCAGACAGGAAAGACCAAATCCAATTGGTGGCATTCTGTGAGAATGCAGCAGCCGAGGAAAGGTGTTTGGTAAGAATTTGGTGGTTGACTAAGTCGAAGGCTGCGGATAGATCCAACAGCAGCAAGATGGCCAGGTTGCCCTTGGCTTTGCCTTCATCAATTCGGATTTTTAGGTCCAGGAGGCCTGTTTCGGACCCGTGCCTGGGTCTTAAGCCAGATTGTCACAAGCGTAGGAGATTATTGTCTTCCAAATGTCGTTGTATTTGGAGGTATGCCACTTTATCTAATATTTTAAGGAGAAAGGGGACAGTTGTGATGGGTCTGTAAGTAGTTGGTATGTTGGGGTCTAAGTTGGGTTTTTTGAGGAGAGGCAGGACCCAAGCCTCTTTAATGTTGTTAGGTACAGATGAGTTTTTAAATGAGGAGTTGATCAGCGAGGTGATGAAGGGGGCTAGGTCTTAGCCCCGTTCTTAATGACTGAGGCAGGGCACAAATCACCTTGACAATTTGACGGTTTGAAGTTGGCAATTATGTTAATTACTTCATCCTCAGTAACTGGGGAGATGTTGAAGGGAAGGCAATCAGGAATGGTGGAGCTCTTTTTTGTACTAGAATGGTCTTTGGAGGCAAGGTTGGCTTTTTTTAATTCTATCTTAGCTTGTAAGAGAGATATTTTGTTTGAGAGTGCTTGTTGCACTTTGTCCTTGTCCTTGATGCAGTCATATGTAGGAGGCACTAGTGATTCCATTTCTCTTAGGATAGAGAATTACTCTTTTGTGCCAGACTTGGAATTGTTTATTCTCATGTTGACAATCTCTTTTTTGGCTTTTGTGACAGCGGCTTTATAGGTGGCAGCTTCAGACGAGAACTTATCTTTGGATGAGAAAGACGGGGCTTTTCTCCAGTTAGTTTCCGCTGCTCTTTTGATATTGCAAAGTGCTTTTAGTTCTGCGGAGAACCATTTGTTCATGTGGGCAGCTGGTTTAGCCTTTCTTAATTTGAGAGGAGCTATTTGACTAAGGGCTTGTCCCAGAGTGTCGTTATAGAGTTCTACGAGGGCAGTTGGATTTGAATTCGGGATGGAGGATTAGCATTGGTGATTCGATTTAGGAGGGGTCTTAGATCCTCTATAGTGATATTGCGTTTATTCCTAGTTGTGGTTTGTGGTGCTATGATTGTAGGGGTGCTTTTTGGCATTTCCTTGGGTATGGTAAAGATGATGAGATGGTGGTCTGTCCAAGCACAAGGAGTGATGTCAATCAGTGATAAGTCACATTTGACGTCAGCCAGCCAATCCAAGAATCTAACTTTGGTATGTGTGGGTATGGTAATGTGTTGTGTAAGACCTATTTGAGTGATGGTTTCATTAAGTGAGGTGGCGTTTGCATAATTCGGGTCATTAAGTCAAGGTTAAAGTCACGATTAGAATAATTTGTAAGCCTGGTTTTTGTGTTGGAGGTCAGTAGGTGGGAGATGTCCTCCTCAAAAGTGAAGATGGTGCCAGGTGGTCTGTAAATGAGGTGTAGAAGTATGATTCGAGTGTTAGATACTGGTAGTTTAAAGGATAGAAGTTCAGCAGATGGTAGACCTATGTTAGTGACTTCTCTGATGTTCAGATTGGATTTTGCAATGATGGCCATCCCACCCCCATCCCAGATTGTCCATCTGCTTGGATATTGTAGTTCTCTGGGAAGGCAATTGAGAGTGCAGGGCCAGCTGCAGGATGGAGGCAAGTTTCCATGACAACAAGGAAGTCTAAGTGATTGGAGATGATCAGGTCAACAATGTCAGGAGAGTGTGCTACAAGGGAATGAGCATTGATGAGGGCTCCCTTAGTTGTGGTGGTGGCTGGTGTTGTAAAGTCATCTAGTGGGATATCTGAAAGTGTGAAGAGGTTGTGGATATTAAAGGTGTCAGTGTGTGTTGCTAGGAGCAGCGATTTGTTTTTATTAGTTATACCATTACTACCCTCACATGCAGATACAATCTATCTTGATGATTTTATATATTCTTCTAGAACAGCAATATATCAAGCATTTGATACTCTGGCTCACCTTAGATCTGTAAAGCAGAATAAAGCAGTTAGATGTAACGAGTCGTTTATCTCAGAGGTTTTGTGTGCCAGAGGAGTCAAAAGGAACGCTGAACGCAACTAGAGAAAACATCCTTCTAATGATATGGCTAATGCTTATAAACTTGCAGCTAGGTCTTTTAAGACTGCCGTGTTTAAAGCTAAAGAAGATGATTTAAATGTAAGGATAAAAATGGCCAAATCAAGACTAAAAGAACTGTTTACAGTCCTTCAGGAATTAAAGAGGACCTTGGTTGAGTCATCTATTGTTATAGATAATGATTGGTGTCAACACATTCATGAAGGTTGCGTTTAGAAAACAACACATCATCAGCAACATATTTTGGGTCAAGTTAAACTAATATAAACTGAAGATGAGATTATATTCCTCTCTCGTAGCATAACTAATCCAGAGACTGTTTTATTTGCCTTTAAAGAGGTATCAGAATTAGAGGTTATGGAGACAATACACAAGATGGAACGTATATCATGTAAAGGGGATATTTTTCCAGCCTCAATATTCAAGGATTTCTGTAGGACCCTTGTTCCCTGGGCCACAAGATTTATTAACCCTTCTTTTGAGGAGGCCTATATTACAGAGAATATTAAAGAGTCATGGATCACACCTTTACTAAAAAAGGAGAATCTTGATCCAACAGTTGCAGGCAATTACTGGCCCTTCACGAATGTTCCCTTTGTGCGGAAAATAATTGATCGAATTGCTTGCTCTCAATAGCAAACTTTCGTAGAGCAACATGAAATCCTGGCAAAGGAACACTCCGGTTTTCGCGTGAATCATGGAAGGAGACTGTACTCCTGGATTTAAAAACAAATATTACAAGAATAATTGTGAAAGGTAACGTAGCATTGCTCCTACTTTTGGATCTTTCTTCCGCCTTTGATCTGGTTGATCATGCCTTTTTGGTGGGTAAACGTGTCAAGGTTGGTAAAAGTACCCTCTCTGCAGCGTGTTTGTTCAAATCTTTTCTGGGATCTAGAACAGCAAATGTGGTTAAGGGAAATACTCAATCACAAAGAACGCCTCTTAGCTGTGGTGTCCGACAGGTATCGTGCTTCTTGCCAAACCTCTATGTGACCTTCTTGTCTCCTTAGGGTTTCAGTTTGCAAACTATGCAGACGATACCCAGATTGTAATTGAACTATCTGTGTCATACAGCGATGACCTAACAAGAGTAAACAAAATCTTTAAGGCCCTACAGGTGTGGATGTCCGTTATCTCCTTAGCCTTGATTGATTTTAAAACTGAGCTGCTTATTCTTGGCGCTGAACTAAAGCTAAATTGTGCTCACAGTACAAAAGTTTCATAGTAGATGGTAATTCAATCAAAGTCTCAGACTCTGTTAAAACACTAGGAGTCTTCTTTGATTCACACCTATCTTTTAAGAAGCATGTCTCCTATCTTAAATCCTCTTGCTCCTATTATGTTCACCTAGTGTGGCCGATCCACACCTATCTTTCAGAGGTAAATAGAGCCATGCTTGCAGTGGCCATTGTTAATACAAAATTGGACTACTGCAAAAGTTTCCTAGTAAACACATCTCAAGCAAATATAAGAATGTTACAAGTGACACAGAATGGAGCAGTGTGTGCAGTCTGTGAACTAGTTCTTCGATCTCAGGTGTCTGAATCCGCAGGAAATTGTACTGGTTCCCTGTTGAACAAAGAATTCAGTTCAAGGGCTCTGTTTTGGTATTGAAGTGCCTTTTATGTGAAGCTCCTGTGTATCTTTATTCAAGAATGAAAAGAAGGCCCTTCAGGTTGACTTTAGGCTCGATTAACAGCATTACACTTCATCAACCGCAAGTCCTTTTAAAAAAAGACTGGTGGCACAGGTTTCAATGCCTTGGCCCCTTTTTATGGAATGTGCCTCCCCAGGATATTAGGGGCTGTTCTATGTTTCTTGATGTCTGTCTTGTGAGCGCGTTGAGGCCTTTGGGCAAGTGGCACCATATAAGAAATAGATAGATAGATAGATAGATAGATAGATAGATAGATAGATAGATAGATAGATAGATAGATAGATAGATAACAAGTCTGGGTAGCAAACATATTTGGTCAACAGTAACATGTTAAATACTCGTCCCTGTCCTGGTCTTTCTAATTTTAATATCGAGCATCTATGAGATAATAAAGGCCTGTTGAGTGTGACCTGGAAATAACAGAAAAATGCTTAAACTGAAACAGGTATGGCCACTTCTCATTGCACATATGAAAGCACCCAGAGAGACAAATGGGATGACGATAAAAAATACAAAAATTGTAAGGATAGAACACCCAATTGGACCACCAGGAACACTTCGGTCACCTTCCCCAGATCCAGTAAATTACCTTCAATGCTACGTACATCCCACAGCCTATGGAGATTTTACATTCCTAGGATGTAGCCCATGGGATTATATAAAGGGCGGAGGACATTTGAGAACTGTGAGAAAAAATATGGATCCCCAGAAATACGCATTGTTGGGCCAGGGAGCAAGAATTGAAGGGTAAAGAGTTAATAAAGAGTTGGTTACAGAAGCAAAAATAGGGAGGAATATTGGGCTGCAGTTCCAACACCCCAAATGTGAGTAGAAGTACAAATTAAGGAAATCCCTATAAACTGGACTATAAGCCTCATAAAATGCTAGTGGCCTAAGTTACAGGTACTCCCCTCCTACTCTATGTCAGCAGTAGGGGCGAGAGACACATTTCTAAAAAACATTCCATGAAGAAATGTAGGCAGCAACATATAGTAAAAATACACATTGAGAACATAGACATGTGAGATAATGCAGAGGGCAAATATTGTGCAGCAGTGCATTAGGTTTGAACACACATGTGTAAGCAGGGAAGGGTGCAAAGCGTACCACAAGTAATGGAAAAGCTTTGTTTTAGTAATGCCACAGGTAGTAGCTACAAAACACAATATAACTATGTTTTGCCACCCATTAATTGCATAAAATGTAGAGTAGGCCTCATTGGAAAAGCAGTCCCAAGGGTCATTTAGAATTATTAGGCCACAGAAAACACATGAGGTTTTCCTCACAGTGAAATACACTTGATTCCTGTCCAATTTAGATGATACACGCACAAGGCTAGTGCCATTGAAAGACAGGGTATAAAGCTGTGGGTGGGATTGGTCAGGAAGGAGAGACACAACTGATTCTCGGGCTTCTAGCGAGAAGCGATATTAGAATTAGAATTAAATGTTGCAACCTAGAGCAAAAGTTTAGGCAGGCGAGATTTGCAGGTTGGTGGGAACATGACAATGCTGAATTAGGGCCCACATGAACAGATCTAATAATGGACACCACTGCCCCCTTGCAGAAAACGGTCACCTAGAAAGAAACTACAGGCAAGTAGTTAGAAATATGTTTAGTAAATAATAATGGAACCAGGAACATGACTGAAGAAGGAAATGTGCACGTAGCCAAGGAAGAGGATTCAAACAATGAGTTATGAAGAGATGGGAGAGAAACGGTCATGCCCCAGCCTCACCCCAAAGTCAATTTTGCCCAGGAAATCGAAGGCAGAATACAAACAACACATATTAAAGATCTTATTCCTTGAACAAGCAGTGCGCTGGGTACTGTTCAGAATGAGGTCATTGATTACCATGAGAAGCAGGAAGAAGTTGAAACATGTCCAATGAAATGTCACAAATTAAACTGCCAGTTGTGCAGTTGTAATGGTGAGAACCATTAGTGGATGCCAACAAATCTGCTTGCATCAGAAAAGGATGAGGTATTCATTTCTTAAATGCCACATTGTCAGCACCTCACTAGGATTGGTCAAATATCAGGAGTGAAGCACACCATGAGTCGCCGCAACCAGTGGAAAAGGAGATGCCAGTAACTATTTGTATCATCAGAGTCAAACATTGAAAAACGTGGGACTTCATTTAAATTGGACATTAGGTCATGGTTAGGGAGAAGGTACTAGACTGGTCACAAGAGGAAGGTTTAAGCCAATGGGGCACAGTAATGTATATAAACATTTAGGGTATTTAAATTGTAAACCAATCATTGCTCCAGAATCCACATGTGAGTGAAACTCACAAATGGACGCACTTAAATGCACAAACATATAGGGAGAAACAAGCAAATACAAAAGTGTGTATGATTTGGACTGTGTATTTTTCCTCGAGTTAAGAAGCTGATGCAAGTACAAATCTGTCATTTGCATGCAAATCGCTGTTACATTGGGTTATAGGTTTTAAAATTACTGAAACGACAGTGTAAAAGCAAAATGTTTTGTTTGTAAGGCAAGAACTAACAATATACATCTATAAAATATACAGATTTTAGTTACTATTGTGATGCTTTTTTGACCAGAGTCTGAATGTGTAACTATGCAGACAAACACCCACCTTGCAGATGAGCTCTTCTATTTAAATTCCATTAACCATATGCTTTTTTAATTATAGCCTGTTGGGTGCCAATCAGTCTTTCTTGTCAACACTTTATCAGTAACTATCAGTCTGACATGTTACATTCTCAAATATACACAGAATGCATTACTTGAGGAACACTCATCAGCCACTGCATGCTTTCTTTCCCCAATAGCAACGTGATTATTGTCAAAGTAGCATAACTCTGCCTCGAGCAATCAATCTATCACACGCACAGGCGTAATAGTCAATCGTTAATAATGGGGTTGTCTACTTCAGTTTACTCTCGTAATTTAAGAGGACTTACACATTTCAGTTTGAAGATGAACTTCAGTTTTCAGTTATAAGTCACACACTTATATCATTTTATCAACAATGGCAAAAGGCAAAAGGTATGCCAGTTTTAAACTCGCATAACCAATGTTTAGGCAATAATTACATAAAGGGGGCTGGACTGGCTGGCAATAGCCAAAGTAATTAGAGTAACAGCTAGAGAATTTAGGTCGCTGGGACTAAGGCCTGCGTTATGGTTCCAAGGCAGAAGGGTCTGCCTTTGATGTCATTATTGAATATATTGCCCCTTCAAAACACCTAAGTTGCTAAGTTTTTTTTTTAATTTTATTTTCACCTTGTTTAACAAAAGTAAAAAAAAATCCCCAAAAAAAGAAGGCAACCAGGGAAATAGACAAGGCAGCATTAACATGAGGTCCTTTTATAGTGTTGTGTGGCCGAAACATTAGGGCAGAGTTGTGGCCAGGGATGAAGAGTGCAAAACATGAGGTGACAGGTGATTGTGTATTTTGTTGGGTTAATGGCGGAACTTGGGACTTAAGCGTATGGGAGGGTGCTAGCAACTGCTTGGTCGGAAAGTGAGCTTATACTGGTAGTCTCAGGCTAAATTCCGAGAAACCCGATTGTTTTGTGTGCCTGTCCTGGGTGCAAATGAGTGAATAAGTACCACAAAGGTGGGCTGCACTGACTAGTTACAGCCTACAAACCTGTTTTAAATCCAAGAGGAAGGCGAGGTGCAATAGCAAATAGTGATGCTGCTATGAGTCAATATCTCCTGCTCACAAAATACAACTTGTCATTTGTCACAAAAAGAGCTAAGATCAATAGGTGGCAGACACATACGTTGTTTCACTGAACATGGGCTTTTTAAGGGTAATTCCAACATTGGGCCAACACAAGAACGCTCCAGCATAACATTTACAACACAACAGTTTGACGTCTTCCCTAGTTCATAACATGAACGTTTAGTTTCCAAAGATACTTCATCTGAGTTCCTCTTACAGGTGGGTTGAATCAGTTCAATGTAACTCACAGTCCTGGGGCTTTAAGTGTTCCATGTTCCTTTGCTTCTATTTTGCCTCCTTGCTGGGCAGTGTGTGGTCACCTCCTTCTCACCCTTGATGCATTCTGGTCCCCTTTTCACCGGGTTTGTGGGCATGCATGCACAAGCACAGTAGGTCTACCAACCTGTGATTGATGGGGTAAGGTGGTGGCTGGCAAAATTCCATTGCTCCTCCAAGTGGTTGGTACACCTATTTTGTCTTTACGCTTAGCATATAGATTATCACCACCTCCCTGGGTAAGGGCCCTGGCTCTCCTCTTCCAAAACCTGTCCACAAATCCTTCCTCCATGGCGTGGAACAATCTTGCACCTCACATTAGTTCTTGTGCACGCCTGTTCTCTGTCCGCCCTCTTGTACCTCCTTAATAGCTTGCATCACGCTTCTACCCTCTTCAGTCCCCCCTTCTCAAATTCCATAGATTGGGCTCTGGGATTGCATGCTCTAAGTCCTCTGTGTATCCCCAAGTCAGTAATCTCCTTCATTCACCTCAAACCACTACCTTTATGTTTGCACGCACATTGTCCTGGGTTGGCTCTTTCCCCTTCCCCTTTGTCTCCTTCTCTAAATCCTCTCAGATTATCCTACCTCTTATTTTTGGGGTATTCCTCCCACACTGCTTTATAGCCCCTGCTCCCCCTTCTTACCTGATTGTCCTCCCTATACCTTGTATGATGATCTCTTCTTCCACTGTGAACATCTAATTTTTCTTGATTGATTCTCCCAACCTTCTGAGTGAAACTCTTTCCTCCCTGCGCTCAACTTTGTATGTCAGCAATGTTTTTCTAGACCCCTTCCAACTCATCTATCCTCACTCCTGAAACCTTGTTTCTCCTTTCTCTTTCCAGCACTTCCATTGTCTTCTTTTCCGTTGTCCAACACCTATTGTGACTTGCTTGCCATGTATTTACAACCACACATCAGATAAACTGACTGTCATTTTTACAGGAACACAGGCACTTCCTAGTAATGTAGTTTCATCAAGTGGTGTATGTGTGCGATTGGAGCAGGGGTTGCCATTAATTGAGTTCACCTATATATACGGAATGCCTGCCTTGCTATACAGCAAGGAAAACCAAGTATATTTTATGGTCAGTCACGATCTTGGATGACAGCCATAGAGTTTGCATGTCAAAAGGTCTACCACCCTTGTGCTCTACATGCAGCACTGAGAGTACCCACTTCTGCTCCGCACACTGGTGCTGGCTAGCCAACATCACAGCTCTCAATTTTGGATTC
The DNA here is from genome assembly GCF_040938575.1 of Ambystoma mexicanum. Classification (NCBI taxonomy): domain Eukaryota; kingdom Metazoa; phylum Chordata; class Amphibia; order Caudata; family Ambystomatidae; genus Ambystoma; species Ambystoma mexicanum. Next base: position 578,315,361 of record NC_090925.1, read on the forward strand.
TTGCTGCCGCCTCCAAAAGAGACCCCAAAGTGGGGGTTTGTTATGGCTTCAGGGGCTTCTGGCAAAGGGAGTGTTTATTAAAAGGATAGAGGATTTAGATGTAGGCTACCATTAAAAGTTTTCTGCAATGGACCCAGCGTTAGGTGGGTTGGTCTATGAGATACCCCGTATACCTCCTCCTCAGTGAGAATCACACCAAAGTTAGTGGCATCCAGTCTCACTGACCAAGACATTTACTACTGCCAGGCAAAGACATGGGACCTTTTCACATACACCCTATTATTCAAAGCCTTTACCAAGGCAATCAATATTGGCTTGCAACATACCTTCCATCTCGGATATCAAAATTGTGTATGTTTGGAGAATTTTTTTACCCCCTTAAAACGTGCATTGTTCGCTTTGCCCCTCACTTAATATCTAAGGGGTGCATGATCTGCAATTAGTTTTACATTTCGTCTCATCCAATAGTGCTTGAGAGCTTTCATAAGCATTCTATGTCTACACACATTAACTCAAGGAATGTATAGTTTTTCTCCCAGGGAAATGGCTCTTCTATTTATATATATATATATATATATATACGGCACTGCCTGGGATATAACTTCCTCATGGGCACTATTTGTTTGAAATCCCTTAAAGTAGCTTTACACTTACCGTAAAGGTTCCATAAGAAGGGTGAATTGAAATATTAACTATATTATTATATTATTTAATATTTTAACATTTTTTTCTTATAAGGACTACCGAACACAATGTTTTTTTCTTCTTAAAAACACATTCTGAAAAGTATAACTGTACGTACGTGAGAACAACATGGAGGTTCCTCAACAGCATGATGGGTGACATGGTGCTGATGATGCCCACAATGATGGACCTAAAGTTTAATATCAGCATAGTACATGTTCATTGTAAGGCTTGTTTAGGAAGAAACATTTTGGTTTTGCCAGTTGGAGCAAAGGTATACAACTATTTCGGGGAACCCACTACATAACGCATGACACATAACTGCCTGTGGGAGAAACATGGAGAGTCCAAGTTGGTACCAGTGCACTTGATTAATGGGCCCTGTGCCTTGTCGATTGTTAAAATGAATGCCATGCTCACCAGGAACTGTAGGTGCTTGAAACTGTCTGTAGGAATGAGTAGAATGTGGGGGATGAATACACCGCCGCCTTCTCCTTTCCCGGTCAACACTGTCACTTCAATTATGTTGGGCAGCAATTATTTGATGCACAATCTCGTGCCATTACACAGCCTAGGTGGGCCAACGCTGTGAAGCAGTAAGGTGGGTGACCCAACTTTCAGCCGAAGGTGATGTGGTGGCATTCCTGGGGGGTCAAATGAGTTGAGTAATTCTGTTTGACAGTTTACGGCTTCGTCAGTGTCCAGCACTATATTGATTGAGTTGTATTCAGTTGCTGTGCCCGGAAGCATATCCTGAATATGATTATTCATTTAATTGACAGAATCATTTTTAGAAGCAAGGATGACTCATTCACACAGACACTCGTGAAAGAACACATTAGCAATATTCATAAGAGAGTGACAAACATGCCTGTCACAGCTCTTTATATAGCAACAATTTGGAAACTTCAGGAATGCTACCTGTCTTCACCTTTGCCTCTCAGGTACATTCACATCCCATATGCCACTTATCCACTTCCCACATGCCTTCCCCTTATGCCTCTCTTACACCTACTCTTCCCATACACCAAGGCTTCACCAAGCTAAAAATGGACCAACAATTTTTGACGTTTATATATGTAGGTGGGTGGAAAAAACCAATTATGCTTTTGAGAAAGAATGGCATCAAGCCTTATATCGAAGGTCTATGTTTGTAAAATGAAGGGTTGACAAAAATCATGCATGTTCTTTAAGCTGTTGAAAGCCCCCTCTGATGTGTAAATCCACCTTAACGTAGTTGGTTTGGATTCTTTGTGAAGGTCTTTGAGGATAATACTTGCAAAGTAAGGAATGAAGCATTTGAATTATCCAACCAATCCCAGGAAATCCTGTAGTTCTATCTTGATGGTGGAACCTTTTGGATGGCTTGCACTTTGTCTTTGTGTGGTTGTACATTTCATTTTCCCAGTTTGATCCATACGTTCTTTAACTAAGGCAAAGCAATGTGGCACTTATCAGGATTGCCCCTTTCCCAGTACATCATAGGATTAGTGTCACCAAATATTTACTGTCCATATGCTCTGCAATAAAGTACTGTAAATGATAGTGTCATCAAGATAAATCCTCCACACTCTTGGGGGTGCTGACAAATTCAGTACAGAACAATTTGAAAGGTGACCAGTGTTCCAAGAAGCCCAAAGGTTAGGAGGGAGGATTTAAGGTCTGGAGGATGAAGAATCTGTCACTATACTTGCATAAAGTTTAAGGTGCAGATATTGGTGGCTGGTCCAATTCTTTTGATGATTTCATCTACACAAGGCATAGGCTTGTTGTTGAGTTTATCGATTGCCTCAATCTTCTGGAAGTGAATGCAAACTATCCCTGGTTCATCAGGCTTACAGTCTAATTTTAAGAGTGAAGACCAATGGTTTTCAAATGTTTCAATGGCTCAGGGCTCTAGCAACATATGTACCTTAGTCTGATGAAAACTTGTCATCGGGCTTCAAGTACTCAGTATGGGTGTATCCTGACACTCCAGGGAAGTGTTGATGTGATTAAAAAATCCAGATACTCTTCCTGGCTCATCGACAAACTCATTTTGGAAGTGATGAAGATAATCAAGCATGTTATCGGTTGGATGGGTCTTTAGATCTTCTGGAATCTTTTTCTTTAGTCTGGTCACCATTTCTGAGTGTATCAAACTCTGTACTCACTATTATTGGGAGGGTTTAAAGGTCTTTTGATATTTTTAACCAGATACAGTAACTTGACTGCTTTTGGAACCTAACCTCATGCTTATTCTTAGGATGCCATTACATTTGACCCACATATGTCCTATTCCTGCCACCAATTCTTTTTCAGAATCACCCCTCACATGATATGCACATCCATCCACATACACGGTGGGGAGATTACTGCACACACTTCTTCATTAAAGGCCTTGTGTGAGGATTATTCAAATTCAGCCAAATTTGTTTCTAACTGTGCACAGTCATGTAAGTCTGCCAGCCCTTCAGCAAATGGGCTATTTTTATTCTGTCTGTGTCTCACTTACACTGGGAATCCCTACAAAGTCAATATCCCTGATGTAATTCTTTACTGAGCTAGGTTCCCTGACCTGATCCCTTTACTCTGCAAGAAACGCAGGGTCTGATGATTAGTCTCAACAATTACCTGTTCCCCCTGGATAATGGTGCTGAAATGCTGTAATGCCCACACAGTGGTCAACAGTGCATTTTCTCATAGACAATGCATGCTTTTGTTATTTGAAGCATGTTTTTGATATACGGCTGCTGGCACACACTGATCTGTTAACCAAATTTCTATAAAGAAGTCTTTGGATAAGCTAAAGATGGATCTTTTATCAGGCAATGTTTTTAATGTGGCTACTGCCTCACTTTGTTCCTTCCCCATTTCCCGGGCACCCCCTGGTTCAGTAATTTAGTCAATGGTTCTGTGATTACAGCTTAATTATCAATGCATTTTCTGTTGTAACTTGTCATCCCTAGCAAACTCTTCAAGCCCTTCAGATTTGTGGAATCTTTTAATTTTTTAATAGCTTCAACCTTTCCCTTTTGTGGGTTTAACCCTTGTTCTGTCACTTCATGTCCCAAAAATGTACCCTTTTCCTACATCACTACACTTTCTGCAATGACACTTTTGCCCCAGTCTTTTGCAACTGGCTGAGCACATGTCTAATTTCATTGAAGTGGGTTTTTATGTCTTAATTTGTTATTAGGACATCATCCACATATATCACACTTCCTCTCCTGGGCTGCATCAGGGAGTGCTTTGTTCAGAAATGTCCCAAACTCACTTCCACTACTGATATACCCAAAGGGACTAGGATTCCACGCATACTGTAATCATTTAAATGAAAAGGCAATTAGATTTTTAATATCTTCGGCCAAGGGCAAACACCAATACCCTACTGTAAGATCCAACGTGGTAAATACCTTTGAGTCTTGGATCTTTGGAAGGCCTTGATTAATAAATTGAAGCAGCCACAATGACACAGGTACCCTCTCATTTATTTCTCTTAAGTCTGCACACAAACACCATTGACTATTGAACTTCAGCACACCTAATATGGGCATATTTGAAGTACTGTGTATGGCTCTAATGATTCCCCTAGGACTATAAACAGGCCAAAGGTAGTCTATATTATCAAACACATACAGGCTCTCTGCCATATTGTTCTGGCGGTGTAGCAACATGCAAATCAGTGTGCCCATAATCATTGGTGTCTTTGGCAAATACCTCTTTAAATTCCATTAATATTTTCATCAACTGATTTCTCTCTTCTTCATTGGTGTAAGCATCTGCAGCTAGGGTGTGCTCCTCTACAATCTTAGAGAATGTTGTGAAATCCTCTAAATGAGGATATTCAGTAGTTTCTTCTAACTGTGTGGCAGCATCGCTTTTGAGAGACACCACCCTCAATTATCTCGGCATTCATCCTCTGCTCCAATTTGTTGTTTTTCGTCCTCATGTTCACTCATTTCAAATAGGATGCTATCATCCCCATGACAACAAATCACATCCTTTGGTTCATAAATCCTCTCTGGTTTAGAATCTAACAACTCAGGCAATTCACCCTGTGATGTGAAATAACTTTCAGGAATATTCCCAATGACTAGAATATTGAAATCTGCAGAGTAGTGTGATGTGTGCATTGCCACCCCTAATAGTGACCCTTGTTCCAAGTGAACATCCTGGCATTATTTGTTATTCACCAGAATCAAAATGGGTGTGTCCCCAAATTCCACCAAAGGTATATATTAAAATTCTAGTCCCTTCTGTATCATGGATTCATTGAGACAAACACATGTATCGGGCACTTTCATCTGTTTCCCCTTTCTGCACTTTAATGCAATTGTGAATTGTCTTGTGAAATCAGGAATATTTTACTTTTAGCTCAATTACATTTGGCATGATTTGTGCACAATACTATTCTTGCCCTCTGTCCTCAAATTCAGGTGTTGCTCCACCTACTCTAGACCATCATTTTTGATTCAAATAATCTAAAACCAAACACATTCTGTGCATGATGTCATTTCCCAAATAGTATTTGGTTTTGGTTCCACTCACAATCCATACACTGTGATGAATGATTTTGGACCTTATTATGATTTTCAACATGCATCTTCCCATAGGTCTTTGTCCCAAATCAGGGCCATCTGAACCAAACTTTTGTTGATTTTTTTATATTAAAGCTTGGTATCTCATATCTGTCAAGCATTGATTTGAACACATTTTCATTAATAAAACGCCTTTCTTGCTCCGGTGCCAAAACTGTCTCAATAATTTCTGGATGCACATTCACATGCACAGGTATCCAGGTCAGACCTTCCTTCATGTGTATTTCTGCAATTGTTGACATATATTTTTCAAACTCTGACTCTGACACCTCACTTTGTTAACAGTCTTCATCACTTAGATAAAAAACCTGATGTGTTTTCAATGTGCCCCTCTTTTTCTCCTTGTATTACACCCAGGCGCATGATAATGACAGTGACACTAGGTACACATCCATTTTGAAGATAAACTTCAACTGCTCTCTCTGATCTAGTAATGGTGTGGCATTATTTTGCATTGCTACTCTGGCTCATCACTTTTTTAGATTTCAATGGCTTTTTGGGCAAAGACCACAACATCCCATTTACTCATCAATCAGGGATGACAGTCTATTAAGGCAATTTTTTCCCAGAAGTAATTGGGTGTCTTCAATGGGTGTGACCGTCACCTCTTGTCTCAGTCTATGCTTTTCCTCCCTTGATGTCAACTTCAGTGGCACCTTGCACTGGTATTTCTTCCCCACTGAAATGATGTACATGACCTTCAATCTGTCTCAAGTTCAGCATGTCTTGTGGCATTCCCCTTGATTTATGGTGTCCAATAGTTTCCTTGGCATCAAAGTTGCCTCCGAGCCTGTGTCCATCAATGCAAAAACATTGCATTTCTCTTCAATGGTAACATGGACATAATACTTGTCTTCACATTTTTCAAATATGTAAAGAAAATGTGAATTGTTGATAATCTCAGGGCTTATTTTCTTTAGGCCTGCCTGGCTTCTTGCTTAGAAAAGAGGCATATGAAATGACATTTTACCCCCCTTGCTGCTCATTTCTTTTTCAATTTCTCTGTTTATTTTCGTATATTGAGGATTAATTTTGAGTTTTTCCACTGATTGCCCACCTTCTATATCAGATAAACCTTCGTTCTAACCCCATTCCCCCACTACTTTTTTCCCCAACATTTGAAATTGCTTCACTTACCTCCACTATAGAGCACAATTGTTTATTTATTTATTTATTTATTTTTCTTTTTTTCTTCCCGCACAATTGTTTAATATCCAATTAGTATTGTGTGGCATAACATCAGCTTCTTGTGTTTGATGCTTACCTATTTCTGTACTGTACCTGTCAGCTCTGCCTCATGGAACATCTGTGGCTCGAAATACTCCTCAGGGAACTCATTCATATGTGTCATTTGCAACATTTTCATTTCTGTGGAGATATGATCACTGTAAGAATTGTCAGGGAATGAAACCCTTTCATTTGTTTTTCTACTTTCAACTATTATTTCATTGATTTTATGTTGAATATTCTTTTTGCTCTTTGGGTTCTTCCTGTGCATATCTCTTTTCCCTTCCTCATCTTTACACACATGAATGGTTTGGTTCAACTCTAAATTAAACCACACTCCTTTCTTGTACATGTTTTTACTTTCTTTGTAATCATTATTTGAATATTTTCTTGGTTTTAGATCACTAGGCAATTTGGTTTGTTCATTTAATAGTGGATCATGGTCATGAGTATTTTCATTGTGAGAAATTTGGCTCAGTAGTCATTTGTCACTGTTCTGTGCAATGTCACGCTTGTGACATTCTACACCCTCACTCAGCTGCAGTTTCTGCACTGCACACAGATTTCCTATCTGCTCAGTCAACATTTTCACTTGTGCCCTTTAAGCACTGGAATCTGTCCATATCCCTAAACTCATCCTTCTGTGTTCTAGGGCGGTACTGTTTGAATTCAAATTGATCAGGCTTGTTTTGGCTCCCTTCAGGAGACTGATTTCCGTTTGTGTTTACCTGAATTCCCGGGACAGAGGAGGCAGGGATTGTGGGGTGATCATCCTCTGTCCACGATCTACCTGTGGAGAGGAGTGAACATAAATATGAGGGCCATAGGTTACATTTTGTCTCTCATTTAACTGATACTGTACCCTTTGTTGATTTCCACTCTCAATTCATCTATCTACATACCTTTGACTTGCTTGACTGCCATATGGCATTGCAGCAGGGTCAAATCTACTCTGGGCCCCCAATGCCTGGTAGGGCCTGTTATACATTTGACTCTGGGTGTTATTAGGCCTCAGCATATCATAGCAAAATCCCACCTTTGACAAAATACCAAGTAAACTAGGACTTATGTATGAGCTTCTGTTGCTGGGGTCTGTGAATTGAAACACGGTGGACTGGGATGTGCTGCCTTCCATTGCTCCACCTTCAGAGGAAGCTCCCTGCTGCACTCCCGAGCCTGTGAGCTCCTTCTTCAGCAACCCAGCGTGGCCTTTCCATCATGGCCACTGGGTTGCCTCAGTTTCTGCTGCCGGACTATGGAGACCTGAAGACCACCTTCTTTGCCCCTGGGTTGGCTGGGCTACTTAAACACCTGATGCCCATAGCCAGCAGGCAATGCCGCCCCTCTGCTGAGGCCCTATCTTATGCGCCACTTTTGCTTTCATCTCTCTTTGTTTGTCTGCCTACACCTTCAGAGGAAGCTCCCTGCTGCACTACAGAGCCTGTGACCTCCTTCTTCAGTAACCCGGTGTCACCTTTCCATCATGGCCACCAGGTTGCCTCAGTTGCTGCTGCTGGACTACGGAGGCCTGAAGACTGCCGCTTTTGCCCCTTGTTTTTGCTGGGCTACTCAAACACCTGATGCTAATAGCCAGCAGGCAATGCCAGGCCCTCTGCCAAAGGTGCGATACAAAGGCCCCTGTCTGTTCCTGCCTGTTGCCTGCCTGTTGTCTGTGGGCCCTTCCTACACCCCCTCCCCACTTGTACATGGAAGCTGAGTCTGAACGTTCAGATCACGCTGGAAATAAATTGATCTGCTATCATCTCCTTGAAGATCAGTTTCCTTTTCAACTTCTGTGACTCTCTCCTCACTATCTCACCTTTTACTCCTCCCCATCTGTACTTCCACCTTTCTGGCTGTGCCCAGTGCTGCGGGTGTTTCACCTTCTTGCAAAATGTATAAAATGTGTTGTGCCCAGTGCTGCGTGCGTTTCACCTTCTTGCAATATGTCTAAATTTTGCTGTGCCCAGTGCTGCAGGTGTTTCACCTTCTTGCAAGCAAAATGTTTATACTTTGCTGTGCCCAGTGCTGCGGGCATTTCACCTTTCCTGCAAAATGTTTAAACTGTGTTGTGCCCAGCGCTGCGGGTGGTTAATCATCATGCAACATGTCTAAACTTTGCATACCCAGCACTGCGAGTGTTTCACCTTCTTGCAAAATGTTTACATTTTGATGTGTCCTGGGCTGCAGGTGTTTCACCTTCTTGCAATATGTCTAAACTGTGCTACGCCCAACTCTGTGGGTCTTTCAGCTTTCCTGCAAAATGTTTAAACTTTGTTGAGCCCAGCGCTGCAGGTGTTTTACCTTCTTGCAATATGTCTAAAAACCTTGCTGTGGCCAGAGCTGCAGGTGTTTAACTTTCCTGCAAAATGTCTAAACTTTGCTGTACCCAGTGCTGAAGGTGTCTCACCTTTCTTACAAAATATTTAAACTATGCTTTGCCCAGTGTTGTGGGCTTTCACCTTACCTGCAAAATGTCAAAACTTTGCTGAGCCCAGCTCTGCGGGTATTTCACCTTATCTGCAAAATGTCAAAACTTTGCTGAGCCCAGCTCTGCGGGTGTTTCACCTTCTTGCAATATGTTTAAACTGTGTTTTGCCCAGCGCGGCGGGTGGTTCATCATCATGCAACATGTCTAAACTTTGCTGTACCCAGCACTGCGGGTGTTTAACCTTCTTGCAAAATTTTTAAACTTTGATGTGTCCTGCGCTGCAGGTGTTTCACTTTCTTGCAATATGTCTAAACTTTGATACGCCCAACGCTGCGGGTGTTTCACCTTTCCTGCTAAATGCTTAAACTTTGTTGAGCCCAGCGCTGCAGGTGTCTCACCTTCTTGCAATATGTATAAACCTTGCTGTGCCCAGCGCTGCAGGTGTTTAACTTTCTTGCAAAATGTCTAAACTTTGCTGTACCCAGTGCTGCAGGTGTTTCACCTATCTTGCAAAATATTTAAACTATGCTTTGCCCAGTGTTTTGGGTGTTTCACCTTCATGCAATATGTCTAAACTTTGCTGTGCCCAGTGCTGCGGGCGTTTCACCTTTCCTGCAAAATGTCTAAACTTTGCTGAGCCCAGCTCTGCGGGTGTTTCACCTTTCTTGCAAAATGTTTAAACTATGCTTTGCCCAGTGTTGTGGGTCTTTCACCTTCCTGCAATATGTCTAAACTTGGCTGTGCCCAGTGCTGCGGATGTTTCACCTTTCCTGCAAAATGTCTAAACTTTGCTGTGCCTTAGTGTTGTGGGTGTTTCACCCCACCTGCAAAAGCTGAATTTTCTGTGCCATCTGCAACCTCTACCTCCTGCCCGACCTCCTGCCCCTCCTCCTCCCCTCCTACTCCCTCCTTGCTCCATATTCTCTGCTATCACTCTCCCCATCTTCTAATTCTGTATGTTGCTGTATTGTCCCATTCTGCTTTTCAACCCCCCAATGTTCCTCTAGCCCCCCCGCCCCCTTGGCTCCCCTCTTTTGTGTTCAATGCTCTTGTGATATAAGAGACAATCATACAATCAGTTGTGTTGTGTTTTTAGAAAATGAATGGCATTAATAGAACTGCTTATTCAAAAGCCATATACTGGTCGTTAACAGCCAAATGATGACTAGTGTGCATTTTGTTTTTCACACACAGGTCCACCCATCTGTTCCAGCCCCAAGACATATAAAGGAGGTGGTAAAGTACAATCCCACCTTCTTTTTAGACTCTGACACTTGGTAGGTACTGATTAGACGGACCTTCTTGTAGAATACTAAAAGACTGTCCTGAAGAAAGTGTCCATAACACATACGATGCCACTGAAACCGGTAGACAGTAATTGCTACACTATATAGACACCAACCTAACTTTCTGTATGTGAGCAATTTTCATACTTCACCCCACTTGATGCCTTGATAACAATATCTTGAACAACGCCAAGTGGAGTGTGTATTGTCTTTATGTTGGTTTGTGACACAAACTTGGAGTGTTTGTATTTTGTGTCTTTCTTTCACCTTTTAAAAAAAAACTTTGGTGCACGTGGCTTACACACAATCCTTTGGTCATTAAAGTCATGTATAACCCAGTGGATGTTTGTATATCAAACCATTAATGCACCGATCTGCTGTCTGGCTATTTGTCTCTTCCAATACATACTCATAGTGGAAGAGAGTGGTCGTTGGGCATGATTGGAACAAGGCTGAATGTTTTGCAAATTAACAGAAGTAAATAGTTTATCTTCCTATCCTGTCCCCTGTTTGTAGGTGGCAAATCAGTGCATAATAGGTTGAGATGTGAATGTGAGGAAGGGACAGTCAGTACTTCACCATATCCTTTGCTGTCTTCCACAGCCTTGTCACTGCTGTTGTCTTCAACAGCAGCTCTCCTTTCTCTTGAAAAATATTTCTGCTCTCAACCACAGTGGTTTTATCCAATCCAAAAAACAGGTTGTTGTTTCTCCTGTGTTTTTGGAAATCAGACATTTTAGCTGTAACCAAATCACACTGCAGTTGTGTTTTGCCTTAATTTCACGTGTTACAAAGTATATAGAGTAAGGGCATCTCCCTGCCAACTCGCACTTTGGCCCCCATTTTGGTGAATTCCACACTAAAAATAAACCGCAGACAGACATTCATAAACATGTACCTTTATACTTGTTTGAAAATTCCAGCACACAATGAGACATTTATATGCATAAGGTATGAGAAAACATTAGTAAGACGTCACTCTGGATGTGCCTTTTCTAATAATGAAACTACATCTCAGAAAGCTGCAGGATCCAGTAGGGGCAGGAACCCACTCCATCAACGACCATCACCAGCCTGATTCAGCTGGAGACACGACGATCGAGGCCCACAGGTATTTGTACTGCCTTTGATAAGCAGTCTTACTACTCTCCTACCTGCTTCCAAAAGCTGATCCACTTGCAGCATGCCTGGCTACAAAACTACTTGGCCCTTCTTCGCTCTACATTTGAACCTGATGCGAGAAGCCCTACCCAAATGGCTGCTGCATCGTTAGCGTCCTGGTTGCAAGGCAACTAGGGCCGCTGTTGAGGCCTTTCCATTGGCAGACCCGGCTATTTCCGGTCCCACAGGGCGCCGGAAGGCGAGAGCCGGCACATCGCTCAAGGGACGTTATATTCGGCCGCTCTCTGCCCGTGCCTGCATCTCAGAAAGCTGCAGGATCCAGGAGGGACAGGAGCCCACTCCATCAAAGACCATCACCAGCCTGATTTAGCCGGAGACACGACGATCGAGGCTCACAGGTATTTGTGCTGCCTTTGAAAAGCAGTCTCACTGCTCTCCTACCTGCTTCCAAAAGCTGATCCACTTGCAGCCTGCCTGGCTACAACCCTACTTGACCCTTCTTCACTCTACATTTGAACCCGATGCGAGAAGCCCTCCCGAAATGACCGCTGCATCGTTAGTGTCATGGTTGCTAGGCAACTAGGGCCGCTGTTGAGGCCTTTCCATTGGCGGACCCGGTTATTTCCGGTCCCGCAGGGTGCCCGAAGGCGAGAGCCGGCACATCTCCCTAAGGCACACAACTTAAGGCACGCTCCTGTCCGTGCCTGTCAGTGCCAGCGGAGCTAAGGGCCTACAGACGCTGCCCAATCTCTACAAGCCCAAAGAGGTAAGAGCTTGTCCCATCTGTCCAACGGCGCTAATGCTCAGCTCACTCATATAACCAACATGTTACAGGCTGCTGAGCCCTCCCGCTCAAGCCCTTTCATCTTGATATAAGTCTGTCGCATATTTACTCCAAACCCACCCATTACAACAACGGCATGTTTCCTGTACAGCCGAACACCGTTAACATGAACGTCCACCGGCAACAGCATTATACCCATTGAACAGCTGAACAGTACTCTACCCACTATATGAACATCTACCTCAGTATGCTACCTAAGAGCTACCAAGTCTACTTAATAACTTTATACCTTGCTGTGCTCAGCTGTTCAGCATCAGCCTTTCACACCAGTTTGATGCACAACCTAACCCAGCTCTTTTCTATAACGTGTTGCTCAGATTGAATCAACCTTTCCCCATAACGTGATGTTTAGGTCGATTTAGCCTGTTTTAATAACGTGTTGCTCAAATTGAATCAGCCTATCCCCATAACATGTTGTTTAGGTTGAATTAGTCTATTACTGTAGATTGTAGTACAATTTGCATTAGCTCTAAGAAGAGTGACACTTACTATGGCCTCCATCCTCACCTTATTCAATAACATATCACCCTCTAACCTCCCACCTAACACATGGGATAAAACACTCCCCGCTATACCTCCCAGAACGATGCACTCTCCTCAGCCTATCATGTCACCTTCAGAGTGGATCACTAAATGTGCATCTCCTCCCACGCCCCCATCCCTTGACCCACCTTTTTAAGAAACTTAAAACTAGGCTCCTGCTTGAACATGCCCAACATCTGGAGCCATCTCAACCATGCATGCCCTGTACCTCTACGAAATGCTAGACTAAGATCCCACACCAGTCTCAAGCACACACCTTTGAGAACTCCTAAATTGCCACCCCCTATCTTACTGGCTTCTCCACCCAATAATCCTAATGACATCAGCCCTCATTCGCCCAGTGATCACCTGCCTAACGACCCAGTGGCCTCGGCCACCACGACAATCAAAGGTGCCTTCATAAACGCACGCTCCCTAGTAGCCATGCCCTAGATATTGCAGACGTGATTACATATAATAATTTAGACCTCCTTCTAGACCTACTTGCAGTAACAGAAACCTGGCTACATGCCGCTGATGGACCATCCCTATCTATTGCCATCCGTGAGAACTACGCCATTATTAGAGCTGACAGAACACCTGGAATAGGGAGTGGAGTAGCTGTCATCACTAAATCGAACCTGAATATCAGAGAAGTCACCAACCCAGACATATCCTCTGCCAAACTCCTTTCCTTCAAAATCCCACTGTCCAGTTCCAAAACTATACTTGCTCACCTTGTATACAGACCCCCTGGAGCAATCACCTCCTTTGAGGAGGACATCACCCACCTTTTGACCTCTAATACAAAACTTAGCTCTCAAATGATATTATTGGGCAACTTCAACCTTGGCCTTCAAGACCCCAATGATACTAATGCCTCTCTGATCAATGACACTATCACGCAATTAGGCTTGACACAACCAATTAACAAACCTACACATGCCAAAGGCAGAACCTTAGATTGGCTGGCCGACGCCAACTGTAATATCTCCTTGACGGACATTACTCCCTGCGCCTGGTCAGACCACCATCGTATTAGCTTCACTCTACCCATAACCACACAAAAAAGCCCTTCCTATACCATACCATTGCAATCACTAGCTAGAAATAAACGCAACATTACCATTGAGAATCTCAAACCTCTACTGCATGCTATCACCACAGACTCACTCACCACCCTTGACTCTAATCCTACATCCTTAGTCAAACTTTACAATGACACGCTAGAACTAGCCTTGAACAAAATAGCACCTCTAAAATTAAAAAAGATAAAACCAACAGCACATGTGAACAAATGGTTCTCGCCATAATTAAAAGCTCTTCGGAACCTCAAGAGGACAGCTGAATCTAGCTGGAGGAAAGCCCCTTCTATTGCCACTAATGAAAAATTCTCAGCAACAGCAGCAACATACAAAGACGCTATCATGAACGCAAAAATAGACATTTTTAATACGAGAATTCACAACGCTAAATTCAGCACAAAATAGTTATTCTCCATTCTAAGAGAACTGGAATCTCCCGTGCCCCCAACCGATGACTGCATCAAGGACATAACCTGGTGCAACAACATCCAACAAGCACTCTCTAACAAAATAACGCTCTTGAAAGCCAAGATAGAATCCAAAAAAGCTAACCTCACTACCAAAAACCATGCAAACTACTCACTTAACTCACCCCACACTGACTGCGCTCTCTTCCATTTCTCACCAGTCACTGAGGAGGATGTTATCAAGATAAATGCCAGCCTAAAACCTTCAAACTGTCTAGGTGACCTATGACCAGCATCTGTCATCAAGGAGGGAGCCAAAGAACTAGCCCCACTTACCACCCTGATCAACTCCTCATTTAAAAACTCGGAAGTCCCAAAGAACCTAAAAGAGGCCTGGGTCCTACACCTACTCAAAAAACCCAATCTCGACCCGAATACACCCACCAATTACAGGCCCATCACGACTGTTCCCTTTCTCCTAAAAATAATAGACAGAGTAGCTTACCTCCAGATACAACAGCATTTGGAAGACAACAACCTTCCAGGTTTGCGAAACAGCCCTTCTGGATCTAAATATCCAAATGGATGAAGCCAAATACATGGGCAACCTAGCCATCCTGCTCTTGTTAGATCTGTCTGCGTCCTTCGACTGAGTCGACCTCCAAATACTCACCAAACACCTCTCTTCGGCTGCTGCATTCTCCCAGGATGCCTCCAATTGGATTTGGTACTTCCTATCGGACAGAACTACCAGGGTCTTCGCGCCATCAGGCGGAGCTGAGGTGGACCCTGTCCCCTTCCAATGTGGAGTCCCCAATGGTTCCTGCATCTCCCCTGTGCTTTACAACATCTTCACCAAGCTCCTCTGGGAGTCACATATTCTAACTATGCCGATGACACTCAGGTCCTCATTGCGCTCGCGGGGAGTTATGAGGAAGATGTTGCCAAACTAAATGAGATCTACCTCTAAATACAAGCATGGATGGCCACCCATAGCCTCTGCTTAAACAATGAAAAGATGGAACTGCTGATAGTCGGCTCACAGGCCCATCTCACTAAACTCAACCCAGATACCATTCCTTTGTTATTGATGGCAACGTCATAAAAGTATCAAAAGAAGTCAAAACATTGGGTGTGTACCTTGACTCAACTCTCTCCCTCAAAAAACAAATTAACACCACTATCTCAGCCACAGCCTACACCAATAAACTTATCAATGCCTGCAAACCCTTTTTGTCCACCAACAGTCGCCTCACATTGGCCAAGGCCCTCATATTATCTAAATTAGACTACTGTAACACACTCTTCCTCGGATCCACAAAGCACAACCTGAACAGACTACAGATACTTCAAAGCAACGCTCTTAATGTGCCCTCAATCTCCCACATATGGCCCACATCTCCTCTGCTAGAAAAGAATTCCACTGGCTCCCTATTCGGGAAAGAATTCAACTACGAACACTGGTCATTACTCATAAATGCCTTTACCTGACAGTCCCACGCTAGTTATCCGATAAATTCACGAGACAGTACTCCACCAAACCAACTAGATCCTCCTACCTACACCAACTGAACATCCCAAGGTTCAACCTAAAAACAGCTGGTGGAGCTAGCTTTCTGGTGCTAGCATCTAAATCATGGAATGTCTTACCTATGACAATCAGAGCTGATACCTCGTTCTGGTAATCCCGAGACAAAGTAAAGGAACTACTTACTACTCAGCAATACATTGTCATCTGCACGTAGCCCTGATCGTGCTATATCTAGGTACCCTTGCAGCTAAACATGTATCAACAGGGATGCTACCCTGCTACACATGTCCTTACTATGTACGCTTGTCTGTCATCGACCATACTGTAACCTGGTCCTTCATTCTAACTATTGTATTGTATCTTACTATGTTATTGTCTGTATGTGTAACCTTATGTAACACTGCTGCTTTTAAGTCAATGCGCCCAGTTACCTCAGGGTTCGGCTGCGCTATACAAATAAACAAGCTAAACTAAATACACAGCTTCTACAGCTATACCCTGAAGCACTTTATAACCTTTCTGCAGACTGGAGCAAAAACACACAGAGAGAAATATCACAGTGTACTCTTATTGGATACATACAAAACACAGGAAAGAAAATATAATACAGTAAAGCCTTCACAACCTCTCAGTGCAATGCATTAATATTTGCAGTTATCGATCAACAATAGCCTGCTGTGCAAAACCCCAACATGGGCACTAATTTCTCTTTCCTTCAAGCAAGGTATTTCTACAATGCTTGGCCGAAGACGTGCATATGTTTTATCTGTAACCTTTAAAGTAATCTGACAAATGCTCCTGCCGAATGCTCTTTTTATTTTAGGAATGTATCTTTTCACAAAGGAAAACACAGCTGCTCGTTGGTAACTAAGAACAAATATCTTCTCATGTTGTATTTATTTTATTTCAATGTGAAACTTCCCAGATCAGGCCAGAGTTAATCTAATTAATTATTTCATTCATTCGTATTGATTTATATTCCTTACTTAGCAAGGAATGAGCTAGGTTTCAGCCTGCATTAGAAATGTTTTCTATGAAGCAGGCAGTCTCATGTGCACGATCACTCTGTCTGCAGGATTCCAGCGAGATCCTGGCTTGTCTCCCTCCATCCTCTCTGCACAGCCCAACTCAGCAAGCCTGCCATCTCACCTGCAGTGCTGCTAGCACTCCAATTTCTTTTCTTTTTCAATTGTTCTTTCTCTCCCCTTCTCCCATTTTGTGGCCAATCACTTTCTTTTGTCCTTATCTGGATTCCAAACAAAGAATCTGTCTTTGCAAGAATACATTCTGCTGTATCATTGCACTCTTCCACTTACATTGCAGTTCAGTTTTCAGTTTTTGTTTGCATGTATTTTCTAAACCCACATTGTAGTTCAAATGGCCCTGCACCCACAGCCTGCAGTCTGGACAATGGCCTATGCAACCCCAGTCTAATTACTAATAATTACTAGCATTAGTCTTGTTAAGATTAGTTATTAGTCAGATTAGTTTTTAGTAATGTTAATTGTTAGCAGCCAACACTACAGTTTGCATAGCTAAATCCCAAATCACCCCTTCTTTAGTTCACCCTTAGTGCATCACATCAGTACTAATACATACACCTAACACATGCTGCAACAGTACCCCATTATTTGTGCATGGTGCACACTACCCCTATTGCAGTCAGTGGAGCAGTTAAAATTAATGCATCGTTGAAATTTGTGTACTAATTATCCCAAAACAACACATGTGAAAATGAAAACCGAGACATACCGTGAATCAAGCTGATCAAGTTATCACGCATAGAAAATGTAGATATACTAGACATTTAGGACTAACACCACATTCGGAAGTGGTATTATGGCTGTGCAGATGTTGATTCGACTTTGTACAGTATATGTGAGTTCGTTCTGAATGTTCTTATCAGCAGGACTGGCCATACTAGCCACATATCACTTCAAGTTTGAGTGTGATGAGCCTTTTGAGAGAGTTTTATTTATTTAAACACTAGCTGGCTTTTTGCCATTGAAAGGAGTTGGGAGCCCTGCTTTTGAGTGGTTTAAAACTTTTGCGCCATTTGAAAAATCCTCACCAACTTTGCAAGAAAAAGGTATATCACCATATTTAAGAAGAGTGGTGCAGTTTTGTCAAGGGGGAGCACATTTATAAGGGGATCACAACATTTATGAAACCTCATAGGCATAATGGGAACATTTTTTTCTCACAACTAGAGCCCAAACCGCTGGGCAGATTTACACCAAACGACCAAGAGGAGTAGCGACTTGGTCCCGAAAGCATGCTTTTGCAATTTTGGTGAAATTCCGTCCAGTAGATATTTTTAAAATGGCCAAATAGTAGGTGGCAAAAATGTGTGTTATCTGCCTCTAGTCCGCAAACTCACTTCCTGATTCGGTGTACGTGGACACCTCTGGGCCAGTCAGGATGTTGCAGAATGTTCACAGACATCGTACTTGCAAACGGATTGGTCCATTTAAAACATGAGGTGCGTCAAAACTTTTGAAAACGGACACCCTGTTGAATTTGTGAACTGCACCTGTTGTACGCAAACATTGTTGTAAAAACCTATTAAAAATCACAACAGTACACTTGTCATAGTAATGACACAATCCCTGGGGAGGTGAGGCATGATGAGGATGGCATGGGATATGGCCATAAAAAGTCATGAATCAGGGTTTTTTCTTCTCCAAAGTCCGCTAACATCTCAGATGTTCCTGAACATTGCTGTAATGTTCGCTCGTGAACTTGACAAACGTTTGAGGACATCCTTGCATATTTCTGCATTATAGGTTTGGCAAAACACAGTTTTTGGTTGGCTTATAACTTTGGCGACATTTAATGAAACTGAATGAAAATTTGCATTACCGTTTTTGACCCAACCTCGAATACTTCTGCACACTTTGGTGCTGTTTTGCCAAGAGGGGGCAGAATTAAAGGGGGGTCTCAAAAGGTTTGAGTGGCTTATAAATTTGATGTTGTTTGATGAATCTGCGTGCAAATTTGTAAACAGATTTTAGACCCAACTTTCAATGTTTTTGCAATGTTTGCTGGGATTTGGTCAAGAGGGGTGAAAATTAGAGAGGGGTTTCAACATTTATAGATGGCTTATAACATTAGTGCCATATGATGAATCTGCACACAAGTTTGCAAATAGGTTTGTAAACCCAACCCTGAATGTGTGTGCAAAGTTTGAATGTATTTTATCAAGTGGGGACACAGTTAGATGAATATTTGTTGTCTGTATAGTTTGACAATTTTGAAAAAATAAAGCATGGATGGATTTGTGGCAAACTTCTGTGAGGAGCATTGGCAAGGACCTGAAAGCATGATTTTGCAAATGTGTCTGTGTTTTATCTTATAAAAGTGTCATAATGTATGTACACAAAATAGAGATATACTATTGATGACTCAGATATATCCTGTGGCCAAGGCCAGAGGCCAGATTGTCCGGTTCATAGCCAAAAGCCATGACCTGAACAATATGTGGTAAAGATTTTTGAAATCAGGATAGGTTTGAATGGGGGAACGAAAAGGAGTAACCTGAATTACCAGCCGTGATTGCAGCAAACTTGCGTTAGGAGCATCAGCAAGGACCATGAAAATATGGTTTTGCAAATCTGTCCTGTGTTTTATTTTTTACCAAAGGGTCAAAATGTAAGTGCAAAAAAACAGTGATATAACTTTGGTGACTGGGCATAGGGCCTGGACCTGAGCAAGGACAGATGTGTTCTCTGATTTTCTTGTTGGGGCATGCTGCACGGCCGAAGCCCTAGGTTTGAATGGGAAAAAACTATGCTTGCAGCTACAGCCTGAAGTGCTGGAGGACCTGAAAGGATGTGTTTGCAAATGTGTCCTGTGCAAAATTGTTTCCAAAGTGTCAAAATGCAAGTACAAAAAAATAGTGATACAACTTGGTGCCTAAACAGTGGGCCTGTCCCTTGGCAGAGATAAATGTCTACATTGATTTGCCCGTTGGGACATGCAGCATGGCGGAAGTCCTAGGTTTGAAAGGGACAAAGAAATCTGCTTGCAGCAACAGCCCGAAGTGCTGGACGGTATTGCATCAAACGTGTGTGAGGAGTTTGTGTACAGGCGCTTTATAAATTATTTATCATATCATGCTTTGCAAATCTGTCATGTCTTTTACTTTTTCGAAAGTACAAAAAACAGTGTTATCACTTTGATGCCTGGGCTGTGGGCCCGGCCCAAAGGAAGGAAAAATGTCTACTCTGGTTTGCTTATTGGGGCATGCGGCATGGCCGAAGTACATTCCCTGTGGGTTATGGAGACTGGCCAGGGCAGCAAGCCATCAGCACAGACCATTGATCACATTCCGAGAGTATAGAGAATGCAGGGCAGGTGCAGTGGATAACGTGGGTAGTTTGGTCCTCAGTGATGTCAGTGATGATGTCATTTGTGATGTCATCATTGATGATCTGGCTGTTAGTGTTAGGAGTGCATGGCAGTGGAATGGTTTCATATCTTGCCATAACTGGCAAATGTCTTCGTTTTTTTGATTTTACTTTTAACCATACCGTTCCTTTAACAATGTTTTTTCACTAAATTTCATAGGTTCTTATTAGTGCAACTTAACCATAATTTCCTTTTAACAAAAGTGTGAATCACAGGGTGTCTGGTAGCAGCCCTGTAGCTATGGTTAAGTTGCTCAACCCATAGGAAGAACAGTTTTTGTTGGGCGGCTTATATCTTTGGTGCCGTTTGACAAATCCTCACCTAACATTGCAGAAAAAAAGAAAATGGCCATCTCCAAATGATTTTGCAACATTTTGTGCAGTTTTGTCAAGAGGGGGAAACTTTATAGGAGGGGCCCCAAAACTTAAAAAATCCTCATGGTCATAATTGAAAAGGAATTGTGCTCAGACCTACAGCCCAAACCGCAGGACGGATGTGCACCAAACTTGTGTGAGGAGTGGCAGCTTGGTCCCGAAAGTGTGTGTTTGCAAATTTGGTGTACATTCGTCCAGTAGATATTTTTTTATAATGGCCCAAAAGTAGGTAAACAAATTAGTCATATCTGCGTCAGGTCCACAGAGTCACTTCCTGATTTGGTGTGTGCAGACACCTCTGGACCAATTAGAGAGCTGCATGACGTTCACATACATCATACGCATCTGCTGATTGGTCAATTAAAATGTGAGGTGTGTCAAAACATTTGAAAGGGACGGCTATGTTGGACTTACAAACTGTGCCTGTAGTACAGAGACATTGTAGTAAAAACATATTAAAACACACAATGGGCCTCATTACGACCCAGGCGGTAAGTTACCGCCTGGGTCGTACCCTTACCACCATGGTGTAAACTATGTTTACACCATGGTGGATGGCGAATTTACCGCCCCATTCCAAGGTGAGTGGGGCGGTAAATCCCCATTTCCCATTTTACCCTTCCCCATTCCCATTTTTGCCCCATAGGGCATAATGGGAGTGGGGAAGGCGCTAATTACGCCACCGTAAATTACGGTGGCGTAATTAGCACCATGGTCCCTTAGCGTCATGGATTTTAACGCCTGCAAAAAGCAGTGTTAATATCACCATGGCGCTAAGGGACCTTGTAATCAGGTGTTAAGGGTCGGCGCCATTTACGGCGCCGTTAACCCCTTAACGCCTGATTCGTAATGAGGCCCAATGTTACACTTGTCAAACTAATAAAACAATCTCTGGGGAGGTGAGAGGTGAAGAGGATGTGTTGCGGAACGGCCATAAAAAGCAAACAATTAGGTATGTTTTTCTTCTCTGAAATCTGTGAGCATCTCTGAAAACTTTTTGCTTGTAGATACAGCCCAAAGTGCTGGACAGGATTGCAACAAACTTGCATGAGGAGTATGAGCAAAGATTTCAAAACATGGTTTTGCAAATCTGTCCTGTTTTTTATTGTGTCCAAAGTGTCAAAATGTAAGTACCAAAAATAGTGATAAAACTTTGGTGCCTGGGCAGTGGGCCTGGCCCTCGGCAAGGACAAATGATTTGTCTATTTGGGAATGCAGCATGGCCAAAGACCGTGCCCCATGGATTGTGGAGAACGGCCATGGCTGCAAGCCATGAGCACTTGCCACTGGTCACATTATAAGAGTATAGTTCACACTGAACTAGGATGCAGAGTAGGAGCAGTGAATAATGGGGGTGGTTTGGTAGGGCTGGGCCATGGTTGAGCCTCATGCCTTAGTCAATTTAACCATGACTTGCAAGCCCAGCATGCGCAACTGATAACGACACACATCAGTGTGATCTGAAATAAACATGTTTGTTAAAGGAGGTTTTTAGTTCTTTCATGTATGTCAAAAGAGGAATTGTTAATAACTTATATACAGTGATGTAACACCATACCATCACTGATGACATCCCATATAATATCAATTCTGATGATTAAAAGTCCCTAAAAAGGGGTCTGTTTAAAAAGTTGCTAGCAATATATCAAGAGTAATCTGGAGACCTCTTTTTAGCTAGCCATGTATAAAATAATGTACTTATTAAAACTGAAACGTTGTATTGAAGTGTTTTTAATACAGCAATGTAATTATACATACACATAGGGCCTCATTACACAGACGGCGGTAGGGTTTTACCGGTACCGGTAAGGGTACCGGTACCGGTAAAACCCTACCGCCTTACTACGAGGTCCCTTTGCGGGTCCTCCCTGAACGCCTGGTTTTTACAGGCGTTAAGTACGAGACCCGCAAAGGGACCTTGGCGCTAATTACAGTACCGCAATTTGCGGTACCGTAATTAGCACCTTCACCATTCCCATTGAGCCCTATGGGGCTGACTGGCAATGGTGAAGGGGCAATGGTGGATGGCGGAATTAGCGGCCCCACACACCTTGGAATATGGCGCTAATTCCGCCATCCACCAAGGCGGACCCGTTAAGGTACCGGCGGCAGCCATGGTGCTAATAGCGCCATGGCTTACCGCCGTCCGTGTAATGAGGCCCATAGACAATGGCTGCTACATGGACCATTGAAGTACAGTATTTGTAATCTGGTAATATTGGCCAGTAGAATCATACATCCAAGCCTATCACAATCTTGACTAATATTAAACTTGCAATTAACAGCTAACAATACAAGAATTACTACACACATATTTTAGCACAAAGAATTCCTATGAAGATCATCAATGCATACACATCTGAGACACATACAGGGAAACTCTAGTAAGGAGGAAAGAAGCACCATGACCAGGAAATGACAATACAATTAGAGTTCATCATCATGTATAAAAATGAACTGTCTATTTGGGGCCTGCTTATTGTCCAATGTATGTGCACCATGAGCTCAGGCAAAACCCTAAGGAAAGTACCGTAAGAACATATGACTTGGTTATTGTCTATATATCTTTGATGTCCTGGATGTTAGTCTTAGCAGTGCATGCTGGTGGCACGAGTTATGGTTGCATAGTTTACCATAACTGGTGAATTTCTTGGGTTTTTCAATTTTACTTGTAACCATAAAATCCTTTTATATATATTCACTGAAAAAACTTGGTTAAAGGGACGTTATGGTAAAGTGTTACTAATACAATGTTTTTTTCTTAGGATTTCATAGATTTTGATTAGTGGAACTTAACCATAATGTCCCTATGAAAAAATGTTATCATTAAATTTCATGGGTTTTTATTAGTGCAACTTTACCATAATGTCCCCTTAACAATGTTTTTTTAAGTCAATTTCATGTGTTTTTACCAGTGCACCCTAATTTGCTACAACGCACTAATATCATACTTACCCCGATATGGCACAATGTTTCTCCAGTTTAGAAAGTGTGACCATTCCCCACCTTCTAGCATAATTTTTAACACTTCTATACACATTTTGCAACTTTTTCCACTGTTTTTGTGTAAGTTGACGTTCACAAAGTTCTGGCATAATCACAGACTTTCCAGACAGTTTTATGTAACCACTCGCTTGCGCGCAGCATGATGATGAGTTCGCCAACACGTCCGCACTTCGCAAATGGGTCCATGCTCCACGAACAGTTTGGAACTGCATTTCCAGCTCATCTAGGAAATTTGAAGCTCAGAATTTACTATTGCACAACTCCTACACCTATTCTTACGCATTATCCATCAACAATCTATAACACAGCACATACCTGGAAGAATAATAGGAAAACTGCTATTTATCTTAGAAATGGCATCAGCTAGTGACATCCCTCCTGCCCAAGAGGCACCACCACTGCCACCACCAGCCTACAAAACGAAAGAAGCGCAATACTTCAAAATACAATCAAGAAGACCAGAAAGGTAAGGTGCCTGCCCATTATACCCAGAGATAATCATGGGCGTGGTAGTTCTTTACCACTGTTGAAAATATACCAAAGGCTAAAGCGACCAAAGTGAAATGCACTGAGTGCAATGTTCTACTCAGTCGCAGACTACCTGGACAGTAATTCTACTGGACCACCTCCATGCGCTGCCACACCAAATCCACATACTGCAATGCTCTCAGAAAGGTTGTTTCTTTCTTAGCAAGTAGGAGGCTGTCTTCCTCCACCTCATCTTCCTCAAGCAATACTGTAACCACAACCACAGAGCCTACTTCTGTGGGACACAAAATCCCACCAGCTACCTTGCAAGCAATAAAAGAGGCTGTTGATCCATATCTTTCAAAGCAACAGTACTCTGTATATATTGCAACACACCACTGTGCAGGGAGGAGAAATTACAAAGTGCTTTTGAAGCTGTAATCATTTCCATTAGCATTTTGTGTTATGCTAATGGGAATAATGGACAATCGTATACTGGATAAAGATATAAAAGAACAGAAACAATGTTCTGTCTCAAATACTTTTCTCTAGCACACAAAAAGAACCGTAATTGATGGACCTTTAAAACTATACGTGGTCTCCACAGTCCCCTTTCCAAGCCATGCATCATTAAAAGACCCAGGTGGCACATACTCACCATAACACAGGGCAGCCCTTTTACCCTTTTTAATTTGATATTTGTTACACTCCCTCAATGCCTGCTTTCGAACAGTCACACATCCATCCATCTATCACTTCCATAACCTGGACTAGTAACCCTATGACCATATTAAGCTACCACACACCAACTGCCACTGAACAATATTCCACAAATCTTTTGCATGTGCATTTCCTTTACTTATACAAAATGATTGTACACTGTGTTCCTATACATGCACATATGCATTGTGCAGTCAGAGACGTGCATAAATCCAAGGGGCGGTACGGATGGGCAAGTGCACATGACAACCTAGAAGGGAAATGCCAAGGGATATCAAAGGAGTGATGCAAGTGGCTAACTACTGGAGCAGAAGAGTCGAAAGGGTGGTATGCATCTTAACCGAAACATCCCATTAACAAAGTTTTTTCAGTACATTTAATAGGTTTTTATAAGTGAAAATGTTTCATGGTGTTACACCACTGTATATAAGTTATTCATAATTTCTCTTTTCATATATATGAACAAACTATAAACCTCCTTTAAGAAACATATTTTTTGCAACATATACTTATGTCTGTTGTTATCAGCAGCGCATGGTGGGAATGCCAATCACCATTCAATTGCCTATGGCATAAGGCACAACCATGAACCCAGAGCAACCAAACCACTCCTATTAATCACTGCACCTACCCTGCATCCTAGCTCAGTGCCCACTATACCCTAATAATGAATAATGTAACCAATGCCCAATGCTCATGGCTTGCACCCATGGCCAGTCTCCAAATCCATGGGTCAAGGGCTTTGGCCATGCCACATTCCCCAATAAGCAAATCACAGTACACATTTGTGGTTTCCAAGGGCCATACTCAATACCCAAACACCAAATGTATATCACTAGTATTTCTACTTACATTCGTACACTTAAAAAAAATAAAGCACAAGACATATTTTCAAAAACATGCTTTCAGGTCCTTGCTAACACTCATCGGTAAAGTTTGTTGAAATCTAGTCCACAACTTTAGGCTATAACCACAAGTAGAATATTTGTTCCCATTCAAACCCACTGCTTGAGCCAAGTCCCCTGCCCCAGTAGGCAAATTACAGTACACATATCTCCTTGCAGCCGGCCTGGCCTATTGCCCAGACACCAATGTGTTATCACTGTGTTGTGTACTTCCCTGTTCACACTTTCAAAAAAATAAAACACAGGACATATTTGCAAAATCATGCTTTGAAGTTTTTGCTGACCCTCCTTGTGCATATTTGCTCTAATCATAACCAGCACTTCAACCTGTACCCACGAGCAGATTTTTTTGTTAACACATAACCGGTCCCTAGTGGCCATGCTCACTTTAAGCCTAATGCTGGTCCCTCTTGGTCATGGCCAGTAGCCAGATTGTCTGGGTCATGGCCATGATCCGGAAAATCTGGCCACTGCCCATGCCCACAGGCTATACCCCAGTCACCAAAGGTATATCAGTATTTTTTGTACCTGTTCAGGCATGCACCCTGCAAAAGCACATGATATCCAATTCGCCAGAATAATTGACACACCCCAATAGGGAATGAGACTAAGAGATCATTTGCAAGGAAGAACAAAACTTTATATAAAATAAAGCAAGCAAAGAACTCTGCTGCCCGAGAGGGCTCTGCCAAACAATACATGGGGAGCACATTAAAATGGAACACAATGTCATCATCCATGTTTCATATAGTGTACAAATCCTAACATTCAGTTGGAAAGGGCTGTATGGAACAGTTGATACTATAAGGGAGGTAGAGTGCTGATTGGTTGTAGCTGTTCCAGTTGCGTCATGCCCACGTGGGTCAGCTGGGCTCCTCTCTGCGGTGTGAAGTCCAGGGTAAAAGTGTTGAAGTCCTCTCTATCCAAGCTAAGCAATACAAACTAACAATTACAAGAATAATGGCTTGCATACAAATTCTTACATGAACGGTGGTATTAAGAAACATGTGCAATATGCTGGTGTTGTGACCCTTCCACTTGGGGTCCTCTTTGATACCTTTGTCCCAGTACCCAGGTGCCCTCCCCAGATGCTGGGTCTGCCATCCCCCTCTGTTAGAACTCTCATGATATAGGGAGAAATGTGTTTCTGTTGGGAGGAAATACTGCTCACTGGGATTAGGCCTGTGGTAGGTTTTCTGGATTGGCCAACATGAGGGGATCAGATGGTTATCAACATGAAGGAGGGTGAGGGGTCGGGAACTGGGGGGGAAGGCTTGGCCTGGTGAGGAGGGCGTTGAAATGGCACATGCAGTTTAGTGGATATGGATGGGTACTTGTGTTAGGAGTTTTGCTGTGATCTCATGCTCTGCGGAGAGCGCAGTCTGGGGATGTAATGTGGGACAATTGCAACACTAAATGATTGGACTTCCGTGAAATCAAGGCTCTCACAGAGCTGCTGAGGAAGGGAGAGGGTGGGGGCTTGGGTCCTCCATGCTGTGTGAGGCCCTGGAGATGGAGAGAGCTGGGTTTTTCAGGGAGACGATTTCTGGGTCTAGTAAAACGATGGCATCTCTTTTCATCTATGGCTAGGCAGCGGTTTAGGTTTTGCAGATACATTTCTATATTATATTACACGATCAGGTACATTCCTCAACGTTTTCTACTGCTTCATCACAGGCAGGGTACCTTTTATTGGCATCCATGCTCTACACACATTTCTTAAACTTTCCCCACGTTTTCCATATTCTTCAGGAGTGCATATCATATAAATACATCCGAATACAATGCAGGTCAAAAAACAAATTCCCTAAAGCCTGTTCAATTGCAAGACCATACTGACTCCATTGTCTAGGGAAAAACCTTATACAATTTCATCAATCAAAAAAGTCAAACAATATACTACCCTAGTGTTTATATATTTCAGGTGACATCTGGTTTCTTACAACACACGATATAACAAATGGGTTCAGTGAAAAAGTACACTTTTATTTTAATCAAAGCACAATAGAAAAAATGGATACAAATTTTTAAATTTTGGAAAAAAAAATAGGTTGTTTCTTTTTGTTATTTTAGACCCCTATCACCAGGTCAAAATATGAACATATTCAATACACAACTGCACATTGGAAAAACACCATTGAGCAATTGTTTTTACAAACACAACAGTGCCACCATATAACATTCACATAGATTAGTTTGTTGTGTTTTCCATCGAACCCAACATGTTTCTGTCAAGGAGACCTTATTATGTCAGACATTCATCAGGGGATGTCCTGTTCTTTTATTCTGTGTCCACTTTTTGAGCACTATTAAAAACACCAAACAAAAAACGGTAAGTCACCGTAAAAGCACTCATACCCAGAACTGACTCCATTTCATCAATTTTCAACAGTCACTTAATTCAATAAAACATGTGCCTTTTACATCAATAGACATACCACCAACAAAATACTGTCAATACAATACCTGCTTATATTAGCGATACAAAATTCCACTCAATGGGTGGCATTCCACAATAATCCTTGTTACTCAGATTGGATCATTTCATCAGAGACCCTTTCAATGGGTATGAAATGGGCCCACTGTATCAAAACACAAAATGTAACCCAAAAGTATATATAATGTTTCCATTTCAATACACACTACACATCTATCAGCTCTTTTTTATATGCTGAATAACATATAACATAATAGCATACCTTCATTAAGTATGAAGTTCTGTATAGCATGAACAGCATGCATACACATTCTTGTTGGTTCAATCTTGTTCACAGCTCCATCTCCTGAAACAATATTTTTCACTCTTAGTCCTATTTTCATGACTAATGCAGGGTCCGTTTGACAAGTCACATGGTTCTTGTGCCGCATGTATAAACTGAACGTGGAAAGACAAGACAGGCTCTAGCAGAGAGTTACAGTTTTAGAGCGCTGATTGCCTGAGTGAGGGAGCATTTGGTGTGAGGATTGTTCATAGTTATGGAGGTTGCTAGTCATTGTTGGGCCAATTGTCATTCATTTATATGCCTAATGTACATGGTATTTATACCCTTGCTGGTTTGTGTAAGACATTGTGTTTTGGCTTGTAAAATGTTCTGCCCGCATTTTAAAAGCAGATGAATTTGGTCCAATAAAACTCTGGAAGTGGACCGTTGTGATTATATTGTCAGGATTATTTGGGAGATTTCTATGAAGGACGAGCATTTTCAAACACACTGGTCTGAGCCATTCAAGTAACTGTTGTGAACAATTAGTGGAAATTGAAAGAGAATATTCATAGTTTCTGTAGCATAACAATTTACTCCAGTTGTGTTGCAGAATTTATATGGACCAGACATTTCTGTTTGTGGATTGTTTGATGGGCCTGCAGATCTTTATGGAAAAGAGACATTTGGGTCTTTCTTTTCTGATGGAGGTGCAGTTGACTTTGTACTAGACAGTTTTGTGTTTGTGTTGTTTGCTGCAATGAGAGTTGTGTTCGGTTCTTTAGCTTTATTGTTGGGAGATCTGTAATAGATTCTGTTTGTATTTCTTGTCTTTTTAAAGGATTCTTTTTTTGAGGTACAGGGTCCAGGTCGAGATGGAGGATGTATAGTGCTCTTAGCCTGTTGTATTCCAAGATGCAAGGAAAGTCAGCGTTGACTTTGTTTGCATCAAGGTTAACTAGAAATAGACCATTTAATGTAAAAAGATGTGAAAGTGCTACCTAACTCATACCTTCTTTAAAGACTGTGCTGCCAATGGCAATCAATGCTTGTTCTAGGGTAGACCTTGTGATTTGTGATTAGTGACAGCATATGCAAGAGAAAGAGAAACTTGTTCTCTGAGTATGTACAATCTCTCTGAAAATAAGGAAACGTGCTACCGACCGGCCAGTTTTTTTTAATTTTTTTAACTTCTGCAAGTTTGTCAAAAGTATATGTTGACAAACTGAATGTTGTTGTCATGTGGATTTGTTTGGAAGCTGACAACTGTACCAATTGCTCCATTGACTAAACCTTGTTCTATGTCAAGGTTACGTTTTAGAATTACTCTGCAGTGTAGACACAAAGTCAATATTTTCTCTAAATCAGCTGTGTTGGAGATACATTTTTCTAAGCTATGTAGTCATGCTGTTGCTTGTTGACACATCGGAAGTGTCATGCCATACACTTCTAGTGTGTCTGTGGAGCTGATATGCAGTATGGGTTGCATTCCTTTCTTCAACATTGTCTCATTGAATTGACTACAGCTTGCAAGGGTTGGCATTAAGGACATGCTTTTTAGATTTTGTTAAGTTAATTGTTCCATGACATAAGGAGCAGGTTTGTTTCATCCAAGTAGCTAATGGATAATGGATTAGCCTACTATATAAGATGAATGTTGCATCTTCAGTAAGCAAACCAGTTGTAATGTTTTTAAAATTGTTACCATAGGTGAGGTCTACAGACTGCATGTTTTTAGTTAGTTCTCTGTGGTGAAAATGTTGCCAGAGATTTACATTTCCAATGCTGCCAAGGGTATTGCGGCCTTATTTGTTTCCTAATGTTTTGAAAATAGATTTACCGTTCACTGGTGTTAACTTTAGGTTGTCTCTGGAAACAATAACCTATTTTCCTCCAAACCGTTCTTTGTAGTTGTTTTTTAGGACTTCTTGCATTCTTTGATGAATTAAAGTAAACATGAGGTTGGAAACCATGCTTACTTCATATATACGGAGCACTTTCATTTGTTTCAGTATTCGGCATACTTCAATAACAGCTTCTGCTGATAATTTGTAGTAATCTAATTTGTTTTGGTGTACTACAGGGAGAGCAGTAGTCAGGGTAAAGTTAAACCTCTTATGTTGAAGTCAGCTAAAACTGCAGGGACTGTTACTACAGTTGAAAGGTTGTTGTTTGTTAAGTTTTGCAGAAATGTGCTAATGATTTTAGTTAAGAATGTTTTACCAGAAACAGCTTAACCATTTATATACAGGAGCAGCGGTATATCATTTTTAAAGCTACAGGTTTGAGTTTCATGTTTAAAACCATGTTCAATTTCTTGTCTGACTTCTAGATAAAGAGTGAGATGTTCATAATTTAGCTGTGATTTCAGCAGTGACAAGTCTTGTTCAGATTGTTTATATTGATACATGGTAACTTTTACCTCAGTCATGGATAATTCTGCTCCATTTTGAATGAGTGGCTCTCCCAGTGGCTTCCTTCAAGGGAAGGTTGACTGCCCTCAGGAGTGTCTTTTTCTAGTTGAGCTTCAATTTCTTCCTCGTGTTTGTCGTTCATTGTCCAACATGTGTTTGTATTGTTTGGAATTGTCATTTGTTGTACTACTTTCATTTGCTTTGAATGCAGCTTCAAATGAGTCATAGGCCCTCATTACAACTCAGGCGGTAAGGGGTTTACGGCACCGTAAACAGCACCGACCCTTACCGCCTGAGTACGAGGTCCCTTAGCGTCATGGCGGATTTAACACCTGCTTTTAGCAGGTGTTAAAATCCATGGCGCTAAGGGACCATGGAGTTAATTACGCCACCGTAATTTACGGTCGCGTAATTAACGCCTTCCCCACTCCCATTATGCCCTATGGGGCAAAAATGGGAATGGGGAAGGGTAAATGGGGATTGGGGACTTACCGCCCCACCAAGGTCGGAATGGGGCGGTAAGTCCGCCGACCACCATGGCGTAAACATAGTTTACGCCATGGTGGTAAAGTCACGGCCCAGGCGGTAACTTACCGCCTGGGTCGTAATGAGGCCCATAGTCACCTAAGAATGATTTTTCTTTTCCCCAAAGTTTAAAAAGTTGGAGTAGGGCCATGTAATAGAGATCTGTATGTTGCAGAGATTTAAATGATAACTTTATATGGGTAATTAGACTGGGCTTGGTGAGTTTCACTAGGCTTCCTTCACAAGTTGAGACTGAATATTTGTCAGTTGTCTAATTTGGTGTTAAATTGTTTTTGTAGGTGTAGTTTTGGGCAATGCAGTACTGACACATGGTTTCTAAAGCAGTACTTCAATTTGGATAGTATGTGCCAATTCATTTTTTTTTTATTGTCCTGGCTCTTGTGATAATTTTCTATCTCTTGGTAGGATTGTAGTACTCTTTTTTCAGGATGAAGCTTGTCCAAGGTTCAGCCAGACAATGTGTTCGGATTTGCCAAAAAAGGATCTACCTGTTAAATGGTCTGAAGCTTCGTAGCACCTGCATTCTCTATGCGAGAGCATTTTTATATTGAAGTTGTACTTTTTTGTGATAGTGTTTTGTCAGATGATATATCATCCCAGAGGTCTTTTAGTCATGTTTTCTCAGCTTTGGTGAGATAGGCTTTGACATGTTTTGCAACTGCAATGGAATTGTCTGCAATGTATTGTATGTTTATGTGTGCATTCCACAAGAGGGCAATGATTGCAATGCAATCATTGATGTAGTTGGATGCTTTGTTCCTTTTAAAGTTGTATGTATTTTTAGGGGCTTTGCCTTTTAAGCTCTGTCTAAAAGATAAAATCAAGCTATTTACTTGTACTTTTTTGCAAACTGGTCTAGGGAAACCAAAGCGATATTTGGTGTAGTAACAGGAGCAGATGAAGATGATAGGGTAGAGAAAGTCAACCTACTCTTACCTTAGAAAGGTTCCCCTTTCTCAGAGCAGTTGGGTGGTTATATTTGGTGTGGCGCCTCATGGAGTTGTCCCGTAGGAATATAATTCAGTATTCCTGCGACTGAGTACAACTTTGCACTCAGTGCATCAAACCTTGCTTGCACAAGCCTTTGGGATATTACCAACAGTAGTAAAACATTGCAACAACCAGGACTCACTCAGAGAACGGGTGACAGGGACTTCCTCCACATCATCCTCTTCTTCCTCTTGACCCTCATCTTCTGTATCACTGTGACTGTTTCCATCTCCATGCCCTCCAGATGATGATGGTGGTGGTGGGGGGGGTTGCTTGGGGAGCAGAAGTGGCCATAGGAGATGCCATGATGCTGTCCCACAAAAAAAGTTTTGCAAAGTTCTGAAAAGCAGGTACTCAAAGATGCTCTCCCCTGGATAGCCAGATTGAGAATGAGGATACGTATTTGGTGGGTTCCTTTAGCGGAACGGTCCATGAACAGTCGTAATGTCTGCTGACTACCTAAAAGGCCTTGAAAATTTGTAAAAAAAAGTTGCCAGATGAACAAATAATGGGTCTGGGAACTGTGGAAGGGGAATGTTTCTGCTTGAGACACCCTAGATTGGTTGTAAAAGCACTTTTAAACTGTCCATAGACACCGTTCACGGACACACCATCACGCTGCATAGGTACAGTCACATGATGACATCTGTGGCTTTCCGTGGCCCTGATGGCTGCCACGGATACCCATCAGGCTTGAATTGCAGGGTGCATGCGCTAGAGTATCCGCAAGAACAGGTGCAGTGTCTGCAGACTGATTAAAAGTGTGTCATGCGGAACTGGACATGTCCAGACATCTCGCCTGACACCTCCATTTTGAATGCAGACATCCCGGACATTTGTAGTGTCCGCAGACTCACAATTGGGGTTTAAAAAAAAAGAAATAACACACAACAATATACTAAACATTTATATTATAAAATATATATTTATTCAAGAAAGGGATGGGCTATCGGAATGGGAAACCCACATGGGCGAATCAAGAATGTTTGTAAAATAATCATGAGTGGAGGGAGGGAGTGAGGTTTCCTCAAAGCACCTTAGATTAAAATGTTCAGAATTTGATGGGGATGATTTCTGGGGACAAGGGGGACAGGTGCAAGAAGGAAAGTAATAGGGAACATTTTTAATGACATGATTTTTGACATACTGTACAAGTTCCTTAAAATCATTACTTAGTTTGTCCAATGTTTTGGACAAGTTCATGATTTGATTATTTACAGTTGGGGAAAGGACTTCTATTTGTGATTCTTGGGATTGTGTATAATTAAACAGGGGTATTTCTTCTTCATGAAAACTATATAGTGCAAGACAAACAGAAATTATTGTTTTAGTAATGTGTGTACAAATTACATTATTTGTTTACATTGAAATATCTATTGTATACAATTAGAGATGTTATCTTCACTCATTTCTTCTTTTGGGAAGTGTACCTCTAACCACTCAAGTGTGTTTGCCATTTCTGTGAGAAAAAAAAGTGTGTCAATCTTATAACGCATGTTTATATAATGAAAGCTAATAATAGAGAAATAAACCAATAAGCACTTGGTGTTTGTCAATCTGTATGCAGAGTTGTAGTGAGGAAATTATATGAAGTGTTCAGTTATTGTTTGTGATTGGTGCATTCCATTGTAATGTGTGTGCTAAAGGTTTTTTTTAAAGTGTTTGTACAAAAAGGTATATTTGCGTGTTGTAAACATTAGTTATGATTTTATGTAAATCTGTTTCTTGGTTGATGGGTGCACATTTTTTGAGTCTCCCCTATGATTCTGAGCCTTGTGAATGTTGTCCAATGTCTGCTGACTACTGCACTGTCCACGGACCCCATAGCTTCCCCATTGTGGGGTATGATATAAGGAACCTGTAGCAGATTAAAGGTGTACTAGTAAAAACCTATGAAATTCACTGAAAAAAAAACTTTGTTAAAGGGACGTCATGGAAAACTTGCACTAACAAAAACCCATGAAATTCACTGAAAACACCTTTTTAAAGTGATGTTATGGTTAGGTTACACTAACAAAAACCTATGAAATTTAGTGGAAAAACATTGTTAAAGGAACATTATGGTTACAAGTATAACCACAAAAAAAAATGAAATTCGCCAGTTATGGCACGCTAAGCAACCATACCTCACGTCACCTAAATGCACTGCTAGGACTAACACCCAGGACATCAAAGATGACATAACCCAAGGTGGGTATGGGCCCCCGAGGGAGATGCAGGAGGGGGTGGGGTGCTGGTGGCGACTGGACATAACCACCTGACTGGTTAGTGTTGGCCCAGACAGCAGTGCAGGGGGGTGCTGGTGGCGATTGCACTCTTGAGGGACCCGACAAACTATCTCAGAAACAGAGAGGATGGTTAGCACAGGAGGAGGAGAGGGAAGGAAGAGGAGAAGAGAAAGATCTTGAGTTGTAGGCAGATGTTGAGTTGGTCCGGTTCAAGATGGAGAGCAAGAGGGAGATTGTTCCATAGGAGGGAGCCAGTTGAAGAGGGAGATCTGCCCCAGTCCTTTGCTTGGAGAAACGTTTGATCAGCAGAGAGTTCGAGCCAAAGGATTGAAGGGACTTGCAGGTATTATGGTCCCAGGACCCAGACGGCCTTGTGGACGATAGAAAGAATCATGAATTTGATCCTTGCAGCAACCGGGAGCCAGTGGATAGATTTTAGAGCTAGAGAGATACAGTCCCAGGGCATTATGCCAAGGATAAGTCTCACAACCCTATTCTGGATTAGTTGAAAAAGGCAGATCGATGAAAGAGGCAGGTTGAGGAAGAGGCTGTTACAGTAATCTAACCTGGAGAGGACCAGAGCTCTAGAGACATTGAGCTTCTGGGGGAAGGTGAGGAAAGGGAGAATGCCTCTAAGGAAGAGAAGTTGAAAGTGGGCCTTCTGGGCAAGGTCCAAGATGTGTGGAGTAAAGGAGAGAGAGGTGTCGAAGATGACCCCAAGGTTTCTGGCCTCAGTGGAAGGAGAGGGAAGTGAGCCCATAGAGGACACCCAGAGTGCGTGAGGGAAATGGGGAGCAGGTGTCACAATAGGTAGGATCTCGGTCGTGGAAATTGGCTTTTAGTCAAAACAAAAGGAGGAAATATGTGCCATGGTTATAAACACTGCTTGTTCATGGCAGTCATAATGCACAGAGAGGTAGCTCAAATGTGCAGTCTCAAATGACAGTGGGAATGTGCAAAAGATAACAGTACCATAAACAAAGCTAAGTGTCCAATCTTTGGCCAACCGAACAAAGCTGACACAGTCACAAGTAAAATAGCATGTAACTGTCGAAGCTCATTTTTGGAGATGCAATAACTACAAGGTGAACCACTACAATATCATCCCTCAAAAACTGAGATTCTGTGAATGTAAAATAGAGCATTGCAAATGTACTACATTGTACTACCTCACATGAACACTGAGTGATCCTTTGAAATCTGACATCTCAAATGCACAATACTTCATGCAGAAAAGGGTCATCGCTGTCAACATCTGTGAACTGCATTGACTGGCACTGCATCACCCATACGTCCCGGCAGCGTGCGCGTCTTGCAAGACGACACAAAGCAACAACAGGTTCGATCCCCGGGTCCGCGCTTAGAAACCTCCGAGTGTTTAAGCGCGTTATAAATACGTAACTAAGACAAAGAAAAAACACAATTACACAACTAAGAAAAACTAACAATTCCTGTAACAGCGCCTCGATGCCTGCGGGCTGTGTGAGCGCTTTATAAATGTAAAATAAATAAAGTGAGACATATTGCAAACATTCGACAAGGTGAGGCCCTCCTGTCTTGAATTAAGATAAACAGACTGGTGCCTGTATTCTTACGCGTTTTGTGGTGGAAGTAAAAGGAGCAACACTATGCCTTCAGTCGAGCATTATGAAGAAGCAATTCTTGAGACTTAATATTGGATATATTCTGGATTGAAATGTACACTGGTTATCACGTGGCACGGTCCCCATTATGCACAGTATGTTTATTCCCGATTCCTGGTTTATGCCTGCAATAGTCATCACTACACATGTGTATTTTATGCTCAAAGACTATAAAACAAAGTACATGTAAAATACATGCTGCACATAGTCAAGAAAATGCAATAGTCCATGTGTGATCAAACAGTTCTTGCCCTAGTATCCATCTCACATAAACTCGCTTTGCAACCATTGCCCTATTTAGTGTGTTACAGTCTTAACAGAGATGTGGCCCATTAAGTTAATTAATACTACGTGTAATGTAAATGCATTGGACACTTCTATTCAGCATCACACAATAATGTTCCTGCAGTGCCCATTCTGCATTAGTCACGTTTCATCTGCGCCGGGCTCATCACATACATCACATACATCAAATGCACAATATAATAATTAGGTAGTCTTTCTTTGCTTTGTTTTAAAAACAGCACCGCAAAATGTGTGTCATGGTATTCATCTGTTCATATGCAGCTTTATCTACGATTTATCTCATTCAGTGGATTAAGTGGGAAGAGAGCAGCCAACAGGGACACAAATACTATTTCCCAGTAGTTCGAATTCTCCTTTTCGGCTGAAATCAGTGCATCACTGGTCATACAGTGCCCACCTAGTGTCCACTGTTAACATGCTAAGGTTTCTGTTGTTCTTTCAGGACCTTGGTCTCTAATTAACCAAGCCTTCCATGTATACGCTGCTTCATCAAAATCAGTGATGATACTCTGTCGACCTCCAAGAACAAAGTGCTTTGTTTGAACTGCTAATTCTTGCACTGGGCAACGGACATACACGCCGGAATTGTGCAAGTATGTTTATATTCTCTCTAGATGCTTACCTTCCAAAGATCATATTGATAATGTTCTCCACGCTTGTTCTATTATGTTTCCTTGTACCCAATATCACAATGCTGCAGCTCATTTCCCATCCTAACTAAATTGGTATTGTCCAGCTATGAGGTAGCCCATTCTGGTGAGCCATGGCTTTTACACGCTTCAGCATGGCAGTCGGCTACTTCCTCAATGTGCAGGATTTCGTTCATGGCATCAGGATGAGTTACCGGTAGTGGCATGTCCATGTTTTTTTTTTATTTTATGTTTTATTTTTATTGTTATGGTTGCAAAAAAACCTTTCAATAAACAAGAAACATTCAATTGCAACTTCCCAATGCTTATTGAACACAGAAAAAGAAACTGATAATAAAACAACTAAATGTGAGCAATCAAACAAATACAAATAATCTCCTAAAATATATACATGTCAGACAAAGCTTCAAGTAAAATTGATATTTAAACGTAATATTCACACCAACATTCTAACTTAGTCTGACAGTCTATAATTAATATGAATGTGAAGGAAAACCAGATTCCATTTACAATTTTACAATAAAGATTTTTCTTCTGTGACCCTGGTTTCATATCCCTTATCAATTTCTAAAAAAGTTATGAATCTCACAATTGCTTGTATCTTTGACAGATTAGGATGCAACGGTTTGTTCCAAGGTTTTTCTGAGGTCAAATCTCTATAGCACTCAAAATACGGTTTAAATAAGGTGTTGCGCTTATGAACCAGCTTTGGGCTTTCTGTCAATAAGTGCTGCACATTTTCCGTTTGATCTTGAATGCAGCAGAATCGACAGACGTTCTCACATTTCATAATTTGATGTCGCCGAGTTTGCATTTCCTTGGTTTTGCAAAGATAATCTATAACGCAGCAAGACATGTCGGTACTTAGGAATCAGAAATGTAAGTAGGTAAGATTCCATGGTCCTACATTTATTTTCTCTAAAAGGGTTATCTTTGCAAACATAATGGGCCTCATTACATGTTTTGCGGTAAGGGTTTACCGGTACCGGTAAGGGCACCGGTACCGGTAAACCCTTACCGCCTTACTACGAGGTCCCTTTGCGGGTTGGTACTTTAACGCCTGCTTTTTAGCAGGTATTAAAAACCAACCCGCAAAGGGACCAGGGTGCTAATTACGGTACCGCAATTTGCGGCACCGTAATTAGCACCTTCTCCATTCCCATAGAGCCCTATGGGGCAAAAATGGGAATGGGGAAGGGCAATGGGGGAAGGGGGAATTACTGCCCCGCCAACCTTGGAATAGGGCGGTAATTCCCCTTTCCTCCAAGGCGGTGCCGGTATTTTACCGGCATCGACCAAGGTGCTAATAGCACCTTGGTCCACCGCCTACCGTGTAATGAGGCCCAATATGTCTTGCAGGTTTCTATAGTGCATATCCAGTCTGATTGCCATAGCTTCATCTTAGATTTATTTGGATTCGATCTTAATAGATCTTCTGAAATTATGGCTGCATCCATTACACTGATCACATGGTTCCTCCATTGCTGAGGGAAATATTTTATTGAATTAATCATATATTTTGATATTTTAGCCAGCAAGAGATTTGAATCAATTGTCATTCGAAATTTGCTGTACAAACTTAAGTTCCTCCATGAATATAATGCATATAATGATGGTAAACCTAATTCGAACCTTAATATGCACGTAGGTTGGCTCCTCGTAAGCTCATGACATTCTTCCAAAAACAACCTTCAATTTTTGTCCAGTATTGCATAGTTGATATTGATTTGGTTTCTGAGCCATACAATACAATTGTTGTGACTTTCTGAATATACAATGTAACCATGGATGAACAGGAAAATGTACCATATCTTGCAAGTATTATTAGCACCTTAGATGTTAGTGTTCGAATTTTGGCTTGTAAATCCATGAAGTATGGTTCATCTGATGAGTGATTATTAATGTTAACTCCAAGATATTTGTAATGCTGTACAACCTCTATGTTGGTCCCATTTAAACACCATGTGCCACTCTGTTTCTTTTGGGAGACAACATAGAATTTTGTTTTTTGCTGTTTTGACTTGAAGTGAGTTGCCTTTAGCATATTTTCCCAGGGCGGTTACCAGACCCTGTAGGCCCCTTGGGGCCTTAGATATCAGAACAAGGTCATCCGCGTATGGGAGCCACGCAGTCGGAAATGTACCTAATCGAGGAGGATCAGATTGTACCTCAGAAAATATGTTTGGCAAATCAGCTATGTAATAGTTAAATAGCGTGGACACCAATACGCATCCCTGCTAAAGGCCAGAGTACGTTGGTATGGAGGCCGAAAGTTTACCTTCCATAATCAATCTTTTTCTAATGGAGGTGTTTTCATGGAGTTGTGTAATCAGGGCTAACAAAGTTTGCGGACATGCTACTTCCGTTAATTTGGAGAGTAACAATGACCTACTTACAGAGTCAAAAGCAGATTTGAAGTCAACGTAGGCCATGTATACGGGCTGTTTAGAATGCTGAAGTTGTTGCTGGACTGCTGTTACAACTGTTAGATTAATTACTGTACCAAGTCCCAGGATAAACCCTGTTTGATGTGGATCAGAGAGATGGTTCTGGGTGAGCCACCGGTTAAGATTTCTCAATATAAATCTACAAAGGAGTTTACCTGCGACGTCCAGTAATGCAATGGGGAGATAGCTCCCAGGACATTGCCAATTACATTTCTTGAATATCGGAACTATCATGGACTTTCACCACGATGCTGGTATCAGTTTTGATTCAATTATTTTCTCATAATTTTGATTCAATATTAGTGCCCATGATTCAGGGATGACCTTGAGAATTGGACATGGGCTCTGGAGTATGATAATTTGGATATACAAAATATAATATCTGCAATATTAAATTCCAGCAACAGTTTGATCTAGGACATGTTGATGGATTGTACTACACCCTGGTCATTACAAACATATCAATTAGAGAAGTATTGAATCCATGTATGCTCAGATACAACATTGAACTGCTATTAAAGCTGAGAAGAATTGGAGGTCTGGTTAAGTAGGATCCACATTTCTCCTGAGTATTTGGAAGAGAGGGCCTGGAGCATATTTTCTCTGTCTTGTTGGTACAAGTGATGTTTTCTGGCATCCACCCAGTTCTTGTATTTTATTTTTAAGGATCTTATTTGCAAATATTGGTCTGGAAGCGGAAGATCCTTGAGACTTCTAATGGCTGTATGTTTTTTGGTTTGAAGGTGAGGATCAAAAGAATGTTTATGCTTAAACATGGGCTTGCTCGACCCAGGTTGAGATTCTGTGAAACGTTGAAGTGCTGCAACATATTGACCTCCAGAATTTTTCACATCAGCATTTTTGTCTACTCCATTTCTCAGGCAATGATAAAGATCCTGTAGTTGATCAGAGGACTAGCGTATTCTCTTTCGCCCCCAGGATATCACTACCCCAATATTTAGGTGTTCATCCTGTTGAGTCACATCGATGTCATCCATGTCCATGACACAATCAGCTGATCATGGTTACTGTTATGCTGTTTTCGTACAGTGGAATCTGTTAAACGTGAAAAGGAGAGGCGATCTGTATATACATAATCAATAATAGCTTTTGGATTTTGACGATGCCAGGTGGGTTGGGGTGGAAAGTCACCTTCAAACATGCCATTGAGCATTAGTAATTGTCTATTGCTCATAAGATTGGACAACCATGTTAGGGAGAATTTTCATAAATGTGCTAATTTCCCTTACCTTTTGAGACCCCGAGCAACTTTGCTGGATTTCTATGATTTTAATTTTCACCTGGAAAGAGCGTGATACTTTTTTCACACTCTTTCTTGTATTTTGATGTGTGTTTTACTTTTGTGTTCTTTGGATATGGAGTTTTAGACAACTCCATAGCCATCATCTGTTTCTTGTGTGTAACACAGCACCCTCAGTGCAGTGGCACAGGGATGCCTTTCAGACTTCCCAAGGTTTAAATACCTTCTCTGGGACTGACTACTGTCTCCCAGGGAATGCAAAGTTCAATTTACTTTACTAGTTTTTTTAAATGCATGGACCCAGCACACACTATCTTCCTATAGAGTGCTGGGGGGTCAGGGGGGGGGGGATTGCTTAGCATCTCCTGGGTCTAAACACTCATGTAGCAGTCAAATGCTACCATTTCCTCTTGAAATGGTTGGTGGCAGTGGTTTTAGAACGAACTACCCTGATTTTTCCCGACCGCGAACATTGGTAGCTAAAACTCGGGTCAGCCATGTTTTTCAATATGGCACCTAAGACCCCACTGTAAAAACAGATTCCGGTCATCTTTTGTTTGCCATTTCTTTTTGGAAATATCCTTCTAGTGTTTGTCTCTGCACTCCAAACCAGGTGTGTTCCTCTTGTTTATTGGCCTTCAGCGGGATTCAGTGCTGAAGCCCTCTTTTGGCGGCCAGGTGTCTGGGGTGGACAGGATGTGAGGGAGGTGCCTGAAACTCCCTGTGCTTAGTCTCCTAGGGAACCTGAATGCACTCTGGTATGATTGGCTGGCTGACTGTCCGGCAAGGACAGCCACTCTGCTGGGTGAGTGACAGCTAGGCTGGAATGAATGGGAGAAAACTGGTTAAAAGCAGGTCTCTGGGACTTGGAAGGCAGAGTCGACCACTGGAACGAAAGAACCAAAGAGGAGCAGAAGGAAGATTCCTGCTGCAACTCCTGGACCATTGGTTTGCCCAGTGAAGCCCTGCTGCAGGTCCACATTGCCTGAAACTCCCTTGACAGAGAAGCCCTTCAAGGACAACTTCTTCCCTTGAGCTGGTGGGAACAACCAACTCGCAAGCCACCTGGAAACCATCTCCATACTGGTTGAATTTTCATCAGAGTGCTGTTGAAAACTGGATAGCCAGTGAGAAGGATACCAGATTGTGGACTTTAAGGCACTCACACCTTGAACCAACGTTTTGCCAAGCTGGTGGCTTCTTCCCTGTGCGGTGCAGGCATCTCCCGACATCCTCCCTCTTGTCCCGCGTCTGAGGCTCAGGAACAGTGAGATCTCAGGAACTGCCAGGAACAACTGCCTAAGCTACAGCTTTTCTTCATCCATAAGGTACCTTCAAGTGCGGTAGAGAATTCCTCTTTGCCGTGGTGAAAGTTTGTGAATCTTTCCTAATTTTGGAGTCTTGTTCGCTCCTAACCCGACATATAACTCTTTTCCTTGCAAACTACTTCCAGGAACATTGGAAAAGAATTAACCGCTTACTACCAGAACTGTGCTATCCTAGCCAAGACACTGAACCATTGACTTTGGCCCAGGCCTATTGAATTGAATTGCCTCTTGTAGTGAACTGAAACTATTTGCCCTGCCTATGAAAGTAACTGTGTTTTGATTCTTATAACCTTTGTCTTTCTACCCCATTTAAAAGTTACTGAAGTGCCATTTTGCTCCCACTTCAGGGGAGCCTAACTTGTTCAGAAACTTGTTGGTTGTGTACTGTAGTGTATGATAGTGTGATATTGAGCTGCTTATTACTAGTGGAATGTTTTCTAACTAAATGTGTAAATAAATGTATATTCTTTGACCAAAAAACCTTGAGTAAGTGTTTGTTTGAACTACTGTGATTGCAAGTCCTTTTTGTAACATCTGGTACTGCTCACATCCCTCTTGAGATACGTCTGGCTGCTCAGCCACTGCTACCACATAACTGTGTAGTACAGGTGTGTACAAAAGGTGAGATTGTGTTTACACCTGTAGTCTTAATTGTGTGTAGTGTTCCCAAAAGGTACTGCATGTCATTCTGCCTAACACACCTGCGTCATGCTATAGTGTAATGTTCGATTTCAGTTGACATGTTATGTATGTTCAAGTCCCCTACAATACATGTTGCTGTAATTATTGTGTCAAATGCAATTGTATCAAGCAGCAATTCCATGTCCGCTATGAAACCATAATCAGATATAGTGGCATGGTTCCTTTAGGTGTTTACTAATGCTATTACTTTGTTGTCAAATGTGATACGGACAAGCTGGGTGAACTGATTCAGTTCAGCCCATTTAGTAATGCGAAGACCAGATGAAATTTTAGCAGCTGTAACTAGACCACCCATTTAGACTGGCACATGGC
Source organism: Ambystoma mexicanum (assembly GCF_040938575.1). Classification (NCBI taxonomy): domain Eukaryota; kingdom Metazoa; phylum Chordata; class Amphibia; order Caudata; family Ambystomatidae; genus Ambystoma; species Ambystoma mexicanum. The sequence goes on from NC_090925.1 coordinate 578,358,492, forward strand.
TAGTATTATTAAAATATTGAAGTCATTCCAAATAGGTCTTGCATTGAGCCATATCTCTTGCAAGGTCATGAAATCAAAATGACTGAGATCAAGAGACTCGCTGTTCAATAGATGGCTATGGCCACGAGTATTGCAGCTAAGCAGTCTCACTGTCTGTTCAATGTTAGATACTGATGGTTACGGGATATTTGTAAGTCATGACGGATCATTTCTCTTATTAGTAGAGAATTGGGTTTCATGCCGTTCCTAAGTTGGTCTTTGCATGGAATCCATTTTAGGTTTAAGTTCAGGATCAGCCCAAATAGCTTTACTACCGTATTCCCGCTGGTTTCTCATTCCTGATGAGATTTATTGAGATGATTCATATGCAAGGGTGAATCCCAGATCAAATAAAAACCGTCTCGCTTGCCAAATCAGATTCAGAAGTACACCAGATTGGATCCATATTTTGACTAGAGAAAGAGTGGATTCATGTAAGAACTCAAACGTCTAGTACAATTTTGACAATGATGACAAAGCTAAATTCATAGCAGTCAGAGTAGGTTGTAATAAAATGAACAGAGATGTTTCAGAATTATGTGATGGCGACGGATTGTGAATGGGAGGTATTTTCACAGGAACGGGCTGGGAGAAGGATATTGATAATGGAGAGGATTTTTTTGAAGTTTTGCCGAATATTTCAGGTGAATGTGAAAGATTTGTGCAATTGGTCATGTCAAGATGAGTCTCGCGATTAGGGGACACAGTGGGCCTCATTACACAGAATGCGGTAAACCATGGTGATATTAGCACCATGGTTGCTGCCGGTACCATACCGTACCACCATGGAGGAAAGGGGAATTACCACCCCATTCCAAGGTTGGCAGAGCGGTAATTCCCCCTTTCTCCATGGCCCTTCCCCATTCCCATTTTTTCCCCATAGGGCTCAATGGGAATGGGGAAGGAGCTAATTAGCACCAAAGTCCCTTTGCAGGTCCCAACTTTAACGGCTGGTCTACACCAGCCGTTAATTTCGGGTCCTGCAAAGGGACCTCGTAGTAAGGTGGTAAGGGTTTACCGGTACCGGTGCCCTTACCGGTACCGGTAAACCCTTACCACCTACTGTGTAATGAGGCCCAGTATAAATTGGAAACAGCAAACAGATGGAAATGTGCATTGATTTCATACTAGGAGTGCTGAGAAAGTTTTAGTCTTTAAACAATGGGCCAGAATTTTTGGCCTTAGTGGGTGAGTCTATGACCACTAAGTTCAACGTCACTGGAACATATGTCTCGGCAGTGTGATCCGCTTCAAGAATCTTAGATGGGCACAAGTTGCTTGGCTCAGGGGTAAGACTTTCTGGTGTCACTATATCACCAGGAGGTTGTTCTATATCTGCAATTATAGAAATTAATTCCATGGTGAAATCGCTAAGATTGGGTAGGGGCATCATGATAGTTGTCCCTGTGTTTAGAGTTGGTTTAGTATTCTCAACTAGGTAGAAGTGGCTGATGTCATTTGACATTGTTTGAGCTCTCGCTCGAGTCAGTGGAGCTCCGTCTTTGTGGAGACAACTTTCCTGAGTACTCTTGAGCAGCGTGCATTTGAGGCGCTCAATGAGTTGCAGCGTTTCCACTTTAGAGGTCATGTCTGTTTTAAGTGGATAGCTGATTGATTTCCACTTATGCGGGCAGAGTAACAAATATTAACTAGGCTAACAATCAGGATTAAAGACCTTCGCGGGTAAAGGTGTGCAGTCATGCATCGCGATGTAAAGCAGCAACAAGTATTGCATATATGAAAGTGTATGCATGAAGGAAGCTCACCACTCTAAAGGGGTATAACCGGGCCAGCACCAGCCAACCTAGCCCAAGACAGCCACTGACAGCCCTTGACTATCAGCGCTTACCCAAAAAGCGCACCCGCAAAAAGCGCAAGTCTGGTAAGTAAATAGAATTGTGGGTAAACGTGGGCGGTGCTAGAGGCACTCAGAAGAAAATCCAGCAAACACAGTGAAATCACAGTTCATTGAGTGTGTTGGATGAGCTAAAGGGTCCGCAGAGTGATGCAGCCACAGACAGCCCTTGACCAACAGCGCTTACTCAAAAAGCAATGGTTTGCGCCAGTGGTGTAGTAGTCTAAGATGGGTATCAGGCACAGTAGGTTTCAATCTTCTTGTTTACATTTGTTTTTTATTGATTTCATGTAATACAGTAGTACAATAAAATACAAATTCATTGAAATACAAATTTATTAAAATAATACGTCAAGGCAACCAAATACTGAAAACCCTCACCCTTACATGCTATTACCTTATAATCGAAAGTGATAAATGGACCATAAGCACCATGGGCCTCATTACGAATTTGGCGGTAGCCTTACCGGTAAATCCGGCAGGCAGCCGCCAAACTTGCAAATTTTTCCGGAACCTGCAAATGAGCAATTACTGGGTCATTAAAGCCCCGCCGGACCCGGTAATTGGCCATTTGCAGGCACCGCAATAAAATGCTCCCCATTCCCCTCAGGGCTATTGGGAATGGGGAGGTTGGATGCACCGGAACCATCCGTGAATGGTTCCAGTGCATGCAACATGCTCTGCTCGTGGGTGCTGGTATGCCCGCCAGGTCAGACCTGGAGGGCGGGAAGGCACCCGCAAGCAGAACTTGTAGTTTGCCAGTCCGGTAACAATGGTTTAGGCAAGCTTACTGGTAGCATTGTTACCGGACTGGCAAACTTGTAATGAGCCCCCATAACTATATGAGCCAGCTCACAAATAATGATCCACTCATAGACTTCCAACTAACAACTATTGATCAGCTTACAGATAGAGCTTTGGGGTGGAGAGGGGAATACAAAATTGGGTAATCAGCACTCCTTAATTTTTGTATGTCAGCCTACCATACCTGTCTACCCATAGTCTCACCCTACATTGCACCAACTCGCCTTCTACCTGCCATATCCATTAAGCATCAATTCCCCTTCCCCTAATAATGTTCCTTTCACAGCACTACATTATTTGATGAACCATCAACCATGCAAAACTTTACGTCATAACAACAGAAACCATGGTCTGTATTCTTGACATATCGATAGTCATCAACTGTGATCAATCCAATACACCAAAAAGATAAGAATTAAAATGCAGGACTAGACAGGACAGGGCTGGACTCACATTGGCACACGTTAAGGGGCTTAGGGGGACCGCCAAGGAAGCAGGGGTCTAGGAAGGGGGATGGGGTGAAGTGGAACACATAATCTCTAAGCAGTATCCCCATGGTTACTGTGAGCGTCAGTGACTGGAGGGATCTTTTAGAGGTTAAGGGTAGAGCTACACCTCCATACAACCCCTCCTCTAGATGTTGCCAGTGGGAGGACTTAATTAAATTCCTTGGAGATTTCGATATCTACAAAGTTTCCATATGGTGAGCATATGCTACCAGGTTCCACCAATGCAACTCAGACAACCTGGACAGCTCATTCTAATTCGACGTTATGCATTTGATTGCTATGGCAATTAGAGTATCAAATTACTTCCCCTCAATTTGCTTCCCTCAAAACGAATGGTTCAGACCCCTAATGAGTACAGACAATGGGGGAAATGGTATCACAGTGTTAAAAATGCAGAGTATCCACGGCCAGACATCCGCCAAAAAGCCCTCGAGAATCTGCACCAGAGCAACATGTGTGCCAGTGTGTTCCTCTTGTATTTGCCCAACCAGAAAAGATACATGTCCCCATGCCTACCCACCTTGACAAGGCGCTCAGCTGAGAAAAGGACTCTATTATAAATAATGTAAAGTGTCTGGGTAGTGGAGGACGCAAGAGAGGTGTAAGTACTCTTTTTGCCAAATCATCGGCCACAGATTCTCTGGAATTGAAACTCCACATCCCACATCCCATGCCAGTTCGGTTTTCCTATTGGGATTTGTCTCCCTCCCCTGAATAAGGACTGCATATATGCAGGACGCTTTCTTCTGTGGACTCTTCCAACCCCCCCTACTCCCAACACCTGTCAGGTCTACCTTAGCTATACACCTAGCAAGGTGAATGTATTTTAAAAATTTGCCGGCCATCAGACCAAAAGCCTCCCAAAGTGCAGAGAAGGGATAAATGCCAGTGGGCGACCATACCTGATGTAAGTACAATATACCCTTCCTCTTACAATCATCACAACTTATAGTTTTATCCATCAGCTCCAGTTTAAAATTATGCCAAAGTGGTCACTCGCCTGGAGGAAATGGCTCACTGCTGGCATCTCTCCTACTCTGTCAATTTCTCTTGCTACTATCTACAGGACCACTGGGTCGGTCTCCCTCTTCCTATTGGGGTGGGCTGACCTCACCTCTTCTCTCCTGCCTTCTACCTCTAACCTTCTCCTCCTCTGAGACTTCATTATTCATGTTGACTCTCCTAATGCGGCCTTACCCTTCTGCAATTTCTGTTTCTTTCTCACTCACCATTCTTTCCTCTAGTCTGAGTCACTCAGCTGGGCAAACACTGTATGTGCCCAAATCAGCAGACCTCTCCCTCTCTAACCTTCTCAGTAGACCTCTCTCTTGGTCTATCAATCTCTCCTCTCATCTCATCCGGTGCTCGCGGGCTCAAGAATCACAACTTACAGTTTTATCCATCAGCTCCAGCTTAAAATTATGTCAGAGTGGTCACTCGCCTGGAGGAAATGGCTCACTGCCGGCATCCCTCCTATTCTGTCAATTTCTCTTTCTACTATCTACAGGACCACTGGGTTGGTCTCCCTCTTCCTATTGGAATGGGCCGACCGCACCTCTTCTCTCCTGCATTCTACCTCTAAGCTTCTCCTCCTCTGAGAATTCATTATTCATCTTGACTCTCCTGATGCGGCCTTGCACTTCCGCAATTTCTGTGTTTCTTTCTTGCTCACCATTCTTTCCTCTAGTCTGAGTCACTCAGACGGGCACACTCTGGATGCGCCCATCTCAGCTGACCTCTCCCTCTCTAACCTTCTCAGTACACCTCTCTCTTGGTCTGATCAATCTCTCCTCTCCTCTCATCTGGTGCTCCTGGGCTCCTAGGCAACGTCTCTGCCCACACTGCCAGCCTCCTTCTCCGTCATCCGACCAATGAAGTGAGTGTCAGTAGCTGACCCCTGCTATTGCCTCTCACTCTGACTCAGCCCTTGCTCATCTTCCCCTCTCCATCTCTAACACTGTTTACAATCCTTGCCCCTGCCATGAGGATCTGCATGACGCCTGCCTCCAAGTGCAACAGTTGGTATGATTGCTTAAAAGCAAGTGCAGAGTTGCAGAACAGAAATGGTTGGCTTTGAGCCCATCCTCTGACAAACTGGCATGTCGCCTGCTCCAAATTCATTACATACTCTCCATTCAGTCCAAAAAGTGGGCCCATATTCAAGGCTGCATCTCTGGGGCCACCAACAACATGGCTGAACTTTTCAAAATCTGTAAAGAACTTGCAAACCTACTGCAGTCTCTACTTCTCCACTTCCTTCCCAAGCCATCTGCATGGCTTTGGCCTCCCACGTCACAACCAAAACTCAGGATATCCTGTCCTCACTCTATCCTGTTCTCACTCTCCTCTACTCCCCTTCTTCCTCCACCAGCAATTAGGCCTCCTTTGGCCCCTCTCTCTTAATCCCTCTTACTCTCCTCCTTCTCACCCATAGCACCAAATGAGGTCACCCAGACTGTTTGCTGTATGAAAGTCTCCTCCAAACCGGTGATTCTCTGCTCCTCTAGAAGTATCAAGTACAATATTGCCGCCCTCGCTTCCTCTTTGGCAGAGTTCTGCAAACATTCTTTTGCCAATGGCTCCTTCCCATTACCTCTCAAGCACCCTTTTGTGAACCCCCTAAAAAAGCAGTTTGCAAACCCTTTCTGCCCGCTAACTACTGACCTATCTCCACTACCCCCTTTTTGGTCATACATTTCGAGAAGTTGGTCATCTCCCAACTAATCCTCCACACTGAATCTATTGGCTGTCTCTGCGACCACCAGTCTGGCTTCATTGCAGCCAGAGACACGGAAACTGTTCTCTTGAACACCTGTGATGACTTGCTTTCAAACCTCGACTCCAACTCTCCTTCTGTTCTCATTCTCCATTGTCTATCCTCTGCCTTCGAGACTGTCAATCATGCCACCCTCTTAAATAGTCTCCGTAATACTCTGGAAATCACGGACTGGCACTGGCTTGGCTGACCTCTTTCTTTCGAATCGGCCCTCTCAGCTTCAACTGGGATCTGTTCTCTCCTCTATCTCACTCTCTACTTATGACATTGCTCACAGCGCTATCCTCTTGCTGCAACATTTTAACATATACCCTGCTGCTCTTGGCCACTTGATCTCCACCTTCTCTCCTCAATTTCAGTGTTCTGGGGAAGACACTCAGCTCATCTTTTAGCTTCCCTCCTCTACCTCCCCTCCTTCCTCTCCAATTCCCAATTGATTGATTGCTATTCAGACATGGTGTGCTGCTAACGATCTCTGTCTTAATGCTAGTAAGACCTAGATCCTTCTCATTGTAAATCACCCCCTTTTGTCCCCCCTAATCTCTGGCTGTCTTCCTTGGGCCCCCTCTCCTCACCCTCTTGTAAGCCAAAGAACCTTGGTGTCATCTTTGACTCCTCTCTCTCCTTCTCACCTCATATTGCTGACCTCGCCAAGAAGGCTCACTTTTAGCTTCCCCTCCTCAGAGGCATTCTCCCTTTCCTGACCTTGCCCCAGAAACTTAATTTCTGTAGAGTTCTGGTTCTCTCCAGGCTGGAATACTGCAACAGCCTCTTACTCAATCTGCCTCTTTCCTCCCTCTGCCCTCTTCAACTAATCCAGAATAGGACTGCAAGACTTACCCTTGGCCTCAATCCCTAGGACCACATCTCTCCAGTCCTAAAATCTCTCCACTAGCTCCCGGTGACTGCAAGGATCAAATTTAAGACCCTCTCAATCATCAACAATGCTTTTTGTGACTGCGCTACATTCAACTTTCTCTCCCTAAATACCTCCCTGCTAGAGTTCTTCGGTCTTCTAGCTCTAACTCTCTGCAGGTATGACATTTCTCCAAGCAGAGAGTGGGGGGTGGATCTCTTTCTTCGGCAGGAGCCACCCCCTGGAATGGCCTCCCTCACCCTCTCAGACTTGAGTTGGATCTCCTTTAGTTCCAGAATCTTATCAAGACCTATCCGCCTATTCCTTTCTGAGTCTTACAGGTGCCAGGCCCTCGTCCGACCAGTCTACCTCAACACCACCTACCAGCTCTTGCCTTCGGGATCCCTTCCCTGACTAGACTACTGGTCCGGCCCCCCTCCTTGCACTTGTTTACCCTTATCCGTCTCCCTGCACACTTGCCCTATGGGCTCCCCCTAGAATGTACCTAGCCCATTGGGCCCCCTTTCCTCCTGCACTCCCTCCCCCTCCCCTTACCTTCTCCTTCACCCTGACCTGCCCCTCTGCCCTGCACTTACTGTTTGCTGAACTTGCATGAACCGAATGTATCAAGGCCTAGTAGGACCATATATTGTTGTTTATCCTCCTCTGTTTCCCCCCTCCCCCTTTGCCTTGTGGCACCTAGAAACAGTTTCTGCTGTGTAAGTGCCATACACATTTTAAATAAATAAAATAAATAAAACGTATTGCATTCTTGACAGATGTTTCAGTCAAACAGACAACCGCATGTTCGATCCAAATTGGACTGCTGTTCTGGCTTAGGCTGTACAAAGTTCCAGGGACAAAGTAGGGCCTTGGCCATCATATGTTGATACGCACCAAAACAATGAAACTCTATGTTCTATTTACGAAATAATCCCTGAGAGGGAGGGGGGCATTACCAGTTCAGGTACTGCCCCAGGGCCCATAGTTACAGGCCCGAGAAAAGCCTGTAAGACCGGGGTACTAACAGATTTATTTGTTCTGTTCCGAAATGTTCCAGCATTCATTTACAAAGTCACTCAAACAAAGTATGTAGGAAGGAAAAGAAGGCTTTTTCAACACTGAAGCACCAATATACTTCTTAGCTACACTTTTCATGGTTTCTAATGCTTTAGCAGTACAATCTCTAACTAGTTAGGAGTTAATCAAAGTCAGAGTAGCATGGGAGAAAAAGTCTAATGCAGTAGCAGAAAAGGCAAAGTTCCTCTAGTTAGTAGGCGTTAGTAGGATAACACAGGTAATAAGGACTCTGCAAAGGACTCCCTAAAAGAGCACAATCAGTTAAGCCTGGGCAAGAGGTATGGGTGGACACCCAAACACCTGGAATTGCACTCCAGTCTCACTGGAATGACTATTTGGCTTGAGGTAAATTCTACCTTGAGCCCCACAGTACCTTAGGGTGGTTGGTGAAAATGCAGCTGGATTCTTTTCTTGATAGCAGTGACAGACAGTCTCTTGATTCCTCATATGGTGATGTAAGTAAGCACTCTGAATGGGATGTCGCAGCAGCAGTCAGGAGAAAGGAGCCTCAGCAAGAATGTGTTGGTCTCCCACGTCAGTCTCAGTCTGCAATTTTGGTACCTTTTTATCAGCACCAACAATGAATGGTTACCGCCGGGAATATCTTCCTCGATTCTGCAGTCCTGCACTCTGGTGAGGGGACTTGGATGAGTGGGATCTTGCCTCTGGAAGTCCAAATGGAGCTCATCAAAGTTCTGGGAGGATTAGTTTGCCCAAAGACGTTCCACTGCAAATGGGTTGGAGGTCAACTTGTATTCGCGGCTGGCTTCATCTGCAGTTTGTCTTGGGGCTGGTTGGTCCCAGCAGCCAAAGGGAAAGAGTCGTCCTCTTCGGAGCTCGTGTGTGGATAAGAAAACAGGGTCAGGACAGCAGTGGACATTTCAGGGTTACTGGCAGGTTCTGCAGGTATCTCAGGTCATCTTCTGCTTTGGATCTTCTATTACAGTGGTCGACTTGCCTTCTTCCTTAGGAACCTCACCTTTTATTCAGATTTCCCATTCACTCCTCTGCAAACTCTCACTGCTTTTGACAGAAAGGGCTGGGTGGCTGCTCAATCTGGACAGACAGACCCCATTGGGAACTGGTTCCATTCAGGCACATCAGCAGACAAAGGACAGAGAAGTGTCAAACTCCTCCCTGTATTCGGTTGAAGTGGGAGAATGGAAGAACAGGCTCCCGCCCTTCCCCTCTCGCGCTTGGCCTAGAGGATCACGGCCTAGACACCCGCCACGAGAGGAGTTTGCCTATCTATCAGACGACCAAATACCCTGGTACAGGAACATACGGATGTGCCCACCTACCTGCCCAGCAGCCCGCCCTGTCCATGCCGACACCTGCGGCATGGATCAACTCGACTAAACCTACACGTCGTTAGAGATGCCATGACGACCTAGCCAACGGTCAGCACACCTGTGCAAACATGCACACCGGACACTCCCACACCAATCCACACGAAGAACATACTCAGTGCTATGACGTAGGCGACAGACATACCCACGGACGTGCATCTTTATTATTTTCCACATAGGCTCTCAAAATGCAGAAACGCAAGACGCATAATGAACTTATCTAAAAAGGCTTGCTCACGCTTCTTCTAAGAACCATGTACCATAATGAAGAATATAACGGAGACACGATACTGAGGATAGAGCAATATGATACCGTAACCTAAAGCGCTCTGCATCAAACGGTTCCACCTATGCACCAGGCCCAAGTAGGCCGCAAGCAAAAGCTTCCATGAACATTGAATGAGCAAGAGCTCGGTTGCTGACCCTGCAGAATGAGCCCGGCAAAAGCACACCGCCAAGGGCACGATGTTGCAATCTCGCACGCCGCAAGCCGACGCCAAGGTCGCACCTGCAAGATAAACCAGGCACACAGTGGGAAAAACAATATTAATTGTGCTGAATTTTTCCTCAAACACGGTCCCACCTCACGTGACAAAGCCAAACCTGACAGGATGCCAAGCCCAGGAGGAAGGAGACACCTGAATCCCACGGTTCAATACACAGGCAGATACAATTAAAAGACTGATTGGACATCTGCAGCAGTGGGAGTAGTCGACCTCCCAACATATGAATAAATCCTCACATTGTTTACACCTACCCATAGTAAAACATTGTTGCAAATGACAGGTGCACCGCGAGCTGGGAACAGCGATAGTCTCAGACTGGGAGGCTCGCGAGCGGACCAATCAGAACATGGGGCTCTTATCACTGACGCCATTAACATTGACCAATCCTCAGAGGTCTTCATGTAACAATTTTCATGTATCAAATTGAAGGGACAGCCCAAGTATACCACCTGACTAACCCTCAACCACTAACACCGTTCTCTATATGTATGCTATACTAACCCTACCACTCGAGTAACCAATCCAGAGTGGAAATAGGTTTTTTTCTAAACTTTCTAAGGTGACGCAAGTAGCGCGTCATACTAAGGTAAAAAGGGCCTGCGAGCCCCATGATTGTGTGTGTGTCAGGACGGACGCGTACGATCCTTGACCCATCCCTGCCGTTTTGTCTAATAAACAGCAGAGTCACCTTGCTTCTTGCGTGTGTCTCATACTCTATCTCTTTTGGGATATACGGGAGGAGTTGGGGCCTCCCTGCCCGGAGGTCTAAGGACGGCCCCGCCGACCCCGGCAGAATTTCCCCCCGACAAGTTGGAGGCACTGCTGAGATCTGTTTAAGATCTGCTTTTTTATTTTTATTTTTCCCAGGTACTCCCGTTGCGTGGAGGCCCGGCGGCGCAGCCCCCTCTGCCGTTGCCCCCTTCTGAGGACTACAGGACCATCGCGGAACTGCGAGAAGACCGGACAGCGCAATCCGGATATTGGCCTTCGGGAGCCAGTTGAGAAGTATCCCGCCAGCGGTTGGCGAGTGTCCAGACGTGGTCCAGACAAGGGGAGGTGGCGAGCCACTTGGAGGGGTGCACGCAGTCGAGCGGCCCCGCATCAAGAGAACTTGGTGAGCATGCCACGCACAACAAGCAATGTGAAATTGTGAGGGAGGGGGGAGGAATTAAATACGGGAGGTGGGAGGTGTTGCACAGGTGCGCGGCGAAGGTTTGACAATTTAGTGTAGGCAATGAAATGAATGGTAGCCGAACGAGTGCGAGAGCAGTCGGCTACGTTACGCAAGAGAGGGAGGTGGAGCACGAAAACATCACGTGCAGCCGCTCGTAGACACTGATTGGCCTAGGTCGCGACTACGTGTAAGGGTGTGTGTGTGTGGTTTCCTACGATTTGGCATTTATTGATCAATGAGTAGATGAGGATCCCTATTGTTCGAACAAGAAACTCGATAGGTAGATGAGGTTTCCCTGTAGGCAGTAACTAGTTAGTTGCCCAATACGGAAGATAATTGGCTGGTTAAGCCCTCCTGTCGAGGGGCGTATCACACGCGAGGCGACGCAGCATGCGCAGTCCGAATATATTATTGATTACCTTGTTCCAGGAGTGACAGGAAGACAGCGTTGAGGTTAACGGGGGTAGATTGCAAGTGTATTTTGGACTTAAACAATATATGAAGAACTTACCAGTAGTTCGAAGAGATCGGTGACGTCACCAGTAGGGCTTTCATAGGATATCCCGAGCACAAGGCATTTTTCTTTCTGAGAGTGGTGGGGAAGAGAACTGTGGTAAGGGAGTGGAAACGGAGATAAACGGTAATGAGTTGATCGGGGAAAGGCGAAACGGGGGACGTAGCTGCGCACGGAGAACGCCGGCCACGGCAAGTGTAGAAGAAGGAGGAGGAGCAAATGAAAATAGGACGACTGTATAAGAACGTCACAAGGGGTACGCAGCCGCAGGGGGCTACGTGCGCCTCGGCCGCAGGGGGCCGTAAGGGTGTTGTGTAAAGGAAGAAAGACAGAAGAAAATATACAAATGTAAATACTATATTTTAATAATTTTCCTTAGCGGACTATCGCAAGTCCCCAAACTTACTGGGCCAGGTAAAGGTATAAGACTGTGCATTGTAAGTGTTAGTAAGATAATAGTTACCAAATAGGGGAAGGATAACAAGTGAAGCGCTACTATGTCATACGGGACAGGATCGGGAGGGTGGGGGAACACCCTCACTACCCCACTACAACACATATGTACAACACTGTCACCCCATAGGGAGAAACTGATCAAGTATAGCATAGAATGGACACAGGGGACGGACAACAAAATGATAACACCATGGCCGCCTAATGGTAGCTTCGATCCATATACCCAACATTCACTATTAAACCATCTGCATAATACATACAAAGGGAAGAAGTTGACACACCACGTGGAGATGTTTAACTTATGGAGGATGTTCCAAGGGTCCCGACCAGGACCAAATGGAATGTTCACTGTGGGGGAAATACCGGAGGAAAAAGAGATTAAGGAGGAAGGAGAGAATGGGAAAAAGGGGAGTGAAGACCCAAAGAACACGGGGAACGGACAAGAGGGAGGAGAAAAGAATAATAACTCAAAAGAAAATGAAATAAAAAAGGAACAGAGCAACGATATACCCCTAGCAAAGGTAGTGAAAACAGAGGGAGGGGGGTTGTACCCTTTAAGAGAATTAGGAGAAATAGAAAGAGGACAGTTAAGGGCGGCTGAGGGGTACTCGAACCCGGCATACAGCCCGCCACCATATGTGGCTCATAGGAAGATGCCAGCAGGGGAGGGGAGGACTGGAGAAGAACAAACTGTGGAAATAGGACATGATGAGTGGGTAGCTGCGCAGATACTATTAAAATTACGAGGTTCATTAACAGAAGAAGAGACGGAGGTAGTAAGGAAAATAGACGAGGATAATACCAGGGAGAGTGGAATGAGAGGGGAAGAGCTGTTACGACAAAAGGAAGAGATTTTGGAGGAACGACTAGCAGAGTTAAGGGATGAGCAGAATGAACTGATCAAACAGCTCGAGAGGGAGGAAAGAGAGAGAGCGAGGGAAAGGAAAGAAGGTAAGAACGAATGGGAAAAAATAAGGGAACGAACTGAGGAGCAAAGGAGAGAAGCTGAAAGGGTAAAAGCAGCAGCAGAAAGGGTATCAAGAGCAGTGCTACGAGAGAGGAAAAGGGAAGAAGAAGAGAAAGAAAAAGAAATGGCAATGTGGAAGAAGAGATTACTATCAGAAACGACTAAGAATACGAAGAAGGGAGGGTGATAGAGAGTATATTAGAAAGGGAGAGGGTGAGATGGGAAAGGAAGAAAGAGGATGAAAGGATATTGGAAAAGGTGAGTAGTGAAGTAATGGAGGAATTAAAAAGGAAAAGGGAGGAAATTGGTAGAGAGATGGAGGAGAGAAATGAAGGGGAAAGAGAAGATAGGAGAAGGGAGAGTGAAGTAAGGGAGTATGTATATAGAGACACAGAAGTAGCAACAACATCAGCGCAAAGGGGAGCGGTTGGTAAAGGGTAAAAGGGAGAACCGGACCTAATAGACTTAAACACAGTAACAATCAAGGGGAAAAAGACAGAGTGGGGGCTGCCGTTTATGAATGACTTTTGTAGTGAGGAAGAAGAAGGAATGGAGAAGGAATGAAGAAACAGTGAAAGGGAAAGCCTAGATAAACTATACACCACCCGGACCAATACAGACTCACCATGGATCTGTAGGAGAAAGGATGAACTGGAGAGAAGTGAGGAGGAAGAGCAAGGAATAGCGGAAAGACAGACACATGAAGCCACACCGTCACCATCACACCCTCTCCCATCCCACCCTACATGCTCAACCACCTCACGCTCATTACGTACAATCAAACTTGCGCCCTTCACAAACGAACTGACACCCTATGCAGGTTGGCTTAGGGACCTCCCTAGACGCAGGCAGGAAGGACGAATACACACGCCCACATTAAATACAGGAAATGATGGAAGAAGGGGAAAAGATGGAGAAGAAAGAGTTACGAGCAGGGGAAATACGGACGAAATTGACAATGTAGGAGAGAGGGAAGAAGAGGAGGGGTGTGAGGACTCGATTTTATGGAACCCAAGGGGTAAAACGAGACACAACTTAATGCCACTTCTGGAGAGGGGAGGGGTTAGACCACAGTACGTCCCTTGGAAGCATACAGACAAAGAAAATATAAAGTGCAGGCTCCCATCATTAAGTGGAGGTGCGGGTAAATGGATATATGAAATGGAAAAACACACCGCAGGACAGAAACTGGCAGTGGGAGATGTAAAGGGCCTTCTAATATCGATATTAGGGGATGCAGCGGATGACATTTGGAAGAGAGCGGGATTCCCTGGGGTAACAATAGCAAACACATCGCACGATGGGGCACCATTCGCAAACTGCAGACATGCACTTTGGCAGGCACTGAGGGTACAGTACCTAGACACATCAGACATAGGAGCAATTACCTCATGCAAGATGCGTGAGAACGAAGATCCTGTTGATTATATCCAGGAAATCCAAGAGAAGTGGCGCATGGAAACTAGAGAACAATGGGACAAAACACCAGCAATATTTTATCATATACTAGTACAAGGGCTCCCAGAAGGAGTTCAGAAACAATTGAAGAAAGTAGTGGGAATGGAAGCAAAAGCATGGCCAGAAATACAACTGACAATAGTGCATCATTGCAGGACATGGCAAGGAAAAATGAAACAAAAGGAAGAGGACAGGAAAACGGAAGAGGCTAAACTAGTACAGAAAAAAACTTACTAAATACACAATGGAAGGGGCACTAATAACTACACCTACAACAATGACCCAAAGCCCCACACAAGTAGTGGCTGCACAAGATCCCTTCCAAATACCAACCTCACAGACTATAACACAACAGGTGCCGCCACTCCAACCATACACGACCAACATGGGAGGAGGATACTCAATGCCAGGGGCTGGGTATTATAATTACAACAGGGGAAGAGGAGGAATTATGAGAGGGAGAGGATACGGATATAACACACAACAGCAGGTGGGAGGACTTAGAAATTCCTACCCCACCGGGCAACCAGTATACCAGGACAACACAGGAAGCTTTCCATGGCAGAGTAGGGAACCACCGGTGTGTTGGAGTTGTGGATTAGTAGGGCACATGTCACGCACATGTAGAGTAAGACCAGGAACACCATCATGGAGCGACCAGGGACAACCAAGGCCCACACAGGAACAGCAGGGCATACAGCAACAACAGACGTTGCAACAGGGAAATGAACAGCAACAACTAATAACACAACAACAGCTACAGACATATTCACTGCCACAACAACAGGTAGCGATAACACAACAACCCCAAGCACAACAAACACAACTGGGTAGGGTGACGGTCCTGGGACACAACCCTTACACAGGAAATGGTCAATCGTTGTACCCTCAATAGGACAGCCCACAGACGGCCTTGGTGTGTCCCATCCTGTCGGTAACACCTAATAGTGCGGAGGAACCACGCATAGAGGTAACGATAGGTGACAAAAAATTATCATTCCTTGTTGACACCGGGGCGACCCGGTCTTGCATAAGGGAAGGTAAATTTAAGATGTCGGGCGAAGCCATGAACACCCAAGGATTCTCTGGGGCTAGAGGGTTGGTTCCTTTTACTGATAACATTCCCTTATCTATAGGAGATTATGACATGTCAGTCCCACTTTTATATTATAGTGCCTCACCAGTAAATATACTGTGGAGATACATCATGAACAGGTTGAATATGGCGATCTCCTTTACGGAGGACGGCATAATTTGCTCTAC
The DNA here is from genome assembly GCF_040938575.1 of Ambystoma mexicanum. NCBI lineage: Eukaryota > Metazoa > Chordata > Amphibia > Caudata > Ambystomatidae > Ambystoma > Ambystoma mexicanum. The sequence continues at coordinate 578,374,098 of NC_090925.1, forward strand.
TCCAGGAATTAACATGCTCACAGCACGACAGATTATGCAAGCATACTGCGGACAGACAGCGATTAGGGCTGAGCCAGTAGATGGCGAACTCTTCCAGTACGGGACAGACATGGCATTTGCATGGATGCCAGGGATAGAGGGAAAGATCTGGAGGAGGCCAGCAGCCTATTTGTTCAGACCAGAAACACCAGTCAATGAACCAGAAGGAAAGGTGGTTCCAGTGGACATTGAGAGCATTATAGCAACAGCTGATTACATTGCTGTACATGCCCAAGACAGAGAAGGAAGAGCATGGAGGGCAGTGATAGCACTAGCAGAAGGATGTAGACTGACCCAGGTGTCAGATGAGGAGCTGTTCTCAGAAGAAAAGGAGGAAGGTGAAATGGTGTTTATGATGAGTGTGGAAATATGGCTAAGAGTGGCGTACAAACAAGTGGCACAGAAAATTGCAATGGCACTTGAGGCACCCACATCCACCCCAGTTCCCTTCTTTGAGGAGGATATGACAAAAGTACCCACATCATTATGGACTACTAGCCCCTATGACGTGGGGTGCATAAAAAGTATAGGGGGAGTAAGGATAAAATTGAAAAAAGGTGCAATACTCCCCAGAGTGAAACAGTACCCACTATCAAAAGAGGCAGATGAGGGCATATATGAAACCATAACGGCCCTTATAGATAATGGCATATTGGTCCCCTCAGAATCACCATGTAACACGGCTGTATACCCAGTGCGCAAGGCTAGAGGGGGGTCTTGGCGCTTCATACAGGATCTCAGGCCCTTGAACAACATAGTAGAAGCAGAATACCCCATAGCCGCAAACCCGGCCACAATATTGTGTGGCATTCCAGCAGAAGCATCACGATTTACAGTGATCGACCTTAAAAATGCTTTTTTCTCAATACCATTGCACCCAGACTCACAAGATCTGACAAGCTTCACTTACAGAAACACAAAGTGGAAACACACCAGATTGCCACAAGGGTACTGCGAATCACCCTCAATCTTCAACAGAGTAATACAGATGGATTTGGGTAACATTGAAGTGGAAAGCACAGTGTTGCAGTATGTCGACGACATAATAATTTGCAGTACAAACGAAAGAACATGCAGAGAGGACTCATTAAAGATGCTGACAATATTGGCTGAAAAAGGTTACAAGGTAGACATGGAAAAGTTACAATACTGTCAAGAACAGGTACTTTACATTGGTCAGCTCATATCCCAACATGGAAGAAAGATTGCACCACAAAGAGCACAGGCCATTTCAAAAACGCCAGTGCCACAAACAGTGAGGGAACTGCAGCAGTTCCTGGGTCTGTGCAACTACTGTAGAGCATGGGTATTTGATTACAGCTCATACATAGGACCCCTGCTTGAGGCGTTAAAGGAAGCTAATAAAGGGGAGAAAAAGTTGGGGTGGACAATGGAAATGAAAGAGTCTTTTGATGAACTGAAAGATGCAATATCAACTGCTCCGGTACTGGCAACCCCAGACTATGAGCGACAATTCTTTATATTTTCACATTGCGACTCAGCAGTAATGAAAGCAGTGTTGGCTCAAAAAACAAGCATGGGCTACAAACCAGTAGCATTTTACAGCGGCCACTTAGATCCTGTGATGTTAGGTCATTTCCCTCGCGAACAAGGTCTCGCCGCAGCTGCTTTTGCGGTAGAGAAAGCATCAGCAATCACCATGGGGTGCCCAACTACACTGTTTGTGGAACATGCACTATTTGCAATATTGAATAAACCTAAGTCCACCCTAACCACGCAAAGGGCATCAGGTTATGAGATCATCTTATCCAGAGCTGAACTATCAATTGTTAGATGTAGCACGGTCAACCCTGCAAGGTTCCTAGCAGAAGTAAATGAGGAAGGAGATTATGCCCACGATTGTATGCAAATAACTGAAATGTACTCATGTACTAGAAAGATTGAAGAGAATGCACTAGAGGGAGGTGAGCTCCTGTTCATTGATGGGTCATCAACTATCGACCAAAGGGATGGTATAAGGAGGACTGGGGCAGCAGTGGTAAAAATGATGGAGGTACCGGTGTGTGTGGCAATGAAATGTGTACAACTACCACAGCATTATTCCGCTCAAGCAGCAGAATTAATTGCACTAATCTTGGCGTTGAAGGAAAGCTTTGACAAACGAGTGACCATATATTCCGACAGCGCATATGTTACGTCCACTGTCCACTCAGGGCTGTCGAAATGGAGAAGAAGAGGGTTTAGGAGAGCTGATGGCACTCCAGTGCAACATGCCCTCCTATTGGCTGAACTAATTGAAGCAATAAATGACCCCCAAGAATTAGCTTTGGTCAAATGCACCGCACACACCAATGGTGAAGACCACATTTCAAAAGGGAATGCAGCAGCAGACGCACATACGAAGTATGCTGCGTATTTTGGTGAGATATGGAACCCCCCAGAGTCAAAGAGAGGGAGAGGGAGGAAAATGGCTAAGGAGATGTTGATAAGAGAAGGGTATACCCATCTCCCAGCCACACAGATAATGGAGCTAAAAGCGGCTGCACCAATGGCAGAAAAAGAAATATGGGTAAAAAGAGGATGCACAATGTCACCAACTGACGCACTATGGCGCCAGGGTGACACTGGAAAGATTGTAATACCACTGGCACTATTGAACACCGCCCTGAGCCAACTACACCACCCAGCCCACACAGGCAAGGAAGTAATTGCAGCACGAATTAGGGAAGACGGGTTCTGCCCCGAGTTAAATTCTCATGTGTCAAATTTTATCAGCAATTGTCTCACATGTCAACAGTTTACGTCCGGTCACACGCTGAAGGTGATAAGAGGTACTATACCCCGGCCAGAGGGACCCTTCCGACATCTCCATATTGACTATGTTGATATGATCAACGTATGTCAAGGAAATAGGTATATGATTGTAGTAGTATGCCCATTCTCGAGGTGGATTGAAGCAGGGCCCTGTTCACACCCAGATGCATTCAGAGCAGCTAAATTCCTAGTGAGGGAGGTCTTCCCCAGGTGGGGAGTGTGCGAGGTACTGCGGTCAGATAATGGCCCACATTTCGCAAACAAAATGTTCCAGCACATCACATCCTTACTGAACATCAAGCATAAATTTGCATGTGCATACCACCCACAGGCCAATGGTATATGTGAACGCCTGAATGGCCTATTAAAGGAGGCAATTGCAAAAATACAGCAAACAACAAAGAAGAGTTGGTTGTATTGCCTTCCACTAGCCCTATTTGAGCTAAGGAATAGACCAGGTTCTGACCACCACCTCACCCCTCACGAGGTGGTTACCGGACGTCAAATGCGCCTTACCCTAATGCCACCATCAAGAGCATTTACCGACCACGAGAGTACTGCAAATGTCCTTGGTGATGAAATGTACCAATATGTGTCTTCTTTGATTACTAGTGTAGTGTTTGTGTCTCAACAGCTCGAGCGCACGCGGGGCGGGTCTAACAGCGATCAACAAGAAGACGCAGATAAAGAGTTGGAAAAGGAAAGACTGTGCAAAGTTGCTAAAGGTGACCACGTACTACTTCGCAATTTCAACAGAAAGTGGAACAGCCCACGCTTCACTGGCCCCCATCTGGTAGAGGAGGTATCAACGAGAGCAGTAAAGCTACAGGACAAACGTGCCTGGAACCACCTACACGACGTAAAGATCTACAAACTCCAGAACCGCCCCAGCGCCACCGACAGGGCCACTGGAAGAACAACAACAGCGTCACCAACGGAGGAAGAGACTTCTACCACAACTAACGGCCTAAGTGTCCCCATACCCTGCCACCCCTCAGATTCCCCAGAGACAACTACTAGAAAAGAAAGGGGTGATCCCCATACCGCCCACCCCATGGTTACACGATTAAAGAGTAAAGAGATTTCCGCCAGTTGAGCCCCAAACCCTCTGCCCATTGACCCCCTACCCACTGTAGTAATAACTGAACTGAAGGACATTGTCTTGCACATATACACATGTAAACACCTGAATGTTCTCTTTCTTTTCTCTCGCACATGCAGGTACAGCGTATTATTGTACTACTAAGAAAGTAGATAACTAACCAATTCACTGCCCAGGAGTAGATGGTACCCTCAGACGATAATTACCTGGAAGAATTGTCACACCAATTTGTATATGAAATAAAAAGGCCAACGTACCTGAAAAGAAGGAGGGTACGTGTCTACTACACAGCATTCCTCTTGGCCATAGAACATTCAATGACCCACCTCCAACCATACTTGCCTGCCCTAAGAGATAGATGGCTTAGATTGGCGTGGGAACAGCTCTTCGCCTGGGCACTGAATGACTACTTGATAGGGAGAGCTTAAAAACGACAACTAACACTAATAACAAGCATATTAAGAATTTTCAGGCGGGCAACTGTAACGTCGCAAGAATAAGCTGCCGGACTGCAGCAAGGTAAGAGCAAAATGCCGGTGAAATTAGCATCTGTAATAAAATTGATAGGGATTTTAATGATCACCGGGTTCTTGGCTGCCTCTGTATGGCAGTACAGCTATGCTATCAATATTATTGCTGTACCCAAACCTAATACACCCCCACCCCCAGCTGCAACAGGTGTTACGTCAGGTGGTACTAGTAAAATCCCACACAAGGAAAATAGAGTAAAATGCAGCACATACTCAGATAATAAAGGTATTGACAACTACATACAAGATTCAGCACACATCTCAAACAACATATGGTACCAACACATGACCCACATAGGTAAGCAGACAACAGAAGACAGCTGCTACGTTTGCTCATTAATCCCATACGCCATGAGCGCTTCTCGAACATTTGTTGCCACGGAGATAGATGAAAAAATAGCACGATGTATAATATACCTGGCACTGTTCCAGACGAAAGGAAGATTTCAAGGGACAGTGGTGCAACTGGTGTGGAAAACACGAGATACATATCCATATGAAAACAACTTCCTCAAGACTTATTTGAGTTACCACAAGAGCAGTTTACATGCTGAAGGATTCAGATACATAACAAGTGGTCCTGAAAAAGGAGAAACAAAGAAAGTAACACTACAGTACCTACCATGTGATTGGTACGCCACTGAAGTCCCTGGTAAAAACGGATGTTGGGAAAGACCACTGGTGATAATAACAGGGAAGGTGTACATGAACAACAAATGGGACATAGGAGTGGTTGGCAGCAACATGGTAACAAGAGAAAATATTTCAACTATTGATGGACACAACCATAGATGTTGGATGACTTGGGTCAAGTACGTACGCATGCTCACGTGGATGGAGAAGGATGAAGACCCAATAACAATACTGCCGCTAACTGCGCCGAAGGTATGCTACCAACATAAAGCGGAGGTGGACGTAGGATACAACACCAACTGTGAAAGCATGATGGAGTTACCTGAGGGGGGAGCAGGAACAGCAGTAGTAATGGACCATTACTGGGCCTGTGGAAAAAAGGCATACCACACACTGCCCCCTCTGTGGAATGGTATATGCACAATGGTGCACGTTAATGTCCCATCACTAGTGGTACCCCAGAAACATGTCAATATGGCGAACTTCCCCAAAATGGATGAAGGGAACAAAAGGAAGAAGAGATCTGTACAACCTCAGAAGGGGCCAGAGGGCAAAACCGACGGCAATAATACTGTCCTGAATAGAAAGAAAAGACAAGGAGAACCTCTGACAGGAAATTACCTATGGGGAAGGTCGGAAACAGCACTCACTTCAATTCCACCAGACCACAGACTATTCAGCAGAGCAGCAATGTTCTTCTCCTCGATAATACATCCAGGACTACAGGCTTACGCAAACGCAAACTGGCTCCAGATAACTCGATGGGAACTAATGATGACTATTAATTCTACGGTAAATGGATTCAATGCAATAAAAGAGGAACTGCGAGCTGTGAGGATGGTAGCACTTCAGAACAGATATGTACTGGACCTCCTCACAGCAATGGAAGGAGGAGTTTGCGCTAAGATAGGACAATCATGCTGCACATTCACCCCTGCCAACGATGCTGACAATGGTACACTGACAGAAGCAGTTTTACAATTGGCCCAGATGCACTCAAAAATGATGGATGAAAGTAAAGGTGTGAAAAAGGATGAGAGCTGGTTTTCAATATTATGGTCATGGATGCCATCTTGGCTGTCAGATGGACTGAAGATTATAGTTGGATGTACTATTTTGGCTGGAGCTACACTGATCATAATAAGATTTTGGAAGGCCCGGAAGGCACGCACCACAGACGAGATGATCGAAATGGTTGGTATGCACCTCTTGATGCCAACAGATGACGGAAAACACACAGGCACAATCATAAAAGAGAGAGAGAAGTTGCGCAACCAGATCATCACCAACCACCTGGACACACCATCTGTGAAGCTCGAAAACCCAAGAAACCCAAGGAGCTACATAGGGAAATGGGTATACTGCACTCCTGGAGGAACCTGTGCATATATGTATTGGTCATTTGAAGACCATGTTAACCACTATGGACATTTGGGAGGAATAACTAAAATATGGAGAGTAAGAGGAGATAAAGAAAAGGATATGTTCGTGGTCGACAAGTCGACCAGAGGGGGGACTGAAGTGGGAGAATGGAAGAACAGGCTCCCGCCCTTCCCCTCTCGCGCTTGGCCTAGAGGATCACGGCCTAGACACCCGCCACGAGAGGAGTTTGCCTATCTACCAGACGACCAAATACCCTGGTACAGGAACATACGGATGTGCCCACCTACCTGCCCAGCAGCCCGCCCTGTCCATGCCGACACCTGCGGCATGGATCAACTCGACTAAACCTACACGTCGTTAGAGATGCCATGACGACCTAGCCAACGGTCAGCACACCTGTGCAAACATGCACACCGGACACTCCCACACCAATCCACACGAAGAACATACTCAGTGCTATGACGTAGGCGACAGACATACCCACGGACGTGCATCTTTATTATTTTCCACATAGGCTCTCAAAATGCAGAAACGCAAGACGCATAATAAACTTATCTAAAAAGGCTTGCTCACGCTTCTTCTAAGAACCATGTACCATAATGAAGAATATAACGGAGACACGATACTGAGGATAGAGCAATATGATACCGTAACCTAAAGCGCTCTGCATCAAACGGTTCCACCTATGCACCAGGCCCAAGTAGGCCGCAAGCAAAAGCTTCCATGAACATTGAATGAGCAAGAGCTCGGTTGCTGACCCTGCAGAATGAGCCCGGCGAAAGCACACCGCCAAGGGCACGATGTTGCAATCTCGCATGCCGCAAGCCGACGCCAAGGTGGCACCTGCAAGATAAACCAGGCACATAGTGGGAAAAACAATATTAATTGTGCTGAATTTTGCCTCAAACATGGTCCCACCTCACGTAACAAAGCCAAACCTGACAGGCTGCCAAGCCCAGGAGGAAGGAGACGCCTGAATCCCACGTTTCAAGACACAGGCAGATACAATTAAAAGACTCATTGGACATCTGCAGCAGTCGGAGTAGTCGACCTCCCAACATATGAATAAATCCTCACATTGTTTACACCTACCCATAGTAAAACATTGTTGCAAATGACAGGTGCACCGCGAGCTGGGAACAGCGATAGTCTCAGACTGGGAGGCTCGCGAGCGGACCAATCAGAACATGGGGCTCTTATCACTGACGCCATTAACATTGACCAATCCTCAGAGGTCTTCATGTAACAATTTTCATGTATCAAATTGAAGGGACAGCCCAAGTATACCACCTGACTAACCCTCAACCACTAACACCGTTCTCTATATGTATGCTATACTAACCCTACCACTCGAGTAACCAATCCAGAGTGGAAATAGGTTTTTTTCTAAACTTTCTAAGGTGACGCAAGTAGCGCGTCATACTAAGGTAAAAAGGGCCTGCGAGCCCCACGATTGTGTGTGTGTCAAGACGGACGCGTACGATCCTTGACCCATCCCTGCCGTTTTGTCTAATAAACAGCAGAGTCACCTTGCTTCTTGCGTGTGTCTCATACTCTATCTCTTTTGTGATATACGGGAGGAGTTGGGGCCTCCCTACCCGGAGGTCTCTGGACGGCCCGGCCGACCCCGGCAGAATTTCCCCCCGACACTGTCCTCACAGCCACACTGGAGCCTAGGAGGGGAAAAAAGAGTTCCTGCCAAAGGCAAAACTGAAACACAGTCCTCTCCCTCCCAGAATGGTAGATGGGCTAACAAAAGATATCCACACACGAAATGGCAAAAAGAAGAAAGGAACCACCATATTAGAACATAGGTAACGCTTTTGTGCATAACCGGGCTGTCAGTACAGTCTGTTTTAGAAAATAGCCCAAAGGTTGTTAGAATACTTCCACTGCCACCAGCCATAACTATAGGGTTGCCACTGTGACCGAAATATCACAGGAGCAGAGAGAAGGGGGATACTAGTTAGCCCCTGAACACTCCACATAGGTGGTGTGTGTAATCTTTCAAAGGGTAAAGTTTTAGGAAGGATACAAAGTATCCCTCTTTCCTTAAGAAGAGTAGTTCTTAGGTAAAAAGAAAGAATATAAAAGGAGAACCTAAAGGGTTCCCAGCAACACTGCACATAGCGTGTTGTGTGCAGCAAAAGTGTAACACAGATGCCTTTAAGGTGTTTGGAGGGAAGTGGGATTCCATAATACAAGGAAAAATATAAAGAACAAAGTCCCCATGGTTAGAGCAGGTAAGAATGCATGCAGAAAAAAAGGTTCCCCTCATTCAGGAGAACAAGAAAAAGGTCAAGAAGTCCAGAAAAACATGCTGGGGGTCTCACTAGGAGAGGGGATTAAGAATAAAATGGATACATCCCCCTAACACCAATCCACATACATCTCTGTCCATGTTGAATGTTCACATGGGCAAACACGCTGGAACCCTTATGGATTGCACATGTTTTAGTTCAAAAAAAGTCAGCATCTATTTCATGCTAATGTCATTCACTGTGCACATGCATAGAGATAGACCTTGAGGTCTGTTTTAATTGATGGGTGCAATACATGGTATGGAAACACTATTCCACCCAGATTTAAATGCCTTAAGTTATCTCATTACCTAAAACAATTATTATTTATTTTATTTTATTTAATGTGATATAGTTTTAACAAAAAACTTTACACATAACAAAATAATACAATATAATAAACAATATATTATATGGACTAAAAATAAAAAAAACATATATTAAAACCTAAAAAACCTAAAAAAAATATAAGTAAATTATAACGGTCTATATATACTAAAATGAGCAGTTCATGCCAACTAGTTCAATTCAGCTTATGTACTACTTAAGTTTGCAATCAATTTATGACCAATCACTTCAATTAATTTTGAGTATGGGCCCAATGTACTACATAGTCCAAAGGGCACCTATTCACAAACCTTAACACATACTTTTCATGACCCTTCAAAATCATTCACAGGGCCATAGGTCTCAAATAGAAAGAAATACAAGAATACATAAGTGGACCCAAAGATGTACTACCTACAGGGTGCATTAAAGTGCTCAGTTAAAACACCAATTCCGTGGGAGTATTGGTCTCACTCATTAGCACAATTCATCAAATTTGATAGTTCACTCCAAGCATTCCCTAGCTATATTCCATATCCTAAACAAGACATATGCAAACTTTGATTTTTAGTATTGATGCATTGATTCCAAAATGATAGGTCTTTTATTGTCTCCGCTTGATGAACAAGTCTACCAAGGTGACTGATATAAACTGCTCCCGTAGTGGGTCATTCAGTCAAAACATGCTCTGCAGTTTCGATCTGTCCCCTATTGGTGTGCATCCAGCAGAAACGCTCCTCTTTCGGAATACCCACTCCACATCCACTACTGAAAGGACAGGCATATGGTTAATTCTCAGCAACAGGATAAAACTCCTCAGAGTAGGGGATGGGCAAAGGTTCATGTAACACTGGGGTTGCTTAAATGTATATAATACCGTTGATATAAATGCATTACTGTTCAAGTGGGCCAAATATGTAACATTTTCTTGCCAGTGCCAGAGGTCGATGTGTCTTCCCAAGGAGGACTTAATGCGGAGGCAATCATATCCCCACTTGGATTCCTACCTTACCTCTTGGAACAAAACCTTCATACTCTTACTCAGGCACAGCTTCACTTGGGTATTACGTTCTTCATCACCCATACTATTCAGGAGTGGATTAGTTGGGGGCATTGAGCATTTTGATGTAAAGTTGCGCTCTTTTCTTCAATACCAATGATCTTAATGAGAGAATACCAAGTTCGAGGCAGATTATTGCCATGGGTACACATGGATGAAGCCCAAGCAACTTACTCCAGAACCTTCCCTCGATTACCTGAAGCCATTTCAAATCGATGATGGTTAATGCTTCTGGCCCATAGATCACAGTAGAGACCAGACATTGGATGTATAACTGTCGGGCTCCCCATATGGAATAACCACTAATTGGCATATGGGAGCAGTTAACTGTGCTGCCCTCCTTAAGGGATATTACCATGGACACATTCTTGTTACAGGCCAGGCAATATGCGGTTCACTTAAAATGAGCCCCTTTCACTTTTACAGTATTTACGTTGCCCAAAGGTGTGCAAATGTCCCAGTGATTGTGGGTAAGCAATAATGTAATCCAGAAATATGGCTTTGCTATCCACCTGTTCTCCAGAACATTGTGGTTGTTTGCAGCGGCGTCGCCAGGAATCAAATGTAGGAGGGGCACAGAGGGGGCCAAAGACAAAAGTAGGGGGGTACAGACAAATCTTAGGTGGGGGGCACAAGGGGGGCACAGGGTTTTACAGGGGGGGTCCTACCCCGCCCAGTACCCTCCTAGCGGCGCCACTGCTTGTTTGTTCTGTACTGGGCAGATTTCCATCCTGTTATTTTGCGGGGATGCTAATGTGTTTCATTTTGAGTGACAATGCGAGAGAACAATTTGAGCATGCATGCCTGTTGCAGGATGCGTAAATAGTTCTCTTCAATTTCAGCTTAAGTGAACAGAGTGACTGGACTACAAACAGCAGGATTTTGTTAAGCATTTAAATACGCAGTTCTTCCTTACAACAGTATCTAGCTTGCATTACTGGCTCCATTATTTAGGTGGAGGCACTTGCTAAATGTTTGAAAATTAAAGCACAGGCCACATCGTTTTTTTTATACACAACTGTGACTTCAAAGGGCTTTTCATTTGTTTATAGTAATCCTCAGGACATTCTGTATCTTTTGGGATGCAGTTTTCTGCCCTCTGATCTAGTGGACATAATTTACTTCATTGTGCGGTCTGTCATTTGAAGAGAATCTAGGAGGGGTCTCCACCGATCACTGGCGTGTAGGGGGTGCTGAACTGGGGGACTCGATCCAGCCCTTAAAACAAAGTAGCAATAGTATGAGATGAATGGGGATGCAGAAGTTACTCAACATCAATAATCAAAACGACTCAGGTAGTTGGAAAATAGGTTGACTGTTTTAATATCAATTATCTAAAATAGGGAGTACAACAGACATCAATGGATGTCTCATAGAATAGTCTCAATGATTCTCATAAAAAACTTCATACTTAGAATAAAAACCCGCTATTGATGACGTTGACCTATGTATTTACTCACGTCATCCTACATGGCAAACTACAAAAACCTATTGAAGAGAGTGATTGTATATGTTCCATACTAGGCTAAGAAAGTGATAGACCCCTTAACATCAGGTGGGGCAACTAAGCCCTCCCCTTAAACAGGTCACTATGAACATCACTATATACACGACGTGCCATTGGTTACACAAACTATAGGGTCCTTAATTACACAGCCCCCTACAATTGATTGGCACTCTTACATCCGTCAGTACTTTTCCACCTACATTAGCAGCATGCAGGCTGGATTTCCAGGTGCTGATGAGCTGGTCATAACCATAGCTTCCCGCCAATTAGCATATCATCTATCATCACGGCAGTGGTCTGATGTCAATTAAGGCTTTAAACTTGACCTTGGAAATGTTCTTTGCTCTGGAGAATTCAGGGCAGTAGGGGCACGCTCTGCTACTCTGTGTAGGTGTGGTTCGTTGTGTATGTCCAACTTCATCCTTCCATGTGACTGAAGACCACAAAATTGAGCTCTGGTACATTTAAAATACTATCTTTTAATAGACCTCTGACGTCTTCCTTGTTTTTATTCATGTCTTCTGAACAGGAGTTTCGTTCTTTCACCTGATTTGTAACTAATGTCTGCTCATCCCAGTCTGATAAGACATTGGCTTCTTAGGACTGATCCAGCCTCGCCTTTCTGAGATCTGCTTCTGTAATTCAATTGCGTTTTCAACTGCGCCACATTGGAAAAGAGGCCTTTCTTTTCTGGTCCAGCACTGCTAAAACATGTAGAGGAATCATCCATTCTTTACTTCCTCCTATATTTGTATGCATTGGCGCATGCCGCAATCTATTCACTACTTAGCTAGCCTCAAGAATACTTTGTCTGCCTGTGTTTCTTTGCATATGTACATGTGTAAAATGACTTGATATCTTCATTGTTCCTGTAGCATAAGTTTCTTCATCTTGAGCCCAAGATGTCACTTATCTTTGATACTTTCTTGATTCATTATAGAATATCTTCATTCTCATGTCTCTGCATCTCTTCTATGTGCATCAGTCTTGCTTTGTGTGTGACGTCACCATTCTTCTCTTCCAGACATTTGCTCTGCTTCTTCTGGGATCTCATTTAAATGGCCATCATATTGTTGTGTATGCAGGTATTGCTTTCTCAATGGGAACCATACTTCCAGGAGTCCCCTCTGTACTGGTATTTTCACTTGTACTGCACATGTCTCACACCCTGGTTCCCAACATGTAGGCAATATGGGTGAGATTGTTAAGGTGGGGGTACTTGGCTCCTTCTCTACACTCCCCCCTTTGGGTGATTCATGGACCATTTTCCCATCATCTTTCATGTCCATACATCCTCTTCTGAAGAAATGCTTCTTTGGTATCCATATCTTTATAACTCCTTTCAGGCATCCAGCCAATTTCACATGCTCATCCTTATTCCAAGTCATGGGCATGCACTGCCCACTTGGACTGCAATAGATCAATGTATCCACATACTTCTTATGGTTCTTTGGATACAGGAACTTCATTCCCGAAGGTGCATGGATGCTGGTCTTCAAGACATTTCTGATTTCTTCATCTGTCAGATGTCTGGCCGTCCATCCTGATTCAACATTGATCATGATTTCCATCCCTATAGCTTTCTTTGCAGTCTTGCATTGTGAGATTATTATCCTAATCACACAGAATCCAAGCAACACCATCAAAATCAGGTCTCCAAGGAATTTGAACATGTCTGCCATCCATTGTGGAACCCAAGAAAAGATTGATCCAAACCCACTATAATCAGCAAAGTCTTCTGCTTCGTCTATCATCTGGACGTGTAGCTTCAACAGCATCTTGATGGCCTCTGTTATGGTACCATTGTCATTGTCATGAGAAGGTATTAATGTACAACATGATTCCCTGATTTCGCACACACACCTCCATCCATAGCTGTAATCATGTCCAGGGCATATCTATTCTGAAAAGTCATCAGTTGTATGGCTCTCATCTCTTCTCTTATAGCATTGAATCCCTTTATGGTAATGTTGATTGTCTGAAGCAACTCCCATCTGGTAATCTGCAGCCATTTACTATTTGCTCCAACCTGGATTCTTGGCACGAAGATCAACTTGAATATCAACAAAGTCTGGCTGAACAGTGGGTGTTCTGTGTTCATATGGGATGGAGTCAAAAGCTTCTAATGACTTGGCTGAGAAATAGTTCTCTCTCTTAATTCGATTCATCAGCTCCACAGATCTCTTATTCCTCAGGTGAGCATCTGCTTTAGGAAAGCTGTCAAGGCTTAACTCACTTTTAGGAATCACCATTGCTGGAACACGGACGTTTACTAGTTAGCACTGTCCTTCCCAATCCTTGGGTAGCTTCATAGAAGCTCTGGATCCACAAGCCCAGTAGTGATCCATGATTACTGTTGTTACAATTTTCATTCCTGGTACATCAAAGATTCGACCACAGTTCTGGTTCTCTGCAATTTTCTTGTGCCACTGTTTCTGAAGCACAGCTTTGGTCTCTCGTTGTTAGCCATTACGTTGTTGCTATTGACGCTGCCCATTCTTAATCTTTTTTAAGGAAGGACAAATCGACTTCCAATCAGGCAACATCATGTGATATTCTAGAAGCTGCTGACTCAGCTCCACAAGTTCCTCGATCAACAAAGTTCCCAAAGCAGACAAAGGAATCGTCTTTTCACCAGATGAAATGAAGATTCTCTTTCAACAAGAAGTAGAAAACCACAGCTATTAGGCTCTGGATCTCTTCCACCAAAAGTCTCATTTAGTTCTCAGTGTTCTCTGAGAATATATACTGACTTCTTCAATGATGTCTCGTAATAATTCATTAAGTGCCACGTTATTCCTCGGGTCTCTCAAACACGTGCAAACATCAGTTTGTCGTCCAAAAAGATGCAGAATTCCTCAACCAAATAATAGAATGCAATGCTAACCAGTGTATGCGCATTGTCTGCTGATAGGGGCCTTTGTGTTTTCTCCACTGTACTCAGGAAGCTGAAGAACTTGCTCTATTATAGCTGTGAGCAATCTCCTCACGATTGGACCAGACTTAGGATCTTGCAGGAAATGATGAACGTCAAAAGTTCTGCCCACCAGCGCAGGGCAAGAACGAAGTATGTAGATAAAAACAGCAAAGATGGTCCGATGAAACTAAGTGAGAAAGGAATCAGGGAACTGTTCCCTCTTCCAGTCGTTGAAAAGGAACTCCAGATTTGGCATGCTTTCTTTATCGATAAAGACTTAAACATGTCTCAGTCCAATGTCAGAAAACTCCTGTGGCTCAAGAACAAATAGCTGCCCTTAACTCCTTTTTCAGCAAATAAAAAGAGTGTCCCAAAACAAGCCACAGTCCAATGTACTCTTTATCTGTCTATTCAGCAGCTTCTGCGTCCTTCTTCCTGGTCATGTACCTAGTCTGCATGTGCTGAGGTTCTTCCCCAATGCTTGCTTCTGAGAGGGTTGGGGTTAAGGGGGTTTTCCAGCATAGATCTTTACATCTCTGAGAAATATCCACGCACGACGGCCTTGCACCTTTACTGATGACGACGTGATGTCTTCCATAATGAATGGGCTGTTAAAGCGTGGCTCGTGCCATCTCTTTGTGAAATTCCTGATCAAGATTTGATCACCAGGAAAAAGTTTGGGAAGAAGTAATTGGTTGTTGTAACATCTCCTTGTGTGTTCTGTGCCCCATACCCCTTTCGATTGAGCTGAAATGACAGAGACACTTATAGTCATACATGCTAGGTAATCACGTAACTCCTTCCCTAACAATTCTGCTATCAACTGGGCATTGCTGCTAGTTCTAGATGCTAGTTCTAGATGGAGGTGTGAGTGGTGTCCTTATCCGCCTCCCTGTTACTATTTCATGGGGGTAAGATGGTGGTCAGAACCTGGCTGATTTGTCATGGCATATAATGCCAGTGGTAGGCAATGCAACCATCCTTTCTTCAGGGTAAGCTTCAATTTGGCTATTCTTTCTTTAAGCAGGCCGTTGAGTCTCTCACAGATGCCATTCGCTTGGAGGTGATAAGCCGATGAAAACGTGTGCTTTATACTAAGCTTATATCTTCAAAGAATTCATTAACAAAATGAGGGCTATTATCTGATCGCAATACTTCACATATTTCCCATCTAGGAAACACTTCTCGTACTAGAAATTTTGCTGCGCGGTGCAATCTGGATGTGTACATGGACCAGCCTCAATCCACCTTGAAAAGGGAAATGCCACTACAATAATATATCTATATCCATTACAGACTTGCAGCATGTCGACATAGTCGATATATAAATACTGAAAAGGACCATTAAGTCTCAGGATAACATTTGACATACCATGCAGTTTACTATAAAAAATGCAATGCATTCTACCAAATTTGAAACAAACCATTCCTCTGCAATTGTTGGGGCGATATTCTCTCTAGTTAGTTGTGTTGGGTAGTGTAGCTGAAAGAACATCCCCTCCGTGTCCACAAGTCTTTCTCATCCTGAGGCGCTTTCCCTTGAATTCCTACTATCTGAGTCTTGGACAAATGATGGATCAAGTACGATTGGCCTGTTGTTAGCTCCCTCTCCTATTCCCATCGAGCCCTACGGGGGCTCAGATGGGAATGGGGAAGGTCTGGACCCGGGTTCCCAGAGGGAGGAATTACCAGGCCCTCCAAACTCGGAATGGCCCAGTAATTCCCCATTCTGGGAACCCGGTAAAGGAGCCCGGTTTGGTGGCAGCCATGGAGCTAATAGCTCCATGGCTACGGCCAAACTCGTAATGAGGCCCATACTGTTCACATGAATGTGAAAGGGAAAAAAAGACATAGGGCCTCATTACGAGGTTGGAGGGAGTCATGGCGCTATTAGTGCCATGACTACCTCCAATACCAGTACCGGGTCAGGTCCCATTCAATGGGGATTTACCGGTCTATTCCAACCTTTGCGGGACCGGTAAGTCCCCATTGAAAAAGCCATTCCCCATTCCCATTTCAGCCCCCATAGGGCTCAATGGGAAGGGGGAAGGTGCTAATAACGGTACCGCAAATTGCGGTACCATTATTAGCTCTGAAGTCCCTTAACGGGTCCCTTCCATAACGCCTTGTAAAACCAGGTGTTATGGAAGGGACACGCAAAGGGAACGCACAGTAGGGCAGTTAGGGATTTCCGGCACCGGTGCCCTTGCCGGTAATCCCTTACTGCCCACCTCGTAAGGCCCACAGGGCCTCATTACGAGTTGGGAGGTAGCCATGGTGCTATTAGCACCATGGCTGCCTCCAAACCCGTGTTCAAGTCCGGGTAGTCGGAATGGGGACTTACCGGGTCATTCCAACCTTGGAGGACCCGGTAAATCCCCATTCTGAAAACCATTCCCCATTCCCATTCGAGCCCCCATAGGGCTCAATGGAAATGGGGAAGGAGCTAATAACGGGCACGCAAATAGCGGGCCCGTTATTAGCTCCCTGTTCCCTTAGAGGGTCCCGCTAAGGGCGGCTGGTAAAACCAGCCGGCCCTAGTGGGACCCGCTAAGGGACCTCGGAATGTGGCGGTACCGGGTTAACGGCACCGGCATCCTTACCGGTGCTGTTAACCCCCTACCGCCATACTCGTAATGAGGCCCATAGTGGTGAGATTGAAACAGAAATAGACAAGAGGCAAATGACAGTTGAATATAGAGTCCAAAGACATAATGGTGAGATATAGAACACAAATGCACACTACACAGGCATGCAGGTGATCAGAATGAATCGAAGCCAAATGGATGTGAGAGAATGGGATGTGTGTGTGTGTTTGTGTGTGTGTGTGTGTGTGTGTTTGTGTGATAGAAAATAAGACAGAGAGCAGTGTATGAGTTTTTGAAAAAAGATATGGATGCAAAAGACAGAAATAAAAAAGAAAGACAGATACATCAAGCACATTAAAGTGAGCTTTTGAAAGAGAACAATCAGAGAGGGGAATGAGGCAAGAAAACACACACACACACACACACATGAACCATCATCTGAACAATCCTACACAAACCATATATACAGAACTTTAGTCCATTCTTCATGAAATATATCAATCAAAATCACATGACTCTTGACCTCTGAGGACACCACAGGAAGTGATACCATGTGACCCCACCCGAAGTGACATCACAGGAAGCAATGGAAAATGGCCTTTCACCCCTTGACAAAACAAGGGCCCTCATTACAACACCGGCGCTAAACCATGGCTCTATTAGCACCATGTTACTGCCGGTATTGTAACGAGTCCGCCATGGTGAAATGGGGAAGTACCACCCCATTCCAAGGTTGGCGGGGCGGTACTTCCCCATTTCACCATGGCCCTTCCCCATTCCCATTTTTGCCCCATGGGCATAATGGGAATGGGGAAGGCGGTAATTAGGGTACCGCAAATTGCGGTACCGTAATTAGCACCAAGGTCCCTTTGCGGGTCCATTCCTTAACGGCTGGTAAAACCAGCCGTTAAGGTGGGAACTTGCAAAGGGACCTCGTAATCAGGCGCTAAGGGATTACCGGTACCGGTACCCTTACCGGTACCGGTAATCCCTTAGCGCCAGGGTCGTAATGAGGCCCAAGAAGTTGCATCACATAGCATTGTTTCTAAGTACACTGCGAAAAATATGGTTACGATATCACTGAGTGATGTACATTTCATACAAGAATGGGTCACCATATGTATCGTTAATAACAGCGTGTTGAGGCCCATATTACCAAATGACTGTGAATGCAAGCATACATCCAAGGCCAAACTATAAAGATGTGTTATCATTTAGCACTTACACTTAAGCGCTCCATATATAACAAATATACATACAGGGGGTAATTCATAGAATTCAGCGCACAAGTGGTGCATGCGGCTGGCGCACAGTGTGCGCGTGCGACAGTCTGTGCCAGCCACGTGCGCCAAAATAAATTTCCGCGCACAGCGTATTCATGGATTTTAACATCCATTACCAGCCGTGATGCCGAGTGGCGCAGCGACCCTGCAGCAGTGCCAGTTATGCCCCCAACCCCACCCTGTGCACCATGCACAGCGCACAAAACCTGTCCATGGAGCACATACCAGTGGACCAGCATACAGGACCTCAACCACGAAAACGCCTGTAAAACTCCCCGCGCACCCCTCCAAATACACGTACACCCCTGCATGGGGAGAATCTCACGCGATTGGCCATGTGCGAGTGGGGTACGTGTATTACTGGGGTACGCGGGGAATTTCACACGCGATTGGCCCTGTGCGAGCGGGGCATGTGTATTACTGGAGTTCGCAGGGAGTTCCACACGCGATTGGACCTGTGCGAGCGGAGTACGTGTATTACTGGGGTTCGCGGGGAGTTCTACACGTGAATGGCCCTGTGCGAGTGGGGTACGTGTATCACTGGGGTTCGCGGGGAGTTCCACACGCGAATGGCCCTGTGAGAGCGGGGTACATGTGTTACTGGGGTTCGCGGGGAGTTTCACACGCGATTGGGCCTGTGCGAGCGGGGTACGTGTATTACTGGGGTTCGCGGGGAGTTTCACACGCGATTAGACCTGTGCGAGCAGGGTACGTGTATTACTGGGGTTCTCTGGGAATTTCACACGATATTGGCCCTGTATGAGCGGGGTACGTGTATTGCTTGGGTTTGCAGGGAATTTCACACGCGATTGGCCCTGTGCGAGCGGGGTACGTGTATTACTGGGGTTCGTGGGGAGTTCCACACGCGAATGGCCCTGTGCGAGCGGGGTACGTGTATTACTGGGGTTCGCAGGGAATTTCACACACGATTGGCCCTGTGCGAGCGGGGTACGTGTATTACTTGGGTTCCACATGTGAATTGGCAGTGTGGGTCCTGCCAGGTGTGCCCTCTACCCCCTCCACGACCCCTGCAGCCAGTCCACACCACAGGGGACTACCCTGCACCCCTGGTCATGTCTCCCAGCACCCCCACCCACCCAGTAGTGAGGGGCACCTGCCAGCAGGCCCTGACTCATGTCCCCCAGCACCCCCACCCACCCAGCATTGACGGGCACCTACCAGCAGGCCATGACTCATGTCCCCCAGCACCCCCACCCACCCAGCCTTGATGGGCACTTGCCACCAGGCCCCGACTCATGTACCCCAGCACCCCCACCCACCCAGCATTGAGGCTCAGGCCCCGACTCATGTCCCCCAGCACCCCCAGCACCCCTACCCACCCAGCATTGATGGGCACCTGCAAGCAGCCCCGGCTCATGTCCCCCAGCACCCACACACACCCAGCATTGAGGCTCAGGCCCGACTCATGTCCCCCAGTACCCCCACTCACCCAGCATTGACAGGCACCTGCCAGCAGGCCCCGACTCATGTCCCTCAGCACCCCCACCCACCCAGCATTGATGGGCACCTCTCAGCAGGCCCCAACCCAGCATTGAGGCTCAGGCCCCGACTCATGTCCCCCAGCACCCCCAGCACCCCTACCCACCCAGCATTGATGGGCACCTGCAAGCAGCCCCGGCTCATGTCCCCCAGCACCCCCATACACCCAGCATTGAGGCTCAGGCCCGACTCATGTCCCCCAGTACCCCCAACCACCCAGCATTGACAGGCACCTGCCAGCAGGCCCCGACTCATGTCCCTCAGCACCCCCTCCCACCCAGCATTGACGGGCACCTGCCAGCAGGCCCCGACTCATGTCCCCCAGCACCCCCACCCACCCAGCATTGAGGCTCAGGCCCCGACTCATGTCCCCCAGCACCCCCACCCACCCAGCATTGAGGCTCAGGCCCCGACTCATGTCCCCCAGCACCCCCACCCACCCAGCATTGACGGGCACCTGCCAGCAGGCCCCGACTCATGTCCCCCAGCACCCCCACCCACCCAGCATTGACGGGCAACTGCCAGCAGGCCCTGACTCATGTCCCCAGCACCCCCACCCACCCAGCATTGATGGGCACCTCTCAGCAGGCCCCAACTCATGTCCCCCAGCACTCCCACCCACCCAGCATTGATAGACACCTGCCAGCAGGCCCCGACTCATGTCCCCCAGCACCCCCACCCACCCAGCATTGAGGCTCAGGCCCCGACTCATGTCTCCCAGCACCCCCACCCACGCAGCAGTGAGGGGCACCTTCCAGCAGGCCCCGACTCATGTCCCCCCAACACGTCATCATGATCCACAATCATGGGCCTCATGGCCTCCCAAATCCCACCGCACGCCACCCCTGTGCAAAGACCCAACCAAGTATCCCATCCACCCCACATTGAAATGCCCATTACATGATACAACCCAAATGGCAAGAATGTACATCAACACATGTCTGTCACACACACACAATAGGTGCTGGTGATTGTGAAAACCCACACCGTGACATGCATGAAACCAATGAGAGAATACCACACATCAAAGTAATAAACCAAAATGTATTGAACACAAAAAGAATGTAATCAAATGAAAACATATAAAAAAATATGAAATTCAGCATGTCCAAAACACAAAAAGAAAAACATGAACTCTGAATCCAAATAAATCGAAATGAAAATGTGTCCAAAGTCTCCGGCCACCAAAGTAAATCCGAAGGAAACGGAAACAGTAAAATCCATTGCTCCATGTTGAGAAAAATAAGAATAGATGCATCCACTGTTCAACTATGTACAAAGAAGTAATCCAGGGTCCATGAGCCCAACGAATGAAATGAAACCTAGCAAAAAAACGACCTAATAAAGAACTATATACAAAAAGGTGGGGCATAGTCCAAGCGCCCCAAATGAATGAAAAAGATAAAGGAAACCTAAAACTACAAACTATATACAATGGCGGCGGGCTGGTCTGACGGCTCACTTTCCGATTTCCCGGGCCAGGGCATCATCGAACTCCTGCTCGATGTCCTGGAGGCGGTCCTCTTCCATGGCCCCGAGGGTTCGCAGGGATGATGCCATGTTGGACTCCAACTCCCTGCGAATGGCCTCGAGGCACTCGGCCCGCCTCAGTGCCCTCTGCATGGAGTTCTCCGCCCTGACCATTTTGAGCCGTGCCTCTTCTGCCCGCCACCGCTCCGCATCTATACGCCGGCCCAACCACATCCACACGGAAGACACACCCATTCCACAGTCCTCCTGCCCTCTGGCCGATGCCTGCCCCTCGGATGTCGATGGCCCCGAGCCATCATTGCTCCCACCTAGAGCCTGCTGCTGCTGCTGTCCATGTGCCCTGTCCGATGTTGCCTGCACATCCTCCATCAGCTGGTCTCCAGTTGTTGTGGTGTCCATCCCTGCTGGACCGCCGACTCCCGGCTGTGGCAGGGATGGAATCTCCACCAAGCTGGCTGTGTTGGTCAGGCCAGGTCCACAGGGGGCCCTGGTGGAATCTGGGCCGGAAGACGGCAGGGATAATGACTGGCGCATAGTCTCCACAGAGGAGGAGAGGTCCGTCAGAGTGCGCGACACATGTAGGAACCCACGGACCAGGGCCCCTCCCAACAGTGCCACGTCGCGACGCTGCTGGAAGCCCTGGAAGCACGCATGCCATCACGAATGTCACACGTGCGCAACACGACACCAACCAGGACGGAGCCCATACGGTCATGGGACCCCTCGTCCGCAGGTAGTGGAGAGGCAGATGACATGGCACTCCCCCCTACCTGCGGACGGGCCTGGGACGGGCATCCTTGCTGGTGTATGGTGGTGCAGTCACAGGGTCAAGGACAGCGACATGCACAGGCTCCTCTGCAGTGACCTGTGCTGCCTCCTGACCCTGGCCCTGGACTGCACCACTTGCACCAGTGGTACTACCCCCACCAGGCCCCATGTGTGGCTCAGTAGCGGGCTCCTCCTCCTATGTGGAGACCACCAACCTGGATGTCTCCGCACCATCTTCCGCCATTGCAAGCCCCTGTGGGGGCTCACCCGACCCTTCCGCTACAGCCGTAGTGGCAGACGCAGCACCAGTCCCCTCGCTCCGGATGATGGCAATTCCTGGGAGGGTGGCTGGGCCTTGCATCGCCGCCTGGTGGAGGCATCCCGCCGCTTGGCTACACAGCGCCATCTCCGCCCTCTTCTTCACTTGACGCTGCTTAGAGGGAGACATAGAAAACAAGCATCAGGGTACAGTACAATATTCCCCTAGACAGGAAGAAATAACACATGAGTGGCACTGTCAAATGTCACTTCCATCCTGTCCCTCCACAATACATGGGTGAATGCACACAACACACATGCAGAAACAGGCACGGCGCCTGCAATAAGCATCAGCATCCATGTACAAGGGCTTCTTTTAACCAAAATGTTGCCTTCAAACTCACATGCATCATGGCTCACACTGATCCCATGCACACACATCACCGGAGGTTCATGCATCATGGCCTGTAGACCACAGACACAGTGGATAGACACAGTGGATACAACAGTGACCGCATTGCATGAGTGAATCTACACATCATCACGGACATGTGTCATGCATCCATGGCGTTTCAAAGTCACACACACACTTCTCAGACACACACACATGTGCACCATACATGTACATGAGAGCAGCACCCATTCCTCACCCCCCCTCCATGTCCAAGAACAGAGGCTGGTATGCATTCATGTGTGCATTCTGCATACAGCTCCCCATGTTGCATTGGAACACATGCACCATCCATGTGGTTCACACATTACTGGTCTCACATGCATGACCATGATGTCCCTGCAGACACATCCATACTTGGCCTATATCACACATATAGGCAAGTATCAGACTACCAGCACACTGCAACATGCCCTGTCTCACACAGCAATGCTTGGCCACTTACCGCTCAACTCCAGACGGGTCTGCCTCCGAAGGATCTGGGCGTGGAGCGCTGGGCCTACCCGTTCCAGGACCCTCATCTCGATGTTGCTCATGCTGACCCGGCACCCCTCTGCATCCTCTGCCTTCGCGAGGCGCGTGGCCTTGTAGAGGGTCCTGGACCTGAAGTCCTCCCAGCGCTTCCAGATGTGCTTGATGTCGCGGGTTGCCACCCCCTCCGCGTTGATGGCAACCACTGCGTCCTCCCAGATCCTCTCCCGTCCTTCCTTGTTGGCGCTTGATGTTCCAAAGAGGGCATTATAATGCCCCAGGATATGCTTCACCAGGACACCAAGTTCCTTCTCACTGAATCTGGTGGCCCTCTGCCTCTCTGGCTGGGGGTTGCCAGTGGACTCAGATGGTGTTTGCCCCGACATGGCGACCCCCGAGGCAGGCGTGGGTGGGCGACTGGGTCCTGGGGCTGGGCTGTGGAGCGATGGTATCCCAGTCGGGAGTCTTCTGTTCCAGCAGGGGTGGACACAGCAACTGGACCCCTGGAGATGGCTGACGTGCAGGCACCAAATAGCAGGGCACGTGGGCAGCAGGCAGGCAGCAGCAGATGGCTGGCGGGAGCATGCTCAGGGCTCTTGGGGGCAGGAAAATGGCCTTGTGGGCAGGAGCGTGGTCTTCCGTGTGTTTTCGCGTGACCAGCTTGATACGAAGTGATTTGGCACGTGAAAAAAGTGCACGTCAGCATGAAATCTGAGGAAAGGCCCTTAGCGCGTAAGCGCTTAAGTGACGTTATGCGCGCGGGCGTTTCCCACCACATGGGTGCATTGTGAATCAGCACGTGCGAAAACTGCACGTCACTGTGCTATTGGAGGAAAGGGCCTTAGCGCGTAAGTGCGTAAGTGACGTTGCACGTGAGGGCTGGCATAAAAGGTACGAGTATCACGCTATTTACTTGTATATGCTTTTTGTGGAGAGTGAGCAGGTGTTTCTTGTACTTCTTGTCGGTTCACACGTGATTACTTCACAACGTTTCCAGTTCGTACTCCCTGTTTCCTCAGACTGTGTTATTTTCTTCTTTTGGCGGGGGTGTTGCCAATGCGCACATGCGTGTCTTTTTCATGTTGTTTTTCAAGACAGACGGTGAGTTGCGCATGTATTTTCCAACTGTGGTTGCCCCTGTGTGTTGCATACCACTTCAGAGGTCATTGTAGGCTGTGTGTAACACGTGTGCGCCTATTTTTGTGTTTCTGGGTGCCACAGCGTAGTGCGGGTTCATTTTTGCATGCACGTGGTCTACCAGGGGTTGCGTGCACGTGTACTTTTGTTTTTGGGGTGCCTGTGCGTTGCGTGACCCGTCATCTTCCCCCAGGGGTCACATACAGCATTGCTAGAGCACTAGGGTACAAATTCCATCTAGCACCCTACCCCTCTCACCCCAATTGCCCAGGACAATTGTTTACTGCAACTCCCATACGCACAACAACATCAGTGCCATGGTTGGGAGGTGACCAAGCAGTAAGGGAGGTAAAGGTGGCCGACCTCCAAAAGGTGGGCGTGTTGGGCGCGGTAGGGGACGTGGCCAGGATTTGCAGGGTGCCCCTAGAGCCCCGTGTGTGGAGGACCAATCAGGGCCACCTATGCCCCCCCCCCAATGGTTGTGGGAAACGTAGCTGACACCATCCCAGCTCAGCCCTTGTTGGATCGGCCCATTTTGTCACCTGAACCCGCACAGGATGACTCCCAGGCTGACTTCCAGATCAGCAAGTCTAATCCACGTGTAGCGGTGAAAGTTGCTGTCATCAGGTCACGTGGATTTGGGGCAGCAAAGTCATCTGCTGCCCCAAGTAGCCAGGGTGGGGAGGCTGCAGGGGCAGCTGCAGCTCAATCCACCCCAGTTCCGAGTCTCCCAGCCGGGACAGTGTCGGTCCAGGTCCATCACACCGACGTTGGCCCTGCCGACATCACACTGCAGCCAATGCCTGCACCAAGACCTATGGTCATTGTGCCTTTACAGGCTTCTAGTAACCAGTCCACCTGTGCTTCTGCCCCTACTGACCAGAGCGGCGTAAGATACTCAGGATCCACACCACCTTCCAAGAAGAAGTAGAAGGGTGCTCTTGCACTACAGGCTGAGACCCCAGACACGGCTACACACTCCGGCACGTCAAGGAAGCCTAGCTTCAATGATGCCGAACCGGATGCACTTGTGGCCTAAGTGTCGGCACATAGCCGCAAAATGTTGGTGACTGCAGGCTGTAAGACTACGACTGCTCAATGTAGGGCCTACTGGAAGACCATCACGGACCACATTAGTGCCCTTGGATATGTGAGGCGCACAGCTGATGATTGCTACAAGCGGTGGAATGACCTTAAACGCAGAGCAAAGAAAAAGCTGGCTTCCAATCATGCCTCTACTCTGGTGACTGGCGGTAGGTCTCCAGCAGAAGACGACCAACTCACTGAACATGAGTCTGTAGCTGGAACCTTTGTCACAGAGGAACAGATCCAAGGCGTGGGAGACCTACCAGATTATGAGGCATTGTCCGGTGAGTGTCCATGCACGTGTGTGTAATCCATGTGTATGTTTCTTGGGTGATGCGTAATGATAAAGCGCCAGGTGAGGGTGTGTACTCCTGAGTGTTATGGGTCACCATGTGCTTCCTCCCAACCACTCACCGGCCTTGGGTTTGGGTATGACAGTAGCAATTAGCACCACATTACTGCAGTAGCCCTTGAACTGTCATCTTGCAACAACATTGTTCTGATTTTTCAGTGTTCATTCAGCCTGATTGTTTCAATCCTCCCATTTTTCCAATGCATTTTTCTGCCCTAATGCCACATATGCGACATGCTTCTGTCATAGATCACAAACCACATTGTTCCACATTTATTACCTTGTTATGGGAATGATTTGATCATTCAGGCTGATTGAGTAAGGGTCTGCTCACATTAATTTTTGGAGCCTGTTTGAATGTGGAACATGATTGTTGTTTCCTGTCATGTTAAAATGACCAACCATTGGTGTATCCATCTGCCTGCCATCACTGTATTATTGCACACTGGATGTGTTGCAGTGTGTGACACATGCATATTTTGTCATACTATTTTGAATTTTTCATTTCATCATGTCCATCTCACATGTAATGGTGACAGTACTCATTCACTGACATATGGCTGTACTTGTCAAATGTACCATGGCTATGGTACATGCCATCTGTGTGCTGGCATGTGTCATGTATGTGGATTGCCCATGCCACTCACAGGATAATCTGTGATGCCAGTGCTATCCAGCATGCAGCACATGTGTTGATTTTCCATCTTGGAGTACTCAGTGTCTGCTTTTTGCCTCCCCTTCCAACTCATTGACAGTGCACACATGCCAGGGTTATAGTCATGTGGGACATGTGTTATTCATGTACTGGATCTCTGCCTTGTCAGGCCTTTGTGTGTGCTATGGTGCTCATGCCTGTTTCCATTTGTTGTCTTTCATGTTTTTGCAGGTGATGACACACTTGATGCTATTAAGGTGGAGGAGATGGTGCAGACCCAGCAGGAATCTCAGCAACTACCGGGCACCAGTGGAGGACGTGGGGTGGTGGTGGGTGAAAACCCTATCCTCCTGCAGACCATACTGTTCACGGGTGTCTCTGGGTGCACCTCCCCAGACCTCTATGATTCAGGTGCTGAATCAGAGAGTGAGACATATGTGGCGTCGCAGGTGAGTGTTACGGGGAGGGATGCTGTTCTGACCAAACCACCTGCACCAGCGGGAGACCCCTCTATGGGGATGTCAGTGTTGGTAACTGCGCCTTTGGCGGTTACGGATGGGCCAGCAGATCAGAGGGTGAATGCAGTCCTGCAGCCTCAGGCAGTGCCAGCACAGCAAGGTGCAGATCGCCTTTCCACAAACAGGTGTGGTGCCCACCGACACGGTGGCCGTAGGCCAACAGGCAGTACTGTATGGGAAAACTCCATGTACAGTATAGCAGCACAACAGGGAGCATCGGTTGAAATGATGGCTCAGGCAATGGAGAGGGTGGCCACTTCCATTCTCCCCCCTGAAAGGCAGATGGAGCAACAACAGCAGGCAACAGACTCCATTTACCAATCACACAGGGAAGACATGTTGGCGTCCAACAGGGACCGACGGGCGGCACTGGAGACTCTGTGCAAAGCCATATCTGTAGAGTCACAGGGCCACAGGGAAGCCCTGAGGTTAGAACTCCATTTCCTCAGGGAGACTCTGGGTGAAATTTAGGCTTCTTGAAATTTTAGGTCAGAACAGCAGCTGGAGTAGCTCACACGTACGCTCTCAGCTGAACTGCAGGCAACTCGTGAGGAGATCCGGGCATCACGCGAGGCCATGCGTGAAGAAATGCAGGCAACCCATGAGGTGCTGCATGGGGATCTCCGTACTATCATCCTCCAGAACCAGACCTTCCACACCCGCATGCTTGCTGCCATGGAGGACCATACCAGGGCTTTGCGTGGGCTGCCTCCCATAGCACCGCCACCTCCTGATGTAGCAGCAGAGGTGTGAAGAGAGCGACAGCAGTTCTCCCACATTGGCATAGCCGTGCAGGCCATGAGCCCATGGGGGTATTTTATTTCCGCAACATCCACGCAGGTGGTTGTTGGTGTGCACCCTGTCCTCGATCCTCCTGGGCGGCCTCCCCCCGGTCCACACATGGCCATTTTTGATTTTTGTATTTTATATATTTATTTTTTTGTAGTGTGTTGCCTTGTGTGTCTCCCGTGGGCATCCACTGTGTATTCCAGCTGGGCACATGCAGGCTTGTCCTGTCTTTGGGTTAGATGCTTGGTTTCATGACACACACACCCCTCCTGCTTCCCCTTTCCATGGGCTTGCAAAGGGTGTGACCAAGTGACAGTGATTTACACAGTGACATTGGGCTCCCATGAGCTGTGTGGGCAGTCTGTAGTCAAAACTGTGTGGACATCCCTAGTGGGGATTGTTGTTGTATTGAACACTGCATGGCATATTGATATGTGCTTGTGAATCCATGTCCTCCTCCTTATTCACAGGTACCTTCTTCATGTCTTCACAAGGCCGTCTCCTTTGCAGATGCAGTTCATGTTGAATGCAGTACACTGACACATTTGCCTGACAGCAACACTCTGCAGTTGGAAGGGGTCGATGTGCTGGCTTATTCAGGTTGTAAGACTTGCACTACTTTGATTTTGTACTGCCATATGTTGCCACTGTTTCATCATGTGTTGCAGTATTGTGTTGCTGCTAAGTATTTGTTCATTTGTGCTGTTTGTTATTGATTACTGGGAGCATATTGTCTGTGGCCTGTTTCCATTTGTGACAGTGCACTTTGTGACACTTGTGTCATGTGTTGTGCATTCATTTGGTTGCTTTCACATTGCATGCCATGCCATGGTGTGTTGGGTTGCTGAGATGGGGAGGGGTTTGGTGACATGGCACTATTTTCATGTTGTATTTTGCAAGGGGGTAGTCATTCATGCAGCATAAATGTGTGTCTTTTTGTGACACAGCATTGGTTATCTTTCAGTAGGTAGGGATGCACACAATGTAACACTTCCAGGTGACCAATCTCAGGCTGGTATGGTTGTGACAGTTGACTGTCCCTTATGTCATCATCATTGATTGTCAGCTGGTATGTGCCAGGGCTGTGTGCACTCCACAGGGGTGTGATTTTAGGTGAAGTAATTAGCCATCAGCTGTGTATGGGCTGCCTCACCACGTGCCCTTTCCCCTCCCATGCGCAGCGGCCGTGCATGTGGTTGGGGATGTGGGGGCACCACCATGTCCACCGGCAGGCCCTGGCGGGTTGCAACGGTGTGCAGGACATATGCTGCCACTATGATCCTGCACACTACTGGGGGAGCGTATAGCAGCTGCCCACCAGAGCGGTCAAGTGAGCGAAAGCGTGATTTGAGCACTCCGAATCTGCGCTCCACTATGCCCCGGGTTGCAATATGGGCTGTGTTGTATCTTACCTCGGGTGGTGTGTTGGGGTTCGGAATTGGCGTTATCATGTGGGTGCTCAGAGGGTAGGCACTGTCACCTGGGGAGGTGATGAGGGTATCATTAGTGGGGTTGTGACATTACTCAGTATCTGACATGCATGCATGTGCAGAGGCATTTATACTCACCAAGCAGCCATCTATCGCTATGCCGCCCAGCTTCTAGGTCCCGGTTTAGCGGTGACATTGACAATGAAACTGTCATGGGTGGACCCTGGATAGTTGGCATATACTGAGGTGATGATTCCCTTGGCATCACATACTACCTGCACGTTGATGGAATGCCAGTGCTTGCGGTTTCTATAGATGTGCTCAGTTGCCCTGGGAGGACGTAGAGCCACATGGGTGCAATCAATGGAACCTAGCACTTTGGGGAAGAGTGCCACCCCGTAAAAGTCCTGGACGGCAGCCTGCCTTTCTGCAGGTGTTCTGGGCATGTATATGTGCCTGTGGACTGAAGAGCGTGCAGTCATGATGGCCAACACCTGGTGTAGGCCGCGTGACTGTGTGGCCTGTGACACCCCCCAACTATGGCACTTGTCCGCTGAAATGAACCAATAGCCAAGAAGTGCAGTACATTGAGCACCTTTTCCAAGGGGCTCAGTGCTTGGGAGCACAGGGTGGGTGATGTGAGGTCATCCCAAAAAGGCTGGTCCTAGGTGTGAAAATTCTGGGCCTGGCTATCCTCCTTATCCTGCGGTGTCTAACGACCACTGCTGCTCGGAATGGTATATTCATCATAGCGGCTGGGCTTGTTTGTAGTTTGCGCGCACTTTTATGCTGCGCGGGGCTGCGTACGCCTGCCTCCTGCTGGCGCACGTGTTTCCGGATTAGCGCGTCTTTTTTGGCACACGTGTTTCCCCTGTTCGATTCCATGAATACGTGTTGTAGGCGCGCGTGTGGGCATTCCGCGCATATACCTCCTGTTCTTCCCCCGTAACGCCCACATTTTCATGCATTGTTCCCCATTCCGCATGTTACACCCCGTGTTCAGCCCACTTTTGTTGTGTGCGTCGCGCTATGTGCACTTTCTCTCTGCGCGTAGCGCACGCTGTTTGATGACGTGTGCGCCTGCGTGCGCCACGCAGGATTTTAGCGCACATCCCAGGATTTACACGCACACAGACTTCCATTCATTGCTGTACGTGGCTTTCGCACGCTTGCGCTGCGATTTTCGCACTTGTGCTGCGATTCGCACGCTTACGTGGCGATTTTCGGTGCACATTAATTCCATGAATCGGCCTGACAATGTCACCCGACCTGTGTTGGTACTCATTTATCAACCTCAGCAGGATGAAAGACTGAGTTGACCTTGCCGGGAGTCGAACCTGCAACCTGCAGATCGCACACACATTGCAGCAGCAAACTCTTTATGCACTGAGCTACCTTATGGCTGTAGCTATCAGAAAACTAGCCACTCGCTGCTGGCCACAACCAGCCTCCATTTTTTTAGGGGTAGCACGGGAGACCACAAAGGTAGCAAGGGAGACATCAGGGGTCACAGGTGCGACCAATGGCGACCCCTAAATGACGATCCTGGTCAAAATACAGCATTCTATTTGGCCAACTGAAAATCACTTTGGCAAAATATTTCAGCATTGGATTTGTAACATATTATCAATGCCATCTGGAAAGAAGACCTAAGCATTTAGCATTACAGACAAAGCATTCTCGCTATGGGATTAGTTACAGCTTGTCTAAATATATTTGAAATAAAACAAGGGTTTTCTTTGTGATATGCTCTCATAATCAATAAGACCTACTTACTGTATGTATAACACATCATGTTTTGCCTTCAAGTTCTATGGACTGTGTGCGTCATTGTGCGTGCAAAAACCCCCTTCATAGAATCGACTTTGCTGGCCTTTACCGGACGTTGTGGGGAAACTGTGCTGGTCCAGTACACCACTGCATGCAGTCTAGCGCATTGCATGGGACTTCACGCAGAGAGTGGGTGGGGACTGCACTGATATTTAAATAGGGCACAGAACATACATATTCCCCTTCTGACTATTATTGTGTCAACTTCATCCTAGTTTACGGCACTCCTTCAGAAACGTAGGGTTTCAACAATTAAATTTCCCAGATCTTTAGCAAATCCACTGGTCTTAACTGCTCCACCCTTTGCATGGGTGATTTGAATCGCTGGCAAGGCAACAAGGGGGATACAGATGCCATTGACT
The DNA here is from genome assembly GCF_040938575.1 of Ambystoma mexicanum. Taxonomy (NCBI): domain Eukaryota; kingdom Metazoa; phylum Chordata; class Amphibia; order Caudata; family Ambystomatidae; genus Ambystoma; species Ambystoma mexicanum. The sequence goes on from NC_090925.1 coordinate 578,405,640, forward strand.
TGGAATCCACACTTAACAATATAAGCTTACAAGTTTACGATAAAGACCCCTCTACAGCTAAAAAAAATTTACTGGATTGGGTAGTGGCAAGGAATTTGTCGGAACGCATAGTTGGCACCTCTCTGTGTAGACGGTCCAACCACTACACTATCGAGTTTCATTTTCAACTACAGGAGCCTTCATACCAAAAAGAGTACTCAGTCGTAATTTTAGAAAGGTGCAACCAACTGACCTTCAAGAGTGTCTGACTGATATTATGACTAATACTTCTGACTCTGACTCAGCTGAAAACCTTGTGACCATTTAAAACAGTCTAATCACAGGTTTATTAAGTAGAATGACTGCTTGAAACACTGGGAGATCTAGGTAACTGTGCAAAGAAGGAAACTACGAGGTCCAAACCTTTTCTGTCGCACTGCATATCCAGCATTTGCTGGGGTGACTCTATATCTCATCTAGTGGTCATAGGTTGTGGCGTCCCCCAAGGACCATGCATGTTACCACTCCTCTTTAACATCTATATTAGACCGCTTTGTATAATTCTCGAGGAAAGAGAGATATTTTTCACAGACTATGCTGCTGACACACAGCTGGTGCTAGAGATTAGCGGAGTCAGATAAGACCAATGTCGAACACACATACCGTCTTGTGGATGACCAACAACTGGCTTTGCCTTAACAGGAATAAAACTGAACTATTACTCTTTGGGTCTAGCCAAGTAAGATCTAAACTTTCTCCAGAGTACCAGAATGTCAAAATCTTGAATAGCGATTTTCCAGGTCTAACCAAAGTTAAAATGCTCTGAGTTTATCTTGAGCCTTCATTGGGTGCAGGTATTCATCTCAATCAAATCACCAGGAACTGTGCCTACCATCTCAGACATCTTCAAAATATCTGCCCTTTCTCAGAGACAAATTAAGCAACAATAGCCTGGGCGACAATTCTCACAAGGCTGGATTATTGTAATGCCCTTTTGATTGGAGCGAATAATTGTGATCTCCAGAAATGCCAAGTGATCCAAACTATGCAGTTCACATTACTAAGGGATCTTCATGAAGCACTCATATCTCCAGCCATAGGAGAGTCTTACATTGGCTCCTACTACTGGCACACATTCGGTTTAAGGCAGCTATGCTAGTTCATTGGTGCCCCTATGGTTCGTCCCCTGTCTACCTAAAATCGTTGGCGCCTAGCTACATGACGGCCAGACTGCTGTGCTCATCTGACCAATCCTTGATCAATTTCAGAAGTTACAAGTGCAAATATAGACTGGGATGCTCCTTCCCAGTCAAGGCAGCGAGAATCTGGAACTACCGCCCTCTGAGCCTAAGACAGGATCAAATTCTCAAAACCTTTCGTCAGTGCCTAAAAACGTTTCTCTTTGAGTAGGGGTTGTCCTCTCTCTGATTGTTTCCTTGATCATTGTACTTGTCCTGTCTATACCTGTTCATCTTTTATGTGTATGTGTGCCATGATGCCTGCAGGCTGCCGGCGCGTTACAAAAGTGTGTAAAGCTTTTTGCTAAACAGATGGTACGTGGTCGATCGTTTTCCTCAGTTGGCTCCCTCTTATGCAACATCCTCCCCCTGCCTTTGTTGGAGAAGCTTCTTGAAAAAATAAGCAGCATCTCTTCCACAAGAAGAACTTTAACAGATCTTAAGAAAAGATGGAACAAGCTCAGAAATACGTTCATGGAGAATTCTGTAGCAGCCAAACACCACGCTAAATGTACAGACGATTATTTCACAATTAACTTAAGCTAAGCCCTGCTGAGATGAAGATATTTGAGATGATGGATCCGACCAGCCTACAAGGCTGCAAGCCTACACGGCTTGCAAGGTGTGAATACATGTAAATGACTTTCGCAGAAATCCAACACTAGGAACGGTAAATTACACTATGGCATACAGCTGGGCATAATGCATGGCAATTGATTATAGTAGTGCAACAAACAGACTTTTACCCCTGAACTCTTTGCCCTTTTCTGCTGTGTTCTGTTCTGTTTTTCCCAGTTTAGCGTATGCAGTAACCAATGACTGTCTGGTACTTCTGAAGGACCAGAAATAGGGCTCATGCAAGACTGCTAGAGTTTCATCAATTTGCCCCATCAGATTTGTAGCCTTTTTGTTTAATGCCATGGGATAGCATTTTGTGTTCTTATTTACCAGTTCCTGCTCAACTTGCTCTAATTGCTCCAGTAGCATTGGCAGAAGGACATGTAGCGGAGCAGCTGTATACTTCTGCAGGAGTTCCCACCCCTACCTCCTCTGTGTTGGAGACATGAGACCGTGCCTTGCCTTGCTCCAGCTATCGTACTAATACCACAGCGAGTATTTGGAAGGATATTCCCATTGAGACAACCCTATCGAATGTACCCCTGAAGTTATGAGTACCATCAATCTACTCAACCATGTCCAGCTACAGCACAACAGCCTTCTAGTAACCATGGACATTGAGGATCTTTACACCTCCATCCCACAGGTAGAAGGTCTGGAAGCCGTCTGGATGCTGCTCGACCAGAGAAGCAACACTACTACAACCCCAACCGAGTTTATCCTGGAATGTACCAGACTTGCCATGTCTGAAAATGTCTTTCTTTTTAACAAACAGATATACAAGCAGATCCAAGGGGACAGCATGGGGGCTACTTTCGTGCCAGACATTGCAAACCTATAAATGGCACAATACATCTATTGCGCACAAAACCCCTTCCTGGAACACATCGGCCTATGGAAGCGGTACATACATGATGCCATCTTGATCTGGAATGGAACACCAAATTCCCTACAGGATTTCCACATATGGATAAACCAACGCAACCAATATATCAAGTTTACCATACAGTGGGACCACCATCAGATTGACTTTCTTGACCTACACATTTATCGAACAGGAGATCTCCTCAAAACCGAGTTATACCGGAAGCCCACAGACAGGAACAGTCTGCTACATTTCCAGAGCTATCATCCACACGGCCTCAAATATAATGTACCCTATGGACAGTTTTTGAGAATCGAAAGGAATTGCACTGATGTTGAACAGTTTAAGAAACATGCAGAAGATCTTCATGTGAGGCTTACAGAAAGAGCATACTCCTGTAAGGCAATAAGGGATGCCAGAAAAAGAGCCACACATACCCGAGGGAGATCTGCCTTGAAACAAAACCTAAAAAGGAGTTAGACAGATTGTTCTGCGTTACGACCTTCAGTCCATTGAGTGACATCCTACAGAAAGCTGTGAAGAAGAACTGGCATTTAGTCAAACAAGCAGGGACACTCAACAAATTCCCTTGCTTCGCCTTTAAAAAGAACAAGAACTTAAGAGATACTCTAGTCCATACTTTTGTAGAACCAACTCCACCTGTTGAAAACACCCTTTGGAACCTACTGTCTGTAGTTGGACATTAAAAATGCGGGCAATGCGTTGCTTGTGCACTTACTGTGCAGAAATGTATTTTTGAATATAAGAACATCAAGTGGATAATGAAAGAACTTACAAACAAACTACTAGGGAGTGATTTACATTATTGTGTGCCCTTGCGGCCTTTTGTAAGTGGGCATAATGATCCGTCCAATAAAAATGTGCATTTCGGAACACCGGTCCTGTATCAGAATCAAGGTCCCTGACAAACCCCCAGTGGACCACTTCTGCCTCCTGAAACACAAAGATTTGGACCTCAGATGGTATATCATCCAAAAACTTGCACCTACAGTCAGAGGAGGTGATCTTAATAAAGCACTGACACAGCTAGAACAGAGGTGGGTCCATAGATTAGACACGGTTAAAAAAGACCTCAACATCTCAGTGGAATGGAAGTCCTTCTTATAGGTCAATGTACCGTATTTCAGATATACTACGTCAGTACACAGGCTCTGTTGAATGAGAGGTATACAGTGAGGTCTTAGATAGGCTGACTGCCTTTTCAATTATAGCTCTCATCTCTGCATTTTTGTCTCTAATCACGAAATGATGTATTCATGTATCCTCAGAATGTTATACTACAATGCAACTTTTCCATAGTTTGCTACAGACTTGTGTTGCACTGGAGATAGTTCTATACGCATTCAGAGCAATTGTTTCTCAAATGTTGCTCTTTTCTCTTTCTCCTTTCTTTTGCATCCCTTTTTTTTTGCATTGGGTTTGCATTGTTCTATATGCCTGTGGTTCATTCCAGTTTATACAATGCTTAGTTAACCAGGTTTGGCCATACTCCGTGGTTACCTCACTTACTCCATTGTTCTACATACCTGTAGATCATTCCAGTTTACACGATGCTAAGTTAACCAAGGTCCATACTCTGTGGTTACATCACTCACTCCAGCTGTTGTTTAGCACTACACGGCTGTTAATGACACGAGAGTTACCTAGTTATGCCTGTATCACCTTTCAGGACTTGCGGGCACACGTGACCTACACCAGGGTGTACCAGTGCTGATCGATTCTTCACGATATAGCGCACCATGCCATAAACACGGGGTCTGTTGTGACAGCCCCGTGTACCCACTCTACATTGTTAGAGGGCACACGTGACTGGCGTTCCGTGCTGTGTACCATCTCCATGGACACGGATACACACACGGGACCGGCACTTTTAATTCTTATAATACACTCTTTTTTCAGATTTTTTACTACTTTATCTAATCCCTGATCGAGTCCGTTTCAGACTGTGTTTTCATTCCACACCTGCGCATGATTGCCGTGGTAATGGGTATAAACACGGTATGCTAATTACACTACAATTATCCACACTCTAGTATGGGTCATGATACTTCTTTTTTGAGTTGTATCGGTGACCAAAGTCTGGGATATTCAATTTTATATCCAGCTATACGCGGTCACAAATCCAAAATGGCGCCCGCTATATGTATCCACGGCACTTAGCAATGGCGTCTTTACTGCTGTCTCTTCCGCGGATAAGTTTGCCGTGCTGGTGCCCCTGCAATACGCTGCAGCCACGCTGATCGCTCGCAGAGACTGACATTCTGCTTAATCAAGGTATTAAGAGTATGCTTTCCCTCACTATTCCGAGTTATGTATCTCTGAGACCTGACGTCGCAAGCACGTTGTCTCATTCATATGCACATATGTTTTGCAGCTCCAAGGGGTCGCCCCATTATTGATGTAGACACCCACGCACACATTGGTGCCATCAGTGACCACGCGACTTACTGCATTTAGGTAAGCGTGTTCCGGTTGGGTTATACATTCATTCATATTATGTTCTTACTAATAGTCCACACCAGCATATTTATTGAGCCTGAGTGTGTTGCTTTTTTGTTCCCCCAGCGTTGCACTCACAGCACTGCCATGATTATTATGCTGAATTTTTCGATTGATTCGACTTCAAAGCTGCCTTAAAATAGGTAAGACCGTTACCGCTGTGTGCCGTAGATTCGTTACCATTAACAGATTTAACCACAATTACACTAATAAATTCGGTAACCTCAAACCCCAATCCATTTTATCAATTAGGTGTCCACTGTGACCATCACCTATTGGCAACCTGGGCCTTGGGTTGACCTTCTATATTTTACACCTGTGGCCTGACATTCATCCCCACAGGTAAGAGATGTCCACGAAGCACATGATAGACATCTAGGGCCTCATTACGACCCAGGCGGTAAGGGGTTTACGGCAGCGTAAACAGCGCCGACCCTTACCGCCTGAGTACGAGGTCCCTTAGCGCCATGGCGGATTTAACACCTGCTTTTAGCAGGTGTTAAAATCCATGGCGCTAAGGGACCATGGAGTTAATTACGCCACCGTAATTTACGGTGGCGTAATTAACGCCTTCCCCACTCCCATTATGCCCTATGGGGCAAAAATGGGAATGGGGAAGGGTAAATGGGGATTGGGGACTTACCGCCCCGCCAGGGTCGGAATGGGGCGGTAAGTCCGCCAACCACCATGGCGTAAACGTAGTTTACGCCATGGTGGTAAAGTCACGGCCCAGGCGGTAACTTACCGCCTGGGTCGTAATGAGGCCCATCTAGTGATTTAATGCACACTTTTTTCCTGCTATTATGCTCAGAGCTTTCCCTCTTTATCCCTCATTCATTTTACAGCACCTCCTGAACATCCCGACTGCATAGTCCTCCACTGTCCTGAAGAAGGCCCTAGGAAGAAATTGGCTCACTTAGCCCCATGATAGGGCTGAAACACCTGGTGTAGACGCATTTCCCTCGAAACACAGTGTTACCAATGTTAACTGTTTCATGCCAAGATATGTATTACTTACCTGTTGGCTAATTTGTTAATAGAATACTGACGCCTGTCGCCTGGCTTTGGCTAGCGACAGTAGCAAATTAATGTTTCTTGTAAAAAACTGTGTGCAAAAGTACCAGTTTCCTTTTGCTTTGTTCTGATTGTGCAAACTGTGATTGCTTGTTTTGTTGTTTATGATGTTCAGAAATATCTCTTAAAGCATGAAAAAACGCATGGTTGGTGCCGGTGTTGTAACGAGTCCGCCATGGTGGAATGGGGAAATACCACCCCATTCCAAGGTTGGCGGGGCGGTATTTCCCCATTTCACCATGGCCCTTCCCTATTCCCATTTTCGCTCCATAGGGCTCAATGGGACTGGGGAAGGCGCTAAGTACGGTACCACAAATTGCAGTACCGTAATTAGCACCGAGGTCCCTTTGCGGCACCCTACTTTAACAGCTGGTAAAACCAGCCGTTAAGGTCGGGTCCCGCAAAGGGACCTCGTAATCAGGCGTTAAGGGTTTAACGGCGCCGACACCTTTTACGGCGCCGTTAAACCCTTAAGGCCAGGGTCGTAATGACCCCCATTATCTGATTTAGACCAAAAGACTATTACTGAAATAGATATCTACCCGTACATTTGTTTATTCATTTCCCAGATGTTTCACGACCTATGACGTACAAAGATACTAATCTAATGTTAAAGAATGACTGCTCATCCCGAAACGCATTGAGCTCATTTTTATGTTACTGTTTTTAAAAAAATATATTATTCAAAGAAATGTATGCTAACTAATACTTGGAAACATTGTTATATACGTAAATCGTTCCTAATTATTGACTCGCAATTTTGATGGTGCGCGTTGTTTTCTTTTTCCAGGATGCTTTCTGACAGTAAAATATTCCGCTGCAAGACAATGTTGCACAGAATCCAGCGCATATTCTTTTTGTGTCTAAAGGAGACTACCCTTCATAACATTTAGTCATCTCAGCCTACGTTTCACTAAGCCAAAAGGGCTCTATTGTGCTGGGTGTACGGATATGGGCATTGTGATTTGTGACTTTGGAAGCATTGTTGGGAAACAAGATCTTAATTATTAGCCATGCTTTCAATAGGTATCTTCACCTGTGTTAATCCCTTCATTTGTAGATGTTGCAATGATGTGATAGTTCTTCGTTATACCGCTTAGAGAATCGCAAATCCTGGTTGTCTATCCTAGCACCATTGTGCTTTAAAAAATGCAAAAACAACAAACAGCGAAAGGGGAAGATTCTTCGAATTTCCAGGATTAACAATAAAGCATTCTAAGGAAAAGTGCATGTGATTAGCTAGAGATGATGCTTGATCCAGAGTAACTCTTGCTTGGTTGAGCATTTAATTCCATTTACTTTCTACATGCATGCAGTAGAATTGAAACATAAACCTCTTGCAAACTTACCAGCCAACTGTGGACCAATCTGTTACCACAAGTGTCAAGGGGCAGGGCAGTAACGTGTACGAGGGCTACAATGGCTTAAGTCATTTCAGCTGGTGACAGTACACCAAAGGAACATTTCCTATGTATACACAGCTGATCGGTCTCCACTTTTATAAAACAAGAATTTGAAGGGTAGTGTGAATTATTTTAGAAATATGGTTTGAAGAACCCAAAGAGCAGAGGTCTTCAAACTGTGGATTGTTCCCACCTCCCCGTTTTTTTTAGATTAGAGGAAATGGGCAGGTGAGACTTTTTGCAGCTGAGGGAGTGCTCCAGGGCTGGCTGAACTGTCAAAGGGAAAGACTGTTTCCCTTTAGCAGTTCAGTTCCTCATATGCACATGCTCACTGAACCATGCAACACTGGGGGCGTTTTGCTTCACAAGCCTTGCATAGCTCATTGCAAATGCTGGCTGGGGCACTGCATGTCTATATGTGCAAGGGGGAGCTACTGCACCTCCTCGCACATACGGGAAGAGCAACCTGGAGCAGGGCATCTCATGACCCACGTGCAGGCCCCTGCAGAAGGTAGAATCATGTTTATTTATTTTATATTGAAATATGTCTATGGATGTGTGTATGCTTGTGTTATGAGTGAGTGTATGGTGATGAGTGCTCGTATGAATGATAGATTGATTGCTGTTTGAATGTATGTGTGTGTGTATGTGTGTTTTGGCCCGTTGAGCTGATTTTGGTGAGGGGGGGTAGAGAGGGGAAGGAGGGTTATGTCATGATATGATATGGTATTTATAACGTGCCTATACACAAGTGTTTCAATGCGCGACAACGCAAGGGAGGGGGAACAGAGGGGAGACAGACAGCGATCCTACTAGGCCAGGTGTCATTTAGATCACGCAAGTGCATGGGAAGGGGGATGGGGGAAAGTGCGGGGACAAGGGGGTCGAGATAGTGCAGTAAATGGGATAATAGAATAAATAACAATAAGTAAAATGTACGGTCAGCAGGTGGCAAGTGCAAGTGCAGACATCAGGTGTCAAGTGCTGGTAGTGGGACTGTAGTGATACAGAAAACAGTCCCCAAGTGCACGAGTTGCCAGGGAGGCAGTGCAGGTGTGTGTGACTGGCGGGGGGAGGGACCTGGGCCTGAGATCAGTGGGTGACCAGGTAACCAGTGCAGTTTCAGTTGCAGCAGGAGGACAGCAGGGAGGGAAGAGGAGGAGAAAAAGCAGAAGCAAAGAGAAAGGTTTTGAGGTGCTTCCGGAACCTGAGATGATTCTCCTCAAGCTTCAGGGAGGCAGGGAGGCTGTTCAAGAGGGAGGCACCAGCTAATGAATGAGATCTACCACCAAGTCCTTGCTTGGAGAAGCGACTGACCCTGAGGGAGTTGGAGGTGAATGAGCAAAGAGATTGAGAAGGAAGACATTTAGGAAGAGAGATTTGGAGGTATTGAGGCCCCAGAAGGCCTTGTGGACAATGCAGAGGGGTATGAACTTAATCCTTGCAGCCACTGGGAGCCAGTGCAGAGATTTCAGTCCTGGTGAGATACAATTGCTGGGCTTGAGGCCAAGCACAAGTCTTGCAGTCCTGTTCTGGATGAGTTGCAGAGGGGGGAGAGTAGAAGCAGGCCGATTTAGAAATAGGCTGTTGCAATAGTCCATTCTAGAGAGAACCAGAGGTCTGGAGACAGTGAGCTTCTGGGGGAAGGAGAGGAAAGGAAGAATACCTCTGAGACGGTGTAGCTGGTAGTGTGACTTCTTAGAGATGTCAGAGATGGGAAGATGAGAAGGAGAGTGTGGAGTCGAAGATGGCCCTGAGGTTTTTAGCATCAGAGGTGAGAGCAGGAAGAGGGCCAAGAGAGGCCGGCTAGAGAGTGACAGGAAAGGAGGGAGAAGGTGTGCCCATGAGGAGAATCTCAGTCTTACTGGCATGAAGTCAGAGATCATTGGCGGCACACCACTCCTGGATAGCAGACAGACAGTCAGAGATGAGAGAGCGAAAAGAGGTGGCTGAGGGTAGCCTGAAAATGAGCTGAGTGTCATCCGCATAGCACTGGAAGTTGGGGCAGAGCACGACAATACGGTGGGCAAGAAGTGCCAGGTATTGGTTGAACAGCCAGGGAGAGAGGTTAGACCCCTGGGGAACACAACAGGTAGAGATAGAGGAGAGGAAGGACCCAAGTTGAACCTGGGAGGGTCCGGCAGAAAGGTTGTACAACAAAGGCATTTTAAAAATGCCTTTGTTGCACAATCTCCCTACCCACCTGCAAAAATCAGCTCTCCTGTGGAGCCCAGGGGACAGGGATGGTATTTATTTTACTGGATATTTAGCATAGGTGCCTAGTCAAAAATACCATGCTTTCCCCCTTGTCCCCCCAGCGCCAATTGCAAACTGTTAGGTTTTTTACACATTTTTTAAAAAAAAGATATGCTCTAAAATATACATTTTTTACCCATTATTTAAAAAGATTCAAAGGTGGAAAAACCCCCATGAACACCCATTGATTGGTTCGAGCTCCCACGCTGAACTCTGTCGCTATGGCATTTTTGTGGTAACATATATGCCCCTCCACTGGCCCTCATACTGTGTTGGGAACGGGGTGAGGGAGCCCAGGGTCTGTGGTGGGAGCAGGATGGGTGGGAGCACTGGGATAGTGGTGGGAGCAGAGTGGGTAGAGCCCAGGGTCTGTCATGGGGTGGGGAGAGCCCAGGAACTTGGTAGGAGTGGGATGAGGGAGCACAGCGACTGTGATGGGAGCAGGTGGGGGAGCCCAGTGACTATACTCGGAGTAGGGTGTGGTGACTGAACGCAATAGTGCATAGCCATTTGTACATACTGTCCTTGTGGCATTTGGGGGTGGCGGGGTGGCCTGCCGAAATTTTGCTCCAGGGGGCCAGGCGGAAAAAAGTTTGAAGACCACTGCCATAGAGCAACCTTGCAACGCCATTGATGTGTTGTAGATTTGGAAAATAAATACATATTTTCTTTGCAGATACTTTACACTTTTGATCCTTCAACTTGGCTAGGTTTCTTGCAAAAATGTTTATGTATATGTGCCTATCTAGGGCGTGTGAATTTTGCATCCAATAATAGCCAATCTCTCTTCACAACAAATGTTGCCATTATTCATAAACACCCTGAAACTTCGGTATTCAAGCTTCGCATATTCTGTAACTTTTTCTCCCTGATACCCCAGGGTCTGGAGCGCATTATAAATGATTAAACAAACAAATGCTCATAAAAAGTCCTCAGTGAGAAATCAATTTCGTAGTGGGGTAGAGATATTATGGCTGCTGGCAAGCTGCTTCTACAAAAGAAGTATTAGTAATGCGCTGATCCAGAAAACATGACTTCGAATTGTCTGATCAGTAAACACTAATATCCTTTCATCTGTATATGTAATGGATACAAACGTTTGCTGATGAGACACTAAAGCAATATGTGTTCAGTCAAGTGCTCCGACCATGTTAGTGGAATTTCCCATACTATTGAGGCGCCTTTTGAGGCAAACTAGATGGCTGGGAAATTAGTAAAATGTATTAAAGGCGAATTAATTACATATCACCCATCATATCCTTAAAGGGGACTTTACAAAATGCTAAATATGTGGAAACAGAACGTTGAACTGTCCCTCAAAAGATCCATTGCACAAAAGCGCAACACACACAACAGCTTCAGAAGGGGCTGTATGAGTATTGAGACTGGACTCAATAGAACTCGAGATGAGGTCAAGCAGGTGCAGGATTGTACTTGCATCGCTTCTATAATTCTTAAATGGGGGTTGTTTTGTAATGGACAGTGCGGAAAATGTGGGTGGAAAAACATGGCATAATGCTTTTTCACCTATATGTTCTACTCCAGCATAATTCCCAATGATTACAAGGCAGAGAAGGCATGAATCAGAGTTCATATCTCAACCGTGCTTTCCTCCTCTGTCTTGTGAGTGCACATCATTGCACGCCTGCTTGTGATTTTCTTGCAGGTGCAAAACAAAGGGAAGCTTATCAAATCTGCCTCCATATAGCACCTGGTGATTTACATAGGACTCTAATATTTGCCATCCCCTACATGTAATTAGCCTTTTTTATAAAAAATGATCCACATAATTTGTTCTTATTTCATGCAGTGCCGCCAGATGAGAGGACCTGAGCCCCGACACTCCTTCGCCTTCCATTCTGCTATTCTTGCTGTCCCTTGTGTTTTTTGTGACCCGCTGGCTCTACTCGCACCCTTCATTCTCCCTGTGTTGTGTTTGCTCTCCCCTCCAGCCTCCCGCCTCCCTGCCCATGATTGGGCATTCTACCAGCAGCCGGCGAGCCGAGTCCCCGCTGCAGCCCCGAAAAACCACTTTGCATACTGTGCTGGCAGGTCAGAGGACCTGAGCCATGAACCTCCTTGGCCTTCTATTTTGATATTCTTACCATCCCCTGTGTTTTTTGTGACCCTCAGGCCCTGCCAGCAGCCTTCGTTTTCCCTGTGTTGTGTTTGCTCTCACCTCCCTCCTCCCACCTCCCAAGCCACCTCCCTGGCCGTGATTGAGCATTCTTTCAGCAGCCGTCGAGCCTAGTCGCTGCTGAAGCCCTGAAGCACCACTTTGTATGCGGTGCTGCCAGGTGAGAGGATCTGAGCCCTGATCCTCCTTGGCCTTCCATTTTGTTATTCTTGCTGTCCCTTGTGTTTTATGATACCCCTGGTCCCTGCTCTCACCCTTCGCTCTCCCTGTGTTGTGTTTGCTCTCCTCTCCCTCCTCCCGCCTCCCAACCCGCCTCCCTGGCCATGACTGGGCTTTCCACTTCTTTTAACCAACCTACCCAGGGCAGCCCTCTGCCTGTGCAGCCCCTGTGGCTAAGGGCCCCTAGGCAAAGAGTGGCTCCCTCTGAGGCAGCTCCTGGTTGTGTCTCCAGGTGTCAGCAGGGGAAGCCAGTTGCCAGACGTCAGCCAGCAACTACTAAGTAGGGTAGGAGTGGCCCAGGTTAGGAGTGGAGTCTTGATACTGTGCCACCTGGCAATCACTCAAACTTAGGTGTGTTTTCTCCTGTTCTAAAATTGCACTGTGAAAGTATTTAAAAATTGCATTGTGAATCCTCCTAGCATAGCACGCATCTAGCAAACCCTTTCTACCTTTATCTGAGCGCCTGTCGTCTTGTCCATTTGTCAACTTGTCCCATCTCTCTCTGTCACGTCTGCTTGCTCGCTGCACTGTGTCCTTCCCTAGTGTTCTCCCCTACCCCTTCCCACTCCCTTCCTCTTCTATTTATTTATTTCTTTTGATTGGTTGAACGTATTTCAACCTTTCAAAATTACACACAATTTATCGTCATCATAAAACATTATCATAAACATAATCTTAAGATATCATAGAAATGTGTGCACACCTGGAACATATTTCACAAAAGCTTCATATGCTTCATAAAAAAAAGTTATAACATTGTCGACAGATTTCCATGCACTTGCACGTTCTTAATGTCACTGGGACTATCATATAATTAACAAATATTCCCTTACAACATCCAATTAAAAAACCCATTAAAAAAATATTTACATTGCTATAAAACATAAAAAAATAGTGCACATTAATGAAAGCAACACTCTAAAAAGCAGATCTTTTATATGAAACTTTCCCTTAAGTTGTAACTTGATTAAGATGTGTCTGTTTAGACTAAGACCAAACAATCTACGCTAGTGTGAAATTTAGTAATTCTTTAACATGTACACATGCAGACTTTGTAAGGAGGTGATTGTGTTATTATTCAAATTTAAGTATAAGATCCAAAAAATGTACTACTGCGATTTTGACTGCTATTCTTGGGCAATTAAAGATCTTATGCCAGGTCTCAGTCTCAGTCATATGACAATATGTATTGAATACTTCATTAAAGAAGACCTTACGTGTGAGCACTAAATCAGGGCATTCCACAATTATATGTTGCAATGTTTCTCTAACATGTTTGTTATTACAGAAATGACAAAAATTCAGCTCCTTGCTGATAATGCCTCACCTTGCCAGTATGTCATTTGTCGGCCAGAGGTTTAGTCTGAATCTCAGGTACTGGATAATGTATTGCGATCGACGTTTAATCAGATAATCAGCAATACTGCAACATTTATTGTGTCCAAACAGTGCCATGTCAAAATCTGCATGAGTACTACATTTATCCTGAGTGCGGATCCAGTCATGATGGTACAGTTTATTTTTTGCTCTCTCTGGGTTTGTGATTAGGAGCTCAATAGTTATATTAGCATCAAAAAGGGCATCTAATATAATATTTCGCCCTTAGTAGATAATGAGCAAGAACACTCAGAATATTGTTTGTTGTATGTCCCAGTAAGCATTTTCTCAACAAACAGCACATCTTCCATAGGACTTGAACGTGCAATGAAAGCAATCCTAATTCGAATCCCGATATGGCAGTGGTGGTGCATCCGGGCAAAATTAGTACATTTCAGCCTATCTGCGCCTTGGCGCTGATTTTGTCCGGGCAACTGCCCACCTCATGGTTCTGGTTCACCAAGCCACTTCTCATGCAAGCATTCTGCCATTTTCTCAGGTAAATGTGTTCTGCATCTCTTGTCACCGCTAACCTCATTACCAACAGACTTCTTATTGCTCATTCTTTTTCTTTTTCTTTTTTTTCTTTTATGTATCAATTGATTTTGTCTTCTTCTACCACTACAATGATTGGTATGTTATTTACACTTTTTATGCGAATGTGCATTGTGATACACTTTCTTTTGGATGTTATGTAATCTTACATGTTAATTACAGACTTGCTCTGACGAAGGATTTGTAAATCCGAAATGCATTGGCAAAAAATGTTTTGGTCTGATGTAAAATGCTAGTGGCTTTTTTCTTCCTCACTAAGAAGATATTAGTGACGCCTCATACCAAGAGACGTATTTTTTTCACAAAACCATTGATTGATAAAAGTCTTTATGAAAAACCACTGAACTTTCATTATTATCATCATTTTTGAATATGCAAACATTTTACCTTAGAGTTTACCAAGCTTTGGAGAGTTTACATTACTTTCATACCCTGATTGGGTCTTCTGAGAGAGCGGCTGTGTGACCTTGTATCCCACTTGGTCTTTGGCTTCTTGACCAATACTCAATCTACCCGACTCATTTCGGGAAACAGGTCGGGAGAGCCTGATAGATTTTGCGAGTCGTCTCTGGCCAAAAAACAGGAGCTGATTGCATCCAAATCGATCACTACAGAACTGAATGAGGCATCCATCTGTTTTTCATTTTCATGTGACATGTTGTGAGCAGGCAATCCATTTTGCAAAACCATTCTATCAGAAATAGACATATTAGAGAAAATCATATTCACCTTATCTTGTAAGGCATGAGCAGAAATAATCACAGGTGTTTCATTGTCACATTCTTCTAGTGGTTGTATTTATTGCCCAGTAGTCTGGCAGGCGTGAGCCGTAGTTGTCAGTAGATTTGGGTTTCATTCACCAATCACTACAGCAACAGTCTTTGCATTAAGAGAAGATCCTGTTGTTGCCAGTCTAATTGCAGCTTTCTGACGGAACTCAAAAGAAGAGGCCAAGCTGATTGCCTTGTCACAACAATATGTGCAAATATCAGTATTCAGGACCGACTTGTGTTTTCCCAATATGGATACTTTGTTTGTGCGCGAGACTGGTGTCAAGCATGGTTTGATATTGACACGTCTTCGCGGATGGTGTCGGAAGGCATTCTTTGAATACATTTAGATTGGAATTGGCTTGGAGAGGGCATGTCAGAACGCAATGAACACGGACCTCTCCACATGAACTTCAAAGAGGAGAAAAGTGGGAAGCACTGGAGCACCCGAGGACTGCAATGCCGTGGCGAAGCGTCAAAGCGGTGCTTCTACGGTGCTTCCTCGGTGCGCGCGCTTGTGCTGGGCTTTGTAGATGTTTGCAATACGAGGCAGGGCTTACTAGCCGTGTACGTAAACTTGCCCAGATTAGTCCTAAAAAAGGACAGAAGTAAAACAATATGCAATCATTAATAATGTCCAAAGTGCTCAAATAGTACTACTGAAGTCTTTGGAAGCAAAAGTACCGTAGTTTGGAAAAAGTCTGGATCAGTGATTCGACAGAGAAGCAGCGTCTGCGTGCAAAGCAGTGCTTCTACGGTGCTTCCTCTGTGTGCGGGCGCTGGTGTGCACGCGTGCTAGGTTTTGTAGACGTATGCAATACTAGGCGGGGCTTACTAGCCGTGTCAGTAAACTTGGCCAGATTAGTCTGTAGTTTGGAAAAAGTCTAATACAGTGATTACACAGAGAAGCAGTGTTTGCGGGCAAAGCTGTGCTTCTACGGTGCTTCCTCGGTGCAGGGGTAATCTGTATTAGCAAGTACTGCTCACTTCAACATAGGAAGTCGGGCCTGAGGCCTCTTCAATGGCCAACATGAGCCTTTATTGCGGGGTGGGGGCGGAATGAGAGTGATGGACAGGCCAAAGCTTTTTGGCAGGCACAGAAGAAGTAGGGGGAGGTGGAGATCCAGAAGTAGAATTATTAATAAACTTTAATCAGCTGCAGATGGAATAGTAATGACAAATTCCTTGACACAATGCAAGTGTTCAAGTTGTAATCACAGAATTGTACATTAGAGTTGCATGCATTGTTAGCTTGAGAAGAATCTCTGATAGTCCGTGTTGATAAAGGGGTAAGTCCCCGAATGGTCTCTAATGCTAGTAAATTATGCGGTGTTGAATTCCAAAAATCGAATTACTTTGCCATCAAAGTTGCCTCAAATGCAATCTCAAAGCCAGGTCCATGGGTTAAATCCTGGTGCCCTCCTCTTCTCCCGCTCCCTTCCTCTTATCCCTTCTCCCGACCATCTCTAGGGTGCTCTCTGTCTCTCACATCTTTTCTAACTGCTTCTTTATCGACTATCCTCCTCTCCTCACTAAAACTGGTAGGAGGAAGTTTAAAAAGGACATCCTGGTCTCCAACCCAGGCCTCCCTATAGCTGGCACCTATACTAGTGCCTCCGCCAGGAAAAATTTCACAGGCATCCTCTTTGTCATTCCCTCGCCAGACCTATGGACTCCACATATGGTCTCTTTGCTCTCTCCCTTCTCCTACTCTCCCATTTTTGGTGGCCCCCGGTGGGAGGCCGTTTTGGACTCCTTGCACTCCTCTAAGGTCATCATTAATGATTACTTGAATGGTACCGTATTGGTCCAAGGCCCTCAAGCCAACCTTCTCCTCTTTGATAGATGTTTTCTGCACCTCATCTATTTCCTTTCAGCTCATGATGTCCCCTCTCTCCCCTTCACGTCTTCCTTGCCTACCCCTACTGTCTCTCCCTTGGCTACCTTGCCCTCTCCTCCTTCGTCTTCTGCCCTCCCCCTCAGGCTTCTTGTACACCTCCGCAGGGCGTACCTCTGATTTTTAGCTGTCCCTGGAAGTCTTTTAAGGACAGCAACCTTCTCCATATTGCCACTCCAAACTCTTGCTCAGCTGTCAAACACTCCTTTGACATATGCCGCCTCCTGGAGGAACTTGACCTCGATGTCCTCGGTCCCACCAAGACTTGGTTCGCAGCCAGCTCTAGCTCTGTCACAAGCTTTGATACTCTCCTCCTTGTTGGCTACAAGATCCTCTTCATGCCCAGATTTGAAGGCTCCAGAGGAGATGTAGCCCTGATCTTCCCTGAGTGGATTCCTGCCTCTGTCATTACTACACAGGCCTAGTCCTCTTTTGAAGGCCTCGTCTGCAGGCTCTCCCTCTGTTCTAGCCATTCCCTTTCTGTGGCCACTATCTATCGGCCACCTGGTCAGATCTCCTCCTTCCTCTCAGAGTGGGCGGACCTCTCCTCTTCCCTCCTGGTCTCAACCACTCAAATCCTCCTTCTTGGAGACTTCAGCATCCACCTGGATTCCTCCTATCCTTCCAATGGACTCTTTTGTGACCTATGTGACTCCCTCTCACTCTCTATTCTCCCCTCTGACCCGACTCACTTTGTAGGGCACACTCTGGATGTTCTGATCTCTTCAGACCTTCCCCTTTCGATCCCTCTCACCACTCCTCTCTCCTGGAGTGATCACTTTCTTATTTCCTCCCATCTCACCCTCTCTACTCCTTAGGACAAGCCAACTCCAGCACTGCCACCTACCTTCTCGGTCATCCAACCCATGAAGCATGTGTCAGTTGAGATTTTTTGCCACCACTTTCTTACCCCCTCATCCTCCCTTGGCTGACTCACACCCTGATGCAGACCTTTCCATGCTGAACTCTGCTATATCTGATACTCTCCATGTTCTTGCCCTTGTCATGAGGCTCTGCTTGAAGCCCAAAGCCAAGTGCAACTCTTGGTATGACTCAGACCTCCTCACCCTAAAACACAAGTGCAGGGTGGCTGAGAGGAAATGGCATGCTTCCGGAACATCAAAAATGAAGAGGCTGGATGAACAATCCAGCCAAGACTGGTGCTTACGCTTCTGTTCCGAGAACTGAATGATATAATTATTTTCTAAACAGATTCAATCAGAGTTCCATTTGTAAATTGTTTCTTCACAATTTAATTAATATTCAAAATGTATTTGATTGTTGCGTTGATCAATGTGCATAGTAAACTCAAAACCATCCAAGTCGATTGCCAAAAACATATGGTTAACAGTGCCTATGCATTTCGGAGTCTAGCTCCTTCCTCAGGGCTGAAACCATAACGTAATATGCTTTTTCTAATGAACCACAAAAAAAATTAATTAGTTAAACAAATTAAGTCCATAATGTCATACACGTGGAATGTTCACAATATATCACATAGGGTAGAATCAAAGGTAGTGTACATAGCAGATACATACCACCTCCCGCGTGCACACAGGACGTAGTGAAACAGGAGTGCAAAACATGAAAATAAAAATAGAGAAAATGCAAATGAGTGCAAAGGATTTGTGTGTAAAACTTCTTAAGTAAACTAACAATGGTGCCCAAACAGGATTAAAAAAGTAAGTGTACCTGAAGTTCAACTTGAATATACCGTGTGTTTCTTATCCAGGTCGAGTGTGTGGAGTAAAAGTGTCTCCCTTGAATGCTGCGCAGAAAAGTAAATAAGAATGGAATATGCGCGTAACTTAATACAAGTATAATACAAGTATGTCATTACTGAAATAAATATACTAGAATAACGCTACATATAGCCACGCGTCCTATAATGGTTACCTGATCACTCGAATGTATGTCGGAGCACGAGAAGTATGTGTGTCCAAGTAGGTGAACGGCGTTCACTTCCTTGTTTTATTGGTTGCCATGGTTTCCTCGGCTCGGCACTGCGCAACGTCAATTAGCGTGTTGACGTGGCAGTGCCTCGCGTCCCGTATCTCCAAGGGGTTCGGAGTACGGGAATGAGGAATAACCATTCGGATGAACATTGAATAATTGTAGTATTAGAAACACTCGCTCGTGTGGATCAATGTAAAAGGTAAGAGCGCATAGTTATACAAGCCAGAACATCCTCTGACAAACCGGCCTGCCGCCTACTCAAAAGGCAATACCGGCTCTGCTTCCACACCAAGAAGAGAGTGTTAATACTCTCCAGGCTAGATTACTGCAGCGCCCTCTACATTGGCACCAATAAATCTATTATTCTGAGGATACAAATCCTCCAATACAATGCCATAAGAGCAGCACTTGGTGTGACTAGAAGATCACATATTTCGGCGACTAGGCGCCCAAACAATTGGCTCTCAACCCATAACAAAATCCTTCTAAAAACTGCATCTCTTACTCACAAAGCACTACAAAAAGCTGCCCCCAGCTATCTCACGAATAGATTCCATAGGAGAACATCCACCAGAACTATGAGACTGGGCAACGCCAGTAACATTATCATTCCCAGATTTAGGCTTGCTAAAGCTGGTGGGAGTAGCTTTCCTGTGAAAGCAGCCAAACTTTGGAACTCCTTGCCACATCCTCTTAGAGTAGATCAACCCTACCTGAATTTTAGACGCAATTATATCAACCTGCTCAAATCCACTGACCTGTAAGTTGATTGCTGTGCTACTTGTACCTCGGTAATGCACCTGTATATTACGCCAAACTTCTTCCTGACACACAACCGCTGTATATATGTATCTCTCCTGCCTATTATCTGTAAATATGTATTGTATATATGTATCTCTCCTGCCTAATACCTGTATATAGGTTCTATCTTGTCTATATCCTGTAACTCTGTAACTTCATTTGTGTTAATTGTGGCGTCCTGTTACCCCCGGGTCTGGTGTGCATTAGAAAATGAATAAACAAACAAATAACAAACAAAGCCTGCATCTCTGCGACATCTAACAACTCAGCACAACTCTTTAAAATCTGCAAGGAGCTGGCCAATATCTGCTGTAGTCTCTATCTCTCCTGTCCCCTCCAAGGGCCTCTGCATGGCCCTGGCTTCTCATTTCATCTCTAAAATTCAGGACATCCTGTCCTCTCTCTCTCTTCCTCTCCCCCTCCTCCCTCTACTTCCTGCTCTTCCTCTAGCCCTTTTTCGGCCACCTCTCCTCCATCCTTCCCTGCCTTCCCCTGTTCTCCTCAGACAATGTTTCTAGACAAGTCTGATCTATGAATGTCTCATCAAATCAGGTTCACCCCTGTTCCTCCAAAACAATTAAGGACCACATTGACACCCTGGCTCCTGCTCTGGCTGACTTCTGCAACTACTCCTTTGCCACTGGAGTCCTCCCCTTCCCCTGAAGCACTCCCTTGTGCACCCTCTTCTTAAGAAACCCTCTGCCGACCCTGCCTGCCCGGCTAACTATTGTCCAATCACCATCACTTCTTTCCTGGCCAAACTCCTGGGAAAGCTGGCCATCTCCCAGCTTAATATTCACACGGAATCTGTTGGTTGTCTTCATGACCATCAGTCTGGATTCAGAGCTGTCAGAAGCACAGAAACTGCTCTCCTCAACATCTGTGAAGACCTACTCTCCAACCTTGATTCCGACACCCCGTGTCTTTATCTTACTTGATCTCTCTTCTGCCTTTGACACGGTCAACAATGCCATCCTGCTCAACCGTATCTGTGATAACCTGGGTATCACCCATCAGGCCCTGGCTTGGCTGACCTCCTTCCTCTCTGATCGACCGTCCCAGGTCCAACTTGTGTCCTTCCTCTCCTCTATCTCTATCTTTACAGGTGGTGTTCCCCAGGGGTTTAACCTCTCTCCCTGGCTGTTCAACAAATATGTGGCACTTCTTGCCCACCACATTGCCGCTCTCTGCCCCAACTTTCAGTGCTATAAATGACACTCAACTCATTTTCAGGCTCCCTTCTGCCACCTCTTCTCCTTCTCTCATCTCTGACTATCTGTTCGCCATCCAGGAGTGGTGTGCCACCAATGATCTCTGCCTTAATAACAGTTAGACCGAAATTCTCCTCATCAGCACACCTGCGCCCTCCTTTCCTGTCACTCTCAAGGCGGCCTCTCTTGGCCCTCTTCCTGCTCCCACCTGTGAGGCTATAAATTTTGGGGTCATCTTTGACTCCACTCTTTCCTTCTCTCCTCACATCTCTGATGTCTCTAAGACATCACAATACCAGCTGCACCTCCTTATAGGTATTCTTCCTTTCCTCTCCTTCCTCCAGAAGCTCACTGTCTACAGAGCTCTTGTTCTCTCTAGGTTGGACTACTGCAACAGGCACTTTCTAAATCTGTCTGCCTCTACTCTCCGCCCTCTGCAACTCATCCAAAACAGCACTGCAAGACTTGTCCTTGGCCTCAAGCCCAGGGATCGTATCTCTCCAGGACTGAAATCTCTGCACTGGCTCCCAGTGGCAACGAGGATTAAGTTCAAAACCCTCTGCATTGTCCACAAGGCCTATACCTTCAACTATCTCTTCCTAAATATCTTTCTTCTCGAGCTCTTCGCTCATCCACTTCCAACTCCCTCAGGGTTCATCGCTTCTCCAAGCAGCGAGTTGGTGGTAGATCTCTTTCTTCTGCTGGTTCACCCCTCTGGAACAGCCTCCCTGCCTCCCTGAAACTTAAGGAGAACCATTCCCGGTTCCAGAAGCATCTCAAGACCTTCCTCTTTGCTTCTGCTTTCTCTCCTCTTCTCCCCTGCTGATCTCCTGGCTGAAACCGAAACTGCACTGGTTACCTGGCTAACCTCTGATCTTGGGCCCAGGTCCCCTCCCCACCAGTTGCACAACTGCACTGCTCCCCTGGCAACCCCTGCACTCTGGGACAGTTCTGTGTCCCTACAGCCCCTACTAGCACTTGGCACCTGATGTCTGCACTTACCCCTGCACTTGCCACAGCTTGCCACACTTTTATCTGTTATTTATTGTTTTATTTATTTTACTGTTATCTTATGTACTGCACTGCCCCCTCCACTTCCCAACGCACTTTTCCCATTCGCCCCTCCCCTGCACTTGCACAATATCAATGTCACCTGGCCTAGTATGACCGCTATATCCGTCTTCCCTGTTTCCCTCCCTTGCCTCGTTGTGCCTTGAAATACTTGTATATAGGTGCGTTATACTTCCCATTGGCAGCAATAAGCACAAATTAGCCCCCAGACCTGCCAACTTTATTAGTTGTATTAGTTATATTTTACACATTTAATTATGCCATCAATGCTCCTGATACCTTCAAAGTAAAACACTCTCTTTTAAAGCATTCAATAAAGCCAGTATAACACACCAAAATAGTTTGTAACCAGCGTTCTAAATTGTGATTCGACAACAGATGAAACCACAGATAGACATCATAAACCACTTCTTAATGTCATCAGACGCAGGTCCCAATTCGGACGTCCCTGCAAAATTGAGAAAGTATTTTTTTTATGTGCAAGAACAACACTTTTCCTAAAAGCACTCTATTTGGAACGTGGTGTACTGACTTCAAAGCCTCAGCTCTTTAAAGTCTCTGATTGATGGCATCAGAAAGGCCCTAGTGACCATCAGAAATGCAGGGCAAGCACTTCTAGGGGAGTTAAAATAATGCACAAGTGAGGTGCCGTGAACACCTATTGTGCAATTCTTTCCTGCATATTCTGGGAACTTCCCAAATGCCAGCACCAATTTTCTGATTTACAGAAAGCTCAAGAGAGTTTCTTTTGTAAATCTGAAAAGTGAGACATTTTAAGAAATGCGTGCTGTGACACTACTGCACACCAACAACATAGTGGGGCCCCTGCAGCCCCCATGGGGTGTGGGCCCTGCCACCCCATGTCTGGGGAGGGTCCGTCTCAGCCCTCACACTGATTAAAATCAGGGCTAGAGTTGGGCTGCGACTGATGGCAGCTGGATGGTGGTTTGGGAAGGAGGCACTCAACCTCTGGCTCCCCTGCACATTTCAGAAAAGAACCAGGAAGCTCCAATGCGTCCCAGTTCATGTCTGCATGCATCGCAGGAGACAGAGGCCTGGAGTGAAGATGGAGCATCGAGACCGGCGCTCCAAATATTGGCAAGAAATAGATAAGAAATCCTTTTTATACCTTGTATACATAGGTATACATATTCCAAGGTTGGCGGGCGGTAATTCCCCATTTACCATTGGCCCTTCCCCATTCCCATTTTTGCCGCATAGGGCTCAATGGTAATGGGGAAGGCGGTAATTACGGTACTGCAAATTGCGGTACCGTAATTACCTTCAAGGTCCCTTTGCGGGTCCCTACTTTAACGGCTGGTACAGACCAGCCGTTAAAGTCAGGAGCCGCAAAGGGATCTTGTAGTAAGGCGTTAAGGGGTTAACGGCACCGCAACCTTTTACGGCGCCGTTAACCCCTTAACCAGGGTCGTAATGAGGCCCAGTGTGTGTAAATGTTCTGGGTGGGTGTGTGTGTGCGTGTGAAGACTGCCGTGTGCCATTTCTTGGTCAAATGTTTAGAAATGTGTGAGGATGTGTATGGGTGTGTGACTGGTTGTCAAGTAAGTGGTTGTGTTGTTTCTGTGTCCGATGGTGAGGTTCTTCACTCTGGGTCATCCATAGCTCTCCAGTGTTCAGACAGTGGTGATTATGATGTGGAGGCTGACCACCAGGGCCCTCTCTGCACCAACCAGCCAGACCAGGTCCCCAGGGGGCGACTCCTCATGCCACAAGACAGCTGTCCACAGATTTCTGTGGTGCAGGGACACTGCAAGGCGCTTGCCAGGACAGCTGGATGGTAGGGTCTTCACACAAGGTGGCAGAAGGAAACAAGAGAAAAGACAGCAAGAAGAACAAGGAAGGAAAGCAAGGAACGAACAAGGAAATAACTAAGGCAGGATAAGACAAGGTCCAGCAGGGGCTAGAGAGGGAAGAAGGCAGGCAAAGAACCAGTGAGCAGGTGAGGCCAAACAGATGCCAAGCAGATGAACGTATGGAGCGCATTAAGATGCATCTGTTCCTCCATCACAGAGATTATATAGCCCACAGCTCTCATTGTGAATGGCACCCTGCCCCACAGCCCCGGAGCACCAGGCTTCCAAGGGGATCGTGAAAAGAACTGGCAAACCAAATGTGGTGCATGCACATTGGAAGCCTGCTCCAAGGATCGGTTGCATGCAGCATACCCCTTCCAGTCCTCAAGGAAATACAGGCAACCCTGGTATTATCCGGAGTCAAAGGCCCCCTCAACCTCATACTTCAGCAGACCGTCATCTCCAAGGAAGCTAGATAGGGTTGGGGAATGACCAAAGGTGTCATGCAGGTAAGGCTTCATGAAGGAAACGTGAAACACTAGCAACTGAAGATGGACTACCACTAGGGAGACCTGGGCCACAATCCGGAAGGGACCCAAGAATCGTGGAGACAGCTTGGTAGGCAGATAATGAACTGGCAGGTTTTTGCTGGTTAACCAGACCTTATCCCCAATGTGGTATACAGGGGGTGACCGACTGCTTGTGGTCTGTCATGGCTTTTTGGCAGGTATCAGTTTGACAAAGTTCTTGAGAGATGCCCGCATGTACTTGTACCCATTGCCGAACCATTTTTCCACAGTAGGCACAGAACTCAACGCAGGCATCGACAAGGGCATGATCTCGGCATGTCGACCGTGAGTACAAAAGAACAGATTGTGGTTTATGGTGGAATGATGAGCATTGCTATATGCTACCTCAGCAGTATCCAGGAATTCTGACCAGTTCAATTGCCGGGTGTTTGTGCAACAACAGAGATACTCCTCCAAGGTCTGGTTGGTGCATTTGGTTTGGCCGTTGGTTTGTGGATGATAACGTGAACTCAGGGCATGATGGAAATCCCATCCCGAATTTAGAGACAAACTGAGCCCCACAGTCAGATACAATCTTTTCAGGAAGTCCAGCAGCCGATATATCTCATGCAAAAATGCCCGAGCCATATTTGTGGCCGCCGGAATCACAGGAAGAGGAACAAAATGAGCCAGTTTGGTAAAACAGTCAACCATGACCATAATGCAGGTGAATCCCGAAGAACTGGTTAGATTCATGATAAAATAGGTGGTAACGTTGTGCGAGGGATTGGGTGGCTTCTCAGTAGGCTGCAGTATACCCACAGGATGTTGTCTGCTGGTCTTGTTCTGTGCACACACAGGGCACTGAAGGATGTATGCCTGCACATGACGGCGAAGGCCAGGCCACCAGAACTGATGTGCAAATAACTCCACAGTAGCTTTGATTCCTCTATGACCAGCAAGTAACGAGTCATGTAGTCCTGACAGACTACTGGATCACAGGGCTGCCGGAGGGAAGTAAAGACGGAAACCCCGAAAAAAAGAGCATCAGTGGTTTTCAGCAAGGGATTTTGAAGTAAAGCTGTTCCCAGAGTGCAGGCCTTTGCTTCCCTGACCTGTTGCAGGAAAGGGGTGGTGAAATACAGAAAGTGTCTTTCTGGCAGGACAGACATCTCTGGGAATGAACTGGAGGGCACAGAGTTGTAGAGACAAAACAAGGTGTCAGCCTTCACATTCCACGATCCCGGAATATGCGTAACAACAAAGTCAAACTGGCTGATGAAAAAGGCCCAATGGGCATAATGACTGTTGGTACAGCGAAGAGCCCTGAGGTACTGCAGGTTACGATGGTCAGTACACACTCCTACCATATGGAGACCACCAAGGAGATGATGTCTCCATTCTTGGAACAACTCCTTAATGGCAAGAATCTCCTTTTCAAATACCAAATTGTCCCTCTCGGAGCTGTTCATTGTCTGGAGTGATAAGCTATGGGATGTTCCAGATCTGTATTGGGATTCAACGGCAGAAGGACTGTAACAATGGCGTTTCTGAAGCATCTGCCTCCACGATAAAGGGATGAGGTGCCCGAATGTTGCAGTATACGGTCAGTGGTGAAAGCCGTTTTCAGTGCCGAAAAGGAGGCATCGGCACCATCACCCAACAGAACTGTATCTTGGAACCTAGCAGGTGGGTAATATCTGCTGTTAATTGAATTGTCAAATCCTATGAACATTTGGCTGGACTTCATATCTCTGGGCACCAGCCAATCCAGGATGGCTTTAGCCTTGCGAGGGTCCATGTGTACACCCGAGCGACCAATGACGTACCCCAAAAACTTCATCTGTTGCTGGTGCAAAACACATTTTTTTGGCTTTGGCAAATAGGTGATTAGCGGGCAGACAAGAAAGGACTTTTGTAACATGACATACATTATCGTCCATGGAATGTGAATAAATCAGGATGTTGTCAAGATACACCTAGACTGACAGCCCGATCAAATCCGATGATACAGAGTCCATGACCGCTCAAAGACAGCAGGGGCATTGCAGAGTCCAAACGGGATGACACGATATTCAAACTCCCCCAAAAGTGTTTTGAATGCTGCCTTCCATTAATCTTCTCTGTGTGCACCAAAAGTTACGCCACACGCTGGTCCAACTTATTAAAAAACATGGAAGACTGTAGGGACTTGAGTATATTACGTATCAATGGTAACGGAGACCGATCCTTCACAGTGATTTCATTCTGTAGGTGGTAGTCAATGCAAGGACACAATGGGCCTCATTACACGGTAGGCGGTAGCCATGGCGCTATGGCTACCCCCTTACCACATTCCGGGTCCGTGTTCCCGGAATAGGGACTTACCGGGTCATTCCAACCTTGGAGGACCTGGTAAGTCCCCATTCCGGAAAACCATTCCCCATTCCCATTTGAGGCCACATAGGGCTCAATGGGAATGGGGATGGTGCTAATAACGCGCCCGCTATTAGCGGGCCCGTTATTAGCTCTGAAGTCCCTCAGCGGGTCCCTTCCTTAACGCCTGGTAAAACCAGGCGTTAGGAAAGGGACCCGCTAAGAGACCTCGTAGTAGGGCGGTAAGGGATTACCGGCACGGGTGCCCTTACCGTTGCCGGTAATCCCTTACCGCCTACCGTGTAATGAGGCCCAATGTGCCTTCCTTATTGGGAAATAAAAATATGTAAGCCTATGCTGATGATTTTGATGGCATGACATACCCCTTTTGAAGGCAGTCATCCAGATAGCAATATCATTCTTGCTTCTCCCGGTAGGTCAAGGACCACACTCAGCCATAGGGTATTGATTTTTCCGGAATTAGATCGAACCCACAATCATGTAAACCATGTGGAGATAGTGAGATCTGGTCAGGTTCTGCAAATACATGTGCAAACTGTGCATAGTGTTCAGGTATCCCTTGCAAAGTGCAACCCAGGACTGGAAAATGGACAGCTTCGGCAGTTTCAACATTGATGTCCAGTAACAGTATCAGTTTTCTGCACCCCACAACCAGAGGGTTCTGTCCAACCAATCGACTAGAGTATTATGACAGAGAAGCCATGGTAAACCCAAGATGATTGAGTGTGCCAGTGCTTGTATGACATCAAAGGCAATTTTCTTTGTGTGTTCACCTATGCGTAACTGGACGGGAGTAGTGCTGAGTAACTGTCCGATTCTAATAAAGATCCGTCTATGACTTCAGTTAAACAAGAACCTTGTTTGGAAATTACAGGGATTCCAGTCTCATAGGCGAACTGTTTGTCAATGTAATTTTCCAGAGGCTCCGCAGTCCGGCAAAGCATGAGTTGTGATTGAATGGATACCTTCCAGCCAAGACAGGGTCAGTTCAAGGGACAGGAGTCGAGACAGAGAAATTGTTAGTACTGGTGTGTTCAGAAGGCTTTTGGTGGGTCCTAATGGGCTTGTTGCTCCCTTCTGTGCCTGTAAAAAGTCCTTCAGTTTTAATTGGCTTGTAAGGGCAGAGTGGACAAGAACTCAAATAGTGTCATCACAATATAGACATAATCGATGAAGTCACCGTCTTTTCTTTTCTGCCTCAGAAAGCGGGCCACGTAAGGCCCCAAGCTGCGTTGGTTCTTCCAGAGGATCTCGAGTGGCTGTCGTGGCAAGGTCAATTCAGGCATGCAAGCTCGGGGTGTCCGCCTGATGACGATCAGTCCGGATAACATGGTCAATTAATCCCTGAAGAGTTTCCAGCTCAGTGGAATGGACTAAATTTTCCTTATATTCCACTCAAAGGCCTCATCCAAAGAGCGTCCATTGTGCCACCTCCAGTCACCCGTAATCCGCAGCAAGTTTGCGAAAACAGCTCAAGTAGGACACAAGATCAGTATGTCCCTGTTTCGGATCAAGTAGCTGGCTTGGGCACTGATGGCAAGATTGAGAGACTGAAACACTGCCAAAAATGCCACCTGAAATTCCCTGAAATCCTCTAAAATTGGACTATTAGCAGAAATATACAGAGCAGCCTAGGCAAACGTGCTACCTGTCAGATTACATAAAATGAGGAGGATTTTAGCCCTGTCATTTTGGAAGGGTTGCAGATGGAATCCGAACTGGATCTTGTAGTTGTTGCAGAATTCCATCAGCTTCCGTGGGTCACTGTCGTATTTTAAGGAACAAACTTGAGAAACAGTATTCTCAGCAGATACTGCTGCAGATCTCTGTGCAAGGCCCCCCGTAATATGGCGTTCTCCTTTTTTACAGCTTGCAGCTCTAGTCTGAGGGCCTGCAACTCATTCCTCAGCTCCTGGACGGCTTCCATATTGTCCAGCAATTTCGGGCGTTGTAATCTCTCATGTAGCTGGTTGCATGTTCGAAGGTGAGATGCTTCAGTCTTGGGTCATCCCTTGTTCTCCAGTGCTTCGGCCAGTTGTGATTATGAGGTGGGGGCCAACCTCCAGGGCCCTCCCTGCACCAACCAGCCAGACCAGTTCCCCAGGGGCTGACTCCCCACCCACGAGACAGCTGTTCTGGGATTTCCATGGTGCAGGGACGGGCTGCATGGTAGGGTCCTCGCACAGAAGAAACCAAGAGAAAAACAAGCAAGAAGAACAAGGAAGCAAAGCAAGGAAGCAATAAGAAAAGAACTAAGGCAGGACAAGACAAGGCCCAGCAGGGGCTACATGGGCAAGAAGGCAGGCAAAGAACCAGTGAGCAGGCAAGGCCGACAAACACCAAGCATCACACAGGAAGGCAAATGTTTGGAGGGCATTAAGACACATCCGTTCCTACCAGCACAGAGTTTATATAGCCCACAGCTCTTGTCATGCATTTGATACAGCGAGCGTCATGACTATGGAAATGGAGGATGCCATGCATAGGGCTGCAGAGTGTGAGATCAATCCATCGGCCCCACGCAAGTGCATTGCCTCAAAACATGGCTGCGCCCATGATGGAAATTCCACAGGCATGTTCGACCCGGTCCCGGGATCGGGCCAGCACTGCCTTTCATTGGTGTGAGCACCAGCTCCTCCTATCCACAATCGCCATTGCAGGTGATGCCGCCAGGTAAGAGAACACAGGCGGTGGCGGTGAGAGGCCTGGGGCATGACACTAGTGGGTAAATGGGTATGAATTCAATTGTGTGTGTGTGCAAGGCTTCGGGAGTTCCAGGGGGAAAGGAGCATTGTTGACATTTCCTTTAAGTGCTATGGCATGTTGTACTGGCACTTTTTCGGTAATGCCAACTCGATGAGTGCTCTTACATGGCTACAGCCGCAGTTTGGTGCTGCAAGTATACCATTTTATTACTGTGGCATGCCATTTTTTTTACCGGTCATCTATGATAAAGATAGATTGATAAGTGTTATTATGTGGGTAGACTGAGAATGTCGTGCTGTCAGCCTACCTTCTTCTTTGCATGACATTTTTTACAGGGTATTAATGATTAATCAAGCATGAAAAGTGTTTTTAAATGTCTAGACTGGTCTTCATTAGTGCAGCCAGATTAGACACGTTTTCCTATTGTGGCATGACATTTTTAAAGGCAAAACCAACAGGAGTATGTTCTTACGTGAGGGTATTGGCATGTATTGGCAGAGCCAGCTTGGGCATGTTTACTTATACTGGCATTACTGGTATTATGCACAAAGCAAATATGAGTATGTTTTTACATGGTAATACTGGCATACATTGGTGCAGCCTGCATGGAAATGCTTGGGCACAGACAACATGAACAGGTTTTTAAAACTAGAATATATGAGTTACCTTAAAAATCTGAATGAAGTGTCTGGCTTGTTACCCAATTTTCTCACAGTTAGTGTGCTCTATAATGCACCATTTTAGCCCATTATTCATAAAAACGAATTCAGGGATGAGGACCAGCCTAAACCATGTTTCGTTAATTTTGGCACCCTTGCTTATGCTTGGTCACTCTCAAACATCCATATCCAGGTTTTACAGGCTGGTGAGGTGGGAAGGCCCTTGGGTGGATTAATGATTGCAATCCATACAGGCCAGGGATTGATTGTCCAGCAGATTCATAACTTGCCTCTTGGGATCCTGCCGATTGAACTAAAGAACAAACATATATTTATCAAATGTTCTTTTAATGAATATCTATTGGCATAGAGAGGTGGCTGATCTGGACGTTTTCCTGGGCCTAATTGAAGAGTGAATCCTGACCTGGAAATTGTCTAACAAGGGCGGCTGGTATTAGTTACAAAAACAATCAGAAATGAAATACAGGTAGAATACAATGACAAGCCGACTCAGAGTTACAGACTAGGCAGCGTGCATATTAATACAGGTAAGTGCTGGAATTGCCACTTAATTTCAAAGCATCAGCAGTGTTAAAATGGGTGGTGTCAAAGAGAAAAGCAAGGGTGATCAACTCAAGAAAAATAATAAATCCTGAGTATTGAAACAAGGGTATAGAACCTTTTGCAAACATTATAGAGCTACTCTAGAACAAAGAGATGCCAAAGACATGCTCAGAATCTTGATTAAAAAAGAAACCTGTCCTTTCTGTGCAACAGTAAACACACTGGAACAACCCCAATCCATATCCAGCTGAATGCTGTGTCAAAGAGTGCGTGGTTAATCATTTTGAGTTGTTGTAATCCTCAAATGCCGACCTACCAGGGAGTGTAAAGAATAATCACACACAAAGCACACCCTTTAAATACAATCTTGAAGTGGATACAGATTCTATAAGGACAATGATCATGAAATCAAAGGCCTCAGGGGTCCCTGGACCAAGGGGACTTACCAATGACCTTTTAAAGAACAATCCCAACACATAGTCAGTGGTCATTTACTTCTTCTTCTCAAGCATGTTGGATATTGGCTTGTTCCTGGAGTCTTGGAAGTCCTCTTATGTAGTACCTATTTTTAAGAAAGGAAAAAAATGGGAACAGAGAAACTAAAGGCCTGTCTCGCTATTGGACGTAGAAAGCAACATTTTTGCAGCCTTTGTATCCCAACATCTCACGGACTGGACAGCGTCGCCAGTGAGATTATACTGTTTTAACACAGGGTTCAGGCGGGGCCATTCACACAACATCAGCAGGCAGTGATTAAGGAGTTTCAGGATAGAAGTAAGGGGGCACAGAAATATAGTGTATTTATAGCCTCAGTAGATCTCTCAGCAGCCTTTGACCGGGTAGACTGTTCGAGACACCTATTAAGTCTGATAATTTGTATGCACGACGACTCAGGCATTTATATATGCCTCGATCAAAAAGGGAATCTCTTCCAGAGAATTACCATCAACACAGGTTTGAGGTAGGGATGTATGTTGGGTCCCTGCATCTATAACTGATATTTCTCAGACATTGGGCAGCTCTTGATTCAGCAGGTCTGATTGCCCCTAAGCTGGGGGTGTTAACAAATGTGTGGCTATCATATACCAATGACTTCCTCTTCGTCGATAGTTCTCGAACTGGAATGAGAAGGTTATTGTGTGCTTTTTCCAAATATGCAAAAACCAAAGGTCTCAAAATAAATCCATCAGAAACTACAATTCTGTAACTCTAGCAGGGAGGGAAGCGTAGTTTGAGTAAATGGAAGCTTGATGATTAACTGGTGGGAGGAGTGACAAGCTTAACTTTTTGGGGCTTTCACTTCACCTCAAAACCACAAATGAAGAAAAAACAAGCCCTTCTCGGTAGGAAGGCAAAGACTCTGACCAATCAATTATTACAAGTAGATAAAAGATTTGGAAGATTTTCAATTAAAGCAGCAATTCAATTTTATAAAGAGAAGGTGGTCCAAAAGCTTACATACGGCTTAGAGCTATGAAACAACAAACTAAATACATGGCTGGACACAATTAAGGGGATCATTTTGAGGCTGTTTTGACAGTCCCAAATTTTGTCCCTGTGGATGCTTTCAGAAAAGAGCTAGGGAAAGGTCCGAGGGCAATGGCAAAGTCTGTTGCTTTATCAAAAAATCATATCATCTAACACTGATAACTTGTATATGGTCATGAGTATCACCTTAAAATTAAGAAAGGAGAAACTGCATAACGGGTGTAGGCGCGGACCTTCAGCTCCACCCCTTTACCCAAATTAGGCCCATCTCTAGAATTAGTAAGTGTGCCTTTTGTCCATAAAGGAAGTTTATTGTACAGGTGGCGCGGGAGGGGGCTTAGATGATATCTAACAGTCACACTAAACCTATTCTCAATGAACCACACAAAGAACACAAATTATATACAGTTTGAAAAAGTTAATGCACTCCCCAAGATACTGTTACAAAGGCATCCCCCAAACATGACTGGTTGTTCTGTACAGAGAAATCTTAAACCCATACAGTTCATTGGACACAGACATTATAAGACAATCCCTTAAAAACTAAAATTATTAGGTTTACGTTTCCATCACACCCCTTCTCAGAAGCCTTTCAATATTTGGTGGCAGCCTTTCCTCTTAGTTACACAACAACAGAATTCCTATTAATGATGCACACAGACCTGCCCTGAAAATACCTAAGCACATGAAGAGGAGAGAAAGACACATATATTCCCTTTTGACCTATTCGTGTTTGCTAATCACCTTGTCCAAATCTGTCCGGTGTCCGATTTTTTATGACTACTGACTTGTCCTATTCACATGAGTTCCACCCTCTCTCTGACAATACAATCGCTCTCCTGAAATGTATTACTACTGATCTCTGCAAGTGCCCTGAGAGAGGCAACCTGTTCCAAACAACCCCGCAAGTTTCACAAATGGCTATTCCTTACACCATTGAGCTCTCCTACTTACGAGAGATCATATCTTCCATTCGCCCTCCAGCACTTGAGCCATCTTCAAACTGACCACAGCCACCCTGTTGACCAATTTACAAAACCTGTGCCAAACTGCTGACTGACCTTTGCAAGCCTTTACCACTGTTGCTAAAATACCCTTCTAATTAATGCACAATACAAACACCCAGGATACACAGAGCAACCACACCTCATATATTTCATATATTTTACTTAATTTGAAAAATAGTTCCCATACATGTATACCATTATGTGCACATGTTATACCTATTATGATCTCCTCTGATGACCGCCATTCATACAGCTACATTCCATGTGCACATATTGATCGCCTGCTTCAACTGAGTAAGGAGGGGCCCTCTGTGTGACAGTGGTTCATCATTATGTTTCTGCGCACATGCAAATCTACAAATGTATCCCCTCTACACAAAATAACACAAAGGCCCTCATTAGGACCCTGGTGCTAAGTGTTTAACGGCGCCGTAAAAGGCTGCGGCGCCGTTAAACACTTAGGGCCTCATTACGACTCAGGCGGTAAGGGGTTTACGGTGGCGTAAACAGCGCCGACCCTTACCGCCTGATTCCGAGGTCCCTTAGCGCCATGGAGGTTTTAACACCTGCTTTTAGCAGGTGTTAAAATCCATGGCGCTAAGGGACCTTGATATTAATTACGCCACCGTAATTTACGGTGGCGTAATTAACGCCTTCCCCACTCCCATTATGCCCTATGGGGCAAAAATGGGAATGGGGAAGGGTAAATGGGGATTGGGGACTTACCGCCCCGCCAACCTCGGAATGGGGCGGTAAGTCCGCCAACCACCATGGCGTAAATGTAGTTTACGCCATGGTGGTAAAGGTACGACCCAGGCGGTAACTTACTGCCTGGGTCGTAATGAGGCCCTTAGTGCCTTACTACGAGGTCCCTTTGCGGACCCGACCTTAACGGCTGGTCTAAACCAGCCGTTAAAGTAGAGACCCGCAAAGGGACCTTGGTGCTAAGTATGGTATCGCAATTTGCGGTACCGTACTTAGCGCCTTCCCCATTCCCATAGAGCCCTATGTGGCGAAAATGGGAAAGGGGAAAGGCCATGGTTCAATGGGGAATTACCGCCCCATCAACCTTGGAATGGGGTGGTAATTCCCCATTGAACCATGGCGGACCTGTTACAACACCGGCACCAACCATGGTGCTAATAGCGCCATGGTTTAGCGCCGGTCTTGTAATGAGGGCCAAAGTAATTTAAATGTAACACTAATCCTATTTTCCAAAAATATTGTAATATTTGTAGCAATTTATGAAAGTGACAAAAATGATGAAGATTTATCCACCGCTCAGACAGTGGTATGGCACGCGAAGTTCAAACCTTTCTAATTTCCCAACATTTCCTACTTTAGTTAATCCATTAACTAACAAACCAATTTCCAAATCATCAATCTTAATATCTTTATGGAACAATTCTTCTCAACCATGTGTCCCTTTCTCCTCCGCTAGACAACCAGGTTTTTCTCATCATTTGTTCCCCAAACTACACATTGTTCTACACATTCACTTCAACCTGGTGTAAAGACGGGAGGGGGTGTCTGTACTTCTGTTCTCTATGTGATAGAGGAGAGCCACAAAGGACCCCAGCCAAGATTCTCTATAAGGTAGCAATGGATTAGCAATCAAGGCCTAGCTTCTCAGGCTGGTTCTTAAGTACAGTGTAGTCCCCAAGCACCCACAAAGGAATGTCCACACACTGTATTAGTTAAAACAAAGTCTTTATATAATTAATATTCAAGGTTATGTATAATATCACAATAACTCACTTTGTACTCAGTTATCTATAATGGTAAATATACAGTTCTATGTGGTACCACAATTAATATTAGATCTCATTAAAGCGCATAAACTGTACGGTTAAATATCACAAAAATCAGTTCATAAAGGAGACCAACAATAGATATAAGAGGAAAGCATTTGGATAGAACAATAGGCAGAATACTGGCCCTGGTTACCTAGACACAGATCTCTGTGGAGATCCCCCCAGCTGGGCAACCTGTAGAATAAAGATATAACATGAGCCCAGTCCATATATTGTTCACAAGAATCTTTCCAATAGTTCAGAAACCCCAAAGTACCTGGTGTTGTAGAGTTCCTTGTCGGGAAATTAACAGACCTTCTGGAGTGCACTCCCTATAAGGCAGGAGCCACGGGTTGTTGAACGTCCAGCGATGAACACAGTGAACTGCGGCGGTGAAGTGGCAGCTTCGTTCCTAGCATTGCTTGTCGACGGGAAAGCGTAAACGTCCTGCAAGGAAGAGGCATGCGGGGCACCTCGATGTTGATAGTTCTGGACTGCAAAGAGTTTGAAGAACAGTGGCCCAGCAAGGGCGTCGAGTCATCAGCATCTCCGTGGTCTTTGGGTGGTGGGAAACACACCGGCAGATGTTCCTCAGCGCGTCGACGGCCTGGCCTTCTCTGGCGGGATAAGGCGGGCATCGATGCAGACGAGCGCATCCGTGAATCAAAAGTTCTTAGGCAATGAGAGCACGGTGGCTCCGGTCGGCGACGGCGGTCGTTGATGGTGGCGGACAACAGTCCGGGCGCTTCTCTTTGGGATTCCGCAGCAGTCCCCATCTCTGGTCGGCAGTCTGTCGTAGGTATGTCTACCAGGGAGCTTTGGCAAAGATCAGCTGGTGCACGATGGTCCCTCGTAGCTCGGGAAGAATGCTCCTTACCAGGTTCTCTCTAGGTCAGACCTTGGTGACACAGCAGCTTTCAGATTGATGAAGAAGGGCAACAGCAATTCTTCCCTTCCAGCAGGGCTTCAAGGTTAAGCTTCAGTTTAACTCCAGTTTGACTCCAGTTACTCTTTGTAGTGGACTTCAGCTTCTGAACACAAATTCTAGCAGTGAGAGGCCCCCAGATATACTAGTTGATCTCCCATTCCGAAGGGCATTCATGCAGGCAGGCAGCCAATCAGGTGCATAGTGCATTCAGGCCATTCACTTCTCTCCAGACACTCACAACAAGTTATGTGCATTCAACACCCCACACTGCATTCATACCAGTTTCGGGCAGGGCTGTCTCAGTCATTGTGTCAAACACCATAAACCACACATCCACAACAAGAAGTGCATATTGGTCACACACTCCATTCACCCAGGTCCCACCCACAGGGCGTACCCACAACATAAAGTGACTGGGAAGGCTCCAGCCAGTCTGGCCTTGACTTCACAACAACACCATATATGGAACTTCCACCCAACAGCCAGTCAGGGGGAAGGAACATAGTTAGGGCTTCCCAAGACTTTGGGAAAACAAGGTAACGAGTGATGGAAGGCAAGAGGCCACGGGGGCCATCTTGTTTCCATCAGGAATCTACTGATTCCATTGACAGGGCCTGGGCATCCCAAAAGGGAGGATACTCAGAGCACCTGTCAAATTCATCACAGAGCTGCCACCAGCCCGTACCATGATCTGTGGGCCACACACAGGTGCCCAAAAACATACACTAGGGGCACAGGGTTGCACCCCCACCCATGGGTACCATAAGGGTGTCCCATGGGCCTGTACACCAAACCAAAAGAGAGAGCTGCACCGCCAGGAGTCCCACATGATCTGCTGCGTGGAAAACACAACAGAACACACAATAACAAACAGTAAAGGACAAGGATACGGAGGCCCTGTCCCTCCGTTGCATTTCCAACATCACACCTGGGGAAGGACAGAAAGCCTGCCTTCAATCATTCCAAAATATGTTTGAGTGCCCATTTAAAGATATTTTTAAGAATTGGTCCTATACCTAGTCTTAGACAGTTTACAAGAAACATTGCAGTAGTCCTAGGCATCTGATTTGAGCAGCAGCGAAGACATAAGTGACAAGAACAAAAAAGTACTAGAGAAAAAATCAAAACAGGTGAAAGTACTTTTAAGATTATGTTCATCCACAAGGGCATCCAAGAGAAAAGAAAGTCTAAAAAAGGAATTCCTGCATCCTTCTCCATGGCCTCTTCAGGTTTTGTAATTCAGTAATTCAGTAATTGTTTGAGCCAAAATTCTGTTATCCAAGTCATTACATATGTGCTGCAGGTTTTGCCCAATTTATGGCACACCCCACCCTCCATAGCTGTTAGGTGGTCCAAAATGTAGCGATTCTGCAGAGTGTAAGGAACTCATGGTGGCCACGGTAATTGAACTGTATGAATGGGTGAGAAAAACACCTAATCTAAACCTAAAACTAAGATGGGCGCAAGCTACGACCATCAAATAATAATAAGTCAGTGTTAGTGGCATCTTGTCAAATAAACAGGGCCTATATATCTATTGCCAATCCTTACCACTAAGTCACTAAAAGAGTGTGGGAATATATTCACCAGAAAAGAAACAAGTGTTCACAAGATGATAAGTCAGATTGGTATGCTGGGGTCTGCCTTCCCCACGTTTTAAGCATGGGACAAGGTGGGACTTCTGAACACAGCACATTCCTGGGCCGGCAAAGTCTCTTTTCTGCAAAGTTCCTTGCCTTAGAAGGCCTGCTGGACCAAAATATCTTACACAAATTCCTTCGGTAATCTTGCATCTTGGGTGATTGTTCTTCGACCCTTGGATCTCCCTCCGCCGGGCTTGTATCCTTCTTGCAACTTGGGCCTCCCGCTGTAATGTTCACTATGGCCTTTCACTCTTAACACAATCTTCTCTGGTGCATCATACCTCACCTCAATTCGCAGACATCCCTCAACCAGGTTCGCATGGCAATTTCACAGTACACTTTGTTTTATCACATTCAGGATTTATTTTCTTAGCTTTTCCCTTGGCGTCCTTCCGTCGGGTTCACTTAGCCATCATTAACACAGTTCATGTGTTTCTGAACACAGTTAATGTGTTACTTCATTTTTTCAGAAAGTGTTACACTCACCTGGTTACCACAGAGGCGTCGATCTGAACTGGACAGCTGTGGTCTCCACCAATGTGACGCGTAGGGGCGAGATGAAGGACGGGACAGGCCCACCTAGCTTCGTTTGCTTGGCCCATAGAAATATTCTTCTGCAAATGAAGAAAGGGAATTAACCACCCGTGGAGTTGAGTGTAAATCCCCCCACCCCCGCTGTTCTCCCCACGGATCACCGTTGATGTCCCCTCTTATAGTCTCACCTGATGGTTTGAAAAGATGAGCTCTCCATCCTGCATTGAGTGCAGGGGTGCATTGATAACCAGTTGCTTCACTGGCTCGAAGGAATTGGTGAGTTCCAGAACAATATTGACTCCGAAAAGTATGCAGTTCGTAAGAGTTCAAATGCCTGACTTTCACTCTTGTCCGATTCCTTGCAGATTGCAGCTTGACCCTAGTGAAGAGTTCCTCGTGGCAACCGGTAATATTCTGGTAAGGATTTGTATTTCCAGCACAGTTCGATAAATAATGTCAATATGTAACCTGAGAGAAAGTATGAAGCCTCGGGGAATAATACCTCTGGTGGTAAAATCAGGTAAGTCTATTGTGGTGAGGAGGGTTCCCCTTGATAGTCCCTTTGTTTCACCTTACTGTCCTTTTGTTTCCCCTTAGGGGCCGGGGTTCGGCGAAGATGCAGTGGAAGCTGCACCGACCCGTGAAGAGGAATAGTACCCCCGGTGGTAAAATCAGGTAAGTCTATGGGGGGTAACTAATATTCCTCTGTGTATTCCCTTGGCTCACCTTGTTGTTCTTGTCTACTCCTTAGGTGCCGGAATGCGGCGGGAACATGCAGGATGTGGGATGTTTTTACCCATGCATCCAAGCCCTACCATACACCTGTGCAGTACTGGCATGGAAAACATCATGATGGCCAGAAATCCCCAGAGAGTGCACAGGGAAGACATGAAGAATAGGCTGCCACCCATTTTTGCATATGTTGTGAGCACAGGAGGGCACTGCCTAAAACCACCATTGGGCTACACACACAGTAGCCTGAAACCATTGGGAATGGCAATGCTGATTGCCAAAAGCAACCCAGAACTGTGGGGAATTCATTTTCTTAATGTCAAAAATGGATGCAGTACTGGTGCTCACCACTATCAGAAAGCCGCCGTTTTAAAACCACCAGACTTTTGTGTAAAACTGAACAATGGAACCGAAACCAGGCCAAGGAAAGACTTGCTAAGAGGTGGATAAAATGTAAAACTATATTCTGAAATGACTTGAAAGCAGTAATTATTTAATGTTTATATAAAAAAATAGCTGCATGTAAGTTGGATTTGAATGTAGAAAACGGGGAAATAAAGTGACATTTAGTTGAAATCTGCCTGACAACTACCCCCGACAGGAGAAACCTGCTCAGCCACTCTTCCCAGGCCTAGCTGCATCCTGCTGGCCCCACCAAAAGGAGATGACACCTCTCTGATTAGATTAGGGGTGGGGCACCTGCAGGAGGTTGAACAAAGCACTGTCCTGGGCTCAGGCAAATGTTATATTGGGGGGTTTGTAAAATGGCTTCCTCTTGGGGGAAACTGGGAGGGGCAGTGCCTCTGCTAGTAGCTGAGCTTGAGGGAAGAGGATAAACCAGTTATTCCACCCTGTGATGTGGGAAGCCACACCCCTTTTTGACCAGGGCATATTTTTAAAAAGATGGATAATTCATAGTACGGACCTGTCAAAATTATATAAATAATATCATTATTCTTGGGATTTTTCCGTGCACATTTTAAAAGGTGTTAGGACCCTGTGTGATGTTCTTGGGGATAGTAGCGGAAAAAAGGTTGTTACACCAAATGTATGCATGTTAAAAATCTGACACTTTATCATCAGAAACCCATATCCCTGGTGCACATTTGTGTAAAGTCTGGAAAGGTTTAGAGGTCGTTATCTGGATGAAAAGGGGAGAATTCTGTCATCAGTGGACACGACATCGTACAAAGACAGAGATCGGATGGTTTGGTGCTACAGAAAATATGTTAACTGGACCTATAATATGAGAAAAATGGTACATAGATAAATATGTATTTGGATCAGAAATAGATTTGTGTGCAATTTGACAAGGGGAGGTTCCTCTGACCATAAAACCTACAGCATCACTCTGACACTCTATTTCTTCCCCCCAATCAAGGGAGAGGGGAGAACTGGGCCAATGACAAGTGAGAGGGGCAGGCTCAGTTATGCCACGCACACACCCACTTCCAAAACACATAAAAAGAGACTGCTGGGACAGGTAGAGGATTCACTTTCCACTTTCTTGCGGGACGCTTTGCCGGGAGACTCCAGACTTCAAATCCATCAACCTCCAGAGACCAGAGATCCAGAGAGACCAGAGATCCAGAGAGACCAGAAATCCAGAGAGACCAGAACTGTGCAGTGCTGAGAGCAGAACCAGAGACCAGACCGCTGTTCAGAACCACCCGCCGGAAGTCCCGTCCATCTTGACCAGAACTTGACAGCTTATTTCAAAAATATAGTGTGAGTACTCAGTGTGCAAAACCAATTTCTTACTTTAAAATAATCTAATCAAAACTATTTTAGCCTATTAGAACTGCCTCCTAGAATCGTGTCATTCTGTCATCTTTTAAACTGAAAACTGTCATCTGTCATTCTGAGCTTTAAAATTTCAAATCCGAAAAACTACTTTCACAAAATCGTCCGTATCTCCGGAACCGTTTGTGCTAGGAACGAGATTTAACTTTCATCTTAAAGCTAAGCGCAATGATAGGCTCCAGCAACAGGTAGCGATGCAGGAGAGACTGATATAGTCTAGTAAGGCCTTAACTGAGGAACTGAAAGCGCAGGCTCTTGCATTGCATCAGGAAGCAGGGGCGGATAGAGATGAGGTTCGCTGGGAAAGAGAAACTCCTTAGCATAACCTCAGGAGCCCTAGTGCCAGAGGCCTTCACCTCTACCAGTCCCTGGACTCTGCCACCCCCATGTTCCCTGGCGCACATGAGCACGGGGCCAAAGGGATGGCAGATTACTATCCAGCTAAAAGTATGGGGCTCATAGACCAGTACCACCCAGGAATGGAGGGGCGGGCATCCGGGTATGGGCACCCAAGCACAGTGCAATTTAGTGGGGTACCCCAGGAGAGTAGGCCCACTAAGTGCATCCTAAAAACCTCTTCCCAGTTAGGTCAGTGGGGGGGATACCCATCAAATCCTGGTAGCAAGGAGGGATCTGAAGACTCCTCTGAGCGTCACAGGACACAGGAGACCAGGTCCCCACATTCTGCCAGCCAGTCCCAGGCTCGCAGAATCCGGGAAAACCTGGAAGATCAGACGGGCACCTCTGGGAGCAGTGCTTCTGAGTCAGAGGATGAATGGACCAGGGTTACCCGAACCAAAAAGGCCAATAAGGCAAAAAGGGCCTTGCTTAAGGACCCATTGAAACAAATAAAGGCAATAAGGAGTGTCATCACGCCTTATCATAAGAACGCCAAGTGTTCTGTTTGGGAACACTTAGAGCTCTATGAGCAAATGAAGGAGACTTTCCATTTGAAGGACAGCCAAAGCTGTATTCAATATGTAAAGTGGACCTTCTCACCAGAATACTCCAGTTTCTTTGCGGGGCTGGAGGATCAAAACCATTCAAGGTGGTCCACATACAGGGCGGCCATTTTGAAACATTTTTCTGTGCACAGAAATCCTCAAGAGGCTCGCAAGGCAGCCTACAATTTGCAATGTGGGGAGGATCAGGCCCCACAAGAATTTGTGCAGAAGTTAAAGCGTGCGTTTGCACAGACTAAAAAAAGGGTGCGCACAGACAGCAAAGAGTTTATTAATACTTTTTTCCATAACTTGCCCAAATACATCATGACCCAGCTAGTGAGAGATTTTCACGAGAAGAGGTCACTAGACTGGGTCATTGAACAGGCTACACGGATCTATGAGGTGCAGAAGCCCATAGAAAATAAAAATAATGCGCAGAAAAACCCCAAAACCAACAGCACCCCTGCTGCTGCCAAGGTGGCAGAGGTAAAGGTTGCCTCCGTTTTAGATTTGGAGATGGGGGGGCCTAAAAACCTGCCTGCACCAAATAACTCTAACACCAGAAGGCCCTCGGGCCAGTCACAGACAGGGAGTCAAGGAGGTAGTCCCACAAATGGGGTCCCTCGCTCCCCTGATTATGTAAGTCCCCGCTACAAGGGAAACCGGCCCATCTGGGTTATGTGTGGACTCCTCCAGCCCAAGGGGGGGGATCCAGCCAAGCACCTGACCCAGGGAACTTCCCGCCTAACGTCCCCCAGGAGGGCAGAAATTCACCAAATCCTGGGCAGAACTTTTCCCCAGGTATCCACCTAATTTCCAGCCCCAAAATCATCCATCCTTCTTTCCCCAATTCCCTGAGCCCAGACAACCTAATCCGGGAGAGGGGAGGCCAAGGGTGGAGGGGTACCCAAATCTTCCCAACCCAGGGTATTACCAGAGAAGGGATAGCTACCCTTCCCGGGATCAGCCCAGGGGAGAAAATAGAGGCCCGTATCAGCCTGAGCAGGTTTCCCAGTTAGAGCGCCAGGTCCAAAGTATGGCACGGGATCTGGGTCACATGCTGAGGGCTCAACAGAACCCTCAGATGAGCATGCCACCGCAGAATGCCCCAAACTCTGGACCTGGTGCTCCAGAAAATGACGGGGGCAGCACCCTGATAACCCACCGGTTCCCAGGGAGGAGGCACAAGGGGAAGGGGGGTGTAAAGCCTTGGAGGAAGCTTCCTTCCCAACTTGTAAACAGCCCCTGGAAAACCAGGAACCGGAAACAAAATCTCCTGCCCCTGAAAGCCTGCCTTCCAAGGAGCAGAGGGGGGGTAGGAGAAAGAAAGGACCCAAACAGACTCACTTTGTGGAGGAGGTACAGGTCTTCCAATTTGAGGGAGAGGGATCCTCAGAAGATCCTGGGAAAAGGATCTTCTCCTTCAGAGATGGGGGAACTCCTCCCAAGGAAAAATGGGTCCCAAGGGATGCCAATTCAGACTGGGGAGATGTGGAGACTGAGCTACCACCGCCCATCATCTCATCCCAGAACCGACAATACCAAAATCCCATGGGTAAAACCCATCCTGATGACTGCCTCCAAAAAGGGGGGGGGCGGCCCAGAACCCGAAACCATTTCCAGTAGCCAACTTTTTCTTTCAGATTCCCCAGGCTCCTCACAGAATTCTGCCCAAATCTCTTCTCTCGCCATGTCCAAAACCAGAAAGTTAGCCCACCAGTTGTCCAAAAATGTGCATTATCTGTGCCCCCTTGAGGAGAAGGAGGGAAGATACTATGCCCCGGTACAAGTACAGGGGCAGGGTACAATTTTGGCACTGTGGACACTGGATCCCAAGCTACCCTTCTGTCCAAAAGGGCCTTTGATGAACTAAATGCAGGAAGGGGGGAGAATTACTGTATTCCTCTCACCTCTCTTCCTGCAGAACTTTGACGCTA
Source organism: Ambystoma mexicanum (assembly GCF_040938575.1). NCBI lineage: Eukaryota > Metazoa > Chordata > Amphibia > Caudata > Ambystomatidae > Ambystoma > Ambystoma mexicanum. The sequence continues at coordinate 578,449,024 of NC_090925.1, forward strand.
AGGAAATTCCTGTCGAGGGGACTGCAGATTTGGACATCAAAATTGGGCGACACAAGGTGAAACACCCGGTCATAGTAGTGACTCCAGAGGGCACCCCTTGTTTACTAGGGAACGACCTCCTGAGAAGGTTGTCACCCCTAATAGATTGTGTAAACAAGGTCCTCTGGACTCAGACTAGCCGACCAATAAAATTAAAACGGATTATCAACCATGTTAGTTTAAACGGCACCTGCCACATGGTTGAACAAAAATCTGACCAAGTAGAATTTCACTTCCAGAACAACCAAATTCCAGACGTGACAGTAATAGCAGTAGGACAACAGACTGGTGATGGGGGGTCCTCTCTATTTCTGAAAATCAACCTTCCTTCCAGTTTAAGGTGGTATTCCACACTGGAAGGAAACACTCTGAAATTCTTTACCAATCCACAATCAGACACTCCCACTCCTATAGTCCAGAAAGATGTGAAACAGCTCAGAGCCTGGCTGATATTCAGCAAATTGGAGAGCAGTTGTTCATCCCTGTTCAGTTAAATGATCGGAAGGACTCTGTTCTCGCCCGAGTGTGTGTGAACAACAGTAAGAGCTTCATCAGCGAAGCCATGTTCCGCCAACTCCCAAAAGATCCAGCCATTTCCACATTCAAACTGATAGACACATGGGAAATGGACCTGGAAGCACCTAATTCCAAACATCTCCTGCCAAGCAGGTGTATGCTCAAAATCTCCATTGGCAACAAGAGCATAGTCCATAATTGTTGGGTCGTGCGAGACGTCACTGCCGCCTTTTACTTAGGCAGTGACATTCTCAATCGATTCGCCATTAGTTTGGACCTAATAAACTTCAAAGCTTGGTCCTGATTAGCGGATAATCCCATGGGCTTTGATGATCAAGAAAAAGCATTTAGGTCAGCTCAATTGCTACCTTATGCAGTTGAAATTCAACTTAAAGAGGAAGTCACCATCCCGGAAAGTACCCGACAATTCTCCCTGGAAGTGAAAGTTAAAAGAGGACAAAAATTGAAAAACCCTGATGCTTACATACATCTAAATGCTTCTCTCCAACAGCAAGGGTTGGGGGTAAACCCAACTCCATTAGTCAACATAGAACATGACACCATTCCAATAGAGGTGGATAACAGCGACTTAAAGAGCATTACTCTAGCCGCAGGCACCATTATTGGAATGGCGGTTGATGACCGACATTTTTCCATTGATCTATGAAATGAACTGTTAGGACCGATCCCCAAGGACTGTTTTGACAGTGACAGTGAGGACAATACAACACCAGACAGGATCTTCACCCGGCATGGGGGGAACTTCCTGGTGTACACTTCCTGCCCTTATGGTAAGGAAGATGTGACTTGTGACTTCAGGAGGGATGAGGTGATTTTCCAGGTCCATGAAGGCTGCCCTTCCCACCTGAGGCCTCCGTTCCAAATCAGCACTCTGACCAGGGACTTCTCCACCCAGCTGGAGGAGGCCGTTGAGATAGCCAAACCAGAAGTCTTTCCAGGCTTCAGGCAGATGGTGGAAGAGAGAGTCAACCTAGCTGATGCATGTGTGACTCTGGAACAAAAGCAAAAGTTGAAACAAGTTTTCTTGGATTTCCAAGATCTCTTTGCGGTAGACTCATATGACTGTGGTCGCACCGACATCCACACACAACAATTCCCACGGACCCTGGCATGACTCCAGTGTTTGTGAAGCAATTTTGCTTGCCTCTCGCATCCATGGAGTCCCTTACTGAAATAATTAAGAACCTTGAGTCCCGGCGAATAATCCGTCCAGTCCACAGCACCTTTAATAATCTGGTGCTGGGAATATTGAAGCCAAACGGCCAGTGGAGACTCTTTGCCGACATTAGGGAGCTCACCAAATGGGTCCATACTTCCCGATGGCCTCTTCCCTACATTGACCAAGGGCTGGCCCAGATCCAGGGGTCACAGGTATTCACTGCAATAGACCTGACCAATGGGTACTGGACCGTGCCTGTCAGTAGGGAGGACCAATACAAACTGGATTTTACCTTTGGGGGACAGCAGTACACATGGACCCGGACTCCCTTCGGATACCTCAACTCCGGCAATGAATTCAACATTTTCCTACATAAGGCCATGCCTGACCTGGGTGCGAGGGGTAACCTGGCTTATGTAGATGATGTCCTCATCAAAGGTTCATCTGTGGAGGAACACATAGCGGACATCCGTTATGTTCTGATGCAGTTGAGGACCGCCGGAGCAAAACTTTCCTTTCAGAAAGCACAGTGGTGTAGAACCTGTGTTAATTTCTTGGGGCATGAGATTACTCCTCAGGGTCTCTGTCCCCAGGAAAAGAAAGTGGAAGCACTTCAGAAACTGAAAGACCCCACAACTCTGCGGGAACTAAGGAGCCTCCTTGGACTGACTAATTACAGCAAAAAGTTCACTGAGGGCTACGCAGAGATCACTAGACCCCTGATTCATCTCCTGAAGGGGGGGGGTCAAGTGGGAATGGGGTCCAGAACAATCCAAGGCAGTAAGACAACTCAAGAGAAGCCTCTCACAAGCGCCTTGCCTAGCTTACCCTGTCAGAAACAAGGAGTTCTTCTTGGAGACAGGGTTCTCTAATACGTGCTTGACGGCAGTATTGTACCAAAAGCATGACAAGGTCAATAAAGTAATCTCCTATGCGAGCAAAACTTTATCCTCTGTGGAGGAAAAATTCAACGATTGTGAGAAGGCACTCCTGGCAACGGTGTGGGCATTGAAGAATTACCGCCCGTTTATCCAGGGGGAACACATCATAGTGGAGACTCCACACCAGCCTCTGCAATATCTCCAAAGTGACAGAATCCGGCCGGAAATGTGAGTAATTCCCGAATTACTTCCTGGATTCTGTCAATGCAAGGTTTTCCTGTGGAGGTCAGATATGGTCAAAACAAGATGAGTCCCCTCGCGCAAGGCCTGGCTGACGTGCATGATTGTGCCAGAGAAAACTGTCTCCAGGACGAAAGTCTAAAAATCAAGGACAACATGGAGGCATACCTTAATTCCCCACACAAAGTCTTTGAAGAAGACAAGTGTGAGGGAATGCCCGCTGTCTATATGGATGGATGCTCTTACCATGTTGACAACAATGGGGAAAAATAACTCTTGGCCGGCGTACGGAATGCATGGGTGAAGGAGTCCCCAGAACCCTCTTCTGGGTACAAAATTGGTCCCCGAAGTAGTCAGGTGGCAGAGTTGATGGCTGTGCATCAGGCCATCTTCACTGCTGTCCAACATCAACACCACGAACTGGTCATAATCATAGATTCGGATTATGTACGGAACGGGTTCATGGAGCACCTGGTCAATTGGAAAACCAGAGGCATGCTATGTGCTAATAACAAACCCTTGAAACATGGGAAGTTAATTCAAAACATTGATGATCTGGTCACCTCGAATGGGATGACCCTCTACTGGAAGAAGATCAAGGGTCATTCCAAAGTAGAGGGACCAGACAAAACTGGAAATGACTTAGCGGATCAGCTGGCCAAAACCGGGGCCATCCACGGGGATCTGATAGAAATAGAGTCCCTGTTGGGGGAAATCCAGGTCACTGCTATCACTAGGTCCCAGACAAATGCTCACGAGGATCTTTCAACTGCACAATGGAGTAAGGAGACCCCTGATGCTGATTTGATTACAGCTCAGATGGGGGATCCAATAATTGGTAAGTTTTACCAACACATTGAGGACCCTGAGAACTTTCCCCTGGCGGATACCGATTACATTGGGAAGGAGGACCTAAGAATGTTGATGAAATGTCCAAAAAGGTTCCGAATCCAAGACAGTTTGTTGGTAAGGAAATCCCAAGCTGGCCATGATCAGTGGGTGGTTCCTACCTCATTCCGAAGCCTGATGTTAAGTCACGCCCATGATGCGGCCACAACCGGTCATAGGGGGTTTCACACAACACTTGAAATCTTAAGAGAGGTTGCATACTGGCCACACATGGGCCAGGACCTCAACCAATATTTGAAGGGTTGTCTTGTGTGTGCACAATTTCAGCCATCATCCCTCACACACCGTGCGCCTCTCCAAAAGAGGGGGATGACACTGCCATGGTCAGATTTGCAAATCGACTTTGTAGGCCCTGTAATTCGCTCGTCTAGAGGAAACAAGTACATGTTGACCGTTACATGCTTGTTTACCAAGTGGGTGGAATGCCTCGCGGCCCCAAACTGCAAGGCAGAAACAGCAGCTGCCCTGATGATTAACCACATCTTTTCCTGTTTTGGTCTACCTCAAAGGATTGAGTCAGACAGAGGTAGCCATTTCACCAGCGAGGTAATGACAAAGATGTGGGAGATACTGGGGGTCAAAAGGAAGTTACATATTGCTTACCGGCCAGCTTCCTCTGGGGCAGTAGAACGCTACAACCGAACCATTGTGAGCATCTTAAAAAAGTTTGTGGCAGATTCTGGGCCAAGTTGGGATATCCGATTACCTCTGGTCCTAATGGCCATCAGATCTACCCCTTCATCTGCAACTAAAATGTCACCATTTGAGTTGATGACTGGACACAAGATGGTGCTTCCTCAGCATTTGCTCTACAGGACCCAGGAGCAGACACTGATAAATGCCTCCACAACTCATGAGTATGTGGAGAATTTAAGGAAACAACTCCAACATGCTTTTGCCTATGCTCAGCGGAATCTAGAAAGATCAGCTGAGAGTATGAAAAAGCACTATGATTTGAAAACCACCAGGAAGGAATATGATGTGGGGGACCGGGTCTATCTGTACAATTTCCAAAGGAACCAGGCCAAACAGCGAAAATGTTTGCCTACATGGAAGGGAGCGTTTGAAATTATAGACATGATCTCCCCTGTAGCGTATAAGATCTGTATCCCCAAAGGTAGTCTGGCGGAAGGGGAAGACAAGTGGGTACATATAAATCAGCTGAAGTGTTACCATCCCAGGCAGATTCTGCAACAACTGGAGGAATCCACTGGAATCCCAGAGGGGGCCGCTCCAGAGTAATTCAGTTCCAACCCTAAAATATTCCACATATGTCATATAAAATTCTGTGATTCTTGTATATATGTATGTTCTTGTCTCCTCATTTAAAAAAGAAAATGTATATGTTCATATCTTCTGATTATATAATGTATATGTTCGCCACACCATTAATAGTGGTGGAAAAATGTCTACGAATGTGTATTGCCACTTTGCTTTATCATCCTAGGAGAGATGAAACCATGGAGACTGACCACGGAAGGCGACCTGGGGACCGGGAGCGAAGATCCGAGGGGCCCGGGGTACCGCCCAATCCTCCCATCAGGACCAGCAAGGAGAACTGATTGATCGACTGGAGGGAGGAAAAGATGCTGAACTGTGCCATCTACGGAATTGGAAGAAGAGGAGGCGAACATCCCAGATCTTGCGAGTTCCATCAGTGCAAGATCAGAATGGCCATCGCAAGAGAGGGGGCTTGTGGGATGTTTTTACACATGCATCCAAGCCCTACCATAAAACAGTGCAGTACTGGCATGGAAAACATCATGATGGCCAGAACTCCCCAGAGAGTGCACAGGGAAAACATGAAGAATAGGCTGCCACCCATTTTTGCCTATGTTGTGAGCACAGGAGGGCACTACCTAAAACCACCATTGGGCTACACACACAGTAGCCGGAAACCATTGGGAATGGCAATGCTGATTGCCAAAGGCAACCCAGAACTGTGGGGAATTCATTTTCTTAATGTCAAAAATGGATGCAGTACCGGTGCTCACCACTATCAGAAAGCCGGTGTTTTTAAACCACCATACTTTTGTGTAAAACTGAACAAATGAACCGAAACCAGGCCAAGGAAAGACTTGCTAAGAGGTGGATACAATGTAAAACTATATTCTGAAATGACTTGAAGGCAGTAATTATTTAATGTATATATAAAAAATAGCTGCATGTAAGTTGGATTTGAATGTAGAAAACTGGGAACTAAAGTGACATTTAGTTGAATTCTGCCTGACAACTACCCCCGACAGGAGAAACCTGCTCAGCCACTCTTCCCAGGCCTAGCTGCATCCTGCTGGCCCCACCAAAAGGAGATGACACCTCTCTGATTAGATTAGGGGAGGGGCACCTGCAGGAGGTTGAACAAAGCACTGTCCTGGGCTCAGGCAAATGTTATATTGGGGGGGTCGTAAAATGGCTTCCTCTTGGGGGAAACTGGGAGGGGCAGTGCCTCTGCTAGTAGCTGAGCTTGGGGGAAGTGGATAAACCAGTTATTCCACCCTGTGATGTGGGAAGCCACACCCCTTTTTGACCAGGGCATAATTTTAAAAAGATGGATAATTCATAGTACGGACCTGTCAAAATTATATAAATAATATCATTATTCTTGGGATTTTTCCATGCACATTTTAAAAGGTGTTAGGACCCTGTGGGATGTTCTTGGGGATAGTATCGGAAAAAAGGTTGTTACTCCAAATGTATGCATGTTAAAAATCTGACACTTTATCATCTGAAACCCATATCCCTTGTGCACATTTGTGTAAAATCTGGAAAGGTTTAGAGGTCATTATCTGGATGAAAAGGGGAGAATTATGTCATCAGTGGACACGACATCGTACAAAGACAGGGATCGGATGGTTTGGTGCTACAGAAAATATGTTAACTGGACCTATAATATAAGAAAAATGGTACATAGATAAATATGTATTTGGATCAGAAATAGATTTGTGTGCAATTTGACAAGGGGAGGCTCCTCTGACCATAAAACCTACAGCATCACTCTGACACTCCATTTCTTCCCACCAATCAAGGGAGAGGGGAGAACTGGGCCACTGACAAGTGAGAGGGGCAGGCTCAGTTATGCCACGCACACACCCACTTCCAAAACACATAAAAAGAGACTGCTGGGACAGGTAGAGGATTCACTTTCCACTTTCTTGCGGGAGGCTTTGCCGGGAGACTCCAGACTTCAAATCCATCAACCTCCAGAGACCAGAGATCCAGAGAGACCAGAGACCCAGAGAGGCCAGAGATCCAGAGAGACCAGAACTGTGCAGTGCTGAGAGCAGAACCAGAGACCAGACCGCTGTTCAGAACCACCCGCCGGAAGTCCCGTCCAACTTGACCAGACCTTGATCTCGGAACCGTTTGTGCTAGGAACGAGATTTCACTTTCATCTTAAAGCTAAGATTCTAGGCTTTCCAACGAACCTAGAACCCACTTGCTAGTCCTCCTTAATTACGCTCGACGCACGCGATTAAATTTGCTGCGATTTGAAATTTTGCACAATTTCAGCCACGTTTAAAAATCAGCAGCTTCTTGCTTTCCTTTGCTAAAATTTGTTTTAACCTGACAATCATTCATAGAGCATTGCTAAAGTGAGCCTGAACTAATATAAACTAGATATCACCCACCCTGAATCTCTAGAGGGAATTAAAAGCATTTAAATACCCTCCAAAGTAGTCCCAGGTAAGTATTCCTCCCCAGCCCTGCCCGAGTAATAAATAGTCCCTAGGTTAAATAGTCACTTCCAAGCCTCATTTGGCTTGGAGCTCTTGCAGCATGGTTTGCATCAGGTAAGCTTACAGCATGGTCTGCATCAGGTAAGTTCTACTCTATGAGCCTGGCGCCTATTGCGCCAGGACTGACTCTCCATATGAGCCTGGCGCCAGGGGGTCATACCAAAGTAAAGAAGGGATGCCAAGGGATAGTGGAAATCAGGAAGACTGATACGAAGACCAAAGGTGAAAGTACAAGGGAGGAAGTAAAAGGGAGCAGACAACACCCTCTAGTCTATTTTTCCTGTCAAGAATTGGACATTTAGCCACCCACTGTACAAAGAATATAAAGGATGAAGAATGGGAAGAACCCGAGGAAGAGCTAGAGGCCTTTAGCATCTGTTCATTTCAAACTCCTACCGATTTTACCTCTAAAAAAGCTTGGGTAAATGGTAGGCAAGTGAGGGCCTTAGTTGCAAATTGCTATATGAGCCAACTTAATTTCAACAGAGGTCCTGGACAATGCGGCCCTTGTCAGAGTTACATGTGTACATGGGGACAACGATATGTACCCAAAAATACCTGTACACATCGAAATCCCGGGTGAATCCTGTGACATAATACTGGGACTCCCTGAAGAAGCTAAATGTCCAATTCTCGACAGGAAAAATAGACTAGAGGGTGTTGTCTGCTCCCTTTTACTTCCTCCCTTGTACTTTCACCTTTGGTCTTCGTATCAGTCTTCCTGATTTCCACTATCCCTTGGTATCCCTTCTTTACTTTGGTATGACCCCCTGGTCTAACGACTCCCTGAGGTTGAGGTCGGTGGATAGGTTTATGATCCTTCCGTTCCTCCCAACGATGGACCAAATGGAAATGTTTAGCTGCATCTGAATGGTTTTGTTCAGATTCATTGGCTGTGGCTAGGGTAGGTCAATTTAACTGCAAAATGGCTTTCATACAGATACATTCCATGGCTTTCTGCAAAAAAGGGGGTAAGGAATTCTTCTAGGGTGATCATTTATGTCAGTTCTTCTAAGGATCTATCACTGATCCACAGGGCCAAAGTGTTTTTTCCAAGTTCCAAGTTTAACCATTTCTAAGCGGGTTCAATCTTATGGCCCTCAACTTCGTCGATACAAATTGCAATTTTGCCCCACTCTTTTTAACAGCCCTTCTTTGATTGATCAACAGGTGGCTCCCTGTGCAAGATTAAGTAGCTGATAGGAGATTTGTAATTCACCTTTCAGTAGAGGGGCTAAATAGCATCTTTTAAGGTTCTGTTCCCACCTTAGTTTTTCATCTAGGAGTTCAAAGTTTAAGAAAACATTTCCTATATCCTCGCCTTCAAGATATGGTTGAACCACCCCCTCTGGCAGTAAGGCTCTTGCTTGTAGTTCAATTTTCTTAGCGCATTTTCTTCTTGGAGTCTTAACTCGGCCTGCATCTGATGGATTGCTAACTGGGCAATGCCATTGGCTCGATTGGCTATTTGTTCCGGGGGTGCAAGTGTCCTTCCTGTAGATGTTTCGAATCAGAAAGGAAGCAACTCGCAACTCTGTCGGAAAAGGTCTCAAAGTCCTCTGATTCTTCCAACTCTGAATCTGTCGAAGTAATGGGCTGTGGTAAATTAGTCACTAATCCTAATGGCCTTGCAACAGAAAATGACTGGGTACCATAAATGAAGGTTCCGAAGGAGGGGGATTCAGAGCACTTGGTCTGATAAAGAAAAAAACAGGTAGAATATTTATGATTATCCGGTCCCATGGTTGTATGTGGTTATGGGAGAGAGGCAGAGGTGTTGCTAGGGTGGTCAGGGGGCTATAGCCCCAGGTCTTTTGGTTGTAGCCCTGGATAGAATCTCAGGGGCTACAACCAAAAGGCTAGATAGCCCTGAGTCCCGACAATTCCGACATTAGCATAGCCATGGATGTTTTACAGACCTAGCAACACCCCTGGGTAGAGGAAGGGTATCTAGCAATACTTGAATTATAAATAACAGATCCTGTTGACCAGGTGGAAAACACAGTTGGGAGAACAACGCCTCTTTCAGAATGGACACAAGGTCAGAATCAAGGAGATTAACTGTTTTATTTTGCCCTTCTGGTGGTACCACAATAATTAGCATGGGTCTCAATTTCTATCAGTTGAATCACATCCCACCCTGACACCATATGTAAGGACTGTATCACAGGATGGGGAAAAACTGAAAAATTATCAGAACATGTATGCCATACTAAAGGAATATAAAGACGAAATAAAATTATACAAACATAGGAAATACTTTCGAGATGAGCGAGATTATAGGGACGATTGCGGTTTTTCTTTTCAGAGTAAATTAGACCTCATCAAGAGTGTCCACAATTTCCACACCAGTCAGTTCAGATACAGATTCAGAAAATGAAACACAAGCAGGAACGAATGCCTCAGCAACTGACACCAGCAACAAGGAAGTTGAATCTAACAGCCATAGGAAGTTTTTTTTTAAGAAAAGATCAGACGCTAAAAAAAGTAAACCAACCAAGCAATCTCAAACAAGTAAGATTTCACAACCCTCTCGTACTAAATACATCAATAGTAACAATATCATCAGAGGAAGAAGAGGAAGAAGATGTAACCAGAAATACAGATCCAAAAGCCAATCAAAGGCTAACAAGATCGGTCTCACGCAAACAACATCAAGAATCCCAAACAGAATCTGATAATTAATTTATCTCACAAGACCTCAACATCAACAGAAGAATTACTCCTTAACAGAGGTTTCTCATTTGCCCCAACAACAAAAGCCAACCTCATTGATTTTCAAAGTACATTAGGAAGCTCAAATTGAAAAAGTACTTTCAACACAAGGTGGTCATATTCAAAACACCCGAAGAACCATTACCATCAAGTGACTTGACAATCTCTGACATTGAGAATACACACTTCTTACTATCTTTGGATCAACATGTAGACAAAACTAGAGAACAAATATGACAATTGACTTCGGAAAGTATTATTAAAACCTTCCATAAAGCCATTATCACAGATTACAACCAAGACTTTTAGAAAACCTGCTGACGTCAATTCAACCTTATTTGCCACAAGTTGCCACAGAAGAACCACCATTAACAACATCCCGATGGGTGAATACATTCTAGCACGCAGGAACTGCAGTGACAATACCAACTTTGAATTGGAATGCAAATTACTGAAACAAACGATTCATGGAAGGAGAATATAGCATAAAGTGCAAATCCAAAGCATTGCACACAATTCAATCTATAAGCATAGGTGACATTCTCATACCAAAGACAGCAAGAGAAAAGAACCCTATGAAAGTCACTTTGATTACACAATAGTCAGAAAACTATACCAAATTGTGAAAAAACACTGTCATATCCTTAAAATGAATGATGACCTTGAAGTGTATATGACAATAAAACTACATTCAGACATACTCGTGCACCTACTATTAGGAATCTGATTAGTCAATCTTTTCTTAAACCAATATAAAATCAGTCCTCAAGCAATTGGATGAACACCTGCATACATGGTTTTTACAAGTGTGGCAACTGTACAGTTTGCAAATATGCACACCCTGACACAAGCCAAGTTTGCACATTGTGATGGAACACTTGTTCAAATCAAGGGATTAATCAACTGCAGATCAAAGTTTCTAATTTATGCAATTATCTGTGTATGTAAATGCATTAATATAGAAAGTACAATCTGGGAATTGTGCTTCCGAATTTGCGAACATATATCAATCTTGAATTCACACGACAGTAGATTGCCCTTGGCGGCACATTGGCAAAATGAACACCAAATGGACAGCAAAGACGATATAATCTTCAAAGGCTTGTCCAAAGTCCACACTGGGATCAGAGAGGGTGATCAAAAATTAATGTTAATGAAATCGGAATCGAAGATGATTGGTAAGTTACGATGTTGAAAACATGAATTCAGCTGTGAGCATGAAAATAATGTTTTACTTTGAAACTATCTGTCAAACATTTGACTTTAAGACACATATGTCACATAATTCAACTATATGTTTGCAATCAGTACATACTATAAATTGACAAGTGTGGCTCTCCCCACACACCTGGATACACATTGAATTCATTGGACATACCTCAATTATGAACCAAGAACCTTATATGGACATATCCCACATTTTAAATCTCAGGTAATATTTTGAGACATCTTCACATATATTCAATAAGACCTTTGATTGGAGGATACATTTTAACTTAATCATCCTCCTAGTATACATTGTTACTCCAAAAGTCTATTATGTGACCCAGCCTTAATAACACATGTTTTTAACTCAAGCGTCATTACAACACAAGTAGAAGAGATAGAACTACATTAAAAGTAGGATTTCACACATACACAAACAAAACGTCATCACGTTATGACATCGGAATGTAAACAACATTCACTTATTTGAAAATGGGACTGCATTTTCACCTCACGGTTCGCAGCTCGCCTTTTCAGGACGACCATCCGTATGGCCAAACTTAAATTTATAAAGGTAAGGAACATTAACACTGTTCCATCAATGCCAAGCTCTCTGTTATTTATAGCTAGAAACATAACTTCACTTTGACTAAACCATCCATTTTAGATGCTGATACTTTGTCGCCAAATATACTATCTTTTGTATTGATATCATCGCATTGACCACATGATTGAAACAATTTACGGTAAGAATTAATTGCTGCCAAATTATACTGCATCAAAGCAACAATGTTAAATATCTTAAGTACATATATATCAACTTAGTTATTGCAAATACATATTTTGTTAAGTGATCTTTGTTCCAACATGAAACTTACATGTTGGATTCATTCAATTAATAACAGTGATATTGTGGGTTACTTCACTGTTGTTCCCATGCCGCAGCATGCCGATGCACTGTTAAGTCGCAATCTCTACCTAGCTTGGGTTATCACCTTACCCTTTATTACCACAGGAGAGCTTATACCCCCTTGTCTTCCACTTTATTTATCATGAGAACACACATGATTCAAGCTAAATGCACACTTGTAACACATGTCCAGGTGAGCCAACTTCACGGTCACTAAATCGTTCATAATGAAAACAACAACAGTTGACATAATACCAATAACTGCTAGTTTCACAATTGAAGCATAGATTTATCAGATCATTCTAACCGGATATATGATATAATCCGGTCTGTGCTACTTTTACTCTTTCACCCCCCCCCCAAAATGTTCTCTCTCTTCTTTTCTTCATATCTTTATCATGTCTCTCACATGAATCAACAACTCGCTACATTGTTAATGTTGAGTAATTACTCATTCAATATGTATCATTTAATGAATCTGGTTCATGTTTCATATGTCTATTACATTGTTATGATTTGCTATTTATGTAATATGAATACAGAAACCAATATATGTAGCCACGCCTTGAGAACGGCCAAGGGTCTAAACTAGTGTAGGCAAAGGCTAACTTGATTATTTGACTAGAATAATCAACCCTCTATTAACATTATTTCTGCAATCAGCACTACTCAATAGTCAATATATTCATTGTGGACAAGTGCACACACAAGGAAGTGGTTTACCATTACCATATGTAAGGAACTCATGGTGAAAAACGTACAGACAGACACAAGTGATCACAGTTCGAGGGTGTTTATTAAACTGTGAATGGGTAACAAAAATGCATGATCTACACCTAAAGCTAAAATGGGCACAAGCTACGACCATCAAATAATAATAAGGCAGTCCTAGTGGGGTCTTGTCAAATAAAAAGAGCCTATACTAAAAAAAACAATTACCAATCCTTGCCACTAAGTTACAAAAAGAGTGTGGGATAATGGTCACCAGAAAAGAAAGAAGTGTTATGATATGTCAGGGTGGTATTGCTGGGGTCTCCCTTCCGCTCATTTTTAAGCATGGTACAAGGTTGGACGTCTGAGCACAGCACACCCCTGGGACTGTACAACACGAGGTACACTATTCCATTCAACGATAACAGGACGTTCCCAGGCAAAGACTCTTTTCTACAAAATCTCTTGCCTTAGAAGGCTTGCTGGACCAAAATAACAAACAAACAAAAGTTCTTTCAGTGATCTTGCACCTTGGGCCCCTGCTCTTCACCCCTTGGATCTCCCTCCACCGGGCTTGTATCCTTCTTGAAACTTGGGCCTCCCTCCATCAGGTTCACTACAGTCTTTCACTCTTAACACAATCTTCTCGGGTGTATCAGACCTCACCCCGATTCGCAGACCTCCCTCAACCGGGTTCACATTTGCCAACTTCACAGTTCATTTTGTTTTATCACATTCAGGATTTATTTTCTAAGCGTTTCCCTTGGCTTCCATCTGTCGGGTTCACTTAGCCATCGTTAACACAGTTCATGAGTTTCTAAACACAGATCATGTTTTACTTCATATTTTCAGCAAGCATGGTTTTCTGTTTCCCTAGCTCTCTCTTGGCATCCCTCCATTGGGTTCACACTTGCCTTTATTCACAGCTAGTCCTTCTCTGGGTTTTCCCAAAGGTTCAAAGACCAACAAGTTCTTTGTTTGAATACAATGTTGCCACATGCAACCTTGGGCTCAACACGGTTCAGTTTGCTATAGGTTTTCTCCAACTCTCTGGCTCTGCTGAACCTATTGGTTTGTTTCACATCTGGAGTCAAGGACCGTACCACTGTAGCCAGTGTGTCTCCCCTCTTGTGTTAGCAATGTGGGAGGCCCCCATGTACCATTGACACCTGTCACACCACTTGCCAACCGTACTCCCCAGTCTTGTAATTCCTTTTTCGGAGGCTTAGCAGTTCTCAGTTGAAAAGGGCAAGGGCAACTCCCACCTCGTCATCCTTTCAGGTCTCGCCGCCTTTCCCCTCCTCATGAACTGCCGGTCTGCAATAGCTGTTCCCTCATGCATTTGGCCTTGCTTGTCATGTTCTCTTGTGCTCTGCCTTTTATCCCTCTAGGGAAGGTAAAGGGCCATCAGGTGTGTGTGGTTATTGTCAATTGCCTGACTCTGCCTGAACCTTGTGTTGGGACATGCCATGCAAACAGCACTGGTGTTAGTCTGTTGTCTTTCTTTGTGTAAGAAAGTGTTCATGTCGGAAAAGAGCGGATAAAGCTTCTGGATATCAGACGGGGTAGGATGGGGTAAAGGTGTTACAGGGAATGGGGTACCACTTCTCGTCCATCAGTCTACCACTTCCCCTGCCTGAAGATCCTCCCCCACTGGTCCACCCCAGGTACTGGATCCAATGCCAATGGCCATGTTCTGGCCAGCTGGATGACATGGTATGACGTCCTTTCATCGCCTGCATTTTCATCCCCTGTCATTTTAACATGCCTATTACAACGAATATGCTCATCACATTTTTTAGGGAGGGGTGGGAAAGGGCAGATAAGGGTTTGGGCAGGTAGGCAATAGGCAAACATTTGTGTGGGAGGGGGGATTGTGAAAAAATTATGAGCATTTTCGATGTAATGTGCACGTTAAAATGACAGGGGATGAAATTGCAGGTGATGAAATGACATCAAACCGATGACAGTTCCCCAGGAACTAGTAAGTGAGGCACCTTCAGGTTTCTCACAAAGGCTACAACACGCTAAGCCCTAAATTCGTTTTTGATGGCACTGAACGCTAACACAGAGAAATTCACAAATAATAGTAATTCATAATGTTTTATTTGAAGCCATTTTGCATTGACAGAGGATTGCATGCGTGGGGCCAATAGAGAGGAGAAAAAAGTTTCAGTTTGTCTAAACAGTCGGAAACAATCAGGAATGTTTCTTTGAGCCTCAGAAGATGCTGCTGATAAATAGTTGGATTTTTTCAATCTCCTCAGAAAGTCTGTTTGTCCAGAGTCCTGCAAAGTTCATAGGTTGTCCATGTCTGATGACACAAGGGATGCAAGGGGCATAGGGGACAAAGAGGTGACAAATGTTGACTCAGACAGTGTCAGGTGGCTCTCCGGAAGCACAAGGATGGGCTTGTGCAATTATTGATGATCCATCAACAAACAGTGTTCCTTCTGATTCCAAAACATATTCTTTAGCACTTGTATTTTTCCCTCATCTCCCTCATAGGTCACACATGAACTTTATCACCAGGCTACACTGGGTCATCCCAAAACATTGCTGTGTTTACTATGTGACACCTCACTATTCATTCAGAAGCATTTGACAAAATTGCCTCGTACTCTAAAACTCTCTGAGTAGTCAAAGTTGATTTCGATTTTTCCAAAATTGCAAAAAGTGAATGCATTACAGTGTCACTGGGCAGCCCATAGTAATGGCTCAGGACTTTTGTATCGCAAAGGCGGCTGCCGCAAGTGATTGCTCACTTGGCAAATGACCCTGCATAACTGAGTCTAACAACCCACTATAATAGGCCAAGGCTTTGTGACATAACAATGTTTTCAATGTTCGACCGCTGTCATTACCTTCCCATCTAAATTCGAAAGAAGACAAAATTGCTTTCGGGAATCCGGAGTCGCCAAAACTGGAGCATTACTGATCACAGTCTTGAGCTCCTGAAAGCCAGTTCTCATTTCTTCTGACCATTCAATCAGACTCTTCTCTTTCTGTGCTTCCTTGAGGGCTTGAACTAGGGGACTTGTGTAACTAGAGTAGTCAACAATCCAAGACCTACAATAGTTACAGAGCCCCAAAAACTGTTGCATCTGTTTTACTGTAGTTAGTTGAAGCGTGTTCTAAACTGTGGTGGCTCTCTCAGGTATAACCATTCTGCCAGCAGATGATAGTACCTGTCCTAAATCAATACACAACACTGGGCCTCATTACGACCCAGGCGGTAAGTTACCACCTGGGTCGTACCTTTACCACCATGGCGTAAACTACGTTTACGCCATGGTGGTTGGCGGACTTACCGCCCCATTCCGAGGTTGGCGGGGTGGTAAGTCCCCAATCCCCATTTACCCTTCCCCATTCCCATTTTTGCCCCATAGGGCATAATGGGAGTGGGGAAGGCGTTAATTACGCCACCGTAAATTACGGTGGCGTAATTAACAACAAGGTCCCTTAGCGCCATGGATTTTAACACCTGCTAAAAGCAGGTGTTAAATCCTCCATGGCGCTAAGGGACCTCGGAATCAGGCGGTAAGGGTCGGCGCTGTTTACGCTGCCGTAAACCCCTTACCGCCTGGGTCGTAATGAGGCCCACTGTGCGTCATTCACCTCCTTTCTCAGCAGTGCCTGAAAGAACCACCCTGTTGTAGAGGAGTAGCCAAGTACCTCTACTGGAAGTTTCTCCCCTATTTTGCCAATATGTTTTCAGCCAGAGATTGTGACATGTGCAAAACCAGCAGGAGTGCCAATACTGTGAGAAGTCCTTCAAACAAGGTATCTATCCAATAAACCCTATATGTATCCATGAAGGAAGGACGATGTTCTGAAGGAAGTTCCGTAAGAAGTGTGAAAATGAATGAAAGAAAGAAATGGCGACGTCACATGAAGTAGAGGTGACACACACAGAAGAGATATAAATGAGGTAGGGATATAGACCCTACAGAACTTGATGGTGTAGTAATGAAGTATGTAACATTTCACTGTTGAAATGAAGATTGCATGTGCGGAGAGGCATAAAAGAAAATGCAAAAATATTTTACAATTGTGCAGACGCAGTAACACAAATAGACAAAGTAATCATAAGGCTGGCCATGTAGTGAATAGATTGTGGCGATGTGTCAATGTATTTACATGGGAAATATAAAGAATCTGGGTGTTCCACAACACACTTTAGCAAAGTTAGACTGCGTGAATCGAAGAAATGGAAGTGTGGCACAGCAGAATAATAGCTGACAGCGAAGGAAGATTGAAGAAAGGCTTGCATGTCCCAGTGTCAAGTTTTGGGGCTGCCATTTACTCAAGAAGATACATAAAAAATTGAGAAGCAAGCTCAGCTTCTGTTTGAGGTGTAATGAAAAGCATTGACGGTGCCATTATTTCTTCATTTAATGGTATTAAAATACAAAGAAGAGCTTGAAAACGTGGTCTCCGGTGACATGATAGGCTGAGAATAGACTTTGGCTCGACCTACACAGAGACCAGAAGATAAGACCATGCTTCACTCCCTTTTATTCCCAGGTGCAGTGAGCCTCTGCAAGGCTGAGTTCAAAGGTATTAATTGAATGGCTGACCGCAGGAGTGATGATGGATGTTGGGCTAATTGGGTGGGAAGGCACGACCAGGCCAAACTCTCACCACCTGGAGTCCCAGTTGCGTGCTGCTAGGATGTGGAATGTTCCAGAAGGGTACAAGCATGCCAACCCATTGTAGAGGTCAATGTATTAAGGAGCCCTATGGTTTGATAAGCCAATAGTATGTTGTATATTTTTATGACACAGAAGATGATTTGCACTTGGGATGGGTATAGTTGCCCACCTGACTTTAGAGATCCAATCACGTCCGTGTAGCCCAAAGAAATGACCAACCACAACCCCTAGTAGGTTTTGCCACGTATCCCGACTTCACTCATCACAAATATTTAGTATACAGGCAATGTTTTTTTATGAATTACATTGAGATATGTCTGTGTAGTTTTCGTTGATGTCTGTTTTAAAGACTCATTATTAAAATAGCTTTAACTTTTGCCAACTTTTTGAGTCGGTCTGAATATTGATTTATGAGTAAAATCTGCATCCCCATCCATCTCAGATACTGTTATCTCATCTTAAAGGACCCGTTTTATGGGTTCACTGTCCTTCACAACCATGGCTTCTATAAGAATGCTAAATATTGTCACTGGTGCTATTTCCTGTGACTCGGCATGCCGGAAACAAAAGTTCTTGGGGTATCCGCCATGTCCGATCTCTTATTCAAGGCACACAACTTAGGACTATCATTACCCAATACAAGAATAATGCAGAATATACTGGTACCCCACTAATCGTTCTGCCGCTGCAATATTCAGGGAAAAACTCTGCTTCTCTTCATAGGTACAATCCTGGAGTTGAGCACAATATGCTGTCCTTTGAAAAAGTGATTGACATATTAAGCTTGATCAGGAGGACCCTTCCTAAAAGTTTTGCAAGAGTATCTGTGCAATATAACAAGGGAGCCTATAAGGTTTGATTACCTACCTGTATATGCAAATCTTCAGTGCATGGAACCAATAGGACAGCACCGGAAAATCCTTGCGTGTCCATTGCTTTGCCTGATAGGGAAATCCATCTTATTTAATACAGGATTTCATGTCCTGAGTGTCGAGCATGAAAGAGAATGTCGGTTTACCTACCATTGCACCTATCCGGTGGTCCTCTTACGGATCTGTAGTAACCAATAGAATTGGACACGCCAGAGATACCTATGGGCTGGTCTATTCCTGATACATTTCAGCACCAGGATGCAAAAAAGGGTTTCTTCGGAGTGCACTTGCTCCAGTATAATGGATAACCGTCCCATTCGGTAGAAGATTCTTCTCCCAAGCCTGTACTGACTCCTGGGCTGACATGGTCGGTGCATGAGTCTGTGGGCCTCATTACGACTTTGGAGGCAGCCATGGCGCTATTAGCGCCATGGCTGCCTCCAAAATCATGTCCGGGTCCGATCTGGTGGAGTGTGGACTTACCGGGACATTCCGCCCTAGGCGGACCCGGTAAGTCCCCATTCCAAATGCCATTCCCCATTCCCATTTGAGCCCCCATAGGGCTCAATGGGAATGGGGAAGGTGCTAATCACGGGCCTGCGTAATTAGTGCCCTGGTACCCTAACGGGACCCGTAAGGGACATGCGGTCCGACCACATGTCCCTTGCGGTTCCCGCTAAGGGACCTCAGAATTGGGCGGTAAGGGATTGCCGGCACCGGTCTCCTTACCGGTTCCCAGTATCCCTTACTGCCCACCTCGGAATCAGGCCCTGTGTCATTCCAGTTCCCAGGTTCTTATCAACCCGGCCTTACTGTAATGGCACAGAGTTTGGGGCATAGGGTGATATTTGGGTATTTATCTGGATGGGACCTACATTAAAATACTGTAGTTGACTTTGACAATCCCGTGACACAAGCCCCATTCTTCCACACACCCAACACTGCACTGCCTGCAATCCTCCATACCCCCCTTCCATGGGCCCATTTAACTAGGGCTCATTCCTCTAAATCCACTGAATGACCCGACAACTCACAAAAATGCTCCCCTATCCTGTGGAACTCCTCTCATCGGTCTTGGTCCAGGTACATACCTGTCCGTCCATGCTTGTCCCATTCCAGAGTCTATTTGTCCTTGTTGTCTCAACTGTCCCTGCTGTCTCTCTAAGGGGTTAGTTATCATTGCCCCCTCTAAACAAATATGTGCTCGTTTTTTCTGGACAAGCTTGGCCCCAGCCTTTTGTGCCTAGTCTGTACACTCCTTTTCCTTTTCCTGTAGCCTCTTACAAAAATGCACAATGTGCACCTGTGTCTCCTGCCAACTCTTTGCCTCTATCGCTGCGACCTTGTATAGGTCATGCCGTACTTCTTTAGGAAGCCCCATTTTCAACATATGATAAAAAAAAAATTGCCACATTTTCGTCCCATGCTTCTCCCGTCCCTGCCCTCCATATCTCCTGAATCAACTGAATGTGGGCAGTGGGGTCCTCGTCTAACTTCCTTGTTTTTGCCAAAATTTAATTTATGTATGGTGTATCAGGATGCATTATCCTCAGTGCTCCCCAAACGTGAGCCCTATAATTACTGAAAGCCGCTCCATCGTGGGTGTTTGTGTCTAATTGAATTCCTGGATATCCTGCTTTCTTCCAAAACTCATCTACTTTTACCCCATCAATGCCCTGAAAAGGTTTTTCTTGTCCCCAAATGCCAACATGACAGCAGCAGTTTGTTTTTCTAGTGCATACATCTACTTCCCCACCCCTGCAGTGAGTGAACTAAGCGTCTTCATTAAGTTATTCCAATCCATGTGTGACCACAGGACATAATACACCCTCCCCTGACCCTTCTGGAGTAGCGGGTATTGAGTCACTTTTGCCTTTACTGGGGCTTCACCTATCTGTCCTTGCCCTCTACCTATAGCAACACAGGGTCCACAGAGCATCCGAAGACCCCATAGCGTACTTTGCAGAGTCCTTTCCAAAGCGAGAGGCATAGTGTTTCCTTCATGTCCTCTTTGCTTGTTGTCTGTGTCTCAGTCATCCTCTTCTTCATCCTCTGTCCCTTCTATCACATCTCCTGAACCTTCTGTGGGGACACACACACCCTTGGAGCTGCCGTAGCAGGCCACCTCTCTTCCCCTTCAATCTGATTCTTCATCTGTAGTTGTGCTTTCCTTTTCCATGTCCACACTATAAATGACAGATTTATCTAGCCATACTAGAATCTGACCTTGTCTCGATCTTGTTTCTCCGCTTCATGTGTTTCCCTGTTCTCATATTCCTGCTTTTTACTCCTATCCTGTTGTACCCCTCCCACTTCGCTCTCTAATGACTTGCTGTTTCTTCCCGATTCTGTCATTCTTGTCTTTCCACTACTCTTCGTAATCTATCCACTATCCTGGAACCGGGTCGCAATTCTACCCTTGCTGACTCCTTATAAACTTCCTTCGCTCTGGCTCTTCTAGTCCCAATGTTAACACTGATTTATCCTTAAGATAGACTTTCCTTCTTTCCTCTTCCATTCAGGGCCCACCAACAACCATTACTGAAGAAGGCATTAACCTTCTGCTTCTCTCATACTCCTGTCTCCCATAAATTGGTGCAGATGGAGGTGTTATCCCTGACCATCTTGTAACCACCAGAGTAGTCACTGGAGAATATGGAGGTTGAAACTTTGGATTTTTATACCCTTCTGCGAGCCACAAAGGATATCACCCATATGGCAGTGGTGCAGACAAAAATCCTACACCTTCCTTCCTTGTCCCTTCTTCCATAGCCACCACCCTCTGGGCCTTCCTGCCCTTCTCATATAACCTCCATAACTCCAAGATATTCAGTCTATTGTCCAATTGCGACCCCTTATATTTGGTTCCTAAGAAAGTACGCAGATTTTCCAATATATACTTATCATAGGACCCTCAATAGTCCACAGTTTAGAGATCTTGCTCTTCGTTTCCCTCAACCATTTCCGATGATATTTCAAAAATGTTATTTTATGTCTGGGGAGCATTTGACATAAATGATTCAATGGAGTTTCCATGTTTCAATAAAAATCCCCCAAAATCTCAATATTATTAAAGAAAACCCCAATCAATCATTACAAAAATGACTACCCAAAAAACTAATTTTCTGTCCCTTAAAAGATTATCCTCACACTCACTTTTTTACCATAACCGCCTCAATATCTATGTATTCCTCAACTGTGCACAAAAGAGAACGGGCCTCATTACGAGTTTGGAGGTAGCCATGGTGCTATTAGCGTCATGGCTGACACCAAAATCGTGTCTTGGTCTGTGGTCTGTGAATGAGGAATTACCGAGTCATTCCAAATTGGAGAACCTGGTAATTCCTCATTCACAAAACCATTCCACATTCCCATTTGAGCCCCCGTAGGGCTCAACGGGAATGGGGATGGAGCTAATAACGGGCCCGTTAATAATGGCCCGTTATTAGTTCCTTGGTCCCCAATGGTTTTAACAGACGTCTGTTCCGGGTCCGGCGAGGAAACCTCGTAATAGGGCGGAATGGGTTTACTGACACTGGCACCATTACCGGTGCCTGTAAACCCATTCCGCAAGGGTCGTAATGAGGCCCAACATCTTATTAAACACGCCGGCCCAAATCCTTTTCATTCATGAGATTTCATCTTCCCATAAGCATAAACTCAGTGCAATGTTTTCCACTGCAACACTGAGGTATCGCTTCCTCTTTTCCCTAGTGTGGCCCTTTCTACTACTCAGCCATCTTCCCTGAAACATCCAGAGGAAACCCACACTACGTTAGACTAACCAAGAAACTCGAGGTGCGAGGTCCGCCCGTGCAATTAGTTTAAGTTAGGCCTTCCCAAGATATGCCTCTGAAAGGAATACGGGTGGTCTTACCATACGATGCCACCTCCTCTAAATTGAGGCTCCAACCAATACACTGCGATGAAAGACTACACTTCTAAAATAACAAACTAGATCATAATTAAAATGTAACCAACATAACATTATTCCAATTCCAAAAACACATCTCTTGCTCTAGTTAATTTTTTTTTTTTTTTAAAAACCCTGTTTCCTTTGTCTCCTACTATACCCCATTTGGTTTACCTGACAAAGTTGCCCTCATGTGGTCATCGAAACCTCGAAGCACTTCAAACTGGGCTCCCACAATCAGTTCAGCTTCGCAGCTGGGCTGCAGAGCATCCACCTCTAGGACCAGACAGGCCTCTTGGTGCCTGCAAACTACTTCTTTTTCATGCACAAGCTGGTCCCTGCATAGAAGGACCACAGTGGAGCTGGACAAACAGGAGCCCCCCCAATATTTTCAGAGAACCTAAGGCTCCTACCTGGCTCGAAAAATTGTAAGCATGGACCTTTAGCTTTGCTCCTTCATCCAAAATGAGCCCCACCTCCAGAATTAGTCAGTGCGCCTTTTGTCCATAAAGCAAGTTTATTGTACAGAAAGCCAGGAGGGGTCTTATATGACATCTAACAGTCATACTATCCTTGGTCTCCCTAGACCACACAAAGAACACACATTATATACATTTTGCAACAGTTAATACACTCCATCATATACTGTTACAAAGGCATCTCCCCAAACATAATTGGTTGCCCTGTACAGATAAATCTACAACCCACACAGTTCATTGGACACAGACATAAAAACAAAATCCCCTAAAAAGCTATAATTACAAGGTTTACATGTCCAACACACCCCTTCTCAGAAACCTTTCCATATTTGGTGCCAGCTTTGCCTCTTAGTTACACAACAACAGACTTCAAATTAATGACGCACATGGACCTGCCCTAAAAACACCCAAGCACATGAAGACGAGAGAAAGACATGTAGATTCCCGTTTGACCTATTTGTGTTTGCTAATCGCATTGCCCAAATCTGTCCGGAGTGCGATTTTTTATGACTACTGACTTTTTCTATTCACATGAGTTCATCCCACTCTCTGACAATACAATCGCTCTCTTGAAATGTATTACTACTGATCTCTGCAAGCGCCCTGGGAGAGGCCACCTGTTCCAAACAACCTTGTGAGTTTCACAAATGCCTATCCCTTACAACAACGAGCCCTCCTGTTTACCAGAGATCATATCTTCCCTTTGCCCACCAGCACTTGAGCCATCTGCAAACTGACCGCAGCCACCCCGTTGACCAACTTACTAAACCTGTTCCCTGACTGCTGACGGGCCTTTGCAAGCCTTTGCCATGATTGCAAAAACACCCTTCTAATGAATCCACAATACAAAGACCCATGATACACAGATCAACCACACTTCAAATATTTCATCTCTTTTACTAAATTTGAAAAATAGTTCTCATACATGTATACCATTTTGTATGCATTTTATACCTATTATGATCTCCACTCATGACCACCATTCATACATCTAAATTCCAAAAGCACATATTGATCGCCTACTTCACCTGAGTGGGACAGAGGGCCTTCATATGACAATATTTCATCGTTATGCTTCTGGGTGCGTGCAAATGTACAAATGTTTCACCTCTACACAAAATAACACAAAGTAACCGAAATGTAACACTTATCCCATTTACCATAAATATTGTAATATTTGTAGCAATTTGCGAAAGTGACAGAAATTACGATGATGATGTGTCCACCCCCAAGTCAGTGGCATGGCACGCAAAGTTCACATTTTTCCAATTTCCCAACATGGGGATACATTTCTGGGAAAGCTAAGAGTCAATTGTGAATCTATGTTAAGTGACATAGGCCTGGACAGTGGAGTGTTGAGAGATAACCGGGAGAAGGTCAAGAAAGGGATGTATAAGTGGGACTGGATAAATACCATCAATTTGTTCCACAGTTATTCTTCCCTAAGTCATTTGTCCCACGAGCACAAGCTTAGTGGTGAGATAGCACCAGATTTGAAGCAATTTCCAAAAGCGCCATCTTCGTTCACTTATTAGGAGGCTTTGTTGGAATTTGTTCCCCACGAGTGAGATTTTGATAAGGCGTAGACTAAATGATTCAACAAAACATGGTGTAGACTTTGTGAAGGGAAAGGGTTGATAGAATCAATTGAGCATTTGTTTATGGAATGTGAGGACCTATTCAAAAAAGAAATGTATATTTTAGGAAGGAAATGGAGCTTCATTGAGTGGCTGAGGTGAACAAGTTGTGGAAAAGACTGCTGAATTCATCGAGAACCTCAGAAGCAATGGCTGTCGAAGCATTCATAAAATCTTTGAATTTATTTAATATAGAGGATGAAAAGATGGTAAAGTACAGAGCAAAGGGTAAAGGGAACATTAAAAGAATGTAACAGTTTTCAATGTTTTATATGTTTTATGTCACTCCAAGTTGTGAACCTTGTAGATGTTTTAATTCGTTTTTTTATTTGTGCTTTTTCTTGTTTTCTTTTTCTTTATCTTTTGTGTTTTGTAAAGGTTTTCAATAAACAAATAAAACCAAATACAAATTTTAAAAAAGAATACAAATATTTACACCACCCCAATTAAATATTCACCAGCCACCACCGGTGTCTGGTACATTTAGGTGTCAGGAGCCAGCACAGCCCCCTTGTTTCTATGCTATATTGCTTAAAAACATACTTCTAAACCTCACCCTGTGCATGGCACACGTGCCTCTGCAGAAGCATGATTCTCGTGGGCATTTCACATGCTTGGTACTCAAGGCTGGCCTGGTGTATGGTAAAGCTGGTGCTTTGTTGAGTAGCTTAGGGGGCCCCTCAGCATGGTTTGCAGGGGCGTCGTAAAATGTTGTTGTGCCACTGGTGCATGCCTGCCCCCACAACAATAGATCGTTTAGCTTTTGCAGCTGGAAAGCATGACAGCATCCCTCCAATCCTTTCTCCCACCTCGGAACGGTGGTGATGGAAAATGGATGGGAGATTGTTGGCTTTGAAGCGGAGATCAGGATCAGCCCCATGGTTTGCTGAAAGCAGAAATAAAAATGACAGAGCAGGCTCCTTACCGACAAACACGCAAAATCAGATGTTTTACCAATACCCCCAAAATCAGTAATTAAGTAGTCATATTTTCAGCAAAAAATCCACAAAATGTGGTTTAAGGGTGCAGAGGAAGGAGACTGACAACAAGGTGGCATGATGGTTGGCAACAACATTTATTCTTCATGAAAAGAAAGAGAACGGCCTAACTGTCCCTGTTTCAATGAGGGGTTTCCCTGCCTCAACTAAAGACTAAAAACGGTTTGTCAGAAAGTCTGTTTAACTTAAATGCCCACCGACATGTGTCAACAAACTGAGTTCTGTCCCTCACACTTATAACTATAGTAGGTAAGGCAAAAGTGTTATTGGCCCAGGAGAATGACTTCATTCTTCTGGGGTTGTGATCACAGTTCACTTCACAAATTTCAATAGTTCCCAACAGGGGGAATGACTCCCTACTCCTGATTGCCGTTGTCTCAACATAGCATGGTTCAATGTTCAACGGGGGGAATTACTCCCTTCTCCTGGTTGAACGTGTCCTCCATTAAACAAACATACAAGCCCAACAACCCTGTCCTCTTGGGTCATTGAAGTATCAGGGATATTTCATCCCTTGCTCTGATTGAAAGGTTCTTTGAACACTTTGTAGTCAAAGGTCATGGGGGAATGACTCCCTTCCTCTAGCTGGAAGCTTAAAGGCTAGAGGGAATGACTCTCTTCTCCTGGACGGATGCTTGTTCTTACTTCCTCCACTTGATATCAGGAGGATGAATCCATCTTCCTGCTGCATTTAATGACAATGGGCCCATCACAATGGACCCTGGGCAAATATATCCTTCCCCTGAATTCTCCAGTGTCTCCTTTGTTCAGCACAATACAATGTTTCATCCGTTCTTGGGTTCCAGACCCAGGCTCTTCTTCTTTGAGTAAGCAGACCTGGTGCACTAATCTGCAAAGTACTGCCATGAGGAAGATGACTCATGTCTCACTCTGAACGTGGGTCTTTAACCCGGGGTTTTGTTTCTTGGAATTGGCTCACTTGGTTCACTATCTGTCATGATCTCTGCTTCCAAAAGGCCAGGACTTACCCAACTCCCTTGGAAGCAGACTCATAACCCAGGTTCCGAGTGCCAGCCAGTCCCAATTGGGACCTTTTGGACCCTGTCCTGGTGCCAGTGGCGCCAGGCTCATAAATATGCCCAGTCCCAGCGCTGCAAGCGCCGGGCTCATAATGCTTGGGTGGACTTACCTGCAGCAGACCCTGCTGCTTACTTACCTGCCAGTTGAACCCCTGATCCTCTTCTGTTTGGGACTACTTTTCCTGTTGGGTGGGGCAGGAGCCACTCCCTAGGTTCAGAACACTGGAACTCTTCTGGAAAGCAGGAACTCTTTTCTTACCTAGGCGTGGCTGTGGAAGGAGACACCTAAGCACTTACAGGAGGCTATTTAAACCACACCCGATGGATGAATCTTGCTTTGCGTTATTCTGCATCCTCTGCAGCAGAACGCTCATCGTGTCTTCTGCATCTGATCCTGGGCCTAAAGGAAAAAGGCTTACCATCCTGAATCCAGTTTTCAGCAACATCTATAAAGACAAGAAAGAAGAGGTTAGCACTACGGTCTTCAGTGACAGCGCATCTCTTACCTGGTCCATCGGCTGTCATCAACGCCTCGCGCAGCATTCCTGCATCTGAAAGACAAAGGCTTACCTACTCTTCGCACGCTCCGGAGGCCTTCGGCGCTGCATCCCGCATCTGTAAGACAAAAGAAGGTGCGTTTAAAGACATTGGGTAACGTTAAACACTCACGTGCCATTACTCCATCCACGCCAAACTCAGTGGGCATTCCGGCATCCTTCAGCAGCTCCGAACTGGTACCTGCAAAATAAAAGGACAGTTAGTGCGCATCGTGAAGCAAGAAACAAGCGCTTACTTACGCGCTTCCAGGCGCTTCTATTCCGCATACGGGTCCATCCTCAACTCACTTCAGCCAGTCAACCGCCATCGCCGGAACCCTGCAAAATAGGAGACAGCATTACAAAAGACTTTTAAAGACATTTGAAATATTCGGAACCCACCGTTCGTGAAGTAAACGACGGACAGCAGTCCTCTGAAGTCAAGAGGCCTGCTCTACCGATCCAGTGAAGAAACTGGTTACAGCACCCTGCCCCGAGGCAGATGGAGAGCTCGGCGTTCACTTACCTAAGGTGAGAGCGTTAACCTTTGGGGTTCTACAGGAGAGGAGAAAAGGAAAGAGATAGGGACACCCCAATAACCCCAGTTCAT
Organism: Ambystoma mexicanum; assembly: GCF_040938575.1. Lineage (NCBI taxonomy): Eukaryota > Metazoa > Chordata > Amphibia > Caudata > Ambystomatidae > Ambystoma > Ambystoma mexicanum. Next base: position 578,476,808 of record NC_090925.1, read on the forward strand.
TAATCCCATATTTTCTATCTGCAGACATCTTACTCTTCGAGTCAGGCATACAGTGCACAGAGGTCCAGCCCAAAGAGCCAACCGGGTGCTACACATCACTTTTGAAGATACGGTAGTCGCCCAGTCAAGACCGGCGCCTCTGCGAGAATCAGGTGAGCGTTACAGAACGCAAAGCCTACCGCAAAACTCTCGCCCAGGCGCTATGGAAACCTCAGATACCGACCACCTAGCCCGGTTACTTGGGGAACTAAGGGCAGAAGTGCATGCAGCTCGTCAGGAAACGAATGCTCTAAGAAGGGAACTAATTATTTCCAAGGAGCGAACAGACAATCTTGCTAGACAATTGCTACAGTCACAAGCCGGACAGACCCCGTTACCCGCATCAGGGGCAAATCTTCCTTCAACATCCCCTATGAATCCAGTGCAGATCAACCTACCTGGGAATGTACCTCTGGCTCCGCCCGAACGATTTTCTGGTGACCCAAAGAGGTTTGCAGTATTTATCAATCAGTGCCGGTTGCATTTTTTATGCCGGCCAGCAGCCTTTCCAACTGATCAAGCTAAAGTAGCTTTTGTGCTTTCGTACCTTAGTGGCAATGCGGCAGACTGGTCGATCCCTCTAGTTAATCAAGATGATCCGGTTCTCCATGATTTTCAAGCCTTTCAGCTTAGTATGGAAAAACTGTTCGCAAGACATTCACAGGGGCAGGCCTTGGACAATGAGCTTCTTTCGTTGCGACAGGGTAATCAAGACCTTTTGGCTTATATTGCATCTTTCAACAGACTAATAGTGGAAACTCAATGGCCTGAGGACAAAAGGATTACGCTGTTTTATAGAGGTCTACGTGGAGAGCTCAAAGACGTTTTAGCCCAAGTAGTGAATCCCCCACAAGACTGTTCGGATTATATAGACTTAGTCGTTCAAATAGATCACAGACTGCAGAACAGGAAGGCCGATCGTTCCAAGTTTGATGCTCGAGTATTTTCCAAACCACCAACTCCTTCCAAAGGAGTAGACTCCGGGGAACCCATGCAAATAGGGGGCCTGAAAGGACCACTAACACAAAAGGAGCGGGAAAGGAGAAAACAGTTGAAATTATGCCTCTATTACGGAAACTTAGGGCACTTTCTTCGAGACTGTCCGGTGAAACCAGCCAAGAAGGTGGTAGGAGCTGCAGTTACCAAGGTCACAAACTCTGAGCAGGGAAACAACCTCGCCCGACAAGAATAGAGGTCCTCTTGCCGAGCGTTAAAACCAGTTCCGTGACCTCGCATTTCGTGATACCTATGGTCCTCATTAGCCCTGATCATCCGGATCGATTACATGCGATTGAAGCTTACGTCGACAGCGGTGCCATCGGCAATTATGTGGATCAGGAAATGGTTTTGAGGATGAATCTAACTCTTTGTCCCAAGGCTGTAAAGGACGTCATTACTACGGTGGATGGTACGGAGATAGCCTCCGGACCAGTAACGCATACCACTCAAGAAGTGACGCTAGTAAGTCAAGATGGACACCATGAGAAGATCGTGTTCGATGTGATCAAGGCCCCTCAGTTCCAGATTATTCTAGGGATACCTTGGTTAGAGAAACACAATCCTCGGATCGATTGGCGAGCAAGAACGGTTCAGTTCCCAGAATGTGTCTCTACTTGTCACCCTCCACCTGGTGTTGCTCTAGCAGCAATTTCTTCGGAGACTCCCCAGTTACCTCCCGAATACCTAGAATTCCAAGATGTTTTCCGGAAGGATCAGGCTAACTCTCTACCTCCTCATAGGTCCTATGACTGCCAGATAGACCTGATACCTGGATCTACTCCTCCGTGTAGCAGAATTTATGCCCTCACCGAGCCTGAGAACCTTCACCTCCGACAATACCTGGATCAATACCTAGCGAATGGGTTTATTCGTCCTTCTAAGTCCCCTGCTTCTTCAGCTTTGTTCTTCGTTCCAAAAAAAGAAGGGGACCTTAGAACTTGTATAGATTACCGCGCCCTGAACCAGATCACCGTTAAGAATAGATATCCGTTACCTTCAATCCCTGAACTCCTGGACCAAGTCAGAAGAGCATGCATATATACAAAGCTGGATCTTAGAGGAGCCTACCACTTGGTACGAGTAAAAGAGGGCGATGAATGGAAGACGGCCTTCCCACCAAGTATGGGCTATTTGAATATCAGGTCATGCCCTTCGGACTTTGCAATGCCCCGGCCGCCTTTCAATATTTTATGAACGATGTCCTCAGAGAACTCATAGATGTATGTGTTGTCGTTTACATTGACGACATCCTCGTTTATTCTTCATCGGAATCTGAACATCGGAAACACGTGAAAATGGTCCTCGAGAGGTTGCGTCAACACAGACTTTTCGCTAAGTTGGAAAAATGTGTTTTCAACGTGACTGAAGTTGAATTCTTGGGATTCATATTATCACCTAGCGGAGTGCGTATGGATTCAAGGAAGGTCGATGCAATTCTCAAATGGCCATCACCATCCTCCGTAAAAGGGGTTCAAAGCATGTTAGGCTTCGCCAACTTTTACCGCAGGTTTATCCCCGAATTCTCTCGAATAGTCCAGCCCATCACTGCCTTGTTAAAGAAAAACAAACGTTTTGAATGGTCTACTGAGGCGGAACAAGCTTTCCAGAATTTGAAGACAAAATTTATCTCTGCACCAATTCTAAAACATCCTCGCCCCGAACTCCCCTACATCGTTGAAACTGATGCTTCGAGCCTTGCCATGGGGGCAGTTCTATCACAGAAGGACCCAGTAACCAATCAGTTACATCCCGTGGCATTCTGGTCTTGCAAATTCTCGCCTCCTGAGATCAATTACACTATTACTGATAAGGAACTTCTGGCTATCAAGTCTGCCTTTAAGGCTTGGCGGCATTATCTTCTGGGGGCCCGACACACCGTTACTGTGATTACGGATCACCGAAACCTGCAATATTTGAAAACCGCAAAAGCCCAATCCTCTAGACAACTCCGTTGGGCACTATTCTTTGCCGAGTTTGACTTCATTATTACCTATCGACCTGGTACAAAAAACGGTAAAGCTGATGCCCTTTCTCGGATGGGAGTGGAGGAACACTTGACCAACCCTAAGCCTGTACCTATTATTCCCGAACAAAGAATTCTGGGTGTAATAACCACACAATCCATAGAGGAAATTAAGGATAAAACCAGGCAACTTATAACTCCAGCAGAAATACAGAATTGGCATCTGCAGGGAAAGGACTTTGCAGTAAAGGACAACTTATTGTATTTCCAAGAACGATTATACCTGCCCAGCACAGATTTACAGAAAAAGGTGATCTCTTGTTATCACGAGTCTCTAATGGAAGGACATCCCGGTATGGCCAAAACCTCAGAAAAGATCAAGCGCTACTTCTGGTGGCCGTCTTGTAAAAAAGATATCAGAGACTTTATAATGTCCTGTGGAGTATGCGCCCAAAACAAGAGTCAAAAGGAAAGACCAGCCGGCCTCTTACGCCCTATTGACATCCCACCTCGCCCTTGGCATACGCTTTCTATGGACTTCATCACCGACCTACCTCCATGCTCCGGATACAATACGATCCTGGTAATCGTGGACTTATTCTCCAAGATGGCGCATTTCATTCCACTCAAAGGCTTGCCAAAAGCAACAACTCTGGCCCGAGAATTTCTCGAAAACATCGTCCGACTGCACGGTTTTCCTTCAGTGCTAATTTCGTATCGAGGTAGTCAATTTACTTCTCATTTTTGGCGAAGTTGTTGTCGGTCAGCTCAAATTGATGTGAGATTATCGACCAGTCACCACCCTCAAACCGACGGACAAACCGAGAGGACCAATCAAACTCTGGAACAGTATTTACGCTGCATGCTGCAACAAACTGAAAAAACTTGGAAAGATATCCTTTGGATAGCCGAATATGCCTACAACAACTCTGTCCACTCAGGAACTGGGAAAACCCCGTTTTTTCTTTTATACGGCTGTCACCCTCGAACCTTAGAGATGGATCCACCCCAAGATCTTGGAACACCAGCAGTAGACTACCTGCACTCTACTATCACCCAAGCTTTTAAGGAAGCCGTTTCTCACCTTCAAAGGGCTAAAGAACAATACAAGAAAGGAGCAGATCAACATCGGAAGGAAGCCCCCCAATATCAAGTAGGAGATCAAGTCTGGTTATCCACCAAATATCTACCTCTAAAAGGACCACGCACATTCAACCCAAGATACCTTGGTCCCTATTCCATCACTACCATAGTAAACCCAGTAGCGGTCAAGTTGGACTTGCCCCCTCACATGAAGATACATCCGGTCTTCCACGTCTCTCTTTTAAAACCCGTGCAACCTCAAACCCGACTAACTAAATCCCCAAAACCTATCCTAGTTGATGGAGAACTCGAGTTTGAAGTCAAAAGCATCCTGGACTCCAAGATCTCCAAATCTAAGCTATTTTACCTAATTGACTGGAAAGGCTACGGCCCTCAAGAAAGATCCTGGGAACCTGCAGAATATGTCCACGCTCCTCGTCTAATCAAAAGATTTCATCAAACATTTCCTGACAAGCCAAAACCCCCGGGGAAGCCCGGTTTGGGAGGGGCCTTGAGGGGGGGTACTGTCATGATCTCTGCTTCCAAAAGGCCAGGACTTACCCAACTCCCTTGGAAGCAGACTCATAACCCAGGTTCCGAGTGCCAGCCAGTCCCAATTTGGACCTTTTGGACCCTGTCCTGGCGCCAGTGGCGCCAGGCTCATAAATATGCCCAGTCCCAGCGCTGCAAGCGCCGGGCTCATAATGCTTGGGTGGACTTACCTGCAGCAGACCATGCTGCTTACTTACCTGCCAGTTGAACCCCTGATCCTCTTCTGTTTGGGACTACTTTTCCTGTTGGGTGGGGCAGGAGCCACTCCCTAGGTTCAGAACACTGGAACTCTTCTGGAAAGCAGGAACTCTTTTCTTACCTAGGCGTGGCTGTGGAATGAGACACCTAAGCACTACAGGAGGCTATTTAAACCACACCCGATGGATGAATCTTGCTTTGCGTTATTCTGCATCCTCTGCAGCAGAACGCTCATCGTGTCTTCTGCATCTGATCCTGGGCCTAAAGGAAAAAGGCTTACCATCCTGAATCCAGTCTTCAGCAACATCTATAAAGACAAGAAAGAACAGGTTACAACTACGGTCTTCAGTGACAGCGCATCTCTTACCTGGTCCATCGGCTGTCATCAACGCCTCGCGCAGCATTCCTGCATCTGAAAGACAAAGGCTTACCTACTCTTCGCACGCTCCGGAGGCCTTCGGCGCTGCATCCCGCATCTGTAAGACAAAAGAAGGTGCGTTTAAAGACATTGGGTAACGTTAAATACTCACGTGCCATTACTCCATCCACGCCGAACTCAGTGGGCATTCCGGCATCCTTCAGCAGCTCCGAACTGGTACCTGCAAAATAAAAGGACAGTTAGTGCGCATCGTGAAGCAAGCAACAAGCGCTTACTTACGCGCTTCCAGGCGCTTCTATTCCGCATACGGGTCCATCCTCAACTCACTTCAGCCAGTCAACCGCCATCGCCGGAACCCTGCAAAATAGGAGACAGCATTACAAAAGACTTTTAAAGACATTTGAAATATTCGGAACCCACCGTTCGTGAAGTAAACGACGGACAGCAGTCCTCTGAAGTCAAGAGGCCTGCTCTATCGATCCAGTGAAGAAACTGGTTACAGCACCCTGCCCCGAGGCAGATGGAGAGCTCGGCGTTCACTTACCTAAGGTGAGAGCGTTAACCTTTGGGGTTCTACAGGAGAGGAGAAAAGGAAAGAGATAGGGACACCCCAATAACCCCAGTTCATTAATCCCATATTTTCTATCTGCAGACATCTTACTCTTCGAGTCAGGCATACAGTGCACAGAGGTCCAGCCCAAAGAGCCAACTGGGTGCTACACATCACTTTTGAAGATACGGTAGTCGCCCAGTCAAGACCGGCGCCTCTGCGAGAATCAGGTGAGCGTTACACTATCCTGCCAAGTACTGCTATGAGGAAGATTACTTTTTATTCTCTTGGTTGTGGTTCTCTTGTTTAGGGTTACTCCCCCTGTTGTTTTGTATACCTTCTGAGCGTGGGTCCTTTACCCTTCCATGGTGGTCATCGGAGTTCACGCATCTACTGAAATGAAGAAGAGGACCTTTCAGGTAGGTCTGATGCACATGATAATCAATCTGGGTGTCCCAATTATTAGGCAAAGTGATGGTCTTTAATGCCCGCCTCCCTTCCATCCCCAAGTCTGGGACTAGAGTACCCCCCTTTACCTTCACAGGGATGTTGGTAGGTCGCCGTGGCTTCCAGGGCCAAGGGTTGGGCTCTAAGCTGCTTTGGGCTTCACTCTGTGTCTTTGATGATGATGCAGTTTCCTTCTGCGGGGAACGGCTTGTCGGCGGTTCTCTCTGCTTCTGAAATAGAAGCACAATCTCCCTCTCCGCTGTTCGGCTTCGTTGGGTTCCTCCCCATGTCTGCCCTATCACTGTGGTACTTCTCTATGCAGTTCAGTTTCCTTTTGGCCTTTGGGACCTCTACTGCAACACCCGAGAATAAAGGTTGTAGCGGAGCATCCTCTGTGCTCCTCCTTCTCTGGTTCTCCAAGGGCTTCGGAAACACCTGCTGCCTGTCTTGGGTATTCGACCCTCTTTGGTTTTCATACAATGTTGCCGGTTCCCAATCGGCTTGTTGCATAAAACCTTCATCTCTTTTGTTATTTTGTTCTTGACACTGGCGCCGGCCACCTTGTTCCAGTACTTGGGTGGCAAGTGATCTTCATGTTTCATACAATCTTCTTTGTCACAGTACCTTCAGGTTCGCTATAGTTCTCCACCTGTTAACAGTACATAGGTTTACTCTCTACAAACATGTTCTTTGATTAAGCAGAGGTTAGAGTGTGTGGGTGTGTGTTGATGTTACAAGGGCTGCACCCTAGGTGGTTGTACTCATCCCTGAAGGGAGAGTGTCTTCCCATGAGATCCTCCTGCATTGTACCACCCCCACGGGGACTATCAGGGACTAGCAGACTCATGGGAAGCGCCTCCCCCCTCGGGGAGAAGTGATATCTACAGATTCTGCAGGAACATTCTGGCAGACATAAATTGTGATGTGTGCCAATGCATTGACTATTGTTGCATATGATTTGGAACCTGTGTTTCCTTCATGTGAATGTATGTGATACAGTTAGCTCTTTAGCTTAAGAATATTATTTCCATTTCACAGTTGACCATCAAAATAGTGTGCCCACCCCAGACTTTTTGGTTCACTGTGAACCTAGCATGCATGATTCAGCCTTCTATATTTCCATTGGAGGTGAATTGTGTACCATTAAATTGTATACATCAACTGTTTCGCAGTGCTTAGAAGCAGTAGCAATCCATCATGAAACATTATACAAAACGTTATATTATTAATTCAAGATTTTTTTGTGCAGCATTTTTACCTCCTTGCCGGGCAGATTTTGTATCTTTCATAATTTTCCTGTTAGTGAACCCCTTCACTTCGCCAACTTATGTACCTCCTGTATGGGAAGACAGGTCGTTAAGACCCCCTCCCCAACATTCCCCACCTCCGTGAGGCTCATGGCTCATCAGCAGCCCCCCATGCATCTGGCCCAAGAGGCAGGATGGCTGCTGATCGACACATACGGCCACACGATCCGTACTGTAACACACCATAGACACCATTTTGAGAAAGCCAAGACTCAATTTTAGAGGTACAGGCCAGACTCCAAGCGAAATAGCCTGCATGCGGAAGCTGCAGCTGCACCTCCGGTTACCGCGCACAAAGAGCCCTGCACGTCCCCTTCGCCTCCACCCCATGGCAGATCTGCTGAAAGCTCGTCCTAACAAGCAACCAGACACTAACAAGTATCAGAACAAACACTGTATCATTTACCTTCCTCAGTGCATCACTGTGCTAGGAGTGACCTGACTCGCAGCTCGAGTCTGGAAAATAACAAGAACCATCCCAATCAAACAAGCCCTGACCCTGCATCTACCCCCCAACATTTAAAATATATGGTATCACTAACCTTCCTCCATGAACCCCTGCCACTGCAAAATACTATACGCTCTTAAGGTCTAATGAATGGTTTGTTAGATTCTGCCTTATATCAACTAATAAATGCTGCTATTGTACAAAGGATAAGATGAAAAAGCGTTACAGAAAATGCTTGTGTGTAATGTAGTGAAACTCGGTCTAAAGAGTGTAACATTTGTCAAGGGCATTGAGCTGGTTTATGCTATGACCAAGAACGTAAACAAACATATTGCTTCTCTGATCCTGCATATACAATCCAACCTGATGCTACCTCACGTTGTTATTTGTTTTTATGTTCTATGAATTACCAGCGTGTTCAACTAACGTTATATAGCACATGTGCCATTTGCCAAACCCCCATTGTTATGTATGAAGCAGAAAACAAATTTTGTAAATGATAGATAGATGTAATCACCCTAATGCTATTAACTGTCACAACTGTCTCCCCATGTGATATATTATTTAGTCCAGGAGCAGAGAATCGCTTAGAGCTACAAGGCCATCTCCCCCTCCTCCCACCAAGGCCCGCCAGGGATTGCTGGTGTTAGAGCAGCACAGCCTCACCTCCCCACATTCCTGCTGGACCCGCTTCAAGTATTTACCTCCCCCATGTCAGAGGCCGCCATAGATTGGCCCAATGAATTATGCACAACCTGGTCCTAAATCCCACCGTCTCGAGGCACCAGAAAAGTACCCCTACTGACTCAATAGTACTCCAGTTCAGCCCAAGTTAATGGTCCATAAAGACAGTTATCCACCGCTGTACCAACATATCGTAAAGTGATCCCTCACCACTTCTAACAGAATAAAGTGACAAGACAGCTCACCCCATGCTCTCTGACACGATACCTGGATTTATGACACTCGGTCGAGAAGTCAAAAGCAACTGTACACTGATATATTGCTGAAATTTCAGATTGCATGTTGTTTCCCTTGTCTCTCATGTGATCATAGATTAACCTGTTGTAAGATTTGCAGGACAACTGGAGTCATATAATGTGATGAGTGTTTGTGTGTGTGTGGCCACAAGGGCAAAGTGTTAGAGCAGCCACCAATCGTTGACACAGACCACGTCTGGCCTGGCAGCTCCACCCCGACGAGCCCAGCTGACCCGTCCACCCCATGTTGGCACCACGCAGATGTCCACCAATCCTGGAGCAGCTCATCAATGTACCACCTATAGCTTAGTCAACGCCACCCAATCCCGAGACTTTTGTGCCCCTTATAGCTACAGGATTTATGACATAGTTTTGTAATAAATATGACTGTCTTCGCTATTTTCAGACAGAACGCTCTTGGAGCTTGCAGAGTCCTTTGCATGCCCTATATTGGTTAGATATTTAACCCTTTACATCACCCGCACTTGGTCCTGGTCTCATTCCCTCCTGGGGTGTGTCCTTTATTGCCTCTCATTGTGGGGAGGGTACTGCCTTTTGGGGATGCTTACTTTCAGTGGTGACCCCGAAGGCGTGATTTGATTTCTATTGTCCCCGTTTGACACAAGAAATTCCGGGCGCCAGTGGAGACGCACGGTGCGCCCTCTCAAGAGAGCTGCCCGCCTATGGCAACTGGTACGCTTAGACGTGCGCACACAGTAGGCCAAAAGGTACGGGTCCCGCTCCAAAAAATCCTTTAGTACCGCTCGCCGGAGTGGGGGGTGGCCATTGAGTGCGAGGCAGCGCCGCATGGACCGACCTAGTCCAGAGAATCTCGGATCAAGACGGGCACGTGAGTACTAAGTGCGAGTGATCGTAAAAGGAGAAAGGGAGGGAACCAGATTATATATTATATTTCTTTCTGTGCATATGGCCATTAGGATAATAAGGTGAAATACGGGAAGATAAGACGGGAACCTAGCTCTGCAAAGAGGTAGAAGGCGGTGCTGCATAGTGCTATCTCGACTAGTACTGGGAATAAGTTGAATAATGGAAAATAAAATAAAGGTGTCTGAGTAATAGGGAGGCACTTTGTATACATTAGAAGCTGCTTTTTCTTCTTTATTCTGGGTATATAAATTCTAGCCCACAGTAAAAAACCTTTTTGGGCTTGGTTTTACGAACTGGACTTTGTCTTGGGTTCTCTGTTAGCTGCTAGTAGCTTTTACACAGTTGTGTGTTGCCTAATCTTTTGTGTGAACTATATACATCACCCGCACTTGACCTGGTCTCATTCCCTCCTGGGGTGTGTCCTTTATTGCCTCTCATTGTGGGGAGGGTACTGCCTTATGGGGACGCTTACTTTCACTCCTTGTTGCACACAGCTGATCTTTTAAATCACACGTGAGCATGGGCGTAGGACATGGGGGGGACAGGAGGGACAAATTCCCCCTACAATTTTAAGTGGGGGGGGGATATCATGGCATTTATCCCCCCAAAATTGTGTCTCTGCTGCAGGGCTGCAGCGTGTAAAAATATGTCTGCAGGCTGCCTGCACTGTCTGCAGGCTGCAGCTGTCAGCGTGCATGCAAAACAGCAAAAGTACAAATTACAACAACGTACTTCTGCTGCTTACTCTCATGCAAGCCCCGCGCCTGCGCATTTGGAACTCGGTTTATCAGACAACCTGATGTCCTTTCATCAGGGGTTTAAATGTTATTTTTGAGAATTGCATTTTCTTTTTAGACATGGTGTGTTTTGCTCTTCCCGGGCGTAGTATTATTTTGTTATTTTGCTGTTTAATATATATTTTAGGGCCACGTTAACTTAACTGCATATGAATGTGGAATGATGTTTTAACTCTCTTTTTACAACACTTTTCTTCCCCTCTGGTTGAATTAAATGAAACAGTGAATAACTTTAATTTAAATGAAGTTCACATGTTGCAGAAAGAGTATGTTCCACCGGAAAGAAACCCTGGATGCTCCTTTGATTAGTTACACATATGCCCTTCAGTGTGCCACTACTACACTGACAAAAATGGGGCAAATGGTGGGTGTTCGATCAATGGCATTCAACAATCCTATGACACCAACAAATTACACCAGTTTTAAACATTGCACCCGCAGATTGTAATTAAAATCACTGTTAGTGTGCTAGTTAACAGTGTCCAGTCAAATGGTCGACAGACAAATGTTCGAATTTTTTTTTATTTATATATATATATTTTTTAGGTTTTCGTTTAGGGAAAAAAGGGTTTTTTAGCAAAAAAAAGGGGGTTGGGGGGACCCCCCGCCCAAAAAAAAACAAAAAATGTGAAAAAACAAAAAAAAATAATTCGACCATTTGACCTGTCGACCTTTTGGTGTCGACCATTTGTCCTTTCGACCATTTATTTTCGACCAAATGACACCATGAACTCCCTGATTCATGGAATTTTTTGCGTGTAAAATGGGGATATACGTGTCATTCTGCCCACAAATCACTGTTTGGCGAATGAGGATTTGCGGGCAGAATGGCACGCAAATCCCTGTTTTACTTGGTATGGTATGGTATTGTTTATTTATATAGTGCCTATACACAGGCATGTGTTTCAAAGCGCTCAAGGAGGGTGGGAACATGGGGAAAAAACAACAGTCGCTCAGAGCCCTTGAAATTCGGAGACGATAATAGTCTGCACAGGCAGAGTAAGTGCGTAAAATAAATTAACAGTTTGAGATACTGCAAATAGGTCTGACTACGATTCTGCAGAATATACCAGTGCAAGGGGTGGGGACAAGGGAGAACAGATAGACCATCTTCAGGCACAGAGCTTACTGATCGTACAGATCGTCCACTTGATACAGGAGCGTGTGCAACAGCAAAAGTACAAGTTATAACTAAGTACTTCTCCTGCTCACTCATGTGTGCCCCGCACCTGCGCATTTGGAACATGCTCAGGCTGGGGAACAAACTGCACATGCCCCTGCACAGTGCACTGTTGTGTAGCATGAGCCTCAGCTTTCGTTTTTCCAGAACGAAGGACAAGCCAGGCAGCAACGCATGCTTGTGCTAATTGAGGGAGAGAGACAGAGTGAGTCTCAGACAAGCGACTTGAGTCGACCTCCTCAGCTACTACGTCTATCTACGTACCTAAGGTAAGTGATTGACTTAAAGTGAAGTGTACTTCTGGTCTCTGTAATCAGGTAACTCGTAAACCGTTTACGAGTTTACGGTAAACGCAGCAGGGGAAGCTATCTGGACTGTGGCTCGTTCTGTCTTGTGAATGCGGGGCTCTGGCGGCAGTCTTTATGTTGTTCTCTGCCAGCGCGGCAGATGTTCTTTCGTGATTCATTGCACCCAGTGTCCGGAGTGCTGTTGGAGTAGGGTTCAGGTAAAACCTACCCAACTTTAGAGCCAGACTCTCTCCCAGGTAAGCCTGGCATGCAGCTGACTCTGCCTCAGCCTTCGTTTTTCCAGAACGAATGAGAAGCCAGGCAGCAACGCATGCTTATGCTGAATGAGGGAGAGAGACAGAGTGAGACTCCAATGGTGACTCAAGTCGACCTGCTCAGCTACTACATCTATCTATGCACCTAAGGTAAGTGATTGACTTAAAGTGAAGTGTAATTCTGCTTTCTGTAATCAGGTAACTCATAAACCGTTTATGAGTTTACGGTAAACGCAGCAGGGGAAGCTATCTGGACTGTGGCTCGTTCTGTCTTGTGAATGCTGGGCTCTGGCAGTAGTCTTTCTGTTGTTCTTTGCCAGTGCGGTAGATGTTCCTTCATGCTTCATTGCATGCACAGTGTCCAGAGTGCTGTTGGAGTAGGGTTCAGGTAAAACCTACCCACCTTTAGAGCCCGATTCTCTCCCAGGTAAGCCTGGCATGCTGCTGACTCTGCCCCGCTGCCCATGGAGGGTGTGTGTTAGGAACTCTCCAGGCCTCGATCTCCTGACAGGGACCAGCTCTAATGTGTAAGGTCTGATATCTGGGCCAGTCCGAGTGTTTATTTGCTTAAGGCTGCATCTGAATACGATTGAGGGCAGTCCTCTCTCAGCCCTAAGAGTCATTAATGGTCGGGTTTATTTGCTCTGGGCAACCGCCTCCTCCCTCTGGCCCAACTTGGTCCTGATGGGTTAGCCACTGAATCTTGAAGTTTGGGACATATATTCTCAGATTTTGGGGAGTATCTAACTGTACATCTTAAACAGCAGCTCTCAACAATCCAAGCGTTTGCAGGAGCAAGGTCCCAGTCATGACAAAAACCTGTTTAGAGTTTGCTTAACAACACATTTTTAAAGCTTGGGTAATAAACTGTGTGTCTGACAGGGGTGCCGTCAGCCTGCCGCAGCTTTCATGCCCAATCCCAGGTGACCATGACCTGTGCTCGCTTCTGTAATAAGCTCCTGTTAGTACAGAACCCAGCCTGAGAAACAGCACCTGGAGGTGGTAGAAGACTGCCATTGGCCGCTTCTGCGTTAAATGACACGCTTGGCGTTTTAAGGGCATCTAGGTTCTGGAACTAACAAACTCATCTAGCCAACATGCACGCCAACAGTTCACTAGTACTAGTTACATCAATATATATATATATATATACACCCAGACCAGTTAAAGTGAGTCTGCACCCTGGGGGTGGCTGCACACAGCGCTGCTTGTGTGGTGTTGTATATGCAAGTCAAGGGTACCAAGTTTAACATTTGTGTTGGGGGGTGGTTTTATGGTAGTACGCCCAAGGGAATGGTTTTATGGGGCCGCCTAAGGGAATGGTGGTGGAAGGCCGGGCTCCAATCTCACTTCGGACCCAATGATTAGTACTTTTACGCTTAGAGCACCATTAGGTATTCCTAGGAGAGCCCACATCACTGAATTTAGACGAGCCAATAACTGGCTCTCAACTCATGAGAAAATCCAGCTAAAAGCAGCCTCACTTGTTTATAAATGTCTAAACAATGCCGCACCACGGTACCTTTCTAAGAGATTCATGAGAATAAAACCAACAAGACTCACCAGATCTGCTAACTCCAATAACATTTTAACACCTAGATTTAAACTGTCCAGAGTTGGTGGATGTAGCTTCCAGGTCAAAGCAGCTCAACTTTGGAACTCTCTACCCTCCACCTTGCGGACATATCAACCATACCCCGCTTTCCAAAATAACCTCACAAGGTGGATCAAAGACGCAGATAAATAACAGAATACCAATTGCTTGGGCCTATTCCACATCTCCTTCCACTGTTGTATTTTTGCACACACCTTCAGTAGGTACTACCTGTCTCAGTAGGATTGTAAACACTTGTACCATTATTTTTGCCCTCGTGTATATTCTGTGTATATTTTTGTATATCTTGTTTATTTTTGTTTCCACATTTGCCCTGTGTTTTCTGTAACTAAGCTGTAAGTTGTCTTATGAAATCGCCCGGTAACCCCTGGGTCTGGTGCGCAATACAAGTAATAAAACAAACAAAAAAACATCTATTTCTTTGGTGCGTGTAGCGTGCGATTAAAACTTTACAGTTATCTTTTGGTGGTAGCATCAATGCACGTATTCTTTTTAATAAGAGAATGGCTAGTTATTGGAGTCAAGGGAGTTGGGCTTACTTTTCTCACATGAGGAAGTTCCTGTTGCACAGGTGAATGTGGGAGACAGTCCTTATGCCCCACTCCCTGCTAAGAATACTTATAACGAAAGGCCCTTCTGCGGGGCTTGGATCATTATCACTCTCTCTGTTGTGTATTCCTGTATTTAGCGGTTCTGCCCTTGAGGTCATATTGTTAGCGAGCTGTGCTTGTGGTATTTTGTTTTGACCTGGAAAGCCTTTTGACCTGGGAAGTGGTAACATTTTTACGTGAACTGAGCCTTCTGAAGTGAGACGGCAAATTGAAGGATTTTATACTCTGAACTGCTTTTCTTTTTCTTCATTTTCTTCTGTTTTATTTTCTTCTTTTGTCTTGTTTTATACAGTGTTTGTGAAAAGTCGAGTTCTTTGACTTAAACACAATAAATAAATTAAAAAAGTAAAGTCCCCAAGGTGTTCCCTGTGCCCCCCAGATTTTATGGATCTCCTACCCCCCTGCACGTGGGGTCCTTCTTGTTGTGCAATTAAGTAAGAAAAAACATGTTTTAGCCGCAATTTAGATATTCATTTCTGGAAAGTTGACATGGTTCATGTATGTGTACTCACAGTTTGCTCGATAGTCACATGCCAGAGTGTGCGTGTTTATGCAAAGGTTGTTAAACTCATTGCTTCTAATGTTTTTTATGTTGATGTTTGCAATGAAATCACGGCCAATGTTCTTGATTGATCAATGTCATAACCTGCTTATTTTTCGGCAACTTAGAAAGGAAGCCACAAGCAATTGTATTAAAATCAAGAAACATGCCGGTGTGTAGGATAACTAGTTACTGTGTGGTGATATGATTTTAATTACTGTAAACCAAATAAAAAATGTCTCACTCAGACTCACATACATAAAACTGGATAAAAAAACATGGTGACAACAATGTGAACCTTGTTGAATTATGTCACGCCATTTGCTAGCTAGCATTAACACTTTGTAAATTGTAGCCATTGGAAAATGTCATTTTTGAAAAGAAAACATGCACTTTGTTGCAAGGCTTTTAATTTGATACATTTGAGAGATGGATTTCACAAAGAAATAATAGTCCAGGCTACAGAAACGAAGGAAAAATGATGAACTGAACGCATAATGCCTTTCTTTAATGGATAGGCGTACGGTTTTAAAAGGCCATATGTATGGAATAATAATAGTCCATGTGCCTTCTTCGTACACATTATTTGTAAAGAAAACTATGAAATTATATTTTAAGAACGTCATTCTCATTATCCCATTAAAATCTAAAAGGAAAAAGCCATAGCTGTCTCTGGTGATGGGAAAAACTAATTAGCGAGAGAAAAGAGCCCCTGTAAGATGTTGTGGTGAATAGATGTTTTCCTCATGTAAACCCAACACATAGGAAATGCAGAGTCTATAGATGCAAGACCCCTCTACATGGACTACTGACTTGAATGACCTTGGTCCCATAGCATGGCGCCCCTACATCCAGTAGAAAGGAAGAGTAAACTCCCACCTGACAAAACCATACTGTTATGAAACAGATGCTCGTACATCACCTCAACACACCTGGCCAGATGGGAGACCGGGAGGTAGGGTAACCAACCCTATTCGCTGAAACACTCTCTTCACGTATCCAATTTACTTATACTGTGACACTCCTTCAAACAGGAGAGTATACATGCTTCCAACACCCCAGCCTGACAGTACTGATCACGAATTACTGTGCACAGACGTTCCGATGCACACTTAACAAACCTGACATGCCGGAAATGAGGAGGGTTTATGTGTACCTGAACACCCCGCCAGGACCTCAAAACCATGATAACTGATCTCAACAATCCCACTAGACCTAGGACACCCTAGAAGCACCCATAAAACGGTCCAGCACACCAGAGCACACTCCAGCGTGTCCAATGTGCCATGAGCTCATTTAGATGACAAAGGTGTGCATCATACATCTATGCAACATGACAACAAGTACCCTACAAAATATTCAATGTGTATGATGGGTATTTGTAGGTCTGGGTTCCTTTATCTGTTTGTCGATCAGATAAATCATTCATAACCCCATTTCAAGGTACAGAACAATGACAGCAAGAAATCTATGTGGGGCCCTGTAACAGGGTGCAGCAGAGCATGTTTTGGGGGCAACTGCTTAGGACACATTCACTCATTCATTTGGGATTCGTACATTGTTGCATGCAAGTTTGGATCAGTGGCTGAATGGGAAGGAAACTGGTAGTATGCATTAGAGAACATAGGTGGTCTGACTTTAGAACAGAAGCTGGAGCATAGAGTTTGCTTTTAGGAGTGATCCTTCTAGTGTACATCTGCTCGATTTATGGGTGTGAATGTGGCCGGAACCACTGTGATCCTGAAGTGACAAGAAGGTGTAAGGACCAGTTTCATATGTCTGACCAGCTAGGAGAAGCAATGCTTTGAGGTAAGAGCCAACACACTACTAGTCAATTTGGAAAGAAGTCTCTGTATGCCAAGCTGAAGAGGAAAGCCTTTACACCCTTCTGGAATATAAGGAAGTCTGTAGAAATCTCCCTAACTATATCTGTTGCACTTGGTCAAGCAGGCATTGGATAAGTCCCTAAACGTGTGAGTGGTTGGTAGGCTTGAAAAAATAAAAACATAAAATAAAAACATAAAAACGTTGATGGGCCTTGTGGCTTTTGTTTCATTAAACAAATCAATGTGCTTACTTTGGGGCTAGTGGAGTATGTTTCCATACTTGTGATAGCAATATAGCAATCACCCATGTGTAGGCAGGTGTACCTGGACAGTAATGGTCCGCCAGCCCAGCTCTAGGCAGGTTTTAGCAAAGCGAGGGCCTCAATGAGGGATCAGTGTCATTACCAGCCCCGTACACCCCCGATAAAGGGGTGATAATTATGTGCACCCCTGGGTCCAGTCCAGGAAGAAAATAGTTATATTTTATTTATACTTTTCAAAGCAGACCAGCATTGGATGTATTGTGCAGGCCCAATCTACTGTGAAAACAATAGACAGCTGCTGCAATAGAACATAGAAAAGAGCACAAGTCACTTTTCTATTTCTTTGACGTCAGCCCTAAGGGAAGGAGAGGCAGTGCTGGGAGCCATAGCAGATAAATGGTGTGGGTGTGCTTGGGGAGTAAGGGTTTTGCGGAAGGTGGGGCTGGGGGCTGTATGCTGTGGCTAAGCCAACTTTCAAAAGGCTAACAAGCTCTGGCGTTGTGGGTCTTTCAGGCCTAGAACTACATTACCCAGAGCTCCCGGGGAAGGAAGCCAGCAGCGAACTCCATTGAAGCCCCGCATTTGCCCAAGCCAGTTGCTGGTAATTGACATACACAGCATGAGCAAGGCAGGGATCTGCCAGACACACGATAGGTCCTGGGAGCAAACTTCCCCCACAACAGTGGCACTTACCCGCATGCAGCCTCGGCAGCCTTGTTGGGAGCTGTCACGCACTGCTTCAGTGGCAGTAGTGGGACAATTCGCACATCGCTTCGGTGGCCACTGGTACGCTCAATCGCACATGTCTTCGGTAGCAACAGCAGGATTCCTCACATACGGTCTGGTGTACACGACAGGTCGCAACAAGGTCCCAGGAGACACCTGCTGCCTGTAGCTTTCAGGAAACTGCTCCTTATTTATAAACCCTGGGAACTTGCATCGTGTGTTTGAGAGTGGAAGGGAGCTTGAATGATATGATAAAACTGGACAAAATGTTGGTTACAGGTTACGCTTTTCTTTTGTAGAAAAGCAACAACCCAGCTTTGTATAACACCTGTGAGGAAACAGGGATTACACACCTCATGGACACATATCATTTGTCAACTTGCTGCCTGACTACGCCTACATGTTTGCTAATGACATTGTTTTTTGTGTCTTGCTATATGCGTGTTAATGCTTAGATGTTTGCTTCATTGTTTGTTACTGCTTGAGGTACATGTTTGAAGAACCATGTCTGCGGCAAGGCAATTAATCACGTTTGCGTTAGGCAATGCAGTCAACTGCGTTATGTGAGTACTGACAAGGACTACGATAGGAATAAGGATTAAGTTAGGTCTAGGTGTAGTGGTGTATACCTCTAGATTGTATTCATGTGCGTTTCCCTGTTCTTCCACATACCTATCCATTTTGTTCCTCCAAAACCTATTTCTGGTTTTCTTACCCTCCCCATCGTATCCAGAACCTCTCCCTAGCCATCCACCCCCCATTGGCTGCCTCGTAGTTACCTGTTATTGCACGGTTCTGTGGCTAGGGGGGGAGTGTGGATTTTCACACTTTTCCATGTGCACTGACAGGGGGTTGGTGGATGACATGAGAGTCAAGAAGAGGGATCAGCAACAGCAGGGGGAAGGTGACTGGACATGGCCACAGGGGTGCACAAAAAACTGACAGAAACCAGGGAAGGTCCATGTGTGTCTGGTAAAATCAGGGCAGTACAGTTGCAGTTTGCACTGGCATTTCCACCCACCAGATTGATTAAGCGCCCTTCCCCAGGTGCAATGCTAATGGCTGACTGCTTTCCCTTTTACTTTATGGTTTGCTGAGAGGTTTCTTTTCATCGTCTTTTATGTTTCTTTTTTTCCTTTCTGGACCATGTCAGGTTTGCCTTCTTTGAAAATATTATTTAGTAGTTGATTCTGTGAGGATGTTAAATGGTATTCTGCTTCAATTATTATAAACACCAATTTAACAGAGGCCACATTCGTGCTATCCACTTCTGTACTCGAAGTGGGTTGGAGCGGTTGGGAGCTCTGCTCCTCTACTTTTTTGTAATTAAGTTTTACTGTTTCCATACTTATTTTTAAAAGAAACCATTCCAGAAGTGTTTCGTTTTGAATAAAAGTGTAGGAAGAAATTGAAACTTGAACTTCCGTTCAGTGCACTGAATGTTCCCTTAAACTGCAGGCACATTTGTCTGGGATTTTGTATTGTGCATGGGAGCGGGTGTGGTGATTGGGTTTGTGGGGAGCGTGGCAGGTCAGCCGGGAACATAGGTCCACTACTTTTCTTCTTACACTTCGACCAATGATCCATTTGTATAAAAGAAAACTTCATTTTAAAAAGAACCAGATATCCTTAAAGGGCTACCACCAATATGAAAACTGGGTTAGGCTTATGAAGTGGAAAGGGGATAGATTGCAAAGTACGAAGTTCTCTAATGTTTTTACCCTGTGATTGTTTATGCTTCCTATAAGGTTACCCAACTACAATATGTCACAGCATACCCTTGCATTGAATGTCCAATGTCATCACAAGCCACATCACCCAGGCGACTACAGGGAGTTGAGAGTGTGATCATGGTGTATGCTTACAAGGTGGAATACATGAAATGTAAGTGCATCCAGTTTGCTCATGTCAGGTCAAGAAGCTCCATTGATGAAGGAGAAGAAGTGCAGGAGGAAGATTCAGACGTTAAAGAGCTTTTTTTGATCTCATGATTTTAGTAGGATAATGAGTGGGAAGCTAATTTTGCCAAAGCCAGCATGCATGTACATATTAAAGATGTTCAATAGGTGGTCATTTAAGGGTTCCGAGAATGTGTTGCTGAACAACAATTCAGGCAAGGGAAAGATGAACTAGGGGTCATTCATGTTATGTTAGTAAAAGGAAAATAATGATAGTTTCAGATGAATAATGCCAGGTTATCATCATTTTAGGGCAAGAGGGACATTTAGGGCTATCCAAGACCAAAGCACTCATTCGAGAGGCTGATCGGTGAACCAACATGGATTTGATTACAAATAGGGCCATAATAATTTGTCTTGAATGCAGCAACCAAAACTATCCCTATGGTTTTCCCACACCCCATTACTCCCATGGAAGGAGGAGGCACTGGAACAATTGGGCCCATTAAAATTGGGCGATGCCTGCAATACCTTTGGCCTAGCATTGCTTTATCTTTATTTCAAGTGGCCTGAAGTTTGTGTGCTCCATGAGGTACACATTAGGAACATGTTTAGGTTCCTTCAGAATGTGTTCTGAAAGGGAAGGCATCCATAAAAAGGTCATCACCAACAACGTGGCTAACTTTGTGTCAAGTGACTTGGATTAAATGTTCAAAATAAATCGCATCATACATACTAGGATAGTTCTCTAACACTATATAGGAAGTTATCAACATTTCTCTTTTTGTTGTTAGAGACTAGATGCAAGTGTTTATAGGGAGTGATTTCCAATATCGCTTAAGTCCTCATGATGTAACCAAGCATTTTTCTTCTGAGGTGTTGCATAGGAGAAAGCCTGATTAAAAAATATGTACAATGTGTTTAGGAAGGTCTGCCCTTAGATTAATAAATGAGGAGGAACTTCTGAGTTGAATGAAGGGTCAACGTGCGAAGCCCAAGGAAATGTATGATAGTGTACCCTGAGTAAGAATGTCCAGAGTATTGTAGAGAAGGAGCCAAGTACCACCACCTCAAGCACCGCTCCCAGGTTGCCTATATGCAGGGAACCAGAGTGTGAGAGACGTGCAGTGCCAGTGAAAATACCAATAC
Organism: Ambystoma mexicanum; assembly: GCF_040938575.1. Classification (NCBI taxonomy): domain Eukaryota; kingdom Metazoa; phylum Chordata; class Amphibia; order Caudata; family Ambystomatidae; genus Ambystoma; species Ambystoma mexicanum. Next base: position 578,497,809 of record NC_090925.1, read on the forward strand.
CAAGGAAAATCCTGGAAGCAAGGTTCCCATTGAGAAAACCATACCTGCATACACGACAGTATGAAAATCCCAGAAGTAGTGGGAAAAAAAAGCAAAAGGGAAGATTGGTGACGTCACACGAAGCAGGGCTGATGCAGCCATAAGAGATACAGAGGCAAGAGAACATAAACATTCTATAGGCGTTAATACAGTGTTGAAGATGAGCAAGATTTTCAAGTTCAAGATGAAGATGTTTATGCTATAGAAACGATGAAGATATTAAGTCATTTTACACGTGTACAGATGCAAGCAGACAAAGTATTCTTAAGGCTAGCTATGTAGTGAATAGATTGTGGCATGCGCCAAACATATATATCTATAGGAAATAATGAACTATGGACAGTTCCCCAAACACACTTTAGCAGAGCTGGAGCCAGCTGAAAAGCAATTGAATTACAGAGGTGAATCAGAGAAAGGTGATGCTGGACCAACACCAAGAAGTCAAGGCAGCTCTAGGCCTGGAGGATCAGGCAGTAGTTACAAATGTGTTAAAAGAACAAACTCCTGTTCAGAAGATGGGCACGAGATCAATGAAGACGTCAGAGGTTCATTAAATAAGAGCATTTTTAATAAAGCGGTCGCTAAAACATGGTCTTCAGTCACGTGGATGAGTGACAAGAGATAATCATGACGTGCTACGCTAACTCCAGCAGACAGAGTATGCTATACTCCCTCGTATTTTCCAGAACAAAGAACATTTCCATAGCCAAGTTCAAACCCTTCATTGACGAGTAGATTGCAAGGGTGATGATAGATGACAGGCTAATTGGTGGTAAGCTATGGTCAAGAACAGCCCATCAGCACCTGGATACCAGCCGGTGTTCTGATGGCATATATGAAAAGTACAGCGGGGTACAAGGGTGCGGAAAGTGTACCAAGACCACAAGTCCACCAGCGGCCATGCAGTCACCGCAGCCCCCTGCAGCAGTGGATCTGAGGGCAAGAGTACTTGCATGTCTAAGGGCTGAGCTGAATCAGGGCAGCAACATCATACGCACCATGCCCACACACCTGCACTTGTCCAGCTTGTCCAATTTGAGCCAGTGGCATGGGCAACTGTGGCCTGCAGCAGTCCACTGTTGCCAAAACTACTTCAGCAAGCCATTAGTGGCAGAGCACCAAGTGCAGTGGCATTCTTTAGGAAGGACCCCCATGACTACTTAATGAGGCAATGAGGCATGCTGGGAAATACTGCATTTATTTTGAACAGTCGGTTAGCTGGAACGGGGGTGGGCCTTGTAGTGGTGGTGAGAAACCTAATTAGGCATTTGGAGCTCCAACTTGCTTCCCTGCTACAGGTCCTTGTCAGGGTGAAGGAATTGGGTGGTAATGGGAAATGACTGGCCTAAGGAGACTCCCCACACTCAGAAATGGTAGTGGGCTGTTGGAGAGCTAGAAAACTTTAAGAAATACTCCATGGAAGAGCTTGCGAACTTTAGTGGGACAAATAACCAGTGAAAGAGCCTAAACACATCAGTCGGTGGGGGTGGCTGCAACCTGTGAAAGAGGCAGAGAAACGTAGTTGGCAATTTCAAGTGCTAACGGCAAAGCATACTTGCACACTTGCACAGTGCTTCCCCCTTGTGATGCTTGCTGTAATTCATTCTCCCCCAAGATATGTGGATGAAACACAGCCACATTTACAATTAAATATTAAATGTGGGTCCACAAAGGAAGCAAGCAGGTACTGAATGTTTCTTTTAAATCCAACTACCCGTTGATCACCACACAAGGTAAAACACAGGTCCCTTATAAGTTGTGCTGTAACTGAAATCACATGACAAGGCACAGGTACACAAGAGGTTGAAACTCTTTCAGGGTTGTAATGTGATGGCTTACCCACATGGTGGTCTCTTTAAAAGTTCGTGCTGTGGATTAGACATTAGACAGCAGCTGTCACTGACATAGTGTTAGAAATGTCCCATCTGGAGCTCTGCATTGAATGTTGCACACTGCTCTTATAGCCTTTACACCGTGTGAAGTGTAGAGTTCCAATTGCAGGGCCCTTGAGTAGTGGCAACTTGTGGCACAGTTACAGTTGTCAAAGTGCCCTTTTGGTATGGTAATACATGCTACAAAGGGAGCTGAACTTCTGGGCCAGAGTGACCATTTCTCTCTCAGGCTCACACAAACCTCAGACAGCATGTTCAAAGCAGGAGAAATGCATTGTTTTACCAATTCATAAGACATCAAATGAAATGCGATCCATTATCTGCTCCACCAAGCCCATTTGCAAACTATTACATATACCTGTTGCACTTTTGGCACCCCTCTTGGCTGGAGGAATGAAAGGCCAGCCAGTCTTTGCCAGTCAATGCTCTGACAACCGCTCAAAATGTCCATGGTAAAGTTTACTTTTCCAATATCACTTTGGGAGAGAAAAACATTTTCTCCATGCTTTCCAGCAGTGACCAACTTTTCCCATACCGCATCAGCATCTGGGAATTCCACACAAAAAAAGTGAAGAGCAAGAGATCTATAGCCAGGGAAGCACTGAGCAGACACTGTCTGTTATGTGAATGATTTGTGTGGCCCGATTCAATGGGGGATCACTGCTATGTGACACTGGGGTTCAGGGGACTGAGCTTGTTGTTTCGCTCCCAAGCATAGCCTAAGCTGCAATATTTTCAGTGGTAATTGTGTGGGCTGGTGGAAGCATGCCATTTGTTAGCTGAAATGTGGGGATAAGAACCTCAGATTTTATGAATTTTCCAATGCCTGTGCATAGTGTGCTGCAAATCGAACTGCATAGATTTGGTACTCAAGTTGTCCCCTGCCTTACATGTGCACCCCATTTACTGACACAGATTGCAAGTGACCAGATTCAGTTGCTTTGTATTCTCTGAGAAACACTGCCACCCTTTTCAGTTTCATAGTGGGCTAGCATAGACTGGGTTTATGTGGGAATGATGGTGCTGGCAGTGGTGGTTTCGGTGTTGTATAGGAATGCCACATAATGATGTGATGTTCTTTCTGATCTGTGCAAGAAGGGTGCTTCTCAAAGACACTGTATTCAGGTGTGAGGTGACCTTATATTAATACCTGATTCATATGTAGTTTCAGTCACAACATCCTCCTCCCTAGCACTTCTTTCCAACAGCAACGCTTGCGTCTGTCTGGACTCTGATGTAGCATAATGTTTGACTTGATTATCATCCATCACATTGTTTTTACTGTTTGACTGAGTGGATAGACATGCCAGAAATAGAATATTATTGCAACACTGAGAAATCGTCATACCATTCTTTACACAATTAGTAAACGCATCCTTCCGAGACAGTCATATTCCAGATGACATTAAAATTGCTACCCCTTTGGTAAACAAGCCTGTACTGCACCAAAGAGACACGAGCAACATACAGCCAATTACAAACTGTAATTTCTTATTAAAGATTCTTGGTAAAGCTGACACATTGCAGATGCAAGCTTTAGTGGAAACCAACAATACCCTGCTTAAACAATGATCAGGTTTCAGGATGGCTCATAGCACTGAAACAGCCATGCTGGATCTTCAGATGCACATGTTCAGTATTATGGACAAAGGAAGGTCGGGCACTCTGGTTTTGCTCGACCTGTCTGTGGCCTTTGATCTGCTAGATCACGAACAGCTGACTTGGTCACTGGAACAGATGGGGGGTTGCTCATCTAAGACAAAAAAATGGGTCCTCTTTTTCCTGGACAACCGGAGATCCAAAATACTTTCGGGGGAATCCTTCTCTCCCAGGGCCACCATAGATTGCAGAGTTCCCCAAGGGCCTAGTTTGTCCCCTCTGCTTTTAAATCTTTATTTGAGATTTCTGTTCACAGTGTTTGACAACAGCGGAGCTTTTTTTATGAACTATCCCGATGACACACAGCTGGTAATGGAGCTCAATCGTAATCATGAAACAGATGCCCGCAAACTTTGGCCAGTGTATAATGTCGTAGAGAACTGGATGACATCCAAATGGATTTGTCTCAACGGGAACAAGACAGAGTTAATGATTGTTGGATCAGGCCAGGCCTGTGCACAATTAGGTAAGGAATATGAGACCTTCCAGATCAGTATCTCTCCCATACCGGCCCATGAAAAAGTAAAGACCTTGGGCATCCTCGTGGAAGCATCAATGGGTGTGGAATCACATGTGAGTAATATGAACAAAAACTGCCAATGTCACTTATGACTTTTAAGCTACATCAGGCCTTTCTAAATGAGAAAAATTGTTGCACCATAGCCAGGGCTACGATTTTGTCCAGACTGTACTATGGGAACACTCTAATGCTGGGAGTAAACAAAGGGTGCATTGCTAGATGTCAGATTATTATGAACAGTGCAGTAATAATAGTCTGTGTATGTGCTTACACCTTTGTCTGTGCCAAAGATTGTTTCCAGTTGATACCATTAGTGTTCCCAGTTAGGGTAAATGAAGATTCCAATTTGATATGTATATAAGACATTTATATTGCCCTTTATGATGACACGTGTTTCGGCATTGGACTGTGCCTTTTTCAAATCAAAGACTTTTCCTTGTTTTTGTGGTTCAAAGTGATCTGCTTTGTTGCAGTGTTGTTAAGTAAATTGGGTTGAATCCAACCTGAAAATGGTATTGTTCTTGCTTCAAGCATCAGTTGTAAAGGGTGCTTTACACTGGTAAAATTGTCTGCCCTCCCTTTAAGTGCTCCAACGGGCGTGGCAGGTGATCATCAGTAAGAGTCGCTCAAGTATGGAATGGATTACCAAAGAAAATCAGACTTGAGAGCAACTACCTAGTCTTTAGGAAAGCACAGAAGACAGCTATCTTCAGATAATCACAGTAGATTCCGGGAGAGTAAATGAATCAGTCAATTGTCTTGTTAAACTGTGTTGTCTTTGTCTAAATGCGTGCGCCCTGATGCCTGTGGGACGCAGCACGATATCAATAAATAAAAAAATAGAGATAGAGAATGTGATTTTCAATCTTCTCCTGCTGCTCAAGTGCGCCACCTTTTTTCTTTTCTTTCTCTGATGTTCATTATAAGACTGCCCCCTTCTGCCCCTTAGATAGTGGACATAAACGAAAGTTTAACCTCCTCAGTCTTTACAAATGTACATTGTTGTGGTGCAATATCCATGCACTTTCTTGTACTTGTGCATTTATCCCAGCGTGGCATGTAATGGGTAGAGGTGGTACATGCGTTGGATGAAACCTTCAATGGTTAACATACATTTCTAGCATGCCCTGTGTACACAGAAGGTGCTGCTGCACATGTGAAAAAACACAAGCAGATTGTCTCGCCCTACTTGTTCTTGTTTAGGTGCTGATATGTTGTTCTAAATGTGTCCAAATGTGTCACCCATCTTCCCAAATCGCTGCTGCCCCCTTGCAACAAAATCAGGTGAGAATGCCTCTCCCACAAGCTTGAGCTGCCGTAAGGGTTTCCTGGTTTCCCTTGCTCCTTCCCCTGGTCCTGGGAGGATAGCTCAGTAGCAACGTGTTTGTCATGGAAACAGGACATATCCGAGCAGCGTAGGTTTGATTCCTGATCCCATACTGAGAGGCTGCAGTCTGGCATGAAGCATGTAATAAAAGATCAATTACATTTGTTTTACGCACCCAATAGTATGTGTCTGATCCAATCTGTTGGGGTAATTTCTCCCAAGGTATACCAGAGGTCTTGGGGTCTGCCTGGCTCCAAGGACACCAAATCCCTTCCCAGAATAAATGGAGGACTCATCCAATGGCAAGTTAGAACTGCGGTTTATTGCATAAACCAACAGGGATCATACAAGACAATCACGATTCTCCAGTACTTCTCCGCTCTCCATGGTGTGAGGTCCAGTTTCGTACAAGTATGGCGTCATCACCTGGGCCCTTCCATGAAAAACCGATCACCAGAGAGTTTTGGACATCAAGAGTAATAATACTTGTGGAGGTCCCATATAGAGGTTATTCTACTGCTCCTTGCATGTCAGGTGGCTGGCCTGTCTGGTCTCTAAGAAACTATCTATTACATTGTTGCAGAGAAATGGGCGTACCATTGGTTTTTGCCCCTTGCCGTCCACCCCTGACTTTCTAAGCTGTGATTGGTTAGGGCTGATCTCCCCAGGCCTGGGACACAATTTGGTTATGAGCTCTCTGTGCACCTCTTCATGGTGATGTGAACGCTTATGTTTCTACATTGTAACTTGTGTGTACCACCTTTTTCTATGAGAGTGCACTCCAACGTTGTAACACTTGTTGCTTTCCCCATCTGGCTTTGCTGGGTATCGGCTCTGCTTTCCCACCACGGGTGAATGTCCATTGTCTTTTTCGGATGTAGCATGTGCTTAGAGACCACAAAATGGAGTTCTTGAGCCTGCATTTACTAGGATTTATTCCCTTTCTCTGCAGCTGGTCCCCTTGTCATCTGCAGATTGGAATGTGTCCATGTATCTCTGACCTTGGCTGTGAGCCTGCTTTGCACTCTGTGCAGCCTGAATCAGCTCTTCTCGTCTCATGCTCTGTGGCTAGAGGCCTTCTGTAATTTTCCTTAGATGGATGATATAATTTCTCTATGTTTGGGTTATCCTAAGTAACCTATAAATTAGTTGCACATGTTCCTACCAGGCCCCATATATTCTCCTGTAGTTCCATAGACGTATTGGCTCTAAGCATCACCAAGCTTGCTCCGGATTTCTTGCACCTTGTGGTGCTGCGTTACTGCATTTGACTAAGGAGAAACATAACAAAGTTTTTAAAGTATGTATATGTGTCTGTCCTATAGCTATATAACTGTGTAAGCATGTTCTTTGTGTATGTGAATGTGTGTTCATGTAATGTGGTGCAGGACTGCGAGTGTGCTTCATGGCTAACGTGCTATGTTATGGTGTCACTAATGACGATCAAAGGCAATAAACTGTGGTAGTGCAGCCAGCAAAGTGGCAAGTGCTCGGTTAGACAGATAAGGTAAATCTGATAAGTGCAGAAAGAAAGTGGATGAGGGACTGCATGGGTACAGATACAGACCCAGTGCAAGGGGTGGCCAGGAGGCAGTACCGGAGAGTGGCAGGGTGACCAGGTACCTCAGCCCAAAGGACAGAGGGTGGCCAGGTGCACGGTGCCGAGAGAGAAAACAGATCCGCAGGGGAGAAGAGGGTAAAGGTAGAAGCAAAGATGAAGGACTTGAGTTGCTTCCTGAACTGGAGATGGTTCTCCTCAAGTTTTAAGGTGGCAGACAGGCTGCTCCAAAGGGAGGCCCCAGCTGAAGACAGATATCTACCCCCAGTACGTTTCTTTGAAAAACAACTGACCCAGAGGGAGTTAGAAGTAGAGGAGCAAAGAGCTCGAGAGGGGAGGTATTTACGGAGGGAAAGTTGAAGGTATTTTGGACCCAGGCCCCAGTAAGCCTTGTGGACAATGTAGAGGATTTTAAATGAAAGTCCTTGCATTCACTGGGAGCCAATGAAGGGAGTTCAGAGCTGGAGAGACACACTCCCAGGGCTTGAGTCCAAGGAAAAGTCTTGCAGTCCTGTTCTGGATAAGTTGTAAAGTTGTAGAGAGTGGAGGCAGGCAGATTTAGAAAGAGGCTGTTACAGTAGTCCAGCCTAGAGAGAATCAGAGCTTTGGAGAAAGTGAGCTTCTGAGGGAAGGAGAGGAAAGGCAGAGTACCTCTGCGGAGGTGCAGTAAGAAGTTTGACTTTATAGAGATGTCAGAGATGTGTGTGCAGAAGGAAAGTGTGGAGTCAAAGATGACCCCAAGGTTCTTGATCTCGCAGGTATGTGGTAAGAGGAGGACCAAGGGGGGGGCGGCCAGAGAGTGAGGGGAAAGGATGGTGAAGGAGTACCAAAGAGGAGGATCTCAGTTTTGTTGGCATTTAGACAACGATCATTGACGACACACCAATTCTGAATGAAGGTTAGGCAATCAGAGATGAGGGAAGGAGAGGAGGTGGCTGAAGGAATCCTGAAAATGAGTTGGGTGTCATCAGCATAGCATTGAAATGTTGAGCATACAATGGAAATGAAGTAGGCAAGAGTTGCCAGATATTGGTTGAAAAGCCAGGGTGAGAGGTTAGACCCCTGTGGAACACCACAGGTAGAGAGGGAGATAGAAGAAAGAAGGACCCAAGTTTAACCTGGGAGGGTTGACCAGTGAGGAAAGAGGTCATCCAGGCCAGATTCTGATCGTGATGCCAGGTTATCACAGAGATGGTTGAGCAGGGTGGTATGGTTGACTGTGTCAAAAGCAGATGAGAGATCAAGTAGGATGAGGACAGAGGGAATGTTAGAGTTAAGGTTGGAGAGCAGGTCTTCACAGATGTTCAAGAGTGCAGTTTCCTTGCTTCTGGTAGCTCTGAAGCCGGATTGGTGGTCATGGAGAGAGCCAACAGAATCTGAATTAAGGTTAAGCTGAGAGATGGCCAGCTTTTCCAGGAGTTTATCCAAAAAGGGAGTAATGGAAATTGGGTGATAGTTAGCCAGACGAGAAGGATCAGCTCTGGGTTTCTTGAGGAGAGAATGCACAAGGGAGTGCTTCAAAGGGGAAGGGAAGATCCAGAAGCAAAGGAGAGGTTGCAGAAATAATCAAGGGCTGGAACAAGGGTATCAATGTGGTCCTAATGGTTTTAGAGGAACAGGGATGGACCTGGTTTGATGAGACTTTCACAGATCGGACTTGTCTAGTAACCTCATGAGGAGAGAAAAGAGGATAGGAGGAGAAAGAGGAAGGAGTGGTGGCTGATGGAGGGACAGCAGGCAGAGAAGGAGAGGGGAGGAAGGGGAGTGGAGGAGAGGGTGGACAAGATGTCCTGGGTTTTAGAGATGAAGTTAGAGGCAAGGGCATTGCAAAGACCCTGCAAGGTCAGAGAAGGGGTGGAGACTGCATCAAGGTTGGCCAGCTCCTTACAGATTTTAAAGAGTTTGTCCGTGATTTTAGATTCCATAGAGACACGGGCTTCAATGTGGACTCTCTTCTTGGTGCGGAAAGTTTTTCAGAGGATGAGCAGGAAGACCTCCATTTCCTCTCAGCCTCCCTACACTTAAGTTTAAGTATAACTAGGTCTGGGTCATACCAAGAATTGCACTTGGCTTTGGACTTTAAACAGATCCTCATGACAGGGGCAAGAGCATCAAGAGTGGCATAAAAAGAGGAGTAGAGCAGGGAAAGGTCTGTGTCAGGGTGCGAGTCAGCCCGGTTGGAGGGGGGGAGAAGGTGTCAGCAAAAGTCTCGACTGACACACGCTTCATGGGATGGATGTCCGAGAAGGTGGGTGGCAATTGTGGGGTAGGGTTGGCTTGAGGGGAGGAGAAGGAAAGATGAGAGGAGAGGAGGCAGTGATCACTCCAGGAGTGAGGAGTGGTAATGGGAATAGAGAGGGGGAGGCCAGAGGAGATCAAGTGTGTGACCAGCAGAGTAAGTTGGGCCAGAGGAGAGGATAGAGAGGGAGAGATAATCCCAAAGCTCACAAAACAGCACAGATGAGGAACAGGGAGAATCGAGATGGATGTTGAGGTCACCAAGGAGCTGCCCACTGAGAGACAAAAGAGGTGATTTGACCAGGTGGCCAGTAGAGAGCAGCAACAGCAAGAGAGTGGCTAGACGAGAGGGAGAGCCTGCAGACAAGGCTTTCAAATGTGAAATAAGTGTGAGTGGGGATAATAGAAGCAGGAATCCACTCAGGGAAGATCAGGGCTACTCCCCCTCCAGGCCGGGTGGATTTTGCAGCAGAGAGGATCTTGTAACCGTCAGGGAGGAGAGTGTCAAAGCTCGTGACAGAGCTGGCCTGAACCATGTCTCGGTAAGACCAAGGAAATCAAGGTAAAGTTCTTATAGGAGGTGGCAGATGTCAGAGGAGTGTTTGGCAGCAGAGTGAGAGTTCAGAGTGGCAAGGTGAAGAAGGTTGCTAGCCTTACACACTTTCCAGGGAGGGTTACAAATCAGACTTACACCCTGTGAAGGTGTGGAATGAGCTGGGGCAGAGGAGGAGGGAAGAGAGGGTAAGGTAGCCAAGTGAGGAGAGTAGGGGACAGCTGGAGATGAGAGGAAGTTGATAAGGTGAGGGAAACTCCTATCAAAGAGGAGAAGATTGATTGGCCTGAGGGCCTTCCACCAAGATGGTGCCATTTAGGTAGACATTAATGATGACTCTGGAAGAGTCGGAAGAATCCATGAGGACTTCCCAGTGGGTTCCACCATTAATGTGAGAGGAGAAGACAGGACAGAGAACAGAAAGCATATGAGGTGTCCATAGATTTGGTGAAGGAACAACACAGAGGATGTCAGTAAGGGTTTGTCTGGCAGAGGCACTGAAATAGGTTTCAGCAATGGGGAGACCTGGTTTGGAGGACACGATATCCTTTTTAAATTTCTTCTTACCAGACCTAGTGAGAAGGGAAGGATAATTGATAGAGAGGCAGTTGGAATAGAAAGAAGAAACAGATAACACCAGGGGCAGGTAGACAGAGGAGGCAAAAGGAGAGGTAACCAAGTCCAGCAGTATGGAACAGTCACTGGGCTAGCAGGTTACACTTTTGTGCCAAAATTAAATGTATAACACACACAAATTTGATTAACAAGAAACACGACCAAATTTCACTTTCAAAGTACAATGAAGAACGTGCCCAAATTTGACTAACAAGAAACACACCCACATTTGTCTTTAAAAAAACATACCCAAATTTGACTAACAAGAAACACACCCAAATTTTACTTTAAAAAAGCATACCCAAATTTGACTTTTAAAACACACACCCAAATTTGACTTTCAAAGTACAACGAAGAACACACCCAAATTTTACTAACAAGAAACACACCCAAATGTGACTTTCAAAGTCAGATGCTAAGGCATCATAGGTAACAGAAATGATGTATGAGTTAGAGGTGAGTGAAGAATGAGAGCATTAGAAAAGCAAACAGGGAGACCAGGAGGAAGTGTTACCATTGGTCCAAGTAGTACAAGGCTCCTTAGTTATACAGTTCTTATTATTCAAACATAATAAGTCAAATGTATTGGCTAGATGTTCTAATTCGGATAGATTCCCAGAATGGGCCATATTTGCTTCCCAATATGTTTCCTGCAAATTAATATCCACCAATGATGATATATGAGATTGTAGATGTGGATCATTAAGATCTCCAGCTAATGTAACATTACCAGCAGGGCAAAAGTCAATCAAGCAATACAGAATGTTTTCAATAATATTATGTATTGCCATAGTGGCAATCCCCCAACCCCCGTAGGGTTGCATACATTAATGATCAATATTTGAGTGAAAATATGATAGAAAACATGAAAAACAGCAAACATGTAATAGGGAAAGGGGGGCCAAATAAAAAGGGGTTCAAACTAAAATGAGATTGTGCTCCAATAGCTAGACCATCAACATGGCAGTCTTTATCCTCTAGAATAGCAGGCAGATGCAATATATGATATCTGACAATATTAAATGTGTTTGTTGCTCAAGTTTCTTGCACGAAAAAGATACCCCTAGAAATAACATGGGCATGACAATGGGATGAGTCAAGAAGGAATGAAATCCTCTATTATTCCAGCAAATCCATTTGATAGTTTCAATTTGTTGCAAATGTCAGCTACCATACTTAGAGATTGATTCTGGTATCCAATGAATGATTTCTCTTTGAGATTCATATGCATCCATCGATTTAGCCAGCAATACCAGAAGACTAGCAGGGTAATTCATAGAATTTCGCAGAAAAGTGTCGCAAGCGGCTGGCGCAGAGTGTCCGCGTGCGATTGTCTGCGCCAGGCGCGTGCGCTAAAACCGATTTCCGCGCACAGCGTATTCATGGATTTTAGGCTCCCAAACCAGCCGTGGCGCAGAGTATCGCAGCGACCCTGCAACAGCGCCAGTAACGCCCCCAAGAACGCCCTCGCGCAAGGAAAAGCCATCAAAATCGCTAAATCATCGCAAAGGGCTGCGCTAACCCTGGACCAGTTTACAGGGCTGCCAAACAAGGAACGCAAAGCGGGTAACGTTTATATCAGGGGTACGCGGGAAGTTTTACACGCGATTAGCCAGGGTACGTGTATTACAGGGGTACGTGGGAAGTTTTACACGCGATTGCCCAGGGTACGTGTATTACAGGGGTATGCGTGAAGTTTTACACGCGATTAGCCAGGGTACCTGTATTATAGGGGTACGCGGGAATTATCACACGCGATTTGGCTGGGTACGTGTATTACAGGGGTACGCGGGAAGTTTTACACGCGATTTGGCTGGGTACGTGTATTACAGGGGTGCGCGGGAATTATCACACGCGATTTGGCCAGGTACGTGTATTACAGGGGTGCGCGGGAATTATCACACGCGATTTGGCTGGGTACGTGTATTACAGGGGTGCGCAGGAAGTTACACACGCGATTAGGCTGGGTGGGTCCTCACAGGTGTTCCCTGTACACCCTCCACGGCCCCTGCAGGGAGCCCACAAAACAGGGGACTACCCTGCACACCTGCTCATGTACCCCAGCACCCCCACCCCCCAGCACTGTGGGCCACCCTCCACCAGGCCCCCACTCATGTCCCCTTGCACCCCCACCCCCCAGCAGTCATGGGGCAGCCTCCACCAGGCCCCCACTCATGTCCCCTATCACCCCCACCCCCCAGCACTGAGGGGCACCCTCCAAAAGGCCCCCACTCATGTCCCCTATCACCCCCACCCCCCAGCAGTGCAGGGGCAGCCTCCACCAGGCCCCCACTCATGTCTCCCACCCCCTACCCCCCCAGCACTGAGGGGCACCCTCCACCAGGCCCCCACTCATGTCTCCCACCCACCCCACCCCCCAGCACTGTGGGGCACCCTCCACCAGGCCCCCACCCATGTCTCCCACCACCCCCACCCCCCAGCAGTGCAGGGGCAGCCTCCACCAGGCCCCCACTCATGTCTCCCATCACCCCCACCCCCCAGCCACCAGGGGCAGCCTCCACCAGGCCCACACTCATGTCTCCCACCACCCCACCCCCCAGCAGTGCAGGGGCAGCCTCCACCAGGCCCCCACTCATGTCTCCCACCACCCCCACCCCCCAGCATCCTGGGGCACCCTCCACCAGGCCCCCACTCATGTCTCCCACCACCCCCACCCCCCGCAGTGTGGGGCACCCTCCACCAGGCTCCCACCCATGTCTCCCACCACCCCCACCCCCCAGCATCCAGGGGCACCCTCCACCAGGCCCCCACTCATGTCTCATGTCTCCCACCACCCCCACCCCCCAGCAGTGTGGGGCACCCTCCACCAGGCTCCCACCCATGTCTCCCACCCACCAGGGGCAGCCTCCACCAGGCCCCCACTCATGTCTCCCACCTCCCCCACCCCCTGCAGTGCAGGGGCAGCCTCCACCAGGCCCCCACTCATGTCTCCGACCACCCCCACCCCCAAGCCACCAGGGGCACCCTCCACCAGGCCCCCACTCATGTCTCCCACCACCCCCACCCCCCAGCACCCAGGGGCACACTCCACCAGGCCCCCACTCATGTCTCCCACCACCCCCACCGCCCCAGCAGTGTGGGGCAGCCTCCACTAGGCCCCCACTCATGTCTCCCACCCCCCACCCCCTCAGCACTGAGGGGCACCCTCCACCAGGCCCCCACTAAGGCCCCTATCACGCCCACCCCCCAGCATCGAGGGGCACGCTCCACCAGGCCCCCACTCATGTCTCCCACCACCCCCACCCCCCAGCAGTGTGGGGCACCCTCCACCAGGCTCCCACCCATGTCTCCCACCACCCCCACCCCCCAGCCACCAGAGGCAGCCTCCACCAGGCCCCCACTCATGTCTCCCACCCCCCACCCCCACCAGCACTGAGGGGCAGCCTCCACCAGGCCCCCACTCATGTCTCCCACCCACCCCTCCCCCCAGCACTGTGGGACACCCTCCACCAGGCCCCCACCCATGTCTCCCACCGCCCCCACCCCCCAGCAGTGCAGGGGCAGCCTCCACCAGGCCTCCACTCATGTCTCCCAACACCCCCACCCCCCAGCCACCAGGGGCAGCCTCCACCAGGCCCACACCCATGTCTCCCACCACCCCCACCCCCCAGCAGTGCAGGGGCAGCCTCCACCAGGCCCCCACTCATGTCTCCCATCACCCCCACCCCCCAGCCACCAGGGGCAGCCTCCACCAGGCCAACACTCATGTCTCCCACCACCCCCACCCCCAGCAGTGCATGGGCAGCCTCCACCAGGCCCCCACTCATGTCTCCCACCACCCCCACCCCCCAGCATCCTGGGGCACCCTCCACCAGGCCCCCACTGATGTCTCCCACCACCCCACCCCCCCCAGCATTGTGGGGCACCCTCCACCAGGCTCCCACCCATGTCTCCCACCACCCCCACCCCCCAGCATCCAGGGGCACCCTCCACCAGGCCCCCACTCATGTCTCCCACCACCCCCACCCCCCCAGCAGTGTGGGGCACCCTCCACCAGGCTCCCACCCATGTCTCCCACCTCCCCCACCCCCCATCCACCAGGGGCAGCCTCCACCAGGCCCCCACTCATGTCTCCCACCACCCCCACCCCCCAGCCACCAGGGGCACCCTCCACCAGGCCCCCACTCATGTGTCCCACCACCCCCACACCCCAGCATCCAGGGGCACCCTCCACCAGGCCCCCACTCATGTCTCCCACCACCCCCACCCCCCCAGCAGTGTGGGGCAGCCTCCACTAGGCCCCCACTCATGTCTCCCACCCCCCACCCCTTCAGCACTGAGGGGCACCCTCCACCAGGCCCCCACTAAGGCCCCTATCACGCCCACCCCCCAGCATCGAGGGGCACCCTCCACCAGGCCCCCACTCATGTCTCCCACCACCCCCACCCCCCCAACAGTGTGGGGCACCCTCCACCAGGCTCCCACCCATGTCTCCCACCACCCCCACCCCCCAGCCACCAGGGGCAGCCTCCACCAGGCCCCCACTCATGTCTCCCGCCACCCCCACCCCCCAGCAGTGCAGGAGCAGCCTCCACCAGGCCCCCACTCATGTCTCCCACCACCCCCACCCCCCAGCATCCAGGGGCACCCTCCACCAGGCCCCCACTCATGTCTCCCACCACCCGCACCCCCCCAGCAGTGTGGGGAAGCCTCCACCATGCTCCCACCATGTCTCCCACCACCCCCACCCCCCAGCCACCAGGGGCACCCTCCACCAGGCCCCCACTCATGTCTCCCACCACCCCCACCCCCAGGCATCCAGGGGCACCCTCCACCAGGCCCCCACTCATGTCCCCTATCACCCCCACCCCCCAGCACTGAGGGGCACCCTCCAGCAGGCCCCCTCTCATGTCTCCCACCACCCCCAGCAGTGCAGGGGCAGCCTCCACCAGGCCCCCACTCATGTCTACCACCACCCCCACCCCCAGCCACCAGGGGCAGCCTCCACCAGGCCCCCACTCATGTCTCCCACCACCCCCACACCCAAACAGTGCAGGGGCAGCCTCCACCAGGCCCCCACTCATGTCTCCCACCACCCCCACCCCCCAGCATCCAGGGGCAACCTCCACCAGGCCCCAACTCATGTCTCCCACCACCCCCACCCTCCAGCAGTGCAGGGGCAGCCTCCACCAGGCCCCCACTCATGTCTCCCACCACCCCCACCCCCCAGCAGTGCAGGAGCAGCCTCCACCAGGCCCCCACTCATGTCTCCCACCACCCCCACCCCCCAGCAGTGCAGGGGCAGCCTCCACCAGGCCCCCACTCATGTCTCCCACCACCCCCACCCCCCAGCATCCAGGGGCACCCTCCACCAGGCCCCCACTCATGTCTCCCACCACCCCCACCCCCCAGCAGTGTGGGGCACCCTCCACCAGGCCCCCACTCATGTCTCCCACCACCCCCACCGCCCAGCAGTGCAGGGGCAGCCACCACCAGGCCCCCACTCATGTCCCCTATCACCCCCACCCCCAGCACTGAGGGGCACCCTCCACCAGGCCCCCACTCATGCCCCTATCACCCCCACCCCCCAGCAGTGCAGGGGCAGCCACCACCAGGCCCCCACTCATGTCCCCTATCACCCCCACCCCCCAGCACTGAGGGGCACCCTCCACCAGGCCCCCACTCATGTGCCCTATCACCCCCACCCCCCAGCAGTGCAGGGGCAGCCTCCACCAGGCCCCCACTCATGTCTCCCAACCCCCACCCCCCCCAGCACTGAGTGGCACCCTCACCCAGGCCCCCACTCATGTCCCCTATCACCCCCACCCCCCAGCACTGAGGGGCACCCTCCACCAGGCCCCCACTCATGTCCCCTATCGCCCCCACCCCCCAGCCACCAGGGGCAGCCTCCACCAGGCCCCCACTCATGTCCCCCTGCCCACAGGCCCTGACAATCCTCAAGCATGTGCCTCATGGCCAGCCACCACAGCCCAAAGACACAACCAAGTATTACATGTGCCCATGATACTACTACAATGGAAACAATGTAAATCAACACATGTGTCTCACACACACAATGGTTGCAAGTGAACCTGAAAACCCATATCATGACATGCATGAAAACAATGAGATGAATCCACACATTTAAGAATGAAAAAATCCAAATAATGTATTAAAAACAACAGCAATGGCAATCAAAATTAACCAAAATACACAAGTAAAATAATAACAAAATTAAGATGGCTGTCCCTTTTCAAATTAAAATCAATAAATGATAATCCAAAAAAATGTCTTCAAAAGTTCAAGTCCATGAAAAGTAAATGAAGGTAAAAAAGAAATAGAAAACTATTGCTCATTGGGAAAAAAGATTCATAGTAAAAAAAATATCCAAATCCAAAGTCCAACTATGTACAAAGTATTCAGGGTCCATCATCCCAAGAGAAGAAATGAAACCTACCAAAAAACTAAAATCTAAAATGGAACTATATACAAAAGGTGGAGCATTGTCCGTCGACTCCAAATAAAAATAAACTATAAAGGAAACCTATCACTAAATAACTATATACAATGGCGGCGGGCCAGTCCAGCGGCTCACTTAGTGGTGTTCCAGGCCAGGGCATCATCGAACTCCTCGTCTATGTCCCAGAGGCGGTCCTGTTTCATGGCCCCGAGGGTCCGCAGGGACGCCGACATGTTCACCTCCAACTCCCTGCGGATTGCCTCGAGGCACTCGGCCCGCCTCAGGGCCCTCCGCATGGAGTTCTCTGCCCTGACCATCATGAACTGCGCCTCCTCCGCCCGCCGCCGCTCCGCATCTATGGCGTGGCCCAACCGCTGCCACATGGAAGACACTTCCCGTCCAGGGTCCACCTGCCCTCCGGCCGATGCCTGCCCCTCCGATGTTGAAGGGCCCGAGCTATCGTGGCTCCCACCTACAGCCTCCTGCTGCTGTAGCTGCTGCTGTCCATGTGCCCTGTCCGATGGTGCCTGCACATCCTCCTCCAGCTGGGGTGTAGTCGTTGATGTGGCCACCCCTGCTGGACTTCCGACTCCCGACTGTGGCAGGGATCTGTTGTCCACCAGCCTGGCCGCACGGCCGGAGGCAGCTCCACAGGGCACCCAGGTGACACATGGGTGGGAAGATGGCATGGAGGACGACTGGGGCATAGGGGGTTCTGTGGAGAAGGGGGTCGGAACAAGGTCGAGGAAATGGAGGAATCCAGCCCTGGTGAGCTGTTCCAGTGGGTCAACGCAGTCAACGAGCCATGCGAGAAGACGTGCAGGCTCATCATGAACAGACTGCAGGTCAGCTCGCGTGGCCCGTTGACGCAACGCCACCCCACCCTGGACAGGCTCAACCTGGTGCAGGATTGCCACATCCGCAGGGAGAGGAAGGCCAGGTGTTGTAAGCCAATCCTCTCCCTCAGAACGGGTCTGGAGGTAGGCATCCCCGCTGGTGCAAGATGATGCAGTGACAGGAGCAGGGACAGGATTGCACACAGGCACCTCCGCGGCGGCCTGTGCTGCCTCCTGTCCCTGATCCTGCACTGCACCACTAGCACCAGTGGAATCCCCACCTCCAGACCCCGCCACTGTCGCTTGCATGGCCTCCTCCTCCACCAAACCCCTCACCAACCTGGATGACTCCGTGCCATCTTCCTCCATTGGGCCCTGTGGGGTCCCAGCTGCCCCTTCTGCTGCTGAGGAGTCCAACTCCAACCTCCGTCTCTTGGACCTCCCCACGGCAGCTGCAGCCTGGGACGCGGCACCGGACTCCTCACTCCCCGACGAGATCACAACCTGGGAGGGGATCCGGGCCTTGCGTCTCCGGCTGGTGGTGCGACCCCTGCCGCTGTGCTCCACAGCACCTTCTCTGCCCTCTTCATCAGTTGACGCTGCAGACTGGGAGAAAGAAAACACAGGCATCAGGGCACTGTAAAATGGACTCATACACACATGACAGTTATACATGAGTGGCATTGGTAAACCTCAGACATGGCATCACAATCCCAACACACATGTCATTTCAACTTGCACACATGAGCCATACCACAGCCATATTGCAACAGCCAGCACCATCCATTCACATACAACAGCATGAGCAGCCAAAGGTCATCCACACATCACATGCAACATAGGGAGTACACTACATGCACACACAACACCAAACTTGCATGCATGTGTACACCTCCCCCAACTGTCGCAGTGTTTTGATCGACATCCATGTCACACCTGACAATCATTCCTCCACATCCTGTGCCATGCAAGCCCACACACACAAGCACCATCCATGTGTCACACATGAGACCCCTCGCATGTGTCACCCTCACGGCCCTGTACACCCCCCCTACTTGGCCACATAAAAATACATGTTCAACCTGCACACTCCTGGCACACCACCACACGCACAGCTTACAATCAGTATGCATGTACACTTCCCGCTTGACTCCAGACGGGTCTGCTTCTCAAGGACCTGGATGTGGAGTGCTGGCGATATGCGTTCCAGGACCCTCATCTGATCTTCCGACAAGTGGCCCCGGCGCCCCTTAGCATCCGCTGCCTTCAGGAGGCACCGGGCCTTGTTGAGGGTCCTGGACCTGAAGTCCTCCCAGCGCTTCCTGACATGTTCGTAGTCGCGGACTGCCACCTTCTCCGCGTTGATGGCAGTCACGATGTACATCCAGATCCGAGTCTGTCCTTCCTTGTCGGTGCGCAACCTTCCGAAGAGGGCATCATACTGCCCCAGGACATGCTCCACCAGGACACCAACTTCGGTGGCAGTGAAGCTGGTGCCCCTCTGCCTCCTTGGCCGGGGGTTGCCACTGGTGCCAGATGTTGCAGTGCCCGACATGGCAACCCCAGAGGCAGGAGTGGGTGGGCAACTGGGTCCTGAGGCTGGGCTGTGGGGTGATGGAAAAGCAGTCGGGAGTCTTCGGTTCCAGCAGGGGTGGTCACAGCAACAGCACCCCTGGCTGATGTGCAGGCAGCAAATGGCAGGGCACGTGGGCAGCAGGCAGTCAGGCAGCAGCAGATGGCAGGTGGGAGCGTGCTCAGGGCTCTGGGGGGCAGTAATTCGGCCTTCTGGGCAGGAGCGTGGTCTTCCGTGTGTGAACGCGTATCCAGCTTGATACGGAGTGATTTTGCACGTGAAAATCCAACACGTCTGCGTGTAATTCGAGGAAAGGCCCTTAGCGCGTAAACGCATCAGCACACTGTACATTCATTGGCCCAAATGCCACCAGCGTATGCGCGTCTATGAAGTCACATGCACGTTGAATAGGGCACACGTTGGAAATGTTGCGTGTTAAAAAAATGAAAGACACGTCCGAGTGTCAAAGCATGTAATTGGTGGAAATGGCCCTACACGCAGAAGTGACAAAGCGTGTAATTGGTGGAAATGGCCTTAGCGCGTACACGCGGAAGTGACAAAGCGTGTAATTGGTGGAAATGGCCCTAAACGCAGAAGTGACAAAGCGTGTAATTGGTGGAAATGGCCCTACACGCAGAAGTGACAAAGCGTGTAATTGGTGGAAATGGCCTTAGCGCGTACACGCGGAAGTGACAAAGCGTGTAATTGGTGGAAATGGCCCTAGCGCGTACACGCCGCGTAAGTGACGCTGGACGTGTGGGCCTGCATAAAAGGTACGTGTAGAACACCATTTCCTTGTACGTGCTTTTCGTGGAGAGCGAGTGGGTGAATTCTGTACTTCTTATCGTTTCACACGAGATTTACTTCACGGCGTTTCAAGTTCGTACTCGCTGTTACCTCTGACAGCTTTTTCTCTTTTTTCTCTTTTTCTGGTTTTCCTGGGCCTGTTCCCTCAAACAGTGTTCCCTTCTACTGTTGTCCTGTCTCCTCAGACAGCGTACAAATCTTCTTTTGGCGGGGGTGTTGCCAACCAAACGCGCTACTTTTTCAAGCTCTTTTTCCTGGCAGACGGTGAGTCACACACGTATCTAACATCTGTGCTTGCCCCGTGTGTAGCCTACCCCTTCAGAGGTCATTCTAGGCTGCGTGTGACACGCATACGTTCATTCTTGTGTCACTGGGTGCCACAGCGTAGTGCAGGTTTTTTTTTCCGCACACGTGGTCTAGGAGGGGTTGCGTGCACGTCATCTCCCTTTTTTGGGCTTCCTGTGCGTTGTGTGACCCGTCATCTTTCCCCAGGGGTCACATTCAGCCTTGCTAGAGCACTAGGGTACAATTACCATCTGGTACCCAACCCCTTTGACCCCCAATTGCGCAGGACAATATTTTACAGCCACTCCCATACGCACATTAACATCAGTGCCATGGTTGGGAGGCGAGGATTCCGTAAGGGTGGCAAAGGTGGACGAGCCACAAGTGGTGGCCATGGTGGATCCGGTAGGGGACGTGGTCGTTACTTGCAGGGTGACCCTGTCCCCCCATGTGTGGAGGACCAGTCAAGGGCACCCATAATCCCCCCCCCCGGTTGAGGCTGATGTGGCTGACACCATCCATGCTCAGCCCTTGTTGGACCAGCCCATTGTGGCACCAGACCTGGCTGACTCCATGGCTGACTTCCAGGTCAGCAGGCCTATGACACGTGCGCTGGTGCACGTTGATGTCATTAGGCCACGTGGCTCTGGGGCAGCAAGGTCATCTGCTGCCCCAAGTAGGCAGGGTGGAGAGGCTTCAGGGGCAGCTGCGGCTCCATCCACCCCAGCTCTCACACACCCAGCCAGGACAGTGTCGGTCCTAGTCCATCCTGCTGACATTCCCCCTGACACCATTACACTTGAGCCAATGCCTGCACCAACTCCCATGCTGAGTGTGCAATCCCACACTCCTGATACAGAGTCCACCAGGGCTCCTGCCCCTAGTGTCCAGAGCGGCGCAGGACACTCAGGATCACCACCACCTTCCAAGCGGAAGAGGAAGAGTGCTCGTCCGGCACAGGCTGATGCCCCAGACACGGCTGCACAGTCCGGCCCGTCGAGGAAGCCCAGCTTCACGGATGCCGAACTGAATGACGAGATGGTCATTGTTGCAGGATCCAAGACCACACCTGCACAACGCCAGGCACACTGGCAGACCATTGCGGACATCGTAAGTGCCCTTGGAATCGTGAGGCGCACAGCCAATGATTGCTGTAAGCGCTGGAATGACCTAAAGCGCAGGGCAAAGAATAAGCTGGCCTCAAGTCATGCCGCAACTCTAGTGACTGGAGGTGGGTCTCCAGTAGAAGACATGGAACTCACTCCACATGAGTCAGTCGCTGGGACCTACGTCACAGAGGAACAGATCCAAGGCGTGGGAGATCTGCCTGATTATGAGGCATTGTCCGGTGAGAGCACATGCATGTGTGTGTCATCCATGTGCATGGTATGTGTGTGAGGGCTTCTGTTTGTGTGCCAGGTGAGGGTGTGTGCGCCTAAGTCGTTTGGGTCACCCATGTGCTTCATGCAATACATCCTGCGCAGCAGCATTTGGCCATAGCAGTATCCCTTCTGCCAACAGTAGACATCTAGGCCAACAGCACGCCAGTTGCCCTTGAAGTGTCACCTTGCCACAACATTGTTGCTTATTTTTCTCTGTTCATTCAGGCAGATTGTTTGCATTCCACCACTTTTACTAGGCATTTCTGAGTACTGTAGTCACATGTCTGTCATGTCTATGGTAAAGTGGAGTGACTTTGTTACCTGGATATCATTTGTTCACACATGTCCCTGTGCAATCGGACCATTTTGGACTGGCAGCTCCAGGTGAAAAATCAGACCTGTTTGAATTAGAAAAGCTATTACATGCGGGAACTGGACTGAATGAATAAGTGCTGCCCTCCTCTCCATCTTCACTCAATAGCAATGGTACATGCCATCTGTGTGATGGCTGTGTATTTCACCTGGCAATCACAGGCCAATGTGTGATGCCACTGCCAGGCAGCATGCAGAAAATGTGTTCATCTTCCATCTTGGTGTCATCAGTGTGTGCCATTTGCCTGCCCTTCATACGCAGTGAGGGTGCATGCATGGGAGGGTTTTAGTCATGTGGGACATGTGTCAATCAAGTACTGGTTCTCTTGCTTCTCAGCCCTCATTGTGTGCCATGGTGCTAATGCCTGTTTCCATTTATTTTCTTTTATGTCTTTGCAGGGGAAGACGCACCTGATACTGCTGGGGTTGTGGAGATGGTGCAGACCCAGGAGGGGTCCGAGGGCCGACCGACCACCAGTGAGGGACGTGGTGTGGTGGTGGGTGAGAACCCACAACTGCTGCAGGTCGTGCTCTCAAGGGGTGTCTCTGGCTGCACCTCCCCGAGCTGTACTCAGGTGTTGATTCGGATGATAAGACCTACGTGCCGTCGCAGGTGAGTGTTCCTGGGAGGGATTCTGTTCTGTCCCACCCACCTGCACCAGGGTCAGAACCCTCAATGGGGATGTCAGTGTTGGCAGCTGCGCCTTTGGTGGTTACGGATGCAGGGTCACACTCCGCGACATCGGATCCTGTTCCTGGGCCAGCAGATCAGAGGGGTAATGCAGTCCTGCAGCCTCAGGCAATGCCGGCACAGCAAGGCGCAGTTTGCCTTGCCCCAGACAGGTGTGGTGCCCGCCGACGTGGTGGCCGTACGCCACCTGGCAATACCGCATGGGAGCAATCCATTTACGGTATGGCAACCCAACAGGCAGCATCATCAGAGATGATGGCTCAGGCCATGGATAGGGTGGCCACTTCCATTGTCCCCCCGAAAGGCTATGGAGCGACTACAGCAGGCAACCGACTCCATCTGCCAGTCACACAGGGAGGACATGTTGACGTCCAACAGGGACAGGCGGGCGGCACTGGCGACTCTGCAGGAAGCCATCTCCATAGAGTCCCAGGGCCACAGGGAAGCCCTGAGGCAGGAGCTCCTTCACCTCAGGACGACTCTTGTTGAGCTTGAGGCTTCAACAAACCGAAGACAGAACAGCAGCTGGAGCGTCTCACCCGTACGCTCTCAGCTGAGATGCAGGCAACTAGGGCGGAGGTCCGGGCATCCCGTGAGTTGTTGCATGGGGACCTCCGCACACTCATCCTCCAGAACGAGACCTACCACACCCGCATGCTTGCAGACATGGAGGAACAGACTAGGGCCTTGCATGGGCTGCCTCGCATAGTGCCACCACCTCCGGATGCAGCTGCACAGGGTGATAATAGCGACAGCAGTGATACTCCCACAATAGGGTAGCCGTGTGGGCCATGAGCCCATGGAGGTGTTTTTTTTTCCCAAGATCCACACAGGTGGGTTTTGGTGTGCACCCTGTCCTCGGACCTCCTGGGTGGCCACCCCAACCCCTCCGGGCCCATTAATGGACATTTTTTTTTTTTAATTTTTTTTTTTTTTGGGACAATGTGTTGCCTTCCGTGGCTCCTGTGGGCATACGCTGCATTGTGGCTGGGCACATGCAGGCTTGTCATGTATTTGGTTCAGATGCTTGGGTTTTTGTCACACACACCCCTCCTGCTTCCCGTTTCCATGGGCTTGCAAAGGGTGTGCCCAAGTGACATTGACGTACATGGTGACATTGGACTCCCACTACATGTGTGGGTAGTCTAGTCAATACTGTGTATACATTCCTAGTGCATATTGTTGTTGTGTTGTACACTGCATGTTGCATTGATGTGTAACTCATCATCCGTGGCTACCTCCTAATTTGCAGGTCCTTTCCTCATGTCTACACAAGGTCCTCTAGTTCGGAGATGGGGTCCATGTTGGCAGCAGTGCACCTACAAATCTACAAGGCGGTAACACTGTACAGTTGGAAGTGGTGGGAGTGCAGGCATTTCCAGGTGATGAGGCTACTAATTCCTTACATTCGTAATGTCATGTTAATGGTAGTTTTGAGGGTCAATGGCTGATAAGTGTTATTGCTAAATACCTGCTCAAGTGTGTTGTTGGTCCTGTATTACTGTGAGCATTTCAGGTGTCGCGAGTTTCAATTAGGGACACTGTACATTGTGACACTTGTGTCATGTTGTGGGGATTACTTTGTTTACCTGCACATACCATGACATGGCACGGTGTGTCGTGTGGCGGTGCTGGGGATGGGTTGGGTGACATGGCATTGTCCTCATGTTGCATTTTGCAAGTGGGTATTCATTTTAGCTGCTACAATGTGTTTTTTCACAAAACTGCATTGGTGGTGTCTGTGTAGGTAGGGATGCACACATTGCAACACTTCCAGGTGAACAATCTCAGGCTGATATGGTTTTGACGGTTGATTCTCCAGACATTCAGGATCAGTGTCAAGTTGAGTCATCATTGATTGTCAGATGGAATGTGCCAGGGCAGTGTGCACTCCACAGGGGTGTGATTTCTAGGTGAAGTAATTAGCCACTAGCTGTGTACGGGTTGCCTCCCCCGTGCCCTTTCCCCTCCCATGCGCAGCGGGCGTGCATGTGGTTGAGGATGTGGGGCCACCACCATGTCCACGGCCAGGCCCCGGTGTGTTGCAACGTTGTGCAGGACACATGCTGCCACTATGATCCTGCACACTACTGGGGGAGCATATAACAGCTGCCCTCCAGAACGGTCAAGGGAGCGAAAGCGTGACTTAAGCACTCCGAATGTGCGCTCCACTATGCCCCGGGATGCAATGTGGGCTGTGTTATATCTTACCTCGGGTGGCGTGGTGGGGTTCCGAATTGGCGTCATCATGTGGGGGCTGAGAGGGTAGGTACTGTCCCCTGTGGAGGTGGTGATTGGTATCATTGGTGGGGTTGTGACCTTGCTCAGTATCTGACATGCATGCATGTGCAGTGGCATTCATACTCACCAATCAGCCATGTATCGCCATGCCGCCCAGCTTCTAGGTCCCGGCTTAGGGTGGACATTCGGTAAATGAAGCTGTCGTGGGTGTGCCCGGGATAGTTGGCATATACTGAGGTGATGATTCCCTTGGCATTACATACTACCTGCACGTTGATGGAATGCCAGTGCTTGCGGTTCCTATAGATGTGCTCTGATGCCCTGGGGGGACGTAGAGCCACATGGGTGCAGTCGATGGCACCTAGCACTTTGGGGAATCGTGCCACACTGTAAAAATCCAGGGCGGCAGCATGCCTTTCTGCAGGTGTTCTGGGCAGGTATATGTGCCTGCGGACTGATGGGCGTGCAGTGATGATGTTCAAGACCTGGTGTAGGCAGCGTGACTGCGTGGCCTGTGACACCCCACCCACTATGGCACTTGTCCGCTGAAATGATCCAGTGGCTAAGAAGTGCAGTACATTGAGGACCTTCTCCAGGGGGCTGAGTGCTTGGGAGCACAGGGTGAGTGATGTGAGGTCATCCTCCCACTCACTCACCAGGTCCAGTATTATGTGTGGTGGAAACCTGTACCTCCCATACACCTGGTCATCAGGCATCCCGAAAAGGCTGGTTCTGGGTGTGAATATTCATGCCCTGACTATCCTCCTCCTCCTCCTTTGGTAGCCCACGGCCACTGCTGCTAGGAACGGTATATTCATCCTGGCGTCTGAGCTTGTTATTTTGTTTGCGCGCAAATTTATGCGTCGCGGGTCGGCGTATGCCTGCTTCCTACTGGCGTACGTGTTTCTTTGCGCGTGTTGTAGGCGAGCGTGTGAAACTTCCCACGCACCCCTGAAATCCAGTACCCAGGCCAATAGCGTGTGGAAATTCCCGCGCACCCCGGTATACACGTGCGCTGATGTACTCGCATGTGAAACTTCCCGCGCACCCCTGAAATCCAGTCCCCAGGCCAATAGCCTGTGGAAATTCCCGTGCACCCCGGTATACAGGTGCGCTGATGTACTCGCGTGTGTAAGTGCCTGCGCACCCCTGAAATACACGTACATAGGCCAATCGCGTGTACGCGCACTTTTGTCCAATTACACGCGATGACTCTCTGATGTGCAGTCTTTCCACGTGTGCTCCGTCATCACGTGCTATGAGGGAAACACCCGTGCGGGTCACGTCACAGACGCGCTTACGCGCTGAGGGCCTTTGGTCCAATAGAATCGCGTATGCGTGCTGACGCGCTTACGCGCTAAGTGCCTTTCCTTGAATTTCACGCTGACGTGCAGGATTTTCACGTGCCAAATCACTCCGTATCAAGCTGGCCACGTGAAAACACATGGAAGACCACGCTCCTGCCCAGAAGGCCGAATTACTGCCCCACAGTGCCCCGAGCAGCCTGCCACGTGCCATCTGCTGCTGCTGCCTGCCTGCCTGCCTGCCTGCTGCCACCGTGCCCTGCCATTTGGTGTATGCACATCAGCCATCTGCAGGGGTCCAGTTGCTGTGTCCACCCCTGCTGGAACTGAAGACTCCCAACTGGGATAACATCGCTCCACAGCCCAGCCCCAGGACCCAGTTGCCCACCCACTCCTGCCTCTGGGGTTGCCATGTCGGGCACTTCCACATCTGGCACCAGTGGCAACCCCAGGCCAGAGGGGCAGAGGGGCACCAGCTTCAATGCCACCAAAGTTGGTGTCCTGGTGGAGCATGTCCTGGGGCAGTATGATGCCCTCTTTGGATCGTCCCGCGCCAGCAAGGAAGGACGGGAGAGGATCTGGGCCGACTGTGTGGTTGCCATCAACGCGGAGGGGGTGGCAACCCGCGACGTCCAGAAGATCAAGAAGCGCTGGGAGGACTTGAGGTCCAGGACCCTCGTGAAGGCCCGGCGCCTCGTGGAGGGGGGCCGGGGCCGCATGAGTTCCATCCAGATGAGGGTCCTGGAACGCGTACGCCCAGCGCTCCACGCCCAGATCCTTGAGAGGGAGACCCGTCTGGAGTTGAGCGGTAAGTGTCCAAGCATTGCTGTGTGAGACAGAGCATGTTGCGGTGTGCTGGTTGTCTGATACTTGCCTGTATGTGTGACATAGGCCATGTATGCATGTATGTGTGCAGGACCATCATGGTAATGCATGTGCGACCAGTGATGTGTGAACCACATGTTTGTTGCATGTGTTTAAATGCCACATGGGGAGCCCTATGCAGATTTTACACATGAGAGCATGCCAGTCTCTGTTCCTGGACATGGGTGGGGGTGAGGGATGGGTGCTGATGCCAGGTACATATATGGTAGCCATGTCTGTGTGCCTGACCTGCGTGTCTGTGACTTGTGAATGCCATGGATGCATGACACATGTGTGTGACAATGCACAGATTCACTGATGCAGCCTAGTTACCCTTGTATCCGCTGTGTTTGGGGTGTATGAGGCCAGATGGATGTGACTAAGGTGAAGTGTGTGCATGTGATAGGCATGACCCATGATGCATGTAAGTTCCATATCATTGTATGTTTCAAGAGTCCATTGGACATGTATGGAAATGTCCATGGCATGCACCATGCCTGTTACTGTGTGTGTTTTGCCTGGACTGACCCATGTGTTGTGGAGGGACATGATGGAAGTGTACTTTGACAGTGGTACTCATCTGCTATTGCTTCCTGTCTAGGGGACCATTGAACAGTACCCTGATGCTTGTGTTCTATGTCTCCCTCTACGCAGCGGCTAGTGAAGAAGAGGGCGGAGACGGCGCTGTGGAGCAAGGTGGCGGGGATGCCCCCACGGCTGCAGCGGAAGGGGTGGTTGAGCCCCCACAGGGGCCTGCTACGGCGGAAGACGGTGAGGAGCCATCCAGGTTGGTGGTTTCCACAGAGGAGGAGGCCGCCACTGAGGCACACATGGGGCCTGGTGGGGGCATCCCTGCTGGTGCAAGTGGTGCAGTCCAGGGGCAGGGGCAGGAGGCGGCACAGGTCACCGTGGAGGGGCCTGTGCATGTCGCTGTCCCTGACCCTGTGAGTGCACCACCATGCACCAGCAGGGATGCCCCGTCCCAGGCCCGTCCGCAGGTAGAGGGGATGTCCATGTCACCTGACTCCCCTCCACCTGCGGACGAGGGGACCCGTGTCCGTATGGAGAAGGTCCTGATTGGGGTTGCGATGCGCACGGGTGCAATTCGTGATGACGTGCGTGCTTCCCGGGAGGAGCACGCACATCATCACGAAGAGCACCGTGCCGACGTGGCCCAACTGGGATCTTCCATGTTCGGGGGTTTCCTGCATGTGTCGGCCAATCTGGGGGCCCTCTCCTCCTCTGTGGAGGCTATACGCCGGTCGTTCTCCTTGCCGTCTTCCAGCCCAGATGCCACCAGGGCCCCCTGTGGACCTCCCCTGACCAATGCAGCCAGCTCGGTGGGGATCCCATCCCTGCCACAGTCGGGAGTCGGAGGTCCAGCAGGGGTGGACACCACAGCAACTGTACCCCAGCAGATGGAGGATGTGCCGGCATCATCAGGCAGGGCACGTGCACGACGGCGTCGGTGGATTCCATCAGACTGGATGCCGTCGTGCTGGCAGAGGCAGTTGCGTCGGAGGCAGCAGCAGAGTCAACGTGGGAGGCATCATGGCTCGGGGCCATCAACATCGGAGGGGCAGGCATCGGCCGGAGGGCAGGAGGACCCAGGACAGGAAGTGTCTTCCGTGTGGCTGCGGTTGGGCCAGCAGATAGGTGCGGAGCGGCAGCGGGCGGAAGAGGCGCGGCTCACAATGGTCAGGGCGGAGAACTCCATGCGGAGGGCCCTGAGGCGGGCCGAGTGCCTCGCGGCAATCCGCCGGGGGTTGGAGGAGCAGATGGCGTCGTCCCTGCGGACCCTCGGGGCCATGGAACAGGACCGCCTCCAGGACATAGACGAGGAGTTTGATAATGCCCTGGCCCGGAACACCACGGAGTGAGCCGCTGGACTTGCCCGCCGCCTTTGTATATAGTTCTTTAGTTTTAGGTTTCGTTTGTTTCTTCTTATGATTTGGAGTCGACGGACACTGCTCCACTTTTTGTATATAGTTGCATTTTAGTTAGGGTTTTTTGTAGGTTTCCTTTGTTTAGTTGGGCTCATGGACCCTTGGATGTTTTGTACATAGTTCTTCATTGGATTGTTTTATTTTTTTATTTTTGATTTATTCTCCATGGAGCAATGGTCTTTGCATTTATTTTTATCTCTCGGATTGATTTTATTTTTAATGTGACTTTGAACAACATTTTTTTGGATTTGGATTTGTAGTTTTGATTTTTTTGGACGTACATGCAGCTTATCTTTTTTTCATTGCCATTGTAGTTTGTTTCATTTCATTTGCATTCAATTTTTTTTAATACAATTTTGTTTTCATACTTCACTGTGTGGTATCATCTCATTGGTTTCATGCATGTCATGTTGGGTGTTTTCCCATTCATTTGCAACCATTGTGTGTGACGGACATGGGTTCATTTGCTTTATGAACATTGGGGGTGTAACATGTAATTTCCATTTCCATGTGGGTGAATGGGTTACTTGGTAGGGCCTTTTGGCTGTGGAGGCTGACCATAACGCACATGATTGGGGATTGTGAGGACCTGGGTGCAGGGGGACATGAGTGGGGGCCTGTTGGAGGGTGCCCCTGGATGCTGGGGGGTGGGGGTGGTGGGAGACATGAGTGGGGGCCTGGTGGAGGCTGCCCCTGGATGCTGGGGGGTGGGGGTGGTGGGAGACATGATGGGGGCCTGGTGGAGGGTGCCCCTGCACTGCTGGGGGGTGGGGGTGGTGGGAGACATGAGTGGGGGCCTGTGGAGGCTGCCCCTGGTGGCTGGGGGGTGGGGGTGGTGGGAGACATGAGTAGGGGCCTGGTGGAGGGTGCCCCTGCACTGCTGGGGGGTGGCGGTGGTGGGAGACATGACTTGGACATGAGTGGGGGCCTGGTGGGGGCTGCCCATGGTGGCTGGGGGGTGGGGGTGGTGGGAGACATGAGTGGGGGCCTGGTGGAGGTTGCCCCTGGATGCTTGGGGGTGGGGGTGGTGGGAGACATGAGTGGGGGCTTGGTGGAGGCTGCCCCTGGATGCTGGGGGGTGGGGGTGGTGGGAGACATGGGTGGGGGCCTGGTGGAGGGTGCCCCACAGTGCTGGGGGGTGGGGTGGGTGGGAGACATGAGTGGGGGCCTGGTGGAGGGTGTCCCTCAGTGCTGGGGGGGTGGAGGGTGGGAGACATGAGTGGGGGCCTGGTGGAGGCTACCCCTGCACTGCTGGGGGGTGGGGGTGATAGGGGATATGAGTGGGGGCCTGGTGGAGGGTGCCCCTCAGTGCTGGGGGGTGGGGGTGATAGGGGACATGAGTGGGGGCCTGGTGGAGGGTGCCCCTGGATGCTGGGGGGTGGGGGTGATAGGGGACATGAGTGGGGGCCTGGTGGAGGGTGCCCCTGGATGCTGGGGGTGGGGGTGGTGGGAGACATGAGTGGGGGCCTGGTGAAGGGTGCCCCTGGATGCTGGGGGGTGGGGGTGCAGGGGGACAAGAGTGGGGGCCTGGTGGAGGGTGCCGCTGGATGCTGGGGGTGGGGGTGGTGGGAGACATGGGTGGGGGCATGGTGGAGGGTGCCCCACAGTGCTGGGGGGTGGGATGGGTGGGAGACATGAGTGGGGCCTGGTGGAGGGTGCCCCTCAGTGCTGGGGGAGTGGGGGGTGGGAGACATGAGTGGGTGCCTGGTGGAAGCTGCCCCTGCACTGCTGGGGGGTGGGGGTGATAGGGGACATGAGTGGGGGCCTGGTGGAGGGTGCCCCTCAGTGCTGGGGGGTGGGGGTGATAGGGGAAATGAGTGGGGGCCTGGTGGTGGCTGCTCCTGCACTGCTCGGCGGTGGGGGTGGTGGGAGACATGAGTGGGGGCCTGGTGGAGGCTGCTCCACACTGCTGGGGGGTGTGGTTGGTGGGAGACATGAGTGGGGGCCTGGTGGAGGGTGCCCCTGGATGCTGGGGGGTGGGGGTGGTGGGAGACATGAGTGGGGGCCTGGTGGAGTGTGCCCCTGGTGGCTGGGGGGTGGGGGTGGTGGGAGACATGGGTGGGAGCCTGGTGGAGGCTGCCCCACACTGCTGGGGGGGGTGGGGGTGGTGGGAGACATGAGTGGGGGCCTGGTGGAGGGTGCCCCTGGATGCTGGGGGGTGGGGGTGGTGGGAGACATGAGTGGGGGCCTGGTGGAGGCTGCCCCTGCACTGCTGGGGGGTGGGGGTGGTGGGAGACATGAGTGGGGGCCTGGTGGAGGCTGCCCCTGGTGGCTGGGGGGTGGGGGTGGTGGGAGACATGAGTGGGGGCCTGGTGGAGGGTGCCCCTGCACTGCTGGGGGGTGGGGGTGGTGGGAGACATGAGTGGGGGCCTGGTGGAGGCTGCCCCTGGTGGATGGGGGTGGGGGTGCAGGGGGACATGAGTGGGGTCCTGGTGGAGGGTGCCCCTGCACTGCTGGGGGGTGGGGGTGCAGGGGGACATGAGTGGGGGCCTGGTGGAGCATGCCCCTGGATGCTGGGGGGTGGGGGTGGTGGGAGGCATGAGTGGAGGGTGCTCCTGCACTGCTGGGGGGTGGGGGTGCAGGGGGACATGAGTGGGGGCCTAGTGGAGGGTGCCCCTGGATGCTGGGGGGTTGGAGTGCAGAGGGACATGAGTGGGGGCCTGGTGGAGGGTGCCCTGGATGCTGGGGGGTGGGGGTGGTGGGAGACATGAGTGGGGGCCTGGTGGAGGGTGCTCCTGGATGCTGGGGGGTGGTGGTGCAGTGGGACATGAGTGGGGGCCTGGTGGAGGGTGCCCCTGGATG
The DNA here is from genome assembly GCF_040938575.1 of Ambystoma mexicanum. Lineage (NCBI taxonomy): Eukaryota > Metazoa > Chordata > Amphibia > Caudata > Ambystomatidae > Ambystoma > Ambystoma mexicanum. The sequence goes on from NC_090925.1 coordinate 578,529,734, forward strand.
CTGGGGGGTGGGGTGGTGGGAGACATGAGTTGGACATGAGTGGGGGCCTGGTGGAGGCTGCCCCTGGTGGCTGGGGGGTGGGGGTGCAGGGGGACATGAGTGGGTGCCTGGTGGAGGGTGCCCCTGGATGCTGGGGGGTGGGGGTGGTGGGAGACATGAGTGGGGGCCTGGTGGAGGGTGCCCCTTGATGCTGGGGGGTGGGGGTGCAGGGGGACATGAGTGGGGGCCTGGTGGAGGGTGCCCCTGCACTGCTGGGGTTGGGGGTGGTGGGAGACATGAGTTGGACATGAGTGGGGGCCTGGTGGGGGCTGCCCATGGTGGCTGGGGGGTGGGGGTGGTGGGAGACATGAGTTGGACATGAGTGGGGGCCTGGTGGGGGCTGCCCATGGTGGCTGGGGGGTGGGGGTGCTGGGTGACATGAGCAGGTGTGCAGGGTAGACCCCTGTGGTGTCGGCTGCCTGCAGGGGCCGTGGAGGGTGTACAGGGAATACCTGGGAGCACAAAGCCAAATCGCGTGCAGAATTTCCCGCGTACCCCTGTCATACACGTACCCAGCCAAATCGCGTGTGGAAATTCACGCGCACGTACCCTGCCAAATCGCGTGTGGGACTTCCTGCGCACCCCTGAGATCCACGTACCCAGCCAAGTCGCGTGTGTAAATTCCCGTGCACGTACCCGGCCAAATCGCGTGTGGTACTTCCCGCGCACCCCTGAAATCCACGTACCCTGCCAAATCGCGTGTGAGACTTCCCGCGCACCCCTGAGATCCACGTACCCAGACAAATCGCGTGTGGAAATTCCCGGGCACGTACCCGGCTAAATCGCGTGTGGAACTTCTCACGCACCCCTGAAATCCACGTACCCTGCCAAATCGCGTGTGAGACTTCCCGCGCACCCCTCAGATCCACGTACCTAGACAAATCGCGTGTGGAAATTCCCGCGCATGTACCCGGCCAAATCGCGTTTGGAACTTCCCGCGCACCCCTGAAATCCACGTATCCTGCCAAATAGCGTGTGAGACTTCCCGTGCACCCCTGAGATCCACGTACCCAGACAAATTGCGTGTGGAAATTCCCGCGCACGTACCCAGCTAAATCGCATGTGGAACTTCCCGCGCACCCCTGAAATCCATGTACCCGGCCAAATCGCGTGTGAGACTTCCTGCGCACCCCTGAGATCCACGTACCCAGACAAATCGCGTGTGGAAATTCCCGCGCACGTCCCCGGCTAAATCGCGTGTGGAACTTCCCGCGCACCCCTGAAATCCATGTACCCTGCCAAATCGCGTTTGAGACTTCCTGCGCACCCCTGAGATCCACGTACCCAGACAAATCGCGTGTGGAAATTCCCACGCACGTACCCGGCCAAATCGCGTGTAGAACTTCCCGTGCACCCCTGAAATCCACGTACCCTGCCAAATCGCGTGTGAGACTTCCCGCGCACCCCTGAGATCCACGTACCCAGACAAATCGCGTGTGGAAGTTCCTGCGCACGTACCCGGCCAAATCACGTGTGGAATTTCCCGCACACCCCTGAAATCAACGTAGCCTGCCAAATCGCATGTGAGACTTCCCACGCACCCCTGAGATCCACGTACCCAGACAAATCGCGTGTGGAAATTCCCGCGCACGTACCCGGCCAAATCGCATGTGGAACTTCCCGCGCACCCCTGAAATCCACGTACCCTGCCAAATCGTGTGTGTGACTTCCCACGCAGCCCTGAAGTCCAGGTACCCTGACAAATCGCGTGTGGAAATTCCCACGCACGTACCCGGCCAAATCGCGTGTGGAACTTCCTGCGCACCCCTGAAATCCACGTACCCTGCCAAATCGCGTGTGAGACTTCCCGCGCACCCCGGAATACACGCACACGTTATTTTTCAGTCAGCGGGTGTCCGTGTTTGTGGGTACCCCTTTGCACGTCATTTGTCCTGGAGGGCCACAGTATAGGACATTCATCATGGCTGTATATAGGTGCTATTTGTTGGCGCACCTTTTGGCGCACATTTATTACAGGCGCAGAGACGCTACCGCCTGCTTTCTTGTGGCGGTCGTGTTTGTGCCTGTGCGCTGGTTTGACCGTGCGCTTTTTTGCCCTATTCGATTCCATGAATACGGGTTGTAGGCAAGCGTGTGGGCGTTCCGCACACTTGCACCCTGTACTTCCCCCGTGACGCCCACATTTTGGCAAGTTGTTCCCCATTCCGAGTGTTATGCCCCGTGTTCCGCCTACTTTTGTTGTGTGCGCTGCGCTATGTGCGATTTTCGCTGTGGCCTGTGCGATTTTCGCTGTGACCTGGTGCACGCCGTTAGATGGCCTGTGCGCCAACGTGCGCCGCACACTTTTTTAGCGCACATCCGATGGTTTTCTCGCGCACGGCCTTCCATGAATCGATGTGCGCTGCTTTTCGTGCGATTTTCGCACTTGCACTGCGATTTTGGCTATTCCACTGCGAATCGCACGTTATTGGCCACTTGCTCCGCGCTAATTATTCCATGAATCGGCCTGTAGATCTTTCTGAGGCCTGCTTGGCCGATGGATTAGACCTGATGTAACTATTAGAAGCAAATTGGTGTTCATATAATCCAAAACCCTAATAGTTTGTTTTTGAAATACAGTCAGACTAAGAGCCAAAGATGGCAAATATGCAAATCATTTATTGAAGATAAAGGGTAGGGTTTCTGTGCAATAGGTCCTATAGGAGGCATATATGGTACCAATGAAGGTGCACTACAAAAGAAAGGTGAATTGGAGGATACAAACCCTGGATAGTATAGTGGAATGAACAGGAACAAAACCTGGTGTCAGCACAGGTAGACCGTAAATATGTAAAATATCAAAACATGTTTTAACAGTACGCATAACAGAGCAGGTTGGAATTTGGATCAGGGATGTGACACCTCAGTACATGATGGGTTGTTTGGGGGCATGGAACCATTCTTTTACATAATGTCATCTGAACAATGTCTAGTAGAAATTGAAATGTGGTCCGACATTAAGATCACATCTGCCATGGTTGCTGGCACTATAAAGTGGGCACTGACATATCTCTTCTCCTAGACAACCGCACCTGTTTCGAGGCATTGGTAAGAACAAACAAATGCGTTAATTGTAAACCGAAATAAGATGTTTTATTGTAACTTGTGCTATTTTAACACATGTATAAAAATGGCAAAAGCTGATCTGGTGGGATTGTTTTATTGTGTCTCTGGTGACTATTTTTAAAAAAGGGGAAGTTACAAGGAAGTGCCTTTGTGCATATACCACAGTGGTAACATATTTAATGAAAGTGTTATAAAAGCTGGAAAACTATATAGCAAGCTAGAACATCTGTGATGCATGTGTGTGTGTGTTCAGCTGTGCATGCTGGAAGCTGAACAGAACTGTTAAATACAGTAGGCTGATGTCATATATAACTCTTCAGCATAACAAATGGTGCTATTATGTTCCTTTAAGTGTAAGGTCTGGTGATTTGTACTTACAGTCAACCCTAAAACAGAATATAAATACAAAGGGGGAATAGGCTGGTCTCACTATATGGGGCAGTATTATAAACATGCTCACCATTTTTATATCAGAGTGCTGCTGATGGTGCAAAAACCTATTATGATAGGAAGATATCTGTAAGAGAATACAAGGTTGCTGATCAGGTGTATAAATACCACTTTTGGAAAAATAAACATAAAAACTCAAAATGTCTTGCGGCATGGCAAGGGACTTTTGAAATTATAGACATAATGTCCCCTGTGGTGTAGAAACCTATAAAAAAAGGAGGCCGAAGTGGCCACAAAGCATGTTGTACATGTCAACCAGATAAAGCCTTGCCACCCAAAGCATGAGCTGAAAAGACTTGAGCAGGTTGAGACTGGTTGAATGAAAATAAATGTAGTGAAAATAGAGCTAACAGAGAAATTAAAGTAAGCATGCCTTATAATGATGTATTAAGATCATGAAAACACATAGAAGTTTTGTTGGGTAGCATGCCCATTAAATAGAGAATGATTCATAGTACATGTAAGCACAGAAGGTAAGAAAGTTCTGAAGGGACACATACGATTATCTCAAGAATGAGGTATATACTTGGGCAGACAAATATCAACAACAAGGTCCATGACCTAATAAACCATCTAGTGGCAATAGTAGTTCTGAATCAGACACCCAAGAACAAGGGGATAACACGGCAACAGACAACCAAGCAGGTGGTACTTCAGGAACCAACCCAAGATAAATACAACCCCCGAATATAGTGAATAAAGGTTTTTTAGACATAGGAAGAGGACAAGGTGCGGGAAGAAGAAGAAATCAATGCTGACCAGACTTCAAATGAATCGGACTTAGTAGTCAACTTATCCAAAATAATTCTGACTAGACGAGAGATACAAACATTGGAAAAAGGTCTCAAATGTGTGCCTACATACAGCACACACAGATTTCAGACTCAAGTGGAACTGTATAAGCTAGTTCGCAAATTAAAACTCAGGACATTCTTTGCAGAATGACCGCCGGCAACAGCAACACCAGAAACAGCCATGGAATACAAAGAGTTCAAACCCAGCAGTACATTCTGCACACCAATTAATGTACCAGCGATCAACATTTTTCAGAAAATGGTACTGAACGATCTGAAGAAAGTACAGTTCCATGCACCCAAGAGACACAACCTAAACAGAGGTGAATTATCACAAATCAAAACCTTATTTACAGATGAGTCAATTACAATTTGACCAGCAGATAAGGGTGGAGCAATAGTGATTCAAGACACCACACAATACCACGAGGAATGCTTACGACAACTATCAGATAGCAAAACATGTGTGCTATTACAACAAGATCCAACACAGGCTATTAAAAAGGAGCTAGAAGAAATATTGGACAGAGCAGCTGATGAATAATGGATCACCACCAAAACAAAAGCATATTTGTTAACCACTCATACTAAAATGCCTCATCTGTATACTTTACCCGAAATACACAAGCGCCTCCACAGTCCACCAGGGAGGCCTATAGTGGCCGCCACACAAAGTATTTTACAACCAATTGGGACTTGCATTGATTTCTTTTTACAGCCTATCATCCAAGCTACAATGACATATGTCAAACATACCACCCATTTCTTAAGATACTAGATGGAATTGTATTAGCAGCAGAGGACATACTATACACGATTTAAGTTGTAAACCTGTATACTAGTATCCCTCACGATCTGGGACAGGAAGCTGTCAGAACTTTACTACTAAATACAGAGGCAATCGGAGCCAACAAAGAGTTTCTGATGATTCTTTTGGACTTTATCTCTAAACACTCATGTTTCAAGTAGGACCAAACGTATTACTCACAAGTATCTGGGACCGCCATGGGTGCCGCCATGGCACCAGCATATGCAAACTGTTCTATGTATCAATTAGAAACCACACACATTCTTACCAATCCAAGATGGAAGCAGCATCTAAAAACATGGGTGTGTTATATAGACACCATCTTTGGCGTGTGGAGAGGAGACATGAATGAATTGGAAGAATTTTTGGAGTATCTCAATGGCATCGACAGACAGATACAATTCACATTGGAAATAGGTAATGCAGACAACCATTACCTTGATTTACAAACAGTAATTAAGGACAACGAAATCAATACTACCCTCTACACCAAGCAGACAGATGGAAACAATCTTCTACACCGGATGAGTTTTCATCCTCACAACACCTTCCGAAATCTCCCATATGGACAAATACAGTTACAAAAATGTCAAGAAAGGTTACAATTAAGAGGATACCCAGAGACTGATCTATGAGTTGCCCATGCTAAAACCAACACACAAGAGTGTTTAGAACTTCTAATCAAAACTGAATGCAAGAGTCCAGAGTTAGTTTTTGTAACCACATTTTCCATTCAAAGCAGACAAATCAAGACGATTATTCAAGACAGATGGAATATACTCACCAGCGATGAAAGAACAAAATACCTGTTCCCGCAACCACCAGTGTTTGTCTACCAGAAAAGTAACAATTTGAGCAACATGTTAGTCAACACTGGAGGCAAAGCACTCACAATCAAACCAGATAAGCATCCAGGAACATATTGAAGCATGAGCTGTGGCAACCGCAATAATATTATCAAAGACAGTGTAGTGACACACACACAAACAGGAGAAAGAATCAAACTTAACCAACACGCCACATGCCTATCAGAAAATGCTATTTGATGTGATGTAAATGTGATTAAATGTCCCTGCGGGAAATATTATGTGGTTGAGGTGTCACGTAACGTCTGAATACGCATGAATGAGCACAAATCAAACATTAGAAACAATGATCAAGTCTCAGCAGTCGCAAGACACTTCAAAGCTAATGGACACTCTATCACACAGCTACGGTTTTTGATATTGGAAGTGATACCAACCTAAGGACAAAATAGAGATATGAAGAAATGGTGAGCACAGAAGGAAGCCTTTTGGATTGAGAGACTAGACTCGTTAGCACCAAATGGAATGAATGAGGAACTGGACCTAAATTGTTTTTTGTAATGAGGCATAGTCGTCGTCAAATCCAAATCTGAGATAGACAGACACAGTAATTTACCCCATCATAAATGTACACCAGCGTCTATATGATAGATTATCGAGGTGTGAAATTTCATGATAACAGAGATCGAACTACATTTTGGGAGGCACCAAAGAGACCATAAAATAGATTGTCAATGTGTGCAATTTTATGGTAATGAACTTGAAACCCTAAGTAGGGTGACTGCATGGGTAGGCACATGCAGCACGACAATATGAGGCACTGTATAAAATCATTGCAACATATTCTTGCCCCACACGTTATAATAAAGGAGATTTTTCATGGTAAGTACTAGGGTAGAGTACGATAACATTAGTTCCCACACCGGGATGTTTTCAGAGTTCCTGTAAGCACTACGCAGATACCAATATTTATACTGACCTGATTTAGCTTTCTGATGTCATACTCATCACAGATACAGCACTAATTGCACCAAGTGACATCGCGAGGAGAGCACACAACACGTACATTTCACAAGCTGTGTTTATATACATTTTCTGTTCTGAACACATATCAGGATATTCCCAAGTTGGCCATACTCTCGCTGTAATATGATGTAGCAACCACAACATTAAGCCATTTTAGCTTTCAAACTCTGCTCACCTCTGATACAAACTTAGTATTAGAATGCACATGTAGGATAGTATTACAGACATCTTCTCTAGGAATTATGAGTACGAGGTAGGGGCCACGAGTTTACATTTCCCGTAAGGTTGTGTTTAAATACAACATCACTTGCATTTCCTTTTTATACATACTGGTTGAATTCTCTAGAACAACACTATAACTAGTGCGAGTTATGAGTACAAACATGCATTAGTAGATAATGTTCTTACTAACTTAAGATGGCCGCCGGTTTTTCTTGCCTTTTAGCATTCCCATGGTAACCACCTCAACTCTTTTATTTACCCAGCAATGAAGCGCGCGCACCCTCAGCATCTCTAGACACAGTCACTATCAACTAAGAGGTAAGAGAATTATGCTACATGACAGCGGTACATTAGTATTGATTTATATCAGCGCCCTGATCCCCATTTCTTGTGATTCCTTAAAGCGCATGGTTCACGCTCTTAACATACAGAAATCTGCTTTGCAAGTCCACAATTGAAGCACATAGGTAAGACGCGACAGAGATCCATCTGTACACAGGGATTTTACAATAGCAAAGCGTGAATTAGGATTTACTACCCCAACCCATACTCTTATTTATCTGTTTTAGATCATTTATTGGCAGCAACAAACACAGGTTAGTGTTTATGTGGAACATTATGTCAGCACTTGTGGAATATATTGTAACAAGGATTACTTCAGAAATATTTAACCTTGCTAATTTAAGTCACCATGTATTTTTTCTTTACCCCGTACTGCTGATATTTCACGTGGCAACATGAAAATACGTATGTACATGTTCAATATACTCTTCAATAATGGAAAATGATTACTAATGTATGCATACGCAATACTATGACAACATTAATTTGGTTTTATGCATTTCATATTGACTGTTACCATAGGGTTTTGACAATTTGTGATGGAAAACTGGTGGATACCTTGAACTGGCACTATGTACATTTTTTCTGATGGTTAATGAATGGAATCTGGCAATATGATACTGATTATCTTTGAATATGTGACTGATGGATTCTATGAAAACGTTGCATGGTGTTATGAACATTTTGTGGAATTTTGCGCATACCCATGTGAATTATTGGTGTTTTCATGAACGGTGGGGCGTTATTAAAATTGGTAAATTGATTACAAAGGTACTAACCAGCACGAGTTGGCCCTGAGGAAGGATACTAATCCGAAATGCATAGGCCAATGATAGCTCATCTGGTGCATCTGCCCTAACAGTGACACTAAATTGTGGAACCCTCATGTGAAAATAAATATGCATATTTTGAAAAAAAAAACACCCGAAATGGAGACAATTTTTTGAGCAAGTCATTTGAAAGACCCTATAAAGAGAATCATACCACATGCGTGGTATTTGGGAGTGCAGCCCACACCGCTGGCTTCACGGGCAAGGTCCCTTTTTCACTTACACTTTGTGTGCGATTTCACGGAGGCACCCTACCAGTGGGTTTGCACCTCATTGAATTATATCACACTTTTGATACAGCTAGTCCTAACAGAAATAACAGCAGGTTGTGCACGTTCACCTCGACCATATCTTAGTACATGTAACACAGTGACACAAGAGTAACTGTGCTTTAGTATACATGAGGTTTCACTCCATAAGCAAATAAACGCAAGGCCTGTTGAGCAAGCAGAAGTGAACAGAGCCACATGTAACATTTAAACAATGTCAATTTTCTTCATGAAGAGGCGCTGAACCAAACTGGGCTTTCCTAATATTGTGTAGTAGAGTCTTTTTGCATGGGTTTCAAGCAATTGATGGGAAATGGTAAGGGATGTTAGAAATGTGAAATATTATGGTGGAGTGTGTATTTAAAAAAAAATATTTTGAGTGCATGGTGTGAAATATTTTTTGTTTTTGTGTGATGATGAATTACATTTCAGGTGTTGCAGAGTGGCAAATCCAGGGAGCCACTGTGTTTTAATCAGAATTCCAATTTTATTTTCAGGCTTTGTAGCAGAAGAGGGATAGACAATGGTTTTGTGCTAAGTACTCCATCTGTGTTTTTTCTATTTACTCTAGAGATGGCTAACCCATTACCCCGGCAGGGCCGGATTCTGGGAGCGCTGGACCCTGGGAGGATGTCACAGGATCGGAGGCCCCGAAAATGGCTCCCAGACTGAAGAATGGGGGTGAAGATAAGGAACCTGAGATGCCAAAAAAGATGACATCTGTAGAGGAGATTCCATGGCGTGCCGGACTGGAGGAATTCTGCTGATGACAGCATTATGTGCAGTATTGATGTAGAGACTGATGGACAGGACATCCCAGAGGCGTGATCCTGTGTATTCTGGGTATCAGGATCTGAAAATACATAATCTTCGTTTTGTTTTGTTCATCTTCACTTTTGTTCATTTTTCATTTATGGCTTTTGGAGCATACTACGATGCAGTGTTCCACCAAACTGGATACTCGACTGTGTTTTGTTTTTCCTATACATTTGTACTGATATTGATATTATGTGGGAGAGATTGATTATCCCATGGAATATGTACATAAGTGTGTTTTGAAATATGGACTTTTCATTTTGTAGGGACATTTCAAGTGGGAGTACATATTTTATATTCTTTTTTTCTTTGGTTCAAATATGAACACTTCAGTCGGGAGTGCACATTTATTTAAGTTTATTATGTGTGGACATTTCATATATGGAGATTTCAAATATGGACATTTACACACATTTTTATTTATTTTTATTTTATTACTGTATTATAGTTTTGAACTCTTGTTTTATGGTGGCTTGAGGTAAAGGAGGGTGTAGAATATTGAATTCTCCCAGGAAAAACATTCGACGGGGGATCTGGGTACAAAACTTTCCGTCTCAATTGTGTTAATGGAGAATGGCTTATTGTTCTTACCATTAAGATGAGGGTGTTGTTCATGTTGCTGACAACAATGGGAAAGGAGAGGTGCCCTGTGGTGCATACATTCTAGTGAAAGTGATTGTTCCTCATGTAGTGGTTGTCACTAGCATTCCATACATGAGCAAAAGGAGGGAATATGTAGGATTATTTAGGACACTGGGGTACATTTCAGTAGAAATAAGTGCAAATAGAGACAGTGAATTATTTAGTGCAAGTGACAACAGAAAATTAAAAGGTAACGCAGTGGGATCTGGAGGGCTGTGAATTAGGTTTTCATGCAGTGTGTTCTGGGGGCTGTTAACTAGGTTTTCAATGGAGTTATTAAAATGGATGCATAGAGAGCAGGTTTAATGCACTGAGCATAAATAAAAAATGCTCCATATTATACGTGAATTTGCCATCTGTGCAGTTGCATTGACCAAACTAACCCAGGTGAATCAATTAACAAGTCCCTATTAAATAACATTGAACCCTGTGTAATTAGTGTTCCCTTTTAACAATGAAATGCAAATTGACTCAGATGGAAAATTCTGTTTTTCATTCGGCAGAAGTAAAACATGCAAGAGGATGCATTTGCTGTTTTTCCATTCAGAAAAGGCTATTGTCCTGTGCAGGAAGCAAAGTTGATACATGTAAGTCCTTCGCTGGGTGATTGGACAGAGACATGCTATGGTTCAAGAAGTTTACTGGGGTGATATAAGACATCAGGAAAAAAAGGCAGGAAGTTGTTTTGATTGACAGGGTTTATCTATAAATGTAGGAGGCAGAAGGGTGTGGGGTTCTTTTGCTTCTGGCTGTCCGGAGAAGAGAGGGAATGCAGCAGTCAGACAGAGGGAGAGCCGAACTTTCCAGGCATTAGATGAAGCTGGGGTTGAGAGCTGACCTTTGGCGGTGGTGAAAACAGCACGGAATCTGCAACACTTTCTGCACTGCAACACAGCTAACACTGTTCCTCCTCCCTCCCCTCCCCCCTTCATTCTCGTTTCCCCCTCCCAGCTCTCCTTCTCTCCCCATGCCAGTAACCTTGGTCTCCATATTGACCCTCAACTCTCCCTTTCTCACTATCTCACCACATTTCTCTCACTGTTAAATCCTGTCGCTTTCACCTCTACAATCTCTACAACATTCGCAAAATTCAATGCCTCCTTACCTTTCACGCCACTAAACTTTTAATTACCTCTCTCATCTTCTCCAGACTCTTCTGCTGTTCCTCCCTTCTCTTTGGACTCCCCTCCTCTCATCTTTCCCCCCTTAAATCCATTTACCACTCTGCTAGCCGCTCCCTATGCCTTCTCTGATCTCTTGATTCCATCTCCTCCTCCCTCACCTCTCGAGGCTGGCTCTCTTTTCACTCCCAGCTCAAGTTCAAGTTCCTCTGTCTTGTTTTTAAATCCCTCCATGATCTTGCCCCCCCATCTCTCCCCTCTTCTTTCCTTCTATACCCCTTCTCGTTCTCTCCACTCTGCTAATCTTTTCCTACTCTCTCCTCTTCCTCCACCCTGCGCCCACTCCCGCTTCCGCTCCTTCTGACTCCTTGCTCCCTTCCCTTGGAACCGCCTCCCCCTTCACATCCGCTCTTCTCCCTCCTACCCTTCTTTTCGCTCTTCCCTTAAATCTTATCTCTTCCACTCACCTGCCTGACACCCCACATTTCCTTTCCTCCTCCCTTCCCCCTCTACTCTCACCTCTTACTCCTGCTCTTCCTTCTCTCTCCTCCCCATCTACCTCCTTCCTCCCTTCCCCCTGCTCACATCTAGTCTCACTTTTTCCTATCTTCTTCCCTCACATTCCTGCACTCCCTCCTTCCCCCGTTCTTACCTCCTCTAACATCTACTACTCCCTTGCACACCTATCCCTCCTTACACCCTCCTCACCTCTGCAATATTGTAAGTTGTTCATTATACTGTTTTCAGGTTGTGGTTCAATTGTCATCTTATGCTTGCTGTATGCTACTTGTTCTCATGTAAAGCACTTTGGAGTAAAGGGCTATATAAAGTCAATAAAATACAAAATACAAATACTTTCTGTGCTGATAACCCACAGCACAGAGGGGGCTTTCCTGATAAAGCACAGAGATTTCAACATTTAATATGAGTATCTGTGGAAATTGAGCAGCACGAACGATTGCATGTCCGTTTCCCATCAGATAGTCAGGACAAATGTTTATTTTTAACAACGTGTTTGCTGTTTTTCTCTCACATGTTTAATTGACTTACAAAAGCTGATGAAAAAGCTGATGAAAGAAAACATTTCCATGTATTGCGCTGTGCTTCATATCTCTTCTCTTAGATAAGCACGTCAGTTTTGAGGCCTTGGTAAGAACAAACAAATGTTTTCATTATAAGCTGAAATATTGTAACTAGTGTTATTTTAACACGTGTAAAAATGGCAAAAGCTGAGCTGGTGGGATTGTTTTATTGGGCCTCATTGCGACCCAGGCGGTAAGTTACCGCCTGGATCGTACCTTTACCACCATGGCGTAAACTACGTTTACGCCATGGTGGTTGGCGGACTTACTGCCCCATTCTGAGGTGAGTGGGGCGGTAAGTCCCCATTAACCCATTTACCCTTCCCCATTCCCATTTTTGCCCCATAGGGCATAATGGGAGTGGGGAAGGCGTTAATTACGCCACTGTAAATTACGGTGGCGTAATTAACAACAAGGTCCCTTAGCGCCATGGATTTTAACACCTGAAAGCAGGTGTTAAAACCTCCATGGCGCTAAGGGACCTCGGAATCAGGCGGTAAGGGTCGGCGCTGTTTACGCCGCCGTAAAGCCCTTACCGCCTGGGTCCTAATGAGGCCCATTGTGTCTGTGGTGATTATTTTTAAATAGGGCAAGTAACAAGGAAGTGCATATACCACAAGTGACAGAGTACAAAAATAAAAGCTGGAAAACTATATAGCAAGCTAGAAAATATGTGATGCACGTGTGTGTGTGTTCAGCTGTGCATGCTGGAAGCTGAACAGAACCGGTATGGTGATTTGTACTTACAGTCAATTCGAAAACAAAATATAAATACAAAGGGCGAACAGGATGGTCTCATTGTATAGGGCGGTATTAAAAATATGCTCACCATTTTTATACCACAATACTAAACTACCACCACTTTACTGCCAGTTTACCACAAAACTAGAATACCACCCAAGTTATGTAATAGCCCTATGACAAAAACCCCTAACAAACCATAGCCCGAGCGTGCAAAGGGCATCATTTAGGTGGATCTTTCTGCTGTTGAGCTGTGGCTGTGACCCCCTCACCTGCCCTCTGTCAGTTTCCTGGAGGAATTTGGAGGTGTGAGGCTAACGCAGCTTGGACTGAAGGATAAGGAAGGCATGGTGCAGGAGAGAACGCCGTAGCGCTGTTTGACTCCGTACCCTGCCCGCCCCCTGCCACGAGAGACGCCCACAGGAAGTGCTACAAAACCAGCACCCAGGCACCCTTGCGGCGCTAAGCCCGAGCGTGCAAAGGGCATCATTTAGGTGGATCTTTCTGCTGTTGAGCTGTTTGGCTGCTTGCCGTGGCTTTGCCAGTGATCTAAGTTGCTGGCTGCAGGTTGCTTAACTCAACCTAAAACGAGGTACTACTAAGAGGAGCTGCACAACGGAATGAAGTCAGCTCCCGCTACCATGGATCTTCAAGCAACGGGACTGAGAACTCGCCTCCAGGTAAGGCAAAGATTTGCATCACTCCCAGAGGTAAATGGGAGCCCGGAACATATAATGAAAACAACAATGCTAAAACAGAGCCGCTTACCCTTTTGCACCAAAAAACATAAGCGTTTATCTGTGGGAGCAAAACACCAATTGTTGTCCTTGGAAAATGATGAGTCTCCTGAGCTACCCATGGCCTGTACAATTCCTACTGCGGCAGAGACTCTAAGTCAACCACTTTTATCCCCTGTAACACCTAAGCCGTTTAATGTCCACACAGGCCAGGGGAAAGTGGCTGAACAAATTATCTGTGAATCAGACGAAACTGCTCTGAGAGATGGTACTGTCCCCTTGAAGGAGTCTGAAAGAAAGTCGGACGAACCTAGCATGCCTCTGGGAGAGTCTCTTGAGAAAGCCCTGGAAAATCAGAGACCAGAAATTGAGATCGAGATTACTGACTCAAGAAGTGAAACTGGGGCGAGGGAGGACATGCATAGTTCTAAGCCTTTCTCGATCATCCCTAGTGAAGGACAGTAACCCCTAAACAAGATCAATGGTGAATTAAGCGGAAGCTCAAATCTGACTACACTCTCCCTTTGTGAGGGCATGACCGACTTGCATGACCTCCCAGTAGAGGTGGGGGCTGAACTCAGATCAAGAGAGACGCCTAAGTTACCCACAAAGAAACTCAGTTGTGCCACAGAACCTCTTAACAGTACCATACGTGAACCTCTACCATTAGAGGCATCATGGGAACAGGGAGCCCAGTGGGACGTTATTGAATTGGGCCAATTAGAAGGAGTCCTACAGGATTCCACCACCTTGGGAGAAAAGCTATAACATACTGACTCTACGGAGGCAGCCTCAGTAATATTTGATATTTTCCATCCATATAGGGAAGATGACTTAAATCAAGGCCACAAGGACAAAAACAAGCAAACATGTTATCAAACTGAGGAAAGGGCTGTGATTTCAAAACCCCAATGGGAAAAAGGGAGTCTATATCTAAGCTCAATTAATGAAATGAATAAAATGCACCCCAACCCTGTGTGCAATGTCAAACAAGCCCTGAGACAACCGGGGACGGTTATTTCATCATGAAGTCCTTATACCAACGGAAACCTAGACCTACCACCAGCTAGCCTGAGCAATTCAAGTCTAGCAAATAAAATAATGCAAGACATAACCATATTGACGGGAAAAATCGAAAGAGAGAAAAGGAAGAGCTTCTCCCTAATAAATGAGAGAATGGCAGCATTGGACAAAGAAGAAGCCGAAGGGAGATCTTTTGAGGTGGAGGATTCTGTCACAAATCCAACTAAACACCAGGGGAGCCAAACATCAACGAAAATGACTCAAACACCAACCTCTGAAGATGAAAACCTATTTTGCCAGGTGTTCCACTGAAAGATCTCAATTCAAAAATACCAATCTGTGAGGATCAAACAGCAATAAAAATGACCGAGACTCCAGCCTTGGAAGACGTTAATCTGCGCCCAGGAGAGTTATTGAATGAACAAATCTTACGGACAATGACTGAAGCCTATAAACTTGGAAGAGAAGAGGACATGGAGCGCATTCAAAAAGTGATCATGGCTTCGTTAAATATCACATTGGCCCCCTTTCTAAAACTGTACGAGGTGATCAAAGACTCCGTTCAAGAGGTGATTACCAGCAACATACAAATAAAAGAGGCAAATTTACAAATGGATTCGTCTTTGCAGAGTCTAAATATACGAATAAATAAAGAAGCAGAATTAACACAACTCTGGCAAAGTCGCCTCAGTGAACTAGCAAGAAGAGATGCGAACGATAAATCCCTATTGATGGAAGCTGTCCTTGAGGACTGCAAAATGATGAGAAGCGTCCACAAACAGAAGAACGATGGGAATCTTCTGGGAATAAACCCCAAAGAAGGTAAAGGCCCAATGAAACTGAAACAGGGAAACAATACCCACCCCAAACAAATAGAGCGACAGGTTGAGGATGTGATTCTTATCCCTCCTGGGAAAACGGGGGAAGAAAAACGTGATCCAACCTCGCAGCCGGCGATAGCTCAGCCGGATATATCCAACTTTGCCATCTTTGCAGGAGGCATCTCTAAGGACCTGGTCCATCAGAAGGGGAAGGAGGTCGCAAAAAAAATCAAAGAAAAAGGGAAAAAAACAAAGAATGAAATTCTTATACGTAAAGTAAATGGCTCAAGAGCATTTCTGAGGAATTTAATAACACCGTCCAGAAGAGAAAATATACAGTGCGTGAAAAAGCCCAGACGAGAACTAACCATGAGTGAGTTGGACAGCATAGAGGTTGACGGGGAAAAATATCCCAAAAATGCTGCAACAGAGGATAAATGGGAAGAACCGGAGCAACCAGCGAATTTAAGTGACTTGATTAAGCTCATGGACAATAACAGCAATGAGGAAGACAGGGAAAGCATCAGTCTATCGGAATGGCAAACTATAGATAACTGGGACACCGCTGATTCGGACTCAAATCCTAAAGATCGTAAGAGATCGAAACCTCAAAGAGAGACCTTCCTAAGAACATCGGGAATACAGGGAGAAGACCTGAACCATTGGAAAGAGAACCCGTTAGCAATACTGAAAAAGAATCTGCCCACTTCAGAACCCTGGAACAAAAAAGGAAAGAGCGGGACAATAAAAAGATGAATGCACGTAAATAACAGGGAAACCCCTGACCAAAACAAAAAAAAATATACCAAAGATAAGGAGTGCACTGAAGCCAAGAAATGGAAAGCGTTGCCTTCACCACCTCCAAGGAAATCTATTCTATTCAAAGGTTATTACCTAAAATTAAAAACCGCATTGAATGGCCCCAGAAGGGCGGTGCTAAACAGGAGCTATGTGATGGAGCTCTGCAATCAAACCTCAGCCTTACGCACAATATCAACTGATGATATAAAAATAGTGGAATTCCCCAGGGAACAGAGGATGGACCAAGTTATATTACATCTGACTTCAAACAAGATAAAGCAAAAACTACTGGTGGCCAGTGACATCCTAAAAAAAAGGGTTTCCGACTTGAGGATCTGGATGATGACTTTAAGCAAAATAAACCAAAAACAATAATGAAGGAAAGAAAAGAACCCAAGGAGGAGACTTCAGCACATAATAAAGAAAAAGATATTGATTGAAAAAAATTGCACAAAAAACAGTTTGGTTGATGAGATTCCCGCAGAAAACGATGAAAAAGAAAAAGAGGTGGAGAAAAATAAAAAAGTAAATCCAGCTATAACAAAAAAAAGCGATGAGAAATTGAAAACCCTGAGGTTTACAGTGGACAACTCAGAGAACCCTCAGAGGATGAAAAGTAACTCAAATAAAGTAGGAAATAAAGCAAACGACTGGTCATGGTTGGCGAGCACCCTGAACTCTAAGAAGAAACAATAGAGTGAGGAGGGCCAGCAGAGACCTGTCCACTGGAACACTAGAGGATTTAAACATCTGCTCTCCAAAGACAGTTGTTTTTGGCCAAATACGACCTCATTTCAATTCAGGAATCCTGTCTGCGAGAACCTCCAGTGTGTGAGGGCTATGAAGTATACATTAACCCGGCCAGAAAGGGCCCAAAGGTAAGACCATTTGCGGGCCTTATGATAATAAAGAAATTTGACAGCCCTTTAAAAGTGTTAGAACATCACACCCCAAATCCATATGTGCAAATACTGAAAATAACATTCGAATCAGAAGAAAGGAAAGTGCCGGCAAAAATGATCCTGATTAACACCTATTGGAGTGAAAACATGCCAAGGCCAGTGACCTATCTAAAATCGATTATGGACGCCATTGATAAATCTATGACGGAGGAAAAAGACCAGCTGATACTATTAAATGGGGATTTAAACATTAAATTGCTGGACAAAGAGGGTAAAATCAAAGAAATAGAACATCTATTAGGAAAAGAAAAAACATGGATGAAGGAAATGCGAATCCGCGATATGAGGATGCTAAATGGCCAGACAAGAGGAGATCTAATGGGTGCCAATACATGGCACAGTGGAAAATCGGGAGCATGTCTAGACTATTGTTTTGTCGGAGTGAACACACTGGGTGGGATACATTCATTTACAATAACCAAACAAGTGAATAGTGACCACTGTCTGCTGGCAATAGAACTCGCTTGGGAAATAAGATCAACAACAGAGAGCAAAAGAATGATGAAACGGAGGTGTCATGGGGAAGAAATAGATTGAGATTAAAAAACCAAATGATCCCAAAATTGGTACAGGAATACAAAGATGCCACAGCAAAAGATGAAGATGTGGTCGAGTATAAATGGTTGTTGGAAGCCTATGTGGATAAGCACGACTCAACTAAAGCTAAACACATTTTAGAAAAATGCATATGACGAACTCGTAGTTGGCAGATGAAAACAATACAGAGCGGACCTCATGCACATAAAAAAGGACAAGAGCATAGAGAGATCTGAACTCCTGAGGAAGTGTCGGCAAACATATAAAAACTGGTTGAGCTCAACCCGCTATCTGAGAACACAAAGAGAAGCTGAGAAAATGTTAGCCGCAATATCAACAAATAACACAAGAAGTACGTGGGGCCTACTTAACAACAGGGACCTTAACCAGTCGGTAATAGGTGTTAACCAAGTCTCAGAGGAAAACTGGTTTCAGCACTATACTTCACTATATGAAGGCATAACCCAGGAAAAAGTCATAAAGGAGAGGCCTGACGACATCCCATGGGCCCTGGAATTTGAATGACATACTAATTCTAATAAAAAACTAAGCACTTCCAGGGCAGCAGGCCCAGACGGTATCTCTAATAAAATGCTGAAAGAAAATTGCGAAGACTGGTCCGACCTAATATACGTACTATTTCAACAAATAAAAAAAGCTAGACAAATACCAACCACGTGGACTGAGGCCTATATCGTACCGATCTACAAAAAGGGGGACCGGGGAAACCCCATAAATTACAGGCCGATTGTGCTATTAGACTCAATTGGTAAGCTTTTTGCCTCCATCCTACTAAGGGACCTAAGAAAATGGGCCTCCCATGCTAAAATCTTGGATGAAAGGCAAACAGCCTTTGTAAGTGGCGTTGGTACTGCCCTGAACCTGTTTTTGATCAACTTGCTAAAGGCGAAGGCTTTAGAAGGAAAAAAACAATCTACTTGGCCTTTCTTGACCTCGAACAAGCGTTCGATGGGATAAATAGAGAGCACCTGTGGTCAAAAATGAGGAACTGGGGGTGTCCAACGGACCTGCTGGAAGCTATCCAAGCCCTATAAACTGACACCTCGATCCAGATACAAATCACAGCTGATGGAAGGCTATCTAGGAAGATCAAAACTTCCCGGGGAATAAAACAGGGATGTGCGTTAGCCCCGTTCCTCTTTGTCCTATATATGGCAGATATGAAGATCACCCAAGATCAGATCCCCGCCTTCCCTCCGAAGATAAATGGAACCGAGATACCGTGGATGCTATGTGCGGATGACGCGTTATTTGTAGACCAGACACCAATAGGACTACAAAGACGGATAGAGGCCTTCAACAAATACTTAAAAGACAATGGCTTGAAGATCAACATAAAAAAAATCCATGATCCTGACCATGAGGTCATGTCGCGGAAGAAAATCAGCAGGGAAAACCCAGTCGTGGTCATTGGAAATGGAAAAATTGGAGGAGGTGGAAACTACAATGTATCTTGGGATAGTGATAAATAAAAACTGTAACGAACAGGCGCATTATGCATTGATTCGGGAAAAACTAACGTCCCTGACCAACCAACGAATATGTTTACATCGTAGGTACGGCAAATTTTCTCTGACACTGATAATAACTTTTTACAAGCAAAAAGTGGTGGCCGTAATTATATATGGAGCGGAGGCACTCCTAGCCTTAAGATGGGAAGTATGGAATATATGTGAGGCCTATTTTTGGAGAAAGATCTTGTGCCTCCCGACTTCGCTACCGTTTGAGCTCATAAGAACAGAGCTAAGGCTCCAATCCGTGGTCTCAATTGTTCTATGGAAATACTTATCCCTTTACAGAAAGTGTATCCTCGATAACCCATCTCAACCGTTTGAAATCCTAGTGCAGACGGGGGTACCAAATGGAGACACGATGTTCTTCAACTGGAAAAAGAGATGCAAAGGAAGATTGGACCAGGCAAATGTCTCAGAAGATACCCTGAAGTGCCATCCAGATAAAGCCAAAAGAGATATCTGGGAAAATGATTGGGAGGAAACACAGGAGAAAAGACTGAAAAGAAACCACCATACCTACTGAAATTTCCATCTAACCATTACAGAGACTTGCTGATGCTCTGCAGACTTATCATATGGCATTGCAGAGAGGTAAAATGGATAAGAAGGCTCATTGAAAAATCAATAGCATACTGCAGATTCTGTAAAAATAAAGGCCAACTAGAATCTGTCAGGCATGTGATGCTAGCCTGCCCGACCCTGGAATCGAGAAGACAGGCTTATATGGGTAGCCATACTAGTAACATATCTGAGGAGACGGAAGAGGAATTCTGGGAGTGGCTACTGACCGCTGAAAAGGTCGGTAGAAACTTAGAAGCATTACAATTTGTCAAATCCCTAAAATTGGACCAGGAGGAAGACAGGGCTGGACTGTGAGTCAACTCCAGCAGGCCGATCAGACTGAGTAAACTAATATCGGCAAAAAATTAACCTACAAACATTGGACATGTATCTATCTAATGATGATGAATTTGATAATGGAGGAATGTTAAAGGTTTAAATATGATTAACCAATAAAACAAAAAAAAAATAATAAACATTTACAGGATCACAATAGTCACCCTGAAGGAACTGCTATCCTACTTAGATTAGATCTATTATGGAGTTTTTAATGGTGGAAACATATGTCTAATTGCTTCCCTCAATAATTATTGATTTGCGTCACTGTTTGTTCAAATGCCCAAGTTTATTGTAGGAAGTGTATCATATGTCAACAGCACAATGTAGATAAGACAAAAAGCTGCCTCCAGTGTAAACCCTCACAGCTGGGTCCCCTCCCCCAATATTCAGGTTTACTTACTTCAGTTAATAAAGTGTTGTGGAATTGAATTTGTATTAGTCCTTGTTAACATTTGTTCAGAATGGATCACAAAGTCGAAATAAAGAATCTACTGAAATGATGAGATTGTGTGCCCTAGTTCAATGTGCCTGTCAGTATAAATAGTGACCGGTTAGCACACTTTATCAGCCAAATGTCAAATTAACTATGCACAGCTCTTCAAATGCAAGAGACTATGCACTGCCCATAAAACCCTCAATCAGCAGGGGCATTTAAGAGACAAAGTTGGGTGTCCAACATCTGAGCTGGGATAGGTCTCAAGTGGCCAGAGGCTCCTCCACTGGTACTTTTTTGTATTTGCAGCACAGATATTTCAGGAACTGGGTGATACTCACATGAGGTATTGATCGGCTGTACAAATAGTCTTTCTGCATCACCCCCATTATTTGCATCTCACATAAATATACAAGGCACTCATCCAGTCTATTAAGTGTGTCTATTTGTAGGTCAAAGAAACATTATCAAAATAACCTGAATCCAGGAGCTACATGTATGTGAGAGTGCGGTGGCGTAAGGCATCATTAGCCCCACGCCACAATAGGTAATGTCAGGTACTTTCAGAAATCATTCATGCCAGAGGGGTAAGACAATTTCCTATCTGGGTACATGCCACCGTCTGGGTAAACTGAAATCCCAAAGAATCAAATAGCACGTTTTAATAGCTAGAGATGCAACAAAGAGAGAAATGCGCTTGAAACATTATACTGGACTTCCACCATGTGCACTGCTTCTTACATCCTACGTGTTGCCTGGAAAGAAACAAGTAAGTACCGTAGCCATTGTTGAGTGCTTATAGTAATAATCGTACCAATGTATTGTGGTTACAAACATTGCAGTTATAAACGATCAATTCATCTATTCAATAATGTTGCACAAACTGAAACTTCCAACAATATAATGTTCCATATTGACAACAACAATTCAGATGAAACTGACATGGAAATGACTGTCCTGATGAAAATAAGCTGCATCTAGTTATTCTAGTCAGAATTAATAAAGGTCGGTCTGCATTGACCCGGTTACCAAATATAAACATATTATTGTAACAGAGCAAGAAATGCATGAATTAACGTGTTTTGCAATAAAGATGGTTCTGGAATAAACACAAAAGAATAGACTGTGGGAGCATGGAAACATTTTATTTTTATTTAGAAATACGTGCCCCAAACAATGTCTAGTGGTAATAGAAAATGTCAGACAGTGGTTCATGGATGGAGGCAACATTGTCACATTGTTACAGTGCACAAAAGGTGCATGGTAAAACATTGTGGCATTGAGAGGAGCAGAATGTAACTATTCGGTCATTAAGCGGGAGCCTTGTTGGTGTACTGGGATTAAATGTACTTCAAATCTAATCTGTGGGGTGCAACATTTTTAGTGAGGTCAGATCACAGGCATTTTCATGTAATGGGTGGAGGAGAACCGCTCTGCACATATGCTAGTGATTATTGGGTTTGCAATTATTTGATTTTAAAGTGGGATATTTGCCAGGAGTTAAGAATGCAACAGCTGATTGCCTGTCCAGGCTGCCCAACACAGAGGTGGATAATGTAAAGATTGAGGATGATGTTATGGTGAGATAATTGGGACTGTCTGCGATATCAGAGGCAGAGTGGTGCCAGGCAGAGGAGTGTGACAAGGTTTTTAAAAGCATTAGGAAGTGGACCATACAGGGTTGGCTGGAGAGATCTACACTGGGTGGTGACTGGGGAGTGTGGAATGAAATTAAAGATTTGTTGTACATAATCGGAAGAATAGCAAGATAATAACCCTGTTACATTAAGACATTTCTTTGCCAGATTGGTTCCTGGAGGTGATATGGTTTGTAATGATATGAAGAGGGGACTCAGGTAGTCTTTCTGTGGCCGGGTAGAGATGCCATTGTAGACCGAATGGTATTATAATGTGCGGAAATGCTGGAATAGCAATAAATACAAAGTAGTGAGGGAGTTGCCTTTACTGACAGTGCTGGCACTGTGTGAGCCTTGGTTGAAGGTGCCAATAGATTTTATTGGGCCAGTACAAAGATTTGGATATGAGGTGTTTGTGTGTTTATGTGTGTTTGTGTTGGTGGCTTATCACAGCGAATGGGCAGACAGGCATGCAGTGAGAGAGGTGTCCCCGGGAGAAATTATAAGATTTTTAGAAGATGTGTTTTATAGAGAAGGGTTTCCCGAGAAATTGTAACTGTTAATGGAGTGCAGTTTACATCACTGGCTAGGAGGACATTTTGGATTCGATCACTATAGATCATACCAGAATGGATCTAGATCATCCCAGGGCTAATTGTTTGGTAGAGAGAGTGACTTGTCTCATTAAGGGGGTATTTCAGTTGGATTTTAAAGTGAGTGGGCTTAGAGAGAGAGATGATCCTGCAGAAGGTTTGAGCATATTGTATGGGGCTGTATTCGGTGACATGGGTGTCGCGTTCTTGAAAACGAAGGGAAGACGTCTGGGCACTATACTACGTCCCAGTTGGCTGGGGTTGGCAAAGTCAGTCTTTGTGGTTCCTAATGGTATCACAAGAGCCATAGAAAAGACGCAGGTGGCTTATAAGGAATAGTTTGGCGATAGGAATAGAGTTAGGGATCAGCATTGGGCTGAAGGAGATTAGGTTTGGGTCAAGAATCCCCTGCATAAATACCAAATGTCAAGGTAACATGTTTTTATGTCCGAAAAGGATAGCGTTAGTCAGAGAAGGTGTGGTGTTTATGGAGGGAGGTGGAGTGTGGTCTAAGGGATGGTTGAAGAGGTGTGACATGAATGGACTGTCATCAGAAGATATTGCTGGTGATGAGACAAGCATGATTGAGAATAAATGGGAAGCTGTGGACAAAGTAATTGTTGTGAGGTATACTAGGGAACAATAGAGAAGTAGGAGGTGTCCCAGGTGGATGGAGGCCTTTGTGTAGTTATAAACCCCAGAATATTTTGAATGTTTTCACACATTGAATCTTCACAGATGGGACAGCCCTCAAGGTTAATATTTTACTGTGTTGTTAAGTTTGTTTGTTGTTTTTATAATAATAACTTAGCATTGATATAGCACTACGAACCCTCGGGTATCTGAGCGCTGCTTATTATTACCCACAGTGTGTGGTGCTCATTTATCAACCTCGGAAGGATGAAAGGCTGAGTTTGGCAATGCCGGGATTCGAACCTGCGTCAGCAAGCTCTGCACAGATATCAAAGCGAGCTTTCTACTCGCTGTGCCACTTGACTGGCACAGGGTTGTGAGGGGATGCGTTGGCAGCTGGGTTGAGGATTCTGGAGTGGGGATTGTGTAGAGGAACATTCCGAGGCCGAGATTCGGAAGCTGGCCGTTGCCACAGGCTGTCGATGGGTGTACTAGAGGGGAGATTACATGTAAAGAAATAAAGAAATAATTTCACTTACCCTGAGTCCCAGTGTCTCAATACATTGCAGCCGGAAGATCCACAGTTCAAAACCCACCATAAGGTATGTGTACCTATAGTTTCTCTGAGATTCCTGTATATACAACTCTTAAAATGGATTTCTGAACTCTGACCTGGTGGGGCAGAGGTTCAGAAGGCCAGCCTAGTTTCTTGGAACAGGTAACCTCTGGACAAGCCAGACCAATCAGGGTAGTGATGCCGGCGGTCAAGACTAAGTCTCAAGAGGAGTGAGGGTGACGGAAAGACCTCAGTGAGCACACAAAGCAAGGACACTTACAAATTACTCCAGACAGGTGTTATATTAAAAATATAGACACATTTATTACAAGGCCTTTGTAACATCGACCATAGCAAAGAATCAAAATAATACTAAAGTAAACCAACACATCATAA
This sequence comes from Ambystoma mexicanum, assembly GCF_040938575.1. Lineage (NCBI taxonomy): Eukaryota > Metazoa > Chordata > Amphibia > Caudata > Ambystomatidae > Ambystoma > Ambystoma mexicanum. Next base: position 578,554,352 of record NC_090925.1, read on the forward strand.
TCAATAAAATATATATACAAGATCGAGGGGTCTAAGGAGTTAGGAGCACGTAATATGTAGACCACCTAGATGGGGAGGAAAACAGGCAGTGCAAGTAATCATTAGACCCAGTTCGACATCTGAAATACACCTAACTAGGGGGAAGTCCGAGCCCTACGGAGAGAGGAGCATTATGCTCAAAAGTACCTGCACGTGCTGGTGCCAAAGGACACAAGAGGGCCTCTTTCAGGATATCAGGCAGTTCAGGAAGGTGAATGGAGCGATGCCGAACCAGTCCCCACTACTCAAGCAAGGCCTCCACTTTTGGGCAGAGGCAGGGTGAGAGTGCGGGATATAGTCGCTATTTCATAACAGCGGTAGAAAAGAAACTGGGTCCTGCGCGAGGGGCCTCCCGTTGGGGTATGGATTATTCACCGGTCCCCGATGCAGGCAGACCCAGACTTCTCCAGTTCAGTTCACGTTGCTGGCAGGCTTAGCTGCGATGATCAGGACGTCTCGACGCCGTGTAGATTCTGCATAGCAGGATGCAGGGTAGAGGGTGTCCCAAATGCAGCTGACGTGTACAGGTGGTTAGCACAGCAGGGCAACACGGCAACCGCGTTTACTCTGGTCCAGGCGCACTCGTTTTACTTCAGACCTGGGAATGCCAAGTGTACAAATTCAGTGTGAGGGTGCCGTGGATGCAAGCAAGCAGTAGACCAAGTTTCGAGGGCTTCCCTGAAACGGTGGTGGTGACAGAGCAAAGCGTCCTGCGTAAGATGGTCAGCCCACTGGTTGGCCCAGGGACACTTCCGAAGAGGCTTACTTGCAGGGTTTGATGAAGGTGCCGGGAATAGTTGATCCCACTATTCCAATGGCTCGAAGTGTCTTTGCAGACCTTCTAGGACGATCAGATGCAGAGCGGTCTCGCAGGACGACAGCGGCTCAGGGTGCCAAACCTTCAGCGGGTCACCAGCTGTTCCTCGACTCAGCTTCTTGTTGCAGGATACTTGGCTCCTTATCCCTTGTTCGGTTTGAACTCAGGAGATCGACATGGTAGTGGTGTTTTCAACCTCCTCTTATCCAAAGTTCCCTTCGCGCCAAAATGGAAAGGGCCCAATGGGAGATCTGCTCACAAACACTCACACCATACATGGACCTATCACAGACCACGGTGGTCCCAGGCATTCAGGACACTCTAGACTCTCTGGCACCCAGGATGTGTATTGGGAACAGACATCCCAGCCCACATCCTGGAGGCACACACAAGGCATGCAGAAGCCTGCGAAAGCGTTGTGTTTCGCGGGAAAGTGCATGACCAAATAAGGACTGCCCCGGGTCAGCTCGACCTGGGGGAAGGTGAAGGGGCAAGATGGTCAGCGGACAGGACAAAGAACCTTGTGGCATGGCCATTTTGGGAGCCAGGCGACCTATTCGTGCCAAATGCGGTAAGCGCAGATACATGGCAAAAAATGGTTCAAAACACAAGAGAAACAATAGCTGCCACCAGTCCCATCCGTGACACACTTGATCAGTTCATAATAAGTCCAGCGAGAGTGGCTAGGGCCTTTGGAATGACAAGAGACCCAAGAGCGCAGTAATGTAAGTTACGGTGCACTCTTGTTTCATGTTGCACAAAAACCTGTAACATGAGGAAAGGACTAAGGGAAACAAAGTCTCCCAGTACTGACTGTCTTAAGGGCATGTCAGTTTCCCCATAAGTATTGAGCGAAAGCCCAGAGGAGTGCGGCGGAAGGCTGCGCTTCTCTGGCAAAGTCTAGATCAGGGTGTAAAACAACAGCAAAAAGTTTGGGGGTTGCCACATGGAGGGAAAATTACATACAATTATGAAATCTTTCCTAACAACAACCTGGCTGTTTCTGCCTTTTTCTGTGTGAAGAAGGAGGAGGGAGCAAGAATGATGGGCTTGAGAAATATATTCAAAGACGATTGAGGAATAGAGTCTATTAGAAACTATGAGTTAACCAGATGATTCCAAAACAAATAAAAAATAATTGTTGCACTCAAGACCTTGTGACCAGAGTTGGTGGTCACATTGTTTATTTTCATATAGACTGCTAATACCTGGCACTGAATTGATTGTAACTTAAGCACTGCTATAGGTAGTAGTCATACATTTCATCAGCCAACATTTGCAGTGCACTGTCTGGCCCCTCAACATTGCCAAGCAACACTGTGACCATATCCAAATCAGGCCCAATTATCGGCAATCAGTAAGGCATATTTAATGGATGAAGGTTATGCCATGCATTTGTTCAATGAATACACTTTCTCTAACACACAGCCACATTTGGACCTTTCGAAAAGTTATTATTCATGCACAGAGTTGCTTGATTTTGAAGAGTGCCGTCCTGCTGTTGTTCTTTAAAGGCACCAACTGGAACTGTGGCCACAGATAGATGGAAAGTACTTCCAGTGAGCATTGACTGATATGCAATTATTAATTTCACCCATTTTCTTCTGAAGACAGGGGAAGTAATAAATGGCCCTCATTCCGAGTAGGGCGGTAAGGGATACCGGGCACCGGTAAGGAGACCGGTGCCGGTAATCCCTTACCGCCCTACTATGAGGTCCCTTAGCGTGTCCCTTCCTTAACACCTGGTGTCACCATACGCCGGCTTGGCTTGGCATAAGCCGGCCCGTTATTTGTGCCCTCCCCATTCCCATTGAACCCTATGGGGGCTCACATGGGAACGGGGAATGGTTTGGTGAATGGGGAGTTACCGGTCCCGCCAAGGTATGACTAGACCCGTAAGTCCCCATTGCGATTATAAACAGGACTGGTGGGGGAGCCAAACCCAGCCCATCGTCACTGGGACAACACTGCACCGGAGAGAATAACAGACTGGATGCAGGAAGCGATCCCTGAGGAGGCACCCAGTCCAGCAGTGGTCGATTGCAGCAGGGGAGAGACAAATACATGTTAAGCCCACACAGGGAAGGGGCCCTACACAGACTGCAGCAATACAGAAGAGGGCAACCAGTGGCCCTTAAAACTCAAATAGCGGAAACAACAGAGATGATCATGGCAGTCACGAAGGAAGACATAGCTGCGATCCTGGCGGAAATCAAGGCGCTGCCGTCAGACATACAGACATCCATATCCGAAAAAGGGGGAAAGTGGAACATATTGAAGGCAATTGATATTGATATTTTGTTTCTATCGCGCTCTTACACAAGTGTTTCAGAGCGCGACAAGGTAAGGGTGGGGAACAGGGGAGAACAAAACAGCAATCTTACTAGGCCCAGTGACATTGAGAACACGCAAGTGCATGCGAAAGGGGGAGGGGAAAAGTGCATGGGAGGGGGAGAAGTGGAAAGTGCGTAGCAGAAGAGAAACAGATAAATAATAATAAATACATAAATAATAAAGACAACAAACAGTGGTAGTGCAGCCAGAAATTTGCAAGTGCTAGGTTTAAGGCAGCAAACAGGGTAGGTCTGATAAGTGCAGGAAGAAAAAGGGGGGGGGTGCTGTATGGGTACATATACAAACCCCAGTGCAAGGGGTGGCCCGGAGGAAGTGCAGGAGGGTGGCAGGGTGAGCAGGTACCTGGTACCTGGGCCCGGAGGACAGAGGGTGGCCAGGTGCATGATGCCAAGAGAGAACAGATCAGCAGGGGAGAGGGGGAGCGAAGGCAGATGAAAAGAGGAAGGTCTTGAGGTGCTTCCGGAGATGGATCTCCTCAAGTTTTATAGTGGCAGGAAGGCTGTTCCAGAGGGAGGCACCAGCCGAAGCAGAGATCTAGCCCAAGCTCGTTTCTTTGAAAAATGACTGACCCTGAGGGAGGTAGAGGAGTGAAGAGCTCAAGAGGGGAGGTATTTGAGGAGGGATAGCTGAAGGTATATTGGACCCAGGCCCCAGAAAGCCTTGTGGACAATGCAGAGGGTTTTGAATTTAATCATGGCATTCACTGGGAGCTAATGGAGAGATTTCAGAGCTGGAGAGATACAATCCCAGGGCTTGAGTCCAAGGACAAGTATCACAGTCCGTTTTTGGATTAGTTGCAGAGGGCAGAGAGTGGAGGCAGGTAGATTTAGAAAGAGGCTGTTACAATAGCCAAGAGTGAACCAGAGCATGGGATACCATGAGCTTCTGGGGGAAGGAGAGGAAAGGCAGAGTACCTCTGAGGAGGTGCAGTAGGAAGTTTGACGTTTTAGAGACCTCAGAGATGTGGGCAGAGAAGGAAAGGGTGGAGTCAAAGATGACCCCGAGGTTCTTAGCCTCGCAGGTGGGGGGAGGAGGGCCAAGGGCAGCCGGCAAGAGAGTGAGGGGAAAGGATGGTGAAGGTGTGTTGATGAGGGGATCTCAGTCTTGCTGGCATTCAGACAAAGATCATTGGCTGCACACCAATCTTGAATGGCAGTTAGGCAATCAGAGAGGAGAGGAGGTGGCCGAGGGCAGCCTGAAATTGAGTTCAGTGTCGTCAGCGTAGCACTGGAAATTTGAGCAGCAAATGGCAATGCAGTGGGCGAGAGTTGCCAGGTATTGGTTGACAAGCCAGGGCGAGAGGTTAGACCCCTGGGGAACATCACAGGCAGAGAAGAAGATAGATGATAGGAAGGACCCAAGTTGGACCTGGGAAGGTCGATCAGAGAGGAAAGAGTTCAGCCAGGCCAGAGCCTGATCAGTGATACCCAGGTCTTCACGGAGACGGTTGAGCAGGATGGTATGGTTGACCGTGTCGAAGGCAGAAGAGAGATCGAGGAGTATGAAGACAGAGGGTATGTTAGAGTCAAGGTTGGAGAGCAGATCTTCACAGATGTTCATTGAAAATGGTTGAAAATCTTGAGAACAATCAGGCCAATTTGAAATAGAAATGAAACTAAACACAAAAATAACAGATATTGAACTGCTAGAGGAAGAAATCACATTGAAAATGGACGAGGTGGAGAACAGGGAACACAGATCGAACTTACGGATCCTGGGTCTGGCAGAAAAGGATGGGGAGACCCTGCAACAGGTTGTGCGAAAAGTCCAGGACATTATCAATCTCCTGTTTGTGGATGAAGGAGGAAAGTTATTAACAATCGAAAGAGCTCACAGAGGAGGCAGAGCATTTGGAAAGGGCCTTCGCGCAATTGTAGTCAAATTCCTGAGTTACAAGGAGAAATCAGAAATTCTAATCAAGGCCAAACAGAAACATGACATTTTCTATCAAGGCTCGAAACTCAAAATATTTCAGGACCTCTCGAGCCTGACTCTGGCTAGGAGAAGGGCATGTAGACCACTCACCATATGGCTCACAGAAAAGAAAGTCAGATACAGATGGGGCTACCCTTTCAACCTTACTTTTGAGTTTCGAGGGGAGGACTACAGGATCACCACACCGGAGGAGGCCAACCAAGTCCTCAAGTGGCTGAGAGAAGTAAAAGATATTCGAGGTCCTGTAGGACCACAAGAAGCTACCAGCTCGCAGGTCGAAGAACAAAGAAGGGCCCTGTGCCAGCAAAGGGCCAAAATGGTGAGGAAATATTTCAAGCCAAACCCTGTGTCTCCAGTGACACCACCATGAAATAGGTAGGACCATGGGTTGAGTCGGGGGACTTGGTATTAAGTACTTTTGAAAAGACACGCGAAAGGAGGAGGGAATCCGTGATAAGAACTCGTGATGGATAGGCAAGGTAAATTTGTGCTACCCCATATGAAGGCGACTAATAAACCCTGGTGGCCCTCAAGTTTGGGAGGGCGTCTCCAATATGGACCCAGTACAGCCAGTAATACCTGTGGTTGAGTTGATATGGTTAACTCAGTTTGTTGCTGTTGGGGCAGTAGGGGGGTGGGAGGGTGTGAGAGGGACATAATTGGATCAGCTTGAAAGAAAATAAGGTTAATGCGTCTTCGGGGGAGAAGTAAAGAAAGCAACAGGATACAATTGGAACCGACATAGGAATAGCAAAACAGGCGGACCACTAGGGGGGAGGCCGATATTAAGGATGGGCACCTTGAATGTTAAAGGACTTAATTCCCCAACCAAAAGGTCCTTTGTGATCTGGGAATTTGTAAAGGCGGACTAGATGTCCTGTTCATCCAGGAGACCAGACTTAAAGTGGGGAGGAGAAACCACTGAGGGTCAGAGGAGTGGGACAAATGTTTTGGGCTTCGGGGACCCAAAAAAAGGGAGGAGTAGGGATACTTTTAAGCAAACGACTAAGGTTGGAAAATGTGATGGTGGAACGGTCTGTAGATGGTAGACGGATAGTATTCCGGGGAGAATGGGAAGCAACACAAATTACGCTTGTGGGGATATATGCGCCCATTCAAGGGCTGGGTCCCTTTTATGGTACAACGTCTTTTCCTCACAGGATGTTTTTTTGCAGGGTTTTTTACCACTCATTTAAAAAAAAAATGGAATGTTTTTGAAAATAAAAAATTCAATGGGTTTAACAAAAAGGTTAAAAAACCTGCAAAAACATAGGAGGAGACTTTAATACCTGGGCAGACCCTCTAATGGATAGGCAGCAAACAAAGGTCCAAATCAAAAGAACTCAACAAGGGGAAAGCAGTAGGTTTGCAGCTACCCTATGTGAAGAGAGCTTGGTCGATATCTGGAGAGAGTGTAACCCTGGGGAAAGAGGATACACATTTAAATCAGAAGTTCACGACACCTTCACACAAATTGATAACTTATTGGTCAATAAAGAACATAGAGCCAGGGTGTAGGACACTGTGATTCGCCCAGTGGGGTGGACGGACCATGATATGGTCATAGCAAACATAGAGATTTAGGGGATAGGCCACAGAAATACCTAATGGAGGTGCAATGATTCCTTATGGCTGGACACACTTTATGCTCAGGAGTTGTGGGAAGCAATAGAGGAGTATTTCCAAATTAATAACAATGGAGAAGTAGACCTGACCACGGTATGGGAAGCGGGTAAGGCGGTGTGGAGAGGCCACCTCATAAAGGAAGGAGCTAGACGGAAAAGGGAACGTAAATTAATTGAAGATAGATTGAGAGGGGAAATTACAACATTGGAGATGAAGCAACACTCCCACGGATCATACCATAAAGAGCACCTATTAACTCTTAAAGAAAAACGGGAGGAGTTGAAAAGACTGGGAAATGGGAATGCAATCAGAAAGTTGAAATCGCCTAAAACAAAAATTCGATAAAAGGGGGACAAAGCCGACAGGATGCTTGCCACTAGACTCCATGCTCAGAGAGCGGAGAGATGGGTGGAGGCCCTTCAACAGGAAGGGGGGGAAATGATCAGAGCATCAAAAGAAATAGCGAACCAATTTGCCAAATACTATGAAAATTTATACAATTTGGAGGGGGTACAAGGGGATAGAGAAATGAGGGAATAGATAGCAGATGCAAGCTTGACCTGACTAAGCGAGTCTCTTTAATACTGTACAGGAAAATGGCATAGCACCACCGTCATTCTACAAAGCACATATAGCAGTACTCCCTACGGGAGGGAGGGACCCCACAGTATGCAAACCATATAGGCCTATATCTCTCCTGAACACGGACGTTAAAATATATACGAGAGTGCTGGCATCGCACATGGAGGATCCAGACCAGGTGGGCTTCATAAAGGACAGGCAGCGAGCTGACGCCATGCGAAAGACCCAGGATATAATGGAGCATACGATGGGTGTTAGGCAGAATTATATGCAGTACCCTTTAGGAACACTACACACAATAAGGACTAAAAGTGGCAGCACAAATTCACATTTGGTACAAGCCTGTACTACACAGTAAAGTGGTAGCAATGGCTGAGTGGCCAGACTTATCTCAAGAGCAAGTGAGCAGTATCAAATAGTTACACAAAGGACAGCCTTTACTATGATTCAAACAAACACTGACTCAAGGTTTCCAAGTAAAATAATATACATTTATTTACTCTTCAGTTGTATAACATTTCACCAAAATGAAGCAGTTCAAAAATCACTCTCTTACTAAACCACACTACTCCCAATAGTTTCCAGACAAGTTAAGCTCACAAAATGAGTGGGAGCAAAATGGCACCCTGTTAATTTAAAATGGAGGGAAAGACGAAATTAGGCAGAAAGGGAGCAGTACCAAGAGGTAAGTAAGCAGGGCAATCTAGAAAGAGGAACTACAGTGAGGGAATCAAGTCAAACAGGCTTAGGGCCAAAGTCAATAGGACAAAAGTCTTTTGCTCAAGATCACACAGTTCAGGGTAGTTTGCGGTTAAGTCTTTGCCAAGAGTTCAGAACGAAGTTGGTCGGCAGAAAAGATAGCTTAAAGAGGAGAGAAGGACAAGCCCTCGGATTGGCAAAAGGTTCACACCCTTCCACCGCGGCTGGACGAAAAGAACAACCGGATGTTGAACAGTACCTTAAATGGAGAAGAAGCTGTAGCTGCGGCGGACGTTCCTGGTAGTTCCAGCAGGCTCACGGTTCCTGAAGCGACTGTCAGACTGGCATGAAGTAGGAAGACTGGAGGGTCCTGCACTACCCAGGGAAGAAACCAGCAGCAGAGCAAAGCAACAAATAAAAGGTGCGCTCCTTAAAACCCAAACAGGGTCCGACCTTCCTGGCTATCCGGCCCACTGTAGCTCTGTACAGTGAATTCGACCAGAAGAGGGGGTCCTGGTTTAGAGTTTGGGTGAACTGGTTAGTCCCACCAGCTCAAGGGAAGAAGATTCTCATTGGAGTCTGAAGATTCGGACCTGCAGCAGGGCTTCACTGGGCAGTTCAGTCGGTGTAGGGGTCCTCCTCTGTCCGCTCCTCTTCAGTTCTCTCCAGTGGCGACTCTGCTCTTCCAGACCCAGAGGCCTGCTTTTTATACAGTTTTCCCCCATTCACACAGCCTGCATGTCAATCACACAGCAGGGTGGCTGTCCTGGTAGGAACAGTCACCCAGCCAATCAAACAAGAGTGTGACTTGGGTTACCAAGGGAACCCATGGTAGGGGTCCTAAAACCCCTCCCTCACATCCTGCCTACCCAGACTTTCAGGCTCCTAAAGGAGGGCTTCTGCGCAGAAGCCCACAAAAAGAGGGTGAACAAAGGAACCAAACCTTGTTTGGCGCTTAGATACGAACACGAGAAATACTTTTCCAAAAAGAAATGACGACTAAACCCAGCCGGAACAACATTAAAAACAGTATGGTCAAACGGGTTAAGTTCGAGGCTACCAAGATAGCCTAAAACAATACCAGGGTTATTTAAGATAACCGCAGTAGAAAATATAGGGTAGTTACCATTGCCACCAGCCAGGTCGTAATGGAAAGGGAGCAAAACAATGCTCCAAGAGAGACACACAAAATGGGATAAGTAGTAACCCTTTCTAGTACTCCATGTAAGATGGCTTGTACTGGGTCTGTGGATTTAAAAGAGACTAGTACAGTTAATGGCAACTTTACATGCTCTGGGGGACAGTAGTCAGCCCCAGAAAATGGAGTCTGAGTTGGAAAGTCTAAAAAACAACCCTGTGTTACTGGACTGAGGGTGCTGGGTAACACATAATAAAAGATGATGGCCCTCATTACGACCCTGGCGGAAATCGGAAAACGATGGCGGAGATGCAATACCGCCATCAAATAGCGCCCGGTGCGACTATGACCCGCCACCGCAAAGTACGAAGCCATTATCGACACCGCAGTGAACGGCAACGCTAACTGCACCAAGTACGCGCGCGCGCGCCATGCCAAACCGTAAATACCACCATGGCGCAAGGGTACGCGAATTCCGACCCTAGCGGACATGTACCTAACGCCATCAAGCATGGCGGAAAGCACCATTCCGCCATGGTGAGAAGTATGGCATCGCGAATCAACCGTAAACGGCCCCACTGAGTGCCTGTACACCGCTCCCTGCCCACAAAGTACAACTCCCCGTAGGTGCAATGAAGTCACAATGCAACCATTGAAATGTACAAGTCACCCATGCATGCCAACGAACAAAAGACTCACAAGAGGGGCCAATGGGAGTGGCAGGGCACAGATGGCACGAATACAGAAGCCATTCCAATGGACATGACCACAGTCCCCCCCCCCGAAACGCACGCAAACACAGGCACCTGTGACCAGCAATATTCCGAAAATCACATCATTCCACCAGTCCACCTGGCTGACCGGCGTCTGTTACACAAAACCCAATCCCCCGCCCCTGAGCATGACAACATTCAAACAGTCATATTGGCAGCCCCCATCCCTGACCTCACTGGGCTCCGTAGGCAAACGCGCCCAGCACAGTACCACGCGACTATACTCCGAAACCGGAACCCAATGCAGATCTCCTCACAATACATCGCACCCCGAATAGGAATATGCCACATCACTCGCAAAGAAGAACGCTACACGGCCCATATCAGAATAGAAATTTAATGCACAACTAAATCACCAAGCTCATACAGCCATTAGTCCATGAACTCCAAAACACATATCACCATTGTGGGCTGCATCCGCAAGGAATGACCAGCTACTACTTGTGTGACGCCCTGTTCCATCATGGTACACAGAGCCACATTCACGTACGAAAAGGCAACATGGAAGCGCACAGAACCGCAGGCCCGTCCCAATGGGGAGGCACTAGTCCAACTGAAAGGCCGAAATGTTGCTCCGAGCCACTAGTACTGCGTAAGGGCATGTGGCCCATTGGCGATCGTCCCATAAGATCGTAATGCTGCTCCACTGATTAACACGAAGCAGCAGGTGTCGTGAGTAAACGCCATCTGCAGGAGTGGCATACAGATGGCAGTGGCAAAAGGGGAGGAGATACCTGTCAACCAAAAGAAAAGAAAAAGAACAGAATGGCCATCAGAACTACATTCGAACAACTCACTCCAATGATCACACTAAATCCACAGCCATATGCATGCTAGCCCACTCCAAAGGATCATCACCACCCCAAAACCACTTGCGACTCATAACCATCTATATCGAGGTGTAAACACCATCACAAACGAGTGTACCTGTGCATGCGACTGTCAAAACAGATTCCATCAGATGGGAATGTTAACGTGCATGGACACAAGTGTCTGAAGGCGCGTCGAGACAGGGAGGGCTCAACAAGGCCAGATAGACGATGGTCCCACTATGGCAGCCCTGCATCACATAGCGCAGGGGAGGCAGATAGATTCCAAGAAGCACTGTACATGGCAAACCCTGTATCAAATCACCTGCCCATGCATCCATTCATCATTCCCTCATCCTGTTATAAAAACGCCTGAAAATTTACTCACAAAACATTCGATTTTTCCATTGAGTCTGTGCGTTATGCAGCCTGCAAAATCCACAGTGCCCCAGCCCGTAATTCCAGTGTTGTGAAGTTACATGTATTTGGGAACGTCCGGCCTCATCGGCCACGTCACTATTGCGCATCCCAAACTATTCATATCAATCATTGCTTCCTCGCCATGGCCTCTGTCTCAAGGACATCGAACAATAGAACGTTATATTTGCAGTCAGACCTGTGGGCATCTCCTCTCCGCTAGCCGAAAACCGAAAGCGCTGGCCTTCGAATTCCTCATTTGCAACATCACGTCGAAAAGGCATCTGTGGCCGTTTGAACTCACAAATTAATCCATCTAGTGCGGCTGTGTGTGAAAATGGCAACTGCCATCACCCACTAATGGGACGCCCCGCCCGTCGTTGCAACTCGGTACAGTGATGCATGAGGGCCCACCGTTACTCGAGTACTACGTTCCACTGACCCATCACAAGTCTGTTCGCGACTGCAAAGATTGTATGTGAAACAATGGGACCATAGCCGAATGTACATATCAACAAATGTTACACGGCCATCGGGTACAAATACATGATTGCAATAGCAAGATGCCATTCCTCGAATAGCAGCGTTGTGTGCGGGACGTGCTCGGCCAAAGGGGAGAGCAGCTTGCACAGGTGGAATGAATCACCACAGGTGGAGGCCATACAGCCTGAAAACACATAAAGTGCACACCCAGTCTCCTCCCACAACTACACCCACTCCGAAATGCTACCGGCAGGACTCGCGATGTTGGCCCTGGGGGACCTGATAGCACTGCAAGTACTCCAACTCCAAGAAGAAGACGAACACCAACTACAACCGGCCGCACGGAGGAGACGCAGGAGGAGGAGGAGGCCAAGGCAGGGCCCGCAAGGGCCGCCAGCACAGCCACTACCACCACGCAGGCAGCCCGCAATCCCACGCCTCCGAGCACATCCGTTCAACCTCACTGATGAGCAGATCCACACCCTCTACCGTTTGGACCGGGACACCATAGCCGCAATAGTGCACATGACACAGGCTGACCTTGTCAGCATGATAGATAGCCCAACCGCCATCCCACCCCTACTGAAGGTGGTGTCTGTACTCCACTTCCTGGCCACAGGCACCTACCAGCACACAGTCGGACAGTTGCATGGCATTTCTCAGCCACTGTTCTCACGGACACTAATGCAAGTGATCGATGCCCTCCTGAAGCACGCAGACGACTACATCTCTCTACCACGCTCGGAGCAGGAAATTACCAACACCAAAGTGGGATTCCATGCACTTGCCGGCATACCGGGTTGCATTGGTGCCATCGACTGCACCCATGTGGAATTGGTCGTCCCACATGCCATGGAGGCCCAGTACCGCAACCGAAAACAATTTCATTCCCTGAATGTACAGATGGTTTGTGACTCCAACAGGATCATTACACATTGTTGTGCCAGATTCCCTGGATCAACCCATGATTCTATGGTCTTGAGGAACTCTACTATACCACGCTACATGGAGCGACACGCAGGGAACAGATCCTGGCTACTCGGTGAGTCTCTTTTCATGCATGATGATGTGGGGTATGTGATGCGGCAATGACCTGGCAGGAAGGGGGGGGGGTGCGTACGTAGCAATGGCATTCCACATCATACGTTTATCGTCCACATACAGGTGATGCTGGGTATCCACTGAAGAGATGGCTCCTCACACCAGTCCGGAACCCACGGGACCAGCAAGAGGAGGACTACAACCATGCCCACTCACGTACCCGTGTGGTCATTGAACAGGCATTCGGCCTACTGAAGACTCGTTTCCGCTGCCTCAGCAGGTCTGACGTGGCACTCCTGTACCGCCATGAGAAGGTTGCAAAGATGGTGATGGCATGTGTCATGCTCCACAACATGTGCGTACGTAGAAATGTGCCCATGCCCCCTGACGCAGAATTGCAAGCACCTGATGATGGTCATGATGAGGGTGGGGATGTGGCAGCACCTCAAGGAGTCTGCGAGGCACCAGAGGGTCGTGACATTCGTCAGCATCTCATTGATGCATGCTTCTAGCACTCACGCCTGGTGGCTGATACATGGACACGGGACTCGTGGCACTGTGTGTGTCTGGTACCTGCACAATATGGACTGTACGCCTATGATGGCCTAGTACATAATGATCATTGTCGACACATCTCATTGGTTGATCGTGCACTTGTTTATGGCATATGTGATATCATGTTGAACACCCTATCGACCCGCCACCCAAGTGAGCCCAACACACCCCCTCCACCCTCCTACCTCCCCCCCGAACACCAGTGTCCAAAGATGCTCATTGTCAGTGGGCTGTCGCTATTGCAAGCCCCCTCTGCGGGTATCAGGGGCACCCCTGCCTGTGGAGCGCAGGTTCCTCCCAGATCTACGTTGGGGGCTGCCCTGGACGGAACTTGCAACGGATGATGTCTCTGCCTGCTCACGTCCATGCATGTCCCTAAGGGTTTGTGAGAGCTCAGTGAGCACACGGCGCACTGCGGCAAGTTCGGCACATACGTCTTTGGACGTCGCATGCAGTTCCCCCCTCAGGCTCTCGGTGCTTCTCTCCATTTGGACTCTCAGGCTCTCGGTGCTACTCTCCATTTGGACTCTCAGGCTCTCGGTGCTACTCTCCATTTGGACTGTCAGGCTCTCGGTGCTACTCTCCATTTGTGCCCTTAGTGTCTCTGTACCTCTCTCCATTTCTGCCCTAAGTGTCTCAGTTGATGTTTCTATGTCTGCCTTAGTGCCCCCACATTCATCGGCATGGTCCTTGAGGAGCGTGGCCAGTTGCTGCTGTTGCCCGATTAACTGGTCGAGGGACTGTTGCCTCTGCTGGGCCATGGCCATTTGCGGGGGTGTCACAGAGGGGCTGTTGACCTCATGTTGCCTTGCCACAGGGCTTGGGGGGGATGGCCAGTCGTCGTCTTGTGGGTGCCCCTGCGTGGTATTCTCATGTTGTACGGGATGGGACAGACAGGGGGATTGGGACAGGTCATGGATGGATCTGACTTCGACATCCCCGTCTTCTGTGTCGGAGCATGCTGCCATCAATGGGGTGTCACCTATGGTGCTGCTGCCACCAGAGGCAGTGCCTTCTGTGGCATCCGTTGGGGGGACCTGTGGTGGTGGTGTTGTGGGCATGCTGGCTGCTGGGGTGCCTGTTGATGTTCCCTCCTCTGTGCTGCCACCTGATTTGTGCTGCTGCCGTGTCTTGATGCGTGCAGCTGAGGTGGAGGGTCTTTGGCCGTTGGTCTTGGCCCTCTTTGCAGGTGTGCTGGTAGGGGTGTCCTGATGCTCGTCGTTTGGATCGGACCCTGTGGTGGAGTAAAGGAGGGCGAGGGTTAATAATGGGTCTGTGGGTATTGGAATGGCATTGTATCACATGCATTGGGGTGGTACATGAGGGTGATTTGGGTCGGGGCCTTGGAGGTGCTTTCATTTGTGTGTGGGGTGAGGGTGCAGTTGTTTGGCAGCCTGCAGTTAGGGTGTGCCTGCTGGACGTGTGGTGGGTGTTTTAGGGGTTTTTAATTATTTATGTATTTATTGTGGTTTTAAAGTGCGCTATAAGGGCGATGTGTGTGTACGTTCTCCTGGACATGTGTTTCTGTTGCACTATGTGGACACATGGTACTTCACATGATTGGACATAGTGGATTTAGCATTGTTTTATCTGGCCCACCTACCTGATTCTTCTGATGTCTGCACTCCTTTCTCCATCCCTCCGACTCCCTCAATGCTCTCCATTCCGATGGTGGAGGCACAGATTTCTTCCCAGGGGGTCAACTTGATGGGTGATTCAGGACCTCCCCCGGTGGCTGTGGCAATGTTGCGGTTGGCAGAGAGTATGCTGCGGACGCGTATCCGCAGGTCGTCCCACCGCTTTCTGCATTGCTGTGGGTTGCGGGGTGCGGTCCCCACCGCGCTTACCCGCTGTGCCACCAGAGCCCATATGGCCTTCTTGTTCGCAAGTGCCGTCCTGGTCATTTGCGTGGAGAAGACGACGGCAGCATTCTCCTGGAGGGTCTCTGTTAGCACGGTGAGTTCCTCGCGGGAGAAGTGGACCTGCCGCTTGCGGTCGCACGCTTTCTTCGCTACTTTTCCCATTTGTCTTGGTTTCGCTAGGGTGGATGACGGGTTGGGGTGTGTCTCGGGGTAGTGTTTTTAGTGGTTGTGTGGTTTTAGTGGTTTTATAGGTGTACGGCGGGATGTTTCCCGTTCCGGGCCCATGTTTTTACTTCCGTTTCCGTATATTTCCGGTCACCGTACTTTCCGGTAGGCGCACTCTGCGGTGTCCGCTGTGTTGGGTGGCGGTATGGCACCTAGGGCGACGTACGGCGGCGGTGTGGGCCGTTTTGGGGTCATTTCCGCCATCGCGGACTTTGCACTTCCGCCATGGCGTGGTGCTCGTGCCCGATGGGTCGGAATGGACCGCTCTTTGCTCCTTCGTGCAATGGCGGAAACGCTATTTGCGCTGTTGCGGTCCGGTCAGTCACTTTCCGCCAGGGTCGTAATGAGGGCCGATGCCTGTGGAGTAGGTGAGGCTCCTCAGTCCATGAACACAAACATGTTAAATACACACAGCAAAACACATTTAAGAGTGGGAAAAAAGGCTAACACTCTGACAAGGTGAAACAAATAAATCCTAGAAATCCAGCAAAGCTCCGGAGGGACTCACTAGGTAAGGGAAATTAGCCATACTTGAGAATTCTCCCTAACAATGGGTCATGAGGGAAACCATGCTCTCCTCAGATTCGGGGACACATTCATAAGGGGGGTTCAGGCAGTGTATAGATCCCCAAAGGGGAGGGTTGTGGTGAAAAGCAAAAAATCTGATGGGATAAGCATGTCCAAGGGCCCCTCTCACTGCTGTTATACGCTCTCTCCATGGAAGCCCTGGGGAACAACATAAGGAAGAAAAAGGATATTAGAGGGATAAGAGTGGGTGCAGTCGAATACAAATTGGTGGTGTTTGCGGATGATATCCTATTATATTTAACTAACCCACAAGACGATATTCTGATCGTCCTCCAAGTAATTCAGGAATTTGGGAAATGGGCGGGTCTCAAAGTGAACGCTGATACATCCACACTCTTTGTATACAAAAACAAAGATAGCGAAGACCACAATGAGGCAACGGTAGGGGGAATCTGAATGAACCACTGGCATCTCAGATATTTGGGAATTAATATTACGAGAACCACAGAGGGACTTTATGAGGCAAATATACCCCCCCCCTTGAATGAATTAACTAAGGAATTAACTATGGGCCTCATTACACGGAAGGCGGTAGTCCAGGGTGCTATTAGCACCCTGGACCATGCCGGTAAAATACCGGCACCGACTTGGCGGAAAGGGGATTTACCGCCCCATTCCAAGGTTGGAGGGGCGGTAAATCCCCTTTCCGCCATTGCCCTTCCCCATTCCCATTTCTGCCCCATAGGGCTCTATGGGACTGGGGAATTTTGCGGTGCCGTAATTAGCTCCGAGGTCCCTTAGCGGGTTGGTATTTAACGCCTGCAAAAAGCAGGCGTTAAAACTCCAACCCGCTAAGGGACCTCGTAGTACGGCGGTAAGGGTTAACGGTCACCGTTGCCATTAACGGTGACCGTTAACCCTTACCGCCGTCCGTGTAATGAGGCCCTATATCATGGTTGGGCTGAGTGAATGCCCTAAAGATGGTGGTTCTCACTAAATTATTATACCTCTATCAAATGCTCACGATTTCAATTCCAAATTACCACCTCTCAGAAATAAAGGGGATTATCTGTAGGTTTTTATGGCAGGGTAAAAAGCAAAGAATAGCATATGAATCGCTGACCCAGCCAAAGGAAAAAGGAGGGATGGGTCTGCCAGACATGTACGAGTACTTACACGCCGCTCAGTTCAGGGCTCCAGTACCCCACCTGAGAGAAGATGGCCAAAAACAATGGGTGGCAATCGAAAATCACTGAATGAGACCGGTCTCGCTGCGGGAGTGGCTGTGGGCCCCAAAGAAATCTTTCCTGAGCAGCGCCCTCAATCATTTTGCTATGGGTTCTTACATGAGGTTATGGTGGGGTAAGGGGGAAATGAGACAGCTCACAACTTGGCCATTGCCAATGAGCTGTATATGGGCCCCCCGATCCGTGATGACATAGCGGACCCGATACGGTTCCAGAACTGGTACGAAGCAGGGTTGACAAGGGCGGGCCAAATGTTGAAGCCGGCGGGATGCATAACTATTCAGGAACTTGAAACTGGCTTGCAAAGGTTGATAAATTGAGTACTACGCAATACCACACTGAGGGATAATACTAGCAACTTTTATCTCAGTGCTCAGATGTCTGCGGGCTTGTAGCACTATATAAAACTAGATATTATTATTAAATAGGTCCACTCGAAGTGTTCAAATTGTTGCAGCTCAAGGGGGCTTTGTTGATGGGGAAATGGAGGGAAAAGCTGATGAGGGGCCTTACCCCCATGGAAAGCAGCAGAAAGTGTCTCATTTCCAGGTTGTATATAGCTTTGATTGAAGCGAAGGGTACTAAAACAGAGGGAGTAAGAAAAAGATGGGGAAAAGACATGGGCTCACAGATGTCAGAAGCCTTGTGATCCCGAATTTGCATAGTGGCACGTGGGACGTCAATATCGGCACAATATAAGTTGCACGGACTGAAGTTGCTATACAGATGGCAATGGGACCCTAAAAGAATTTCTAAGATGTTTTCCGAACAAGTCCCATGTGCTGGAGAAGATTTCACGCAGAGGCGGACTACTGGCATATGTGGTGGTCGTGCCCTAGGTGACAAACCTTCTGGAAAGAGGTCCTGGGGTGGATAAGAAAGGTGGAGGGGATCTCCAGAGACAATGACCCCAGATTGGTTCTCTTTGGGCTGGAGCTGCGGGACGAGCGGTGGGAGAGGGTACCACATATGGCACACTTCTTGCTTCTGGCCGCAAGAGTATGCATAACAATAGGGTGGAAGTCTGAAACTCTCCCAATGGAGAAAATGTGGGTTCGGGGGAGAACTTTTCTGGTACTATGTCTATGCTTTTAACGATGTTTTGATCATATTGCTTTATTTTATCTTAAAATGACAAAAATACAAATAAAAAAATAAAGATATCAAGAGTGAAAAAAGGGGTGTTTTTTCGCTTTTCTATTCATTTTCCCACAAGGAAAAAGTCAAATTTGTGCTCAAATGCACAGCTCAAACCGCTGGGTAGATTTGCACAAAATAAGAAACAAGTTGGTCACGAAGAGCTCCCCATATGCCCCACTACCACCAAACCACATAAAAGTGATGTGGTAGTAGTGGGGTACTGTGACGAGGAAGAGTTATGTGGTGGTAGTGGGGTTCTGTGAAGTGGAAAATAGTGTGGTATTGGTAATTTAGGTAATGTGACTTAGAAGAGTCAATCAGTGGCAGTGGGCTACTGTGATGAGGAAGTGTGAGTTGGTGGTAATGGGGTATGTGACGAGGTAGAGTGAGGCTGTCCAAATCACTGTATATGGTTCAAGGTTACAAGGGGGAGTGTTGTGCAAAAAAAAAAAGAAGACCAAGTACAGTGCACATTATGTGCTTTGTGTTTCATGCATACAACCCTTGATTCAGAGGCACATTTGACAAATATAAAAAGGTACATGGTTGTTCTTGTGTTCCCAAAATTCCCTTTAATGTTATGAAAATCATCCTAGAGCCCCATTTCTTTCTATGTGTTACTTTCAACTTTCTCATAGGGATAGTTTGAACGAATACAATCGGAATGTACCAGACTTCCAATCTTGGCATGATAACCTTCTATGAGAAAAAATGAATATAGTTATTCTCATTGGGGGCGTGACCAGCTGTAATGTGAGGAAGACATGACGATTGCTTGATTCCTGCCCGATCCTGTTCAATGAGATCCTGAGTGTGACATAGCGAGCAATTTGAGACGAAAAAAGCATTCTTGCATCTGCGGTTTATACAGAAATGCTTTTCAGGGCTTTCTAAGAAATGTGGAAGGAGGGCTCGGCAGCGACGGCCCAGAGAAGGAAGCCCACAAAATGGCAGCCATGGATTGCATGTGATAATGAAAGCGAGACAATGTCCTAGACCACCTGGTGGACCTGCATGAGCCGCAGCCCAGGATTAGAGATTAGCAGTAAGGCCAGCTGACAGCCACCGCGGCATACACAGCGTCCCTGCAGCGGGGAGAGCCGGCAGCGCATAGCGGCAGCAGGGAGGTGGAGAGACGTTGCAAGCCCTTCACCCTGAGTGGCCTCAAAGATAGACCCAGCAGGCAGGACAGCTGCCTGTCTGCACCCACGCCAGAGTCCAATCCAAGTGCACAGGGCACAAAAAGCACAGCCCCAGAGACTCACTCCTCTAGTCAACGGGCTCAAAAAATTATTAAAGGAAGGAAGATAGAAAAAGACCAGGAAAAGGAGGAGCAACTGGATAGCTCCCTCTTTTAGTCCTCTAATAACGCGCACAGAGCGCAAGTGATTTAGGAGCACACCGGTGACCTCCCCTGGGCAGTTCACTAAAAAGACCTAATATCAGGTGAATGGCGAGAAATTCCCTCCTTCAGAGCCCCCAATAACATGCCCAGTGCACGAATAAAGCAGGGACATGCTGGCGGGCTGAAGAGAGACAACCTTACAGACATCGGTGAGGTAGAAGAGTCCTCACACAAAGCAGCCAAAAGGGAATTAGCACAAAGAGGAATGTAACCAGCAAAAACACACCACTGCCACCAGGTCCACCTATCCATAGGGCAGAGAGTGGCCACAGGGGTTGGATCACTCACCCTTTCGCCCCTAATTCATATAAGTAAGGCATGTGGAGGTCAATAGATACCGGCCGGCACACAAAAGCCAATAGACACCCAGTAATACCCCTGGAATCAGGATAGAAGGGTAGTAGTAGTGACACCTAAGCCCTCACCTGAGCCAGCGCAGGGTGCATGTGGAACAGACAGCCCAGGTGCCACCCTCACAAGCTGGGTCATAAGGGACGCTGCCAATAGAACAGCAAGCGCCTCAACTGGTAAGTGCCCAAACAGGCACTGAAACACTACTACCAAGGGGATGTCATCTAAAGCCTGGACGCCCACAATGAGAATAATTACCAGGACGAGGGAGTCCACATCACTTAGCAAGCCTTAAAACAGGAAATTGCCCCTGGTGCCGTAGGGGAGAAAGAAGATGGCTGCTCAGCCAAAGCAAACAGTAATAGACTTCTATGCAAAGAAAAAATATCCGAAACCAGACTCTGCACACCCAGAGGTCCACTTGAGGAACAGTGAACCGGAAACCCCAGCCCCCCCAGGAGCACCCCTGAGACCAATTATAGCAAAAATCCTCAACTATCGAGACAAGGAAAGAATTCTAGCCCACTCCAGATTGGGCGGAATGATCCGGAGCGATTCGGCAACCCAGGCAATATATCCAGATTACACTATCCAAGTTCAAAGGAGGCAGTCCCAGTACATACCAACCAAAGAAAGGCTCAAGCCTCATGACATTAAATACATGCTTCTCTAACGCGCAATACTAAAAATTCTATACAAGGGGAAATCTCTCTTCCTCGAAACACAGGATACAGGAAACGAAAGGATGGATGAACACAACATGGGACAGGTGCCAGAAATGCAAGAGAGCCCACACCGGGCCAACAAGTGAATTGAAAAAGCAACAGGACCACACGCAAGAAGCTGTTGGCATGACTGAATGGTTCCAACAGAGGCGGGAACCTCACACACCTTGTCTCTAACACTCATATGGATAAATTAACCCCATGCCAAGACAATAGCGAAGGTCACAGCAACCGGGAACCATCATCCCTTTCCCTGGTTCCCCTGTACAATTGGCCTGGGAACATGGCCCCTTTTCCACTCCTAGATGAACTGGGAGTACTCCTTAGTACTCGGCCACCGATTCCTGAGATGTATCAGGAACTATTGGTGGCTATGTCTCTGCAGGATCACACCGGTGGGCATCATATTGAAAGTTCTGTTAGTGTTCAATTGTTAGCAACACAGTTTAGGTTATACCATGGTCGAACCAGCTATAGAAGATGGAACTCAACAAGAACCTGTGAGGCAACACCACGATCAGAAGCAAATAGAGTGGCCCCCCAGGGACCAGAGAGAGCACGGAATAAGGAGAAGGGAGAAGTACTCAGCGATCGGAGCGAGGCATTGGCTACTCACCCGGTGGAACAGATAGGTTCCAAGAAAACAAACAGAGACAATCGAAAGGCCGACCTCTCAGGGACAGAGCCATGGAATCAGAAATAAGACCCTGATGATTGAGACCCTAAAGTTGGCCACGTGGAACATGCGTGGCCTCAATAACTATATCAAAAGAATGAGAGTGATGGCAAAATTATGCCCTGCTCAAAAAAATGCATTTAAAACCGGCCAAACAGACACATTTACTCGGAAAGTGGAGAGACAGAGGAGAATCACTTTGAGACAGCAGTTTCAGGGAAGAACTACGACTCCAAGTGGAACAGTATTTTCAACATAACCAGGGAATGAAAGGATATGGGAATAGTATGGGATACCTTTAAAGTTGTGCTAAGGGGGGAAGCCATAGGTAAGGCGGGAGGAGTGCAAAAGGACCTAACACGACAGATAGCAAACATAGAGGCCAAGATAAAAAAAACTAGAAGGGTCGTCCCGGCACAAAGGGGAATGGAAGGCACTTTCATAGCACACCAACAACAGTGCCTGGGGCAGTGGGAAATATGGGCAACTTCAGCTTCACAAAACATACTGAGAAACGACATAGGCAACGGGACAAGCAGGGCAGACTCCTGGCCTGGCTGGTCCGGGACAGACACACCAGGGATGGGGTGGTACAGATAGCAGACAAATGTGGGAACGTCTGGTGATCACAGAAAGATAACACCTTCAGGGACTTCTACCGTAGCCTCTACGAAGACCATTCAGACTCCAGGGAAGCAGAAATAGTAGAAACATTGAAGGACATAGGTTTACCCGTACAAACTGCAGACCAGAAGGAGATGCTAGACACAACTCTTACTATAGAAGTGATACAGGATATTGCTGCTGCACTGGCTACCGGAAAAAACCCAGGAAGTGACGGCCTCCCGGCTGAATTCTATAAAAATATGCTGACCTAATAGCCCCACAACTACTCCTAGTCCTTGAGGAGGCGTACAAGAAAGGAATATTACCAGATACAATGGAACAGGCAGTGATTCTCCCCATCCTAAAACCTGTAAAAGACAAAAAACTATGCAAATCCTTTAGACCAATAGCACTTATAAATCAAGACAACAAAATCCTTACCACTGTATTTGTGTAGAGGCTTAAAAAAGTAGTCACTGCATTGAGACACTATGACCAAACAGTTTACGTCCCAAGCAGAGCCACCACAGAGAATCTCAGGTGACTCCAGGCGGTAATAGACAGAAAACGTAATTGACATGAGGGCTCTGCAGTGGTAGCATTAGATGCTATCAAAGCATTCGATTTGGAACAGTACGGCATGGGAAACCAATTAATGAGACGAATATGCATACTCTATTCAAACCCATCTGTGAAAGTTTGCACTGGGAAGCACATCTCATACCAATTCCCGATCCGTAGAGGTACCAAACAGGGCTGTCCCCTGTCGTCTTTATTATATATCCTAGCACTAGAACCCCTGGCAATATACATGAGGAAAACAATCACAGACACAAGACTGCTGGTAGATGGGACTCGTAATATCCCTCTTTGCAGATGATATGCTGCTATATGTAAGACACCCAGAAGACAATCTAGAAACATATTTAGAGGTACTAGAAAACTTTGCAACATTGTCAGGGATATCGATTAGCAAAATAGCAAAAACAAAATTCTGCTTCTTCCCCCTAGCGGGTTGGATAGGAGTTGAGGAAGACTAACTCCCCCGCCTCTGCCTTCAATGGAAGACTCACACATTTTGATATATGGGTATAAGCCTATGTCATGACATTAAAGATACCCATATAAAAACACAATAAAAGCAAAAAGGGGCCTAGTAGCCTCCATTAAATTCGGGGACAAAATGCCCCTCTCTGTGATGGGTATAATCTCTCTCGTGCAAATGATAGCCCACCCCCACCTACAGTATCATTTATAAATGTACTTTACCTCATACCAAGAACCTTCATTAAAGAGCTAAATTCGATACTGAGTAGTTTCATATGGGGAAAATACCAGGGGAGAGTCGCAATGGGGGTACTATGCAGAGACTACACAGAAGGCGGCGTATGCCTCTCGCACAGTGAGCTCTACTATTTAGCTGGGCAGCTCCAGCATGTAGCAGGATAGCTGACGAACACAGAAACAATAGACCATGCCCTGATGAGTTCTAACATAGCCCCCTTGCTCCTAAAAGAAGCACTATATAGGGCCTCATCACAAGTCTGGTGGTAACCCTTAAATGCGGCTGTAGCGCTATTACCGCTGCATTTTAGGGGGCCACCAGATCATGGATTTGGCGGATTTCCCCCCAGCTCTGAGCTGGGGGCAAATCCGCTGCAAATCTGTCGATTCTTTTGCACTATTAGCGCCAGCGTGAAATCCACCAGCGGTAATAGCGTGAAAATTCCCCATTGGACCCAATGAGGAATGAGGGATTCCCGAATGGGCCCAATGGGGAATCGGAAATAGCCGCTCCGCCAAACCCGTGATCCAGCGCTAATAGCCCCGGGGCTACTGCCCAACTCGTGATGAGGCCCAATGGCTTGGAAAAAACAGAATTGAGGACCATCCACCACTTCTACAACTAGGCAGACAGATATGGTCAAGAACCAACAAAAATACTGATAGTAGAAGAACCTTACGCCACCCAGATCCCACTAGCTGTCCTACCTGGAACCAACAGAGAACACCTTATGCACAATAGGACGTACAGGGAGGAAAAAGGGATAATCACGATGGGCGAACTCTGTCCCACAGGAAAACCGCTGGAGTTTGAGAAATTAGTAAAAAACACAGTAGGTTCACAAAGGCCAATTTATATCATACACGAGACTAACGAGAAGCCTGAAAAACAGGTGGCCAATCACCCTAGACACGGAAACTGAAAACCCGGCATTAGGGCTCTTATATGACATGACCAAGGGTGGACACATGGTCTCCAGAATATACCAGGTACTCATAGAGGCGATACCCAAAGACTTACACATAGGGAAACTCCCATGGGAAGCAGATATAGGAAGAGAAATCATGGAAGATGAGTGGTCCAAGGCAATGGCATACCATAAGAGAGTCTCAAGGAATGCTAGGCTGAAACTGAGCCAATTCTACATACTTCACAGGGCATACATTACACTCCAAAAAATGTCGCAATTCTCAGAAGCGGGAACAAAGAGATGCCCAAGATGTGAAGAAGTAAATGCAGATATGGGACATACGTTTTGGTCCCGCCCAACAATCCAGAAATACTGACAGGACATCAAACAGTCCCTGCTTAAAAAAGGGATAAGGGGCCAGGGATGGTCAGCAAAGCCTTGCTTTTGGGGTTATACAAATATCCAGGGAGAAACAGGGCAATGGGGAGAATGATTGATCTAGCATGTGTATTGGCTAAAAGAAGAATAGCAATGACAAGAAAAACCAAAGAGGGGTCGAGTATAGAGACATGGTGGAAAGATGTGAAAAGATGGTCTGTGGCTGAGACAGCAGTGTGGTATGTGGCACTTGGAATAGCAGGAGAGACAGCTCTGTAGATATCACATCATGGAACCCACTTGTAAACAAACTGTTGACTTCACCAGAGGATAAACCCCCTGCTGAATCTGGCAATCTGTGAATGGATACTTGCAAGAGATCACGGAAAATATACATGAATATCTCTTAGTATCTCTCACCCAACCAATGGCCAGAACAGAATGACCCAAGGAGCTCATACTCCTGCAAATACATAGATCGTGTTTATTGTCACTGTTCGTATTGGGGTTGGAAAGAGGGAGGGAAACAGGAAATACTAGTATTCTAATATCTTGGTGATGACCAAACATGTTTTTACACTTGTGAAATGTCTAATAAAAATATATATTTTTTAAATGGTCATTCTAGGTTTTCATGATGTGCTATGTTTAGTAAGACAAGTTATGTTATGTGATGTGGTACTGGATTTATACCATGCACTGGCAAATTTGTATGGTATTCAGGCACTGGGGCCGGTGTGAAAAGAGGTGGATGTATCAGGTTAGTGAGAGGAGTTGAGGAAGTGCTAGAAATCATTGCTGTTGTGTTGGTCCGTGCAGCACATAACAAATGGTTACTGTATGAGGGTCTTTTTCTGGGTGGTCTGTGTTGGAGGCATAGAGGAAATTGAGTCCAGATGGAAGATCTCATGTGCCCATAGTGTTAGGATGCAATAACCTGCCTGCTAATATGTAACTTGCTGAAGAGGTGCAGAGCACGTTTGTTTTCTCGTGGAATAGGCTTCAAATTGCAATGATGCGTTGGTATAGTATTTCTGTATATGGTTTGTTTTCCCATTGAAGATGTGTCTTAGTGTTGACAGGCTGTGAGATATTATGACGCAAGTCACCTTGGGACAAAAGGAGTTCCCTTCTCATGACAGAAAAGGTTAATATGTTTGTCACACAACCAGTGGTTTGTAGGCTTGCTTAGCATGTGGAAAAAAAAAAATGTGTAAAGCTTTCCTAAATGTCAGCTGCTCTTCTATTGTGTGGATTTCCGCAAGGATGAAGCTAGAGTTTCACTATGACCTTGAAAAGGTTAACCCTGCATAATTATTTTTGACATATGGCCTCAATACACAATTCCCGGAATTCCGATGATAATTCCAGAAGAATACTGGGAAATGTATCTACCGTTACCAGAGCCTGATATCCTGGTAATTCCCGAATATTTCATGTGCCAGCAATGGCAGTCATTCCACATTCCATGGAGCACCGTAGGATTCCATTGGTGGTATTGCTGGTAATTCCTGCACTGGTAAAACTGGTGCAGGAAATACTGCCTGGGAGTATGCCGGTCCCGAAACATGCCAGTATACGGAAAAACTAGCACCTTTCTCTGGACCGGCATGACCACCATAATGAGGGTCATTGTTTGGCCACAAGGGGTACATCTTTGCTAGACCGCAAACGTCTGTTTGGTTTGTCTGTGGAGATCTTCTCTTGCAGGAACTCTCCTCCTAAGCCATGAATGTTTCTGTGAGTGATGTAAAGTGCTTTGAAGTTAATACTCTTCTTAAATGGTAAGCCCCTGGAGCGATCTTACTGCCTGTATGATGTGTTCTCTCCTGTCAAGTCTGAGGAGGAGTCTTACTGTTGTGTTCTGATTCATATCTTGGTAAGGTATTTATGCTTGCCAAGGTAAATACTCGTGGCTAAACCAATCCTTTGCAGGACTGGCTAAATCATATCAAGGATGCTATAGGGCAGGTTGAGAAAATGTATAATCTATCTAATTGAGAATAGATGGTAGAAAAAGTTATTCACAACTCCCTTTATTTGAGGTTTCCGAATTGTCATAATTTGTGTGGTTTGTGGTCGGGCGCTCATTTATGTTATGCGGGGTACAGCTAGTTTCAATTTGAAGTTGGTAGGGTTGATTATGGTCTCCATTGTATCCAGGTTTAGTTTAAGGATATTCAAGTCATCCATGCATTGCATTGTGAGAGGCAGTTGATAAAGATATGTTCTTTGTCATTATTTCAGGTTATTTTGTAGATGTGTGTGTCATCCACATAGCTATAGCAGGTGAGTCTATGACCATTTAAGTGTTTCATGAGTTGAGCTATATGAATGTTGAAAAATAGGGGTGAGAGGACAGAGCCTTCCCGCACAACAGGTGTGAGGCTGAGCTGAAAGGGCGATGAACATGGTTTCTGTTCTGTCCATCAAGAAATATTTCACCTGATGAAACATGGGGCCTCATTACGACCCAGGCGGTAAGTTACCGCCTGGGCCGTGACTTTACCACCATGGCGTAAACTACGTTTACGCCATGGTGGTTGGCGGACTTACCGCCCCATTCCGAGTTTGGCGGGGCGGTAAGTCCCCAATCCCCATTTACCCTTCCCCATTCCCATTTTTGCCCCATAGGGCATAATGGGAGTGGGGAAGGCGTTAATTACGCCACCGTAAATTACGGTGGCGTAATTAACTCCATGGTCCCTTAGCGCCATGGATTTTAACACCTGCTAAAAGCAGGTGTTAAATCCGCCATGGCGCTAAGGGACCTCGTACTCAGGCGGTAAGGGTCGGCGCTGTTTACGGCGCCGTAAACCCCTTACCGCCTGAGTTGTAATGAGGCCCATGATGTTTTAGATTCTTGTTCTTCGTGTCTCTTGATATGAATTGTGTAGTTGATGGTATCAAAAACTGTTACTAAGTCTTGCAGTATGGAATTGAGGAGATGTTATCTCAGTTGACTTTAAGATCCTCCCATATGGAGAGTATTGCAGACTCGGTCTGTCCCTTCAGTCTAAAACATGCTTGTTCCATTCCAGGTCTGGTAGGTAATGTACTTCAAGTGTCCCCAAATGTGTCCATACGTGTAGGTTTCAAGATATTTGGATGGGTAGGGGAAGATGAACACTGGTTGCTAGTTAATGAGGCTGTCAGGGTTGTGAAGGAGAGGCTATGTGCTAAATAATTTGTTCAGTATGTGTAGTTTAGTACACTGATGCTCATGCTTAGTTTTGGGGGATAGTGGGTTAGATTTGGTAGGCAAAAGTGCAGCTTTAAAAAATAAAAGCAGGATTAAGAAGTTGAATGTGGAGGAAATACTCAGAGCTTGTGATGTAACAGCACGATGGTCCTTGAAAAGATTGTGCTTATTGTTCATACAAAGACAAATGCAGGAAGGGTAGAAGGAAGTAAGAAAAAAAGGATCTGGACTTTGGTTCGGGCTATGTCGGCTGGGCTTTATGCTCGAGTTGCTTGAAAACCTTTTAGTTTCTGAGCAGACTGGCTACCTCCAAACTCGTAATGGGCCGCATTACGAGTTTGGAGGTAGCCATGGTGCTATTAGAGCCATGGCTGCCTCCAAAATCGTGTCCAGATCCGAGTTCCTTGAATGAGGAATTACCGGGTCATTCCAACTTTGGAGGACCCGGTAATTCCTCATTAAAAAAAAAACAATCCCCATTCCCATTTGAGCCCCCATAGGGCTCAATGGGAATGGGGATGGAGCTAATAATGGGCCCGTTAATAACGGGCCGGTTTTTAGCTCCCTGCTCCCTTTGCGGGACCCGCAAAGGACGTCTGGTCTGACCAGACGTTCTGAGCGGGTCCTGCAAGGGAACCTCGTAATAGGGCGGAATGGGTTTACCGGCACCATTACCGCTGCTGGTAAACCCATTCCACCAACCTCATAATGAGGCCCAATGGGCCTCATTACACGGAAGGCGGTGAGCCATGGCGCTATTAGCGCCATGGCTCATGCCGGTAAAATACCGGCACCGCCTTGGCGGAAAGGGGATTTACCGCCCCATTCCAAGGTTGGAGGGGCGGTAAATCCCCCTTCCGCCATTGCCCTTCCCCATTCCCATTTCTGCCCCATAGGGCTCTATGGGAATGGGGAAGGCGCTAATTACGGCACCGCAATTTTGCGGTGCCGTAATTAGCTCCGAGGTCCCTTAGCGGGTTGGTTTTTAACACCTGCAAAAAGCAAGCGTTAAAGCACCAACCCGCTAAGGGACCTCGTAGTAAGGCGGTAATGGTTAACGGTCACCGTTACCATTAACCGTGGCCGTTAACCATTACCGCCTTCCGTGTAATGAGGCCCAATGTATTGGAAGTGATTTTTAGAATTGAACATTTTAAATGTTTAATCAGAGCTGTTTTACAAACAGTAAAAATGCGTATTGTCTTTTTTAACAGCTTCTTTTCCTGGAAAATACACACCTTTTCTGTCTCCCAAAATGTGCTTCCTTCTTGGAATGGATCACTTTCTGTCTCATCTATGAGCACCAAGGCAATGTTTAATTGTTGTTGCTGGCCACTGATTAGAGCTGACGAATTTGCACATTTGTCACAATATACACAAATACTAATACTTAACACAACATTAGAACATAATAAACACAGTGGTAGACCCTGCAATTTAGGCCTCAAGTCCCTTAGATGGTCAGCCAAAAACCCTGCACTATTTACAGAGTCCATCTGCGTCACTCCAACTTCCCCGGTTCAGGCAACGTGGCCACATTGTGATACCAACATTGCTGCAGGACACACCGTCATTACAATGCCTGTCTCCATAACCAATACATACAATAAAATGCCCCCCAACCTTCTCCTTAAAGAGTGAAATATAATGCAGAGGGTGCAAAAGAGAGAGAGAGAGAGAGAGAGAGAGAGAGAGAGAGAGAGAGAGAGACCGATAGCTTTGGATCAGAACATGAAATGTCTGGTTGATCTAGTGTGTTTTAATACCATGATTGCATCAACAAGATCTGGTAGCATGTGATGTAAGGTAAGCATCCACTAGCTGTTACCTAGGGGTCGTTGAGCAAGGGGTTCTAGTATCCCACTGAATGCTTTCATTGACATGTACTTTAGGATACAACTGTAATTTTTATGGTTTGGTAGTAGACTTATGGAAGACACGTGACTCATTGGCAATGTGTCCAGAGTGGACAGGTCCTGTTTTTTTTTTTTACAAACCATTGTAAACTGGCATTTAGGTGAAACTGCTTGGTGGTATGTCGACCAAGACTTATAGCAACATAATATAATGTATTGGTACATGAAAGCACACCCTTTTGTCATCCTTTGGCATGGAGCCATCCGTTAACATTATCTGCAGTCTTCTTTAACAACACGTGTTAAAATATGAATGCTTGCGTACAAACCCTATTTTTAAGTAACCCTCGTTGCAATTATGCACTGTTTTTTTGTTTCTGTGGGAAAACTGATAGCTTCTTCTTAAGAAAATAGATGAAAGCCATAAGAATAAATATCATTCTGGATTAAATGTGATATTATACAACCACATACGTCCCATTGTGCTTTGTTGAGTTAGTGGCAGCCATCGTGTTCTCCCACTGGACTTGTGACATTGACTGCAAACAAATGAAAGGCATCTTTCGAAAGGTGTTCAGTCTTCTAAAGCATTGCAAGCTGGCAGGCTGCCACTGCCAGGGTAGCACCCGGGGATCCAACTGCCATATGTAATTATTAATTACAACAGCACCTTACATACTGAGACACTACAAAGTCATGTTATACCATTCACTGGGGATTTCGGCGCTGACAGCTAACAGCTTCCGACTGTCATCTGCCACATGTGAATAAGCACATACTGTGGGGGACTAATTGTTAAGTAGACGTTGCGATCCGTGCTGTAATTCGACTTGTAGTGTTTCAATAGCTGTTTTTCATAGTGTGCCTTTCACTGTCACTCAGAGAATCCATTTGCTAGAGAACGTGCATAAATATGACATTAAGACAGAAAGCCGCGAGTCATGTTTAACTTCAATGCAGAAAGGAAAATGGACACAAAAGGGCCCATCCAATACTGTATAAAACGTGTCATTGCAAAGACATTAATGAAAAGACCGATTAAGCAAGTAAGACTGCTGTGCGACATAAATGATTGTCTTATACTGGCAGTATAGGCGATACCGTCTCTCTTCCACCTTCAGATCTCAGCAGAGCTGTTTAGACAGTGGTTTAAAGTAATTGGGTCTGATTCATGGAATTTCTAGCGCAATGAAAAGTGACTTTGCTCTGTTGCAAAATGACTTTGCATTGCCAACACCAACCCTGATTCACAGAGCGGTGGACAGTGTATTCCTTCAGTGCCAAGTCACTTGACTCTGCAAAAGTACCCTTTGCACAGAAAAATAGGACCGATTTTGCACAGTGCAAAGAGTACTTTAGCAGTGCAAAGTGACTTTGCACTGCACAAATACACTTTGCACCGCTCTGTGAATCAGGGTGTTTGTTGGCAGTGCAAAGCCACTTTGCACCTATTGCCACTGAATGTTGGAGAAAGTGAATAAAAATGTCCAAAATGAATGGATCATTCACCAAATATATATTTTTCACCTCCCATAAAACAATTTCTTATTCGTTTTCTTAATAAGATCTTATCAGATTCTTATAAGAGCTTACATGAATTACTACTTCAAACGAATAGGATTTTGTAAGAATTCAATATATATGATATGATATATGATATGATATGTAATGAATAGCACACCTATACAAAAGTGTTTCTAGAAGTGGCAAGATAAGGGGGGATCAGAAGGAGGACAAAACAATGATCTTACTAGGCCTTGTGTCATTCAGGCCGTGCAAGTGCAGGGGAGAGGGAGAGAGGAAGGGGGTGTAGTTCTGGAAGTTCGATAATTGCCCTGGGTGTGGGGGTGCAGGTATTCAATAAGTGCAGCGGGTGGGTGGCTCTTAAGTGCAGATAGAGAAGGGACTGTAGGGTTACAGATACAGGCCCTTAATTGCCGGTGGAGCATATAGGCAGTGCGAGGGTAACTGGACATTCAGGACCCTTGGTCTGAGTTTAGTGGGAGGCCAGTTGACCAGTGCGTGGAGCAGTCAAGGACCTCAGCAAGGGAGAGAAGAGAGAAAGTGGAAGTAAAAATGAAGGCCTTGGGTTGGCTCTTAAGTGCAGATAGAGAAGGGACTGTAGGGTTACAGATACAGGCCCTTAAGTGCCGGTGGAGCATATAGGCAGTGTGAGGGTAACTGGACATTCAGGACCCTTGGTCTGAGTTTAGTGGGAGGCCAGTTGACCAGTGCGTGGAGCAGTCAAGGACCTCAGCAAGGGAGAGAAGAGAGAAAGTGGAAGTAAAAAAAAGGCCTTGGGTTGCTTCCAGAACTAGAGGTGGTTCTGCTTACGGTTGAGAGAAGCAGGTAGGCTATTCCAGAGGAAGGCCCCACACGAGGATAGAGATCTGCCCCCACTCTCTGCTTGGAGAAGCTACTGACCCTCAAAGAGTTGGGAGGTGGATGAGCATAGAGCTCGAGAAGGAAGATTTTTAGGAAGAGAACATTGAATGTAGTGTGGCTCAGGCCCCAGAAAGCATTGTGGACGATGTAGAGGGTCTTGAAATTTTTCCTTGCAGCCACGGGGAGCCAGTGACGAGATTTCAGAGCTGGAGAAATATGATCCCTGGACTTGAGGCTAAGGACACGTCTCGCAGACCTGTTCTGGATAAGTTGTAAAGGTCGGAGAGTGGAGAAAGGCAGATTTAGAAAAGAGGCTGTTGCAGTAGCCCAGCCTAGAGATGACCAGGGATCTAGAGACAGTGAGCTTCTGGGGGAAAGTGAGAAAAGGCAGAATACATCTGAGGAGGTGCAGCTGATAGTTTGACTTCTTAGAGACATTGAGATGTGAGGAGAGAAGGAGAGGGTGGAGTCAAAGATGACACCAAGGTGCTTAGCCTCACAGGAATGAGTAGGAAGAGGGCCCTGGGTGGGCGGCCAGAGAGAGAGAGAGGGAAAGAGGGAGCAGGTTTCCTGATGAGGAGGATCTCATTCTTACTGGCATCAAGGCAGAGATCACTGGCAGCACACATTCCTGAATAACAGCTAGACAGTCTGGTATTAGAAAAGGAGCAGAGGTGGCTGAGGGGAGCCTGAAGGAGAGCTGGGTTCATCTGTAAAACACTGGACGTTAGAGCATAATGTAGCGATGCGGTGGGCAAGAGGTGTCAAGTAGTGGTTGAAAAGCCAGCGACAAGGGATAGACCACTCGGGAACACCACAAGTAGAAAGAGAGATAAAAGAGAGGAAAGACCCCAGCTGCACCTTGTGGCTTCGGTCGTTGAGAAAGGAGGTCAACTAGGCTAGGACCTGACCAGTGATATCCAGGTTGTAACGAAGGTGCTTGAGCAGGATGGCATTGTTGACTATGTCAAAAGCAGAGGAAAGATCGAGGAGAATGAGGACGTATGGTGGTGTAATATGAGTTCTTATGAATTTCTTATTGTTGTTTCCAAAATCCCACTAGTTTCTCATAGGTTCTTATAAGCTATTTTTAATGATTGGATAGATGAAATGATTTCTTTAGCGGCTATTGAAAAGGGAATGTAAAGAAGAATGGGGAAATTACATCTGCATGCTAAGGTTTGGGATGTTTTCTTAGATATGTATTAACGTAAGAGGTTGGTTGTTTTTTTTTTCTTTCCTTCTCTCTGCATATGGTGTATATCTTGATGTTTTTTGTATGTAATATGGCGTAATTATTTCAAAATTGCTGTATTCTTGTTTGATAAAATGTAAATAAATAAAACAAAAAAAAGAATGCTAAAGGCATTCTTGTTAGGGCTGGTATTACGCAATGCAATATGTGCATATTGGAAGAAGAGGTACTCTTAAATCACGCGCCAATTCATAACCATCAGAGAAAACGAATGTCACATTGGAATTCGAGAATAATGAATATGGATAATCAAGCTTTGGTTTCACTTTTCTTCTAGGCTTCATTTTAATGAGTGGATGTTGCTTTAATATGCATTCAACCCTATCCTCATACTATCATGCAGACAATTCAGACTGTCACAAAAAGCAAAAATAACTATTATTAGCACATGGTGATCGGTATTGACCTCCCCTTAGCCAATCAGAATGTATAGAATGTAGTTAATAAGTACTGGTATTGACTGCATTCTGAACATTCTGTGATCAATATACTCAAAGCAGAATTTGGGGGGACAATGCTCTTCTGCATAGCAGCAAGACTTTAGAACTCACTTCCAAATGTATAGACCTCAGTTGGGGTAATTATTGCTTGTGGTAATGATCCTTCCCCCAATTTACGGCCAGAGACGAATAATGACCCCTGCCTCCATCTACAAGACTATGTTATGTTTATGTATTATTTTTTCAATTTTGAAGACTTCTATATCATAACCTCGGATTTAGCAGGGTATAAGGCTATGCCAGACCTAGATGCAATCAGATTAAAGCAGAGATCACATCATTTGGATATGTTTTTCATGAATTGGGAAGTAAAAGAAATAGAATGTATACATATATGGGGTAATAAACCCGAACAATGCAATGAAAGATAGGCGTGCACATACCATGCTACAACTCTAGACTCAGATTTGTTGCATGAATTCCAGCATACAATGGGGTATCTTTAAAAAAGTAATGAGAAAGAACATGTGAAATATGAAAAAATTGCTGTGAAAATACAGTGATTTAACACACATGCTCTCTATTTTCTTCCTCTTACTGTATCTCTCTGTCTCTCTGTCTCTCTCTCTCTCTCTCTCTCTCTCTCTCTCTCTCTCCCTCCCTCTCTGCCCTCTCTTTTTCTCTGCTTTTAACACTCCCACTCTTTGTGGGTGGAAATCACATTGCCAGGGGCACATTTGCAAGAAAGACCTCACTAGACACACTAATTCCATCTACCTGAGCCTGCCTGCAGAGGCCAGGAGCCCTAAAAGAAGCATCCAGGGTCGATCATGGAGCTGCTCATGTGATTTGACTCCCCAAAGAACAATTTGAAATGGTCTTTTCACCACTGAAAGGGCTTTAACTGGGTTGGGAGCAACACAGAGTTCATTGGTGTCTTTTCTGCACTGCTCCTCTGTGGTGCTACAAACTAGCAAGTCAACAAAATACCGCAGTAGTGTGCTTGGAATCTGCATGTTTCATAGGTCCATCTGGAGGACCCTGTTGAAGACAGTAGGGGCCTAACAATACCCCTGTGTTAAACGAGTGTGCTGATATCTCTGTTCGCAGTATGAAAACACGATAATATGCTGGAAATCTGGATGTAAGGGCAGTGAGAAAAACAAATGCATTTTTGTAAGGTCAATCACTGTAAGATTTGTGACATCTGCAGGTATGTTACAGAGTATTGAAGCTGGGTTGGTACAAGTGGACACTCTGCTTCCAACATATATTGTTAAGAGGCCTGAGATCGTGTATGAATCTCTGAGATGAGCCTTTCACGTTTTTCACTGGGTATTTCACTGTGTTGCATGGTGATAGACAGTACTATGATGCCTTGCCCAATAAGGGCTGTAATGTTGTCAAATATTCCCTCATCTGCTTCTCTGGACTGTTGATATTGTTTCACCCTGGAGAGTATTGCACCTTGTTTCAATTGTATCGCTAATGTTCCTATGCTATTTAATAACACTACATCATGGGTGTTGTCTGTCCATAGTCAACTGACACTGTTGCCAAGTCCTCATACAATCGTGTTGAGTTTGCTGTTGAAACTAGTATTGTCTGTGTTACCGCTCTGTGTTGCACTACCATGTGACATGGTATGCAGCTTTGAAACAATATTTCCCCCTCTGAATCAGTGTCTGCAAATAAATGCTTGTCAGTTATTTCTCTCAATGGCAATGCGGGGTCTATGCATAGTACTGTGCATCGTTCTATTTCCTCATCATCTGTTACTGTTAGAATGATGGCATCTCTTCTGGTTATTACTGCATCAATGTGTAAATTGAACTTCATTCCTGGCAGCCTCTCTTGTGGGACTGCTGGTCTAAATAGGAATTCCACTGACAAGCAAAATATAATATTTTTTAATCCTGTGAGTCATCCAATCAGGACAGTTACTGCATACAGAAACATTTGTTATGCAGTGGTAGTACTCAGATTGCCTTAAAGCTGCACAGTGTTTGAACTACTGCGTCTACTTTGGTGTAATGCATGCCTGGTGTAGAGCATGCCATTCCTTTGTCTTTGAAGGAAATGTTCATATTTAGTTTACCCAGTAGGTCTCTACCCAGTATGTTTACTGGTGTCCCAGTACTTTACAATACTGGTGCTAACATCTCTTGTGTCCCTATAGTGATGGGTGCATCTTCTATGAAAGGAACCCTTATTATAGCCTCAGCGAATCACTGTGTGTCCATGATTTTGTTGGTCAAAGGAAACCTTTCTTCCTTAATACAGGACATCGTGGTTCCTGTATCGACCATGAAGATGAAAATCCTATCTCATATTTCACTCTCTGCTCACCCTCCATTTCCCAGTCTTCCTCATCTTCCTACTGATCATCGTCACTTTCTGCTGCTGCTGAATCATAATCAAATGTTTTGTACATTCTGCTCTTTTTGCAAGGAGCCTTCCTCGTTTCTCCCTTCTGTCTGCGTGTCATCCTTTGTCTCGAATTTAAAATTCTTAATCACTGCTCTGTTCATCTTCAATAATACCTCCTCTGTTGTGAATGTATCAGCATTAACCACAGGGCATGGTCCCTCCCATTTTCTTCTCTTCGTTACCCTCTAAAGCTCTTCCTCTGTTTTTTTAACAGCTGCTTCAGTCCCTGTGCACTTTATTTTCTAGCTCTGTTACGATAGTCTTTCAGTGTTTATTATTTCCAGCGGCATGCCGTGACGCTTTTGGTTCTGGCTCTGCTTTGGCCTTATAGCAAGGGTTTCTATATCCCACTGCAGGTTTTAAAGGATATGTTCTAGCTATGGGCAGATACCTCGGCTGCCCAGGCGCTGGAGCCTGTGCCAAACTGGTGCTCTCTCTGAAAGATACCGGGAGGCTACAACAGGTGTTTTCCCACCTGCTTCATCCCCTCCCTCTAATTCCCCATCTACCTCATCACACAGTTTCCAGAGCTCTAATATGCTCTGTCTCCTTTTCAGTTTTTGCCTTTGTACCTTGATAACAAATGCTCTATAGGGGATTCTATACCATCCTTAGCCCTATTGGCCTATCCTAACCCTTGTGACCATTCTAATAACTACCTCATAATAATGGCTTCATGGTGGGACCATCTCATTTCTCATGATGTTGATTGGATAGTAGTCATGTTAAAATGTTTCATATACAACTTGACTTCTGATTGGTGTAGCACCTCTGTTATCCTCGTGTGGCCTACTTTGGTCATTGGCGACCAATAGAATGTTGTAGTGTGAACAGTGTGGCAACAAAAAACGAATACTTTGCCTCCTTTCCCCTGAGAGCTAAAATGTTGGCACCGTCTTACCATTCTCACGCTTATGACTGCTTAACTGGCAGTTAATGTTGTGACTTCAGGTTGGAAAAATTAATTCCTTCTATTTCCTTTCTCATGATGTTACTAAATGACTTCATCGGGCGTGCTTTCGGGCCTCTTGCTCTGAGACCATGTGCACAAATGAACTGATGAGAAGGCGGGTATGTGTGGTCTGGACATATACATGCAAGGGTAGTTTAATAACTGATAGGAACTCTAAGTGTTATATTCCTTTATTACTTGGTATATTTCTTAGTTTCAACAATCTTAATGAATTGTCTTTTTATGTTCGTTTGTGAGAGATTCTAGGGTCACATAATTGTTTTGCTCGATTCTTAAGTGAATATTATCTACCAGGGGGCACTGCGTGTCTGCTGTTCCAGTGGCTCTGTCTTATGCACACCACTGCCCCATTCCCACCAATCTGTGGCCTTGTATTTGATAGTTTCTAAGAACATGCATAAACTTTATTAGTTATGTGTTTCATTTGTTAGATGTGTGGGACCTTGCTGCATCATTCTGTAAATAACCAATCACTTTGTGGCATTTCACAGCTTCCCCTCGTGAGGTCTGCTCATAGATTCATCATCTGATTTAATCATGCTCCCTTGTTCTGTGCTTGAGAATAATTTCACCTCATTACCCTGATCAATTGCAGCGTGACATTACACCATGTTCAAGGCTGCTAACCTTGTCAGAGCGTTTCTCATGTGTTAGCTGAAACCAAATGCATTACTGTGTGGACCTAACCATTGATGTCTGAGGCCTAGTGTATTATAATGGTTCATTTTTCTGAGGACTACTCTGTTTCACACACCTATGAAGTGCTCATATATAACTGCCACGACACAGTGATGGTTCTTTTGGCACTTTTGGAAACGTGCACCTGTTTGTGTGACAAGATGTCTTTTCTGACTGTCAAAATTGTCGGTCTAGTCTTTTTTCAACATGGCACCCACGTGTCCTACTTGTCCCCAGTGAACGTGTGACTTGCTGCATTGCAACCTTCCTCCTTGCTTTGGGTAAGGTCCTGTTATTTCTTATTGTCGCCCTTCTCTTTGTACCCTTTCCTCTGCATCCTGCTCTGATTTCCACTGTTCCTCTTTGCCTTCTGCTGCCCTTATCTGCTCTTTGCCTGCAGCTTTTGCGGTATCCTTTCCGTGCCTCGCTCTGTTTTCTTCTGCAGCTGCATTGCCTGTTGCCGTTCCTGTAACCCTCTGCACACCGCTCTGTTATTTTGTACAGCTGCATTACTGCTTCCGCTCTCTGCCGCACCAAACCTCTCTGCACAACACCTTGTTACCCCCTGATCCTTTTCCCTGCCAGCTGCTTCTTTCCATCTGCAGACAGCTCCTGTAGACAAGACCTGTTCATTTTATTTCTGGTCTTCTCCCTGCTTCCTTCCGTTGCACTCTATTGAAAGTCTCATACAAGATTACCCTTCCTGGATCTAACATACAAGACTAACCTACCTGGATCTATGTGTTTTCCATTTTTGGATTGGGGGGTATGCTACCATTGTTTGGCTTTTACCCCTGAAGGCTATTCTTTCAGGGGTCCAACTGCCTAGTCTTGACTCTATGTAGGCAGGCACTGTGGCCTCTGACAGGGATAGATTGTTTGTCTTCAATCAGTGACAGACCTCCAAAGGCAAGAAAGGAACAAGATAAAAGAGAAAGTCTACATCTAAATCATCCTGTCAAGATCAAGGTGACCCAATTACTGACAATTCTGAGAGTTTGGAATGCCTAGAAGATATGTCCAGCCTTGAACAAATCCCAGAAATTGTGTAGGCAGTACAAGGCCTTATTCTCGAGGTGCAAAACTTAAAAAACGAAAATCCGACTTTACAACAGATGATAACCACAAGAGAAAACCAGAACATGGATTTACCCCTTTAGGATTGGCATCAGGAAAATTTGATGGATCTCCCAAACAAGTACGCAAATGTATTGAAGCTTGCACTGCGTATTTTAGTTTCTGCGTGACTGCCTTGGCAACAGACAGGTCTTGAGTTGGATTTATGATCTCTAACAAGACCGGGAATGCCTTAGCATGGGCTAGCCCACTTGTTATTACAGCCAATCCAGTGCTACTCCATAACTCAGCATTTGTCCAGCTGCTTAAATAAATGTTTGAACAACCAGAAATAAGGCACATTCGGTTTACGAGTTTCTCCTTGACATCCGGTAAGGCAATACTGATGTCTTGTCGTACATTTCCTCCATCAAGAAAATAGCAGCTGAGGCGGGGTGGCCAGAGACAGCCCAATAAACTATATTTATATGGGGCTATTAATAACGATATCTAAGATCAACTTGCTTGCATTACTCATCCTGCCTCTTTCTCAGAGCGGGTCTCTATGGTTTTACAAATAGACTATCCCTAGCTGAATGAAGGGGTGACTGAAGAAAAGGAACAGACAACGTACTTTAGGATTCCATTCAACAGCTTCTTCTTCTACTAATTCACCGTCTTGTGACAAACCTATGCAGACCGGTTCAGCCCAAAGGCCTCTAACCACCATTGAGAGAAAATGAAGGAGGGACCTGGGACTCATCTGATATTGTGGGTCAAAAGGACATCTGGTAAGAGACTGTCCAGAAAGTGCCTCCAAGAAGGCAGGGAAATGAAAAACCCTGATCTTAGAAGGGACGTTTATATGGGGAAATGACACCATTCCATCAAATTCTACCTGTTCTTGAAGTATTGGATTCATGATTGATGGTACTATGAGTTATCCAACACATGAAACATAGGCCTGAGTTCTTGATGTTTGCTTTCAGTTTGCATTTGTAGCCTTTTAAATTCTAACTCGTCTCATTTTTTCAAGAGAGACAAATTCTGGACTGGGAACCAAAAGAGGCCCTGGAAATAATGTTCAAAGTGGCCCCATATTACACACTTTCAGCAAGCCCAACCATGTTCCTATGAAAACATTTGGAAAGAGGCCCAGGGTGCAGAGGCCTACCAGAAAATCTCCTGAGTTCATTAGTGGCCAGTCCAACCCTGGTTCAAGTGCCCGAGTCAGGAGACTGCTTATTTACAAAGCATTTTCCAATGGGATTGCACCATTGAAAAATACTTTTGTAAATCAGGCCCTGGAGCTTATCAAAATCAGAAGAGCCTAGTACTGATTCTGCTCACACTTTTCACTACTCCAAAGAAGCCTTGTTCATGATATTGCCACATATGTAAAAATAACAGCGGCCAATCATATACTGGACATCACAAAGTGTCTTGGTCTGTAGTCTTACTTCTAGCAGCTTCTTTTAACATACCTTTGCATGATCACCTTGAGTATTAAAGTCTCATTCTGTGGGCCTCATTACGAGTTATGCCGGTAAGGGAAAAATGATGCCGGTATGCAAATACCGGCATCATTTAACGTTCCGTAGCATTCTGACCCACAAACCCGGTATTAACGGCACCGCTATTTACGGTGCCGCCAATAGCGGCATAGGCGCGTACACGCGCCTCCTCAGGTAGTAAATACCGGCATGCCGGTAATAGGGGGCAATCACAACCCACGCAAACATGCAAATACCGGCATCGCGAACACAGTAATAACGGGCTGCATGATGCCGGAAAAACAGGCATCGCGGACCACCCGCAAACAGCAACCATGATACAAGGCAGCTGCCACAGGTAAACACAATCCCCACAGGTGGAGTCAAAGGAGGCTGTGCCAGTATGAACTGAGCACACCCACACACCACAACCCCCCCCCACAGGTGTAGGCAATGCAGAGTGGCCCAGTACAAAAGGAGCACACCTGCACACCACACCCCTTCCTACACCAAAATGCTACCACTAGCATTTGCAATCATGGCGCAGGAGGACATGCCTATACTGCTACAACTACAGCAACAACAGCAACAACAGCAACAACAACAACAACAACAACAACTACAGCAGCAAGAACAGGCAGCACAGAGGAGACGCAGGAGGAGAAGGAGGGTGAGACAGGCCCAGCAATTAACACCAGCGCAGCCACCAGCGCCTCGTAGGCAGCCACCAATCCCTTGCACCAGACCCAGCCCATTCAACCTAACCCCTGAGCAGATCCACACCCTGTACCGGTTGGACCGTGACACCATCACCACCATAGTGGACATGATACACAACGACATTGCCAGCCACATACAAATACGCACTGCCATCCCCCCACTACTGAAGGTGGTGTCTGTGCTACACTTCCTGGCCACAGGCACCTACCAACACACAGTGGGCCAGCTGCATGGCATTTCACAACCACTATTCTCACGCATGCTGAACCAAGTGCTCGATGCCCTCCTGAAGCACGCAAGCACCCACATATTCCTACCACGGACTGGCCAGGAGATAGCCGAAACCAAAGTAGGCTTCCATGCACTGGCCGGCATGCCCAATTGTGTTGGTGCCATCGACTGCACCCATGTGGAATTGGTAGTCCCCCATGCCATAGAGGCGGTGTACCGCAATCACAAGCAATACCACTCCATCAATGTGCAAATGGTATGTGACTCCAGCACAATCATCACCCATTGCTGCGCCAGATTTCCTGGATCCACACATGATGCCATGGTACTGCGCAACTCCACGCTACCCCGTCACATGGAGCGACATGCTGGACCACGTGCCTGGCTGCTCTGTAAGTTGCACAACAGGCTCATGGCCATGCTGTGGGGTACTCATGTGTGCGGATGCAGAAGGGGGGGATAGTACACCTGGGTGGGAAAGGGGGGGATAGTTCACCAGGGTGGGAAAGGGGGTTTAAAAGTACACCTGGGTGGCAATAGCCAGTGAGTGGAGAATGAATGCAGAGCTAAACACTCCTCACCTGACACAGCCAAACGGAAAATGACACATCACTGGGCCACATATCACAAATAATGCAAATGGATGACAACAAGTAAGAGGCACAACCGGGGCACCATGGTGATGGCAAGCAATGCATGACTGAATAGGATGGCAACTGTGCCAATGCGGCCAGTGTGACCATGCAAAGTAAAGAGTACACAGCATGAATTGGAGGCTAAACATTGTTGCACTGCCACAGCACATCTGCCTCAGCATGCATGATTACACCCTGCATCATCTATTCAACCCCATCCAGTGTTCCACACCTCTTTCCAGTATACATCCCATATAGGTGCACGTACAGGGTCATGTGCATGCTCACACCTAATAGCTGCTGCCATGTCCGTGCTCCCTGAAGGTGTCAGTTCAGAGTGACACACACCTATTTGTATCTGCTTGCAGGTGATGGAGGATATCCCTTGAGGCCGTGGCTACTTACCCCTGTGCGGAACCCGCAGAACAGCCATGAAGAGGAGTACAATCGTGTGCACACTCGTACCCGTGTCGTGATTGAGCAGACCTTTGGCCGGTTGAAGGCGCGGTTCCGCTGCCTAAGCAGGTCTGGTGGGGCACTCCTATATAGGCCTGAGAAGGTGGCAAAGATCACCATGGCCTGTGTCATGCTGCACAACATGTGTGTCCGAAGTAATGTACCACTGCCACCTGACATTGACATGCATGGCCCGGGTGAGGATGAAGGGGATGGAGATGGAGGCGAAGGAGCCCCCCTGCCAGTACGTGATGCACGGGACGGCTATGCTGTATGCCAAGCACTAATTGACAAATACTTTTAAGACACAGGGACCATGAATGACTTTTGTCAGTCAGACACTGGGCCAATGTGAAAATGCACAAAGGGAATGTTGTAATTTTGAGACTGAACACCGTAACACATTAAATGGATGCACACCAAAAATGACAATGTCCAGCCATGGATTGTTCTCCAGAAAACTTGTGTATTATATGAAAGTGCAAAACTGTGCCCACTCCCCCCTCCCACGATCCCCCAACAAACTCCCTCACCCACCCCACAGACCCCAGTGAACAGCCCAACAAACTCCCTCACCCACCCCACAGACCCAGTGAACAGCCCAACAAACTCCCTCACCCACCCCACAGATCCCAGATGTCCCCATGTGTGCAACAAACAGTGTTGCCTTCAACAATCCTACTCCTCACATTTCTTCCATTTTTCAAAAAGTCACTTTTTGGCGACTTTCAGGTCTGGGGGTGCCATGGCCATGCACCGTGCACTCCTGCGCGTTAAGCACACGGGGCTTGATTGGACAGAGGTGGAAGGTGTTGACGTGGTCGAGGTG
Organism: Ambystoma mexicanum; assembly: GCF_040938575.1. NCBI lineage: Eukaryota > Metazoa > Chordata > Amphibia > Caudata > Ambystomatidae > Ambystoma > Ambystoma mexicanum. The sequence goes on from NC_090925.1 coordinate 578,597,598, forward strand.
TCAATTGTCAATCCTCTGTCAGACCCATGGTGTGGCTGCTGCACCTGCCTGATGTTGGCTAGTAGGGCCTCGGTCGGTGACCCCATGCACTGCCTGAATGCAGACGTGGACGCCTCCACGGCTGCTGTATTTGCGGCAATGGCCGTGGCTATGGCCTTCATGGCCTCATTACCGGCAAGGACCTGTTGCCGCATTATCTGCAGCATCTCGTCTTGACGGGCCTCCACCCTTGCCAGACGGACCTCAAAGGGGGTTTCTGTCGCAGGTGTACCTGTGGAGGGCTGGGTGGTGGAGGGCTGGGTGGTGGAGGGCTGGGTGGCGGAGGGCTGGGTGGTGGCAGGCACCTGCGTGGGGCCCTCGTCCTGGGAACTGTCGTCCTCAAATATGCTGATGACCGAATCCCCTAGGTCGGAGTCATGGAGACATGGGTCATCCAGGCTCTCTGTCTCCGCAGGGGTATAGGGGGGGCCAATGGGTGTTGGGCTGGGCGATCCCGAAAATTCTTCGGCCTCTTCAACCACCTCTGTGGACAGGACGTCTGTGGTGGCCGGCGGTACAGCTGGCACTGTCGCAGCAGGTGCCCCCTGCAGAGATGATGCCTTGCGTGGCACACTGGGAGTGGTCAGAGGAAATTTTTTGGAGGAGGGGGTTGCGGTGTCCCTGGTCCCCTTGCTTGCACTGGATGTGCCTGGCCCCCTGTCCTGGGTTCCACCTTCTTCATCGGTGCCTGGGGGATAGAAGAGATGCAGGTCATCAGTGAGATTGCCAAATGGCAGCTGTGATTTGTGGCAGTGTTATATCTTGATACATTCAGGCATGATTTCATTTCTGTTGTGTGGCATTTGGTGTACTGAGGGGACATGTTGGCAATGATTGCATGGCTGGTGGCAATGGATTGTCTAGGTGTGGGGGGACATGGGCATGGATGGGTTTACAGATTTCACGCAGCATGCGTGTGGTGCAGGGGGTGGCAATCAATATTCTGTTGGTGAGTTGATGTTGCCTTGGGTATGGGAATTGCCTTGCCTATTCTGACTCCCACCTCACTTGTGTCACATCATGTTTTGTTATAGGTGGATGTGATGGTTCACTCACCTTCCTCTGTTGTAGTAGATGCCCCGTACTCCTGCTCTCCAATCCCCTCGATGGATTCTGGATCGATGAATCCACTTGCAATCTCCTCCCATGTGGTGAGTTTAACAGGGGAGTGTGTGCCACCGCCTGTCGCCATTGCGGCCCTCCGGTTCTCCGCAAGGATCTTCCGCACACGGAGGCGGAGGTCGTCCCAGCGCTTTCTGCAATCCCGGACACTCCTTGGGGTAACCCCCACTGCTGTTACCCTCTGCGCAACCTCCTGCCACACCTGTTTTTTATGCGTTTGGGCCGCATGCTTCAGGTCCGTGCTTCGGATAATGTCAGCATGCTGTTGTAGGGTGTCCGCTAGCATTGTAAATTCTGCATCTGAGAAGCGCTGCTTCCTCTTCCTTTGTTTGCTTTGTTTGCTTTTTCCTGTGGCCTTTGACATCCTGGTTCTGTTTTGGCACTCAACAACACGGGTGTAGTGGTAGTAATGGAGGATGGCAATGGATTGTGTTTTTAAAGATGGCCGCCAGCCCATTTCCCGTTCCTGCGCGATGACGAAATTTCCGGGTCTGTTTTTTGCGAACACGGTAATACCATGGTGGTATTACCGTGCCGGTATTTACGGGTTAGTGTGAGGCGGTAGCGCAATGGGCGGGCTCCGCGATGCCGGTATAGGGGGCTTGGAGGCCCTTTACCGGCATGGCGGTGTTGCCACTACCGGCATGGGGGAACGCGCGTGCTCGCACACTCGTAATGACCCGCTATTAGCGGGTTCATATGTGCACGGACCCGCTCATTCCGGTATGCCGGTAATGAACACGGTTTTACTGGCATACTCGTAATGAGGCCCTGTGACTTCATCTTCCGTGATTTTACTGAAATAGCCTTTGTATGCAAATAAAGGGAGCCTGTATATCTTTTGCCTCCAGAACCCTGTAAATCCTAGCCCCGGCCCTCAGAGCCAGGCCGAGGCATGGGCAGTCTGTGCAGTCGCCCCGGGCCCTGCGCTCGTGGGGACGCACAGCTACCTGCTGCCGTCAGTATAAGGAGTAATAAAGCCGGGCTGCTTCCATCCACAAGGCTTTTCATTGTGCCTGTTTTAGCAAGGCCGTGCTGTCAGATCCCAAACCCATTTGATGCGCTTCTAGAGACAAATACCTCCCTCCAACCTCCTCAGCATCCCATCAGACCCATGGGGCCTCACAGTTAGGCCTTATCACCTCTTTGTTTAAAGTAATGGCCCATTTAACACTTTTGTTTTGGACAATGCGTTGAAAAGGGGAATTTTATTCTGAAAGCACATACAGAAAAACTGGATGCCACCCAAATCTGTCTTCTTTGAAGACAATTAAAATATTTTGACTAAAAGAGTTGTGCACTATCTTAATAGTATTTATATGCCCGCATTTGGTGTGTTAAATAAAAAAAAGAATTGGGGGGGAGAATGTCACATTTAAGGTGCATCATATGAAGCATGCCTTTGTTAAAATATGCAAAAGGTTAGCATTTCAAATTATCATTTGTTATGATTAAGTCTTGAAACACAGCCGTAAAGACATTTTTTTGATCATTTTGTGGAATTGCATTCTGGTATTTGTAGTCTTCAGGATAGGGTGATAAGGTACAATAAGGTAGTGAGTTCAAATTGGGGTATATACGAAGGCAGTGAGTGTAAATACATGTACAGCAAGGCAGTCGGTGCAAACAGAGCTATACAATAATGCAGTGAGCGCACATTAACTTATAATACTGGGTGAGTACAGATGGTGGTGGTACAATAAGGAAGATAATTCAATTCAGTCAAATGTATAACAAGCGAGTGAGTGCAGACTGAGGTGCAAAATGGCAGTGAGTGCCAATTGCAGGCACGCAATTCCTTCTTTAGCAGTTAAAATTCCTGTGTCAATATATGCTGGAAATGTGGTTGTAGTTTGTAACAACGCGGAATTGCGCATGACTGGTTTTAAAACACAGCATGTTCTTAAGTTCCACTGGCAGGCTCGTGTTGGGTAAAGGAAACAAGGCAGGGAGCAAAAGCGAATAGTGAAGAAGTCAGGGGTATTAGTCATATGCTGCCCATCCTCACTGGAGGGTGCAGGCAACGGGGGAGAAATGGATTAAACTTCAGTCAATATTGTCTCTCTTTAACAGGCACAATAATGCTAATAAACAAGGGCCTTGCCACCGAGATCTGACTGGTATCATACGATACTTTCCCTGTTACTGCTCTCCCCCAGGCATCCTGGAAATTATAGGAATTGGGGTCTCCTGCGCATGTCCTCATTAACCTCTTTGCCTAAATAACTTGTCACTAGTGCCTGTGCAGCGCCGCTCTCAGCTCCAGATTGCTACAAATCTGCTCTTTGTGAACCTGCAGTCAGGAATACGATTTACAGTTTCAAGACTTCAAATGAAATCCCTTCACCACCACCCATGATAAAAGTTAGCTGATTTGCAAAGATTACGCCCAAGCTGCTCTATTCCAACAGCCACGCTACTCGTGCCTCTGGCGCTAGTGGGTTCCATGCTAAATTAGTAAATGGCACGCAGGAAAATGATCCAAATGGTGAATATTGCCTGCGTCAGGACAGAGGAAAAGAAAGAGCGTGGTGTGTGATTTGTCAACGAGGCCTCATTTGCACAGTGTGCTCCGCCAGCCCATCTGCCCGGGCATAGACACCACCTAATGCACTGCTCTGCAGGCGCAGGTTGCTAATGTGATGATGCCAGGACCGCAGAATTGCCCCTCTCCTGACAGCTCGAGAGTGGACAATAGAAGTGCTGTTCACAATTAACATGTCTATTACTCTGTAATCATGTTAACATGTGAGAATTACACTTACCTCACACCTGCCTCCAACTTCATCAGGCTGCAGTCCTCAAGGGAGCACCGAAGTCGGCCCGGGCTGCACTTGCGCATGCGAGCACAGTCCCATGGAAGTTAGGGCACGTGCGGTTTATGCGGTGCCCACCCGTAAATGCGCAGGCGCAAGCCACGGCCAGCACGGACAATAAAGCAGCAGCCAGCGAAGAGCGATGAGCAAACCACCCAGGCTGGCTCAGGCTGGCCTGGAATAGAGATGATCATAATGTTCGTTGTAAGTCCGCATTTAAATGTATGTATCCTTCCCCCAAGCAAGTAAAGAGGCCCTATGCGCCCATGGCCTACTGGGGAAAGTCCTGGTCTCCCGGTGGGTCAGTCCAGCACTGACTGGACCTGGTAGGGTCCCTGTGGTTATAGCTTGAGGATCTAAAGCTAGTAAAGGTGCAGTGGGACTCACATCCTGAGACTTTTCTGTCTCCTCTAACTCATCAATAACATTGGAGCTTGACTCTGAATCATTATCATCCTCATCAACATTATCCACATTTGCTGAGGGGCTAGGGGTTATAGCTCTATTTCCCAGTCTTTGATGATTCAACAATGTCTCAATCAATTCATTGTTCTTGCCTTTAACAGATAGAGAACTGACTTTACACATAGCTTTCAGTTGGTCTACTGTAAGAATGATCAGGGCTTCCTGCTTGAATTTATCCATATTTGGCATTATAAAATAATTGCTTTTCTAGTGATGCTTAGCCTTGTGAAGGTTATTCGAACAAAAGTAAGAGCAGCACTCTCAATTTAACAACTATATGTTATCCTCACCGCTGTACACCAGTGTTAGGTAGAAATGCATGCAGTACCCTCTGTGACCACCATATACAATTAGGACTACGGGTGTAAGCAAGACCAACCTTTGGTATAAGTCTGTACCACACAGTTTTTGGTGGTAGCGAGCTGAGCAGCCAGGCTTATCTCAAGGGTGAATGTGAGCAGTACAAGTAGTTACACAGAGGACTTTCAATCACAGTGGTTCAAGTAGACTCTTATACTCAAGGTTTCTTGGTAAAACACTTATTCATTTATTACACAATCATTTAGAAAACATTTCACCAGTGGAAGACAACTTAATATTATATATCCATACACTTCAATACAAAACTCACATATACTTATTAGACAGTGCAAATAGTTTCAGTTCACCAGAGCAGTTCAATTCAAGTTAATAGGCCAGGTCAAAGTCAATGGGTTAGTGTTCTGGATAGGAAAGAGCAGTTCTGGTATCAAACGGTAAAGTCTTTGCAAAAGTTCTCAGAAGTAGTTTAGGCGAAAAAGAATAATTTGTTGCGTCACAAGCTAATTAGGCCTGAAAGTTGGGAAAGTTTCACAAACTTTCACTGCAAGAGTGGCGTTCTTTCAATCGGGTTGGAACAGTACCTTGGTATGAAGAAAGAAATGCTGCCGAAGTCGTTGGTTCCTGGCAGTTCCTGCAGATCTCGCTGTTCCTGGGCCCCAGTCATGGGGACAAGAGGGAGGATGTCGGGGGACTCCTGCACTGCACGGGGTCGTTGAAGAAAGCAAACAAGTTGGAGTCATCAAAACACATGAACGAGCGGGAACAAAGGCTCACATTCTTTCCAGGTAAAAAAATCAAGTCCTCAAGAATCCAGCAAAGTTGCTGGGGGTCACTAAGATGAAGGGAACTAGCACATTTATGAGAATTCTCCCTAACACTGTACTGGCTCTTCTTGATTTTGGTGCCACAGGTATCTTTATGGACACTCTTTGGGCTGAACGAAATCAGATAACTAAGGAAGACAAGAAGGAGTATCAACCATTTGAAGGGGTAGATGGAACACCCCTAAATTCCGATCCTATCACACAGAAATCTATACCAATGTCAATAACCATCACAATCACTATGAATCCTTGTCCTTTGACCTCATCCGAGCTGTGCATTTCCAGTCATTCTAGGGATAATGTGGCTCTGCAAACACAATCCTTCATTCCTTCCTTAGACTGGTCAAAAAACACTTTGGAATTGTTGTCGAGTCATTGTGATACCCATTGTCTAAAGTGTTACCACTGAACCCAAGAAGACAACCCACATGCAAGATACTGCATCAGTAGTACAGATACACTGCGTACCAGCCAAATATCGAGACTATCACAATGTCTTTGACAACAAGATACCTAATGGAATTGCCTCCCCATTGTCTAGGAGACTGCTCAATTGATCTTGTCCCTGACTCTACGTACAATTCAGAAGAATTTACACTGTCTCTCTGCCAGCGAAGCAAGCCCTGAGAGAGTACCTTGATAACAACCTAAAGAATGCACTTCTAAGAGAATCTAAGTCTTCTGCAGAGGCTTCTCTATTTTTTGTCACAAAAAAGAACACCAAAGAACTAGCCCCTTGTATTGCTTATTGCTGTCTTAATAGGGTCACTATTAGAGACTGGTATCCCATTCCATTGATTAATGACATCATAGAGGCAGTTCATTTTTCACAAAGTTTGACTTAAGAAGCTTGACTTATGCAGAGCATACCACCTTCTTTGCATCCGCCATGGTGATGAGTGGAAGACTGCTTTTAGAACACCTTATGGGCATTTCAAGTACCAAGATATGCCTTTGGGATTGGTTAAAGTTCCAGCGGGATTGAAGCGCTTCATGGACAGAGTCTTCTCTGATCTGTTGTTTCATTCTGTTGCTGTCTATTTGGACAATACTATGGTGTTTTCTGACCCCAAGACACAACATCATCAACATCCTAAAGAGGTCTTAGCACACCTATGCAATTAGAAGCTGTTCATTATAAGTCAAGCCAGAGAAATGGTTATTCTTAATCCAACCGGTATCTTACGTTGCTTTTATCCTCTCTAACCAGGGAGTTGAGGTGGATCCCCATAAGAACACCGCGATCCTTCAATGGCATTCCTCTTCCTCAGTTAAGGAGGTGCAGCAATTCCTCAGACTGGCAAATTTTGAACAGAAATACATGATCAACTTCTCTGACATAACTGTATTGAATTGTGACATGCGCCACACTCAATCAGATTCTTGTTCCAATCAGGTCTGGTTTTTTCATTTGTTGAGTTGCGCCAGCTGACACGTGTTTCGACTAAAGCACCGTTATCAAGGCTGACAACATCATTTAGAATAATTGAACAATACATTACAGAATGTTCAACATATAGTCAAATATGAGAATACAAAGTGATATTAGAAGTCACATGTTACACAATTGGAAATATGACAAATGTTTCACATACCCCAATAGTAGTCAAATTTGCAGGATACAGGGAGGCAGAACAGAACAGAAGAAAACAAAATAAATACATTGTTATGAATCAGTAGTCTGCATATAGTTGAATTAATATTTGGCAAATGCTGTCAGCATTAGTGAAGTCGGACCACACACCAGAGTGACACCAGAAATTAATGACCCTAGAGTTGTGAATGGATGGGCCATCTCCTTTGAAGATATAAACATTCCCTACACATCTTAACACCAGACTGCCTATGATGATGAGCCAAGGTTTAGTTCTCTAGGTGGCCTAGGAGTCAACATACCGGTGAAGAGTAAAGTGTGCACTGAACTAAAACTAAGTGTGAGAATCAGTGTTACTTAGATTTTATTCCTCATAGGTAAATAGAAAACGTCTCATCTATCTTCTTTTGGTTGAATGATTGATTGGAATTGCTCCTTGATAAATGATGGCAAGGAATTTCCTAGTGCATGAACATTATATATCAATGTTTGTATATGGAGTCAGTACACAATCTATTATTCAACAGATTTTGGCGAAAACGTATTTGGTAAATTATTCTAAAGTAATTTAACAATCAAAAGATATTGGCAATATGAACTCACCAATTAGAATGCAGTGGCACCAGAAACTTAGTATTCCAAAGGTCTGAGTCATTTAATATGTAACTGCAGCTTCAAATGTTGCTGTGTTGCCCTTAGGCATAGTAACAATCTGATTGACCTGGCAAGTATGATAAAATAAGAAGCCTAAATTGAAGATTGGGATGGATGTGATTAATGACATCAATCATAGGAAACATAAATGGTTTATAGTCATAAAATCGAAAACAATAATATCAAAAGTCAAAAAATCGAAAAAATAATGTTGAAAAAAAAGTCGAATTTCTTTTTTATTACATTTTTTATTCAAAATGGGGGGGGTTCCCCCAACCCCCTTATTCTTTTTCTTTTTTGACCTTATTTTTTACATGCAGAACCCAAAAAAAATATATAAATAAAAAAATAAAACATTCGACTTTTTTTTCTCAAAATTATTGTTTCGAATTTTTTGTAATTCAACATTATTTATTCAATTTTATGACTGCACACCAACATAAATATAAGTAGAGTCTGGCATTTTGCTGTCTGCTTACCATATATTATGGGCTCGATCCCCTGAGACGGTTTCTATATTTCGCGAGCGTTCATTACGCTTGTTTATATCTGTAAATAGCGAAATGTGTGAGATTGTCATTGGTCCTCGTAAAACAGAGAAGTATGCATGCTCTAATATATCCCACTAATCCAATGCGCATGACTTGGTAATTGCAACATTGTCATTGGTCCACGTATAACAGAAAAAAGCGAATGCTCAGATGAATGATAGTATTTCAATGCGCAAGACTGGTTGAAGACCACTTATATATGACGCATGCGCAATGTGAAAACTTGTGCAGCACCAGTTGTTAAACGGGATATTATATCGGGATATTATATTGTGCCTCCTTTATTGTATATATTGGCCTAAGCCCAGTCGCTCTGCAAAGAAATCCGCGTTGCAAGGTTCCGACCTTAGATCGATTTAGCTGGTGGACAGTGTTCTTCTGTTTGTAACTTGGCCATCTTGACCTCTACATGTAAGTTAATGCCTAAAATGCCTAGGGTCATGCAAGGAGACCTTGTCCTTCGTTGACCTGTAGATCAAGGATTACCTGTGCCTACGAAACTGTGCTGCAAGCATATATTAAGTACAATGTTATTTAAATACTGAATGTGAACACTTGTAGAACTGCATTGTATGAAATACGTATGAAGGCTTAATGTTAGATCCAAAGGTACACTGCTCCCATTGTTTCTTATTTGTGTATAAACCAGGAATAATCCATGTGCATATAGGTGAATAAATGAGAAGTGAACGCGGCACAAACCCCTAGCCCGAGGAATGATTAACCTGTAGATGGGCTGGACATCATGTTAGAGAATTGCATAAAAAGAGTGAATGTTCTGATGTACAGCCTGTAAGGATATTTGGCGTGTTACAGTACAGAGTACAGCAATACTGCACAAGTAGCAACATTTTTTTTTGCAGCACCACCACCACAAGGGTGCGGTGCATTGCTATATGGGTTAGCAGATTAACAAGGAAAGACAGACTATTCAGTCAAAAACGATTTTAACATATAAGATGCAAATCTATTTTTACAGTTAAAAGCACATGTGTTCATTTAAAAATGCACACTATTTTTCACCTGAAATGCCTATATTGCTAGAGACACATTTGAAAATTAACAGCTAACCTATTAACCATTAACCTGACTAATAAAACCTTATTTTAATATAACCCACTAATAAAATGTGTTCTCCACTGCAGAATTAGGCATACTCTGAAAACCATTTAAATGCGTGTGCAGATTTTTTTTCTTCTCTTCTCTGCCTGATTCTCCGTGTTTTTGTGCACAGTAACTGCAGGAGAAGGAAGTCAGATTTGCAACAATTGCAAATGTATAAGCGAAGCTATTGTTGAAGAGTAGGAGGATGAGAGATGATGGATTTCATTGGGACACGTCATACAGAGGGCTGAGAGGAAAGTTTTAGTGGGCAGTATCAGGGAAAAAGACAGGCAGACATCTTTCTGCACTACTGGGGAGAAGACCTGGCTGTGGGGTCCTGACGGAATGCAGATTCCGGTGTCCTGCTGCAGTCGAGACTGAAGAGAGCTGAAAGAAAAACCTTTCCACTGGCTGAGGCATTCCTATCTGAAAAAGCTGAGAATTCCAGGCAATGACCCCGGCTTGAGAAGGCAAGCGTTCCTTTTTGCTGGAGTTAATCCAAGAGAGCCACATTCACAAAGAGAACAACTGAAGAACACTCAGATAAGGTAATTACCTAAGCGTGGGAGCCGGGTGTGTGCACGAAAATATGCAGTCAGTGTAGGATTCCTGTGCGTGTCTTAATCAAATACCAATGTTGCAATTTGAGTTCTGTTCTCCGCCACGCTCTTTGCAGTGTGACATAGAAAATGCTTTTACTGTACCATTTTATTTATTTCTGTAAAGAATGAGATCATGTCTAAATGCAACTTTTATAATACAGAAAATATTTGAAAACAGACGGGTGGTTTATTTTCTATTTACCATTACAATGCCAATGATGTGGGGAGATTTTTAAACAGTGCAATGGTCATTTTAAGACAGATGTGTGCATGTCAGAATCAGTATGAATAATTGTGAGTAACTGTAGCATAACTTGTTGGAGGTACATGAGCCAACGGGAAGAGAGACTCTCTGAACATAGCTCCCTACCGTATATAAGGTAGTGGAAATTACCACAAGACTACCACATATAGCTCTCTGTCGTAAATAAGTCAGTGAGTTCGCCCATGGTGGCACACCAACACTATCACTGGAAATGTGGTATTCCTAGAATGCAGGTCTGAGGTCTCTCTAGTGATCACACGAAAAATCTAAGCAAAGATAAGGGATTCTGGACATTGGGGCCACAAATAAAACAAGGGAAGTATGCTCACCAAAATACCACCAACCACGTATACCAAATATGCAGGTCTGGGTGCTGAAATAATGCATGTCCATTGTATTATTGTTGCACATGGCCAAACCTGAATACAAAGAGTGATTATTGCTAAGTTATTTTTCGGCGGTAATAAAATACCGTCAGGCCCCAAATCTCCACAAAATACCCTACATATTTATGGTGCGTTGCAGGCCGGGAAAGTGATCATAGAGTACCTACTGGGCGTGGCAAGCGTGTCTCACACTGCCATTTGCACATTAAAGGGAACCCATTTTATAATAGCAGTGTGCCACTAAAAACGAATTTCAGAATGTCACAAAGGGAAACCACATTCTCAGATCTAGTGCAATATTTAGAGGCAAAGTTATTTGCACATGGGAATTGGTCTTCGAATAGCACGTTAGACTGGAGTAACCGCATTCAGGGTGAGGTGCAGAAAGAAAAACTAGAAAATATTTTTGCAGAAGGCAGCATAATTCAGGTCTGCCTTACAAGATTATTGAATGCAGCCGATAAAAGTGCAGAGAAAGACTGTTTAATACGGCTATGCGGCAAAATATGGTTTATTTTAAACAAGTCCCTGCGAATGCAAGAGAATGATACTCAGCTAATTAACAGGTTAAAGACTGAATTAGACGGGGCAAGTAAAAATCAGGAAATGTTGAGAGCAGAATTGGATGTATGCCAAAAAGACATGCAATTAAAATGCAGAGACTTTGATACTCAGTTATCCAAAAGCAAGAAACAATTTGAAGATAGTGAGCAAGAATTGACACACTTAAAAGCCTTAGTGGATCACATTAGGCAGGATAAAGATGAGGTTGTTTCAGAAATTCAGATTTTACAAAAAGAACATTGCGAAAAAGAAGGTGATCTCCAGAGTGCAGAACAAGAAATGATTAAAATGATCCAAGAAAGAGACAAGAGAAATAAAGAGTTCAATGAATGCCAAATGCAAATGTGCGATATGCAGGAGGCGATTAATAAAATGAGTGATGAAAATAATTATTTGCATGATGAAGCCAACAGACTCCTTAAAAAGTGTAAGGACTTAGAACAGCAAATGTGCATTCCCAGGTCCCAGGAGAGGCGGCAGGGTACCACATTCAATGGAGTGGAGGTGAATTCTAGCTCTGCCCAAAGAGCTAGTGCCCCAGTGACAGGGCCGGTGACTGAACTTGGTTGCAGCGCCCTTGGGGGATTTGATACTCCCATTGGGGGCAGCCACCAATCTCATACACCTGAAAACAGGATTGAATCACAAAATAGTGCAATTCCATGCATTGCAACAAGTAGCCCCATAAAAATAATGAAATCCATTAAAGCCCTGATCAAACCATTTAAAAAGGGAGGTGAATGCTGCATTGAGGATCACTTAGAAGCGGTACATGACATTTTTAAAGCGCTCCAGATACCTAAGGAACAGTACAGACAATATTTTCATTTAACTTTAGATGCCCCGACGGCCAGCATCATAAGGGGATTAAATGAACAGCAGAATATGACATGGCTGGAGTTTGAAAAAGAAATTAGGCGTCATTTTTCTCCTTTTCAGTCATTGCAGGAGGCAAAGAAAGTCGCGTACACTATTACTGCTGGACCTAATACATCCCCTCGCCAATTTTTACAAGACTTAAAAAGAGCATTCTCTCGCTTTGATGTATCTTTTGACTCAAATTCCAATGAGTTTAAAACCGCATACTTCTATGGGCTACAGAAAGACATCATATCCCAATTGGTCCGTGAATTTGACGGTGACAAGTCCCTTGAATGGATTGTACATCAAAGCACAAAGCTATATGAGGTACTCTATTGTCAGGGTAGAGAAAGTGATAAAATGAAAGATACTAGGCCTAAATCTAAAGAACCCTCAGCCACAGTAATGGAAATCAGGTCAGCCAAAATGTCCCTTGAGTCTGCTCAAAGCCAAGGTAAAAATAATGTGACACCTGAACAAAGGGGTAATCAACAAAGATCGCCATTTCCTGTACCAATGTTCCAATCACATGATCCTAGTAATAGAGAGAGCTACATCAGCCCTAGATATTTAGGAGATAGACCCCGGGTAAGATACCGGTCTGATATGGCAGGTATGAACAATAACCAGAGACAAAATCAAGATCAAAGAAACGATGGTCCCTACCAGTCATTGGGGACACAGAGTAGGTTTGATCCCAACACCATGATATATGGTAATCAGGATAGGCCCCGATATGTGGATCGATTTACTGATAATGGAAATCAACATAGGGGCCAGTACCCACAATCTGAGAGACAGGACATGAGGCAAAATGTGAACTACAGTCCACGCCAGTACAATGATTCCCCACCAGGGGACTATAATCAAAGGATGGGTGCAACCCGCTCCCCTCCACAAATAAATCAAGAGTTCAGAAACCATCCCAACCGGTATCAATCACCTGAGAGGTATCAGAATAGATCCAATCAGGGGGAAAACAACCAATATCGACCTAGGCCACAGAAAGAGGATCCTAGAGAGATGGAAAGGTTCCAGTGCCTTGAGGCCCAAGTGAAAATGTTAGCTGAGCAAATAGGAAAGCTCTATACAGCGCAAAAACAACCTTCCAAAGAGGGGGCTGATGGCCATAGCAATGACCGGGGGGCTTCCGAAAAGTGACTAAGTACTCATGATAACTGCAGTGCCAAAATGACAGATTGCTCTGATATAATTTTGCATAACGACTCTGAGATGTCTAATGGATTAAAAATGAAAGTACCAGTAAATGAAATTGTGACAGAAAGTGCAAATACTTCTAAAAAAGAGGTACGGTTTAACTTAGAGCTAAATAAAACAGTAAAGATTTGCACAAATGAAAAAGAAACATTAGGAATTCCAAAAGAACAAAGGAACAGATTTAAGAAAAATGACTCATGCATGGGGAATACCAGTGAACAGGGAGTAAGTGGGGATGCCATAGCTCCTTCCCTGGGAAAGCAAAACAATGACCAAACACAGACAGAAAAAGGAAATACTCACAAGGAGGGTACAAGTCAATCACCTGAAAAATTCTTTGAGCCACATATTTTTGAAGAGGCTGAAAAGGCTGGTATTACACTAAATGATCACAAATGCACAGAATTAAAAAATGACAAATTGCTGAATGATGTTGTTACACATGTTCAGTTGGGAGGTTGTAATGTGGTCTCTGATGTTACCCAGATGGATGGGCGAACAGTGGCCACACTCCAAAAAACCTCTGAACATGGAGAAATGAATAAAATATCTCGCACAGAAATGGGTAAAAAGGAGGGAAAAATGTCTTTTCATTTACCAATGTGCTTAGCCAAAAGTGAAAAAGACCTGAGAAAGGTGAGCCCTGAAATCAGTAAGAATTCACATTTCTTATGTGTATTAGAGGAAGTTGAGGACAGATATTATGCACCCATCACTGTAGAAGAAAAATGCCACACCTTCGCTATGATTGACACTGGCGCACAGGCCACAATTATGTCCAAGGAGCTGGTAAAGAGTATCAATGAAGGGAGGCCTCCACAGAGTCAGATCACAGTGAAGGCAAATCAAGGCCCAGTGCATAACTTTAATGGGGAGGAGGTGCCCATCATAGGTGTAACTGAGGTTGACATAAAAATAGGAAAGCACAGAATGAAACAAGAGGTATTGATCACATCTATTTGTGAAATTCCATTTCTGATGGGGACAGATTGCCTGAAAAGATTGTCTCCTCTCATAGATGGGGTGAATGGAGTGCTGTGGTCCTTAACCAAAAAACCATTGAGGCCTAAGAAACTAAAATCACAAAACAGCAATATAAAAGAATGTCACACCGTTGCCAAAACAAATGATGCTGTGGAGGTATATCTCCAGAATAGCTGCATACCTAGTGTCACTGTTATATTAATGTGTCAAGACAAAGATCAGAGCGACAATGAAAAACTACCTGTACAAATATACTTGGACCCAAGGAAAGATTGGCAGACTGCCATAGACGAACACACATTACGTTTCTATTTAAAAGAGAAAACATGCAAACAGAATATTGTTCCTAAAACAGATTCAGAAAAACACATTACCACTCTGGCAGAAATACACATGGAAGATGAGCAACCATGGGTTCACGTTGGTATAAATGATTATCTTAAAACAATAAAAGCCACTTTAGCGCTTGAACATGAAAGGAGTTTCATTAATGAGAAATTGTTGCAAAAAATTATGGAGAGGGAAGAAATCCCGAAATTTAGGATTAAAAACCAATATGTTTCTGGGTTGGACAGTCCAGACTTTGAAAACCGAATTACAGGCAGATGCATGCTTAAAATTAGCATTGGGCAGAAAACAATTTACCATAATGTATGGATAGTGAATGGAGCACAAAATGAATTTTACATGGGCAATGACATCATGCACAGAATGTGTATGGTGTTAGATTTCCTTAATCAAAAAATATGGTCACGCCTAGGTGGGCCGGCACCTGAATTTGAAGACAAAAGAAGGGCTTATCATTGTGCACAACTGGTTCCTTATGCAGTCGAATTACAAATGAGGAAAGATACTATTATTCCTGCATTTACAAAACAGTTTGCAATAACACTGAAATGCAAAAATGGACAGCAGATGAAAGGCTCTGATGCATTTGTATGCCTGAATGAATCCATAAAACAGCAAGGCCTGGATTATGAATACATTCCATTGGTAGACATTGGTGAGGGATCTGTAAAAATCATGGTAAATAATAAAGGTTGTCAGGATATTCATTTAGAGGAAAACTCCCCATTAGGAATGGCCATACAAAAATCACATTATACGGCAGATTTAAATAACATGGTGATTGGGAATATTCCTGAAAAATATGTAGATGCCAAGGGCGAGTTGCCAGAACACCTGGACTCTCAGCCCAAAGGAATATTTAAAATTCATTCTGTGTATCCTTATGATTCAAATGAGACAGTGTGCTGCCATCAAGAGGATTGCATAATATTTAATTTAAATGAAAATGAAACAGGAAATCAGCCCATTGAAGTGGAAGCTGATATGCCAAAATATTTAAAAGTGGCAGCTCTACAAAAAGACACAGCCACACAGTTAGAGGAAAGCGCTGAGATTCCTTTACCAGAAGAGTTTCCAGAATTTTCCAGAATGGTAGAAGAGCAGATCTCCTTAGCGGATGCATGTGACAGCGATGAGGATCGAGACGACCTGAGGGAAATATTTATGGAGTTTAAGGATGTATTTGCAAAAGATGCTTATGATTGTGGTTTAACTGGTTTACATGTGGCCACACTACCAGAAGGTTGTAGCAGAAATCCAGTGTTTGTACGCCAGTATAGACTACCGCTGGCATGTTTAGAATCATTGGCAGAGATTATTAAAAATTTGGAATCACGGGGAATAATTAGGCCCATTCATAGCACATCCAATACGCCTATTTTAGGTGTGTTAAAGCCAAATGGTCAATGGCGGCTGTGTGCAGACTTAAGAGAGTTAAATAAAAGAGTACCAGTATCTAGATGGCCACTACCATTCATTGATCAGGGCCTAGCTCAGATACATGGTTCAAAGGTATTTACCACATTAGATCTCACATCTGGATATTGGTGTGTGCCATTGGCAGAGGAGATACAACACCTATTTTCCTTTACATTTGACAGGACTCAATATGCCTGGCTTAGAGCTCCGTTCGGGTACATCAATAGTGGGAGTGAATTTGGCATATTTTTGAGAAAGGCCATGCCGGATGCAGCGGAAAGAGGAACAATAGTTTATGTGGATGATGTCCTGATAAAAAATGAAAACCTTAAAAGCCATTTTGATGAAATAAGACATGTGCTTGGCCAATTGCAGAAAGCAGGCGCCAAAGTATCTTTACAAAAAGCACAATGGTGCAAGAAAAAAGTGAACTTTCTAGGGCATGAAGTGACTGAACATGGGCTAAATCCACAAAGGAAGAAAATAGAGGCCATACAAAGATTAAAAGATCCTAAAAATGTGAAAGGAGTAAAAAGTTTATTAGGGATGACAGGCTATAACAGAAAGTTCATTGAGAATTATGTAGAAATCACTCAACCATTGACTAAACTGCTTAAACTAAATACTCCCTGGAGATGGGAAAGAGAGCAGTCTGATGCAGTGGCTAGATTGAAGGAATGTCTTGTAAAGGCACCATGTTTAGCATACCCCATAAAGGACAGGGATTTCTTTATAGAAATAGGCTTTTCTGAACATTGTATGTCAGCAGTGTTATCACAAAAACACGATTTGAATCACAAAACCATTGCATATGCAAGTAAGGCATTTTCCCAAGTTGAAATTAAATTTAATGAATGTGAAAAGGCCCTATTAACCACTGTGTGGGCGCTACAACATTTTCGCCCCATTGTTCAGGGAGAAAAGGTGATTATTGAAACAAATCATCAACCTTTGCAATTTTTAGAGAGTAAAAGAATTAGATCAGGCAATCTAGCGCAATCCAGAATCACTTCATGGACGCTGGCATTACAAGGTTTTCCCGTAGAAGTAAGATATGGACAAAATAAAAAGAGCCCAATTGCTCAAGGGTTAGCTGACTTACATGACTGTGCAGCTGAACAAATAACAAATGAAATGGATGTGGAAGCTAGTTTACAGGAATTTGAACAATCACCACACAAAGCTTTTGATGAAAAAACATGTAAGGATTTGCCAACTGTATATGTGGACGGTTGTGCTTTTCACATTGAAAATGACAATAATAAACAATTAGTGGCAGGAATAGGAAATGTCTGGTTGAAATGTGAAGGCGTTCCTAGTATAGGGATGAGGATTGGAGATAGGAGCAGTCAGGTGGCGGAATTGGCAGCCATCTATAAAGCAATTGCTACTGCAGTTGATAAAAAGTTCAGTGAAATTGTCCTGGTGACTGATTCTGACTATGCACGGAATAGCTTTGTGGAGTATTTGCCTGGTTGGAAAGCAAGAGGCATGGTTACATACAACAAAAAGCCACTTAAACATGGAAAAATGATACAAGCCATAGACAAATTGGTGTCAGAAAATAATTTAACAATATACTGGAGAAAAATTCGTGGGCATTTAAAAACACCAGGAGAGGATAAGGAGGGAAATGATAAGGCAGACCATCTGGCTAAGATTGGGGCTGTGATAGGAGAATTGCTACCTATTGATTATTTAATGGGTGAAATACAAATTGATGCAGTCACACGTTCTAAAGCACCAAAGGAGGTAGATCAACCGGTGGTGCAGTGGAGTCATGACACGCCAGACCAAGATTTGATTGAGGCACAAAAGAATGATCAAATTTTGGGAATCTATTATAATCATTTGATAGACCCCGAACAAAATCCTTTAACAGAAAATGATTGTATGGGAAAAGAAGAGTTGAGGGTGTTATTAAAGAACAAAACACGAATTAGATTACAGGATGGACTCATGATTAGAGAGTCCATAACAGGGCAAATACAGTGGGTAGTACCCCTTTCATTCAGGGGACTAATGCTACACCATGCACACGATGCCATAACTGCAGGCCATAGAGGTTCACAAAAAACATTAGAAATACTAAAAGATTATGCTTACTGGCCTCATATGTCCCAAGATGTGGAATTATATACTAGAGGATGTCTAGTATGCGCCCAATTTAAACCTGCTTCACCAATGCATAGAGCACCATTGATGAAAAGAGGCCTAACTCTCCCATGGTCAGATTTGCAAATAGACTATGTAGGTCCTTTAAAAAGGTCGAGCAGGGGACACCGTTATATTTTGAGTGTGGTATGTTTGATGTCAAAGTGGATTGAGTGCATTCCTGCACCAGATTGTAGTGCGCAAACAGCAGCCACATTGCTGGTGAACCATGTGTTCTCAAGGTTTGGGTTGCCGCAAAGAATTGAGTCAGACAGAGGAAGTAATTTCACAAGTACTCTAATGAGCAAGGTATGGCAAATACTAGGTGTGAAAAGGAAACTACATATCGCATATCGGGCGGCGTCTTCAGGTACAGTTGAAAGAAGCAATAGGTCTGTTTTGGATATTTTAAAGAAATTTGTGGCAGAAGCAGGTTCCAGCTGGGATTTACGTTTACCATTGGTTTTGATGGCAATCAGGTCGACTCCTGCCAAAGCAACAGGTGTTAGCCCCCATGAGGTCTTAACAGGTAGGAAAATGGTGTTACCACAACACCTACTATACAGAACACATGAGCAAACTCTAGTGAGTGCATCCACAGTTCATGAATATATTGATGAACTGAGGAGGCATTTGCAACATGCATTTGCTTTTGTGCAGAGAAATCTGGAAAGAGCTGCTGACAGTGCAAAGTCATATTATGATAAAAAGACATCAGTAAAGGAATACAATGTAGGGGATCAGGTGTACAAGTTTCATTTTGGAAAAAGTAAACAGAAAAATTCTAAATTTCTAGCAGCCTGGCAGGGGCCATTTCGAATTATAGATAAGGTCTCTCCTGTAGTGTATAAAATTTTGAAAAATGAAGGTGAAACAGCAATAGAGCAGTTTGTCCATGTAAATCAAATCAAACCATGCCATCCCAGACATGAGATCAGGCAGCTTGAGCATGTGGAAACGGATAGAGTCCCTTGAGAAAATAAATGGGTGTAATCAGGAGGCAGTGACAAAGAAGTTAAAAAAAAGTTGATTGTTATGATGGCACATAAACACTGTAATATATGTAAAAATATATAATATAAATAAATAAATAAATAAATAAATAAATAAATAAATAAATGCACATATAACGGAAGCTCGTGGTTGGTGTGCAGAGATAAAGTGTATTAAATATTGAATGCTGTTTTATATATGCTTGTTTTCTTTTAACTTGTATTTGATTTCAGAAAAAAAAAAACAGAAAAAAATATAAACGAAATATTTTTACCAAGCATGTTTTATTTTTGGCAAAAGGTGGAAATTAGTATTGTGCTATGTACTTAATCTGTTTATTTTCTATTTTGATTTAGACAATTAACATTATTTGGTCGGAGGTTCCGGGATCAGAGGCCACGGGAGACGATGGAGTCCTGGAGTCCCCTGGATGAAGACCAAAAGATGCCTGCCTCCAGGTGGAGGTGAAGACAAAATAACCGGAATGCCAAAAGAGATGACTACTGTGGATTCAAGATTGCCAAGATGAAAGAGTACTCGAATGAACCGAATAACATCGCTGGTCGGGACATACCAAAAGAGACAAAACAAAAGTTCCGGCATATGAAGTTCCACGTATTTATTATTTTAATTATTTATTTTAACTTGTTATATTACTTATTTGTTTTAGTTAGTTGTTTTATTTCATTGTTTTTAATTGACTTGGAAAATTTAAACTTAAAGTAATGCCACTTCCACTGAGAAGGCAAATGTGGAACATTTTATGAACTGATGGACTCAGATGAAATGTTGATTGCAAATTTTCATTGATGCACATGAATATTCATTTTGTTGGATTGCTATATTGTAAAAAAAAAAAATAGAACAAGTTGTTTTTAGGAATTGGCTTGGATTATAGCCAAGTTCTAAAAACAAAAGGAGGGTATATGTAAGGATATTTGGCGTGTTACAGTACAGAGTACAGCAATACTGCACAAGTAGCAACATTTTTTTTTGCAGCACCACCACCACAAGGGTGCGGTGCATTGCTATATGGGTTAGCAGATTAACAAGGAAAGACAGACTATTCAGTCAAAAACGATTTTAACATATAAGATGCAAATCTATTTTTACAGTTAAAAGCACACGTGTTCATTTAAAAATGCACACTATTTTTCACCTGAAATGCCTATATTGCTAGAGACACATTTGAAAATTAACAGCTAACCTATTAACCATTAACCTGACTAATAAAACCTTATTTTAATATAACCCACTAATAAAATGTGTTCTCCACTGCAGAATTAGGCATACTCTGAAAACCATTTAAATGCGTGTGCAGATTTTTTTTCTTCTCTTCTCTGCCTGATTCTCCGTGTTTTTGTGCACAGTAACTGCAGGAGAAGGAAGTCAGATTTGCAACAATTGCAAATGTATAAGCAAAGCTATTGTTGAAGAGTAGGAGGATGAGAGATGATGGATTTCATTGGGACACGTCATACAGAGGGCTGAGAGGAAAGTTTTAGTGGGCAGTATCAGGGAAAAAGACAGGCAGACATCTTTCTGCACTACTGGGGAGAAGACCTGGCTGTGGGGTCCTGACGGAATGCAGATTCCGGTGTCCTGCTGCAGTCGAGACTGAAGAGAGCTGAAAGAAAAACCTTTCCACTGGCTGAGGCATTCCTATCTGAAAAAGCTGAGAATTCCAGGCAATGACCCCGGCTTGAGAAGGCAAGCGTTCCTTTTTGCTGGAGTTAATCCAAGAGAGCCACATTCACAAAGAGAACAACTGAAGAACACTCAGATAAGGTAATTACCTAAGCGTGGGAGCCGGGTGTGTGCACGAAAATATGCAGTCAGTGTAGGATTCCTGTGCGTGTCTTAATCAAATACCAATGTTGCAATTTGAGTTCTGTTCTCCGCCACGCTCTTTGCAGTGTGACATAGAAAATGCTTTTACTGTACCATTTTATTTATTTCTGTAAAGAATGAGATCATGTCTAAATGCAACTTTTATAATACAGAAAATATTTGAAAACAGACGGGTGGTTTATTTTCTATTTACCATTACAATGCCAATGATGTGGGGAGATTTTTAAACAGTGCAATGGTCATTTTAAGACAGATGTGTGCATGTCAGAATCAGTATGAATAATTGTGAGTAACTGTAGCATAACTTGTTGGAGGTACATGAGCCAACGGGAAGAGAGACTCTCTGAACATAGCTCCCTACCGTATATAAGATAGTGGAAATTACCACAAGACTACCACATATAGCTCTCTGTCGTAAATAAGTCAGTGAGTTCGCCCATGGTGGCACACCAACACTATCACTGGAAATGTGGTATTCCTAGAATGCAGGTCTGAGGTCTCCCTAGTGATCACACGAAAAATCTAAGCAAAGATAAGGGATTCTGGACATTGGGGCCACAAATAAAACAAGGGAAGTATGCTCACCAAAATACCACCAACCACGTATACCAACTATGCAGGTCTGGGTGCTGAAATAATGCATGTCCATTGTATTATTGTTGCACATGGCCAAATCTGAATACAAAGAGTGATTATTGCTAAGTTATTTTTCGGCGGTAATAAAATACCGTCAGGCCCCAAATCTCCACAAAATACCCTACAAGCCCCACTCACTTCTCACATTGAAAAGGCTGGTAATCGCTGTGATGTACTGAGGGCCAGATAGCTATCTGATACTTTGTTCCTTTGAAAACTGTTCAGTTGTAGAATAAAGATCTGTGTATCTTTGTAAGCCCATGTTTGGTGTATTTCCTTTTGTGGTACTCAGCCGCGATATTCTCTTTTTGGTTTTACACAGTGACTTGCATTGAAACTAACAGGGTAATTCATAGAATTTCGCACAAAAGTGGCGCACGCGGCTGGTGCACAGTGTCCCCGTGCGATACACTGCACCAGCCGCGTGCGATAAAATCCATTTCATCGCACAGCGTATTCATGGATTTTAGCCTCCAAAACCAGCCGTGGCGCAGAGTGGCGAAGCGACCCTGCAGCAGCACCAGTTACGCCCCCAAGAACGCCCTCGCGCAAGGAAAATCCATCAAAATCCCCAATTCATCGCAAATGTCTGCGCTAACCCTGGACCAGTTTACAGGGCTGCCAGACAGCAAATGCCATGCGGGGTCCGTGTATTACTGGGCTGCACGGGAAGTTTCACATGCGATTGGACCTTTGCGAGCGGGGTACGTGTATAACTGGGGAGCACGGGAAGTTTCACACGCGATTTCAGCAGGGTACGTGTATTACTGGGGTGCGCGGGAAGTTTCACAAGCGATTTCAGCAGGGTACGTGTATTACTGTGGTGCGCGGGAAGTTTTACACGCGATTGGCCCTGTGCGAGCGTGGTACGTGTATTACTGGGGTGCACGGGAAGTTTCACACGCGATTGGCCCTGTGCGAGTGGGGCACGTGTATTACTGGGGTGCGCGGGAAGTCTCACACGCGATTGGCCCTGTGCGAGCGGGGTACGTGTATTACCGGGGTGCGCGGGAAGTTTCACATGCAAATTCAGCAGGGTACGTGTATTTCAGGGGTGTGCGGGAAGTTCCACACGCGATTGTCCTAGGTACGTGTGTTCCAGGGTGCGCGGGAAGTCTCACACGTGAATTCAGCAGGGTACGTGTATTTCAGGGTTGCGCGGGGAGTACTACACGTGATTTGTCTGTGTGGGTCCTCCCAGGTGTTCCCTCTACACCATCCACATCCCCTGCAGGCAGCCCACACCACAGGGGACTACCCTGCACCCCTGCTCATGTCCCGCAGGCAGCCCATCCACCATGGGCATGCCCCCCAGCCAAGCCACATGTCATCTTGCACTACTGATCAACAACGCATATCTCCCAGCACACCCACCCCCCAGCACTGTGGGGCACCTGCCAGCAGGCCCCCACTCATGTCCAACTCATGTCCCCCTGCACCCCCACCCCCCAGCATTCAGGGGCACCCTCCACCAGGCCCCCACACATGTCTCCCTGCACCCCCACCCCCCAGCATCCAGGGGCACCCTCCACCAGGCCCCCACTCATGTCCAACTCATGTCCCCCTGCACCCCCACCCCCCAGCACTGTGGGGCACCCTCCACCAGGCCCCCACTCATGTCCAACTCATGTCTCCCAGCACCCCCACCCCCAGCAGTGCAGGGCACCCTCCACCATGCCCCCACACATGTCTCCCAGCACCCCCACCCCCCAGCATCCAGGGGAGCCCTCCACCAGGCCACCACTCATGTCCAACTCATGTCCCTCTGTACCCCCACCCCCCAGCACTGTGGGGCACCCTCCACCAGGCCCCCACTCATGTACAACTCATGTCTCCCAGCACCCCCACCCCCCAGCAGTGCAGGGCACCCTCCACCATGCCCCCACACATGTCTCCCTGCACACCCACCCCCCAGCATCCAGGGGCACCCTCCACCAGGCCCCCACTCATGTCCAACTCATGTCCCCCTGCAACCCCACCCCCCAGCACTGTGGGGAACCCTCCACCAGGCCCCCACTCATGTCCAACTCATGTCTCCCAGCACCCCCACCCCCCAGCAGTGCAGGGCACCCTCCACCGTGCCCCCACACATGTCTCCCAGCACCCCCACCCCCCAGCATCCAGGGGCACACTCCACCAGGCCCCCACACATGTCTCCCAGCACCCCCACCCCCCAGCAGTGCAGGGCACCCTGCACCAGGCCCCCACACATGTCTCCCAGCACCCCCACCCCAGCATCCAGGGGCACCCTCCACCAGGCCCCCATGCATGTCCCCCTGCACCCCCACCCCCCAGCAGTCAGGGGCACCCTCCACCAGGCCCCCACTCATGTCTCCCAGCACCCCCACCCCCCAGCAGTGCAGAGCACCCTCCACCATGCCCCCACACATGTCTCCCAGCACCCCCACCCCCCAGCTTCCAGGGGCACCCTCCACCAGGCCCCCACTCATGTCCAACTCATGTCCCCCCTGCACCCCCATCACCCAGCATCCAGGGGCACCCACCACCAGGCCCCCACTCATGTCCAACTCATGTCCCCCTGCACCCCCACACCCCAGCAGTCAGGGGCACCGTCCACCAGGCCCCTACTCATGTCTCCCAGCACCCCCACCCCCCAGCAGTGCAGGGCACCCTCCACCATGCCCCCACACATGTCTCCCAGCACCCCCACCCCCCAGCATCCAGGGATACACTCCACCAGGCCCCCACACATGTATCCCAGCACCCCCACCCCCCAGCATCCAGGGGCACCCTCCACCAGGCCCCCACTCATGTCCAATTCATGTCCCCCAGCACCCCCACCCCCCAGCATCCAGGGGCACCCTCCACCAGGCCCCCACTCATGTCCAACTCATGTCCCCCTGCACCCTCACACCCCAGCAGTCAGGGGCACCGTCCACCAGGCCCCCACTCATGTCTCCCAGCACCCCCACCCCCCAGCAGTGCAGGGCACCCTCCACCATGCCCTAACACATGTCTCCCAGCACCCCCACCCCCCAGCATCCAGGGGCATACTCCACCAGGCCCCCACACTTGTCTCCCAGCACCCCCACCCCCCAGCATCCAGGGGCACCGTCCACCAGGCCCCCACACATGTCTCCCAGCACCCCCACCCCCCAGCAGTGCAGGGCACCCTCCACCATGCCCCCACACATGTCTCCCAGCACCCCCACCCCACAGCATCCAGGGGCCACTCCACCAGGCCCCCACACATGTCTCCCAGCACCCCCACCCCCCAGCAGTGCAGGGCACCGTCCACCAGGCCCCCACACATGTCTCCCAGCACCTCCACCCCCCAGCAGTGCTGGGCACCCTCCACCATGCCCCCACACATGTCTCCCAGCACCCCCACCCCCAGCATCCAGGGGCACCCTCCACCAGGCTCCGACTCATGTGCCACGTCATCACAATCTAGATCCCTGGCCCTTATGGGCTGCCTCCGCATGCCAAACACCCACCCAAGTATTGCATCCACCCACTTAGAAATGGCAATTACATGATACAACCCTAATGGCAAGTATGTAAATGAACACATGTCCCTCACATACACACAATGGGTGTCAGTGAATGTCAAAACCCATATCATGATATGCATGAAACCAATGAGATGATACTACACATGGAAGTTTGATGAAGAAAATGTATTAAAAGCAACATAAATGGAATCAAAAATAAACAAACGACAATGGGAATTAAAAACCAAAAGCAGCATGTTCGTAAAATAAAGTAAAACCACAAATCATAATCCAAAGGAAAGGTGTCCAAAGTCACAGTTCAAAAAAGTTCATCCAATGGAAAATCCAAACCGAAAACCATTGCTCCATGGGTAAATTTCAAATAAAAAAATAAAATCCAACACTCAACTATATACAGATAAACAATCCAGGGTCCATGATCCCAACAGAAGAAATGAAAACTATCTAATAATACTACCTAATAAAAAAACTATATACAAAAATGTGGTCCATTGTCCAAAAGGTCCAAAAAAAATTAAAAAGCAAAGGAAACCTAACACTAACTACATAACTATTTACAAGGGCAGCGGGCTAGTCCGACGGCTCACTGGTTGTTGTCATGGCTTGGAGGCGGGCATGTTCCCTGGCCCCTAGGTCTCGCAGGGATAATGCAGTGTCCAGCTCCAACTCCCTGCGAATACCCTCGAGGCACTCAGCCCGCCTCAGTGCCCTGCGCATGGAGTTCTCCGCCTTGACCATTGTGAGCCATTCCTCCTCTGCCCGCTGCCGCTCCGCACCTATCTGCTGGCCCAACCGCTCCCACAAGGAAGACACTCCCATTCCAGGGTTCTCCTGCCCTCCGGCCGATGCCTGCACCCCTGATGTTGATGGCCCCGAGCCATGATGCCTCCCACGTTGAGTCTGCCGCTGCCTCTGACACAACTGCCTGTGCCTGCACGACGGCATCCAGGCTGATGGAATCCACCGACGCCGTCGTGCACGTGCCCTGCCCGATGATGCCGTCACATCCTCCATCTGCTGGGGTCCAGTTGCTGGTGTGTCCACCCCTGCTGGACCTCCGACTCCCGACTGTGGCAGGGATGGGATCCCCACCGAGTTAGCTGCGTTGGTCGGGGCAGGTCCACAGGGGGCCCTGGTGGCATCTGGGCCGGAAGACGGCATGCAGAACGACTGGCGCATAGCCTCCACAGAGGAGGAGAGGGTCGCCAGAGTGCCCGACATATGTACGAAACCCCCGACCGTGGCCGCTCCCAACTGGGCCACGTTGGCACGGTGCTCTTCGTGATGACGTGCGTGCTCCCCCCGGGAAGCACGCACCTCATCACGAATGACACCTGTGCGCAATGCGACACCAATCAGGACCTTCTCCATACGGCCAGGGGTCCCCTCGTCCGCAGGTGGAGGGGAGTCAGACTACATGGACATCCCCCATACCTGCGGACAGGCCTGGGATGGGGCATCCCTGCTGGTGTATGGTGGTGCAGTCACAGTGTCAGGGACAGTGACATGCACAGGCACCTCCACGGCGACCTGTGTTGCCTCCTGCCCCTGGCCCTGGACTGCACCACTTGCACCAGCAGGGATGCCCCCACCAGGCCCCATGTGTGGCTCAGTAGCGGCCTCCTCCTCCTCTGTGGAAACCACCAACCTGGATGGCTCCACCCCGTCTTCCGCCGTTGGAAGCCCTTGTGGAGGCTCGCGCACCCCTTCCGCTGCAGCCGTGGGGGCATCCCCGCTGCTTTGCTCCATAGCGCCGTCTCCGCCCTCTTCTTCACTTTGCGCTGTGTAGAGGGAGACATAGAACACAAGCATCAGTGTACTGTACAATGGTCCCCTAGACAGGAAGCAATAGCAGATGAGTGGCACTGTCAAAGATCCCTTCCATCATGTCCCTCCACAACACATGGGTCAGTGCAGGCAAAACACATGCAGTAACAGGCATGGCGCATGCTATGGACATTAGCAAACATGTCCAAGGGACTCTTGAAACATACAATGTTGTTTTTAAACTCACATGCATCATCGGTCATGCCTATCACATGCACACACTTCACCGTACTTTCATGCATCTGGACTCGTACACCCCAGACACAGTGGATGCAAGGATAACTAGGCTGCATCAGGGATTCTGAACATTGTCACAGACATGTGTCATGCATCCATGGCATTCACAAGTCACAGACACGCAGGTCAGACACACAGGCCCTCATTAGGACCCTGGCGGAAAGGGGTTTACGCCGGCGTAAACCATGGCGTACCTTACCGCCTGAGTACGAGTTCCCTTAGCGCCATGGTGATTTTAACGCCTGCTTTTAGCAGGCGTTAAAATCCATGGCGCTAAGGGACCTTGATGTTAATTACACCACCGTAATTTACGGTGGCGTAATTAACGCCTTCCCCACTCCCATTATGCCCTATGGGGCCAGGAATGGGAATGGGGAAGGGTAAATGGGGATTGGGGACTTACCGCCCCGCCAACCTCGGAATGGGGCGGTAAGTCCGCCAACCCCCATGGCGGAGTTGGCAGCTTAGCGCCATGGACCATGGTGCAAATTGCACCATGGTCCTCCGCCAGGGTCGTAATGAGGGCCACAGACATGGACACCATACATGCACATGGCATCAGCACCCATGCCTCACCCCCACCCATGTCCAGGAACAGAGACTGGCATGCTCTCATGTGTCCATTCCGCATAGGGCTCCCCATGTTGCATTTAAACACATACACCAACCGTGTGCTTCACACATTACTCTTCTCA
Organism: Ambystoma mexicanum; assembly: GCF_040938575.1. Taxonomy (NCBI): domain Eukaryota; kingdom Metazoa; phylum Chordata; class Amphibia; order Caudata; family Ambystomatidae; genus Ambystoma; species Ambystoma mexicanum. The sequence continues at coordinate 578,625,604 of NC_090925.1, forward strand.
AATGCATGACCATGATGTCCCTGCACACGCACACGCGTACATGGCCTATGTCACACATACAGGCAAGTATCAGACAACCAGCACACTGCAACATGCCCTGTCTCACACAGCAATGCTTGGCCACTTACCGCTCGACTCCAGACGGGTCTGCCTCTCAAGGACCTGGATGTGGAGTGCTGGGGATATGCGTTCCAGGACCCTCATCTGATCTTCCGACAAGTGGCCCCGGCGCCCCTTAGCATCTGCTGCCTTCAAGAGGCGCCGGGCCTTGTTGAGGGTCCTGGACCTGAAGTCCTCCCAGCGCTTCTTGACATGATGGAATAGTCAGACTGCCACCCCCTCCGCGTTGATGGCAGTCACGATGTCCGTCCAGATCCGAGTCCGTCCTTCCTTGTCGGTGCATGATGATCTGAAGAGGGCATCATAATGCCCCAGGACAAGCTCCACCAGGACACCAACTTCCTTCTGACTGAAGCTGGTGGCCCTCTGCCCCTCTGGCTGGGGGTCGCCAGTGGTCTCGGATGGTGTTTGCCCCGACATGGCGACCCCCGAAGCAGGCGTGGGTGGGCACCTGGGTCCAGGGACTGGGCTGTGGAGCGATGGTATCCCAGTCGGGAGTCTTCTGTTCCAGCAGGGGTGGACACAGCAACTGGACCCCTGCAGATGGCTTATGTGCAGGCACCAAATGGCAGGGCACAGTGGCAGCAGGCAGGCAGGCAGGCAGCAGCAGATGGCTCATGGGAGGCTGCTCGGGGCTCTGGGGGGCAGTAATTCGGCCTTTTGGGCAGGAGCATGGTCTTCCGTGTGCTTACGCCTGGCCAGCTTGATACGGAGTGATTTGGCACGTGAAAATTCTGCACGTCAGCGTGTAATTCGAGGAAAGGCCCTTAGCGCGTAAGCGCGTCAGCACGCATACACCAAAGGCCCTTAGCGTGTAAGCGCATCTGTGACGTATCACGCACGGGCGTTGCCCTGGCAGGGCTTGAAGATCCCACGTGGATTTCCATTGCTCAGTACGTGCTTTTCGTGGGTTGCTGTGCATGTGTTCTGCAGGCATTGGGGTTCATACGCTATTACTTCACAGCAGGTGGGTGTTGGCTACACGTTCTTCTACATGCAAGGCAGACGGTGATTGGTACCCTGCTCCCCCAGGCCCGATCGCGTGTTAAACAACCCGCGAGCCCCTGAAATACACGTACCACGCTCCCCCATGCCCAATCGCGTGTTAAACTTCCCGCGCACCCACGAAATACACGCACACGCTATTATTCACACAGCGGGTGTCCGTGTTTGTCGCGTACCCCTTTGCACGTCATTTAGGGGTGCGTGGGAAGTTTCACACGCAAATTCAGCAGGGTACGTGTATTTCAGGGGTTCCGGGGAGTACTACACGTGAATTGGCCATGTGGGTCCTCCCAGGTGTTCCCTCTACACCCTCCACGGCCGCTGCAGGCAGCCCACACCACAGGGGACTACCCTGCACCCCTGCTCATGTCCCGCAGGCAGACCATCCACCATGGGCATGCCCCCCAGCCAGGCCACATGTCACCCTGCACTACTGATCAACAACGCATGTCTCCCAGCACCCTCACACCCCAGCACTGTGGGACACCTGCCAGCAGGACCCCAATCATGTCCCCCTGCACCACCACCACCCCCCAGCGTCCAGGGGCACCCTCCACCAGGCCCCCACTCATGTCCCCCTGCACCCCCACGCCCCAGCACTGTGGGGCACCCTCCACCAGGCCCCTACTCATGTCCCCCTGCACCCCCACCCCCCAGCACTGTGGAGCACCCTCCACCAGGCCCCCACTCATGCCTCCCAGCACCCCCACCCCCCAGCACTGCGGGGCACCCTCCACCAGGCCCCCACTCATGTCTCCCAGCACCCCCACCCCCCAGCACTGTGGGGCACCCTCCACCAGGCCCCCACTCATGTCTCCCAGCACCCCCACCCCCCAGCAGTGCAGGGCACCTGCCAGTGTTAGGGAGAATTCTCTGTTTAGGCTGAATTTCCTAACCTAGTGAGTCCCCCAGCAGCTTTGCTGGATTTCTGGAGTTTGTTTTTTTCCATCCTGCCAAGAGTGAGACTCTTTTTCTCCCACTCTTGGACATGAATGTGGTTAATTCCTTTGAATATCTATGTGTTCTATGGGCTATGGGGTCTTTTACTCCATAGGGTCTCATATGTTTTACTATGTGTGTTACACCGCACCCTCCGTGCCGTAACACTGGGGCGTCCTAGAAGATCCCCACCATAGACTCCATACCATGGGACTGACTACTGTCTCCCAGGGCATGTAAAGTCACCATTGGCTTTACTAGACCTAAATTTACTAACAGAACTAGTACAAACCATCCTATTGTGGATGTACTAGTAGGAGTAATTCGATTACCCCTGGGTCTGTTATTCGAGGGGGCACTGTCCCGTCCCCCCTCGTCGAGTTTTGGCTGGTGGCAGTGGAAACTACTTGTTATATTCGATCCTGAATATTACTCTATGGGATTCTTCCCATTGTTGGAGGCTAATACTTTTTTGCGTTAGTCTCTAACATACCGCCGGTTTATTTGTCTTAAATAAATCTACCGGATGGTATTTTCTGCCAGAACTCGGTTTTTAAAATGGCGTCTGTGTTCGCCTCTGTAACTCCGAACCAAAGGTTGAGCCCTTTGTTCCACTTTTGGCGGGCTTCTGCACAGAAGCCCTCCAGAGTGGTGCCATTCTGTCTGGGTACCACAGGGGGTTTGGGAGGGGGTTTAGGCACCCTGGACTGAGTTGCCTTGCCAACTCAAGTCGCACTCTGGTGTGATTTGCCCAAGTGGTGAGCCACCCCGCTCACCACTTAGCGTGTTTTGATTGACAGCTAGGCTGAATGAATGGGGGTTTGCTGCATAAAAGCAGGGCTTTTGGGACTGGATCTTCAGAAGTCGCCACAGGACCTAAGAATCCGACGAGGGTAAAGCTGAGCCGACCTGCAACGTCGACACCTCCGGTGGAGCCCTGCTGAACCGACTCACCACTTCCCAACGACAGAGGAGATCTCCCCGCCGGAGAGTCTTCTTCCCCTGACTGGTGGGCACAACCAGTCCCCTTTGCTTTTTCTTCGCTTCCAGTGCGTAGTGGTCGAATTGCCCGTGCTGAGCACCCTGGCAACTAGATAGCCACTAGCCCGTACCGTGACCAAAAGGTGGTGCCTTTTGACGGAGCACTCCGCGGCTGGTCTCTTCCCTGGTGGTGCAACGATCTTCAACTTTCCTTCGACGACAAGATCATCTCATCTCTTGGCAAAGCCCCGACTTGCATCCACCACCAGGAACAACTACCCCCGCCGCAGCTGTCTCTCCACATACAAGGTACCGTGTCCGCCTGGCTTCCCTTGTGACGGTTAGCATGAGGTGTCTTAATCCTTGCCTCTCCATTGGGTCGCCTCCAAGCCTTCTTAAGTTTCTGTTCTAACCAGGTCCAACCTTTCTGTGACAATTTGCAAAAAAGACTCGAATTGTATTTCCACTGTGATACTTTTGGGACATAGCGCCTTGCCTCTCTCCGAGTGGGCCTGACCTCTGAACTTTGTGATCTACAGTAGACCCTGCCGTACTTGCCTTGCATTGTTTCGTAAAAGTGTTGGTACCGAGTTGGTTTCATACCCTGCCTTTTCTCTCCCCTCCTAACGAATACTAGAGTGCCATCTAGGTTAAAGCATTCACCTCTGTCTGCAAATAAGTGGCGCCGTTGAACCTAGACTTGTCAAACTATTGTTAGAGGAGTGAGATACTTATAGTAATTGTAATTTAAGTTGTTTGCCGTATTAGTGCCAGAGTGTTTTTCATAGATGTGTTGTTATAAATAAATACCTATATATCTTTACACCCAAGCTCTGTTCCGTGTCTACTTGTTCTACTGTGTAAATTGCCCTATTTTGTATACTCCACATACTGCCTAACTCTTCTTGAGGGAAGTCTGACTGCTCAGCCACAGCTACCAAGTGAATCTGTGTGGTACAGACTGCTACCAAGTGGGTTTACTGCCAAACACCTGTAGGCCTAAATCTTTTGCGGTGGTCCCAGAGGGAACTGCACAGGTTTCCGCTTAACAGCCAGCAGGCCCCCACTCATGTCCCCCTACACACCCACCCCCCAGCAGTGCAGGGCACCTGCCAGCAGGCCCCCACTCATGTCCCCCTGCACCCCCACCCCCCAGCACTGTGGGGCTACTTCCACCAGGCCCCCACTCATGTCCCCCTGCACCCCCACCCCCCAGCAGTGCAGGGCACCTGCCAGCAGGCCCCCATACATGTCCCCCCAACACCTCATGACGATCCATAATCATGGCCCCCATGCCCACTCAATACACTGCCTACGCCACCCCAGTCTGAACACACCACCAGGTATGACATCCACCCGACAAAGAAATCACCAGCACATGATGCATCCCAAATGGCTAGTCTGCACATCAACACATATCCGTCAAACCCACACAATGACAGCATGTGAATGATAGAACACACATTGTGACATGCATGAAACCAAAGAGAGAATACCACACATTGAAGTACAAACTTATAATGTATTAAACAGAAAAGCAAGGCAATGAAATGGAACAGAAGAAAATGGAAATAATAAATGAAATCCAGCATCTCCAATAAATGAAAAAGATGCATGAAATCCAAATGAAAGGCAATCCAAAAGCAAGTCTCCAAAGTGTCAGTCTGAGAAAATAAATCCAAGGTTACAAAATAAGAAAAAAACATTGATCCATGTGAAAAAAAAATCAAAAATCCAAATCCATTGTCAAACTATGTACAAGGTGAACATCCAGGGTCCATGTGCCCAATCCTTTAAATGAAACCTATAAAATAAAATACTACCTAATGAAGAACTATATACAAGAAGTTGGGGCATTGTCCAAGCGCCCCAAAACAAAACAAAACCGAAAGGAAACTTAACTCTAAAGAACTATTTACAAGGGCAGCGGGCTAGTCCGACGGCTCACTTCTGGATGTTCCGGGCCAGGGAATCATCGAACTTCTGCTCAATGTCCCGGAGGCGGTCCTCCTCCATGGCCCCGAGGGTCCGCAGGGCCGACGACATGTTCTCCTCCAACTCCCTGCGGATTGCCTCGAGGCACTCGGCCCTCCTCAGGGCCCTCTGCATGGAGTTCTCCGCCCTGACCATCGTGAGCCGTGCCTCTTCTGCCCGCTGCCGCTCCGCATCTATGGCGTGGCCCAACCGCTGCCACACGGAAGACACTTCCCGTCCTGGGTCCTCCTGCCCTCCGGCCGATGCCTGCCCATCCGATGTCGAAGGCCCTGAGCCATCATGGCTCCCACCTTGTTGCTGCTGCTGCTGTGCCTGTGCCCGTGCCCTGGCTCCTTTGCCTGCACATCCTCCAACGGCCGGGGTGCAGTCGAAGATGTGGCCACCCCTGCTGGACGTCCGACTCCCGACTGTGGCAGGGATGTGTCCTGCACCAGCCTGGCCGCACCGTCAGAGGCAGCTCCACAGGGCACCCAGGTGACAAATGGGTGGAAAGATGGCACGGAGGACGACTGGCGCATAGGGTGTTCAGTTGAGGAGGGGGTCGGAAAAAGCTCCAGCAAACGGAGGTATCCATCCTGGGTGACCTGTCCCAGTAGGCCGACGCGGTCAACGAGCCATTCGAGATGACGTGCAGTCTCCTCATGAAAAGACTGCAGATCACCTCGCATGGCCCGTTGACGCAACGCCACACCAGTCAGGACAGGCTCAACCCGTACCTGGATAGCCACGTCCGCAGGCAGAGGAAGGCCAGTTGTTGTAAGCTCATCACCTGCCTGAAAACGGGTCTGGACGTAGGCATCCCTGCTGGTGCAAGATGATGCAGTGACAGGATCAGGGACAGGATTGCACACAGGCACCTCCGCGGCGGCCTGTGCTGCCTCCTGTCCCTGGTCCTACACTGCACTACTAGCACCAGTGGTATCCCCACCTCCAGACCCCATCTCTGTCGCTTGCACTGCCTCCTCCTCCACCAAACCCCCCACCAACTTGGATGACTCCGTGCCATCTTCCCCCGTTGGGCCCTGTGGGGTCCCAGTTGCCCCTTCTGCTGCCGAGGAGTCCAACTCCAACCTCCGCCTCTTGGACCTCCCCCCGGCAGCTACGGCCTGGGACGCGGCACCGGACTCCTCACTCCCCGACGAGATGACAACCTGGGAGGGGAGCCGGGCCTTGCGTCTCCGGCTGGCGGTGCAATCCCTGCCGCTGTGCTCACAGCACCTTCTCCGCCCTCTTCATCAGTTGACGCTGCCGACAGGGAGAAATAAAACACAGGCATCAGGGCACTGTACAATGGACACATACACACATGACAGTTGTACATGAGTGGCATTTGGAAAACTCAGACATGGCATCACATTCGCCAACACACATGTCATTTCAACATGCACACATGAGCCATACACAGCCATATTGCAACAGCCAGCACCATCCATACACATACAACAGCATGAGCAGGCAAAGGTGAGCCAGACATCACATGCAACACAGGGAGTGCACTACACATGCACACACACCACCACACTTGCATGCATGTGTACACCTCTGCCAACTGTCGCAGTGTTCAGATTGGCATCCATGTCACATCTGCCAATCAGGCTTCCACATCCCGCTGTAACATGCATCCATGTTGCATCATGGTTGCACCCTTGTCAAATACACACACATGCACATGTACACAGTGCTGATACATGCAACTGAAACCAACATCCATGTGTGACATCACAAACATGCCTACGTACATATACATTCATCCAAACATGTGTGCCCACACATCTGCATTTGGCATGCAAGCCTACACACACAAGCACCATCCATGTCTCACACATGAGAGCCCTTGCATGTGTTAGCCTCACGGCCCTGTACACCCCCCCCATACTTGGCCCCATAAAAACACATATGCAACCTGCACACTACTGGCACACCACCACACGCACAGCTGACAATCATGATGCATGTACACTTACCGCTCGACTCCAGACGGGTCTGCCTCTCAAGGACCTGGACGTGGAGCGCTGGGGATATGCTTTCCAGGACCCTCATCTGATCGTCCGACAAGTGGCCCCTTAGCATCCGCTGCCTTCAAGAGGCGCCGGGCATTGTTGAGGGTCCAGGACCTGAAGTCCTCCCAGCGCTTCTTGACATGATGGAATAGTCGGACTGCCACCCCCTCCGCGTTGATGGCAGTCACGATGTCCGTCCAGATCCAAGTCCGTCCTTCCTTGTTGGCGCGCAAACTTCCGAAGAGGGCATCATACTGACCCAGGACTTGCTCCACCAGGACACCAACTTCGGTGGCAGTGAAGCTGGTGCCCCTCTGCCTCTCTGGCCGGGGGTTGCCAGTGGTGCCAGATGTTGCAGTGCCCGACATGACAACCCCAGAGGCAGGAGTGGGTGGGCAACTGGGTCCTGGGGCTGGTCTGTGGAGCGATGGATTCCCAGTCGGGAGTCTTCGGTTCCAGCAAGGGTGGTCACAGCAACAGCACCTATGGCTGATGTGCAGGCAGCAAATGGCAGGGCACGTGGACAGTAGGCAATCAGGCAGCAGCAGATGGCAGGTGGGAGCGTGCTCAGGGCTCTGGGGGGCAGTAATTCGGCCTTCTGGGCAGGAGCGTGGTCTTCCGTGTGCTTACGCGTGGCCAGCTTGATACGGAGTGATTTGGCATGTGAAAATCCAGCACGTCTGCGTGTAATTGGAGGAAAGGGCCTTAGCACGTAAGCACGTCAGCACACTTACGCAAATTCATTGGCCCAAAGACCCCCAGCGTGTAGGCGCGTCTATGACGTTACACGCACTTGCGTTTTCCATGGCGCGTAGAAACAATAAGCACGTCAGAGTGTCATAGCGTGCAATTGGTGGAAAGGGCCTCAGCGCGTATGCGCGTCTGTGACATGCGTGCGCGGGCGTTTCCCTTTGACTGCACGTCAGAGTGTCAGCTCGTGTAATTGGAGGATAGGGCCTTAGCGCGTACACGCGGAAGTGACGCTGGACGTGTGGGTATGTTTAAAATGTACGTGTAGAACGCCATTTCCTTGTACGTGCTTTTGGTGGAGAGCGAGTGGGTGAAATCTGTACTTCTTGTCGGTTCACACGGGATTTACTTCACGGCGTTCCAAGTTCGTACTCCCTGTTACCTCTGACAGCTTTTTTTTTTTTTGCCTTTTTCCTGGGCCTGTTTCCTCAAACAGCGTTCACTTCTTCTGTTGTCCTGTCTTCTCAGACAGCGTACAATTCTTCTTTTGGCGGCGGTGTTGCCAACGCGCACACGCGCGTATTTTTCACGCAATTATTCCTGGCAGACGGTGAGTCGCGCACGTATTTAACATCTGTGCTTGCCCCGTGTCTTGCGTACCCCTTCAGAGGTCAGTCTAGGCTGTGTGTGACACGCATACGTTCATTTTTGTGTTTCTGGGTGCCACAGCATAGTGCAGGTTTATTTTTCCACGCACGTGGTCTAGGAGGGGTTGCGTGCACATTATCTCCCTTTTTGGGGTGCCTGTGCGTTGCGTGACCCGTCATCTTCCCCCATCCTTCCATACAGCCTTGCTAGAGCACTAGGGTACGAATTCCATCTAGTACCCTACCCTTTTGACCCCCAATTGCCCAGGACAATAGTTTACTGCAACTCCCATATGCACAACAACATCAGTGCCATGGTTGGGAGGCAAGCACGCGGTAAGGGTGGCAAAGGTGGCCGAGCCTCAGGAGGTGGCCGTGGTGGATACGGTAGGGGACGTGGCCGGGACTTGCAGGGTGCCCCTAGCCCCCCATGTGTGGGTGATCAGTCAGTGACACCCATGCCCCCCCCGGTTGAGCGTAACGTGGCTGACACCATCCCTGCTCAGCCCTTGTTGGACCAGCCCATTGTGGCACCAGACCTGGCACAGGGTGACTCCATGGCTGACTTCCAGGTCAGCAGGTCTAGGCCACGTGTGGCGGTGCACGTTGGTGTCACCAGGCCACGTGGATCAGGGGCAGCTATGTCATCTGCTGCCCCGAGTAGGCAGGGTGGGGAGGCTGCAGGGGCAGCTGCAGCTCCATCCACCCCAGCTCTGAGTCTCCCAGCCAGGACAGTGTCGGTCCCAGTCCATCCTGCTGACGTTCCCCCTGACTACATCACACTTCAGCTAATGCCTGCACCAAGTCCCATGGTGAGTGTTCATTCCCACACTCCTAGTCCACAGTCCACCGGGGCTCCTGCCCTAGTGTCCAGAGCGGCGTAGGACACTCAGGATCCCCACCACCTTCCAAGCGGAAGAGGAAGAGTGCTCGTCCAGTACAGGCTGATGCCCCTGACACGGCTACACAGACCGGCCCACCAAGGAAGCCCAGCTTCAATCAGGACGAACTTGATGCACTTGTGGAGTATGTGTCTGCACATGACAGTGAAATGGTGATTACTGCAGGATGCAAGACGACACCTGCACAACGTCAGGCACACTGGCAGACCATCGCGGACATCATAAGTGCCCTTGGATTCGGGAGGCGCACAGCTAATGATTGCTACAAGCGCTGGAATGACCTGAAGCGCAGGGCAAAGAAAAAGCTGGCCTCAAGTCATGCCGCAACTCTAGTGACTGGAGGTGGGTCTCCAGCAGAGGACATTGAACTCCCTCCACATGAGTATGTTGCTGGGACCTACGTCACGGAGGAACAGATCCAAGGCGTGGGAGACCTGCTAGATTACGAGGCATTGTCCGGTGAGTGCACAAGCATTTGCATGATGTGTGTGTGTGTGAGGGCTTCTGATTGAGTGCCAGGTGAGGGTGTGTGTGCCTGAGTGGTTTGGGTCACCCATGTGCTTCATCCAATACATTCTGCACACCAGGATTTGGGTGTTGCAGTATCCCTTCTGGCAACAGTAGACATTCAGCCCAACCTCACGCCAGTTGCCCTTGAAGTGTCATCTTGCCACAACATAGTTGCGTATTATTCTGTGTTCATTCAGGCTGATTGTTTGCATTCCACCACTTTCACTAGGCATTTCTCAGTCCTATTGTCACATGTGTTGGTAGGTCCGCCTCTGTGTGATGGCATGTGTCATATATGTGTATTGGACATGCCAATCACAGGCCAATGTGTGATGGCACTGCTAGCCAGCATGCAGCAAATGTGTTGGTCTTCCATCTTGGTGTCATCAATGTGTGCCATTTGCCTTCCCTTCATACGCAGTGACGGTGCATGCATGGGAGGGTTATAGTCATGTGGGACATGTGTCAATGAAGTACTGTTGCTGTTGCTTCTCAGCCCTAATTGTGTGCCATGGTGCTAATGCCTGTTCCCATTTCTTTTCTTTCATGTCTTTGCAGGGGATGACGCACTTGATACTGCTGGGGTTGTGGAGATGGTGCAGACCCAGGAGGGGTCTCAGACCCGACCGGGCACCAGTGAGGGACATGGTGTGGTGGTGGGTGAGAACCCACACTTGCTGCAGACCATTATCTCAAGGGGTGTCTCTGGGTGCACCTCCCCCGAGCTCTATTCAGGTGTCTATTCAGATGATGAGACCTATGTGCGGTCGCAGGTAAGTGTTTCTGGGAGAGATTCTGTACTGTCCAACCCACCTGCACCAGGGGTAGAACCCTCAATGGGGATGTCAGTGTTGGTAGGTCCGCCTTTGGTGGTTACGGATGCAGGGTCACACTCCGCAACATCTGATCCTGTTCCTGGGCCAGCAGATCAGAGGGGGAATGCAGTCCTGCCGCCTCAGGCAGTGCCGGCACAGCAAGGCGCAGTTCGCCTTGCCCCAGACAGCTGTGGTGCCCGCCGAGGCTGTGGCCGTACGCCACCTGGCAATACCGCATGGGAGCAATGCATATACGGTATGGCAAACCAACAGGCAGCATCATCTGAGATGATTGCTCAGGCCATGGATAGGGTGGCCACTTCCATTGTTCCCCAAGAAAGGCTGATGGAACAACTACAGCAGGCAACAGACTCCATTTGCCAGTCACACAGGGAGGACATGTTGGCGTCCAACAGGGACAGACGGGCGGCACTGGAGGCGCTGCTGGAAGCCATTTCTATTGAGTCCCAGACTCACAGGGAAGCCCTGAGAGTGGAACTCCGTCAGCTCAGGGTGACTCTTGTTGAGCTTGAGGCTTCAACTGACACAAGGACAGAACAGCAGCTGGAGCGGCTCACTCGTACGCTCTCAGCTGAGATGCAGGCAACTAGGGAGGAGGTCCGGGCATCCCGTGAGTTGTTGCATGGGGACCTCCACACGATTATCCTCCAGAACCAGACCTTCCACACCCGCATGCTTGCTGCCATGGAGGAACAGACTGGGGCTTTGCGTGGGCTGCCTCCCATAGTGCCACCACCTCCTGATGCAGCTGCAGAGGGTGAGGAGAGCGACAGCAGCAAATCTCTCACAATAGGGTAGCCGTGCAGTCCATGAGCCCATGGAGGTGTTTTTTTTCGCAAGATCCACACAGGTGGGTTTTGGTGTGCACCCTGTCCTCGGACCTCCTGGGTACCCTCCCCCACACCCCCTGGCCCATTCATGGCCATTTTTGATTTTTGATTATTGATTTTTGATTTTTGATTTTTTTGACAGTGTGTTGCCTTATGTGGCTCCCGTGGGCATACGCTGTATTGTGGCTGGACACATGCAGGCTTGTCCTGAATATGGGTTAGATGCTTGGGTTTGTGTGACACACACCCTTCCTGCTTCCCGTTTCCATGGGCTTGCAAAGGGTGTGCCCAAGTGACATTGACTTACACAGTGACGTTGGACTCCCATTTGATGTGTGGGCAGTCTGTAGTCAATACTGTGTATACATTCCTAGTGCATATTGTTGTTGTATTGTACACTGCATGGTGTATTGATATGTGCCTCTGCATCCATCTCATTCTCCTAATTTGCAGGTCCATTTCTCATGTCTTCACAAGGCGGTCTACTTTGGAAATGGAGTCCATGTTGTAAGCAGTGCACCTACACTTTTGCGTGGCGCTAACACTGTACAGTTGGAAGTGTTCGAAGTGCTGGCATTATCAGGTAGTGAGCCTACCAATTTTTTAAATCCGTACTGTCATGTTTATGGTAGGTTGGAGGTTGTGTAGGTGATTAGTATTATTGGTAAATATTTGGTAATGTGTGTTGTTGGTCATGCATTACTGTGAGCATTTCATGTGTGGCCAGTTTCCATTAGGGACACTGTAGTTTGTGACACTTGTGTCATGTTGTGGGGATTCATTTGTTTGCTCTCACATAGCATGACATGCCATGGTGTGTTGTGTGGCGGTACCGGGGAGGGGTTGGGTGACATGGCACTGTTCTCATGTTGTATTTAGCAAGTGGGTATTCATTTTTGCTGCATAGAAGTATGTCTTTTGATCACACTGCATTGGTGGTGTTTGTGTAGGTAGGGATGCACACATTGTGACACTTCCAGGTGAACAATCTCAGGCTGCTATGGTTCTGACAGTTGACTGTCCCTTAATTCATCAGAATTGTCAGATTGAGTCATCATTGATTTTCAGATGGTAAGTGCCAGGGCTGTGTGCACTCCATAGGGGTGTGATTTCTATGTGAAGTAATTAGCCACCAGCTGCGTACGGGCTGCCTCACCCCGTGCCCTTTCCCCTCCCATGTGCAGCGGACGTGCATGTGGTTGGGGATGTGGGGGCACCACCATGTCCACAGCCAGGCCCCGGTGTGTTGCAACATTGTGCAGGACACATGCTGCCACGATGATCCTGCACACTACTGGGGGAGCGTATAACAGCTGCCTGCCAGAGCGGTCAAGGGAGCGAAAGCGTGACTTGAGCACTCCGAATGTGCGCTCCACTATGCCCCGGGTTGCAATATGGGCTGTGTTGTATCTTACCTCGGGAGGCGTGATGGGGTTCCGAATTGGCGTTATCATGTGGGTGCTCAGAGGGTAGGCACTGTCCCCTGGGGAGGTGGTGATAGGGATCATTAGTGGGGTAGTGACATTACTCTGTATCTGTCATGCATGCGTGTGCTGTGGCATTTATACTCACCAAGCAGCCATGCATCGCCATGCCGCCCAGCTTCCATGTCCCGGTTTAGGGTTGACATCCTGTAAATGAAGCTGTCGTGGGTGGACCCTGGATAGTTGGCATATACTGAGGTGATGATTCCCTTGGCATCACATACTACTTCGACGTTGATGGAATGCCAGTGCTTGCGGTTTCGATAGATGTGCTCAGATGCCCTGGGGGGACGTAGAGCCACATGGGTGCAATCAATGGCACCTAGCACTAGCACTTTGGGGAATTGTGCCTGTAGAAAACCTGGCTGACAGCCTGCCTTTCTGCAGGTGTTCTGGGCAGGTATATGTGCCTGCGGACTGATGGGCGTGCAGTGATGATGGCCAAAACCTGGTGTAGGCACCGTGACTGCGTGGCCTGTGACACCCCCCCCCCCCACTATGGCACTTGTCCGCTGAAATGATCTGGTAGCCAAGAAGTGCAGTACATTGAGGACCTTCTCCAGGGGGCTCAGTGCTTGGGAGCACAGGGTGGGTGATGTGAGGTCATCCTCCACTCACTGACCAGGTCGAGTATTATGTGAGGTGGAAAACTGTACCTCCCATACACCTGTTCATCAGGCATACCAAAAAGGCTGGTTCTGGGTGTGAAGATTCTGGCCCTGACTATCATCCTCCTCCTGCGGTATCCCACGGCTACTGCTGCTAGGAACGGGATATTCATCCTGGCGTCTGAGCTTGTTTGTTGTTTGTGCACACTTTTATGGTGCGCGGGACGTGCGCCTGCTTCATGCTGCCGTACGTGTTTCCGGATTGGACCTTTTTTTTGGCGCGTTGTAGGCGACCGTGTAAATCTTCCTGCCCACCCCAGGAATACACGTAACACGCTCTCCCAGGCCCAGTCGCAAGTGAATATTCCCGGCCACCCCAGGAATACACGTAACACGCTCTCCCAGGCCCAGTCGCATGTGGAAGTTCACGCGAACCCGTATTACACGTACCCTGCTGATATCGCGTGTGGAAGTTCACGCGAACCCCGTAATACATGTACCCTGCTGATATTGCGTGTGGAAGTTCACGCGAACCCCGTAATACACGTACCCTGCTGATATCATGTGTGGAAGTTCACGCGAACCCCGTAATACACGTACCCTGCTGATATCGCGTGTGGAAGTTCAAGCGGACCCATAATACACGTACCCTGCTGATATCGCGTGTGGAAGTTCACGCGAACCCCGTAATACACGTACCCTGCTGATATTGCGTGTGGAAGTTGACGCGAACCCCGTAATACACGTACCCTGCTGATATCGCGTGTGGAAGTTCACACAAACCCCGTAATACACGTATCCTGCTGATATCGCGTGTGGAAGTTCACGCGGACCCATAATACACGTACCCTGATGAAATTGCGTGTAAGACTACCCGCGCACCCCTGAAATACACGTACCCAGGCAAATCCACTGCTGGGGGGCGAGGGTGCAGGGAGACATGAGTGTGGGCCTGGTGGAGGGTGCCCCTGGATGCTGGGGGGTGGGGGTGCAGGGAGACATGAGTTGGACATGAGTGGGGCCTGGTGGAGGGTGCCCCTGGATGCTGGGGGGTGGGGGTTCAGGGAGACATGAGTGGGGGACTGGTGGAAGGTGCCCCTGGATGCTGGGGGGTGGGGGTGCTGGGAGACATGAGTGGGGGCCTGGTGGAGGGTGCCCCTGACTGCTGGGGGGTGGGGATGCAGGGGGACATGAGTTGGACATGAGTGGGGCCTGGTGGAGGGTGCCCCTGGATGCTGGGGGGTGGGGGTGCTGGGAGACATGAGTGGTGGCCTGGTGGAGGGTGCCCCTGGATGCTGGGGCGTGGGGGTGCAGGGAGACATGAGTGGGGGCCTGGTGGAGGGTGTCCCTGACTGCTGGTGGGTGGGGGTGCAGGGGGACATGAGTTGGACATGAGTGGGGCCTGGTGGAGGGAGCCCCTGGATGCTGGGGGGTGGGGGTGCTGGGAGACATGAGTGGGGCCTGGTGGAGGGTGCTCCTGGATGCTGGGGGTGGGGGTGCAGGGAGACATGAGTGGGGGCCTGGTGGAAGGTGCCCCTGGATGCTGGGGGATGGGGGTGCTGGGAGACATGAGTGGGGGCCTGGTGGAGGGTGCCCCTGGATGCTGGGGGGTGGGGGTGCTGGGAGACATGAGTGGGGGCCTGGTGGAGGGTGCCCCTGACTGCTGGGGGGAGGGGGTGCAGGGGGACATGAGTTGGACATGAGTGGGGCCTGGTGGAGGGTGCCCCTGGTTGCTGGGGGGTGGGGTGCAGGGAGACATGAGTGGGGGCCTAGTGGAGGGTGCCCCTGGATGCTGGGGGGTAGGGGGGGGCGGGAGACATGAGTGGGGCCTGGTGGAGGGTGCCCCTGGATGCTGGGGGGTGGGGGTGCAGGGAGACATGAGTGGGGGCCTGGGGGAGGGTGCCCCTGACTGCTGGGGGGTGGGGGTGCTGGGAGACATGAGTGGGGGCCTGGTGGAGGGTGCCCCTGGATGCTGGGGGTTGGGGGTGCTGGGAGACATTAGTGGGGGCCTGGTGGAGGGTGCCCCTGACTGATGGGGGGTGGGGGTGCAGGGGGACATGAGTTGGACATTGGTGGGGCCTGGTGGAGGGTGCCCCTGGATGCTGGGGGGTGCGGGTGCAGTGAGACATGAGTGGGGGCATGGTGGAGGGTGCCCCTGGATGCTGGGGGGTAGGGGTGCTGGGAGACATGAGTGGGGGCCTGGTGTAGGGTGCCCCTGACTGCTGGGGGGTGGGGGGGTGGCAGACATGAGTGGGGGCCTGGTGGAGGGTGCCCCTGACAGCTGGGGGGTGGGGGTGCAGGGGGACATGAGTTGGACATGAGTGGGGCCTGGTGGAGGGTGCACCTGGATGCTGGGGGGTGGGGGTGCAGGGAGACATGAGTGGGGGGCTGGAGGAGGGTGCCCCTGGATGCTGGGGGGTGGGGGTGCTGGGAGACATGAGTGGGGGCCTGGTGGAGGGTGCCCCTGGATGCTGGGGGTGGGGGTGCTGGGAGACATGAGTGGGGGCCTGGTGGAGGGTGCCCCTGGATGCTGGGGGGTGGGGGTGCTGGGAGACATGAGTGAGGGCCTGGTGGAGGGTGCCCCTGGATGCTGGGGGGGGGTGGGAGACATGAGTGGGGGCCTGGTGGAGGGTGCCCCTGACTGCTGGGGGGTGGGGGTGCAGGGGGACATGAGTTGGACATGAGTGGGGCCTGGTGGAGGGTGCCCCTGGATGCTGGGGTTTGGGGGTGCAGGGAGACATGAGTGGGGGCCTGGTGGAGGGTGCCCCTGACTGCTGGGGGGTGGGGGTGCAGGAGGACATGAGTTGGACATGAGTGGGGCCTGGTGGAGGGTTCCCCTGACTGCTGGGGCGTGGGGGTGCAGGAGGACATGAGTTGGACATGAGTGGGGGCCTGGTGGAGGGTGCCCCTGACTGCTGGGGGTGGGGGTGCAGGGGGACATGAGTTGGACATGAGTGGGGCCTGGTGGAGGGTGCCCCTGGCTGCTGGGGGGTGGGGGTGCAGGGGGACATGTGTTGTACATGAGTGGGGGCCTGGTGGAGGGTGCCCCTGACTGCTGGGGGGTGGGGGTGCAGGGGGTCATGAGTTGGACATGAGTGGGGCCTGGTGGAGGGTGCCCCTGGATACTGGGCAGTGGGGGTGCAGGGAGACATGAGTGGGGGCCTGGTGGAGGGTGCCCCTGGATACTGGTGGTGGGGGGGGTGGGAGACATGAGTGGGGCTTGGTGGAGGGTGCCCCTGGATGCTGGGGGGTGGGGGTGCAGGGAGACATGAGTGGGGCCTGGTGGAGGGTGCCTCTGACTGCTGGGGGGTGGGGGTGCTGGGAGACATGTGTGGGGGCATGGTGGAGGGTGCCCTGCATTGCTGGGGGGTGGGGGCCTTGGGAGAGATGAGTGGGGGCGTGGTGGACGGTGCCCCTGACTGCTGGGGTGTGGGGGTGCAGGGGGACATGAGTTGGACATGAGTGGGGCCTGGTGGAGGGTGCCCCTGACTGCTGGGGGGTGAGGGTGCTGGGAGACATGAGTGGGGGCCTGGTGGAGGGTGCCCCTGGATGATGGGGGGTGGGGGTGCTGGGTGTAGAGGGAACAGCTGGGAGGACCCACACGGCCAATTCACGTGTAGGACTCCCCGGCACCCCCGAAATACACGTAGGCTGCTGGATTCGCGTGTGGAATTTCCCGCTCTCCCGGAGTACACGTACCCTGCTGGAATCGCGTGTGGAACTTCACGTGCACACCGAAATACACATACCCTGCAAATTCACGTGTGAAACTTCACGCGCACCTTGGAATACACGTACCCTGCTGAAATCGCGTGTGAAACTTCACGCGCACCCCGAAATACATGTACCACGGCCAATTGCGTGTGGAACTTCCCGCGCACCCTGAAATACACGCACCCAGGCCAATCGCGTGTGGAACTTCCCGCACCCCCCGAAATACACGCACACGCTATTTTTCACACAGTGGGTGTCCGTGTTTGTCGGTACCCCTTTGCACCTCATTTGTCCTAGAGGGCCACCCTATGGATCATTCATCATAGCTGTATATAGGTGCTTTTTGTAAGCGCACATTTTGGCGCACATTTATTTCAGCCGCAGGGACGCTACCGCCTGCTTTCTTGTGGCGGACTTGTTTGGCCCTGTGCGCATCTTTGACCGTGCGCTGGTCTCCCCTATTCTATTCCATGAATACGAGTTGTAGGCGAGCGTGTGGGCGTTCTGCGCACTTGCCTCCTGTACTTCCCCCGTGACGCCCATATTTTCACGCGTTGTTCCCCATTCCGAGTGTTACGCCCCGTGTTCCGCCTACTTTTGTTATGTGCACCGCGCTATGTGCGATTTCGCTGTGGCCGTGGCGCATGCCGTTGGATGACCTGTGCGCCGCGCACTTTTTCAGCGCACATCCAATATTTTTCTTGCGCACGGACTTCCATGAATCGATGTGCGCTGGTTTCCCTGTGATTTTCGCACTTGCACTGCAATTTGCACGTTTTGGCACCTCTGTGCCAGAATTTTCGGCGCACATTAATTCCATGAATCGGCCTTTTAGTGTTGCGAGCTATTATTAATGATGTGGTCTTGGTGAACTTTATCTAATAAATATGGAAAGTGAGATACATTCAACATTTTGAATGGTGTCTCAAAGGCGGTTGCTCAAGCGCATAAAATGCTGGTTGTTTTACATGCAGTGATCCAAACCATAGTTTCTATACCCTAATTAGGATTTTGGGGCTCATTTCGGGGAAACATTTTTTAATTAGATATAAATAGGCATGTGCAATATCTACTATACACATTAAGATTCAAATTTACAATGTTGATAATATATTACTGTTTGTTGAACGGTGTCACAAGGGTGGTAGCTCGAGCGCACCAATGCTTATTCTTATTCTCAATGTAACGTTCTAATCCATGATTTCTATACCATTATTGAAATTTTGTAGCTCAATTGCAATACATAATTTGGTAGGCTATAAATTGACAGGTTTTAATATCAGTTATGCACAATAATATTCCAATATCCAATAATGAGACATCAGATCATTAACAATATGCATACGCCTAACATTATTGTGAGTATGCCAAATATAGAGCGACATAATCACAAGAACACATGCATTTCATTATCAGTGTTAAGGCTGTCCTGTGTGCAGCGTAGTGAACATATGCATTTTGCTTCCATATGTCTCAATTTCAATACAGTGTCACCACCTCTTGATCCTTTTTTAGCTTTCATTAAACCAATGAGGCGTATGTCTTCCTTGTTGCTTGTCTGGTGCATTGTTTGCCAGTGAATGGCAAGGGGGAGTTTCGGGTCCTGACTGCTCAAGATAGCCATATGTTCCCGAATTCTAAAATGCAACTGCCTAATGGTAGATCCTACATAGGACTTATTACATATGCATCTTAAGGCATAGACCACATGTGTGCTCTGGAAATTAATGAAGTCACGTATCTGAATCACGTGGCCATAATGGTGTTGATATTTGGTTGTCTGGTTGTGTGCAAATTTACACATCGAACAATTGCCACATTTATGAAATCCTGTGACTGGAGTCAGCCATGTGGTATTTCTCTCAATAGTGTCCAGCATAGGTTTAAAAAATGAAGGACTAATCTTGTCTCGAATAGTTGGTGCTCTAGTGTAGACAAATGTAGGTTTCTCTGCCAAAAAGGGCTTAATATCTTTGTCTAATAAGAGGATATTCCAATGTCTGAGCAATAGCTGATATAGGTAGTTAGAGTCCCTTGAATATTTAGTGATAAAATCAACAGTGTTGTGTGGATTGGATGTATGTGTCATTGATTCAAGCTTGGTGGACCTGTACATTGTGAAATATCTACTAAGGCTGTCTCTGTTATTTTGTTAAGAATAACCTCTTTGCTTGAACCACTCAGATAAGAGCTCACACTCCTTTTTGAAGTCTTCATCTCTACTACAGTTTTTACGAGCTCTATAACATTCTCCCCTAGGAATGTTCTGTATAGTGGATCCCTGATGGCAACTCGTTGAATGCAAAGTTGTGTTGACCTCGGACCATCTACTATGAAAATTCAGAGATCATGAAAGCCAATATACTCTCTACTAGATTGAACTATAAATTTAATACCAAATTAGTTGGTGTTAATGTGCTCTAAGAATCGTACAAAGTTTTCTTCTGTGTCAGACCAAATCATAAACACATCATCAATAAATCTCTTCCAAAGGACAAGGTTGTGGTTGTACTGCGTGTTATTCAAAATGTGGGTTTCTTCCATTTGGGCCATGAATCAGTTTGCAAGAGAAGGGGCATATTTAGCTCCCATTGCTCCCATTGCCACTCCTCGCACCTGAGCGTAATAATGATAATTGAACAAGAAAACATTACTGTTTAGGGTGAATTTCAAAAACATTTTGAGCATCACAATATGTGTGTAATGGGAAGGTGATTCATTGTGATAGGTATAGTCAAGTGTGGCAACTGCCAAAGTGTGATCAATGCTCGTATATAATGCAGAAACATCCAAAGCTACCAATAAATAATGTTGTTGCCATTTAATTTGTGATAACATTGGAAGCACATGTGTAGTATCTCTAATGTATGATGGTATCTTGATGACAAATTGTTTAAACGCATTATCTAGGTACTTGGAAATCCCTTCAGTGGTCCAGCCTATCCCACTCATTATGGGCCTGACATCAGGAAGTTTATCATACGTTTTATGGATCTTGGGCAAAAAATATAAAGTACGTATGGTTGGCTCAGCAATACTCAGATACTTTTTCTCATCATCAGAGAGAAAACCCATAGTGTACCATTCATTGATTATTACCAGCATGGTTTTAACTACTTTTTTGGTAGGATCTGCTCATAATAGTTTATAGCAATTCGGTGTGGCTAAATGTTTATTTGCCATCTCAATGTAGTGAAGGTATTCATTATCATGACATTGCTCCCTTCATCAGTTATGGTTTTGTCATTAGCCAATCTTTTGAGCGACGCTCTTTCCTCTGGCTAATATTAAATAATTTGTTTGCGCTCTTAGTCTTGTTCTGATCAATATATTTATGTACATCTTGTGTAACAGCTCCATAAAAGGTCTCTATGACATTGTCTGTACCCAAATTTGGAGTGAATCTGGACTTTGGTTTGAGCTCCTGGAGTTTTAACATTCTCTCTTGTCCCCCTAAATCCTTACAGATCGATGAATGATCAGTGACAGTATCTGTCGTTATAGATAACAATAATTGGGTGTTATCTATATGTTGCATAGTAAAAGCACTTAAAGGATTAAGAGATGGTTTAGGTGAATATATCTTGACCTGAGTAGGAAAGTACTTCTTAAGTTTGAGCTAACGTGCAAACTTGAACAAGTCTATCTGAAATTCAACAAAATCAGCATCAGATGTTGGTGCATAGGACAATCCTTTATTGAGAACAGATAACTCTATGGATGTTAAAGATTTATAAGATAAATTCACCACTTAATTTGTGATAGTTATCTCCCTTGTTGTTTCCTGGCAATTGAGCAAGTTAGTATTCCTCTTGGTCTAGTGTTTTCATCTGTACTTTTGTCCCCCCCTCCCGCTCCTGATGTGGTGGTTGGTATTTAAGTATTTGAAGTAGGATCTACTCGAAACCTGATTTGTTTGAGCGGTCTTAGAGAACCCCTTTTGTAACTCTTTATCTGATCTAAAAAACTCTTGCAACTCAATATAGAGTCTTCTGAATGTTCTTCCGAATCCGGGTCAGAGCTCACCGGAGAGGTAATTGGAGTACTATCATGTGAACGAGATGGTGGATCATCATATTTAGACTGAAATGTGTAAACCCTATCTTGGAAATAATCCTTATAATCCCTAGAGAATTTTCGCCATTTTCTTAATTTAATCTCATCTTGATACTCACTCAAGATTTCATACATTTTCTCAAAATTTTCTTTTTAGTTGTCTCTGGGTTAGGCATTTTAGAAATGTCTTCTTTGAGTGCATCAATCTGATTGATAACCCTAGTATGTTCCCTTTTAGCATGTGAGATCAGTAGTTCCAACATGTTTCTGGAGCTTTGATTCAAATTGGTTTTGCACTGGTCAGCAAGATCTTTATCTTCTTCATGTTCAAAGTTAGGTAATATAAGTATTTTCAAACCTCTTGGTATTTTGGAGTTGTCTAAATAATTGGTTAGAGATGCTATGTCCCAATACTTGTTAATTTCTTTTTGTGAAAGCCTCTCTAGTCTAACACATGTTTGTCTTAAAGACTCAGATATACCGGAGGTATGCCTAAATGCATTGTCAGTGCTCCCTCTAGGGGCAATGAGGGCTATTTCATCCTCCTCCCGATTCAAAAGATAATTAGCCATATTAATGTGTTAGTGTGAGCCCCAGTCGCACCGAAAAGGCCCGGGGTTAAAGAGACAATTGAAAATCGTGAATGAGGGCCTGTGATGGTGTGCTATGCCCACTCAAAGATATATAAGCTGGACTGAGCTGCAGTGCACAGTACACAGAGATGGCATACCCGCTAACACCTAATAAAGAGAACAACTGTATTGAATTGTGACATGCGACAAGCTCTTCCCTTCGATTACTGTTAACAAGTATTGAGTACAATCAGATTCTTGTTCCAATCAGGTCTTTTTTTTTCATGTGTCTCTCTGACATCATGTTGCACATTACTGCTCTACTAAGGCAAAATGTGTGATTTGTGTGGAATAAGGAAGCTGAACAGGCCTTTCAAAGGCTCAAGTCAATATTTTGCTCCTTTCCTATTCTTATCCAACCCGATCAAACATTTCCCTTTATTGTAGAAATGAATGCCTCTCATGGTGTCAAAGGGACAGTCCTCAAACAGCCAGGGAAGACATGGAAGAATATCCAGTCGCATATTATTCTCAGACTCTGACAAGCAGTGAAATCAATTACTGCGTAATTGAAAAGGAACTACTTGCTATCAGCCGAGCATGCACGGAATGGCCTTATCTTTTTTAGGGTTCTGTTCATCCTTTTGAAGTACGCATTGATTACCGTAAACTAAAGATACTCTAACAGATGGAGTGCCATAACAGCCGACAGGCCCAGTGGGCAAACTTCTTTTCCCAGTTTGACCTTTATCTAACATACTTTCCCGGAAGTCTGAACATTATAGCAGATTGTCTTTCAAGAAGTCTGGACTACAACCATGACCTTAAACTACCATCTGAGCAGATCCTGGCTGACAAATATTTAATTTACGTCATCAACACTTTTCTGGAAGAAGTCAAAGAGGCTTCTTTGAACTACGATGTACCCTTTTCTGGACATGCAGTTTCTTTTTATCTAAAGAAGACGGGTTTCTGTTTCAAAATAATCTATTGATCCCTACTGCTGCCTTACGCAGACAGGTCTTATCCTGGTATCACGAAACCAAGACTGCAGGAAATATTGCAATCACAGCCACCCTTGACCTAATCAACTGAACATTCTAGTATCCTTCCATCAATACTGATGTAGGGGAAACGTATCTGCGTGCCCAGTGTGTGTAAAGACTCCACGTCTAAAGCTTTTGCTCTTCTCCAACAAGAACCAACCCCAAAGTCCCTGTGAGCACATCTCCACTAATTTTGTTGTGGATCTTCCCCCTTCTCAAACATCTACTACCATAATGGTGACTATCAATTCTTTCAGTTAGGGGGGCCAACTTATCCCCACTTCCAGGAATCCATTCTGCCCCACAGATGGCCACTGTGTTCTTGAAAGACATCTTCAGACTACATGGTCTTTTCTCAAATGTAATTTATGATAGAGGATCACAACATACATCCATGTTTTTGAAGATGCTTTGCAAGTTATTGGGAATATAAATATCTCTCCATTCTGACTATCACCCACAATCTATTGGACAGACAGAGAAATGTAACAATGCCATGGAACAATACCTCAGATGTTTCACTTCAATTGGGTAGAGCTGTGGTCCACTGCCGAATTTGCATATAACAAAACCATCCATTCTGCTACCAAGATGTGTCTGTTCTATTGTTTTACAGGTATTCATCACAGACATCTCCCTTCTACAAAGTTTTCACCTTCCAGAATGCCATCTGTGGACTCTCTTCCAGATATTCTTTTTCAAGCACATAGTGACAGATTTAAGAATTTGGAACAAAATAAACAACATACCAAATTCTATGCTGATGAACATAGAAGAGAATGTTCGGATTGGGGAGTTTGTTCCAAAGTATTGCTCTTCACCAAATATCTTCCTTGCTGGATCTATCCCTCAAAATTGTTACCTAAGTATGTATGTCCTTATGATACGGTTGCCAAGATTAATCTGGTGGCTTTCAAACTGTGCCTGCCTAAGAAATAGAAGCAGATACATCCAGTATTCCATTTTTCCCTACTAAGAACCTACCTTCTAGATCAGTATGATAGAAGAAGGAAGACATCTATTTCACCATCTTCTGAAGAACCAGACAAATAAGAGTTTGCTAAGATTTGTAATTCACGTTACTACCGGGATCATTACAATATTTAGTACATTGGAAAGGATTTTCTGTTTTTTAAAGATCTTGGGAACCAGTATCTCACATTCACGCCCCTCTTTTGCTTCAGCGGTTTCACTTGCCACATCCTTGGGAGCGGGATCCCCCTGGATAAGAGTAGGACATACTGTCACAGCGCAGAGATACTCCTTCTGTCAAACATTTTAACGAAAGGGATAGCCCCTACTGTGGAAGGAGAAAGGGCTGTAGTACAATGGGGAACAGAAAAGGCTCCATCCACAGATACAATTAGAGACACTGTCCTAATGTCGGGGTGTCTAAATAATTCTATTATAAAAACTTTCAGGGTAGTGCTTCAAAATAGTAAGCCAAATATCCTTTACAAGCATTATTAGGTCATCAAGCGTGATAGAAGAAGGCACAAATCCCTCGTTCTTAATTGTAATTGAATTCAATTTATTGATTTTTTATATTAGCCAAGAAATCATAAGCCATAGCTGGCTAGTTACTAAACAGAAAAAGAAACATAAGTCCAATAGTTGGAAAAACAATTACACAATGGATACTCTCGCTTTTCAGAAATCACACAGTGGGCCTCATTACACGGTAGGCGGTAAGGGTTTACTGGTACCGGTATTTTACCGGTACCGGTAAATCCTTACCGCCTTACTACAAGGTCCCTTTGCGGGTTGGTGAATTTAACGCCTGCTTTTTGCAGGCGTTAAAAACCAACCCGCAAAGGGACCAGTGGAGCTAATTACAGTACCGCAATTTGTGGTACCGTAATTAGCGCCTTCCCCATTCCCATAGAGCCCTATGGGGCAAAAATGGGAATGGGGAAGGGCAATGGTGGAAGAGGGAATTACCGCCCCGCCAACCTTGGAATGGGGCGGTAATTCCCCTTTCCACCAAGGCGGTGCCGGTATTTTACCGGCATGAACCATGGCGCTAATAGCGCCATGGTTCACCGCCATTCGTGTAATGTGGCCCAGTGAGTGGGTTAGTATCATTTAGTGGTGCAAAAAAACATATTTGTGCACAGTGAACAGGAAAAAACAGTGTTTTTTTTCAGTTGTATCAACAAGTTGTACAATAGTTCTGTAGCACAAAATAGTCCAATTTGTTAGTCCACCAGTATGGCCAGGTACTCAGGTTACCCAGCTGGATTTGGGGGTACAGAACAATCAAATCAGGGTGTCAATTGAATTGCAAGAGCAGAGGACCAAAACCATTGGTCTACGCCAGGGGGAGGGGCCCCCTATCAAGTTGTAAAGGTCAAAAAGGGCACATGAAGTGCTAGGCCTTGGGGCGTTTCGGCTGGAGAATGGAATGCCTTCGTCTGGGCCTCCGGTTTGGAAATCTCTGTATGATGTAAGGAAAGAGAAAAAGGAAAAGAAGGGAAGAAAAGGTAAGGAATGAGAACTTAAATAAGGCCTCAATACCTGTTTAAAAAGCAATAAATGCTAACACGATAAAGTATTGCTGCCTAGGCATGCAATCTGAGTAAAAGATATTGATATTGTAATACCAACACAAACAGTCATAATCTGAATTGTTAAAATGGAGGAGCTGCAGGAGGGCCAACCTGTGGTTGAGAGCCGCCGGACTTCGCCGCGGCGGGGCGGGAGCCTTTTCTGTTCCCCTTCTGGCAAACATGCACCTGTTTGTGTACCGAGACATCTTTTCTGACTACCAACACTGTCTGTATAGTATTTTTTCAATATGGTGCCCTGCACATTCTCCTTGTGCCCAGTGGATGTGCAGCTATATTGTGTGTTAAATGTTCTACCTCTCAGTGATTCTACTGCATACCTATATGAGATGTCATAATGCTAATCAGTGTATGCTCTATTTTCCTCTTTACTGGGGAAAAGGCAGATATTTGAGAGTACGTAACCCTTGCTGTGAACCTAAGCCCACTTTGCCCTTATTGTACACATGCCTATCAGCCAAACAAAAAAAGAGCTGATCAAACAGTGGCAATACTCGAAAACTGTCACCATAAAATTAAGAACAAACAGACAGACATAGCAGTGTACTTAAATCAGGCAACAATATTGTGGTGATCCCATTCATGCCCAGAGGCATTGCTATGGGGGGGCTCAGGGGGCGAAAGCCCCAGGTCTTTTGGTTATAGCCCTGGCCAGAAGATCAGGTACTACAACCATAGGTCTAGCTAGCCCTGAGTGCCGACAGTCCTGACATTAGGGTAGCCCCAGATCTTTTCCGGACATAGCAACACCCCTGTGAATCATGCCACATACATATGATACTTAAATGGCATCAGGACCTGTCTCTGTGTACTGCATTATATATGTTTTGATATAGGATGAACACGCATTTATTATACTTCAGAATACAAATATATAATTTGTACTGAAAGCTTGCAAATATTTTCTAGACAGCAAATAAATCAGTTATAACTTTTGGAACATGTAGATCAACTTTACAACAATTATTGAAGTCTAAATTGATATATACATATAGTGCAAGTGAATTGGTATTCCTGGATGTAACATTTTTCATTGACAATCAGAAAATGTATAGTAAACTACATAGGAAACCAATATCCTCCAGTTCAATACTTCATGCCTCTAGTCATCATCCACCATCTTTAATTGACAGTATACTTTATGGGGAGCTCCTTAGAGCTATGCGAAATTGCGCACTTGAACAAGACAATGAACAAGAGGTGAGTAATATGGGAGCACGCTTTATCTCTAGAGGATACAACTCAACACGTATCATTGGAGCATTCATTAGGAAAAGTGGAAGAGATAGAAATTAGCTTCTTACAGTTGGCTCCGGCAAAGAACGGAAAGAGGAATCAACCACTAGATTCATTACTCAATACAGCAGTATGGCCAAATTAGGAATATTTTTCAAAGGCATTGACGAATATTAAAAGCTGATAAAGATCTTAGTGGGATCTTGAGACCTGGTCCCAATATAACATTCTCTAGAGAAAAAGCCTTAAAAGATCTAATCACATGTAGCAGTGGTTCACCAGCACAAACTATAAATCAATGGGTGACTAACACATGACTTAAAAGGGATTTCTGGAAATGCAAATGTTGTAAAATGTGTCAATATGCTCAAGTAAGAACTGTCTTAATTAGGTTAGCCGATTCAATAAGAAATGGCACGTTGACAGTAGAATAGACTGCATGACTAAATGTGTCGTTCATGCACTAAGTTGCCATTGTAAAAAAACGATGTATATAGGTTTAACTAGATGTATGCTGAAAGTTATAATTTTGCAGCACTATAGGGCAATTAAAAATAAGGATGAAAAGTATCCACTAGCTGTGCATTTCTCAGAAAAGCATAACATTGATGCCACCCCCCCAGCCCCCCTTCTTTCTTGCCTTGGCACACATACCAGAACAACGATGCAAAGGAAATAGAGAAAGATGACTAAGAGTTCTTGAGTCAAAGCTTACTATAGGATTTAATACATTGAAGCCGTGTGGTCATAATTTCCGATGAGGAATTGGCAATACATTTGTACAATGAGTAAACTAATAGTATAAGTGAGCTGGTATGTACAGAATCATTGTAGGGTTAGTAAATATTGCCCATTTTGTGTGCATTTTGAATGGTTAAATGTCAATTTGCCGAATCGTGCAAAGGTCAAAACTTACCAACTAGATTGGCTAATGACTCAAGAAAAATGTATGGGGCTTAAAGATTTCAACTGGGATCTTTTTCGACATTAGCAATTACGTACAATGGCTGATTATCTTGCCAAATGCCCATCCCCAAGTTTAAGAACAAATATTTTAAGATTACTTCTGAATTTGTGGCCGGTTAATGAAATCTTAGTTAGACGAGGCATTGTTAAAAAAGAACTAAGGTATTGTCGATTTTGCAATGACACATCTGTCACAGAAACCTTGCTTCATATTATTTTGAATTGTAAAGCTTTTGTGTCTCAAGGGACCACACTTGTCAAATGTATGACCCCAAAATACTTTGATCGCTCTGATGCTGAAATTTGGGCTGACATTTTTGGCTCTGCCAAAATATCTGTTAGAATTGCAGTGATTCGCATTTTGGATGCTGCCTTCCTTATGAGCAGATAAGTTTTAAGTCTTACAAATCTGAAACAAGATAGTGAATCTAGATAGGAAATGGCAATTAGAATGTGCGTGTTAAGCATGAAATCATCATGAAACCAATTGCTAAATGGTATCACATGTTTACAAACTTGTTCTCTCCTCTTCTTTTAAGGAAGTATCTACAGTAATATGATGCAGAATGTAGATAAAAGATAACGTATATTGATCCTTTTATTGTGAATGCAACTGAGAAGAGTATGTTTCACAATTGATTTTTAAGAAAACGATGTATCATATTGTCAATAATTGAAATTCTTGTTTTTCTTATTTACTAAAATATTTGTAAAGTTGAACTGTCAACTAAATCAAATAATATTAAAAAAAAAAGATAACTAAGAGTTCTTGAGTCAAAGCTTATTATAGGATTTAATGCATTGAAGCCGTGTGGTCATAATTTCCGATGAGGAATTGGCAATACATTTGTACAATGAGTAAACTAATAGTATAAGTGAGCTGGTATGTACAGAATCATTGTAGGGTTAGTAAATATTGCACATTTTGTGTACATTTTGAATGGTTAAATGTCAATAAACAATATCTTTTCAAAATTATAAAGGGAACCTGGAAATAATCTATGGTTCTCTAGGTAAAGTAACAATGCACAATGAAGATATGGACCAATAGATCGAGGATCCCAGAAACATTCTTTTTTGTTAATTCTTCTGAAAAATGATTTTATTTCAATATAAAGTTTAAAATATACAATCATTTTTGGACACATATAGATAATCTCACATTCATTTACTCCACAGAGCATACCCATTCATACAATCATAATAATGCTCTCTCTATCTAATTCAGTACCAGGTATTTTCATTA
The DNA here is from genome assembly GCF_040938575.1 of Ambystoma mexicanum. Lineage (NCBI taxonomy): Eukaryota > Metazoa > Chordata > Amphibia > Caudata > Ambystomatidae > Ambystoma > Ambystoma mexicanum. Next base: position 578,654,554 of record NC_090925.1, read on the forward strand.
ATATACCCATCTAACAAAGACAAATAACACAAAGTTCTCACACCCTTTTCTTAACTACAAGTGTGTCTATCTGTATAGGCCGTGAATGGTACACAAAACATTGACATGTGTTTCAGTTGGCTGTATCGGACTTTAAATCTGCAGCCCTTTTTTTGATCCAAACTTCGTCAGGACAGAAGCTCTATGGCAGATATGCGCTGCTTCAAAAATGGGTGGAGTGAGAGACATCATCCCCAGTAAATCATTGTTGGAGAAAGTACAGATGATCTGGGTGTAGTCCCTTACACACTCCGCCAATTCACAGGTAGTCAAGAAGAGCTATTTCTTCCATCAATGGCTTTTACTGGCTGAAATGCCTTCCTTGGTTACTCCACAGTATCAAATTCATGTGCAAATGCAGACATGTCCTTAATATGCTCCTTCATTCTTTACCCAACTGTGGAGAGAACAGCAGTTGTTTGGGTGAGCTGCTGGTACTGGTGGTCCTGAGATCGGGAAATTCTCTGTGGAGATCCGTGGACACTGTGCTTGATCGCTTGCAGATAATGCACCTGCTATCCTGCCAGATGTTCCATAGAATCAAACCTCATCCATTTTACTGCCAGTGTGTGATGTGACACTGGCGGTGGACTCTAGGGATGGTGGAGCTAATCGCTCCCTGTTTCTACACCAGCCTGGCGATGATGATGCCTGTCTGACACAGGTAATAAGTGGGTGTCAGGGGCTGCTGGGTGGGTGCAAGTGTCTGGACAGCACTCTTGGGAGTCTCCACAGTAGTAGCCTCGAACATAAACCCGCTTGACCAAATATATTTTATTTCGGCTCTGGCTGGGTTAATTTGCCATTTCTTTTTGTTAAAGTCTATCTCGTGTTTTACTCTACGCGCCAAACCAGGTTTGGTTCCTTTGTTCACTGTCTTTTTGCAGGCTTCTGCACAGAAGCCCTCCTTAAGGCGCCTAAAAGTCTGGGTAGGCAGGATGTGAGGGAGGAGTCTTAGGGTTCCCTTGGTAACCCAAGTCGCACTCCTGTTTGATTGGCTTGGTGACTGTCCTTGCCAGGACAGCAACCCTGCTGTGTGATTGAAAGCCAGGCTGTGTGAATGGGGGAAAACTGCATAAAAAGCAGGTCTCTGGGACTGGAAAGGCAGAGTCGCCACTGGTAGGAAAGAACTGACGAGGAGCTGATGGAAGAGGACCCCTACCACAACTGAACTGCCCGGTGAAGCCCTGCTGCAGGTCCAAATCCTCGGACTCCAACAACAGAGAGATCCTCCAGGAATCTTCTACCCTTGAGTTGGTGGGACCAACCAGTTTGCCCAAACTTCAAGCCACGACCTTGAGCAAAAGACTTTTGTCCTATTAACTTTGGCCCTAAGCATTTTCTACCTGACTCTATCACTGTAGTTCCTCTTGCTCAATTGCCCTAAGTACTTACCTGTTGGTGTGGTTCCATTTCTATTAACTTTGTCTTTCCGTACCTTTTAAATTTCTGGAGTGCCATTTTGCTCCCACTTCATTTTGTGATTTTAACTTGTCTGGAACCTATTGGGAGTGGTATGGTGTATTAAGAGTGTGATTTTTAAACTGCTTTACTTTAGTGAGATGTTATAAAACTGATGTGTGAATAAATGTATATTCATTTACTCAGAAACCTGGAGTCAGTGTTTGTTTGAATGATAGTAATTGCTGTCCTTTGTGTAACTATTGATACGCTCACTTGCTCTTGAGATAAGTCTGGCTGCTCAGCCATCGCTACCACTTTACTGTATAGTACAGTCTTGTACCAAAGGTGAATTTGTACTGTCAATTGTAGTCTTAATTGTGTGAGGTGTTACCAAAGGGTACTGCATATAATTCTGCCTAACAACCACCATTCCCTTGGCTTGCTGCTCTCACTTCCAAACTGCCAATTCCCTCTATCGCCTCCTTGTGTAGTATGGAGCTGGCCTTCTCCTCCCACGGTATCAGGGCAAGGGGGTCCATTGTGCCACCTCCTGTGTCCGATGTCTCATGCCATTGTTTGGACACAAGGCTGCAGACCCTGACCTTGAGGTCATTCCAGCGTTTCCTGCAGTGCTCACTGTCCCGTGGGACTGTGCCCACTGCCATGACCTTGTCAAAGATGCTTGCCCAGATTGTTGCCTTTTTCTGGCCTGATGGTTTCCGATGCCTGGAGCCACAGACCTCTTCAGCATGGGCCACCACCTCATCAGAGAGGACAGGCAGCTCAGTCTCATTGAATTTTTGTTTTCGGAGGTGCATTCCTGGCACCTTTCCTTTCCCTCTTCCCTTAGACATCTTACCACTCCCTTCTGGTTCCGGATGGCCATAGGAAATGGTGGATTCGGAGTGGATTTTGTTTTTCAAAATGGCCACTTCCGTGCTTCCCGTTCTGGCATTTATGCTATTTACAGCGTCAGTAATTATGGCACCACAAATCCACCAGCTGTGATTGCACCAGCAGAATTAGAGGGGCGGATGCATCACCGGTAACGATAATTCCAACAAAACCATGCAGAAATTACTGTTTGGGGACTCATTTTTACTGGTAATTCTGCTGGACTGAATTACCATTGCCTCCAATGGTGTGGGCGTGCTCCTGCCAAGTTGTGATACAGCAGTAATTCCGCCGGACAGTATTGCAGTAAAGGGAATTACCGCCATATTACAGCTGTACTCATAATGAGCCCCAATGCGACAGATACTAGTGCCACCACGGCTGTGATCTGCATCTTCATTTTCTTCAATGCCACGCACGGTCCTCTTTAGGAAAGGGAATGGTGGTGAAGGTGGACCTGAACGCTCACAGGAACCCCCCTATGTTGAAAAGGGTCTGGTGCATTTGCACCTTGCTGGCCTTATTCACCTATGCATAGCAATGCAGTGTTTTGCAATATGGTAGGGTCCCTTGCAAGCCTCTAGATCCAAGACATTTAGGTGGGATCGGTTGCGAGGATGGATGGAAGACGCCTTTTCCAATTCACATTGGCACTACGATATTCAGTGCACATTGCTGCCCAAGGACACATTCGAGAAAAGGATAGGGGCTCTGAGCAGCATGCACACAGACCGCCTTTATGATGCCGAGCAAATTATGCAATGCCGTTTTATCAGTAGATTTCAGACTTTCTTCCTGTACGATCACTGGAAAACAAACTACCACAGCTGATCTCTCATTCCTTTATTATCATTGAGAATAGGTTTGGCTGCATGTTTATTTTTGTGTTATGATAAAAATGTACGTTAACATTTTCATGGCTATGATTTCCATGCATTTAATGATGATGGGGCAGTGGAATGTTCTGAATAGAAATATAAAAATAATAATAATACAAGTGAACTCAAGTATGAAGGCCTTGTCTGAACAGGATACAATGTCACACTGCACTGCTTCCTGGAATAGCAAATATAGTATAATCATGTTTGTGACCAGCCCTGCACTAGGCTGTGTGTGTGTCTGAATTGTGAATGCATTGTTCGCAGATGGGAATTCTGCCTGGGCTCGCTGCAGCGTACAGATGAGATGATGATTAGAAATGCCACTTTATGGTTGGTTTTTCACGGTAAATATTGTACAATAGAGGAACAAGATTGCGTTTCCATTAGATATCTAGTTATGTTTTATTATTAAAACGGTGATATTCGACATATGCTGGATTTTCACATTTTTTCCCAAACATAATATATGCCTTGGAATCGAAACCTTATTTCAATAATAATAATATATAAAGATCAAAACGCTGGAAGAGGCCGCTAAATACAAACTGGCCGCGGACCTACCAGTCAATTACCAAAAACAAAATGAACCCATGAGCTATTTACTACAAGGTCCAAGTAAGCAAATTAGAAACACCTTTCTAAGGGCCAGGCTGAATCTCTTACACACGAAAGAAATCCTATTCATCAGAGGCTCTGCTGCTAATAACCTCTGCAGATTCTGCAACAAACCCGAAACAATAGAAACCTTGAGGCATCTGCTGCTGTCATGCCCGGGACTAGCGGCCAAAAGAATGATACATATGGGCCACTTATCCAAAAACAGCAGTTGCGGGGAGGAGGAATATTGGTGGAATATCCTGATGTCAGGTGGAAATGTAAAATCAGTAATCGCAGTCGGCCAGTTCTTTCAGAACATAAACCTGAACAAAGAAGATCCAATCTGACAAGTACATTTCCACCTGTCTGGACACAGAAGCGCAATAGATCAGAATTCCTTTGGGATCACAAACTCTCTGAACAACAAACTTTGTTAAAACTGTGAAAACAGTTGAATCAAATAAAAAAAAAAAAAAAAAAAAAAAATAAACGTTTTATAGAGGCTGTTTTTAGACAGGTTGGCCCAATTTTGAAGGACGGAAATCGATGTTCTTTTTACCTACTCGTTTCTAGACATCTGAATCAGGACACTGTCGAGGTTCAACATCATGAACAGGCGTCCCATACAGATATGTATCTGCAACATTTGCATAACTGAATGACCTACTACCTCTTATCAGCTAAATAGCAGTGAGTTTAAGTGTATACAACCTCTGACTGCAGATGAGGGATCATGGGAGTTGTAGTCCCAAATATCCGGACAGCTGCAGGTTGCAGACCCTTGGTGTACTTTAGATACTTTAGTGTATTGAAAGGTTATGTCGAGGCAGGCAGGAGTGTGAGTGGTGGTATGCTGTAGCACTACATGTGCATGGCAAGGAATGCGTCCGAAATAATGACAGTTGACACATTAGAGATGACAAGACAGATAAAAAGACTAGGTTACTCTAAACATTTACGTAGAATTTAACTTCTCTGATCTTTGCTTCATTACCTTGTTGTGTTCTTTATCATACTTCCCATAATGTAGGAAGGCCTACGTGGGACTGTTTCTTAATTTCTGTGCCCATTACTTAATGAAACTTGTTAAGAAGCTTTTGATTTTGGGTTTAAACGTCTGACAAATGGCTGTAGATTTAAACTCTGATCTGGAATTCAAATCAGGCAACAGGTGGTTGTCATTGGCGATACGGAGAAGGACCCCATGTTCTGGGGATAATCAGCCCAAAGGGAGGTGCCTGGTATATGAAACAGATCCACCTGAGCATCAGACTGCTAGGCCGGGATGAAAGAGGACCATACAGGCTGGATTGACTTGGTGGGTTTTGGCATGTATTGATTATTGTGCTCAAAATGTCTCAATTGTTCTGGTCACAGGTAGAGTTTGGCAAGAGATCCAGGATGCTGGGGATGTGCGGGGGGAGCACATGCTGAATGCAATGGTTGTTGAAGAAAATTCTTCAGCAGGTAGTGATACCTTCCAGTGTTTGAGAAAGAAAATTTAGCCACTGGATTTACATGGTAGGCATGTCTTGGTAAGTCATTTGTGTCTGGAAATTATTTTACTTTAGTGGGCTCTACTGACAGTTATTTACTGATGCGGTATTCAGAAAGTGGAAATGCTCCAGAAGGGGCTCTCTTTAGTAACTGTCTTCTCAGCATTGAATGGTTCTGAGTGTGAACTGGAACTGCCAGCGACCGGAAATGTGCATATTCGATACACGTCTTTGGCAAGGTTGCCATGGGTGGTCCTCTGGAGGTCAGCATTTAGAAAAGTGGTTAGTGTTCTGGGCCCTGAAGTGCATTCAATGGCACTCCTATATTTAATCTTCAGCTGTAAAGCAGCTAAAGGCTTATGGTTCCCATCATCCAAGAGTTTATGGCTTCTCAGGCTGCTGAAGACAGTTTTCAGAAGTGAAGGGCCGCAGCCTGCAAGCATGATTTCAGGTCTACAGTTATATCCCTATTCTGTAAAAGTGAAAATAACTGACTAGCTCCAGTCTTCATAGGCAAATCTATGTATTATTATTATTATTTATTATTTTATTATTAGTATTATTATTATTATTATTATTATTATTATTATTATTATTATTATTATTATTATTTATTTATTTATTGGTGTGTGGCTTAAATAAACCTTTCACCCATATAAAAACACAGAATAAAATTACATCTATTATTTACAATTTCATTTCAATTCCAATAAAGAGGAACAAAGCGAAAGAAAACGAAAAACATCAATATATTGAAAGAGTTAATTCTAAAATTTCACGATCCTAAGATATCCGAAATAAAAACACATCCTAATCATGTTCATCACTCACAATCTATAAGTTCATATTAATACGTATTGCAGTGTTAAAAACGTCCTCCAAAAACTTAATGAGTGTTATAATCATTGACACTCTTTCCGCACACTTAAATGGAGTCCACCATTAATCTGGAGGGATCGAGACAAATTCTCAGCAAAATGTTCCCAGGTAAAATGTTCACTTCTCAGTTAAGCCTATGCAAAAAAACAAAATGTGCTGCAGTGTTGTGCTACTATTCTCGCTACCAGTGAACCTATATGACAAATACACATCCTTCCACAATCTCCTCGAAATTAAAATGTCCATAGTAAAGTATAGACTAGGCAAAACCTCAGGAATTGAGAGCTATAGAAGGATATTGAACATTTAACCAAATACATAGGGAGGATATTATAGGGCCAAGATTCCTCACAAACGTTCTTGTATAACTTAAATCGCAATATTTGTTCCAACGTTTTGGACCAGTCCTTTCTCCATCATTTAATTTTAATGACCAGCGGGGCTAAGAGAAGCATCTCTTCAGAGGTATTCAGATCTTCAATTATCAGATGGCATGCTGCTCTTCTCAGCATGAGGACAGGGACACTGTGGTTATTCAAAGCCTCCTTTATTATTAAAAAGCCTCTCACCGCGGTCTCTGCTATACATTGTCCATATAGTGACAATGATTTCCATGTTAACATGGCATTCATCGAAATGAGATCTAAGCCATATCTTATTGGTTGGGTAGGAATCCCTTGCGGGAGCTTCAGGACCTTTCTCCAAAACTAGCCATATATTATGTGAAGGGAAAAAGACATGTTCTGCACCATAGGCCAACATAGATACCATTTTCAAACTATCAAAGGAGACTAGAGGAACCACAGATAATCTCCCACACTTTTTCAATAAGAGCAAGCCCTGGGATACCAGGATTTTAGCCTTCGTCCTCAATTGGGCACCTCTTAGTACATCGTTCGGGCTGATATTCAGCAACATCCCCAAATAGGAGAAAGATAACAAGTGTTTGAGGGGCTCATTGTTTAAGCACAAAACTAAAGACTTTACTCACCTCCCAGTGGCTGATTGAATTGTAAATGCTGTTGAATTTGCCACATTGTTCCTTATCTTATTTTGATCTGCATAAGACTGCAACGCGTCCAGTTGCCGCTGCAACCCTATAGGAGTCTGGTCTTGAAGGACAAGGTTACGCACATATAGGAAGTGGCCCACCCCCTTCTGTTTATTCTCGGCGGGAGGCCTCCTGCCCCACCCAAAGTATTTATCATATCTGATATATATATACATTGAATAGGGCCTGGCAAGAGGACAACCCTTTTTCAAACCCCTCCTGGTCACAATTGGAAGGGGCAGATATACTGCCCCATCCAGCGTTACCCTAAGGAAGATGTGTGAGTAGAGTGCTCAAAATGCCTGCACCACATCAAGAGGACATCCCCATCTCATCAACTTGGTCCAAAGGAGTTCCCTGTCCACTGAGTCAAAGGCTCAGATGAACGCTAGGCATCTTTTACCCTTATTCATCATTGCCCTAGCCGTCAACACATTGGGCCTCATTTATTAGCACCAGGGCTACCCCCTTACCGCATACCGAGTCTGGGTTCTCGTGTTCTTTTTACACATTTTAGACAACATATTTTCTGCATCATATTGGAACATCATCCCCTTGTCAGATCTGACCCAGTTGTATATATATTTGTTTATACTTTTTAATTCAGCTGGATATATTCAAACCAAATTCATGCTTTATTTTCTTTAAGTCATAGCTCAGCTTTCTCTTTTCAAGTACAAAATCTTTATAGTACGAGTGTTAATGGGTGAAGTCTTTCTTGTTGCTTCTATTGTTGGACACCACAAACTCTGCCACATATGGGGCATACTCAATAGAGTTCTGTGAATTATTGCCGCTAGATTATTTTTTTTCCTGACAGACATTTTTGATGTAACCTGGTTACCTTGGAGGAGTTCATCTTCAATTGATTGCTCCCTTGAGTCATTTCAACCCTCGTTTCAAACACATCCTCTGTGGTTATGTTGTTAGACTGCCATGGCATCTTCAAGATATTATGATCGTTATTAAGCAAGGTGATTACCTCAAAGGTGGAGACTTTTGGGAGAAAGTTAAATGACACAAATATGTTGTCAATGTCCCTGTTGTTCTACTCTTTTCCATGTCTACCCGGGGTATCTCCTCTGACTTGCCCGTTTAAACAATGAAGATTTCTCTGACCCTTTACCCTTAAACAAATGAGCACCCTCTTTTCTGCCAGAGACCGTATTGGGTAATCCACCACTCTTATCTCACTTGTATCAGTCTGCTATGACATGTTTAAGTCACCACAAATTATAACATTGGGGTCACAAACCAATTTATCACATTTGTCGAAAATGTCAATGTTTGTGTTGTCAGTTTCAGAGACAGAAGGACATGTAGAGGTATCAGAATTGGAAGTCTTAACTCTGACCTGTGACTTAGAGCCAGGGATCAACCCAGTTTTCTTAGTTTGGTGTTTTCTTTGTGTTATCCGGTAATGAACAAGCGTCTCCAGATGCCACCCTGACCAATGAGAAAATTACCAATCAGGGGGACAGTCAGAGCCAACCGCCAGTTCAGGAGAAGAAAACCCCAAAGGGGAAAAAAAAAACGTATGAGCACTGGAGCGGTTTGTTAGGAATGGTATTCCTAATATATGTTTCGCCTCCGATTCTATGTTTATCCTCTTGCTTAATCCTTCCCTCTAAATGCATGGTGTGCGTCTGCAGGTATCAGGTCATGATTGAAATGCCAGGAGTGTGACTGACTGGACTGCTGAGTGTATGAGATTCCAGCCAGGGCAGTTGCTGATCATGTAGCCTGGGTTTTGGGCGCCAGTGGGCTTCCCTAAGACTGCTCTTCATATCTCCTTGTGATGTAACCTGATTAAAGTAACCTGAAGATCATAGCTGACTACCTGAGTATCCTTTATAAGTACGCGACTAATGGTCATAACACGGTTGGTAATTGAAGCGTGGAAACAAGCCAGGCGATGGAAGTTCGCCCAGGAATGCACAATGAGCCTGGAGGGGATCTGTGAAGCTTCAAAGGTCCAAGATCAGAGAGGCAGCAACCAGTCTGAAAGTGGGGAAGAAACAAGAAAAACATCCAGGTAACGGAGAACATGAACCAGGATGAGAGAGAGAGAGACGCAGAAAGGAAAAAAACAGCACTACAGTGGTAGAATTACCGGAGCCCTGAGCTAAGGAAGCCTTAGCATTGAGATACACCCAGCTGGGTCTGGAGCATTGTCTTGTCCAATGCGGCAATGTGTTCACGTCGCACAAATGTTGCAGAACGCCATATTGGATGAGTAGAGGCCTCAAAAGATTAAGGCAAAAGGGGCGCCATCTTGGAACAGAGTCTACCAGTCGTGAAAGTACACGGAAATCTCCACTTAGACCAAAGGGAGCAATTCCTGTATGGTCTATTTGTGACACTATGCCCCCGCCAATGACTCACTCCCCAGGGTTTTCCTGGGTGTAATAGATGGTATCGATGTAGCAGAACAGGGGCATGCAGATTGGAATGATTTGCCAAGACCTCTCGCTAGAGGGATACCCTTTCCAATCAACAAGATACTGTAGTCTCCCACATCAGTATTGAGAATCAAGGATGCGGCTAACCTCATACTCCAGCTGCTGGTTGATGGTAGGGTTTCAGCAAGGAGACATGAAAGGTGGGATGTATCCGAGACCAGGAGGGAGGCAACTGTAGACTGTATGCAACTGGATTGAGGATTCTGGTTATCCGAAAATGACTGAAGTACTTTGGAGAATGTTTAGACGGACATAGATGTTGCGGTAGATACTCAGAAGAAAGCCACACCTGCTCACCAATTTTAAATGAGGGGGCGTGTTTCCTTTTGCAATCAGCATAAAACTGGGTGGTTTGGCGTTTGGACTCTAATTGTTCCAGGTTGAGTTTATGAATACTCTGAATGTCTGTGACCTATTGTTGCACCGATGGAAGTGTAGTGGATTCAGTGGTGTGTACAGGAAAAACTGTTGGATGATATTCATACGTACAAAATAACAGGCTCATTTTAGTAGAAGCATGAATGGAGTTATTGTATAAAAAGGTGTCCACCGGAAGGAGAGTGACCTGGTCTTCATCAACCTTAGTCGCAAAACATCAGAGGTATTGTTTGAGAGTCTTATTTACTCTTACCGAGACTCTGTTGCTCTGTGGATAATAACCTGTTAGATGACACAGATCAGACAAAAAACAAGAAATGTATTGAGATACGCAATCCAAAATCATGACATCGGGTAGACCATGTAGTCTGAATATATCTGAATAGAATATGATAGCCATTTCGGCAGCAGTAGGAAGTTTGGCCAATGGTGAAAAATTGGCTAATTTCTAGAAATAGTCAATCGTGACCATAATTGTGGTACAGCCCTTAGACTCTGGAAGTTCCACAATAAAATCTGTGGCAATATTTTGCCTGGTTTGTGATGGTAATTCTGGTGGTAGGAGGAGACCAATAGGCTTGTTTTGGGTTCTTTGGTTTGAGTGCAATGAACACACAATTTGTTTAGTTGCTTAATGGTGAGATCCATAGCTGGCCTCCAGATATAACAAAGTATAAGGTGGCTACTAGCGTTGATCCCTCTATGTCCAGTGGGAAGTGAATCATGGCAAAGTTGTAGTACAATCTTCCTGATCCATTTGGTTGGGACTCATTGGAGGGGATCCTTATAAAAGTAGTTCCTGTTCTTTTCTTAGTTTCCAAAGATTGTCGGTGGAAATGGTAGACCATAAAGGGGAGTGTATGGTTTCTTGTTTAAGGAGTTGCATAAAATCATCAACATGGTATATGCATTTTTTCTCTTGAAAGACAGTGAAATATGGCATGATTGGTTTGTTCTTCTCATTAGGTCTGCATGAGAGAGCGTCTGCAAATTTGTTCTGAGAGCCATGGATGTATGATAGTTCAAACTGGTATTGAGCGAAAAAGAAGGCCAAGCAGGCTTGGTGGCTGTTTCTACATTCCAGCGATTGTAGAGCTTGAATATCTTTATGTTCCATACGAATTTGAACTGGATGCATTGCACCTAACAAGAGGTCTTGCCCGTCAAGACAAGCTTGACGTATGGGCAATCATCCTTTTTCTAATACTGAATAGTGTCTTTCACTTTCATTTAATGTTCTAGACCAATGTTCCTGGGGATGTTCGATGCCATCAGTTTGAAGTTGTTTTAGTACCATGCCTATTGCATATTCAGAGGCATTGGTTTCCACGAGAAAGGGCTTGGTAAGATCAGGCTGACACAATATGTGTGCTTGAGTGAAGCGACGTTTCAGCTGTTGAAAAGTGTCATCAGTCTCCTTTGACCAGCAGAACAGAACTCCCTTTTTCATAAAAGATGTAATGGGTAGCACTTTGGTGAACACATTGAAGATAAACCTCCTATAAAAAATGTAAAGTCCCCAAAAACTTGGAATCTGATTAACAGTAGAAGGAATTGACCAGGCCAGTATCATGGAGACCTTCTGTGGATCCATAGCAATCCCAGATTTGAAGAAGATAAAACCTAGATATGAAACAGAGTACTGGATGTAGTGGCAATTTTGGTCTGGTATTCCTATTATATGTTTTGCCTCCGATTCTATGTTTATCCTCGTGCTTAATCCTTCCCTCTGAATGCATGGTGTGTGTCTGCAGGTATGAGGTCATGATTGAAATGCCAGGAGTGTGACTGACTGGACTGCTGAGTGTATGAGATTCCACCCAGGGCAGTTGCTGATGATGTAGCCTGGGTGGTGGACGCCAGTGGGCTTCCCTAAGAATGCTCTTCATATCTCCTTGTGATGTAACCTGATTAAAGTAACCTGAAGATCACAGCTGACTACCTGAGTATCCTTTATAAGTACGCGACTAATGGTCATAACACGGTTGGTAATTGAAGCGTGGAAACAAGCCAGGCGATGGAAGTTCACCCAGGAATGCACAATGAGCCTGGAGGGGATCTGTGAAGCTTCAAAGGTCCAAGATCAGAGAGACAGCAACCATTCAGAAAGTGGGGAAGAAACAAGAAAAACATCCAGGTAAGGGAGAACATGAACCAGGATGAGAGAGAGAGAGACGCAGAAAGGAAAAAAACAGCAATACAGTGGTAGAATTACCGGAGCCCTGAGCTAAGGAAGCCTTAGCATTGAGATACACCGAGCTGGGTCTGGAGCATTGTCTTATCCAATGCGGCAATGTATTTACGTTGAGCGCAAGTTGCAGAGTGCCATATTGGATGAGTAGTGGCCTCAAAAGAGGCAGGCAAAAGGGGCACCATCTTGGAACAAAGTCTACTGGTCGTAAAAGTACACAGAAATCTCCAATTAGACCTAATGGATCAATTCCTATATGGTCTATTTATGACTCGTGTCCACAAAGAATTGATCTCTCATTCTCCCTCGATTGCAATATAGGTTAGCAATCATAAAGTGCACAGCCTTGTTTTGGGCACCCGTGTTCTGCTTTAAAACCATGATTTAAATGTATAGGTTCAGATGATCTAGAACAATCTAGAAATCCAACAATCTAGAAACACGAGAGTTTAAGACGGAAGCATGCATATGGTCTGACCACCACAGCATATCCTTTCACATCAGCCTACCCCTCTCTAAATCTAAAACCCCCAACAATCCCATTCTCTCGACCTATCGAAACTACAAAAACATAGACAGGAACCATCTCATACACTGCTTAGCCGAGGTTGAAAAAAAGCAAGTTGAGAATGACACTTGTGAAATCATGCTACTAAACTTACTTAGTCACTTCAATAAACTTATAGACCAAGTAGCTCCCCTCCAAACTAAGTCAACCAGATCTATCCAAAAGAACCAACAATGGTTCTCCAAAGAACTAGCAGAACAAAAAAGAGATAAACGAAACAGAGAAAACGCTTGGCTAAAAGATCCCTCGTTAGCCAATAAAGCCCTTTGGAAAGAAAGTGAAACAAAATACAAACACATGATAATTACGGCCAAAAAGAACTTCTATAATGAACAGATCTCTACAGCAGCCAACGCCACCAGCAAATTGTTTAAAATTCTCAAATCTATAGAAAAACCAAAAGCTATTACCCCTCCTTTTCTACCCTCACAAGAAGAATGCGACTCTACTCAGACCGCCTTCTTCAATAAAATCGCTAAAGCCAGGGATTCAATTATTAACTCATTATCTAACAAACAAATGACAGAGACCCTGCCAGCCGAGATTTCAACACCAGGTACTGAAACTTTCAAATTCACAGAGATCAACAGTAGCGACATGATCAAGGTACTGACAACAATGAAACCTACAACTTGTGCAGAGAACATCATCCCACCCAAAATAATACTGGATAACATTGACATATTCGCCCCCACCTTGACAAAAATCATAAACGCCTCATTCAGAGACCAGAAAGTGCCTGATGCCATCAAAAAGGTTACAGTAACCCCCTTGGTAAAAAAACCCAATCTGGACCAGAGAGACCCAAACAACCTTAGACCCATAACTAATTGCAACTTCATTCTCAAAATCATGGACAAAATTGCCACCATGCAATTCCAGACATACGTGGAGGAGTCAAACGCCCTCCACCCACAACAATCTGGCTTTCGACCCGCCCACAGCACCGAGACAGCCATGTTAGATCTCCAGACCAAAATGCTCGGCATTATGGACAAGGGTAAGACAGGCTTTCTTATTTTACTCGACCTTAGTGCCGCTTTTGACCTCCTGGACCACAACCTACTCCAGGTTGCTCTGAAAAAGTTCACCAATTGTTCGGATGAAGCCACCAGCTGGATAATGTCATTCTTAAAAAATAGAATATCCAGGGTGCACTGGGGGGACAAGTTCTCACTGGAAAAAGAAATCCTCTGTGGAGTCCCCCAAGGGGCAAGCTTGTCACCACTGCTGTTTAACATCTACCTGAGGTACTTATGCCTAGTTCTTGACCATATTAACACCTACTTCACTAACTACGCTGATGATACGCAGCTGGTATTTGAACTAAGTGGCGATTATCAAAAGGACAGTGAGCAACTCAACATGATTTATAGTTATGTAGAGCAATGGATGGACTCCAACTGGATGTGCCTTAATGGGAAAAAACGGAGCTCATGATTTTTGGCTCATTATACGCCCGAGCTAAGCTACCCACATCCTACGCATCCTTTCAGATCAAAGACACACCCATTCCGGTATTAGGCAAGGTCAAAACCCTCGGTATGCTGCTTGAAGCATCCTTAGGGGCAGAGGCCCAAGCACTATACGTTAAGAAAAACTGTGCCTACCACCTCCGTCTAATAAATGCCATCAGACCCTTCATATCAGAAGATAATTGCGCGACCATAGCTAGAGCCACCATCTTGTCACGACTCGACTATGGCAATGCCCTACTTCTGGGGGCCTCCAAACGGTGCCTACAAAGCTACCAAGTTATACAGAACAACGCAGTAAGAACCGTCAAACTTAAATCTAGGACAGAGCATATCAGCAACTCCAGAAGGGAGCTACACTGGCTTAAAATTGAAGATAGGGTGCACTTTAAGACCCTAACTATCGTCCATAAATGCATTCACGGAAAAGCACCAACATACCTAAAAACGAGGATCAGTTCATACGTCCCAAACAGAACTCTGAGATCATCCCTACTCGGCAAAATTGCTATAGCCCCACATAAACTTAAAAGTGGCCTAGGCAGAGCCTTTCCAACCCTTGCTGCCAACCTTTGGAACAATCTCCCGGACCACCTAAGATTAGAGCCTAACTACATCCGTTTCCGCAAATCTCTAAAAACCCACATCTTCAAATAATACTCCACATGTTCAAACCTCAGCCGGAGTATTCCTTGTATTTTCCGTCCCGTCTTCATATGTCCGTCTCACTGTCAGTCTGTCTATCGTGTTCCTATATCTGCGCCCCGAGGCTCGCGAGCTACCGGCGCACTACAAATATTAAATAAATAAATAAATAAAAAATGATATGTATATCTGATATACAGACCTCCAGGCCCGATGGGCTCCTTTGAGGAGGCTGTATCTACCATCTTATCCAACAACTTAAAACACTCCTCCCAAATTATTCTACTAGGGGACTTCAACCTAGGTTTTAATGACCCCAAAGACTTACATGCAACCAGCGTTGCCAATATCCTGACAGAACTCGGCCTTACCCAAGGCGTGCTCCTCCCTACACACAACAAAGGAAGAATACTCGATTGGGTGGCAGACTACAAGTGCCACGCCTCTATCTCGTCTGTCTCCCCCCAGATTTGGACAGACCATTACCTTGTATTTTTGTTAGAAACCAACAGACCGACCTCCACTCACACTCAGGTGGCCATATCTGTTCCAACAAGAAACAAAAAGAATATCACTTCAGATAATCTGCTTCCCCTGATCCTCCCTAAACTCAACTCTCTGCCAGAAAACCTGAGCCCTGAGGCCTTTGTGAATGAGTATAACAGAATGATGTCCAACTCACTTGATCGAATCGCACCACTTAAAATGAGACAAAGCAAGCCGAAAGCTCACCTCAATTCTTGTTACACGCCATACCTTAAAACATTACATATAAAAAAAAGACAATGTGAGGCTACATGGAGACTATTACCCTCCAACGAAAACAAAACAAAACCAACCTCAGCAACATAACCGCTCTTTAGATACTACTGGCCAAACGTGAAACCTATAACACGAGAATATCTCAAGCTAACTCAAGTACAACAGAACTCTTTTTCATTCTGAAAGAATTAGAAGCCCCGACCCCAGTGCCAGATAATTGCGTAAAAGATTAATCTTGGTGTGCTAACATACAGCAAGCACTTGCTAACAAAGATACCACCCTACAAGCCAAAATTGCCAAGAAAAAAGCGTCACTTACTATACCGCCCCTAACAAGATTTATACTGCACTTCCCAAAAATACTGTATGCCCGCCCACTTTAAGTTCTCTAAAGTATCCATCATAGAGACTGAAAAAAATGATATTATCACTCAAACCTTCTAACTGTCAAGGAGATCAATGCCCTGCCCAATTGATAAAGGAATCAGCCAGACACCTTGCTCCCTATATCACAAAACTTATCAATGCCTCATTTTCCACAGGATCCATACCAAGTAACCTCAAAGAATCCTGGGTGCTCCCTCTACTTAAAAAAACAAACGTTAGATCCGGCCATATCCACTAATTACCGAACAATCACTACTGTGCCATTTCTCCTGAAAATCATAGAAAAATTGGCCTACTCACAAATCCAGAAATACTTGGCATCTAACCACTTGCTATGAGCACGACAATCCAGCTTCCGGCCCCAGCACCTAACTTAAACAGCTTTAATAGACCTAAAGGCCCAAATTGATGAGCCAAGGGATAATGGGAAATCAGCACTACTACTCCTCCTGGACCTATCAGCTGCTTTCGACCTTGTTGACCACAAGGTCCTCTGCAGCCACCTGGACGTAGCCGCTCATTTTTCTGAAGAAGCTATAGTATGGATTCAATCCTTTCTCAATAACAGGACCATGAGAGTCTTCTCCCCCACTGCAGTTGCTGACCCGATCCCCATCACCTGCGGAGTACCCCAGGGATTATGAGTGTTTCCCATGCTCGATTACATTTTCACGAAGCCCCTTTTCGATGATCTGGACCATCTCGGTATCACCTACACCAACTATGCAGATGATACTCAGATTCTCCTCCCACTTAATGGGGATTATGACAAGGATTTGGCCTTGGTGAACAATGTATATCTCATCATCTAGGCATGGATGGCCACACATGGACTATGCCTGAATGATGATAAAACAGAGATTATCATCCTGGGTACTTCATCGTCTCTCAAAAAACTAGGACCGAGCTATTCTTCATTCAACATTGACAATAACCTTATCACTGCCACCAACTAGGTGAAAACCCTGGGTGTCTATTTGGACTCCATCCTCACCTTCAATGAACAGGTTAACCCAATGGCTTCTGCCCCTCCATATACCTGCAAACTCATTCAGGCAGGTAAACCTTTCCTATCCAACAAAAGCTGCATTACTCTGGCTAGAGCACTCATTCTGTCAAAGCTGGATTTTTGTAACGCCCTTTACATAGAAGCTAACAAGGCTACTATCAAGAGAATCCAGCTTCTCCACAACAATGCTCGTAGAGCAGAACATGGAATACCCAGGAGAAAGCATATCTTTGAAATTAGAAAATCTAATAACTGGCTCTCCACTCATGAAAAAATCCAATTAAAAGTTGTGTCACTCCCTATAAATGCTTAAACAACGCAGCTCCATGCTACCTCATGGAGAGACTTACTAAAACTACTCCCACAAGATTCACTAGATTATCCAGCATGAATCACCTCTCGATCCCAAGATTCAAGCTTGCCAGAATTGGGGCACGCAGCTTCCAGGTCAAAGCAGCTCAACTCTGGAACTCACTACCCCTCCCGCTGCGCGCGGATTAATCCTACCTCAAATTCCGCCAGAGCCTCATAAGGTGGCTCAAAGACTCAGACAAGTAAGCCCCTGCCTGCCCCTGACCATACCTACAACTGACTAATTCCCTATTCACCCATTAGGCCTATTTTGCATATTTGTATATTTGTATATATCCTTATTGTCCTGTAGCTGCATCTGCAAAATTACAGTCCGACATATTCCTGTATAACATGTATGTACATAATTTCATTCTGTTGTATTACCAAACTGTACTCTGTATATACTCTTAATGAGGTGTAACCAAGCTGTAAGTATTCTTATGCTATGCGCACTGTTACCTCAAGGTCTGGAGCGCAATACAAGAAAAATAAACAAACAAACCAACAAACAAACAACAAACAGGCACTTTACAGCTGATTTGAGATAGGTTGAGCAATCTTTAAGGACTAGAACTTGTATTCCATGACTCCACAGCGAAATCCTGTATTCCTCCTTGTACCTCAAATTGATCTTTTCCATTGTGCAAGATCAAGGCCTGCACAAGCCATGCCCATGAGTACTGTTCACTACTTTTCTTGTTGCACCGTCATTCACCCCCACTGTAATTTTAAAGGGTGTTCTTATATTTGATGTGCTATTACTCTTAGTATGGAACTTGGCTTCATCCTCTTTTATCATTACTTTTGGAATGTCCTTGTGGGTGAGAGTCAGCAATGAGACCAGCTTGTGGCTAGATGGTTTATTGACCTTCAAAAGTCATAGGTGCTTCAAGCGTTACATCCCTTAAATCAGAACCCAGAGGTAGGAAAGCCAGATCCTCTTCTAAAATCATTTCTTTCACCAGGTTAGAGCATAGATGCATCAATATACTATCTTGTGTATCTCTATGTCCTTTGAGCATATTGATCTTAATTTTGGTATGTGATGGAAGAGTCTCAATATGTTTCCTCGATTTCATGTCAAAGCCTCCTCCGAATCCACTAGCCTTTCCAGCTGAATTCATCTAACATATACACTAAAACCATGGTGCTAATAGCACCATGGTCCATGCCGGTATCTTACCGACTCCGCCATGGAGAAATGGGGAATTACCACCCCATTACAAGGTTGGCGGGGCGGTAATTCCCCCTTCCTCCAATGCCCTTCCCCATTCCCATTTTTGCCCATAGGGCATAATGGGAATGGGGAAGGCGGTAATTACGGTACCGCAAATTGCGGTACCATAATTAGCACCAAGGTCCCTTTGCGGGTCCATTCCTTAACAGCTGGTAAAACCAGCCGTTAAGGTGGGAACCCGCAAAGGGACCTCGTAATGAGGCGCTAAGGGATTAGCGGTACGGGTACCCTTACCAGTACCGGTAATCCCTTAGCGCCAGGGTCGTAATGAGGCCCTAAATGTGTTATTTGTGCACCTTTGGGTATCAATCGGTAGGATTAGGGTGCTGATATAGTCAGTTGGAGTGCCTTTTGTCCCATTCAACCTCTTGATCACAGCCAATCGCCTTCTTCCAAGGTTTGGAAGTCTGGGATGAAGTTGGATATATTCCCCTCTGATGTAGTTTCTTTCCTTGGGCTTCCCCGGGTTGGTACAAACAGGCCAGGTTTCCCAGATCTTCTGGTTCGTTACATGCTTCATCTTCTAAATGTGCATTGACTGTCATAGCGTACATTGAATATGTTGATAAGTTCAATAGTTCTATCTGGGAATCATTTTGTTTATCCCCACCTCATTTATCCTGTCTTGATTCCTAATGCACACTCTCGCGGCTACATTCTGCCTATGCTGTTTAGGTTTAGTAGGTCTTGATTTGTTCTTTTTTGGAACTTTTGGTCTTAGTGAGATAACCAGGTTCCTTGAGAACTTCCTCAAAGTCATTTGACTTAAGTCTTATTTTTCCAGAGTCTATGTCTTCAGAATTTTTATACCTTTCTGCTGAAGTTGTTTCGTCTCTTGCTGTCTTTTCTTTTTACTCAGGAATGTAGTATTCCCTTGTTGAAAATGTGTCATTACCTTAGATGTTTATAGTCTGGTCCTCAATTTCTTGCATCGATACATCACAGAAGGGTACTTCCTGCAGGATGTCAGTGTCAGTATCTGCTGACTGTATGTTTATTCTTCATTTTCAATAGGTGGTTTTGCTGCAATGTTTGTAGAAGCTATGATTGACCCATGCTCACATTCTCTTTCCCGGTTATTCAATATTCTGCTTGCAGCGGGTTAAGGCAGACATTCTGCCTCAGAGTGCAGTCTCAGTTCTCTCCTGTCATTACATTAATTGATCAATGGGTCGAGCATTATTTGGAACATATTTAGAGTCTGCTTATTTAAGGATGTATAAAGCTTCAATAAGAGCCCTAAGGCAATGCTTAAGGCTAAAATAGTGCTTACATTAATGGCCACGCTTAATTGATCCTTCGTCAGCTACACAGATGAACGCATCGAAGACCTTGTTCTTGAATTTCTGCTTATAGACATAGGAGTGCAGCATTCCGAAGATTCCGAACTTAAATTCTCTTCCTCCTTTGTCAGAGCCTTTTGGTGATGGGCCTTCGAGGCCCGCAGGCCTTATCTCTGCATCAACCAAGGCGGTATCGTTATTTAATGAAGGAATAGACAGTTTATTGTCGCGCCTTGAAACACTTGTGTGTAGGCGCATTATAAATGCCATATCATATCATATTATATCATATCATACACTGTGGTTCCACCTTCATGATCTCAGAAATCCGTGCAATTTTGTTTGTTTGTTTGTTTATTTGTTTGTTTATTCATTTGCAACACGCTCCAGATCCAAGGGTATCAGGGCGCGACAGTTACAGGAAGGTTCTCAGCTTGGTTACACAGATATATAAATTAGCAATACAGGTACATACATAGACAGGATTGTTACAAGATAATAGTGGACATTGAAGTTATACATTACGTTATGTTGACTATCAAGGAAGCTGCCACTGGACCAATAGGTGATTGACCAGTCATAGATGGTTCTTGGCTTTGATCTACCATTAAACTTGATCACTAGGACCCACTCTGCCGTATTTTAGCAAGGGGTTTGTTGTATCTTTGGCCAAAGATGATTTAACAGTTGCACTTCTGGGATGCACTAATACTCTACCCACTTCAGCGGATCTATCTAACTGTTCAGACAGAAGTTTCTATTAATATATCATCCACTATCTCAGCCATGCCTTCTGATACAGCTGTTGTTCCACTGCCACACCTTATTATTGTTTTACTGACAGCCTGGGTTGCGTTTCTTGAGTTTGGGCAATTATAAAAGAATCTTTGTTTCAACAAAGGTTGTATTACACCCTGCTTGATAGGAAAAAAAAAACATCTTTTAATCAATTGTTTAAAAGACTGAAATGTGATTCTACTTATTTCTAAAAGGCCCATGTCCTTTACTTAGCTTTATGTCTGTCGCTGAATTCAGAGGTATTAGCCATAAAAAGTGGATGGCAATGGGCCTCATTAGGACCCAGGCGGTAAGGGGTTTACGGCGGCGTAAACAGCTCCGACCCTTACCGCCTGATTCCGAGGTCCCTTAGCGCCATGGAGGTTTTAACACCTGCTTTTAGCAGGTCTTAAAATCCATGGCGCTAAGGGACCTTGTTGTTAATTACGCCACCATAATTTACGGTGGCGTAATTAACGCCTTCCCCACTCCCATTATGCCCTATGGGACAAAAATGGGAATGGGGAAGGGTAAATGGGTTAATGGGGACTTACCGCCCCACTCACCTCGGAATGGGGCGGTAAGTCCGCCAACAACCATGGTGTAAACGTAGTTTACGCCATGGTGGTAAAGGTACGACCCAGGCGGTAACTTACCGCCTGGGTCGTAATGAGGCCCAATGAGTTAAACGTTAAAATTAGGAAAAGTATCTGATCTAGTTGGAGATCAAACACCATGCAGTGGGTCAGCCATTAAGTTGGTAGGCTGCGGGTTCTCCAACCTGCTTTCGGGCGCTTCTTCGAGCTTAATAGGTGACCATGTGGCCATCATACAACCCTGCACAATGGTCTCAGTACAAGTTTGCCGGTCCGGGAACTACTGTACCGGTAAGCTTGCCGGTACCATAGTTACCGGACTGGAAATCTACGAGTTGTGCTCGCTGGTGCCTTTCTGCTCACCAGGTGGACCTGTCGGGCAGAGCTGCACCTGCGAGCACAGCATGTCGGATGCCGCGGCACCGTTTATTACGTTACAGGTGCATCTGACCTCCCCATTCCCATTGAGCCCTATGGGGCTCAAATGGGAATGGGGAGCATTCCATTCCGGCGCCCGCGAATGGGCAATTACCGGGTCTGGCAGGGCCGTAATGACCCGTTAATTGCCCATTTTGTGGGCGCCTGAATTTTTTGGAAGTTTGCTGGCAGCTACCACCAAACTTCTAATGAGGCCCAATATCTGTGCTCACGCAAGGGGACACAGTACATTCAATGATTCCAGGCCCCATGCCGTCTGTTTTAGAAAGATTACCAATGTCTGTGTGTTCAAAACAGGGAGAGATTGCATGTATCACAGCAGCCACCATGACCGAGTCTGTGGTGCTGCTCAATGTTGCATCGTTCGTTTCACTTTCAGACATTGGAAGTCTTATCTGCACTCAGCTTTTTATTCAGTGGTCACCGAACTGCGCATACACTTATTTAGGCGGAGCACAGTCACCAAGCATGCAGAGCTTTCCCCTCATTCTCGTGGGCTGTATCACATCTATAACCAGTGCTCCCGCAGGAAGATTGTCCCATGCTTTACACTCTGCCCACTCAGAACTGTGTAGACCTTTTCAAACACAGATTCTGTTTTCCTATGTCCACAAATAACCAAACCAAGTCCAGCACAGCACAATACAGCAGCTCTGATCAGTCATCGAGCACAGTTTTTAAGAACTGCACTAGCACAGCACACATCTATCCTCCACTAATACTTTCCCAGTACTTTCACAATCGGCTTACCAGACAGCAGCACTGTAATGCAAAGACAAAGGGACTTCCAGCAAAGGTCAGCACTGTCTGCCACACAACAAACCACAATAGACCACTTTGGCAACCACTTTGCAACCTTTGCAGCGCCCTGCGCTGGAATGCTGTTTTTATGCTAGATCAGTTGGCTGGCTTGTAAGACTCCTCTTCCACGTCGATATGGCCACAAACAGGAGACTGGACACAGATACTGGCCCACAATAGACACCTTTGACAACCACTTTGCAATCAGTACAGCGATCCACGCTGGAATGCCGGTTTTATGCTATTTCAGGTGGCTGGCTGGTAGGACTCCTCCTCCACCCCGTTATGGCCACAAACAACAGACTGGCCACAGGTACTGGCCCACAATAGAACACTTTGGCAACCACTTTGGAACCCACAAATCTATTTGGAAAGCACTCTACCTTGCACCACTCTCGAGAGAAATGGTAGACTCATCTCAAGACTTGCAAAACTCTATGAACCACTAGTCAGAACCCTTGCATCCACCAAAAAAAGATCCAACCCTAGATCTGTCTTAACCCCCTCTGCAAAGAATCACTGGCCTACTCAAACCAACGCCAACAGCCACCAAGATCCAAACTACAACTCGCCCTCCCTTACCCATGACAGACAATTACTCTATCCTCAGAGCTGACAGACCTAATGCTCGCGGAGGAGGTGTAGCCCTCATATTTAAATCCTCACTCAACCTCAGATCTGTTACCTCCCTTCCATTAAAATCATGGAAGCATCTCACCATCAAAATACAAACTACCCCTAAGAGTACAATTACCTTGCAACTAATATACAGACCCCCAGGTCCCACAGGTACCTTCGAGGAAGACATTACCTCTCTAATAGCCGAGAACTCTAAGCCTCTCTCACAAAATATCATTCTAGGAGACTTTAATCTAGGGTACAATGACCCTAACAACACTCCTGCTTCCTCCCATGCTAACGCCTTATCTGAGCATGACTATACTCAAGTCAATACGCTACCCACCCATCAGAAAGGCAGAACCATTGATTGGGTCGTAACCCATAATTGCAATATCGCCTGCAAAGCCCCCCAACCTCTAGTATGGACTGACTATTTTCTCATACCATTTGACATTAGCATTAACAACCCTAACCCCAAGCAGTGCCCCCATGCACCAGCCTGTCTGACCAGAAATAATTGCAACATTACTGCGGATACCCTTACACCACTGGTTCTCCCCTTCCTAAACACGCTCCCCGCCACTGCTGACCTCAACCTACTAGTCAGCACCTAAAATGACGCCATGACTAACGCCATTGACGCTGTTGCCCCACTAATGTTATGCAAAGGTAAACCTAGAGCTCATCTGAACTCTTGGTACACACCTGAACTCAAAACACTCAGAAAAAAGAAGGCCAAGATGGAAACCCTATGGAAAATAACTCCATCAGCTGAAAATAAAACCAATCTCACAACCATCTCCTTCCTTTACAAAAAAGAGATAATACGCACTAAGAAGGAAGCTTACAATGTCAGAATAAACAATGCAGGATCCTGTGCTAAATAACTCTTCACCATTCTTAAGGAATTAGAAAATCCCAACCCACCAACGGACACTTGTGTGAAAGACAACCCCTGGTGCACTAGCCTCCAAAATGCCCTTGCCAACAAGATCACTGGCCTTCAAACCAAAACTGAGGCCAAACGACTACACCTTTCCAACAGTAACCCCTCCACCCCTAGCATATCCACCCCTACCAACACTACCTCTGGCTTCACGTTCAAAAAGGTCACTATACCAGAAGTCCAAAAAATTATAACATCCCTCAAACCTTCAAATTGCAAAGGGGACAGTTGCCCCGCCCAGATCATCAAAGATGCAGCGAGAGACCTATCCCCCTACATCTCCAAACTAATAAACCTATCCTTCTCCACCAACTCTGTACCTAACAACCTGAAACACTCATGGGTTCTCCCTCTTCTAAAAAAACAATCCCTAGACCCAGCCATTCCCACTAATTACAGGCCTATCACTACGGTCCCCTTCTTGCTAAAAATCCTTGATAGAGTTGCATACCTGCAAATTTAGGAATACTTAGAGTCCAATCAATTGCTAGGAATGCGTCAATCTGGCTTTCGACCTCAACATGGAACAGAAACTACCCTTGTTGACCTCAAAAGTCAGATTGATGACATCAAAGACAAAGGTAAAGCCGCCATCCTACTCCTTCTAGACCTCTCAGCAGCCTTCGACCTGGTCGACCACAAAATAATATGCAACCATCTCTCATCTGCTGCCCATTTCTCCTCTTCTGCTGTCATGTGGATAAAATCCTTCTTAGCCAAAAGAACCATGAGGGTCTTTTCATCTGCGGCTGCAGCAGACCCCATCCCCATTACCTGTGGTGTCCCAAAACGATCTTGTGTTTCCCCCACCCTATACAACATCTTTACAAAGCCTCTCTTTGACAAACTGGACCATCTCGGTGTCACCTAAACCAACTACGCGGTTGATACCCAGATACTCCTCCCCATCTCTGGCAACTAAAGTGTCGATGTCACCAGGATTAACAAAATCTTCTCCATCATTCAGGAATGGATGGCCACACATGGCCTCTGCTTGAATGATGAGAAGACTGAGCTCCTCCTAGTCGGATCACCCAATAACTTACAGAAACTCAGCCCTGACTACACCAATGTCATTATCGATGGTAACACCATCTCCATCGTTAAAAACGTGAAAACCCTAGGCTTTTATCTCAATGCTAATCCCAACCTCTCTAGACAAGTCAACATGACCTCCTCAACCACTGCCTACACCGGGAAACTAATTAGGGCCTGCAGACCTTTTTTCTCCACCAACAGCTGCCTCACACTGGCCAGGGCTCTCATACAATCTAAGTTCAGCTATTGAAATAGCCTTTACCTAGGTGCCAACCAATCTATAATCAATAAACTACAGGTTCTCCAAAACAATGCGATGCGAGCAGCACTGAACATTCCCAGGCGAGAGCACATCTCTGCCATCAGAATATTTTGCAAATGGCTCTCCATACAACAAAAAATTGACCTAAAAACTCTTTGCCTCACCTACAAAGCCTTAAACCACCTATCCCCCCATCTCACTAACAAATTGACTTTGAAGCTGAACACCAGAATTACTAGATGCTCCAATACCCTATGCCTCACAGTGCCCAGATTCACCTCTAAAAGAGCCGGTGCCTCGAGCTTCACGTTCCTCGCCTCTCAACTTTGGAATACCCTGCCTTTGAACATCAAATCCATCAAATCCTTCCAATTGTTCAGGAAACTAGTCATTGGTTGGCTACTGGATAAAACCAATCCCTAGTCAGACTAAGCCCACTACAAACTGTAAATACTGTACATGCCTCACAAATGTTTAACCACAAGTTCTAACTACCTTTGACTGTATATAACGTATATTACCTCTACAAATGTATAACTGCAAATTCTATATGTATTGTACTTTTGTAACCTGTCCTTAATCACCCTTTTACTCCTGGGTCTGGAGCGCTATATAAATAAAATAAACAAACAAACAAACAAACAAACTAACAAACAAACCTAGCCTCAAGGGCGGTCTAATAAACGCTAGATCTCTAGTTGTGCACGCCACAGAGATAGCAGACATCATCCACTCTGAACACCTAGAACTCCTAGCAGTCACCGAATCTTGGCTACATGCTGCAGCAGGACCCGCCCTCTCACTGGCCATACCTAACAGATATACCATACTGCCTGATAATCGGGGTGGAGGTATTGCGCTCATAGCGAGAAACAACCTACCATGCAGGTTAGTGCCATCTCCGGACAACAATTCATGCAAGATCATGACAGCAAAACTAAACATAAACGGTGCCCAAACTCTCATGATATACCTGATCTATAGACCCCCATGCCCCATTGGGACTTTTGAAGATGACCTATCAAATATCATCTCGAATAATCAAAAAAACTCCTCTCAAATTCTACTACTTGGGGATTGGAACTTGGGCTATAACGACCCCAAAGATACACATGCATCTATGTGGCTAATATCCTTGCAGAACAAGGCTTTACCCAAAGATTGCTCGCCCCTTCACATAACAAAGGGAGAACACTGGATTGGATAGCAGACTACAACTGCAACGCCTTGATATCCTCCATATCCCCCCAGATTTGGACGGATCATCACCTCATAACCTACACCCTAACTACTGCCAAATCTACCTTGGCACCCATACCTCTAGCTCCTGCCATTCCTACCCGGAACAAAAAAACATCACCTGCGACAAACTACTCCCCCTTATCCTCCCTACACTCAACGGCAACCCTGAAAACCTAGACCCCGAAGCTATGGTTAAGGAATTTAACCACATCATGACCACCGCCTTGGATTCCATTGCACCACTCAAACTTAGACAAAGCAAACCAAAAGCCCATCTCAATTCCTGGTATACCCCATACCTAAAATCATTACGCAACAAAAAAAGGCATTGTGAAACATCCTGGCGAGCACATCTGATGAAAATAAAGCCAATCTCCATGCCATCACAGCCTTTACAAAAAAGAAATCATCCTAGCTAAATGTGAAACCTATAATGCTAGAATCTCCCAAGCCAATTCTAGCACAAAATAACTCTTCATCATCCTCAAAGAGCTAGAAGTCCCTATCCCTGTGCCAGACAACTGTGTCAAAGACAAACTCTGGTGCTCCAACATTCACCAAGCTGTAGCTAACAAAGTCACAACCCTACAAACAAAACTTGCCAGGAAAAAAGCCACACTCTCCGGCAACAAGCCCATTAGCACCAACCCAGAGCAACCAAATAACTCTGCCAACCACCCCAGGTTTAAGTTCTCCAAAGTCACCATAAACAAAACAGAAAATACCATACTATCACTCAAACCTATCAATTGTCAAGGCGACCTATGCCCTGCTCAACTTATAAAGGACGCAGCCAGAGACCTGGCCCCCTTTATCACAAAACGTATCAACTCGTCTTTTTCCACCAAAACCATCCCTTCCAATCTCAAAGAATCATGGGTGCTTCCTCTATTGAAGAAGCAGACCCTAGACCCACTGATACCTACTAACTACCGCCCAATTACTACAGTGCTCTTTCTCTTGAAGATCCTAGAAAAAATGGCATACTCCCAGATCCAAAAATACTTGGAAACCACTCTCTACTAGGAACTAGGCAATCAGGCTTTCGACCCCAAGATGGGACAGACCCTGCTTTAATAGACCTCAAGTCGCAGATAGATGAACTCAGGGATGAAGGGAAATCAGCCCTCCTTTACTTCTGGACTTATCAGCTGCTTTTGACCTGGTCGACCACAGGGTCCTATGCAGCCACCTAGACTCGTCAGCTCACTTCTCAACAGACGCCATAGCGTGGTTACAAAAATTCTAAAAAAACAGGACTATGACAGTTTTCTCAAATATGGCAGCAGCCAACCCCATCCCCATCACATGTGGAGTGCCCCAGGGATCTTGCATCCCACCCACCCTCTATACTATCTTTACCAAGCCCCTTTCCGATGATCTGGACCTTATAGGTGTCACCTTCACTAACTATGCAGATGACACACAGATACTCCTACCGCTTACCGGGGATTACAACAAGGATTTGGCCTTGGTAAACAGGACATATCTCATCATCCAGGCATGGATGGCCACCCATGGTCTATGCCTGAATGATGACAAAACAGAGATCTTCATCCTGGGTGCTCCCTCGACCCTCAAAAAACTCAGCCCTTAATACTCAGCCTTCAACATAAACAATAACATTATTACTGCTGCCAAGGAGGTTAAAACTCTGGGTTTCTATTTGGACTCCACTCTCTCCTTCAACAAACAGGTCAATGCCTTGGCCTCGGCCACGGCATATACATGCAAGTTGATTAAAGCAGGCAAAGCCTTCCTGTCACACGCTAGCTGCATTACCCTAGCCAGAGCCCTCATTTTATCCAGGCTCGACTATTGCAATGCGCTGTACATAGGAGCCAACAAACAAACTATCAAAAAACTCCAACTCTTATAAAATAATGCGCTGAGAGCAGCTCTAGGAATCCCCAAGAGAGTACATATCTCTAATACCACGATTTCCATCAGCAGAACTATTGACGGTTACATTTGCCACCTCTGCCACAGCCACCATCACCATGCACTTGATCTACCGACCACCAGGAGGAGCTACCACCTTTGAAAATGACATTTCACAACTACTATCCGAAAACACCAAGGGGGTCATTCATGGATTATTTGGGCTGAAAAAAACGGGATTTGTGCGCCATTCTGCCCACAAATCCCCATTTGTTAAACAGGGATTTGCGGGCAGAATGGCGCACAAATCCCATTTTTTTCAGCGCAAATAATACATGAATTACCCTGCAAATGTAAATCCCAAGTGATAAACCTAGGCGATTTTAACCTAAGTCTTGATGATCCTAAAGATGGTAAAGCCTCCACACTTAAAGACACTATGTCAGAATTGGGGTTCACACATCGTATAAATAACCCAACACACAACAAGGCTGTACTCTCGACTGGCTAGCAGATCTTAATTGCTCCATTAAGTTATTGGGAAACAGACCTTGCACTTGGACTGACCACCATTTACTTACCTTCGCCATTGACCAATCGATAACCCGCACCTCCCCCACAAAGGCACCAGCTTTAATGGCAAGAAGTAAACGGAACATCACCCTAGAAAAATTGATATCAATACTACATCCTCTCACGCAGGCTAATCCTAGACATACCGACCCCTCTTACCTAGTGAAGTTATAGATTGAAACTATGACTAAAGCTATCAATACGCTTGCTCTGTTAAAACTACAGAAAGCTAAACCTCATGCCCACATAAACAAATGGTACACACCTCACCTAAAAATCCTCAGAAAAGAGGAAAGGGTAGCAGAATCAAATTGGGAAAAAACACCCGTCTGCACAAAACAAAGATATATTCAGTGCAGTCTCACTCAACTACAAAACAGCCATTATCGAAGCTAAGAAAAATTATTACAATGACCGTATAGCAAAAGCTAATTCAGATACGAAGGAATTATTCAATATACTAAAATAACTTGAGTCTCCTGCCCCCATACCTGACCCATGCATAAAAGACACCCAATGGTGCACTAATATTCAAAATGCGCTCCAAAATAAAATCACAATGTTACTAGAGAAAATCAACACGAAAAAAAACCTCATCATCAATACCTTACCCCCAAAACTACCCACGCCACTGCTGGCAACACTGCCACAATTCAACTTTCAACCTCTCTCCAGTAAAGAAGTTGAACAGATCATACTTAAACTGTAACCATTGAATTGCAAGGGGGCGATATCTGCCCACCCACCTTAATCAAAGAAGCAGCCTCCGTGCTCTCCCCGTTCATAACAAAGTTTATCAATGCCTCATTTGCTACGATTTCTGTACCTATGAGCCTAAAAGATGCCTGGGTACTCCCACTATTGAAAAAGCCTACGCTCGACCCAAACAACCCATCTAACTACCTATCCCCGGCCTATCACTACAGTCCCCTTTCTACTGAAAATACTGGATTGAGCCGCCTATCTACAAATACAGCATTACCTAGAAATTAACAATCTACTAGGCCTAAAACAATCTGGATTTAGACCCAGACATGGGATAGAGACTGCTCTTGTCGATCACAAGAACCAAATTCAGGCATTAAAAGATAAAGGTAAATCGGCCTTGCTGTTACTACTTCACTTATCGACAGCATTCGATCTAGTCAACCATGACATACTATGCAAGCACTTGTCATCCGCTGCACACTTTTCTGACCAAGCCAACATGTGGATTAGATCATTACTTAACAATAGATCCATGCGCGTCTTTGCCCCATCAGCCTCAGCTGCACCATCACTGGTATCCTGTGGAGTCCCCCAGGGATCATGTGTATCACCAACACTCTATAACGTTTTTACCAAGCCTTTATTCGATATCCTGGACCATCTAGGTATCTTGAATACAAACTATGCTGATGACACCCAGATCCTTATCCCCATCACTGGGGACTACATAGCAGACAGCAAAACTCTGAACAATATCTACGGTATAACACAAACCTGGATGGCTAATCACGGATCATGTCTAAACGATGACAAAACTGAACTCCTACTACTCGGTTCCCCCAACAAATTGAGGAAACTAGACACCGCCTTCAAAACTTTTATCATCGATGGTAACACCATTAATGTAGCACATAGCGTGAAAACACTGGGTATTCACATTGATGCAGCATTATTCTTTAAGAAACAAACTAATGCGCTTGCATCAGCTACAGCTTATACCTGTAAGCTGATAACAGCCTGTCGCCCATACCTATCCACAAACAACTGCGTATCAGTTGCAATAGCATTAGTGCTATCCGAATTAGACTATTGCAACACGCTTTACCTAGGCACATCTCAACAAAACTTAAACAAAATGCAAGTAATGTAGAATAATGCAGTTAGATCAGCATGCAATATCCCAAGGAATCAGCATATCTCTACTATTAGACAAAACCTTAAATGGCCAAACATCACCCAAAGAATTGACCTTAATATTCTATCATTAACACATAAATCCTTACACAATCAAGCGCCATCCTACCTTTGTGATACCTTTACTAGGCACACTTCAGCCAGACATATCAGAATAGCCCAAAATCATTGCATAAATATACCTAGAGTCAATCAACAAAGTGCGGGTAGAGTTAGCTTCCCTGTCCTTGCTGCAAAAAAATGGAACGCACTCCCCCTCACCACCAGACCTGAGCCTTCTTTCATGATCTTTAGGAATAAGGTTAAATCAGGCTTCTGGAACCAAAATCACATCTAGCTATCCTACTATTCTCTTTGCGCCTGTGTACGCACCTGTATATATGTAAATGTTCTACGTTATAATTGTTGCCTATCTGGCCATACAATACTGTAAATTATGAATATCCTTATGTACAATGTCAATGTATGCATAACATGTAAAATATGCACTCAGCTGCCCCAGGGCCCTGATGCACAATACAAATCAATAAATACAAATACAAATACCAGAAGAGCCAACAACTGGCTCTCCACCCATGATAAAATACAACTATAAGTGGCCTCCTTCACCCACAAATGCTTGAATAATGCAGCACCCCGTTACCTATCTGACAGACTCACTCTGAAACCAGCCACAAGAGTCACTAGACTTACCAACACTAACTACCTCCGGTCCCCAGATACAAGCTTGCCAAAATCGGAGGCAGCAGCTTCCAGGTCAAGGCAGCCCTCTTGTTGAACTCACTATCATCCTCTCTAAGAATCGATCAAACCTATCAAAAGTTCTGCCAGAGCATCACCAGTTGGCTCAAAGATGCTGACATCTAGGCCTGTCCCTCAGCCTAACAATTGTAAAAGCCCCTAACTCTGCTGCATATAGTCACCCACTAGTCATCTATTGACTGTGCCTGCACCCCTTCTACACTAAATGTAAAAACTATCCTGCGAAATTATGTATGTACATATCCCCTACTCTCAATGTGCCTGCTTGTATATATCTTGCATATATCCTATAAATCAATGTGCCTGCATGTAACCAACTGGCACCTGCACCCAAATGTATTATATATGTATTTTCCATGTTGTAACCAAGCTGTGAGTATCCTTATGCCTTGCGCCTGAACACCATTGGGTCTGGAGCGCAGTACAAGTAATACAACAAACAAACAAACAAACAAACAAACAAGTAAGTATCAAAAATCACTTTGCAGGATTTCTTGTACTAATATTAAATTGCTTTCAAGTTCCTTTACTTTTAGAAAACACAATTGTGGATTTTAAACCCCTCTTATTTCCCATTTCTTAGCTAGAGTCTACGCGTTTTTAGCAATATTTCAAGTGTTATAAATAGCGTCTCGAGAACGCTGCGTACCTGTTCGTCCGGTTGGGTTCCTTGATGATGAGACCAGGCTGTCAGATGATCCGAGGAGACGTGAATGATGGCGCGGGGAACCAGCCCAACACCAGCCCGAATGAAAACCGGATTGGAGGTGAACCAGCTCCCAACGCCACGGGTTGGCTCACCCCTGATTTGCGTGGCGCCAGGACAGTGCAAGCACTGGCAGGGGGAGCCTCTGAGTAGAAGGTTCAAGGTCCACAGGAGGCAGGTAGATCCCGACTGTAACTGATGAGATCAGGAGACCAGAAGCAAAACAGAACCTCCAGGAACGATGACTAAGCAGCAAGTGGAGCAGGCTGATGGAACGGGATGAGCATAGGAACCAGACGAAGCAAAGGGAACTCAGAGCCAGATGGAATCGGGAAGGACTGAGCCGGACAGGCAGGGAGGAATGACAGAGACCAGAACAAGGAGGGCCAGAGGGAATTCAGAACCTGGAAGGTAGCAGGATGGAGGGAGCGAGGAGGAATAGGTACAGAGACAGGGGTGCCCCAGGCAGAACAAGGACAGGAGGAAGATAACAGGAAACCAGAAAGGCAACACAAGGGCAGCGAAAACACGATCCGTACAAACCGCGTTGAGACGCGGTTTGGAAAAGGATCAGGGCTCCTTAAGTAGGCCCACCAGCACCTGAGAGGCTTGCAACGCAAGCTGTGCCATCTCCCAGGCATTGGATCACCCATAACGAGGCTTGAGCCGCAGATCTCCCCGCATCGAGCATCCTGCGCACCGCGCATGCGCGGAGAGCGGACGCCCGCGCATGCGCGAAGCAGAGCGCACAGGAGACCCGGAAGCGCCCGAGACCCAGGACAGCCCCGGACCCCGAAGCCGAAAGCGGGGATACAACCTCGAGGACGGGGAACGCCGTAGCGGGTAAGGAGACCCAAGGACAGGCAGCGTGACATCAAGGCTCAACATCTATGAATGAGTGTTTGTTCCTGGCAAAGGAAAGCTCTAGCGCCATTCTCTCTAAAAATCCAAGACAGATGAAAACATTCTCTCTGTGACCTCTAAGCTCCCAACTTCAAAGGCATTTTATATCTTTACATGGAGAGGGATCTCTGTTCATGCTAACTGTCACACAATGGCACAGTGATGAAGGAAAGCCAAATACCACGTTCAACATGGTGATTCCTGCTGAATTGAGATGATAAGGATTGTGTCTGAATGCAGTTGTTTAGTATGAAAATCAAAGTGAACAATTGCTTAAAACTGCTAAATATAGAATTGAAGTTTTCTCTAATTTCAGGTAAGTCATGCTGGAGAATAGGATAAGTCAGGAGGTACAAAAGGAAACTAGCTTTATTAGTTACAGGGTATATAGAAGGTGGGAAACAGGAGAGCAGCAGTTCAGCATCTTCCCAGGTCTACCACCCAAACCTAGAATGTGTACACTCTTCACATTCCGTGGCGTCCACAACATTCTGGTATTGGTTATAATGCACTAGTACCGCAATGATAATAAATACAGTGAGGATACTGCACTTCTCCCTCTCTATAAAATTGCAAAAATTACTATGTTGACACTGACAATTCCCTCATCCACTCTAGGCTTACTCAAAAATGTACATCAATAAACTCGAAACTCTTTACAACACACTGAACCCTCAGCACAATAACAATACACCTCTGTCCCAGCCTGCCACACTGCGTACCATGAATCTGACACACCAACGCACCCCCCGCTACAAAGCAATCCAAACAACTCTCTCAACCATCCAACACACTATATCTCATTTTACCTGGAGCTGCCACATCCAAGTCATGGGACTGCCACTCCCAAGCACAACCTTTACGTTCGAGCCTGCTGTGCTTGACCACACATTACTAACATTCAGAAAACCAGTCCCAGCACACGTAAAGATGTTACAAACCAACTTGCACACACAACTTATATGAAGCCAATCACTCCAAGCACACCACCTCTCCCAACAGAACTTATACAAGATGAGGAAAGGATAGAAAAGAGCACTCACAAGACAAAGAACACATTTAACACATGTGCATGCAGAGGCATCACAGAATAACACACCAACAATGGGTGAACAGACAAACCCCATGCTAGTGTGTGAGGTGAAACCAAAACAATGGGGGTCATTCCGAGTAGGGCGGTAAGGGTTAACGGTCACCGGTAACGAGACCGGTGCCGTTAAACCCTTACCGCCCTATTCCGCGTTCCCTTTGCGGGTTGGTACTTAACGCCTGCTTTTTGCAGGCGTTAAAAAACCAACCCGCAAAGGGACCTAGGAGCTAATTACGGCACCGTAATTTACGGTGCCGTAATTAGCACCTTCCCCATTCCCATTGAGCCCTATGGGGCAAAAATGGGAATGCGGAAGGGCCCATGGTGAATGGGGAATTACCGCCCCCGCCAACCTTGGAATGGGGCGGTAATTCCGCCATTCACCATGGCGGAGTCGGAAAAATAACGGCGTCAACCAAGGCGCTAATAGCGCCTTGGTTAACGCCAGGGTCGGAATGAGGCCCAATATTTGTTATGCTCATTCTCACCTTTATGGACTGGAAGTACCAACCAGCAAAGCCATATGTTGATCACTTGCTATCATACATATGTATAAGCTGTTCATAACCACAATGTCCAAAATGTGCCTGCATAACTCCATTCACTCTTGCACACCATTGTTACTGGACCTTTATCTCACCAACTTGCATCTGCACCTTCAGTGTCAGAAGTCCCCTTCAATCCCCTCACCATTTCACATCATCATTTAATTAATAAGGTGTAATCAGGTTGTAAGTTAGTGCACAAATATGAGTTAGTTACTCCCAAATTGTACACTTCTCATTAGAGCTCAGCTCCATGCATACCTACTTTTAACATTTATTACAGTATAAAGTTCTTATAACATTATCATATCAATTCACACATAAAAAATGTTAACTGCACATTTATTCTAAATGAACCACAACATGTCATGTACTTGTTTTAAAGTGTGAACGTGCACTTACTAACATCGGAAGCTTCATCATATTTTGAACTTCCAAAGTCGTACACAAAGTGAAACACTAAACAAAATCAACTCTCAAGGACAATACCTTGTTGTACCTTTGCTAAACATTGTAAAAGTTTCAACTATCTACAATGCTTAAATGTAGCATTTTTTTGCAGCGCTGTGTTCACTGCACTCACACATCATTAAACCATATAGCCCCCCACATACTGCTCACACATGCTGGGAGAAGCGTCATTAATACACAGGCGGTGGTGATCAGTCACCAACCAGTGAGGATCATCATTAAGTGCAGTGGACAGTTTAAATACCATGCATATCATTCTATAAATGAATCATTAAGCCTCGAGGCTTAGAGTCCATGCTGCATTTCCCATCAGGAATTGTGAAAAAACACTTTGCTCACATAAACTGACATACACTGTCTGTGTCATCAAAAACAATCATGTTAGCATATTTGAAATGTTCTTCCCCTGAAAAGAAAGCACGCCTTTGCATGAAAACAGATATCATCCTGCTATTAGAATACTAGCACGCCACACTTCTACAGTGGCCCAAGCCTGCCCAGCCAGGCTGAACGTATAAGTGCATTAAGCAGTGCATGGCGCTATGGCATGATGGATTACATGAAGTATTACATAACTAAACCCCCAATGCTGCTGCCGCTGCTCGAAACATTACAGCCCTTCTGAGCCGTAAAGCACCGGTGACAGCATGACTACGGTGCTCTATTAGCAATAATGGATAAAACAAACGGTGCGCACAAAATGACTTTCAAATTTAAGCAATTATTAGGTTTGAAAACACGCCGCTGTTAAATTGACAGTGAACCCACATTAGTTTCTCCGGTGTCGTTGCCATCGGGTCTTATAAGTTGTCTACTTTGTCAATGGGCCTCATTACGAGCATGGCGGTAGCCGTGCCTGTATGGCAGGCACGGCTACCGCCATGCTTGCTACTGACCCCGCCACCCGTGATTGGGCAATAACCGTCCCATTACGAGATGAATGGCCCGTTAATTGGCCATTCGCGGTTGGTGGTATTGCCGGGCTCCCGATCCCCATTCTGCCCCATAGGTCAGAATGGTGGTGGGGAGCATGGTTGCACCGGCACCGTTATCAACAGTGCCGGTGCAACCATGAGTTCTGCTCGCATGTGCCGCACGAACTCGTAATCCGGCGGGACGGTATGAACCGTGCCGGTGCCTTACTGGCACTGTTCATACGGTCACCGCCACAATTATAATGAGGCCCAATGCCAGTCTTTAAACATGGATGCAGTGAAAAACGTTATTTTGTTCACTTGTAATACCAGCTGAATAACTTCTCTGCCTCCCAGCACAGACACTCCTTCCAACACTGTGCTCCGTGTTCTCTGGACCTCATACATGTAAATCTTTTCAGCTTCTCATCCTTCAATGTGTGGGCTCTCTTGGACCTCATCATCAGAATGAAGTATTCTCTCACTTCAGGTAAGTCATGCCAGAGGCAAGGATGAGGCAGGAGGTACAAAAGAAAACTATCTTTAATAGTTACAGCGTATATAGAAGGTGGGAAACAGGGTCTAGGTTCCATCCTGAAGTTCTGTTTAACTGACCTACACAACATTCTGGTAATGGTTATAATGCAGTAGCACAGTAATGATAATACAAACAGTGAGGATAGTGCAAGAATCTGTTGTAAGAAAACAGTAATGCAGTCTCATTTTATTGATGAACCCGTGGGTCCTTAATGACGAGGTAACAGTATCTGAGATGGATGGCGATGCAGATCTTACTCATACATCAATAATCAGACCGACTGGAAGTTTGGCAAAATCTCGGTGGTTTTAATAACATTTGTTAAAACAGGGAGCACACCGGGCATCAAAGGATGATGCACAGCACAATCTCAATACATTTCATAAAAGATTATACTTTTATAACAAAAACTTGTCATACGTGATGTCATACTATGTGGCAAACTACAAAAACCTACAAGGGTTTGTGGTTGACTCACGGGGACCATCTAAGTATACTTTCTATGGGGTATGGGGCTGTGATTGGGTCTCCAAGGTCAGGTGGAAAACTAAGCCCATCCCAAGTGCAAGCCATCTTCCGTGTTAGACTAATACACAATGTTCTATTGGCTTCTCAAACTATAGGGCTCTTTTCTACGTGGCCCTCTATAATTGGTTGGCACGCTTGTACCCTTCTGGAATATTCCACTCGCTAGCAGCACGCAAGATGGTACACCAGGTGCTGGGGGTGTCAGCCTAGTCATGCCTCCACACCCAATTATGCCAACCTCCAACATCATTCAATTAAATGTGTATGAACTTGGCCTTGTGAAGGCTCTCTGTGCCTGAGAATAAAAGGTAGTGAAGGCAAGGCCTTATCTTCTGGTCTCTGTGTAGCTCGCCCCACACTTTTTTTTCATCTGACCATTTGACTAGAGTCCACGTTTTGAGCTCCTCTGTTGTATTTTATAATATTAAATGAAGTAAACCTGGCACTTGTATGGGAGGAAAGGTCTTTAGGACCCCCTCCCCCTACATTTCTCACCTACGTGGGGCTTATGACCCGCCGGCAGCCATCTATGCATCTGGGCCCGGGATGTTGGATGGCTGCGGGCCGAAGCATGAGTCTGCACGGCTCACCCTGTAGCATGATACAGACTCCATTTTGTGATACACGTAGATTCCATTTTGAGTACAACAATCTAGGCCTCAGTGGCACAAGCGGTCTGCAGGGCTGCAGCTCCACCCCCACCTGACCAAGCACAGCGAGCCAGCACTCCCCTCACCCTCCTCCCCATTGCAGCTCCGCTGAAGGCGTGTTCTCACAAGCAACTAGGCGCGAACAAGTAACAGTACAAACACTGTATCTTCCACCTTCTGCAGTACATCATTGACCTGACGGTGACCAGACCTTAAGCTGGGGGCTGAGAAAAAACAAAGCTGCCTCTATACGACATGTCCCGTCTCCTCGCAAGCCACTGCATCTATAATATATTTTGTGAATAACCCCCAACCCTGTTCCCCATTTGAAGTATCAGCCATGAATGTTAAGCCTGTGTGCCACCCAGTTTTATCCATGCTGCTAAACCATTTGCAAGGAGGATGAAATAGCCTCAAGTCCATAAGGTTGAGTGTTCATATTAAAATGGGGAGAATTTAGCCCATCCCAGAACACTCACATGTAAAGTTATCAAACATATGTATATTTGAATTTGTCATTACTAAGCAAGGGTCATTGTTGCTGCGCAATATTTGAAAAAGCAACATGTAAAATCCCTATGCACAATATGATTTCCCATAAAACACACACGTTTATAAGTAAATAATTAAGTGTTGCAAAATATATGAGTCTTTTAAAGTGATAAGCACCAACTTTTTTTTATCAATGAAATGTTGTTTAAAGTAATTGTTTAACCCTTGAGCATGTACACAAGTCTGATCATAAGTAGAATGTTATAAACTTTCACTGATGGTGATGTATACGCCAAACTGGTTCTATCCTCATGTTCTATGCTAGTTTTCCCAATGTGTCCCCGCACCCAAATACAAAAATATGAATGATGTGATGTTAACAAAACCTTTCATTGATTATGCAAATACAGTACCTATGAAATACGAAAAAGTATAATACAAATAATGTTCATAAGCTCACATGATCGCTGATACATATTTATATGTATACATGCAATTGTACTGGCCTACCTCAGTTTTTCATTTTATAATGATGTGCATGCAACCCTGTAATGTAGACGCGCGAGAAGTTACAAGGCCATCTCCCCCTTTCCCTGGAAAGCCGCGTACTCAGCCACCATCCTCCTCCTTCCAAGGCCTGGCTGGGGATTTAAGGTCTCTGGTTTATTGATGTTAGAATAAAACAGCTACACCTCCTTGCTTTCTTTCCTGCTGAACCCGCATAAGGTATTTACCTTCCCCCATACCCCCTGACACCCAACGCCACCATAAAATCACTGTGTACCTCCACGCTCTGGTTAGAAGAATTATGAGTAACAAGGCCCCACATGCCATCACCTTTTGATGTACCAGCGGTGTGCCCCCCTGACCCAATGGTTTTTTAATTCACCTCAACCTCGACTAGCCATGGTGGCAGTTATTCACTCTTGTACTAACACACTATAAAAATGTCTCTTACTACATCTAACAAAGTAGAATGATAAAGGTACCTTGACTCATGCCCCTTGAAAAGACTCCTGGGCTCATGAACCTGCCCCTCTCTGTTAACAATAACTTTATGATGATGTATTGAGAAGACCTAGAGTTACATGCTATGTTTTTCAATGATGCTAGATTAACAACTTGTAGGATTCATATGACAGATTGAAGTGGAAGTTAGTAATGAATGAGTACGTGTGGCCACAATGGAAAAT
Source organism: Ambystoma mexicanum (assembly GCF_040938575.1). Classification (NCBI taxonomy): domain Eukaryota; kingdom Metazoa; phylum Chordata; class Amphibia; order Caudata; family Ambystomatidae; genus Ambystoma; species Ambystoma mexicanum. Next base: position 578,694,415 of record NC_090925.1, read on the forward strand.
GTTAGTGCAGCCGCGATGTATCAACTCGAACAGCTTGTGACCTGATACTCCACCCCGATGAGCCCAGCTGACCCGAGCACCAATACGTGGATCTCCGCCAATCATGGAGCGCCGCACCTACATCGTACATAGTAGCTAGTCTTCACCACCCAATCCCCACGATTATGTGCCCCCTATAGCATACCTCACCAATGATGTGTTTTTGTAATAAATATGAATGTCTTTCTATTATCTGGCAGAGTGCTCTCGGAGTTTGTTTGTTTGTTTGTTTGTTTGTTTGTTTGTTTGTTTGTTTATTGATTTTGTATGGCACGCCAAACCCAAAGGTAACTGGGAGCAACAGAGAACAGAAAAACAAGAATACTTAAAAGCTCAGTTACAGGGTAAGGCACAACATAAATATGAAGCATTACATCTCGACAGTTCAGTTAAAGGTAAATACATATATACAGAAAGAAGAATAGGATCTGTTGGTATGAGTGGAGGCATAGTTAATCTTGAGGGTCATTAGAGCATAGCCATGTGAGAATATTCCTCCAAAAGCTGTAGTAGGATTGGTCAGTTCTGATGTTAAGCGGGAGAGCATTCCAGTATTGGGCTGCCTTAACTGGGAAGCTGCTGCCACCTGTTTTTTTAAGTCTAAATTTGGGTATCTGGAGGCAGTAGGAGTTGATGGTTCCGGTGGGGCGGATTGAGGTTTTTCTCACTATTCTTGATGCCAGGAGTGGGGGGGCTGCATTGTTGAGACATTTGAAGATGAGCAAAGCCGCTTTAACTGATATTCTGTCACAGATTTTGAGCCATTTGTGCTCTCTTCTTTTATTGGAGATGTGTTCTTTGGAGGGGAGGTTCAGGTCAGTTTGAATGTTTGAAGTTTGTCAGTGATGTATTTGTTGGCTCTCAGATACAGGGCATTACAATAGTCAAGTTTGGAAAGTATTAGGGTGTTAGCGATAATGATGCAGCTGGCTTGGGTAAGGAAAGCTCTACTTGCCCTAATGAGCTTACACGTATAGGTGGGAGAGGAAGCTAATGAGTTCACTTGTGTCTTTAATGTCAAGGCTGAAGCCTAATGTTTTCACTGATTTGGCAACTGTAATGATATTGCCATCAATATTGAATGCTGAATAGTTAGAGCTAAGTTTTTTTAGATTGGCATCAGATCCGAGGAGCAAGATTTCAGTTTTATCATCATTCAGGCATAGGCCATGCGTGGCCATCCATGGCTGAATGATGCGGTATATTTTGTTTCCCAAAGCCGTATTAGAGTCAAAATTGCCCAAAAGGGGAATGAGGATCTGGATGTCATCAGCGTAGTTAGTGTATGTGACACCCAGTCTGTCCAATTTGTCGAATAGGGGCTTGGTAAAGATATTGTACAGAGTTGGCGAGACACAAGAACCTTGGGGTACACCGCAGGCTATTTTAATAGGGTCTGCTGATGCCAATGTGGAGAAGACTCTCATAGTGCGGTTATCCAAAAATGATTGGATCCACGCTATAGCCACATTTGTAAAGTGGGTAGCCGAGGTCAGGTGTTCGCACAAGACTGTGTGATCCACCAGATCAAAGGCTGCCGATAGATCAAGGAGGAGTAGCATAGCAGTGTTTCCCTTGTCATTGAGCTCATTCATCTGTGCTTTAAGATCAATTAAGGCTGTCTCTGTACCATGCTGCGGTCTGAATCCTGATTGGCGGGTACCTAGGAGTTGGTTGGTTTCAAGATATTGCTGGATTTGTAGGTATGCTACTCTGTCTATTATCTTGAGAAGGAACGGGACTGTGGTGATAGGCCTGTAGTTGGTGGGAATAGCAGGGTCTAGGGTTTGCTTCTTGAGGAGAGGCAGGACCCAAGACTCTTTTAGATTGCTTGGGATAGTATTGGAGGAGAAGGAAGCGTTAATCAATCTAGTTATGAAAGGGGCTAAGTCCCTTGCAGCATCCTTAATTATCTGGGCTGGGCAGCTGTCACCCTTGCAATTAGACGGTTTAAAGGATGCAATAATTCTTTCTGTTTCCAGAGTGGAGATTTTGGTGAATTTGAATGGGTCCGGGCCTGGTGGGTTAGTTGCCGTGGTGTAGGTGATGAGAGATGACTCGTTGGGAGTTAGGGAGTCTTTTTTTAAGATAATTTTGGTTTGGAGTGTTTTAATTGTGCATTTTGGATGCTAGTGCACCATTGTTTATCTTTGGCTATGTTGTCAGGTGGGGGTACAGGGGATTCCAGCTCCCTCAGGATAGCAAATAATTCCCTGGTGTTGGAGCTGGCATTGCAAATTCTTTCATTAAAGAGATTTTTTTGTGAGCAGGATTTCTTTCTTGTAGTTATTAACAAAAAGTTTAAGTTTCAGTTTATTATCGTCAGCTGAGGTGTGCCGCCATTTACATTCTAGTTTCCTTTTCTGCATTCTTTATTGTTTTAGGTTGGGGGTGAACCAGGCATTTAGGTGTGCTTGTTGTTTACTTTTTTGAATTTTTAGCGGGGCAATCCCGTCAAGTGCTTTCTTCATGGCGCTATTGTAACTTTCTACCAGGCGCTCTGGATGCAGGTTATCAAGAAGAGCATTAATCGCAGGTAGCAGTAGTGGCAGGAGATTGTCAGGAGTTATGTTTTTTTTTGCTCTAGTGGCTAAGGTTGGTACCATGATTTTCTCTTTGGTAATTTGCTTGTTAAGAGATAGGGTGAAGTTAATGAGGTAATGATCTGTCCAATGTTGAGGGGTGGTTTTGGTGAGGGTGGTATCGCAGTTCAAGGTAGCGACCAAGTCCAGAGTTCTTCCTTTATTGTGGGTAGGGCTGAGAACTTTTTGGGTTAGGCCGCGTTCAGCTAGCATGGTAGCTATAGCTTGGGCTGATTTGTCATCAGGGTCATTAAATCCTAGATTCAAGTCACCTAGTAGTAGGATTGTGAGGTTTCTTTTGCGTTATTGGCTAAGAGGCTAGATAGATCCTCCTCAAAGGTTCCAATAGGGCCAGGTGGCCTATATATTAGGTAGATGGTTAGGGTGTGGCAATTGGAAATAGGCAGTTTGACTGGGAGGAATTCGCCTGATTTAAGGGGAGGTTGAGCTAGTAGTCTTGGAGCGAGGTTAGTTTTGGCTATAATGGCCAAACCGCCTCCTATACTATTGGGTCTGTCCATTCGGATTAATTGATCATTTTCAGGGATTGCTAGGGAAAGTTCTGGACATGCTGCATCATGCAGCCATGAGTCGGTGACTGCCAGGAGATCAAGGTTGTCAGAGGATATGGTGTCAGCTATTTCAGTAGCGAGGGCCACTATCGATCTGGCGTTGATCAGAGCTCCTGAATTAGGTGTATGGTAAGGCACAATAAAGGTAAGGTGAGGCACAGTAAGGAGGCCGCCTGAGTCTTTTTAAGGCACATCATAGTGAGTGGGTAGGAAATGCAGACTAGCTCAGTATAGGCAATGGGCGTACAGGTGAGGATGGGCTGGTCCCATATAGGCTGAAGTGCAAGCACAACTCAGTGTCTGGCCTTGGATACTTTGGAGGGTTGTGCAATACTTGGCAGTGGGCTGATTCAAGTGGGTACACAGGAGCCGGCAACAGACAATTTCATGGAGTACACAGCAGATGACTATTGGCTAGTACAGGAGGTTATTTAGCTTTAACAAGCTGATTATTTCAGGTGGGTGCACAGTGACTGGCAGTAGGCAATAGGTAGTTTCAGGGTGTATACAGTAGCTAGCAATTGGCTAGGTCAGTATAGCAAACAATATCTGGTAGTCGGCAAACAATTTCAAGTGGGCGCACTGTGGCTAACGGTGGGTTATTACAGATGGGCACACTGCATGTGGAAATGTCAATTTCAAGTCAATTTCAAAAACATTGGGGGGTCGACAATGCTAACGGAGCTGTGGCTGTTATACAGGGCAGTGAATATGCTATTGTGCAGTTGGGTAATGCCGTTGAGTGGTTAGCTATGAGAGCATAGATTAGCCTCACTATGAGCGAGGGTTTGCATAGATAGGTGACAATTGTAACATTGGTAGGTGAGTAGGCACAGTTTCAGTTAAATCAATACAGATGGAGATATCTGTCGCTATTATACAAGCGAGGAGTGCGCGCAGCTATGCATGAATGTAGCGTGCGGGCTGACTAGGCCTGCTAGGGCAATGTAGGGAGCTAACAATTGAAATGGGCAAATTGAAGTACAGTTCGGAGTACAGTTAATGTTGGTTGCTTAAGTAAGTGGTTAGGAGTATCAGGCAAGGAACATACACATATCACTATTTACGCAGGATTAACATGGAGCTGGCTGCAAATAGGTACTTACAATGGATACATGGCCATGTAGTAAAAAGTTAAGGAGACTGAGTCGCCAAACGCCGTCCATCGGCGAACAGGGGCAAACAGGGCCTTAAAATGGCCTTGCAGTGGCCTGCCGGCGGAAGTTGATGTTTAAAAGGCAGTCATTGCTTAGCAACCAGAAGAAGCTAAGCCTCGTTCTGGTGCCGCATCGCGCCTGACATTTTGTTTCGAAATCAATGTCAGCACGGTGCAGTGCCGGCCCAAGTGGGGGGCTGGGCTGTTAAAGTTACGAGGTGGGCAGATGGGGGGGCCCAGGCAGGGCTGCTCAAGTCACCTCCAAGACTGGGAGGAATGGGGCGCGTAGATGTCGCCCGTTGCAGATGGTCCTTCTGGGTCACTGCTGCAGGTAAATGGGGAGCGTGGGGCAGCTGCTGGTGGAAGCTCCTGCCCGCGCCACCTCTTAGGATGATCTGACCCCAAAAGGGGCAAACAGGGCCTTAAAATGGCCTTGCAGTGGCCGCCAAGTATTCCGCCTGCCGGCGGAAGTCGATGTTTAAAAGGCAGTTGTTGCTAAGCAACCAGAAGAAGCTAAGCCTCGTTCTGGTGCTGCATCGCGCCCGAAATTTTGTTTCAAAATCAATGTCCGCGCGGTCCGGTGCCAGCCCAAGTGTGGGGCTGGGCTGTTAAAGTTACGAGGTGGGCAGATGGGGGGCCCAGGCAGGGCTGCTGGGTTCACCTCCAAGACTGGGAGTAATGGAGCACGTAGATATCACCCATTGCAGATGGTCCTTCTGGGTCAATGCTTCAGGTTATTGGGGAGCGTGGGGCAGCTGCTGGTGGGGGCTCCTGCCCACGCCACCTCTGGGGATGACCTGACCCCAAATGGAGCAAACATAAAGTTTGCAGAGTCCTCTGCATGCCCTATATTGATTTAGATAAAACCTTTCATACTTCACCCGCACTTGGTCTTGGTCTCATTCCCTGCTGGGGTGTGTCCATTATTGACTCCCATTGTAGAGTTCAAATGCCTTTTTTGGGGGACGCTCACTTTCAAGTGGTGACCCCTTAGACGTGATTTGTCTTTTTGTCCCTTTTGGCACGAGTGGTCCCCAGCCACAGCAAAGATGCATGGCGCGCCACCTCAAGAGAGCTGCCCACCTACGGCAACCAGTACGCCTAGACGTGCGCACGCAGTAGGGCGAGAGGGTACGGGTCACACTTCACAAAACCTATAGTACCACTCGCCAGAGCCGAGGGCGGCCATTGAGCGTGGGGCAGCGCCGCCTGGACAGACCGGGTCCGGAGGTTCTCGAATCAAGACGGGCAAGTGAGTATCAAGTGCGAGCGATATTAAAAGGAGTCGGATATAGATAATAGTATATGAGTTTAAGTTAAGTTAAAGGGGCTCTTTCGAGGGTAAAATAGTTGGTGCTTTCATTCTTTCTTTTTCTTTCTTTTGCATATGACCATTAGGATGAGTTAAGGAGATTACAAGTTGAAAAAGAGAAGGCGGGAACCTATCTCTGCAAGGGGGTAGAAGGCACCACCGCATAGTGCTATCTTGACTAGTACTGGGAATAAGTGAAACAGAGAAAAATATTAGTAAGAGTCTCAGAGGAGGAGAAGACTCGGAGTAGAATTTAGAAAACGCTTTTTCTTTTCATATTTTCTAAAAATCTATGAGGGGTTATTCCGACAATTTAAGGGTTAAAATGGTGTGACGGGTTAAAATAAACAGGATCCTTTGGATGAAGAATAGTGTAGGGAAGAGAGGGAGGTATATGTTACATGTTGTATGTAAAACGTTTGTCAAATGAATGTCATGTATTGAATATGTTATGTTTTGTGATTATAATGTGTTGGTGAAATGATAAAATGATTGTGTAAGGTTTTGACGAGAACTGGTCATTGTAAGTGTGACCTTCAGAAATTTGGTACGTAAGATATATAAAAGTGGTACATTAGTGTTAGAATACTACCATCATTAGTAGGGTGTTCATAAAGTGCACCAATTAAAACAGGGTGTTAGAGGAGGGTTACAGGCGGGGAAGCTGGATGGGGGCAGAAACACCCCTTGCCCATATTTGCCAAAATTGACCAGGTTATGCGGAACGTATAACAAAATATCATGACCAATGGGTCACAGAATTAAAAGGGGAAGGGCTGCCCCAGGTATGGCCCCAAGGAGAATCGTTTGACAAAAGCGTGCTGGACATGGTGGCCACATGCTTGTTTGTGAAAAACAAAGGAAAGCAATTGGAGAATAGAAGGGAGATATTAGATTTGTGGAGGCTGTTTGAAGAAGTGCCCCCAATTAAAAGAAAGGAACCAGCACAGGAACAGATTACTTCTCCCCTGGCAACCGAAGGCAGTGAAAAAAAGGGCAAAGGGAAGGAAGGGTCAGTAGAAGTAACACAACTATATCCCCTTTTGAATAAACCAGTGCCCGCTGAGGGATACAGTGACCCAGTGTATGTGTCAAAACCCACCGCCCCTGATTACACCACAACCCCCTTCACCTCCACCATATGAATGCTGAAGAACAAGTAGACAGGTGAGTACTCCGACAATAGATATTGAAAAATTCACAGAAGATTAAGATTCCAGACTATCGATGGCCCAAAATGAACTGTCTAGGATAAGAAATATATGTGAATAGAACGGATCAGGCAGTTCCAGAATCGAAAAAACGCAGAGGGTACAAACACCTGACCGGTGTTTAGAAGAAGGGTGGAAAAAGGGAGAGATACTATTCCGAATACAGGATGAGCCATCCAGAATAATAGAGCTAGAGTAACACATGCCTGAGGGAGAGAGAGTGGAAGAAGGAATGACCAAAGGAGGGGCTGAGGAGTTGTGGTGTGACATAGAGGAAGTTGAGTTAGAAGGACTAAGAATAGGGTTCGCGGCAGGAGGGGCACCAGTGAGGTTATATGAAACACCTCTGGGGAGGTCAATGGAGGAAGAATGGAATGGAAGACTAAGGCGTAGAGTGGGAAGGATGGCAGTAGTGGGAATGAAAGGGGCAAAGGTGAGTATTGGTAAAGGAACAAAAAGTAGGTTACAGCTGCCCTTGATACACAGAGGAGGAGGGAGGTCAAATTATATACCCTGGGCACAGATGGATAAGGTCAACTTGTTGAAATTGTTGCCCCCCGCTGTCAGGAGTCACAAGTAAATGGGTATACACATTTGAGAAACACACAGCAGGGGTTCCATTGGGGGTAGGTGATGTTAAAAGTTTGCTAGTATCTGCACTAGGTGATCAAGATGACTGGTTTACGGCGAAGGCCGGATTCCCAGGAATAACATTAGATTGTGACAGGCATGATGGTGCTTCTTTTAACACCGTAAAAGCAAGAATCTGGGATGCATTAAGAGACACCTTCCCAGATATACCAGACTTACAGTCAGTAATGCAATGTACAATGAATGATGGGGAAGATGCTATAGCTTCATTTTACGGGTACAGGAGATGTGGAGGGCGGAAACAGGTACAGCCTGGGACCAATCAACCTCCTTGTTTTACTTTATAATAAAGAGAGGGCTCCCAAAAGAATTTCAGAAAGCGCTCAACAAAATAGAAGGGATTGAAGCAAAAGGATGGCCCGAGATACAAAGCATCATAGCACACCACTGCAAAAGGATCACAGAAAGGGAGAAGGAGATAGTACAGAGAAGGTTGGCAGACGAGGCAAAATTAATACAGACAAAACTGGTGACGGTCACAGCAGCTGTAGCTGCACTCCCCACAGATAGAGAACCAGAGGAGGAGGAGGGGTCAGTAACAATACAAGGGAGAATGGCAGCTAATTGAGCGGAAAATGGGCAGGAGCAGTACGGAGGGCTGCAGTGGCAAGTGTGGAGCGCCTGGGGAGGAAGAGGTGGGTACAGAGGGCAAAGAGGTGGTGGTCCAGGGTATGGAGGGCATGGTGGGTACGGAGGTCCAGGCCCAACGGGGGGACAAAGGGAATTGTTGGAATTGCGGGAGGTGGGGACATTTCTCACGGGAGTGTAGAAGCAGTCCTATGAATACTTATCAAAATAGACAGCAGTATGGACACCCCGACCCTGGAAGCCCATATGGGCTGCCAATGGGTGGTGGATGGGGAGGAGGACAGCAAGATCAGAGGTGCCCAGATGAGCAAAGGGTACAGCCGCGTAATGTTCAGCAACAACCGCAATGCCGTGAGCACATGACACACACACAGGGCAACCCTTTCGCCACAATGGCAAATGGTGCACCTACACCCTTTGGCGGGGTGGCTGTGGTATCGGGAAATGTTTTTGACAATGGGGTACAACAAGGCATCCAGCATAGGATGGCCCACAGAGAGCACTTGCGTGTCCAGTACTATCAACAACCCTCGATGCAGCAGAAGAACCATTGGTGGGGATGGAGATAGGGAACAAACTATTTATTTTTATGGTACATTCGGGAGCTGAAAAATCATGCCTACGAGAAGGCAGGTTTCCGCTATCTAATTGTAAATTGGAGACGCAGGGGTTCTCTGGGGCGGTGGTCGAAGTTCCTTAGACAGAAGATTTGGATGTAACAGTAGGGGGAAAAACAATACGTGCTCCCCTGCTGTACTATGAAGAATCGCCAATCAACTTGTTAGGGAGGGACCTCCTCAACAAGCTCAATATGACCATTTCATTTACAAAGAGGGGGATAGTTTGCTCGACCGCAGGGATATGCCCATTGTGAGTCATGTTGGTAGTACACACACGAGCAATAGCACCGGAAATACGCTGCATACCGGTGGACCCAGACATGTTAATTCAGGGGTTGAAAACACTAGCACGAGTGGTTCCAGAGTTAAAACGCCAAGAATGGAGGGTGCCCACAGAGTTTGTCTTTCGTCCTGTAGCACGCCCAGAAATAGCGCCAGGAACAGTGATGTCCATAGACTTACATGCAGTACAGGCATCACAGCAGAGAATAGCAGTTATTGGAATGGACATACATGGGTGTCAGTGGCGCACAGTATTGTGCATTAATGCTAACATTGCACTGAGAGATTTGTCTGATGAGGACCTATTCACAGACTCAGACACCGATGGGGAAATAATAATGCAAATAGCGATTCCCTGTGACATCATGATACAAACACGACAGGTGCCAGTGCAGCTAATGGCAGTAGAAGGAGCGTCTCCGTCCTTCTTTGACAATGACATGCAACGAGTGCCAAATGACCTATGGACGACAGGCCCACATGATGTAGGGCTGTTGCATGAGGTGACACCAGTGAAGATAAAACTCAAACATGGAGCATTACTGACCAGAGTAAAACAGTACCCCCTGTCCCGGGAAGCAGAAGAAGGGATAAAAGAAACAAAAAAGCAAAGGGCGGGGCGTGGAGGATGATCCGGGACCTACGCCCCCTTAATGATGTCATACAGAAAGAATTCCCGTTAGTTCCTAACCCTGCATCAATTCTGTGCAGTATACCAAAAGATGCATCTTGTTTCCCAGTAGTGGATTTGAAGTACACATTCTTCTCAGTACAACTAGATCCTGAATCCCGATACTTGACAGCATTCACATTGGGAGGATAGAGATATTAACATTGCAGGCTACCCCAGAGATACTGTGAAAGGCCAGGTATATTCAACAGAATCTTACATGAGGATCTAGGAAATGTTGTCACAGAAAGCACAATTATTCAATACGTGGATGATCTACTGATTTGTGGAAAAGATGAGGATGAGTGTAGTAAGGATTCTATTACACTTTTGACATTGTTGGCCCACAAAGGTTACAAAGTAGACAAAGAAAAATTACAATATTGTCAGAAAGAAATATTGTACTTGGGACAACTGATATCAAAAGATGGTAAAAAAATCATACCAGACAGGGCAACTGCCATCAGGGGAATAAGTGAACCGAAAACAGTGAAAGAAATGCAGAAAATCATCGGCATGTGTAACTACTGCCGAGCCTGGATATCAGAGTATGCAGGGTATACAAAACCATTACTGCAAAGAAAGCACAGAGATACAATGAACAGCAGAAATACATGAGGTCTTCACCACACTTAAAAGCTTAATTTCAATGGCACCAGTACTCGCGAACCCAGATTACGAAAGCAAGTTTTATTTATTTTCACATTGCATTGGGAGACTCATGACAGCAGTTTTGACAAAAAAAAACATCTCTGGGGCACAAACCCTTGGCCTATTCTAGTGGTACACTAGATGCAGTGATGCAAGGACACTTCGTTTGTGAACAGTCTCTCGCAGCTGCAGCGTTCGCAATAGAGAAGAGTGCAACAATTGTGATGGGGTGATCTGTGACACTCACTATTTGCAATATTAGAAAGATCGAAGAGCACATTGACAACACAAAGAGCCACAATTTATGAAGTAATTTTATCCAGCGCCAACATACACATAGTGAGGTGAAAAATAGTTAACTCTGCAACGTTCATCACAGAAGCCTGCACAGTGGAGGATATGCAAATACACGTTTGTGCAAGATACAGAGGAGAGGATGGGGACACGCCCACAGTAAGTGAAAATGCACTGACAGAAGGAGAAATATACTTCATAGATGGGTCAGCATCAATAAATTCAGAAACAGGAGAAAAAACATTTGGGAATAGCTGTTGTGAGACTAGAGGAAAGTGAATATGAAGTACTCATCCAACAGAGACTACCAGCCCATTACTCAGCACAAGCAGCAGAGTTAGTAGCACTCATTCTAGCTCTACACGCAGCCAAGGGGTGCGCAGTAACAATCTATACATATTCAGCATACATGACTACAACAGTACACGGGGGGGCTGGCCAGATGGGGGAGAAGAGGATTCCACAGAGCAGACGGATCCCCTGTGCAACACGCAGAATTACTTAAATAATTGATAGAGGCGCTAAAAGAACCTACAATTGTGGCCATAGTAAAATGCCAGGCCCATACAAACAACAATGACGTCATCTCTTTGGGAAACGCGGCAGCAGACACTGCTGCGAAAGAAGTGTCATATTTGGCAAAAGGGAAAACAGGTGAGTACTTGATGCAGAAACATGTGGAAGAGGATCGCCCAGATGGGTATAATTCAATGCCCATATCCCAAATATTGGAGCTGCAAGAAGGGGTGTCAGATGAGGAAAAGGAGTTATGGGAGAAATGAGGGTGCAGCCAGTCGTCCACGGATCTCCTTTGGTGCCAGAACAACACAGGTAAAGTAGTCATGCCACACAAATTACTAGATATAGCATTCCAACAGCTTCACTTTCCAGCTCACAATGCCAAACAACAAATTGCCATAGAGATACAGGAAAATTGGTTCATACTGGGGCTGCAGGAACAACTATCACAATTAACAATGGAGTGTACAACATGTCATATATATAATTCAGGAATGGCATTAAGAACATTGCGAGGGACATTGCCCAAACCAACAGGCCCCTTTAGAGAGCTGCATATTGATTATGCGGATATGGGAGAAAGGTGCAATGGGTCATGCTACATGATAGTGGTGGTCTGTCCTTTTTCAAGATGGGTAGAAGCAGGACTGTGCACCCACCTGAATGCGAAGTGCGCTGCAAAGTTCTTAGTGCGGGAAGTGTTTCCGCACTGGGGAATTTGCAACATAATCCACTCCGACAACGGCACACATTTTGTAAATGATTTATTCAAAGAAGTAACAACACTATTAGAAATTACACATAAACAATGCACGATTTATCACCGCAATCAAACGGGCTGGTTGAGAAAATCAACGGCCTACTGAAAGGAAGGTGTAACGCTCACCTGATTCCCACGGAGGCGCAGGTCTGGCTTCGAGTGCTGATGCTTCTTCAATGGTGAAGCGCAGGACTCTGAAGATGGACAGGAAGGGCCCTCTACTCTGGCTTCTCCGGCTCGCAGGAATATTCCCCTGTGCGTGAAAAGGGAGTATTACCTACTGACTGAGTTATGCTCAAGCCTCCCACTCTCTTCCAACCCTCCACGATACCCTTCCATGATTCCCCGTGAAGTCTCACCTTAGGGTCTGAAAGGACGAGCTCTCCATCCTGCTTCTGACGCAGGGGCGCGTTGAACCCAGTTACTTCACTGGATTGAGTTTGGATGGGAGTTCAGGTAAGCTTGATAATACTGGTAAGGCGCTGTAAAAGTTCTGTTGCGAGTTCAAAAGTTCAAGCTTTAAATAATAATGTTCATTGTCTTTTTTCAGGTGATGAAAGAAGATTCCTTTGGAGACTTCTTGCAACAAAGCGCTGATGTTGATGTCTTTTCCCCATAGGGGCCAGGGTTCGGAATGCCGGAGATATGGAGCCGACCCGAAGTGAAACGTGCAGTTCCAGTAAAGATCTGGTAAGTCCTAGATGAGCGCTCAGGTAATGTTTTTGCATTCGTTCATCTAATGTCTTTGTCTTTTTTCCCCATAGGGGCCGGGGTCCTGCTTGGAAGCAGCAAGACCCGAAATGAAATGGGAATGACCAAACAGGTAAGTCTTAGAAGGAAACTGAGCTTTTCCTATTCCCTTCCTTCTCTCACCTCTTGTTCTTGTCTTTTTCTCTAGGCTCTGGGAAGTGGCTGTGTATCCGGATGATCGCTGCTGAAGATGGAGGAACCCAGGAAAGGTGAGTGAAATGCAGCGCTGCAGCGATCGTAACGAAATGCTTTTAAAAATGATGTCTTCCCTTTCAGGATCGTCGGTGATGTCTCTGTGGTGCAGTTTAGCTGGTAGGTCTCTTGTCTCCCTTTGCAGGTGACCCAGGATGCTGACAGGCGTGGCTGAAGTCCAGATGCAGGAGCTGACACGGTGAGCGTCCAGCTGCGAGGAGCAGAACAACGCGAAGCGTGAGTTGCTGATCGGGTGTGGTTTAAATAGCTTTGGAAGAAGTTCCAAGTGTGTATCCTTCCTCCAATCAGGTATGTATCCTTCCCCGACCACACCCGGGTGGAAAGTAGTCCCACAGGTAAAGTAGTTCCTATTCAGGCCTCAAGAGGGCCTGGATGTGGCAGCATGGTCTGCATCAGGTAAGTGCACATTAAAACACTTGAACACATATCTAGCTTTATGAGCCTGGCGCCTAAGGCGCCAGGACAGAGGTCCAACATGAGAAGGGCCCCAGCTTGGGCCCACTGGCACTCCCCTGGGGGAAATGATGCCTGCCTCTGGGGTTGCTGGGTCGGACCTGGCTCCTTGGAGGTAGGCATCATGACAGAAGGTTGTCAAAATTGTGCTTCACACTCAAGAAAAATTGGGTTTACTGTCCCCTGGCCTTGTTTGAACTGAGAAATCAACCCAGCAAGGACCACCACCTGTCCCCGCATGAAAATGTAACAGGAAGGCGCATGCATACTGCACATTCCCTGCTCCACAGACATTCAGATGCTCACAGAAGTGCTGCAGTACAGAAGAATTCAATGAATATTTGACAAAGCTCACAAAAGCAGCTCGTATGATAGCCAGGCAGCTAGCACCCCCATTTACACGTGAATAATCCAGTGACACCATAACACCTGCAGTAGACAGCCCAACAGGCCAGCTAATGCCAGGGGAGATGGTGTACATGATGAGTTTCATTCGTCGGTGGAATGCTCCAAGATTTCATGTCCCGTACGAGGTGGTGTATTGCACTCCAACTGCGGTCAAAGTGAAGGGCCTGAAGTATTGGATACATTTAACAGATGCACAAAAGGCTTATGAAAGTGTAACACAGGAAAGAGAAAAGGGTATGAATGAAGGAGAAACACCGACTTAATAATGAAAAGTATGGACATTTAATGGTATCCATGTGAAAAAAGAGAAGAAAAACAAAAATGAATATATATATATCTTGATGTACATAATAATGATAATGAAATGAACAGATGTTGTTTTACTCTCTCTCTCTCTCTCTCTCTCTCTCTCTCTCTCTCTCTCTCTCTCTCACACACTCTTTTTTCTCTCTTCCTCTTTTTCGTCTCCTTCCCTTCCCTCAGTTTAAAAAATGAACATGCTAATATTGACATAATTATGAGTTGTTTAAACAAAGAAACAAATAAAAATATATAAAAATGTATGTTATGGGATGCTTAATGCACTTTTATTTCTCACTATATAGGAGAAACCATGGCAACTGAGGGGGTAACTGAGGGGGCCCTCGCCGTGAACAGCGTTAGAATAGATAGAAATGGAAATACTAATTTTGACTTGCGTAGATATTGGTATGAGTGTGGCTTGTTTGTGTGTGCTATAATATTTTTTGCAATGATGTTTGGCCTAGTAATATACTGGGCAGTTGCATTTATATCTGTCGATATAAATGAGGTGGAAAGAAACGGAACAAGTATGATAAAACAAGGTACTTACCTCATATGGGACGGCTTTCAGCTCATATGGGGGCATGGTACCCACCATGATGGCACACAGCACCCAAATGATACAGACAATGAGCAGATAACCCCACATCCTATTTCCCTGTACAATGCCTCTAAATATAACATTTATGAACTGAACAATCCAAATCCTTCTGTTTTGCCTTGGTTATATGATGACACCACCACCGCTGTAACACCAACATTTGAAACACCTGTAGTGTATAATTCCCCCACAAGTATAAAAAAAGAAAATGTGGAAATAGCTGAGAGATTTCTTACCCTGTATGACAAATGGGAAAAGGGGGGAGCGGGTGGGATGCCTTTAATACGGCATAAAGTAGAAAAGAGAGAGTAAACACCAGAAGCAATAGGAGAAGGAGGGAGGTTGGAAGGAGGAAGTATGATGAATACTCCGGGTTGGGGTTAGACACAATAGAAGATCCTAGACACCCGCACCAGTCCAACAAGTGGTATGCAGATATAAGTTCCACTGCCAAACAAACCACAAATGAGAGCTGCTATGTGTGCTCTCTAATACCCCATGCCTCAGGTACTCCCAAGGTGCTCCTGCCACAAGAACTACCTCTTGCAGACGCCCAGTGTCTCCTTCATCTCACCCTATGTAGAATAAAGAACACCTTTCAGGCACACACAGTTTCTTTTGAAATGCTGCAGAACGAAAAAACGTGCTACTCGACACCTAAAGGAGTGATGTGCCTGAAGGAACCGTGTCTAGATTAAAGTGACACTGTTTTCGGATAACAAGTGGAAAGAGCAACAAGTGACATGCAAAGCAGAAGCACTACGAGGGTTGGCAGCAGAACAATTGCAATGGGTCGAGAAAACATGCGCTCCAGTATGGGGCAAACATATCACAAAGCTCACCTGGGTCACAGCCCTGGAAAAACCCTTCAAACTGCAAAAAGAAATTACATATGAACAGTGTTTGCTCGATGAAGGG
Source organism: Ambystoma mexicanum (assembly GCF_040938575.1). Taxonomy (NCBI): domain Eukaryota; kingdom Metazoa; phylum Chordata; class Amphibia; order Caudata; family Ambystomatidae; genus Ambystoma; species Ambystoma mexicanum. The sequence continues at coordinate 578,709,968 of NC_090925.1, forward strand.
AAAACTAACATGGGCAAAAACAAGAACTGTAACAAAACACTCAACATTCCAGATATGAAGAAAGGGACAGCTGCCCTGATGGACACTTACTGGGTTTGCATTAAACAGGCATACTCCAGACGTGGACCCCTTGCTCACTATTCTTAGAGAGACACAGCTCTGCCCTACTGATGAGGTCCAACCAGACCGAAACATGTGTCTGTGTTTGCTGTTGGTACTCTTGTTCAGAGGAGAATTGCCTAGCATTTTGGTGCTGGACTGCCCCAGGGAAGGACAAAGACTGATATGTTTGGGATCATTCTTCTCTGTGAAAGATAGTGAGCTAAAGACTCTGGGTAAGTCTCTCGTAACCAGGACTAATGTCTGGCAGAGGGACTCCCAGGACCTCCCTTGTTGATATGCATATTTAAGTAACTTTGGGTCTCACCCTAAGTTACCAGGGGAATCCAGACGTTGACCCCTTGCTCACTATTCTTAGAGAGGCAGAGCTCCAACCTACTGATGAGATCCAACCAGACTGAAACATGTGTTTGGGGTTGCTCTTGGTACTCTTGTTCAGAGGAGAATTGCCTAGCATTTCGGTGCTGGACTGCCCCAGGGCAGGACAAACACTGATATGTTTGGTATATTTCTTCTCTGTAAAAGATAGTGAGCTAAAGACTCTGGGTACATCTCTCGTAACCAGGACTAATGTCTGGCAGAGGGACTCCCAGGACCTCCCTTGTTAATATGCATATTTAAGTAACTTTGGGTCTCACCCTAAGTTACCAGGGGAAACCAGACGTGGACCCCTTGCTCACTATTCTTAGAGAGGCACAGCTCCACCCTACTGATGAGGTCCAACCAGAATGAAACATGTGTCTGGGGTTGCTCTTGGTACTCTTGTTCAGAGGAGAATTGCCTAGCATTTTGGTGCTGGACTGCCCCAGGGCAGTACAAAGACTGATATGTTTGGGATATTTCTTCTCTGTGAAAGATAGTGAGCTATGGACTCTCTGTAAGTCTCTCGTAACCAGGACTAATGTCTGGCAGAGGGACTCCCAGGACCACCTTGTTATTATGCATACTTGCACCTCCCACAATCCTGGAGGAGCATGTGTTCTCAGGCAATGCTGCACTCCACCCTGATGGTGGTTTCAGAGAGTCATATCGCAGGAGGGAGAGGGATGCAAGCCGTCCAAGTTCCAGAACACACACAACCGATGGATGAGACGCCAATGTATGCCCTATCTGCGGACAACATGTAAAGCCTGATATCCAGAAAACGGAGGTTGTCTAACTACATATCCAAAGCATCCACAGAACTTTTGGCGCAAATTCCAGACATGTTCCGGCTGTTCAATTCCGCAGAAACATTCTTCGCCTCCCTTATTCCCAGTATCCAAGTGCGAGCCAATGCAAAATGGCTCGAAATAACGCGCTGGGAGCTGATCCAACTGGCCAACAACACTGAAGAGTGATTCAATATAATCAAGGTGGAGGTAAGGGCCCTGCAGCTAATGACAATGCAGAACATTTTTTGTCCTAGACCTGTTGACGGCGATGGATGGAGGTATTTGCTGAAAAATCAGGAGTGCATGCTGCACGTTCGTACCTTCTGCAGACGCGGACAATGGAACACTGTCCCATGTTATCACAGCCATGCACAACTTGGGCAAGCAGATGAAGAACGAAGGAGGTGTGGAGAGGAGTTCATGGTTCAACAAGATTTTTTCATGGGTACCTTCCTGGCTCGGGATTACTGTTAAACTGCTGATACCTATCATCGTGTTTTTGCTCCTGATTTTTTGTGTGTGGCAGCTGGATCTTCAGTGCTGCGCAAACGCAGTTCCTAATGGTGCAATGACGATGGTGACAATGGCAATGCTAGAGGAGTGGCGCTGATGACATAAGAGGCACAAGTACAAACAGGTGAGGAACCTGGGGCCAAATATAAAATGGTAGCACTGTACTATGACGGGGATATAGTGGACAGATTGTATAACACTACAATAAGGGAGCCCTGTACACTAGAATGGTATAAAGAGATATGGATGGATTTGGAGGGAGATGGGGGATGTATATACATGACCTGCACCCCTGATGAAAATGCTAGAGCGGAACAGAGTCTCCGGGGAGAATGTAGGGCCTGGATGCCAATAGAGGGAACACCAGCTTGGGATGAAGCAGTAGTTGATGAAAAGGAATGAAGTAGTTTGGGTGAGTTACAATATTCGTTACTTAAGTAATGAAAGGGGGGAATGTATGGGATGAAATGTCTTTAGGACCCTCCTCCCCCTAAATTTCTCACTTGGGGCTTATGACTCACCGCAGCCATCTATGCACCTGGGCCCGGGATGTGGGATGGCTGCAGGCTGACGCATGAGTCTGCAAGGCTCACCCTGTAGCATGATACAGAATCCATTTTGTGATACACGTAGACTCCATTTTGAGTACAACAATCTAGGCCTCAGTGGCACAAGCGGCCTGCAGGGATACAGCTCCTCCCCCACCCGACCACGCACAGCGAGCCAGCACTCCCCTCACCCTCCTCCCCATTGCAGCTCCGCTGAAGGCGTGTTCTCACAAGCAACTAGGCGCGAACAAGTAACAGTACAAACACTGTATCTTCCACCTTCCGCAGTACATCATTGACCTGACGGTGACTGGACCTTAAGCTGGGGGCCGAGAAAAAATAAAGCTACCTCTATACAACATGTCCTGTCTCCTCGCAGACCCCGGCATCTATAACATATGTTGTGAATAACTCCCAACCCTGTTCCCCATTTGAAGTATCAGACATGAATGTTAAGCCTGTGTGCCACCCAGTTTTATCCATGCTGCTAAACCCTTTTCAAGGAGGATGAAATAGCCTCAAGTCCATAAGGTTGATTGTTCATATTAAAATGGGACGACCTTAGCCCGTCACAGAACACCCACATGTGAAGTTATCAAACATATGTATATTCAAATTTGTCATTACTAGCCAAGAGTCATTGTTGCTGCGCAATATTTAAAAAAGCAATGTGTAAAAACCCTATGCACAATATGATTTCGCATAAAAAACACAAGTTTACAAGTAAATAATTAAGAGTTGCAACATATATGAGTCTTTTAAAGTGATAAGCACCACCTTTTTTATCAATGAAATGTCGTTTAAATTCATTGTTTAACCCTTGAGCATGTACACAAGTCTGATCATAAGTAGAATGTTGTAAACTTTCACTGATGCTGATGTATACACCAACCTGGTTCTACCTCATGTTCTATGCTAGTTTTCCCCATGTGTGCCCGCACCCAAATGTAGAACTATGAATGATGTGATGTTAACAAAACCTTTCAAAACCAAACATTGATTCTGCAAATACAGTACCTCTGAAATACATAAAAGTATAATACAAATAATGTTCATGAGCTCACATGATCGTTGATATATATATATATATATATATATTCAGTGAAAAAAAATTGTTAAAGGGACGTTATGGTTAAGTTGCGCTACTAAAAACCTATCAGATTCAGAAAAAAAACATTGTTAAAGGGACATTATGGTTCCAAGTAAAACCGAAAAACCCCTGAAATTCACCAGTTATGATAAGCTAAGCAACCATAACTCGCAAAACCACTGTGCACTGCTAAGACTAACACCCAGGACATGAAAGATGACATCACAAATACCATTGATGACATCATCTGAAAAGAGCCCATGGGAAGTGTTTGTATGTCAAAAATTATAAATACTTAACACCTACTTCAAAATGGATGCTCTATTTCTAAAAAAAGTTGCAAAAAGGTTGCAATGCATTTTGTACATTTCTCAGAAAAATCTGATTGCCAGCATAAGTAAGATGAACTGCGTCTCTGCGAAAAATGTATGTACTACGAAACATAATATTTTCATTGTGAAAAGAGGACATGCCAAAATCTCTTAGGAAGGCACTACAGCCTTATTAACATTACACCTTGCTTTCTTCATTTGTGGACCACATGAGCAAGAACGAAGCCACATTTTTCTCTGCGCAATCTGTGAAAAAAATACTTTGGAGTTTAGAGACATGTCCATGATCTTCTGGAAGTCCTTCTTTCATTGCAAATTGCAAAGAAATTCCAGACACATGTCCTAAACTGTTCCCTCCACAATGAATTACAATTATGTCTGGATGTTCCTCTATCTTCAAAGTTGCCCAGAGAGGTAGCAAGTCCAACCACTTCATTCCACGCACTCCATGCCAGTGCACTTCCACATATGCGAATCCAAGATCTATAGATACTCCACAACTTTCTGCATGCACCTTCAACCAATGTATCCACGAGTCTCCCAAAATCCACACAATCTGTTTTTGAAACACTCAGCCATAGCTATCTGTTCTTCTCTTAGCAAAAAGAATATCTGAGAAAACCTCTCCTAGCACAACACACTCACTAAACTTTACTGACCAATCCCTTGCTACATTCAATCTCATTTGCATGCCTCCCCACCCCAAATTCCCCGGATGTAATACGCGGTGTCCTAGAACTACCGCCATGTCCGCGAACATATCGTAACATGGACAGCCCTTCAACCATTTCTGCTTCACTCTCTGTGCCATTCCCTCATTGGATGTAGCTAAGAAATCACATGACCATCCACCAATCAAAACCAAGACCTCTACATGTAACTACATCTTCATAGAACAGCACTGCAAATGTACAGTGAATCTCTCGGAGTACAAGTCTCATACCATTGGCAAGCACGATCTACGACAAATACTATACAAGTCTCCAAGATTTCTACTTGCAGCTTCGTCCATATCCATATGCATGAACACAAACTACAGGTATGCATATTTTCTATACAGTACATGAACACATTTTCTAACCAACTGTATAATCTGTAAAATTATTCTACGATCATTTTTTCATTGTGCTAAAATGAACTGTGACTTACAAACCTTTATACCGTTTAATTTCTTCATACACACACACATACGCAAATAATGTTAAACTAACATTTTTGAAATAAAATATATAGACTACATATAATCAAACAAAATTACATGCAAACTCTATGATCAAATCTCAAACAATAATATTTGTACAAACACATAATTGGTTTTAATTTTTTTAATTTATATAATTACTTACATTTATATAGGACAAGCAGGCTATGACATTGACTCACTATTACGTGGAAAAGCAGGCTATGAAATTGACTCGCTATTACGTGGAAAAGCTTAGTTACAGGAATAGTGGTATACAGTGATACATTATGAATTTCACAAGCCATAGTAAAGATATTTTCTTTCCTACAGTTAGTCATAAGATAGTTATAATGGTTTTGAGGAAGGCGCTGAGCATTTCAGTTTAAAAATCTATGTCTAAATTTAAAACAGTGCTATATACAAACCAAATTACTAATTTCTTTCTTTTACAATTGCAGTGAACACCATTCTCCTGAAAAGAATGGTCTTTTACAATTGCAGTGAAGACCATTCTCCTGAAAAGAAGCAGCTGCATTTGAAGTACAAAGGACAACTAAAAAGCAAACTGCTCATTTTAGAAAAAAAGTAAGTAGAATGTTACCATAATATTTGAATTATTACTCAAACACACTGTAAGGTTAATTCATGCTATTTCTGTGCCTAAAAATAGAGATTCTGCACCATTCTGACCAAAAATCCCCCATCTTAAACAGTGATTTACTGGCAGAATGGCCCACAAATTCCTATTTTTCGACACACAAATTACCCAACTCAGCCAGTAGAATTTAGATGTTCTAGAACAAGCAACTGTTTTAATTGTTTTGCTTTAGATATACTATTTATACTTCTCCACACCACTGGCTTACTTTTTTCTGTCATCTGAACCCCAGTTTAGTAACACATTAATTCAAGAATACCCATCCCTAGTAGTTGCACTTCCCAATGCACAAACACACACCATTACATACATCTTAATCATCTTACTCAAACACTCATGCACACAACACACATGCATTGCAGAACACCCCAACCCATACCTTCTGTATTTTTTTTCAACAGACCCTAAAGAATGCCTACCAAAAGGCAACTCTGTAGAAATGAACGCAGAAGTAGAGCAAATGAAAAGAAAAGTTTCCAACATAAACATCCATCTACAGCAGAATTTGCAAAAAAAAAGTTGAAACACAACAGCTAATACAGTCATGTAGTGAAACAGAAGAAGTTTCTAGTACAAAAACTTTGCCTCCTCCATCAAAAAGTAAAACAACCCAAAAAACAATTAACAGAAAATCAACTATCACTACAAATAAAACTTCTTCTATAAATCTTGATATAGTACAAAGTAAGCATACCAAGAAAAGTATTTTAGCCAAAATGTTCCGTCACAAAGTCCTTCAAAATCTTATAAAAACAGGAGAGAAACCAGGTTCAACACTTCAAACCTATCGTAGGAAAGTAATCTTAGAAGCATTGATAGACAGTGCAATTCTTCTCAAAAGAAAGTTATTTAGTTTAGTGTTAAACAGAATGAAACCACTAACAGAACTAATAACTAAATTACAAAAAAGACTTCTCAATAAACGAAATATCAACAGAAATAACTTCTTAAATATCTATGGAGGTGAATGGAGTCACACTACAAGCACAGACCCATACTTTAATGAAGAAGCATACAAACAAAAGCAAACAAATACAATTGCCATACATAGCAGTGGTCGAGGTTATGAAAAAGTTAATAATACCATAATGCAACAAGAAGTACTCCTTACAAAAATATGCCCTGAAAACGTAGATTTACCCCTCCATTCAACTGAATCAGAACAACTAGTGTACAAATGGCCATGCACGTCAATGTGTAACATTCCCAAAAAAATGTTCAAGTCTTTACGCCAATTCCTCAATCAATATGTGAAAAGCAAAGACAAAATCAAAATTAAACTACTGCAAAATATGGATGCTTGTCCAGAACTCAAGTACACAGGACTAGAAGGACATTCATTGGCCTGCATTACAGGACCTACTTGCAAAACAACCTTCCATGATATCAAAAGGATATCAACACATCATGCAAGTATAAGAAATCTAGTTTATAAACTGTACTATGCTAAAAGTCCTGCTTTAGCACTAGCCAATTTAAATAACATTCTTCTACATGGTACAGCAAAAGACCTACTAGAAGAAATCGACTATATCCAGACAAAGTATTTTGGAAGTGAAACCCACTTACAAGATGAATTAGCTGTAAACCAACTTCGTAACAATTCTGCACATGGCAACCTTTCACTACACACATACAAAAAAGAAATACTGAAATTTGAAAGTACTTCAGCTGAAGTACCAAAACACGTGTGTGTATGTTACCGCAGAACTTTTTATAAAAGTAACACAAAAACTGTAGACCTATCATACAAAATAGAAGACAATGAAGATTCTAAATGGTTTGAATTAGCTCTTTACCTTATAACAGGAAACAAATACGAAATAACTGACCCCATAATACTTTGCAGTTACTGCACTACAAAACTTGACAACAACCAAACTCCTTCATGTGCTATCACAAATAACTTGGAATTATATCCACTACCGAAACCCCTTCAACAACTTAATTTATATGAGAGCATCATAATTCAAACAGTGCACCCATTTCAAGCAATAATACGCCTTCAACCAAAAACTGCAAAATTACCTCCCTCTGAATTAGTGAAAGGAGTTTGTGGAAAAGTAGTGTATTTACCTTTAGATCTAAAAGAAAATGTGCACACTATAGGAGTGCAACGTCCAATGCAACAATCTTTAATTATCTTGGTAAATGGAGTACCTACAAAAAAAAAAAAAATTGGCAACAACTGGTAGATTTACATAAAGTTAGAGAAGCCCTGCAATATATTAAAGAGAATAATGAATATTACAAAGAAATTAATATTGAAGAAAACTGGTCAATTTGAGCTCCTAGATCCTGCTACAATATCAAACACTTTAGACCATTATACAATTCATCCATTGCACTCTAATGACACCATAGAAGATGCACTGGAAACGTACCAAATGCGTCAAACAAAAGGATCACCAATCAACATATGGGAAAAAAGTATAGAAGCACGTGCTTTTCCTCTACTCTTTCCTACTGGCAAAGGAGGAAGATATGATGATAGACCTATTCAAATATCAGCATCAGAATATCACTCATTACGAATGTATTCTGAAGATCCCAGATTTTGACAAAATGTGGAATACATATTCCACCTACTCTTTGAAAGTGAACTAGCAACTTTATGTTACGGAGTTTCACACATATTAAAATCAGGATAACACTTTCAAAATATGACAGCAACACAATTATTACAAAAAGTTCAACAAAAAGATGAGGTTTTACAAGCAAATCTTACAAATCTATTAGCAAATATCCATGGTACTGAAGAGTACTCGTTTCGACATCATGGAGATGTACGTTGTATGATCAGAAACCTTGGCCCACCCACTTGGTTTCTTACATTAAGTTGTGCAGAATATGCATGGGAAGATTTACATGCTTTCCTACGCATATCAAACGAAAACAAAACAAACATAGATATACTAACACCTGGAGAACTTTGTTCTCAGGATCCTGTGAATGTTTCAAGATATTTTCACCATCGCTTCATTGCTATGCTACATTTTATTTGTAATAAAACTGTTCCTCCCCTTGGAGAAGTGCAACACTTCTTTTGTAGAAAAGAATACCAAGCCAGAGGAGCACCACATGTCCACATGATTTTATGGATTAAAGATGCTCCTAAATTTGGTCAAGACAGTGATGCCACTGTTTTACAGTTTATTGAAAAATATGTCACTTGTGGAATTCCATCAGAATCCACAAATAGTGATCTTCATGCAAACATTTTACAATTCCAAAGACACAAATGTGGCAAATACTGCAAATACTATTTTCGCAAATACAAAAACAAAGGGAAATACTACACCAAATGCTGATTTGGTTTCCCTAGACCAGTTACAAATACAGGTCAAGTGAGCAACCTCATGTCTTCAGTTAGACATAGTGTTAAAGGTAAGTCACCTAAAAATACATATTGCATAAAAAGAAAAGAAGAAGAAAAATATATCAATGATTACAATGCAATCATTGCCCACTTCTGGAATGCAAACATAGATGTGCAGTACATTGCAGACAATCCTACTGCAGTTGCACGATATGTCACAGAATACTTAACCAAATCAGAAAAGACAGAGCTCCAAGACCTCTGGAATGACCTGTCATCAGATAAAACAGTGTCTCAGAAATTATACAGCTTGCGCATAAAAATGCTGTCCCATAGAGAATGTGGATCCTATGAAGCAGCTGATCAATTAACTATTACTGCATTGCATGGTAAATCTGAAAATATAGTATGGCTAATTCTTAGTCCAGCTAAATCTAGAAAAAGAGTTCTAAAATCATACGAAGATATAGAAGCAATAGCCAAACATGATCACAACAGCCAAGACATTTTAAAAAACAATTTATTGGACACATACTACCCAAACAGGAGTACCACTTTGGAAACCAAGTGTCTATACCACATCGCCCAAAACTACACATGCAAAAATAATATAAAACCTGATGAACAAAACCGTAAATACAAAGTGACAAACTGTGAAGGCAGCTTAGTAAAACTCACCAAACCAAATTTAATTAATCATATCAAATTGTCATCAAAGACTCCTCAACATAAAGAAGTATATTACATGTCCCTGCTACAACTCTTTAAACCATGGAGAAAAGAAGAAGAAATACTAGATAACTATGACTCATATGAAGACGCTTTCAAAGCAAATGAAAGCAGTATAACTGATGTAAACTTTGCACAGTACAAAACAATGTTGCACAATGAACAGCAACACGAAGAAGAATTCCAGGCCCAACAGTAGTCAACCTTCTGTCACAGGAAGCCAAGAACCAATGGGAGACACACTAATAACAAATGAGGCAGAATTAGCTATGATAGAAGTAGAAAACACCATGTGTCAGTATGAAGATAAAGAAGACTTAACTATACTACAATCAAAGCTAAACAATGAGCAACGTAGCATTTTTCAAGAAGTAACAAAAGAAATTGCACATGGTGTACAACATGAAAACAAAGAATGAACCTCTCAAAATTACAAACCTATACTATTGTTTGTCAGTGGTGAAGCTGGTTCTGGCAAAACATTCCTAATCAAAATGATCAGTAAGTTCCTTCAACAATTGACAAACAACAAACTGTCAGCTGTTGTCACTGCCCCCACAGGTTTAGCTGCCTACAACATAGGTGGTTTCACTTTACACCGATTACTACTCCTGCCAGTAGAACACCAAAACAAATTAGATTATTACAAACTTTCTGCAGAAGCTGCAATGGAACTACGCAGAGTATTGAAACAAATGAAAATGCTACTAATAGATGAAGCGAGCATGATGTCCAACCTAATGTTGGCTTTGATTCACCTCAGATTACAAGAAGTACTCAAAACAAACTATGAAGAGCTCTTTGCAGGAAAACACATTACTGTTTTCGGAGATCTTCTTCAATTGACACCAGTAAAAGGTGAGCCTATTTTTAAAACATTAGGACACAAACTCTGCCGTAAAACTGTTGGCAGCATTGTAAATGTCAACCTTTGGCAACATTTCCAATACAGAGAATTAACAGAAAACATGCGCCAATCTGCAGATCTCACTTATGCCAACATCTTAAAAACTGTCAATGTTGGTATACTTTCTAAAGAAGCAGAAGCAATATTGAAAACCCGACACATTCATGCACTTTATGGTGATAATGCATGTGCTACAGATGTTATGGAACAATTAGCCCACAAAAATGTCAATTGTACGGCCTTAATGGTGACTCTTGCAACTGTTTCAAATTCAATCAAATAATGTTAAGTAAAGAAATGCAACCAATAATGGAAATTAGCACCACAGACAAACTAGATGTACATGGAATGATACTACTGATGTGTGACCAAGCCACAACAAGACTAAATAGTTTAGAAAAATCAATCTCAAACACAGCAGGCTTGGAAAAGATATTAAAATTATCCTTAAATTGCAGAGTAATGCTGAAACATAACCTTGACGTGGACCAAGGACTAGTTAATGGAGCACTGGGTACAGTTGTTGGCTTTCAAACATACCAACGTGACAACAAAATTCAGTTTGTCAATATTCTCTTTGACAAACTTTCAGAAGTAAAAAGAATAGGACGCTTAACAGCTCGATTCCTTCTCTTCAAAGACATGTATGTACGCAGAGAACAATTTTCTCTAACTCTTGCATACGCAGTCACCATTCATAAATTACAAAGTCTTACCCTAGACAAAGCAATGATAGACATTGGTAACACAGTCTTTAAAGAAGGCATGAGCTACGTAGTACTATCACGCTTACGTACACTTGACGCTCCATTTGTAATAAACTTTGATGCAAGTAAAATAAACGCTGATATTCTTTGCATTTTAGAATACAATAGACTTTGTTCACTATACACTCCCCATCTAAACACATATTCTGTTCCACAAAAAGTAAAACATTATAAAAGAAAAATAAATCAAACAGAAAAGCAACAGGATGTCACTGCAAATCCTCCAAAGAGAGTAAAATAAAGTAATACTTCATCAAGTGCCACAAGCAAAAAAGAATCAATTAAGGAAAGTAAACCAGGTACTTCTTTAAAGAAGGAAGACAAACACCAAAAAAAGCAGTTAGATACAGAACTACCTGGACCATTTAAATTCTCAAATATAGTTGGTGTAAGTTGCTATGCAAATGTAGCAATGAATATTCTATTTCATTTACCACCAATTGTTGACAACATTTACTTACACAGTACATACCCATTGGGCCTCATTACGACCCAGGCGGTAAGTTACCGCCTGGGTCGTACCTTTACCACCATGGCGTAAACTACGTTTACGTCATGGTGGTTGGCGGACTTACCGCCCCATTCCGAGGTGAGTGGGGCGGTAAGTCCCCATTAACCCATTTACCCTTCCCCATTCCCATTTTTGCCCCATAGGGCATAATGGGAGTGGGGAAGGCGTTAATTACGCCACCGTAAATTACGGTGGCGTAATTAACAACAAGGTCCCTTAGCGCCATGGATTTTAACACCTGGCAGGTGTTAAAACCTCCATGGCGCTAAGGGACCTCGGAATCAGGCGGTAAGGGTCGGCGCTGTTTACGCCGCCGTAAACCCCTTACCGCCTGGGTCCTAATGAGGCCCATTGTGTTTGCAAATGTTAGTATTTCACAGAAATGCAGCAAACAATCCTGACAACACGTATAGTGTTTATGGAATAAGACAACAATTGGACTACTGTGCTGGAATGGTGAAATTCACTATAAACTCACAGGAAGATCCACAAGAATTTCTAATGTACTTACTACTAGTACTGGAAAACAAAAACATACCTATAAATGAAATCTTCCAGATTTCATACATGTGGAAACATACATGCACTCTCTGCAACAATGTTACACAAGAACAAATCCCCAATGAACGTTTTGTGTATATATCAATACCTAATCGTGAATCGGTTCCATTTCAGCAACTTGTACAAAATGCAAACCATGGTAGATTATGTTCGACCTGCAATTCAGATAATCGCTCCACGTTAGTAATACAAACACATAGTAAATACGTAATACTAATGCTTCTACGTTACAATGCAGATGGTACCAAAAACAACTGCAAGCTGACTGGATTCACACATGGTCAAATATCACTTGGTAGGAAAACCTTCACAACAATAGGTATAATCTACCACGCAGGAGCCACAACCAATTCAGGGCACTACGCTGCATATGTAAAAAAGAAATGTGGATGGTTTGAATGTAATGATAGTACCATTACTCTAAAGCAGAGATTACCAGCAAACCTTACAAACGCTTATTTAATGTTCTTAAAACCAAAATTTGATAACTAAACTGTACTTAAACCTTAAGTACACTTGTATTAAAGAAATATGAACTGTCACAATATTCCAAAAGCTATCTAACTGCCGAAAGATACTACAACATCTAATCCGATAAATTAATACCACTCAAATAGAGAAAAAATAGACAGTTAGAATATGCCAATTGGTATCTAACTGTCGCAAAATTTAGAAATATCCAAACAGATAAATCAATACCACGAAATTATATAAAAAAATAAACAGTTAGAATACGCCTACTGGTATCTAACTGCTCCAAAATTTTACAATATCCAAACAAATACCTAATATCTTACTGCTCCCAAAAACTAGAACAATCAAATGTATAAAGCATTAGCCAGAAACAACAAGTAAACACAGAAAACAAACAAACAAATAAACTGTAGCATAACAGAAAAAGTTTTTTTTTAATCCACCATGGATTTTTTTTCTCCCACAGACCCAATGATTTTAGCAACAAACACAGAAACTGAGCAAATTGCACAGTACTCTGGTTTGTCATCTACTAAATATGAGGGTAAAAAAAAAGAAGAAAATGTAATAAGTCTTTATAAGATACTAATACTAACATGCTATTTTATTTTATCACAGAAATGAACACGAAAAACATGGACTCCCATTACTAAACCAAATAGTAAGTATAACATGATAAATACAACCATCGCAGCATATCACACCCATACTGGCTTATAACATTGTTCCTTATAAATTTGTTTTTGACCCAAAGTTATAAGCCACTATGAGTGTGATAGTCTGCGGTGCTTTTGGCCAGGGCATAGACACTTGGGTGCCTGGCATATGAGTGTGATATGCTGTGGTGGTTGTGGCCAGGGCATAGAGTCTTTGGTGCATGGCCAAATGGCCATGCACCCAACATTCTATACCCTGGCCACAACCACCGCAGCATATCACACCCATAGATTCAAGCATTGCAACCATTTTAATGTCCGCGGACACAAGGAAGTTCCTAGAGCACATTCAACTTGCCAGAGGACGATACGGACAGCGTCCTCAGGGCACCCCTATTTTCTTTATGTACGAACATTTCAGGACACCGCAAGTGTTCTTAGAACACTTTCAGCTTGCCAAAGAACAATACAGACAACGTCTTCAGGACACCCCCTGCGAACATTCCAGGACCCCACGAGTGTTCTTAGAACACTTTCAACTTGACACCGAATCCATTCTGTTTATTTACGAACATTTCAGAACAGCCGTGTTGTCCGCAGACAAATCGAACACAACAAAAGTGTCTGGCACATAAAAAAATACAACATTGCACCTATCTCATACTCCCCCACCTTCCCCAAACACTCTTAAACACCAACACACTCCACCAAATACAATTTTCAAACCAAGTTTCACCTCGCGGTCCGCTTTTGTCCGCGAATGCAAGGTGTCAAGCGCCACCAAAAATCTGACGCGCTCCACGCCCCACGCCCCAGGCCGTCCAATCAGCGAACACGTCGGATGTCCGCGGACATCGCGCAAGCTGCTCGGCCAATCAGGGCACTGTCCGCGGAGCGAACCGGGAAGTCCATCCGCAGAGCGAACAGAGATATCACTAATTTTTTGCCTTACATTTTGGTCATTTTAAAAAATAAATACTGGACGGATTTACACCAATTTTGCAAAATCACGCTTTTGATACCAAGCCCCCGCTCTTGCTGCAAATTTGGTGTGAATCCGTCCAGTGGTTTGGGCTTTAGGCGTGTGCAAAGTTTTTTCCCATTATGTCTGGGAAAAAACTAAAGTTTTGGGGCCCCCCTATAAAATTGCCCCCCCTGGACCAAACCTCTCCAAACTTTGCAAAATAGTTTGGTGAGGATTCGTCCAGAGGTAGCGAAGTTATAAGCCACCCAAAAAATGCTCTTCCTATGGAAACACCAACTTAACCATAACTACATGGACGCTATCGCGTCCATGTTAAATATATATGCAATTGTACTGGCCTACCTCAGTTTTTCATTTTATAATGATGTGCATGCAACCCTGTAATGTATATGCGCGAGAAGTTACAAGGCCATCTCCCCCTTTCCCTGGAAAGACGCATACTCAGCCCCATCCTCCTCCCTCCAAGGCCCGGTTGGGGATTGAAGGTCTCTGGTTTATTGATGTTAGAATAGCACAGCTACACCTCCTTGCTTTCTTTCATGCTGAACCTGCACGAGATATTTACCTTCCCCCATGCCCCCTGACACCCGAGGCCACCATAAAATCACTGTGTACCTTCATGCTCTGGTTAGAAGAATTATGAGTAACAAGGCCCCACATGCCATCACCTTTTGATGTA
Organism: Ambystoma mexicanum; assembly: GCF_040938575.1. Classification (NCBI taxonomy): domain Eukaryota; kingdom Metazoa; phylum Chordata; class Amphibia; order Caudata; family Ambystomatidae; genus Ambystoma; species Ambystoma mexicanum. The sequence goes on from NC_090925.1 coordinate 578,725,154, forward strand.
CCAGCTATGTGCCCCCCTGACTCAATGGTATTTTAGTTCACCCCAACCTCGACTGGCCATGGTGGCAGTTATTCACTCTTGTACTAACACACTATAAAAATGTCTCTTACTACATCTAACAAAGTAGAATGATAAAGGTACTTCGACTCATACCCCCTGAAAAGACACTGGGGCTCATGAACCTGCCCCTCTCTGTTAACAATAACTTTATGTTGATGTATTGAGAAGACCCAGAGTTACATGCTATTTTTTAATGATTCTAGATTAACAACTTGTAGGATTCATATGACAGATTGAAGTAGAAGTTAGTAATGAATGGGTACGTGTGGCCACAAGGGCAAAATGTTAGTGCAGCCGCGATGTATCAACTCGAACAGTTTGTGACCTGATACTCCACCCCGATGAGCCCAGCTGACACGAGCACCCCGCGCTGCCACCACGTGGATCTCTGCCAATCATGGATAGCTGCACCTACATTGTACATAGTAGCTAGTCTTCACCACCCAATCCCCACGATTATGTGCCCCCTATAGCTTACCTCACCAATGACATGTTTTTGTAATAAATATGAATGTCTTTCTATTATCTGGCAGAGCGCTCTCAGAGTTTGCAGAGTCCTCTGCATGCCCTATATTGATTTAGATAAAACCTTTTGTACTTCACCCGCACTTGGTCTTGGTCTCATTCCATGCTGGGGTGTGTCTGTCATTATTGACTCCCATTGTACAGTTCAAATGCCTTTTTTGGGGGACACTCACTTTCACACTACTAGTGTTTGCCCATTACACCTCAAACAGGAGCTCAGCTCACTCCTCACGTTATTGTTTCTTCTTGAGTAGATAACCAGGCTCTTGGTTGCCACAACTCTTGACAGTGGGCCAGGCAAGCCTTCTCAAATCTTCCTTCGCCTTCAGCTGGTTTTATTCTGCTGCGCCACACTTCCAGCCCTTTCATTCATGGAGTCTAAGTTTGCTAAAATGCACCATGGAACATCCAGATTCTAAACATTCCTATACATATACATTGCTGCATCGCCTGCAATCTATTTACTACATAGCCAGCCTCATGATTACTTTGTCTACTTGCGTTACTGCGTCTGTACAATTGTAAAATGGTTGTGCATTTTCTTCTGTGCTTCTCCACACGTGCAAATTCGCTACTTCGCCATCAGATTCCATATGGTCTATATTCTTTCTTCATTGGCATCTCAGGTTTTCTCAATGAATGCCTTGTTTCAAGGACTCGTCATAGTATAGGTATCATTACTGGCCTTGCGCATGTCGCAATTTCCGGCTGCAGGCATATAGGCAGAATGGGGTGGGACTTCCATTAGAGGTTCTTGGCTTCTCCTATACACTGATATTTGGGAATGTAGCATACTTGAGAGAAAGGGCACCATTTGGACATATCACTCTTTTTAAAGGTCATCTGATTAACACATTTAACTACACATGTGGGCCAAATATATTCTGAGCAAAACAAAAGAGGTGATGGCTGGAAGGTTCAGAATTAATCTTAACATCTGCCATTGCTCTGTGCAACCCTCCAGACCATCGTTCTTCAGCTGCCAATCCACTACAGAAGGCAACAAGGCCATATGCAAATCAGGCTTGGTCCCTCGCCAAAATGTTCAGTCCATCCCAAATGGCTTGGTCACATCCCTTCTGCGCGAGACCACACGCATCCCGCTGACATGTTTCGGCCTGTTACATTACTGGAACAGCCATGTGAGATCCTGTTTATCATCATTTTAAAACTACGGGGGGGTACTCCTTGTCATTGAGCAAAGACTGGGGAGCCTCCGCAGCCATGCCCAGCCTACAACACACACTTGTACACCGTTCTCACATACTTAAATATTTAGACATGCATTATGAGCATTGTTGCCTGTGTGACCATTAAAAAAATAATCTTGATCTTGTGCTCTCCAATATAAAAGGTTCCATCGTAAACTAAATCCTGTAGACAAAGTAGCCAAACATATCCCATGACCTCTAGCCCTGCTTTTCCCATAACCCATGGAGTTAATTCAAACACCGTTTCTGTAAGGAAACATTTATTTTGTGTTTTAGTATGATTAAACAAGAGGCATAAAGTATTTTGGCCTGAATACCCACAGTTGTGTCTGTTTATTGCAGCAAATAGATTAGTTACCAGTTAATAGTGGCTCTGTTTTACAAAAAGCTCACCTCTGGCCCTTCTGACATGTGAACTAAGCTCTGGAAAAGCACAGGACAAATGTACAAGATTATGGCTGCACTGATCACGTTAAAGGGACATGCAGAAAACAATGTCAATGGCGTTTTTTTGGTTATGCAGTGATCATTTACTAATGTAAGCCTTATCAACAAATGTATCTCAATGTGCAATTTTCTTGCAGAATATTAAAAAATATTTTTTCTCGAATGATGTCTTTTATAGAACATGGTTTCACGAATAAGCACTCGTTTCATAAAATATGTTGCTGGTACATTCAACATTATAGGAATTGAGAGCCATTCACATTGACAGTTCCAACCAAGGTTAGACCGGTCCCATCTATAATGATAGCTATTGCAGGGGAGTCAGGCTTAACTCAAGGAAGGCTGGTAGAGAAGTACAGCTATACCCAACAGTTAAGCCCAGAGAATACACCACACTAATATACTGACAACTATCCACTTTAATTCACACATAGAACTATAAGGTCAAATAATTGCTATAGGTGAAATATAACACACAGTAAGACAGACTGCATGTACAAAAACAGCAAAGGCCCATAGGCAGGCCCTATCTAATCCTAGGCTACATGTATGCTCATTACTTGGTGGCAGACACAATAAATATAAGGCTAAGGGGTGACAAGAAAAGAGAACCCTAACCAACAATAAACATGAATTTAGAAATGTATCACCAGGACCCAAAATGACATGTAAAAATAATAATATCCCTTGCCATAAATAACAGCATTAATAAATCAACTGTCCTGTATATAGAGGGAGGAAAACAGGTTACCCTGACAGTTACGAAAAGTTACAAGTGTAATGCAGGACTCTGAAAATACATTTGGAATCAGTGGTGCATGCTAAATTTAATTTTTTGTCCTAAAATTCCAGAGACCCGCGGGATGTAGAGAAAATAACAGCCTATGTACAGGTGAGTAATTTCCAAAGTCTGAAGGCACAACCAAGGATATGGGGAAAAGGCAGATAAGTCTGAGTACTAGCGCCAATGGTGCAGAGAAGACAGAAACATACCCTTAGGGATGCTGGAGGAGGACCTCATGAAGAGTTCCATTTCCAGTTTTGAGACCCAGAAGCAATTGAAAAAATTGAAGTAAATCAGGGTTCAGGCCCATGTTAACACAGCGGAAATCCACAGTAGGAAGCAACATGCATAAACCGATGACCATGCATTGAAAGGACACCTAAGGGTAGGTTTGAAGAACAACCCACCAATTCAGGGCCCAAAGGTAAGTAAGCACTGCACCAGTTTTGGGGAACACATCTCGGGAATTGTGAAACAACCCTGTCAGAACAAATCTTATTTTTTAGATTGAGTTACATATTTAGTCTACCAGGGTCTTCATCCCCAGAACAACCATAGACTTGACAACCCAAAATAATAATGACCTACCTTCGTATGAGGGTGAACCACCCACCAGGATGGAAAACAATAGTGGAAATGGAACCACAAAGATGGAGGAAGCTGACCAAGCAGGTTCAGGTGCTTGGAGGGCAAGACGGAACAGCCAACTATCAGAAAATGGTGCCATAATAAGAAAAACTTCTGGGATGATCCAGAATGGCCTAGCCAAAATGTAAAGATACATTAGTGCTACCATACCACTATCCCGAAGGAGAGCAGCTTCTTATATCGAGGCATACAACATGAGGATATAGTAAGGTGACACCAGGAAAGGTCCCAGCATGGGACATCCAGCCCATCCAGTAAGAATAATAAGAGAAGGATAAGAACAACCAAAGAAGGACCTCCAACAACCAGAAATGAACACCAAGCTAAGAAAAAAGATGCAGGACCCAGCCTGAATAGCCTGCCATGGTACATAAAAGCTCCAGCATGGCTTTATGTCAAAACACTCTCCAGCAGCAAGTATGCAGGCAAGCCGACTAAAATCCCAACAGACTTCAAGGGCTAGGGTCTCTCATAGATATACCCTTTAATTCATGAGCTAGCCATCACCAGCCCTCCAATCACACACAAGTGCAGCAATACAAATGTGTTGGTGGCCAGCCAATCATGCAGGCCACAAAAACTGCCAAACACTCAAGTTCACCTGCTCACTTTGTGTATTGGCTGTCTAGGGCTTGAGACCAGTCTAAACCAAACCAACTCAATACAGTGAGTGGAGGGGTGGACACATGGCGAGCCCATGTTTGCACAGCAGATATTGTAATCTTGTATCCAGGTATCCTGAATCAAAGGAAAGGCCATAAACGAAATGGCTGACAGTAGGACTTATTAAAATGCATTAGTACAATACTGGTACATCGGGTTCCCAATACAGTAAATAATGTAGCACTCTTTGTGAAGTCAAAACTAAATTATATCTATCTTGAGAATGGTTGCTTCAGCCATGCACATATTCCCACTTTGATAGAGATATTGATGACACTGGTAGTGAAAGTTGTCTGGGCATGTTTTTTGTGTGTCTTCTAAACAGCTGTATTGAATCTGAGCCGACATGTGTTCTGTGATGTGATGACGTTTTCGAGCACTGCTCCTGTATAGTCACGTTGTAATGTGATTAATCCGGGAGCAGCTATAATCATGTTATTATGTGATAATTGTGGGAGCAGTGGTCGAACACGGCATTATCATATATATACATTTGTTGTTGTTGAGATATACGATTATACAGACCAACGCAATGGCATACCATTAATGATAACGTTCTGCATAACTGGATTATTTAAAAAGGGATGAGAAGGACTACACTGATACTCTAAAATTCTCCAGAGACATTCACATCTGAAACATTGTTGCAATGAGACAGGGTGGAGCCAGTGCTTAATTTGTTATAAAAAAAAAAACTTAAGTGCCCTGGCCCATTTTCTACCACTTATGCGACACTGTGGGTGGGGCTTTCCCCACCACTATTGACACCACCCGTAGCTGCTCCCAACAGTGTTGACATATGTGGGGTTACACTACAGCTTGCATATGCTCATTGTGTTTGATGGATGCACAAACAATCACCACTTCCAGGACCCTCATCTCGACGTCACTCATGCTGACCCGGCTCCCCTCCGCGATGCGCCGGGTCTGGTGGAGGGTCCTGGACCTGAAGTCCTCCCAGCGCCTCTTGACGTGCTTGATGTCACGGGTTGCCTCCCCCTCCGCATTGATGGCAACCACTACGTCGTCCCAGATCCTCTCCCATTCTTCCTTGTTGGCGCGTGATGTTCCGAAGAGGGCATCATAATGGCCCAGGACATGCTCCACCAGGACACCAACTTCCTTCACACTGAAGCTGGTGGCCCTCTGCCTCTCTGGCTGGGGGTCGCCAGTGGTCTCAGATGGTGTTTTCCCCGACATGGCGACCCCCGAGGCAGGCGTGGGTGGCAACTGGGTCCTGGGGCTGGGCTGTGGAGTGATGGTATCCCAGTCGGGAGTCTTCTGTTCCAGCAGGGGTGGACACAGCAACTGGAACCCTGGCTGACGTGCAGGCACCAAATAGCAGGGCACTGGGCAGCAGGCAGTCAGGCAGCAGCAGATCGCAGGTGGGAGCGTGCTCAGGGCTCTGGGGGGGCAGGAAAATGGCCTTCAGGGCAGGAGCATGGTCTTCCGTGTGTGTATGCGTGGCCAGCTTGATACGGAGTGATTTGGCGCGTGAAAAAAGTGCACGTCAGTGTGAAATCCGAGGAAAGTCCCTTAGCGCGTAAGCGCATCAGCACACGTACGCGATGTCATTGGACCAAAGGCCCTTAGTGTGTAAGCGCGTCTGTGACGTATCGCGCATGGGCGGGTTGAAGATCCCACGTGGCTTTCCATTGCTCTGTACGTGCTTTTCGTGGGGTGCGGGCATGTGTTTTCCAGCCGTTGGGGTTCACACGCTATTACTTCACAGCGGGTGGGTGTTGGCTACGCGTTCTTCTACACGCAAAGCAGAAGGTGAGTGGTATCCCGCTCGCCCAGGGCCAATCGCGTCTGAAACTTCCTGGGAACCCCAGTAATACACATACCCCACTCGCACAGGGCCCTTTCGCGTGTGCAACTTCCTGCGAACCCCAGTAACACACGTACCCCACTCACACAGGGCCCTTTCATGTGTAAAACATCCTGCGAACCCCAGTAATACACGTACCCCATTCGCACAGGGCCAATCGCGTGTGAAACTTCCCGTGAACCCCATTAATACACACATACCCCACTTGCACAGGGCCTTTTCGCGTGTAAAACTTCCCACGAACCCCAGTAATACACGTACCCCACTCGCACAGGGCCAATCGCGTGTGAAACTACCTGCGAACCCCAGTAATACACGTACCCCACTCGCACAGGGCCCTTTTGCGTGTAAAACTTCCCACAAACCCCAGTAATACACGTACCCCACTCGCACAGGGCCAATTGCATGTGAAACTACCTGCGAACCCCAGTAATACACGTACCCCACTCGCACAGGGCCCCTTTGCATGTAAAACCTTCCACGAACCCCAGTAATACACGTACCCCACTCGCACAGGGCCAATCGCGTGTGAAACTTCCCGGGAACCCCAGTAATACACGTACCCCATTCACACAGGGCCAATCGCGTGTGAAACTTCCCGCGAACCCCAGTAATGCACACATACCCCACTCGCACAGGGCCTTTTCACGTGTAAAACTTCCCTTGAACCCCAGTAATACACGTACCCCACTCGCACAGGGCCAATCGCGTGTGAAACTACCTGCGAACCCCAGTAATACACGTACCCCACTCGCACAGGGCCCTTTTGCGTGTAAAACTTCCCACAAACCCCAGTAATACACGTACCCCACTCGCACAGGGCCAATTGCATGTGAAACTACCTGCGAACCCCAGTAATACACGTACCCCACTCGCACAGGGCCCCTTTGCATGTAAAACCTTCAGCGAACCCCAGTAATACACGTACCCCACTCGCACAGGGCCAATCGCGTGTGAAACTTCCCGGGAACACCAGTAATACACGTACCCCATTCACACAGGGCCAATCGCGTGTGAAACTTCCCGCGAACCCCAGTAATGCACACATACCCCACTCGCACAGGGCCTTTTCGCGTGTAAAACTTCCCTTGAACCCCAGTAATACACGTACCCCACTCGCACAGGGCCAATCGTGTGTGAAACTACCCGCGAACCCCAGTAATACACGTACCCCACTCGAACAGGGCCCTTTCGCGTGTAAAACTTCCAGCGAACCCCGGTAATACACGTACCCCACTCGCACAGGGCCAATCGCTTGTGAAACTTCCTGGGAACCCCAGTAATACACGTACCCCACTCGCACAGGGCCCTTTCGCGTGTGAAACTTCCCGCAAACCCCAGTAATACACGTACCCCACTCGCACAGGGCCCTTTCGCGTGTAAAACTTCCCACGAACCCCAGTAATACACGTACCCCACTCGCACAGGGCCAATCGCATGCGAAACTTCCCGCGAACCCCAGTAATACACGTACCCCACTCGCACAGGGCCCTTTCACGTGTAAAACTTCCTGCGAACCCCAGTAATACACGTACCCCACTCGCACAGGGCCAATCGCGTGTGAAACTACCCGCGAACCCCGGTAATACACGTACCCCACTCGCACAGGGCCCTTTTGCGTGTAAAACTTCCCGCGAACCCCAGTAATACATGTACCCCACTCGCACAGGGCCCTTTCGCGTGTAAAACTTCCCGTGAACCCCATTAATACACGTACCCCACTTGCACAGGGCCCTTTCGCGTGTGAAACTTCCCGTGAACCCCAGTAATACACATACCCCACTCGCACAGGGCCCTTTCGCGTGTGAAACTTCCTGTGAACCCCAGTAATACATGTACCCCACTCACACAGGGCCCTTTCGCGTGTAAAACTTCCCGCAAACCCCAGTAATACACGTACCCCACTCAGTATGTACATGCTTTTTATTTGCGCACACTTTTGTAATGTGCAGGGACGCTACCGCCTGCCTTCATGTGGCGGACGTGTTTAGGCCTGTGCGTGCCTTTGCCCATGTGCGGGTCTGCCCTATTCGATTCCATGAATACGTGTGGTTCGCATGCGTGTGGGCGTTCCATGTACTTCCCAGCAGTACTTCCCCAGTTACGCCTTCTTTTTCACGCGTTGTTCCCCATTCCGTGTGTTACGCCCCGTGTCCTGTCCCCTTTTTGGTGTGTGAGCAGACGTTGTGCGCTTTCCCTGTGCACGTCGCGCACAGCGTTTGAGCTGTTGCAATGACGTGTGCGGCCTTGTGCGCCACCCTCGGGTTTGGCGCACATCCCAAGGAAAACACACGCAGGGACTTCCATGAATCGCACATGTGCACGTGCGCCTGTTTTTTCATGCTTGCGCCTGCTTGCGCCAAGATTTTCGGCGCACGTTTGATCCATGAATCAGCCCCTAAGCATTTTCAGATTGGTGGTCGACCACAGGTAATAACCCTCATCTCGGAAGCTTTGTGAGCAGTGAGTTTGATTTTCCCCAACAATGTTTGTTTTTTTTAAGAACAAAAGCAACTGTATGTTTACAGCAGCCATTGTAATTTATATTGATGATCTTCATTTTGTTAAAGAGACTTTACAGGTTTTGACTCATTAATCCATTCATCATCAATATGTTAAACCATATTTGCATAAATACTGCCTGATTATAAACATTGGCCTAAGCCATTTCGCATTAGTATTAAAAAACCTATGCTGAACTAGATCTAGACAGAATTGACTTTGCCGCCATTTTGGAAAACATCTTCCATTTTGATTCTGACTCTTGCTCTCTGTTCAGAAATGATAAACCATGTTTTCAGCTGCCAGAGCAGACTGACCTTTGAGCCTATGTCAACACTAGAGCTGCCAAGAGCAGACTATTTGTTCTGTGCAAAGAGACCTTGAAGTCAGAATGAACTCTCTTTCAAAGTGTTATCTGTGTCTACAGAGTCATCCTCCCTCAAACAGTGACATACAATGCAAAGTAACTAATGCTCTGAGTCTTGGAAGAAATCCTTTGTGCATTTCTTGGAACAGGACTTATCCTAAAGCTCAAGAAACAAGGACAGAGCTACACAGCTGAAAACAACAAAGTTTGCCAGTATCTTTAAGGAACCTTGGAGCCACAGTGAACCTCAATTCAAAGTGTTGTCTGCATCAATAGCATCAGCCATATACAAATATCAGATCTGAATGGTAGACAAACTAAAAATATGTGTTTTAGCAATAAGCTATTCAATGTGTTTCTTGAAACTAGGATCAACCTAAGCTGTAGAACCAGCATCACCATGTGAAAAGTGTATACTAATATTGTTATATTTGTTATGTGAACTGGGCACAAACCCAAATTGTAACTTATTAGTTTGGAGAAGGGCTGGGCTATGACCAGGACGGTGTATAAATACTGCATGATTTGTGATGACCAGTTCTCACTCCCCTTACAGTGTCTGCTGGTACACACTGCAAGGTTCTTGGGAGCCAGATAACTATCTGCTTTGATATTTGAATCTGTACAGAATAAAGTTATATTCATAACTTTGACTTCGTGACTGGCGGATTCAATTTTTAGTGGTACTAAGCCTCGATATTCCTTGTTGATATATCAAATAGACAACTACAAAACAGTAGGTACCTAAAAATAGACATGCATAATTCAGCAAGGTACTGGTGACTGTGGGGAACTGGTTGAGGTATACAGATGTCATCATTAAACAAATGAAATGATGTCAAATATTCTACTAGTTTGATCACTCGTAAATGATCGAAGCTGGTATGGGATGCATCCTTTAAAAGGGAACGCTTTATTGAAATGGGTATATACATTCTTGGACCCAACAGGCGGCAAAAAGTAAAATAGCAGCATTACGATACAACTGTTCAATATATAGAATATCCTCATTCAACTACCCTTGGTCAAACAATGTTCTTTTAGTCAATGTTTATTTTATTGTAGCAATGACAAAAACAGTATTTTCTGTGAGCAATTCTGTCTGAATACATAAATATTTTGAATGGGTTTAGGTGTAGGTAGACTCTGCAGTTATCACCAGACAGGTAACATGGTAGTGTATGTGTTCATGTCTCTGCCATATTCTTTATAGAACTTGTAATGTGTGGCATCAATTGACTATAATTCATATTGGCATGAACAAGTCCTTCATATTATTTTAAACCCAAACAAAAACTTCCACAGCACACAATCAATGCAAATTCAAGAATAAATAAATAAATAAATTGCATGATCAAAATGTACAATGTAGGCACTTGCTGCATTTATTTCTGTGTTTACTCCAGCCACCTGCTCTCTGGTGTCATGCCTATCCTGGCTACCCTGGAACGTGCTCATACATTCCTTCAAGGTGTCGTCCCCCCACCAAACCATTCATGACATTCCTGAAATGGCACCTTGCACAATTAGAGCTTAACAACAAAGGAAATGTCGTAGGGCCTCATTACCCGGTAGGCGGTGAGCCATGGCGCTATTAGCGCCATGGCTAATGCCGGTAAAATACCGGCACCCCCTTGGCGGAAAGGGGATTTACCGCCCCATTCCAAGGTTGGAGGGGCGGTAAATCCCCTTTCCGCCATTGCCCTTCCCCATTCCCATTTCTGCCCCATAGGGCTCTATGGGAATGGGGACGGCGCTAATTACGGCACCGCAATTTTGCGGTGCCGTAATTAGCTCCGAGGTCCCTTAGCGGGTTGGATTTTAACGCCTGCTAAAAGCAACCCGCAAAGGGACCTCGTAGTAAGGCGGTAGGGATTACCGGTACCGGTAAATCCCTACCGCCATCTGTGTAATGAGGCCCTTAATTCGTAATTGAATCATTTTTTATTGTTGCCCATTTGCTGTGGGGAAAGAGACAGCTATTGAATATCAGTTCCTAGGTAAATATCACTGCACACCAAACAGGAAGTCCTCTTTGGCTTTCAGGTGGGACTGGAGGCATGCATAATGAAAAGGTTTTGATAGCAGCCTGAAATGATGTTGGTAAACGTTCTATCTGTAACATTGCCAAAGTGTGTTCTGCAGTACAAACAGTAGCACACATTTCAACAAAGCCGTGTGTTTTTATTGTAGTCCAGTGTATTGTGGCAGTGCAATAGCAAAACAAATGATGAATTGCTTGGTAAATATTGGTAACTTTGTACAGCTGATTATATGATTATTCATGTTTTTTACTTACAGGTCAATATAATACATTAAGGGCCATAAAATTGACAATATGAAAATACGCGTTGATGGAAAGGATTGTAACCAGCCTGTCTCCTTCTCTGAGTGGAGTGTTCAAACTCTACACTACCATTGAAGTACATGCATACATGAGCGTTTGCTCAGAACGGAACATCGCAATGCACGTGTCACCATCTCAGTAATTACTTTAGCAAAACGAAAAGGTGATGACTGGAAGGTTTTGAATAAATCAAAACCACAGGCACAGCTCTGGGCAACCCTCCAGATCATCGTTTTTCAGCCTGTGAAACCATTATAGAAGCAGAAAAACCATATTTAAATCAAGCTTGGTCCTACTCCCAAAGGTGCAGCTCAGTCACATCCTTTCTGCACAAGACCACAAGCATCCCCAGACATGTTTCAGGCTTGTTGGGCGTCATCAGTGAGGAGTAGCATGGGTCTCTAGGCCCAGCAGGCTCGGGACCCACGTCTGGGCATACCCATCCCACTCAGGGTGACTTTAGCAAAACGAAAAGGTGATCGCTGGAAGGTTTTGAATAAATCATAATCACGGGCACAGCTCTGGGCAAACCTGCAGACCATTGTTTTTCAACCTGCTAAGCCATTACAGATGGGGAAAAACCATATGCAAATCAGGCTTGGTCCTACCCCATTTCAGTAATGACATTGAGTGCATACTTTGCAGGACATCAGTAAATGCAACATGTTGGGTATGGCTTAAACCTTGCACATGGGCAGTGCGATTTGCATCTGGTGCCACACTGTGAAGTGAGTGGAGAGGTCTGGTTATTTGCTCTCAGGCCTAGTGGCAATGGGGATAAGTATATACATGTGTGACAAGCTGTTCCCTCACTCGCACAGTCAAGTATCAAAGGCAAAAAGGGCTACATGTATATCAAAAATCACTGATCGCTCCATTCGACCCTAAATCTCCCACTCTGGCGCTCACCTATTTACCATTTATACTAAGAGGAAGCCTGGTATACTTATAGCTGCAAACAAATAGCTAAGTATACTTTGTCTATGTCCAGGAAAACAATAGCCTATATATATAAAGAGAGACAAAGCTAGAGTGTAGATGCTGGGGGTGCAGAGAACAATTTATCACATAGGGGACCAATCACAATTAAAATATAATTTTAATGATGAGTCAAAGAGGTTAAAACAACCAATTAAATTAAGTGGTCCATAGTACAAAACATACAATATTCCAAACATCAAAGCAAAAACTAAAACAGGAATTACGTAACAGACTAGTTCGGCTAGTTATAAAACCAAAGTGTTGAGAGAGCACAAGTGGGTACCTATTAAACAGATTATATAGTACCCTACTTTCGTAAGCATCAATGTGTCGTAAGTTTAAATCTCTGGTTAAAATACAGAGAGGTATCTCGACATGTTTCTGTTCCTAAAACAAGTGTGGAACATTCATCAGGAGGAAATTATTAACGTAACCCAGTTACAGTTGACATATAGCACATAACAGTGAGCACTCCCTAGCACCTGCGGGAATAAAACAGAAAAAACAAATAGTTAGCTCTTGAGTAGCAAGATAATATGAAAGGTTCATACAGTATGAACGTAGCGTACATCTGGGGGAAACAAATACCTCAAATGACGCCTGTGGGTGCTCGCTACTTGGAATAGTAGGAGGAGGAAGACCCTGTGGTCAATCCTGCAAGAGATAAAAAATTACCTTATAAGCATAATAAGTTGCTTCCAGGAAAACAAAAATTGTGTTACACACACAACCGAATGGGAGACCAAATTGCAGAAGTCAAGTAATGAGTAGTGAGTAGTGGATGTCACCAGGATACTTCAGAGGTACGAAGGTTAGCGGAGGTGGATCTCCGAACAGAAAAAGGGGGGTAGGATCGTTTCATCATAGGTAAGGTAATGTAGGATAGAAAAACGCTATGCTAGAAGTGTAGATAAATAAAGGCTCCACAATGTTACAATCGTAGTGATTATATTAAAGAATGCGAAAGGCAACTTGGTAATAATCACTATTATTGTGTTCTCACACAGGACCCTACCCCAGAACTATTTATACTTATCTCTGACAAAGTCTCTAAGGCTAAAGATCGAGAATGGATTTCAAAACAGGAAGCAGACTTCCTAGTAAACAAAAAACCTAAAATCCCTACGTTTTACACCCTACCTAAGGTGCACAAAACTCTTATCAACCCTCCTGGCAGGCCGATTGTGGCAGGGATTGACTCGGTCCTCGAACCCCTCTCCACTTTTGCTGATCATTATTTGAAAGGATATGTTCAAGCTATGCAATCCTATTTGAAAGACTCCAGAGATGTCATCAATAGCTATGAAAACCATGATTTCGATCCTACCACACAGTTGCTATTGGGCCTGGATATTGTCTCACTCTACACGAATATCCCGCAACAAGCCACTTTGGATGTTATTGAAGAAACACTTCTATCTCGCACAGATAAGGACCCCGTGCCAACATCGTTTATCCTTTGGTGTGTTGAACTTGCACTCAAACACAACTATTTTGAGTTTAATGGTAAATTCTACCAACAAATCGAGGGAACAGCAATGGGGGCGACTATGGCTCCTAGTGTAGCCAATCTTTATGTTGAGACTTTTGAGAATTCCCATATTTACAATAATTCAAACCCTTTCAATACCAACATTGTTAAATGGAGTCGTTATATTGACGACATTCTGGTACTTTGGAAAGGTACTGCTGATGAGGCCAACCATTTTTTCACTTGGCTCAATAGTTTGAATCCACATCTCCAGTTCACCATGACTTCGAGCAATGTTTCTACCAATTTTCTAGATCTCACCATCTATTCATCTAATGGGGTTCTCAAAATCAAACCATACCACAAACCGACTGATAAGAATTCCCTATTAGACTATTCGAGCCATCACATAAAACATTTACGTGATAACCTCCCATTTGGCCAATTTTTACGCCTAAAAAGGAATAGCTCGGACAAAGAAACATATGAGACCGAGGCTGCATGTCTCAGTAAAAAACTCAGGCAAAGAGGCTACCCCAAAAAATTGGTGAAAAAATCTGCAAAAAGGGCTTTTAATAACAATCGCGAAGCATTGCTTGAACCAAAACCGGCTAAACCCAAAGATGATCGTATTGTCTGTGTTAACACCTTTACAGACCAGAGTTTTAAAATCACCAACATCATCAAGAAAAATTGGAAAATCTTTGAAACTACTTCTCTAGGTATGCCACGACCTATCTTTGCATATAAAAGAAGCACCACTATTGGCAACAGAGTCAGTAATAGCAAACTTAAATGTGGTTACATTTCGGAACCCAGACTTACCACTTTATGGGGCCTCCCCGATGCCACCGGGCATTACCCCTGCGGCTCATGCGGTGTCTGTAAATTGACTTCCAAAACGAAAACAATTGATGTTGGCCTTTCAAAACTCTGGACGCAAAAGAATTTGACAAATTGTAATACTGAGTTTGTGGTGTACATGATCACTTGCATATGTGGACTACACTATGTGGGCAAGACCACTCGCAAAGTTAAAACCAGAATCATGGAACATCGAAGCTGTTTGAAGAATAAGACTGAAAATGCTCCCATGGTGAAACACTTCAACTTGCTCAAGCATAATCATGAGGACTTTAAATGGACTGTTCTAATAGCCCTCAAAGGAACTAATTTTTCAGCACGAGAAAAGAAACTGCTGAAGATGGAGCAAAAAATGATATATATGCTGCACAGTGATGTGATTGGTCTCAATGAATCGATTGATTGGCAGAATATTTAGCACCATTTATGCTTTTTTCTTGTTCAATCACAGTGATGTTTGTACATTTGCCTCCCTAACCTGTATAGGTCGTGCACATTCCCGTGTTGATCCTCTGCTACTCTCTCCCCACCTCCGTTTACGTAAGGTCCAGTGACTTGTAGGCACATACTTTTCTTCTTAAGATGGCCGCCACCGTGATCTTTGTTTTTCCAGGCTCTGGGCTTTTTCAATAAACATAGAGGTAGGACTACCAGGTAACTATGACTACCTGCTAGCTTTGGTGACTAGCCTCCGGAGCCATTCGGGGAGTCATTCCCTCTGAGTACAGAGCACTTATCCTCTGGCGGTGATTAGGTGGAGGGTAAGCGATTTGGATTTTTGAACTTTTTGTGCTTATTTCCTAAGCACCCGTGAATAAGTTTGTAAGAGATGGGCAACGAGCGTATATTTACCCTAGGTCCGCTGGGATGTGTCCTTTCTCTTTTAGGGTCGATCGAAGGATTCCCGCTGAACTGTAGCGTTTACGAGTTTTCCCAAGGTATACAAGTATGGGTTTTTTCTATACCCCATAGTAACACTTCCGTGGGTGTCATCTTCGGGTTCGGGACATTACTGTCTTTCTCCTTACCCTCTACCTTTCGGAGCGATGCATGGCCCCCGTAGTAGTTGTAACATTGTGGAGCCTTTATTTATCTACACTTCTAGCATAGCGTTTTTCTATCCTACATTACCTTACCATGATGAAACGATCCTACCCCCCTTTTTCTGTTCGGAGATCCACCTCCGCTAACCTTCGTACCTCTGAAGTATCCTGGTGACATCCACTACTCACTACTCATTACTTGACTTCTGCAATTTGGTCTCCCATTCGGTTGTGTGTGTAACACAATTTTTGTTTTCCTGGAAGCAACTTATTATGCTTATAAGGTAATTTTTTATCTCTTGCAGGATTGACCACAGGGTCTTCCTCCTCCTACTATTCCAAGTAGCGAGCACCCACAGGCGTCATTTGAGGTATTTGTTTCCCCCAGATGTACGCTACGTTCATACTGTATGAACCTTTCATATTATCTTGCTACTCAAGAGCTAACTATTTGTTTTTTCTGTTTTATTCCCGCAGGTGCTAGGGAGTGCTCACTGTTATGTGCTATATGTCAACTGTAACTGGGTTACGTTAATAATTTCCTCCTGATGAATGTTCCACACTTGTTTTAGGAACAGAAACATGTCGAGATACCTCTCTGTATTTTAACCAGAGATTTAAACTTACGACACATTGATGCTTACGAAAGTAGGGTACTATATAATCTGTTTAATAGGTACCCACTTGTGCTCTCTCAACACTTTGGTTTTATAACTAGCCGAACTAGTCTGTTACGTAATTCCTGTTTTAGTTTTTGCTTTGATGTTTGGAATATTGTATGTTTTGTACTATGGACCACTTCATTTAATTGGTTGTTTTAACCTCTTTGACTCATCATTAAAATTATATTTTAATTGTGATTGGTCCCCTATGTGATAAATTGTTCTCTGCACCCCCAGCATCTACACTCTAGCTTTGTCTCTCTCTATATATATAGGCTCACCTATTTACCATCTTCCCCATTATGTGTCCTAGTTCTTTTGTAACCGCAGTCTCATTTCTTTTAATCACCTGGCTGTGTGCTCTTTTTACAGAACTCAGTTTCATCATATTTAGGTTGCTGGGTTATATATCCCACGCATACTTAAATAAATATAATGTGTGTCGGACAATATTACAAATGTCAAAGGCAAGTACAATGGTTTTATCAAACGCACACCTGTTAGCATGTGCATGTTCAATAGTTTCTTTTAAAGAGACATCAACGCATTGGTAATTGTGCTCCCTCCTTGTCCAGCGTTTCAACAAATCCATGAGTGAACAAATCACTAATCTGTTCCTCGTTTACTAAAAGATGTAGGCTTTTGCATTTAGTTTTGATGCTTTACAGCACGGAAAATGCCATTGTATGCATTGGGCTGTACACGTAGTCAGGATCTATCTAACACAAAGGCTAAACTGCACTAACTGCAGAGAAGTGCTGTCTTTTCTTTCCTCGGAAACAGAATGGAGATGGGGAATACATGTACGCCTGATTTCCCAGTGGTGTGTCAGAACAAGGTGCAGACATGCGAAACATCAGAGTCTTAAGCAACAAGCAGATGGAGATCCCAAAAGTAATAATTAGTGTATGTCTCCAATGCACTATGTAGATTGGAAACAGCAGTGAAAAAACGAAGTTTTGAAGTTTATGTTTTGAGCAACAGTTCATGGTGTATCGTGGAAGAAACAATTTGTTTGTAATGTTCTATGAATAAGATGAACGAGTTGTTAACTCTAATAGTATTACTTCATGTCTTCATGCATAATGCAATTGCAAGTAGTTGGTGTACACTCACTGTGCAGAGGTGTTCAGAGGTTTACCATGACATGGTGCAGATCCTTTTTTTTGCATGCATGTATGGTGTGGTGGCACTAGTGTAGGTTAAGACTTGTGCCTGTGGTTTTTGGGGTTGGAGATTTAGTGTTTGGGGCTGCTTAGTAGATAGAACATGGTTCGTTTTGCTATTGTAATTAGTGAAAGTTGGCCATCCCGTTCACGTTGACTCACACACAGAATCCCACCACCTGTCACACATCACAGCTCCCCATCTAAGAAAATCAAACACAGTCCTCCATTACTCAGACCATTCTTCTCCTCACACACCCACCGCATCTTTCACATCAACAATTTCAACACCACCAGCTCAATGACCTCCTCCTCATCATCAAACAGGAAGCCTAGAAAGAGCCAGCCAGAAGGACACATGCACCTTCACCATGAAAACCCTCAAAGACTGCTGATCAAATTGCAAGATAGTCATATGCAGCGTCAACGCTGCCTACCACCTACAAGAGTTTTAATCTACCCCAATCACACAGAGTAACTTTTTAACATCATCAACTCATTCTCAAAACCACCATCCTCTACTCTGTAAAGCCTTCTGTTGCTTCTTGAATCTAGGTCCATGCTCAATAAATACCATCATAATAATAATAACGTATCCAGTGAAAAACCTGCTGCAATCATCCCGTGGCCAAAAAGCAGCCGTTTAAAATGCACTTTTAAACACACATATATGTGGGGGGTTGTTTGGGCTAATACTTTGCATTCAAAAGTCCATTTTAAACAGCGGCTTGTTCAGCCACGGGATTATTTCAGGTGAGATTTTCACATAGAACCAATAAAAGTATGTCTCCACCTCTTTTTAGGAAAATCTACCATGGACTGTTTCAACTCCAAGATACACACAATTTACCAGCCCTTACCTCCACAGACTCCCTTCCACCCCTTCACTGCCAAACCCTTCAAGACATGACAGAGATTCCACCCCATAGACCAATACACCATCAACATCCTCGCAACCAAACCAAAAGCAGCCCTCTTCCTAGACCGCGGATGCCCAGCTAAAGCTGTATCAAAACGCATCATCACACTAGCTCCAGACAGGGTGAGCATTATCATCTCTTGTCTCTCACTTGTCAGCATTCCCCTACACTAAACACAGGACAACCCTATCCTCTCCGGATGAAATCGTCCAACAAACCCACACTCTCTGAAAAATACTGTGCCATCAAAATCCTTCTAGACTTCGCCAAAATAATGGAATGCTTGTATCAACCAAATCCAAATTCACTAACAATAAATCACCTGCTCAACGCTCCACACCGGCTATAGCACCAAGACTTCCCATTTTAGATGACCTCCTCAACATCACTGACAAAGGAAAGACATCTCTTCATCCTATCTGCAGCGCTCAACCTCTTAGACCATGCCATCCCCCTAAACATCCTATCCCACATGATGAAACTCACAGGCACTGTTCTCAAATGGTCTACATCCTTCTTCACTGACAGGGCACACTCTGTCTCCCTGATCCACTATAGATCAGATACCTCCACAGTCCAATATGGGGTAGTGAAGAATCTTTCTTATTTCCCCTCTTGATCAACGTATACTTTGAAATGCCCTGGAAAACTCAGAGCAGAGACAACATCCATTCTCACAAGGATTCAGATGACATTTAAATATACTTCTCCTCCCCCTTAGAACTCTGCATCCTCAAAACCTCAAAAGCTATCCCTCCACTTGTTCTGCCTGGATGGCCATACTCTTCCTACGAATAACTGAAAGGCACAGGAAAACCCTACACTATGGACCAGAGTATTACCAAGCCAAAGTATACTGAAACATGTGTCCAGAGGACGTTATTTCAAAAATATCAACGTTTATTTAGCATGATACAAAATTTCTACAGAATGAACAAATCATGTATTAATCAACACTTCAAATTTCATTTGCATTGCAGGAAAACATCAACTTTGAAGACATACCAATTAATCAAAATTGCAATAAGTCATTCACTCATTCATCCACATTCAATACCATTCATCCAACCTCAAACCATTAAAACATATACCAAAATACATAAAATGTGTAATAGGACATTCTAATAGTCACAACTAAACATCCTATTTTGAAATACATAAAATGTCAAAGATAACAACAATTATAAGACCATTTAATCAATTGATGGAGTGGATCTAATCAATGAAATCCATATGATCACATCCCTAACTTTCTTCAACCAGTTTCGACGTGTAGGAATAATTAAATCCACGTCTTCATCAGGAGAAACTCATGAAGTGCTGAAATGGAATGTGCACAGCATAATGGTTAGTGCACTCACCAAACTCCACAGAAAATTAAGAGAGACAAAGAGGGAAGGGGAATTCATGGTGCAAGTACCTACAGCATCCTAATTCAAAAACTTTATTAAAAATATATACAAGTGCACTTGGGCTAATTAAAAACCAGTGACTCTCATTTCCCAGTGCGTAGGGGTGTGTGAAACCAGACCAGAATCTGTGCTCGAAGGTGGAAGATGGTGTGCACCAAGCTGAAGTGGGTTGCATGTAATACACCAAATAAGTGGACAAATGTGCATAGAGAAAGGGTCTTACACCTGAACAAAACCAAACGATCTCACAAACTACTAGCCGATTATCAGACGTCCCTTCATAGGGAAGACCATTGAAAATGCACGTGTGTTGCAACTGAATCAACAAGTCCATCAATAGAAACTGCAGCATGACTAGCACTCTGGATTTAAACCTACATAAAGTACAAGGTGAACGACCATATAGATAGTCGACAATGTACTGCAAACATAAACAAAGGGGATATTTGTCTCCTGGTCCTTCTCAGCCTCTCTTCACCATTCAATATCACTGAGTAAACGACACTACTGACACATCTTCCAGCATCGTTGGGGTTTACAGATTCAGGGGGAGAAATACAAATGATTTTACTGTACAGTCACTACCCAAGTACTTCAAAACTCTCTCCTATTATTGGGCATCTTTAACTATATATTCGTAGAGACTCTAGGAGCTGTCTGGTATCTTGGTGCACCAATTCAGTGATGACACAAAGCTGTAACTAAGGGCTGACACATTGAAGACATCTGATGGCTAATATACTGCCTTGTGTTCAATCAATCCTAGATGAAGATGTTAAACTCCCACCAAAACCGAATTGTTCTCCCCTGAAACCTGTCTAAAGACCTGTTCATTCAATCATGGCTACATGAAATCAATTGGTAACGATTCATGATAAAAAAAAAACTAACTCTGAGCACCAAATCCCTGATTTGTATCTTTGTTTGTAATCTCTCATTCAGGAAGTGTATCACCTCCTCATGTCAAGATTACTGTCAAATCCCAAGAAAATGTCACTCTTATATAGGGGGAACATGCACCTCTCAGGTTTCCCTGCCACAGGCTTCATACCACTTAAATCAATACAATTTACCATTAAAAGAATGATCACCAGCATCAAAATGTTTGTCATCTCCCATTAACTCTTAGGAAACTACAATGGATTCCAATACTGGTCTGCACCATATTTATGACAGTGTACAGTGCAATCAAGACAGTTTTGACACAGGCAGCAGAAAAGCTGCATTATAGAGAGATCGGGAACCAATATGTCATGTAGAAAGTAAACAAGGAAACATGCCTTCTACTGTTATACACTTTCACTGTAGATGAGCAACCCACCAGCCACTTCAATGGTTTAAATAGTACTACAGTTCATGAAAGAGCTCAAGACCTTACTGTATAACAGTGCCTAAGCTAGCACTTTACATACTAGAACTCCAGCCAGAGTAATTCTTATTGTATCTCCACTTAGGAAGTCCACACTGGGAATGCTTGATTATGTTTATCTTTACCAAAGTTGAATACTTCATTTAGTATTTAACGTGTCTGTTTATAGTTTCAAAGAGTATAGCTAGATTATAGCAAGTCTTGTTTAGTATTCCATAGTATTCTTTTTAAGATTAATACTGTATGATAACTATAAAGGAGAACCTGTATGTGGCAGTTTTTAGAGAAGAACCACTGCACACGTCTCAAGGGGGGGAACGGCACAGGACAATAATGTAGGAACCCCTTGCCCCATGGGCCCAGTAAGAATAAACACAAGAGAACCACAATCACACTGTGCTGTACGTGTATCTTAGTAGAATTATATTCTCAGTAACAAGGCCCAACACCTGCTTTTACCTCAGAGTCTTATTCATGGGCTATAATCAATTTATAGGTACACTATTCAACAAATTCAATTCATGGATGAATAATTAGGAATGGACAAAAAAGAATACCCCCGTTGCACAGAAGAGGCAAAAATTAAATGACACAATTGCACAAACACATAACATACGAATATGCATTGTTACATTATCATAACCACAGTACAAGAGTTTGAAAAACAAAATTCCAATCACCATAACCAGCACCATAACAACCATATTGGTATTAAAAATTAGGGAAGAATGGAAAACAAAGGACAGAAAACAGAACAAAATAGCTATCAATTAGTTGCCACACTACCATTTGCTCTGATCATAGTTGGCTCAATAACACTTTACATATTAAACCATCAGCTTAGTCATCGATTGACAATGAGTGTGCCAAATGAAGCCAGTCTTCCATAACCATTACTGTACAAATGTGAGCATGTAGTCGCTTGTGTTATATCCCAGACGGTGTTTAAGTGTACAAAAACAGGTGGAATACTGAACATGGTTAGACCCAATGTTCCAAGCTACTTATTATGTGAAAGCCTATGCAAAGACTATTCAGCATGCTGAATACTAGTCAATTACTAAATGAATACTAAACACATACTGGTTTCCTGTGTTTTAGTCTTCATTTAGTACTGAATACTACATTACCACTATTGACCACTACTGAGAAGACAAAAAAGATCAAATTAATATCTTCCATTTTGGTGAGGGTAAAGTCACTCATGTACAGCAGTTAGTTGCTTCCCAGCTGTGGTCATGATTTAGAACACAATATGCATACACACACACAATGGGGCTGACCCCTTTAGGAAAATGTTCATGTTTATGTTGTGAATGTTATGAGACTCTACATTCATACACAGGGGAATCTGATAGCATTGAGAGAGAAGCAGGAGTTCAAGAAATGGTCAATGCGAGTTTTCTTGTTTGGAAAACCAAAAGGTCATAATGGCGTTCCGTACCTTATGATTAGGCATTGTGGGTTACGCTCAAGACATTACTCATACTAATTGTAATGGTAGTTCTGAAGTTCAAATGTCCATCAACATTCACAGTACAAGATTGCATTATAATAATACTCAAAGCAAGTAAAAGAAGAATGCATATTTTTAAAATATACACACTATAAAGGTCATTCTGAATGTAATCAATTATTGACACATACAATGTAGGAAATCCTAAAAAGGAAACCCAAGAAAAGAAATAACAAAAACATCTTTAAATGAACAAAAATTCATGGAAAAAACAGAAAGCGTGGAAAATGGTACGTGTGACCCTGGTTCCTCCACAAAGGGTGGGCCAAACATGTATCCAGGCAATAAGGGCACGTGTGTAGATAGGTGCAGGCCAGCCCTGGTCAAGAATGGTAACTTAAGAATTTTATGGTGGAAAAATCTAAAATGTGGGGAGGTTCCCACTGCTGCATTTGACAAGACACCACATTTCACTTACTCTTCCTGGGTCCCAGTAGCATGGATTTGAATTGTTGTCTTTCATGTTGAGAAAGTTCAGAAGATAAAGAACCTTATCAAAGTTCGACCTGGAGGATGATGGGCTTGGCGGTGTTCACAAGCTTGATAGCTGGTTAAGGAGTCCATGGCATCAGATACACTTTCAAGTAGCAGCTGAAGCCCAGGGCAGTTTCTTTGAAGATTGCATATTTTGGGTACTCTCAGTGGTTCCTGCTGGTCCTCCCAAAGGTTCTTTTTTATTTTTCTGGTTAACAACATTATGCTTAACCTTAAGCATGTAGAATTTGTTGATATGCCTAGTCTAGTATGGACTTCAGAGCACTGACTTGGACATTGACATTCTTGTAGCTTTCCGACTGGCCTCAACCCCTCTGCACCCCAAAACTTCTACAGCCATCAGAATAGGTCTTGGAGCAATATTTCCACAATGAGTAAGTCAAGTCTCACTGAGGGCACAAAGCCAACATTTCCATGTTTAGGGAGGTTTGCCATTTCCACCGCTTTAAACATGGGTGTAACTCTTTCAAGAGCAAAGCAGCAAGATAGTGCTTTTAGAGTCCTCAGAAAGCTCTCTTTTTTGCAGCCAAGCAGTTCTTCAGGTTCATCTAACCAAGAGAAAGTCTTTGTCACAGTTCAGAATCTAGGAATTTACAAGTGAATGTCCCATACACATAGAACAAAATACCCTCTCAATGTAAATTCTAAGGTGAGGGACTATGGCCAGGGCTGACTAACCATCAACTAGTCTCTATCAAACCTTTATCACACTATGGTCTCATTTGCTTTGTTTAGAAATCATAGATTGGTTCACCTTCTGAAACCAAATGGTTGAGACTGTCAGATAGCGGAAGCAGTCTCTCCAGAATCATACCAAAATGGAGAATTACATCATTTAGAATCCCAAAATACTGATTTTCAAAAAAACATTTATCCTATATATACATATGTGGTGGAGAGTGGGTTAAGTTAATAAAAAAGATAATGGGGTATTGGGGAATGTGCAGGGGCCTGCCCGCATATTTATGGGGCAAAGTGCAGTAAAAAAATATATAATTCCATATTTTAGGATTCCATATTTTCTTTGCAGTGATCACATAGATCCGTCTCTCCTAGGCACAGCCTCCTCTCACCAAATTCGAAGGAAACACAGCTGGTGAGACTGCACAGGAGGTGGTGTTATCTTATATTGTTGTGTCATCCTATCTGGCTTGGCTTCACAGAGGGCAGAGGATTACCAGTTGTTGGTAGGCCAATACGGTACACCCAGGATCATCTCCTTGATCAATAATTTCAAGGCATGGCTTATCAAAAAGATCTGAGCAGCTACCAGTTATTTTCCCAGAGTCAATTCAATGTTGCAGTTTAATGCTGGATCTGGCTGAATTCATGCAACATGTTCAAACCTTACCAAACTATTGTTAGGCCATAGATCCCGACACGCATATCGATTTGTAACAAAGATCTATTCTGAGATAACAGGAAATGGACCCCGCACACAGCTCAGCAGAGCTCACTATTACGCTGCTACTCTCCAACTGCTCAACTAGGAATCTTAGACATAAGTGTACATTCTCAACAGCGCATTCTGGATGGAGTCTTAACCACCCAACACTCTACCCAGTAAGTAACATCACAACAGCTACATTTCAGGATTAAATTAGAACTAATTTGACTCGAGATTGCTTTTTATTATACCATTTACATAACCTTCCAAAAATGAAATCTCTGCCTCGTGGCCACCAGGTATTACAAATGTAATACAGAGTCTGGCTGATGCTTTATCCTGCAAATTCAGAGGCCTCTGGTGCTTCCATTTGACCATATATATATATTGCCTCCTGATTTAATATGCATCTTTATTGAGGCTTATTTCTTGACATTTGAAATGCTGAAATTACCTTGCTTAAGTGTATTAATGTCTGTGAATTGTGGATAGTCAATTACAGTTATGTGGCCATGATGAATTACTCAATGATTTTGAATAAGTATGTATTAATGTCACTAATTATTATCAATTGTTCCAATATTTCCCATGAATATGGTTGTCCACTTGCCCTAGTTATTTATATGGTCTCTTATTGGCAGATGAGTGAATTTAGAAGAGTTGTGTGCGTTAACGTATGTGCTGATTCTGAATTCAATTATGAATTGTTTTGATTGGGTTAACCCCTTTTCTTCCCTATGCTGTTTTTGACGGTGGTTATGGAGAGGCAGAATGTGCTGAGTGGAATGTGTGCAAACAATTAACATTGCTTGTCTTCTATATTAGTAAGCTATAAGATGAGTTTAGTGTTCGTATCAGATGTTATTTATTGCTTTTTACAGACCACCGGTTTGCAATTCATTAAGAAGTTTTTGTAAATACCAATTTAAAATGTACTGTGTAAATGATCCTTTGAATACAGGTCACCAATGGCGGGGGCAGTAGCCTAAATGGTTTCCTTTTTCTTGTGGTACTCTATTATGCACCGAGCGGTGGGGATGGGGGGTGCTGTGCTATATTGAGCTTATTGTTTCTATAATACAATAATGATGAAGTGTTCTAGTTTGGGGAGGTGGAAATGGGAATGGGGTTCTTTGGAATGTTTTATTCTAGAATTTCAGCAGTTGCATCTTTGAACTAGCACAGTGTGGGTTTTTTCCTGTTAAATTGTATTTCATTGACAGGACTGGTGCTGTCTAGGTTCAACAGCATATCTGAGGAAAGAATGGTGACTGGGGTCAGAGATGAATTACGTTTTATTTCATGGAATGTGAATGGTATTAATTGCCCGTTATAAAAAGGAAACAAATACTAACCACTTGACTGAATTTAAAGCAGATGTATGTTTATTGCAGGAGGCACATTTGATACAAGAAGTGGTGAATAGACTGAAGAAGGGACGGGTGGGGAGTGTGTTTGGCTTGTCCTATAACTTAAGGTCACGTCGAGTGGCCATTTTAATTTGTAGAAATTCTTCAGTTCAAGTAGTGAAGCATTATTTGGACAAGGAGGGCAGAATTATTGCATTGTTAATTAATATCCAGGGTGAAGTTGTGGCGTTATGTAACATATATGCACCAATTTTGGATGATGGCTCATTTTATAGATATATTGCCCAGACATTACTAGATATGAATACCTCAAATATAATACTTGTAGGAGATTTCAACGAGGTGCTAGGCCCATTGATGGACAAAAGTAAAAGTGTTGTGACTTCATACAGAAGAATGTGAACGTTCTGAGTGTTGGGCTTAAGCATCTGGAGAGATGGAAACTGCTGAATCTATCTTTGAGGGGTAAAGTCAACATGCTTAAAATGATTTCAACACCAATGATAATTTATACACTGAGCATGCTACCTTTGCATATTGGGAAGAAGTTTTGGAAAGATGTTGATGGTCTCATGCAGACATTGTTATTCAACGACAAGCCTCCTAGTTTGAAGCTATGGAAATTGTAATTGACTCAGGAGAGAGGTGGATTATGGGTTTCTAATTTGTATGCCTATCATCTGGCATTTATGGCCAGATACTGTGCACTATTATTGGAAAAGGTGATGGATGATTGTACTAAGGCAGAAGCATGTCTATTAGGGCCTCTGGCCCCATTGGCTATCCTGACAACCATATCAGGACTAGCAACTAAAGTGGAGCCCACAATGACATTTTTGAGAAACTCATGTGAATCTACTGGGGAAAATGCTTTTAAGAGACTCAACTCATCCTTCTGCTACAACGCTACAACCCTTAAATAAGGGAAAATGGTAACACATTTTTTTGGCCAGATTGGTTCCTGGGGGGTGTATTGTGGATTGGGGACCATAGAAGTAATGGAAGATGGCTCACTCTGAATCAGGTGAAGGAGACATGGCAAATACAGAATTGCTCACAACGGGATTACCAAAAACTTAAAAAAGGCACTCCGGGACATTGAGTCTGAGGAGGGCACTGATTTCTGGTGCTTGAATGTTAGTGGCATAGTGGAGGGTGGGCTAGCGAGTAAATACTATACATTAATTGTGTCTAGACCAATCGACAATAGAACCCTACTGGAAGAATGGACAAGGAGAATGTCATGTGAGATGCCTCAGGAACGATGGGAGGTTGTTAGTAAGCATGTTTGTCTATCTTCTGTAAGTTTGGGCGAGAGATCACGTCAGATTAAGATCCTGAATAGGGTGTGTTGGACACCTGAGAGATTACATAAGTGAGGTCTCTCTGATACGAGAGACTGTTGGGTCTGTGTTCACAGAGTGGGCACCTTGGAGCACATGCTCTGGGAGTGTGTGAGAGTGAGTGATATCTGGTCTGGAGGAGACTATGCATTATTTTTAAGAACGTGTTGGGGCTGGCCTTGTATTATGATTTTAATACATTCATTCTTGGGGGCGTGGCCTGTGCGAATGGAGTGAAGACGTGTCTTGTCTGAGCTCCCTTGCAGATCCTTCAGTCAATCCTTCAAACATAAGGCTTGATCTACCTAAAGTCGAAAAAAATTAATGCCTGCTGAGATCAACCGATCCCACACACCTCTGGGACAAATCCGCGGCAAATCCGAGCCTGCATCCCTGGGAACAAAGTCCCCAAACTCAAGCGCCCAGATGACCAATATGGCGGGCGCTGCAGGGCTCTGACTCCGAGAGGGAGGAGTGGCCGAGCGCTGTGTTGAGAAGCCACCCGGAGGCCCATGGTGAAAGGTGGCGGTGGTGGACATAAACCCCTGGCACACCTCGACACCGAGGCTGCCTCTTTCTGCTGTGGACCTGCCGTCCAATATTAACAGGGGCGCAGACTCCTAGGGCTCTCAAGCATTTGTGGGCAGCCGTGAGAGCAACAACAGAGAATGAAGGAGAACCGAGGGTGCATCAGCGGCTCCTGAAGGAGGATAGAACAAGTCGGAAGAGCATGCTGAAAATCCTAACGGGCCAGCAGCGGCCCAACTGACGACCCTGGGGCTTTGTTCGTCCTGCCACGCCAGGCTCGCATGAGCCACACTAAAGAGGGTGTGTTGCAAAGCGAAGTCTGCCTGCTGAAACACACCCGCTGAGACCACGTAGTCTGAGCACCAACAAGCCACTCATCATCGGTACAACTGGGTCGCTACGGATGGCGCCCCGAGAATTAGGAGGCTCCACATGGTGCTGAACACAGCATAGACAAACTGGACATCCCTACAGAGCACATCTAAACCACCCTGCGGACACCTGGAGCTGGTTGCTTCCTGCTATCAGAGTTAATCGGAGAGAGCAGTGAGGGGCAGGGGACCGGCGAGGACGCAGGAGGACACAATCCTAAGTGCAAGCTATGCCATAGAGACAAGTAAGGAGAAATATACACGGCGAGCACGGGGCACACATCACACTGCTGGCGCCGCACAGAACTTATGGAAAGCACTCACTGGGACTCACAAGGGAAATGGGGATCATCACCACCCACTGACCAGCAAGAGTTGCCCGGTACACACCCTGAACTGCCTCGCACGAACTGCACGCCGTAACCAACACACCTACACCCAGGTGAGTAGATGGCCCGCGACAGCTCTTAGCGCTGAAGCCCACGATTCACACACATGCACAATGTGCACGAAGACAATAAACAAACGGCATAGTGCGGGGCAGCAGCACCTCAGAATCAGCCTAGCCGTCTAACATCCATGGTGGCCCTACGATTAAACATGAACCTGGCCTTCTGAGAACTACGCCGATATGCGGCAACTGAGGGCCCCCTGATGCAGCGGGGTCATAAGGGATGACACTGAATTGTGCAAAACCACAGCCATAGAGACGCGCGATACGCTCACACCGAAAGACGTGAAATGAGAGCAATCCATATCTACTAGATGCCACTCACAACGGACACCGCTGGCATTCAACACCCAATGACTAATCCTGGCCCAGCTGCTGTGCGCAGATAGGATTTGCACCAGAAACCACCATCGAAGGAACATGAGCGCAGAGGGGGACCCCGAATACGCCCCAAGAAATGCACTGTGTGACCACAAACCTCTGGTCAACAAATCTTAGCTCACCACAGACAGCTATGTCGAACTCCAAAGGAAAGGGCAAGACCACCATTATGTGTCATTCACTGCAGCCAAGCCCAAAGAAATGTGCCAGAAACCCAAAGGGACCTGTTCTGAGACACTAACACCAGAAGATAACGACAAAAACAATCAAGTTCTAGAGGCCATCAATGGGCTACATTCCTTCATAAACACCAAAATAGAAGAGGTGAAGTCCGACATGATGTTGATGTGCCAAGACATAAGCAACCTCACAGACCGAGTGACTACCACAGAGTCCGCACAACAGGAGACGGCTGTGGCCCTTAAAGATATACAAAGTAGAGTGCAAGAACTTGAAAGGCGCAATAAGTTCCTTGAGGAAAGGGCGGAAGATGCCGAAGGGCGCTCCAGATGCAACAATGTGTGCCTACTTGGAATTCCTGAGGGAATAGAAGGCTCCAATCCAACTGGCTTTATAGAAACCCTCCTACAACAAGAAATAGGTGCTAGCCGCCTTTCGCAAGGGTTTGCTGTCGAGAGAGCCCACAGGTCTTTACAGAAGAAACCACCACCCGGATCCCACCCACGCCCGATGATAGCTTGAATTCTGAATTTTCGAGATAGGGAAATCATTTTACGATATTCACGCGAGGGAGGTGAAATCAAGAGGGACAACACTAGAATTGCCATATACCCAAATTATGCACCAACAGTTCAAAAGGCCAGGAACAAATTAAAGCCAACTGAACATTAAATACATGCTAATGTACCCCTCAAGGCTCAAAATAATACATAAAGGCAGGGCAATCTTCCTGGAGTCGCCAGCGGCTGCCAACATGTGGTTAGAGCATAACAACATGGCAGAAGGAGAGGAAGACGCACCATAACTCGCACACTGGCATTAGGAGGCAAGATCACCCGAAGACAAATCGACGACATGGATGAAGCCACGGATAGCTTGAAGGGTGGGAGGCAGCCAAGCAGTCTGGCTGAACCTAAGGCACTCCCCGCGAATGGACTGGTGACAGCATACAACTGATGCTTTATACCTGCTCAAGATGACCTGGAAGGGCCGAGAGAGAGCGGGGACACCTGAGCATTGCCTGTATTGTGCAACTGCTAGGTGCAGTTGGCTAAGTTGGTTAAGTTTTGTTTTTCTTCTTTAACTATCACACAGAAACAGTGGGCATACCACAAACGGACCTTGGCATTGCTGAACGGCCAAGGCTGATATAAAGGTAATAACATGGAACGTTAGGGGGATGGGCACCTACATGCGTATAAATAGGATCAAATCATTCTTGAGAAGAAAGCGTATCTTCATTGCACTGCTTCAGGAAAAGCACCTTACTGCAGAGGTTGACTCAAAGGTACCTGATTGGTGTGGATTAAAGGGCTTTGGAGCAACGTACTCTAAGTTTGCTCGGGGAGTGCACACATGGATAAGCGGCACTGTATCCTTCAAACTCCTATCTAAGGAGGCTGACCCTGAGGGCAGATACCTGATACTTTGAGGAAGCATTGAGCAACGTGAAGTCTGTCTAGTCAACACATACCTCCCTAACTGCGGAACCTCAGCGTACCTCATCAAACTGGGGATGAAGCTGGCTTCCTACAGAGACTGCTTTTTCATCTGGGGAGGCGACTTCAACTGTGTTCGGGACTACACCCTCGACAGATCTACTCCTCCAACGCCGCTGGCCAACCCAACCTTTTCCACACTTCAAAAAGTCATACAAGACCTGGATCTGTCGGAGGTATGGAGAGAGAGCTGCACCCGAGAGGTAGGGAATTCGCTTACTACTCATCCCCACATGAGGTATTCACCCAAATTGACTACCTACTGATAGAAAAAGCACACCTGCCTCAGATGGAATCGCCTTACTACCTGGGCAGGACCATATCCGACCACTCCCAGCTCCTCATGGTATGGAAAGTAAAAGGCCCCAAACCACCTATAACGATGTGGCTAATGCCAACGGAAGCACTGACAGATAGGGCATTTAAGGAGGAACTACGGAACAAAATAAATGAATACATGAACAACAATGTGGGGAGTGTGAGCGAATGGAGCACTTTCTAGGAGGCCCTTAATGTAGTGGTGAAGGGGGAGGTTATAGCAAGTGCCGGTGGAATCAGGAAAACACTAAGGGAGGGACTGGAGACTGGAGAGGAGAAGATGGAGTCCATGGCCCACAAGACTAAGGAATCTGAAGAGGAATTGTCAGCAGCCAGAAAAGATTGCCAGGAAGCTTGGGCCAGATTACCTAAATTCGACTAAATTGCCAGAACCACTAGAGCCCACTCAAGGGGGATAAACCCAGCAGGCTAATATAGTGGCTGTGTAAAAGAGAGATCCCGAAACAGCCAATTGTTGAAATCATAGACCGACAGGTACGGTGCAAACTTCACAATCAGAGATCAATGAAACATTGAAAAACTTCTACTCCCACCTATACCGCCACAAGTCAATCATACCACAGGGCGATATAATGAACACACTTGAAGAGATAGGTCTTCCCACGCTTGATGATGCCCAAAGGGACATACTTAATGGAGAACTAACAGTTGAGAACATAATGGAGGCGATCAAAACACTGACTACTTGCAAAACCACTGGGAGTGATCGGTTACCCCAAGAGTTTGATAAAGCATATGCTACTGAGTTAGCGCAAACCCTATATGAAGTCTTCAAGGAAGCCTATAAGACAGGTGTACTACCAAAAAGCATGAGGGAGACGCTAGTAATCCCAATACTTAAACCTTGAAAACCAATGGCTGAATGCGGCTCATACAGGCCGATAGCCATGCTCAACTATGACATAAAAATGTTGACGACAATACTGGCTAATAGATTAACAAGAGTTATAGGGGCCCTAGCACACAGGGATCAGAATGGGTTTGTACCAGGTCGAAGTATGACAGCAAACTTACGTAGACTAAAACACATTGTAGCATAAACAACAGGCTCACAGGAATCATATGCAGTAGTCTCCCTGGATGCTATTAAAGCGTTTGACTCGATATACTGGGACTGGCTCTTTGCCACCTTGAAACAATTTGGAATGGACAATAACTTCATCCATTGGATTAAAATCCTATATAAGACACCGGTGGCCAGGGTTAAAACCGGGAGAATGGTGTTGGCACTGTGGGACATACAGCGAGGCACCAGACAAGGATGTCCATTGTCACCAATGCTGTACATCCTAGGGCTGGAGCCATTGGCAATATACTTCAGAAAACAATTCTTTGATGCTGGCATAAAAATTGGGGCATATACCACATGATCTCGCTATATGTGGATGACATATTACTCTACCTAAGGGACCCACAACTCAATATACCCACAATCCTAGAGCTACTAAAGAACTTTGCAAAAGTATCAGAGATCTCTTTTAACCCAGAGAAATCATGCATATTCCTACTTGCGCGACTGGCTTGGACCACAGAGACAGATCTCCCAGATGTGGGGATACGGTAGGAGCCACACTCATTTAGATACCTGGGAATTAACATTTGGCACACACCCGAACAGATGCATGGTGGCAACACCTTACTGGTGGTGCTGGGGCTCAAGAAATCCACAAAGTGCTGGTCCAAATTACCGTTGTCAATGATGGGCCATATGGCTGTCACCAAAATGATAGTGCTACTGCGCTTTCTGTACTTCTTCCAAAATGTTTCATTATTACATACCGGCCTCCTTTTTCCGGATGCTAGTAACACTACTGTCCCATTTCATCCTGATGCCCATTTGAGACTCATATCCAGGGCACGCTCATAATGCAGCCCCTGAAGCGTGCATGAACTACACTTCGTTTTCCACGATCCACGAACTCGCATCCAAGATGGCCGCCGCCATTAGCCCTCTCTTCGCCTGGTCTTGGCATCACTGTGTGCCTGACCGCCCCATCCGCATTGGATTGGCCGAGCGACGCCTCTTTACCTGCAACCAATAGCTGGCAGGCTATCAGCCGGCAACGGAAGTAAGGCTCGGAAAGAAGGCTCCTCTGCTGACTGCACAAGGTCCCTAAGCCTACTAACCTGCCTCCCACACGGACTACCTCCAGGTATTACCAACTCTGCACCACAAGACACTATTGTTTGGTTTTAGCGCCCATGCTCTACCATCATGGCCAGTCGCTACCTACATCCACTGGCCACCTTATTTGTTTATTTTGCTATGTGAACCGCATACCACAGCTAGGCTATTAGACATCCTACTGCTACCTATTGCCTGCTTCCAATGTACTAGCCTGTCCCTCTGCACATCTTGTCACCAGCATACTGAGTTAACAAACTGTACATGTACCCTAAGTGACCTCTGAACCTAACAAAATTTACTTTTACAACTACGTTGGCCTGCTCTAGCGAACATGCATCTAGGTCGCCTGTCTCAGTAAACTTGCATCTAGATTGCTTATCTTAGCATACTTGCATTTAGGTTGCCTGTCTCAGTAAGATAGGCAGTAAACCAATAACCTGTGCTATTCCATACCATTGTGCCCTTGTATTATATTCTCTGCTGCATACCAGTTTATTCCAGTTACCTTATTACACTATAGCCAAATTGTGTCTTTGATTTTAGCTGCTAGCCCTATTGCACTTGAGCCAAATTGTGCCTTTACTCTAGTTGTTACGTTTATGGCATTTTAGTTAAATTGTGTCCCTGAAGCTAGATGCCACTTTCACTGCACCTTAGCCTAATTGTGTCTTGAATTTAGCTGCTACCCTTATTGCATTGTAGCCAAACTGTGCTTGCTGAATCTAGATGCTAGCTCCCTGCCTCATAGTCAACCCTTGCTAACTGATACCTAGGAACCCCTGTGCTGCACCTCAGCCATAAGCCCTTTCCCCTCTTGACTTAGGAAGACTCTAACTCTACACTGGCCAAGGCCTGAGCCCTGGTCATATAGCTAGATTAATTATTACCACCTCTAAACATCTTTCAAACCATTTAGCATGTGGCCCTTGAATACAATCCTGTTTGCCTGCCTCCTGCTCGTCTTAAAGACCGTAGCAATCCCCAGTAAGTTACCTCAATTACCTACCAATATGTATTTGACTTCCAGCAACATCAAGCCCCATGACTACGCTCTTCCACTTACCAGTGACATACAGTCACCATTACATACCAGCCTCCCCCGCTCCACCTCTGACAGGAATTCAGGACTTAGAGTCAGATTAGCCCCTTGCCCATTCTATGACCACACCACTCAGAACTAAGAGTGCTCGGCATATTCCACCTGCGCTCAAACCTAATCCAGCCCAGAACCTAACCCGACACCCAAAAACACAACCATTATTACTAATACATCCCCACAAATGAAGGGAGCCTTGATTAATGCGAAATCGCTAGTAGCTCATGCAACAGAAATTGCAGATCTGATCCTCAATGAAGACCTTGACCTCCTGGCCGTCACAGAGACCTGGCTACATCCGGCAGCTGGCCCAATGCTTATGCTTGCCATCCCAGATAATTACACTATTCTGAGACACGACCGACCCAACGCTAGAGGAGGGGGCATTGCTATTATACACAAATGCAACCTTATTATGAGAAATGTAACCACTGTTAATTTCACCTCCTGTGAACTACTCTCTGTCAAAGTCCCTCTTACCGCATCCCAAACCCTCAACATACACCTGATATACCATCCCCCAGGCCCAATAGGTACCTTTGATGAAGATATCAACACTATACTTTCCTGCAACCTCAAAAGTTCTACCCAAGTACTCACCCTTGGAGACTTCAACCTGGGATATAATGACCCAGCTGACCAAAGTGCCAACTCCACACTTAGTACCCTCTCTGATTTAGGATTCACCCAAAGATGCACGGAACCCACACACGTTAAAGGTAGAATACTTGACTGGGTGGCCGACTACAATTGCCTAGCTAATATCACCAACATCTCACCTCTAGTATGGACCGACCACTATTTGGTACCATTCACTCTCTCTACTAACCGTCCCCCACCCCCACCCACTAGCAAGTCCCCACCGACACTCACAAGAAATAAAAAGAGCATCACTGTGGAAAGGCTTATCCCGAACTTACTTCCCACACTAAATACACTCCCTGACAACCTGGACCCTGAGACCCTGGTTGACGAGTATAATAAAATCATGTCCACCTCACTGGATTTAATCGCTCCCCTGAAACTTAGATCATGCAAACCCAAAGCTCACCTGAACAATTGGTACACACCATTCCTCAAAAATCTCAGACAACAAAAAAGAAACTGTGAAGCCACCTGGAAAAAATACCCTTCAGCACCCAACAAACTTAAACTAACCAAATTAGCAACCCTCTACAAAAAAGAAATTTACCTGGCCAAACGATCCTCCTTTGACGCCCGTATAAACCAAGCCAATTCTAATACGAAGGAAC
Source organism: Ambystoma mexicanum (assembly GCF_040938575.1). Taxonomy (NCBI): domain Eukaryota; kingdom Metazoa; phylum Chordata; class Amphibia; order Caudata; family Ambystomatidae; genus Ambystoma; species Ambystoma mexicanum. The sequence goes on from NC_090925.1 coordinate 578,760,764, forward strand.
TATTCGCTATGTTGAAAGAAGTAGAAACTCCTATTGCACCACCTGATACCTGTATTAAAGATAAAAACTGGTGCTCAGAAATTCAAAAGGCCTTAGCCAACAAAATCACTACACTACAAAATAAAATCTCCTGCAAAAAAGCCTCCCTGAATGACATTGCCATATCTAAATCACCTGCGAAGCCCACCTCTAGGGAAAATACTTGCTTCAAATTCTCTAAAGTCACTGTACTGGAAGTTGAAAAGATTATCCTGTCACTAAAACCATCCAATTGTCAGGGTGATCTGTGCCCTGCACAGCTCATTAAAGATGCGGCCCGTGACCTCTCCCCGTTCATCATGAAACTAACCATAGCCTCCTTCTCAACTAGCTCCATCCCGACTAACCTAAAACAATCCTGGGTGTTGCCATTACTAAAAAAGCCAACACTCGACCCAGACATACCTACAAACTATAGGCCTATAACGACTGTGCCTTTTCTCTTAAAAATATTGGGCAAGGTCGCATACGTGCAAATTCAGAAGTACCTGGAAGAACACCACCTACTCGGTGCCAGGCAATCAGGCTTCCGTCCCCTACATGGAACTGAGACTGCCCTCATCGACCTTAAAGCCCAGATCGACAAGCTGAGAGATAATGGCCAAGCTTCCCTACTCCTCCTATTAGACCTCTCCGCAGCTTTCGACCTAGTCAACCACTCCGTTTTATGCTCCCACATACTTCAGCCCATTTCTCTGCTGAGGCCATTACATGGATCAGATCATTCCTCAACGGCAGAACAATGAGGGTCTTCTCACCTACGGCTGCAGCAGACCCCATTCCCATTACTTGTGGCGTGCCACAGGCCTCTTGCGTCTCCCCTACCTTGTACAACATATTTACCAAGCCCCTTTTTGATGATTTGGATCATCTCGGTATCACCTACACGAATTACGCGGATGATACCCAGATCCTCCTTCCACTTTCGGAGATTATGGAAAGGATTTGGCCTTGGTGAATAGAGTGTACATCATCATCCAGGCATGGATGGCCACTCATGGACTATGCCTGAATGATGACAAAACTGAACTCATAATTCTAGGCACTACCACTAGTTTGAAGAAACTGGACTCTGACTACTGTTCCTTCATGATTGATGGCAAATGCATTAAGGTGGGACAAGAGGTTAAAACCCTAGGTTTTTACCTAGATTCCATACTCTCCTTCCACAGAAGGTGAAATCCCTAGCCTCATCATCGGCCTACACCTGTAAATTGATCCGTACAGCCACACCCTTCCTGTCTGACTCTAGCTGCTTGACCCTAGCCAGAGCCCTTATATTATCCCGCCTGGAATACTGCAACACTCTCTATCTTGGATCTACCAAAGCCGTTACCAGTAAACTCCAAACCCTCCAGAACAACGCCCTTAGGGCGGCTCTTGGCATCTCTAGAAGAGAGCATATTTCAGCACATAGTCAACAGAGCAACTGGCTCACTGTCAATAACAAAATCCTCCTCAGGACTGCCTCACTTACACACAAATCACTCAACAATGATGCCCCTATCTATCTTATTGACAGATTCCATAGACAGACCTCTCTGAGACCAACAAGAATACCATATAAAGACTGCCTCTCTGTCCCAAACTTTAAACGCTCCACCATAGGCGGTAACAGTTTCCCAGTCAAAGCAGCATAACTGTGGAACTCCCTTCCACCACCCTTCAGAATGGACCTGCATTATCAGAACTTCCGAGCGAAGGTCATCTCATGGCTGAAAACGTAGGCCCCCCACTACAGCTAGCCGCCTAATCCTCTCAGACTCATATTTATTGCACCTAATGATGCCCGCTTGCACATTTGTATATACTCCTGCTGTTACTGTATATTGTATATTCTGTTGTATCTTGTTCTTTGTCGTAACGAAGCCTCGCAATCTCTTGTAAATGCTGCGCACCATTACCCTAGGGTATGGATTGCGCATTACAAATAATAAACAACAACAACAACAACTACTGAGGGAGCTAGTATGGAGAAACACCAGACACAGGCTTTCTCTGGGCACACTGATGCTAGTATGGCGGGGTACAACTACCAAATCTAGAGAGGTACTACCTGGCAGCTCAGCTTAGTTTTGTGGCTAAATGGCTCTCAGACAAGTCCACCTTGGAGACTGAGCTACTGGGACAGATGATAGCTCTGGTGCGCCTGAAAGAAATCCTCTGGGTCTGATGGGAATGCTCAGGGGGGATACCTCTGTTTATACAGCTAGGCCGAAGACTGTGGGGCAGGACATTGAAATTGCTGAAGATTAGGAGCCTGTATTCCCCAGAAACGCTGATGGCTGCTGGCGTATGCACCAACAGAGTGGAATTGGCGCCCCTAAGGCTATGGGAAAGATATGCCATCTACACTTAGGGCGACGTACATGAGGAAAATAACTTCAAAGAGTTTGAATCCATGGAGATGAAAGAAGGACTACCCAAGGGCCAATTTCTGTGGTACCAAAAAATCAAAGAGATGGCAAAACTGAAATGGAGTGAGTGGCCGGAGGAACCAGTAGCATTCCCGACCCTAAAATTAATGCACAACCTGGGAGAAGGTTGGAAAGCAACCTCTAGGTTATATACCCAGCTCACGGATAGGCCCAGCCCCGGAAGTGACGCCCTAAAGAAATCATTGGAAGTAGATTTGGGAATAAACATAACTGAAAAAGAATGGGAAAGAATCCTACTGTACCCCAGAGAAGTGTCAAGAAACGCAAGATTCAGACTAATCCAACTAAATGTCCTACACAGAACATACCTGACTCCGAGCAGAATAGACAAGTTCAACAAGGCCACGATCCCACTGTGCCCCTGGTGCAGCTCTGACGAGGCGGGGATGGCGCACATTTTCTGGGGTTGCCCAAGGATACAGCACTTTTGGGCCAAAATTGAACAAGCTTGCAACAGGCCGGGACTGACCCGATATGAATGGTCGCCGAACGAATGCTTGCTGCGAGCCTACCTGCGAATAGGCAAAATCAGAAACATTGTAAAATGTATGGATATGGCCTGTGTGCTGGCCAAAAGAGCCATCACGATGGCATGGAAAACGCTGCGGGGCCCACAATACGCCAAATGGCATAAAGAACTGGAACATTGGTCGGAGGAGGAAACCAGAATCTGGGGAGAGGGAATGGAATGGCCAAGACAGGGGATGACCTAAGCTTGACTTATGAAGCCTGTAAATCCCTGATTTGGGATATGTTCCATCCGTTCGCTGACAAACCCCCGTGAGAAATTAGAACTCACCTACACTAGATTGACATACAACAGGAACGGGATCGTCAACGATTAGGTAACCAGCCCCCAGATACCAGACCCAACATACCTTCGACAATGATATTGCGCCAACTTTGCCCCAAAAATGAAACCAACACCTTTGAAGATAGCATAAGGCGGCAAAGACTGTTTGTTTGTTTGTTCAGAAGTTAATGTTTTAGTTGTATGTTTCACTGGCACATGTTGTTTGATGTTCACAACCGTACTGAATGTATAATATAAATGCCAATAAAAACAGTTTAAAATAGATTAATAAATTCATTCTTCGTGATGACGAGATACTGAATGATCTATGCACTTCTCAACAAAAATGTCTATTTAGGGGTGCCTTAGTGGCAAAAAAAGCTCATATTAAGAGGATGGAAATCGAGATTGTCTCAAGAAGTGAATGCTTGGATGGACACAATGTTAAAATTGGGTGACATGTAAAGATTGATTTCATGTCGGAAATGAACTCTTGGATACTTTGAGAAGATATGGGCTAGATTCCTGGGCATCTGCTAGCTCTAGCTATGCTTAGCTTTAGGTTTATTTTTGGAGACCGTATGTTGTATCCATGAGGGTTGTAAAATACATTATAAAAAAAAAGAAACAACATGGTTTGTTTTAGGCTGAGAGCAGAAAGAATGCAGATAGTAAATGAAGCTTTGTTGTTGCTGCTGGTGACCTAGATTAACATGTACCACAACTATAGGATCCTTCCTATGACCATCCTTCAATTGAAATGAACCTCAAAATAGTTTGCTAAGTTTTCTGACAATTGTATTTGTCAAGTGATTTTACAAGTCGTAGTGCCTGATTTACAAACAAGTATTTTCAATGGGAAAAAAAAACAATGTAATATCCTTTCAGACTGAATGTGAAAATCCCATTAAAAACACTTTGTAAATCAGACCCGTAGTCTGCAGGGCTATTATACTCCGCAAACACATATTGATTCCTCCTACACACTTGGAAATGCTTTCGAAAAATATTAGTCAATGTTTTTTTTACGTAGATATTAGTATCTCTATACATTTTAGCAATTATTATATGAGGATACTTACATATCTTAGTTGTATTTATTTTTATTTGACATACAATTGCATACTAGAGGTCATGCAGCCAAACGTATGACTACAAATGAAACCAAATCCAAAGGTAGTATTGAGAAAATACTGGGGCCATTTCAGATAATAAGTTGCTGAAAGTAACTGTGACTTAACCTGATTTACTGCTGTAAAGTGCTATTTGGTTAAACAGAAGTTACTTTGATTATCTCTGATTTAATAACTCTGACTTACACTTAATGTCCAAGGAGTAAGTCACAAATACGTGCGAGCTACTCATTACGTTCTTTTTTAACGGGCCTTATGATATCTAACTGAATCATGAATGTTCCTTCGGAAAAAGAAAAAAATAATGTGGAGCAATGATGAAACCGACCCTCCCCTAGAAAAAGCCTCAACATTATTTTTTATAAATGTTCACACAGAAATGTATTTTAAATTGGCTCCATTCACATCATTGTTTCTATTCAGAAGCACACACAATTTCAAATAAAGAATTGGAAATGGTGATAAGATCATATTTTAGCCTCTGCTGTGCAAAGAATGATCCCGTGGCTCTTGCAGCGTATTCATTTGTATTTCTTTAAAGGAAGAGGGCAGATACGGTCCATTTTATTTAAACAATCCATAGACCCGTGGCAATGCCTAGACAGGCCACAAACTACCAAATGCTGGAGGTGGCCATGCTTAACCAACTAATCTGTGGTCAAGTATTTTACAGAGCCCTCATGATGAGAGTGGTAAAAGAAGCAGTGGGCTGCCCATATATGTATGGTAACCTTCAGCAGTATCTGATTTCTTTTGTCTAAGGAATCATTTTATCATCATTTTGCCCAAAGCCACAAATATTAAATATGCCTGCATGACGTTTGATTTTTCAAATTACTTTATTTAGAATGTAATATGCAGTTTGTTTGTAAACTGGATTTAAGGATGCTATAAATCAATCTACAGCATAGTTCTATCGGATGTTGAATCTGACACAGGAGTGTAAGAGCTACTGCAGCATTGTATCCCTTAAAACATGGACCCGGTAGTGATGGCTAATGGTAGATGCCAGGATGGCATCTTGTTATGGCTGATTGTAGGTGTTTGGTTGGTAAACTGTCAAGGGTGGCCGTAGGTATCAGGTGAATGGCCTGTAGTGTCGGGCGATATATGTTGACTGCGTTGCACATGCACCCTCATGCTGCACATACACTCACAAAACGAATGGACCCAGAAACTGCCATACATGCTCACACTGCACATACATCCCAATTTCACATGCATATGCCCAAATTACAGAAACACACACGCACAATATAACACTCCCCAGTCCCACCACACATGCAGTCTCACCCTGCAGATACACACACAATTCAAAAAAATATTCTCACAATGTAGATGTAGGCTCACTTTGCACATATATGCCTGCAATGATATGTGCTTTATTTTTGTCCTCCAAATGTATTGTAGTATAAACAGATACATTGGTGAATACTGCTACACATTTACATAATCAGTTATATTTTGCTGATGTTCACTTTAAAGTTTCATAGACACACTCTTTTGTTGCATGAACAGGTCTAATGCTGAATAGTCTGATTAATTGTGGTATATCCGGATGTATTTTGCATAGTCAAAATATCATTTTTCAATATCAAGGGAATACGTCTTTTATAAACAGATTGATTGTTTTATGGGCAGATTATCTCCGCATAATGATGTTATGTCTTTCATGCTCATGCTATTTGTATTGCCATTATATAGCACAAATGCATAAATAAATTAGTTGCTGCATAGCCAGACATATTTTTGTAGAGCGTGATTCCTGTACTACTGCTTGACTTTATTAGTGTATGGCCGGGACATTTCTGTATACTCAGTGTTAGGTAGGATTTTCACAGAACTGGTAAATCTTCCTTACCTGGGTCAACCCCATAACTTTTTACTTTACTAGTGGGATATTTTTCCTTAATAACTCTGTGAGTGGAAACCTTTTTCCACACTCACAGAATCTTTAACTCTTTTTATGGTTGTCATCGTTTTGACTCTCCATAGTGTCTTTTTAAAGATATTCTCATTAACAACTTATTGGCAATACATGCATGTTGTTGCTGGGTTGTCCTCGAGGCTCCCATTTTAACTTTAATTTGCTAATCTTGGGTGAACTACAGTTCCCAAGGGTAGAAAGGATCTTTGGATCCCTTTTACATTTTATTCAGTGGAGCCAGCACACCCCACCTTACAATGTATATCTCCTTTCACATTAAAACTGTAACAATTCTGTTACAGGGACACGCTTACCTTCAATGGCTGGTTGCAGTGATACCTTGTATTAATTTAGTGCACCTTTACCATGGGATGTCATTTCTTGTTCCTTCCCCTGACATCCAGGGTGGGAAATGCCTTTGTGTGATTTGTATATTCGGCGAGAGTCCCCTTGACTCCCTGCCCAGGCTCCAGTCTGTCTGTGAGGGCAGGAAGCGAGGAAGGAGTCCAAAACTCCACAGCCCTTTGTCCTCCTCCTTGCCTGTATTGGGACAAATCCAAGTGGGGGGCTGGCTCTCCTGACTGGATAACCAGACGGCCCCTTGTTGTAAAATGAAGGGAGAGAATGCAGAGGTTGTGCTGTAGTTCCTGCTAAATACTAGGAACCTGGAAGCTGAAGAGAAGTCAACCACTGTAATCAAAACAGAAGAGGTTGATGAAGGAAAAGCAGCAGAAACGAGTTCCAGCTACCGGAGAGCATGCTGTGTAAACAGAGCCTGCTATAGCCCTTCGTTCCAATTAACCTGGGACTCCGAAAATGACTACCCCAACCTAGCGCCTAGTAAGACCCACTCGACTCAAGAAGACCTGCATTTTGAGCCATTCCACATGTTGCTGCGACCTTGCTTTGCTGCAATACCACAATACCCTGGGACCTCGCGCCATCGTGCGGTGCATGGTCAAGCGAATTCCAAATCTCAATGAAACTTCATGGGCAGCCTGGAGGATTTCCAGAGAAAAAAACTGAGTCAAAAAAGTCCCCTCAACAGAGTCCTGGACCTTTGTAATGACATGAATTCAACAGCGATTTTCTGTGTTCTGTGCTCCTTGAAAAGGTGACAAATCCGCAGAACCACATTCAGCTGCAAGGAAAACCTTGCCTAGAGCCTTCCCCATTGATCCCTTCTGCAAAGTACCTTCCAAGGTCCAATTTAAGTCACAACAACAAGGAATCCACTGACCGAGTTTTTGGCTGCAGATCCTGAAGTAGTTCTGCTGCAAAATCTTCTTCAGTGCTGATGTACTGTGTTGGCTTGGGAATGCACTTACCTTAAGTCTGTTAGGATTTCTGTGTAGCTGTGGGTTGTTTTCTGTGATGGGTGTCCTCTCATCCAGTGCACACAGTCCCACTGCTAGACTCCTGCTAGGGTGTCTTCTGTGAAGCCCCTGGACCCTCTTCTAACTCAGAAGTCAAGTACTCACTCACCTGTTTGCCCAGTTTTCCTAAGGAACTCCGACTTTTGCTACTAAAGGACCTATTCTGACACTGCCTGTGGTCACTAGTCCTAGTGATCCCCCTTCTGCCACTGAGAACACTCATGCTCCAAGAATAGGGGAAATACTTTGAAGGGATTGGGCCTTTTGCCTAGAAAACAAAATAAGTGTTTAAAAGTTACCTACTTGTAAAGAGTAGGCGCTCCCCCAGTGGGGCGTCATAGATGGAATGCCCAATCGCTGCATGCCACGACAGCTGTGGGGCGGGACCCTGACCATGTTGGTTTGGAACGCGAAGCATCGCACTCGACCAATGTGACAGCGCAGACAGCCCCTCATGGAATGGGCCGGGTGTGTGGAGAACACACAATATACGAGCGGCGCATGAGTTGTTTGGCTCGCGCACGCTTAGTGTCTAACGGGCAGCTGCACTCACAGTGGGAGCACGGGGCGGAAGATCAATAGTCAATAGCCTAGACCTAAAGCCATGTCTCCCGTTTGGAGGTAGACTCTATGGGGACACAATTGGCCGATGTACGTGAAGAGCATATATACGCCAATGCTGACAAAAAATTAATTATTGTAATATATATCACGGAATGGTCTAACAGTGATGGAGCCCTGTGTCACATGACAACAGTCATGTGTAATTACAAGATTAAGGTCAACTGTTCATGGCAGATCTATTTCCTTTTTGGAATGACATGTTTATGCTGTAACGAGATGTGAATGTCATCATGAAATTGGTCACTAGTAACAAACATTTTAATGCGTTTGAATGATGCTAATGGACCTAACAAGGTATCAATATCTTCAAGATATTTGAGGAACATGACAATCAACCCTTATCAAAGCACAGCACGTTTTTCAATAAACATGAAAAATACAGTTATATGTACTCATAAAATTACGATCTGCTGTCCTGGGCAGACCTATTGGATCTTGTGGAATCACATGTTTGCATCATAACACAATGTGAATGTCATCAACAGGTTGGTCAGTGGTGACGAAAACATTTCAATACATAATAATGCATTTTAAATAGTACTAAAGGTCATGGCAAAATACCAAAGTAATCACAAGATTTGAAAAAATATTTTTAGTAAATCCTCTGCAAAATGCAACCAGTCTTAGAGTGGATAGGTCAAAAATCAAATGGGTAACGGCCACATCAACACAATGAGGACTCTAATGTCCCTGGTCTGATCCCACCCCAATAACCCCTAGAGGGTACAAAATAGGGGTGGAACAAAAAGGAAAGCTAAGAGTTCTTAGTTACTGGTTATAGAAATGGTTCCATTCTACCGATAGATTCAGACCATTTTTAACCGTGTCAAGTTTGTGAACCAACTGTTGCTCCAACCTCGTAAGTGCTTTATCCCTATCACCTCCTCGTTTCTGCGGAGTGATTTGCTGGATGATGGTCCAAGAAATATCCTCGTTAGTGTGTCCTAGTCGATTATAATGCTCGACCAAAGGTTTGTCCGGTATTCTGTTCTTAATGCAGGACCTATGCTCTGAGATCCTCTGTTTTATTGGTCTTGTAGTTTTGCCTATGTATATCAAAGAGCATGGACATCGTATTCCATAGATCACAAATTTGCTGTTACAATTTGTGTGAGTTAGTAGAGTCCGGTGATATTCTTTGTGGTCAAAGGTTTTGGTGGGAGTGGTGTCGCGACATGCCACACAGTTTCCACAACGGTAATTTCCCACAACCTTTGGGAGATCACACAATGTGTTAGGAGTCTTAGTTTCTTCGACATGTGTGGACCAAGGTGTCCCTTAGATTCTTGTTCTTTTTGAATGCGAGTATGGGCTTCTTATCCAGAGTGCCCTTGTTTTTTATTAAATGCCAATGCTTGTTGATGGTTTGTTTGGTGAGGTTACTCAATGGGCTGTATGTTGTGACACACACAAGTCTGGTCATCTCTGCTTTCTCTTTCCGTGTCAGACATATAGGTTTGTCAGTGTTCAGTGCCCTTTTCCTTGCTTGTTTAATTGATTTTTTGGGGTACCCCCTCTCTTTTAGGCGATTTTGTAGGCCATTTTCATGTTGTTCATATTTCTCTTTGTCAGAACAGTTACGTCTGATTCTCAGAAACTGACCATAAGGTAAGTTGTATCTGAGACCCTGTGGATGGTAACTGGAGAAGTGTAATAAACTGTTCCGACAAAGAGAAAAATGTATTACTGTAATATTGTATTTTTCATGTTTATTGAAAAACGTGCTGTGCTTTGATAAGAATTGATTGTCATGTTCCTCAAATATCTTGAAGACATTGATACCTTGTTAGGTTCATTAGCATCATTCAAACGCATTGTGTTGCATTAAAATGTTTGTTACTAGTGACCAATTTCATGATGACATTCACAACTCGTTACAATATAAACATGTCATTCCAAAAAGGAAATAGATCTGCCATGAACAGTTGACCTCAATCTTGCAATTACACATGACTGTTGTCATGTGACACAGGGCTCCATCACTGTTAGACCATTCGGTGATATATACTACAATAATTAATTTTTTGTCAGTATTGGCGTATATATGCTCTTCACATACATCGGCCAATTGTGTCCCCATAGAGTCTACCTCCAAACGGGAGACATGGCTTTAGGTCTAGGCTAGTTGCATAAACTTGCAATAGGCGGAAGCTTTTCCTGACTATTGATCTTCCGCCGCGGGCTCCCACTGTGAGTGCAGCTGCCCGTTAGACACTAAGCGTGTGCGAGCAAAACAGCTCATGTGCCGCTCGTATATTGTGTGTTCTCCAAGCACCCGGCCCACTCCATGAGGGGCTGTCTGCGCTGTCACGTTGGTCGAGTGCGATGCTTCGCGTTCCAAACCACCATGGTCAGGGTGCCGCCCCACAGCCGTCGTGGCATGCCGCGATTGGGCATTCCACATATGACGCCCCACTGGGGGAGCGCCATCACCGGACCTATCAACCCGGGGCTGGGGGTTGATTACCCTCGGTCGCCTAGATAACGTTTTTTTCCTGCACATCTTTGACGGCGTTCAGAGCGAACGCTGCCATTTCCAGCCTAGACCAAGATTTCTAATCACAGAAGTAAGTTCCTCTCACACCATTTTAAATATTTCAATAGGAACATTTTTGGGGCGTTGTAACACGCGTGCACTAGCAATGCTACCCACTCGCCCAAGGTGCACTCCAGCTTGGGCCAGCAATTTAGACAATTAGTGAATGCTTATGACTCCAGCGCCCACTTAGTGTTTCATTCAATAACACGAGTAATGGAGGCTTAGGCAGTACATCTGCTTCAGCTATTTTTTAGCTTACCCATGTACCTTTTTTGTACACAGGATCTATAACTTTGAAACAATCTGGTCTACAGACACCTACTGTAAGAGGTGTTTTCACCGCCACCAACCTAGAAGCCATTACTTACCATTTTGAGGTAAGGTTTTTACCTTTTTCATTTTATTCAATATTGTATGACACCAGGATCTGTATAGAGTCCCTGACAGACCCCTATGTGTCATTACAGGTACATTCTTGTTCCTTCAAGGCTCATTCATTGCCATTCAGACATCTACAATCATGATGGATTCTCTGGCTCACCCTTGCACAGGATAAATCTTGGGTAAGAATTAGGTTCCTTAAATAGGGAGTCTTTTCGTTGTTATGTAATCAAGCATCCTGCGGGAGCTTTTTGAATTATCATTTTATATTTTGAAGTCATCATTTCCACTCACTACACTCCATTTGTTGTTTTTAGATAGAGATCCTGGGACTACTATTTGTTTCATCACACGTCCTGATGAAGTCCTGCCCACCAAGCTGCACTTCACAGCTCCTTTAGGCCGCAACACCTTTGTGTCGACGTTAAATACTACCCGAACAGTGCACAATTTTAGCATTGTTATTGTTCTTTGTGACCCCTTGTATATATGTTCATGAAATTGAGTTTATGTTCTTCCCTGTGACTGCAAAAGTGTTATGATTGACCAAGAGTAGCATTTTGCTGTTGCTGTTCTTTTGCATTAAGATCCAGTTCTGTCCACTGGATCATACTTATTTGTATTGTATTTTCAAACACCCGTGGGTGCTCTATCCTTATTAGTCTTATCTAGATGCCATTAAAACACATTTGTGTGAAGAAAAATGTATTTTCAGTGACTGTGTTATATATTTAGAATGTTAGAGCGGCGTGACCTCTCACCCTGATTGTTTGTTTTTGTATATCCTAGTATACCCACCTGGCTTTTTCAGGGTTTTGCCAGGTACCCTAACATTTAACCTTATCTGCATATCATTACATGTATGTGCACGGTAGTAGTTCAAACTTCATCTACATGAAATCGGAAGCACCAGTCTGACCTGAAAGGCATGTATTTGTCCATCTGTTGATACATGACAGACGGATGCCTTTTCAATCTCATCATTCTGCTCTACACTCTCACGGAAAATGGCCTGTCTATCTCCTTTAGATGTGCATATTTGTCCACACTTGTGTCATCTATCTGATGAGGAAAGACATGTCGGCGACATTGCCCACTCAGATGTGGTGTGATGGCCCTGTTGCACCTTGTATAATGTGGGTTGTAGGTCAGGAGGTGCAGGTTCACAGTCCAGGCATGCACAGACATGAACAATGATTAATCATCTTGGGATGATGTTCATTGTCAGGGACTTATTCGCAATCAATTACACCTATCCCTGAGGCATTACTGTAGGGAATGATGTTGCACCTACACGCTACACCTGGACCATGTAAGCCCATCACAAGTATGTCCTACAAAGAAGGCTCAGTATATGTGGCATGGGCCCTACATCTGCAGAGAAACTAGCCTCCTCAGCATCATGGGTAGGGTGTGACCAAAAGAGCAGGGGCATGTTGCTACTGACAGTGCTGGCATCTGCATCTCTACTCAGTGCTGGCCTGCAGACAGTGAATCCCATGTAGTGGTGGTGTATCAAATGTATGCGTCTCAGTGGAGTATTGCATTTGAGCAGAACTTTACAGTATGGCACACCCATGGTAGATGCATATGACAACTTTCAAAATTCAATATTTTAGGAAGAATTGGTGTAGTGCTGGTGAAAGGAGATACCAAGTTGTGCCGCAACACATGGCAAGGACAAATATATGGTGCTCAACATAGACCCATGATATGCAGTAGCAGTGTGCATTCTATGAGATGAGAGTGGACGTTTGCTGACAGTATCATTGAAAATGACATTCAGTCATTCACTCATGGCCAGTCATTGATTGATGCATCATATGACATTGTCTAATTTCTATGCATATCCCTGATGTCTGCTAGGCATACACCAGGGGGCACGTGCTGATGTGGAGCCACTAACAGGCTGCCCTGCACTGAGAGGTTTGTGATATTTACAGCACCCACATCTTTGCTGCACACATATCACAACTTTCATTGTACATGGACTGCGCTCAGAACAACAATGCAATGGACGACGCTGTCCTGGTCAGGGTGCATGATTGCATTAAGTTGACATGTGGCAGTAGATATGATGCTGGGTGGATAGTGTGGACACCAATGTCGAGTGAATGCATGTGTGTCTTGCCCCAATGCACCCATGGGAGCACTTTTAAAAGGATTGGACGGTTTACCATCTTAGGCATGCTGCATATGTAGTGATGGTGCTAATGGTTGAATAGTATACATGTGTGCATTAAAGTGATATGGTTGTCCCCTTCTCAGTTGAAATCTTGTATTGTGTGTAGTGTATTAAAGGTCGAAGTATCTGTGGACTTGGGTAGCTGACTGATGCCATGTGATGGCTTTCAACATTAAAATGCCCCATGTGCCGTACTTGTCCCTGGATTCTGTGCTGACATGACAGTTGCAGGGACCAACAGACAATGTGTATGCCACTTTCGTGCATCACTGTGTCCACTGATGGCATGGACAGGCCTGTGGGGACATGGTGCCGCATGCCAGCAAATACTATACATCTGTGGCTTATGGCTAATATTGTGGGGAGCCACAATGTCGGATACTTGCATATCCTGCCATTGTGTGTCTTTCTGCACTTACATGTACATATGCATTTATTCTGGAGGCACATGACTCAAAATGTCATCCTCTCGCCATGTGCAGGTGAGGATGTACAAATGCAGAAGTGGAGGAGGAGGAAGAAGAGCCATTGGTACATCAGACTACCAGCGGAGGCTGGGTTGTCGTTCGCCATAAAAACCCACTGATGCTATAGACCATCATCAGTCATGCTGCGGCCTCTTCGGACTCATCTGACTTAGCTGATTTGGATGCTAAACCAGATGTATTTGCCTCACCGAGGGAGAAGGTGAATTCCCCAATGGGCAGATGAGATGGGGCCTTTGAGTCTGCGGCTGTGCAGATGGCTTCAGAAGGCCAGTCAGTGGTGGGCCCCACGTCTTTGCTGGTTATGTCTGCAAGGCCACCCTCCCACTAGTTGGAATCTGGTTCTCGGGCTGATGCCCAATTTAGGGTGGCAGACCTGCAGCCAATGACAGGGCACTGCAGCAATGGGCATGGTCCCTTGCATCAGGCTGCCATGGGCCCTGCACACATTGTTGACGTGTGCAGGATGGAAAGACAGTATGGAGCAGCAAAAGTTGCACACCGCCAACTATCATGGCAATGTGTTGACAAAATTTCAGAGGGCATGGATAAAATGGCCAGGAATATGACCCCACCAGCAGCCAGGATAGAGCAATATCTGCAGGTCATGCAGTCCTCAAGCTGCTCCCAAAGACTGGGCATGGAGGCCAACATCAAGGGCCAATGGGCTGATCTGAGATGACTGCAGGAGATCCTGCATGCAGATGCTCGGGCACATAGAGAGGTACTGAGGTGTGAGATGGCGGCCTTGATCAAATCTATGCATGATGAACACTCTGCCACAAGAACAAATCTCCACAAGGAGATGGATGCCTTGAGGCAGACACTGTCAAAGCAACTCGATGCATCACAAGCGAGTATGCATACAGACTCTGTTGCCATTCATGAGAAAATGCATACCTCACCACCATTGATGTGTTAGTGCATGAATCTGTGTCACGGCTGGCCATGGCCAATGAAGACCAGGCCTTCACAGTGCATGGATTGGATCCACCCCCACATGTTAGGCAGAATCATATGCAGTAACCTTTGGGAAAACCACACACAATTAAGACTACAAGTGAGAGTACAAATACACCTTTGATACAAGCCCGTACTACACAGTAAAGTGGTAGCGATGGCTGAGCAGCCAGACTTATCTCAAGAGTAAAGTGAGCAGTATCAATAGTTACACAAATGACAACAATTGCTATGGTTCAAACAAACACTGACTCAAGGTTTCTGAGTAAAACAATATACATTTATTTACACATCAGTTGTAAAACAATTCACTAAATTAAAGCACACTCTTAATATACTACACACCACCCAATAGATTCTGGACAAGTTAAACTCAAAATGAAGTGTGAGCAAAATGGCACTCCAGCAATTTAAAAGGGAGGGAAAGACAAGGTTAGACAAAAATTAAGCAGCACCAAAAAGTAGTAAGCAGGGCAATCTAGAAAAGGCTACTACGGTGAGGAAATCAAATCAAGAGGCCTGAGCCAAAGTCAGTAGACAAGAGTCTTTGCAGAGGATCACACAGTTCAGAGTAGTTTGTGGTTAAGCCTTTGCCAAGTGTTTGAAACAAAGTTGGTCAGAAGAAAAGTTACTTAAAAGAGTAGAGAAGGACAAGCCCTCAGATTTCAAACACTTTCACCGCGGTCGGACGGAACAAACAACCATGTTTGAAAAGTACCTAAAATGAAGAAGAAGGCTGTAGCTGAGGCAGAATTTCCTGGCAGGTCTGCAGGCTCACGGTTTCTGATGCGACTGTCAGACTGCACGAAGTAGGAAGACTGTAGGGTCCTGCACTGCCCAATGAAGAAACCAGCAGCAGAGCAAAGCAACAAATAAAAGGTCCTTAAAACCCAAGCAGGGTCCGAACCTCCTGGCTATCCGGTTCACTGAAGCGGTGCAGAGCAAATTCAGCCAGGAGTCT
Organism: Ambystoma mexicanum; assembly: GCF_040938575.1. Lineage (NCBI taxonomy): Eukaryota > Metazoa > Chordata > Amphibia > Caudata > Ambystomatidae > Ambystoma > Ambystoma mexicanum. The sequence goes on from NC_090925.1 coordinate 578,776,605, forward strand.
GGCTTGCAGTTTGGTGAACTGGTTGGACCCACCCGCTTAAGGGGAGAAGATTCCTTGCAGATTTTCCCTGTCATCGAAGTTTGGAGATTCAGACCTGCAGCAGGACTTCACCGGGAGGTTCAGTCATGGTAGAGGTCCTCTTCTGTCAGCTTCTCTTGGGTTCTCTCAATACAGTGGCGAATCTGCCTTCTCCGTCCCAGAGACCTGCTTTTTATGCAGTTTTCCCCCATTCACACAGCCTGGCTGTCAATCACACAGTAGGGTGGCTGTCCCGACGGGACAGTCACCACAGCCAATCATACAGAGTGTGAAAAGGGTCTCCAAGGAGACCCTGTGCAGGGAGTCTCAAACCACTCCCTCACATCCTGTACCCCTCAGACATTCAGGTACCTAAGGAGCCTGCCAAAGGACAGCGAACAAAGGAACCAAAACTGGTTTGGCACGCAGAGTAAAACACGAGAAAGACCTTTAAAAAAATAAATGGCGAATAAACCCAGCCGGAAGCAAATACAAGTAAATGGGGTACAGCGGATTTAAGTTCGAGGCTACTAACTTAGCCTAAAACAGTACCAAGGCTATTTAAATAGACCGCAATAGGAAAAATAGGGTAGATACCACTGCCACCAACCAAATCTTAAAGAAAGGGGAACGAAATAATGTTCCATGAGAAACAGAAAAAAAGGCATAACTATTAACCCTTTCCATAACTCTATGTAAGATAGTTTGTACTGGGTCTGTGAATTTAAAAAGACTAATAAAGTCAATGGCAACTTTACATGTTCTGGGAGACAGTAATCAGTCCCAGAAAATGTAGTTGAAAGTGGTAAGTCTGAAAAAGACAACCCTGTGTCACTGCACTGAGGGTGCTGTGTAACACACAGTAAACAGTTGATGCCTATGGAGAAGGTTAGGCTCCACAGTCTATGAACACAAACATGTTAAACACACACAGCAAAACACAAGTAAGAGTGGGAAAAAAGGCTCACACTCTTACCAGGTGAAAAAAATGTATCCTAGAAATCCAGCAAAGCTGCTGAGGGACTCAGTGGTAACGGTAATTAGCCATTCTGTAGAATTGTCCCTAATAATCACCTCCCCAGACTAAGGGACTGGAGGATTTAATCCTCTCCTTGATGAATCTCTTCACTCTAATCGGTTATAAACATCCCAGAGAGACCATCAGCATTTTGGTGGTGACATTCTGACCTGTGCTCAATGGTGAAATCAAACCCTTGTAGGCAGATTGACCATTTTAGGAGTTTTGGGTTCTCCCCTTTTATTTGCATTAACCATCTCAAGGGTTGGTGGTCTGTCTGAATCACAAAAGTAGATCCATGCAAGTATTGTCTAAACTTCTTCAGAGACCACACAATGGCAAAACACTCACGCTCTATGGTTGCCCACCTTGTTTCTGGTTCCTTCAGTTTCCTACTGATGAAGCAAATGGGGTGCTCCCTACCTTTATTATCCAGGTGACGAAGGACTGCACCTTTACCTGCATTGGATGCATCTGTCTGCACAATGAAGGGTTGGTGGAAATCAGGAGCTCTTAGGACTGGAGCTTGACAAAGGGCTTTCTTCAGGTTGTCAAAGGCTTGAGTGCACTCCTCATTCCATCTAACCTTTTTAGGGAATTTTGGAGAGGAGATTACATTCAAAGGACAAGTTATAGACCCATAGTTCTCAATGAAATTCCTTTAGTACCTGGTGTGACCTAGGAAGGCTCTCACCTGTGTTTGAGTATTAAGGGTGGCCCGTTTTTGTACAGCTTGTACTTTGCTAGGCAATGGCCTTATTTCACCTCCTCCTCACTCATGACCAAGGTAGACCACTTTGCTCTGACTAATTTGACATTTACTTGCCTTTATGGTCGGATGGGCCTGCTCAAGAGCCTCCAAAACATATCCTAAGTGATCAACATGTTCTTTCCAAGTAGGGCTGAACACTGCAATGTCATCCAAGTATAACATGCAGAAGTCCTCCATCCCATTCAGAACTTGATTGACCATCCTTTGGAATGTAGCAGGTGCATTCTTTAATCCAAAAGGCATGACCTTAAACTGGTAGAGGCCCGCTGGGGTTGAGAGTGCAGTTTTCATCTTGGCATGGTCTGTCAGGGCTATTTGCCATTTAGCCTGACGTCAGATCAAATGTACTGAGGTGCTTTGCTGCACCAAGTTTATCCACCAGTTCATCTGTCTTTGGCAAAGGATGGGCATCAGTCTTAGTGACTGCATTTAGAGCTCTATAATCCAAACAGAATCTCAACTCCTTGGACCCTGCCTTTGGTACTAGAACAACTGGACTATACCATGGACTTGTAGAGGGCTCTATAACAACGAGATATTGTTGACCTCTCCTTTGATGTGGGATCTCACATGTTCTGACATTCTGAAACCTCTGCTTTTCATAGGTAAACAGTCACCAGTGAGAATATCATGCTGGCCCCAAGGGGTCAAGCCTATTGAAAGTGAAAACAGGGAGGGTAACTGATTTAATAAAACCTTGCACTCCTCCTGTTGTTCAGATGTCAGATTAGAAGAGAGATGACTCCTTCTATGTTCTCATCCAAAGTTTGGCCTCTGAGGATGTCAGGTAGAGGTTCACTCTCCTCCTCCTCTTGAGCTGAAGCTAGAAGCAAAGCTCCCACTAATGGTCTCGAGACATATGCCTTCAAACGGTTGGTGTGAAAGACTCTGGGAGCCTCCTTAGGTCTGCCTAAATCCACCAAATAGTTCTCCTCTCCAGGTTTGCCCACAACCTTGAAGGCTCCTATCTATTTGCCCTGCAAGGCCCTCTGCCTTGTTGGCACCATAACTAGTACAAGCTGGTCTTGAGGAAACTCAACCATGCTGGCCTTCTGGTCATGCCAATGTTTGAGCAGAGCCTGACCTGCTTTTAAGTTATCACTGGCTTCTGCCATCATGTTTGACATTCTCCTCCGGACACCTATCACATAATTAGTCACTCTGACTGGCGTGGGGGAAGGAGCACTCTCCAACCCCTCCTTAATTAATGCCAATGGACTTCTGACTGGATGGCCATAGAGAAGTTCAAAAGGACTGTAAACATTTCCCTCCTGAGGGACTTCTCTATAAGCTAAGAGAAGGAATGGTGGTAGAACATCCCACTTTCTTTTAAGGGGTTCCTCTAAAGCACCTATCATGCTCTTCATAGTACGATTCATAGCGTGGCGCAAGTGGCCAAAAACGTGCGATTCGCAGTGGAATAGCGAAATTCGCAGTGCAAGTGCGAAAATCGCACAAAAAGCAGCGCACATCGATTCATGGAAGGCCGTACCCGAGAAAACCATCGGATGTGCGCTAAAAAAGTGTGCGACGCACGTTGGCGCACAGGCCATCTAACGGCGTGCGCCAGGTCACAGCGAAAATCGCACAGGCCACAGCGAAAATCGCACATAGCGCGGCGCACACAACAAAAGTAGGCGGAACACGGGGCGTAACACTCGGAATGGGGAACAACTTGCCAAAATGTGGGCATCACGGGGGAAGTACAGGGTGCAAGTGCGCGGAACGCCCACACGCTCGCCTACAACACGTATTCATGGAATCGAATAGGGCAAAAAAGCGCACGGTCAAACCAGCGCACAGGCACAAACACGACCGCCACAAGAAAGCAGGCGGTAGCATCTCTGCGCCTGTAATAAATGTGCGCCAAAAGGTGCGCCAACAAATAGCACCTATATACAGCTATGATGAATGTCCTATACTGTGGCCCTCCAGGACAAATGACATGCAAAGGGGTACCCACGAAAACGGACACCCGCTGACTGAAAAATAACGTGTGCATGTATTCCGGGGTGCGCGGGAAATTTCACACGCGATTTGGCAGGGTACGTGGATTTCAGGGGTGCGCGGGAAGTTCCACACGCGATTTGGCCGGGTACGTGCGCGGGAATTTCCACACGCGATTTGGCTGGGTACGTGTATTTCAGGGGTACGCGGGAAATTCTACACGCAATTTGCCTGTGTGCTCCCAGGTATTCCCTGTACACCCTCCACGGCCCCTGCAGGCAGCCGACACCACAGGGGACTACCCTGCACACCTGCTCATGTCACCCAGCACCCCCACCCCCAGCACTGTGGGGCACCCTCCACCAGGCCCCCACTCATGTCCCCTATCACCCCCACCCCCCAGCATCCAGGGACACCCTCGACCAGGCCCCCACTCATGGCCCCCTGTACCCCCACCCCCCAGCATCCAGGGGCACCCTCCACCAGGCACCCACGCATGTCTCCCATCACTCCCACCCCCAGAATTGCAGGGCACCCGCCACCAGGCCCCCACTCATGTCTCCCATCACCCCCACCCCCCAGCAGTGCAGGGTACCCTCCACCAGGCCCCCACTCATGTCCAACTCATGTACCCCTGCACCCCCACCCCCCAGCATCCAGGGGCACCCTCCCCCAAGCCCCCACTCATGTCTCCAACCACCCCCACCCCCCAGTAGTGCAGGGCACCCTCCACCAGGCCCCCACTCATGTCTCCCACCACACCCACCCCCAGCAGTGCAGGGCACCCTCAACCAGGCCCCCATTCATGTCTCCCACCACCCCCACCCCCCAGCAGTGCAGGGCACCCTCCACCAGGCCCCCACTCATGTCTCCCACCACCCCCACCCCCCAGCAGTCAGGGCACCCTCCACAAGGTCCCCACTCATGTCTCCCATCACCCCCACCCTCCAGCATTGCAGGGCACCCTCCACAAGGCCCCCACCCATGTCTCCCATCACCCCCACCCCCCAGCAGTGCAGGGGCACCCTCCATCAGGCCCCCACTCATGGCCCCCTGCACCCCCACCCACCAGCATCCAGGGGCACCCTCCACCAGGCCCCCTCTCATGGCCCCCTGCACCCCCACCCCCCAGCATCCATGGGCAGCCTCCACCAGGCCCCCACTCATGTCTCCCATCACCCCCAACCCCCAGCATTGTAGGGCACCCTCCACCAGGCCCCCACTCATGTCTCCCATCACCCCCACACCCCAGCAGTGCAGGGCACCCTCCACCAGGCCCCCATTCATGTCCAACTCATGTTCCCCTGCACCCCCACCCCCCAGCATCCAGGGGCACCCTCCACCAGGCCCCCACTCATGTCTCCCACCACCCCCACCCCCCAGCAGTGCAGGGCACCCTCCACCAGGCCCCCACTCATGTCTCCCACCACCCCCACCCCCCCAGCAGTGCAGGGCACCCTCCACCAGGCCCCCACTCATGTCTCCCACCACCCCCACCCCCCAGCAGTGCAGAGGCACCCTCCATCAGGCCCCCACTAATGGCCCCCTGCACCCCCACCCCCCAGCATCCAGGGGCACCCTCCACCAGGCCCCCACTCATGGCCCCCTGCACCCTCACCACCCAGCATCCAGGGGCACCCTCCACCAGGCCCCCACTCATGTCTCGCACCACCCCCACCCCCCAGCATCCAGGGGCACCCTCCACCAGGCCCCCACTCATGTCCAACTCATGTCTCCCACCACCCCCACCCCCCAGCAGTGCAGGGGCACCCTCCACCAGGCCCCCACTCATGGCCCCCTGCACCCCCACCCCCCAGCATCCAGGGGCACCCTCCACCAGGCCCCCACTCATGGCCCCCTGCACCCCCACCCCCCAGCATCCAGGGGCACCCTCCACCAGGCCCCCACTCATGGCCCCCTGCACCCTCACCACCCAGCATCCAGGGGCACCCTCCACCAGGCCCCCACTCATGTCTCGCACCACCCCCACCCCCCAGCATCCAGGGGCACCCTCCACCAGGCCCCCACTCATGTCCAACTCATGTCCTCCACCACCCCCACCCCCAGCAGTGCAGGGGCACCCTCCACCAGGCCCCCACTCATGGCCCCCTGCACCCCCACCCCCCAGCATCCAGGGGCACCCTCCACCAGGCCCCCACTCATGGCCCCCTGCACCCCCACCCCCCAGCATCCAGGGGCACCCTCCACCAGGCCCCCACTCATGTCCAAATCATGTCTCCCACCACCCCATCCCCCCACCAGTGCAGGGCACCCTCCACCAGGCCCCCACTCATGTCTCCCATCACCCCCACCCCCAGCAGTGCAGGGCACCCTCCACCAGGCCGCCACTCATGTCTCCCATCACCCCCACCCCCCAGCATTGCAGGGCACCCTCCACTAGGCCCCCACTCATGTCTCCCATCACCCCCACCCCCCAGCAGTGCAGGGGCACCCTCCACCAGGCCCCCACTCATGGCCCCCTGCACCCCCACCCCCCAGCATCCAGGGGCACCCTCCACCAGGCCCCCACTCATGGCCCCCTGCACCCCCACCCCCAGCATCCAGGGGTACCCTCCACCAGGCCCCCACTCATGTCTCCCATCACCCCCACCCCCCAGCATTGCAGGGCACCCTCCACCAGGCCCCCACTCATGTCTCCCATCACCCCCACCCCCCAGCAGTGCAGGGCACCCTCCACCAGGCCCCCAATCATGTCCAACTCATGTCCCCCTGCACCCCAACCCCCCAGCATCCAGGGGCACCCTCCACCAGGCCCCCACTCATGTCTCCCACCACCCCCACCCCCCAGCATCCAGGGGCACCCTCCACCAGGCCCCCACTCATGTCCAACTCATGTCTCCCACCACCCCCACGCCCCAGCAGTGCAGGGGCACCCTCCACCAGGCCCCCACTCATGTCCAACTCATGTCTCCCACCACCCCCACCCCCCAGCAGTGCAGGGGCACCCTCCACCAGGCCCCCACTCATGTCCCCTGCACCCCCACCCCCCAGCATCCAGGGGCACCCTCCACCAGCCCCAACTCATGTCTCCCACCACCCCCACCCCCCAGCAGTGCAGGGCATCCTCCACCAGGCCCCCACTCATGTCTCCCACCACCCCCACCCCCCAGCAGTGCAGGGGCACCCTCCACCAGGCCCCGACTCATGTCTCCCACCACCCCCACCCCCTAGCAGTGCAGGGGCAGCACCACCAGGCCCCCACTCATGTCTTCCACCCACCCCACCCTTAGGACCGTGGGGCAGCCTCCACCAGCCCCCCACTCATGTCTCCCATCACCCCACCACCCAGCAGTGCAGGGGCACCCTCCACCAGGCCCCCACTCATGGCCCCCTGCACCCCCACCCCCCAGCATCCAGGGGCACCCTCCACTAGGCCCCCACTCATGGCCCCCTGCACCCCCACCCCCAGCATCCAGGGGCACCCTCCACCAGGCCCCCACTCATGTCTCCCATCACCCCACCCCCCAGCATTGCAGGGCACCCTCCACCAGGCCCCCACTCATGTCTCCCATCACCCCCACCCCCCAGCAGTGCAGAGGCACCCTCCATCAGGCCCCCACTAATGGCCCCCTGCACCCCCACCCCCCAGCTTCCAGGGGCACCCTCCACCAGGCCCCCACTCATGGCCCCCTGCACCCTCACCACCCAGCATCCAGGGGCACCCTCCACCAGGCCCCCACTCATGTCTCGCACCACCCCCACCCCCCAGCATCCAGGGGCACCCTCCACCAGGCCCCCACTCATGTCCAACTCATGTCTCCCACCACCCCCACCCCCCAGCAGTGCAGGGGCACCCTCCACCAGGCCCCCACTCATGGCCCCCTGCACCCCCACCCCCCAGCATCCAGGGGCACCCTCCACCAGGCCCCCACTCATGGCCCCCTGCACCCCCACCCCCCAGCATCCAGGGGCACCCACCACCAGGCCCCCACTCATGGCCCCCTGCACCCTCACCACCCAGCATCCAGGGGCACCCTCCACCAGGCCCCCACTCATGTCTCCCACCACCCCCACCCCCCAGCATCCAGGGGTACCCTCCACCAGGCCCCCACTCATGTCCAACTCATGTCTCCCACCACCCCCACCCCTCAGCAGTGCAGGGGCACCCTCCACCAGGTCCCCACTCATGGCCCCCTGCACCCCCACCCCCCAGCATCCAGGGGCACCCTCCACCAGGCCCCCACTCATGGCCCCCTGCACCCCCACCTCCCAGCATCCAGGGGCACCCTCCACCAGTCCCCCACTCATGTCTCCCACCACCCCCCAGCATCCAGGGGCACCCTCCACCAGGCCCCCACTCATGTCCAACTCATGTCTCGCACCACCCCCACCCCCCAGCAGTGCAGGGGCACCCTCCACCAGGCCCCCACTTATGTCCCCCTGCACCCCCACCCGCCAGCCACCAGGGGAACCCTCCACCAGGCCCCCACTCATGTCTCCCACCACCCACACCCCCCAACAGTGCAGGGGCAGCCTCCACCAGGCCCCCACTCATGTCTCCCACCACCCCCACCCCTAGCAGTGCAGGGGCAGCACCACCAGGCCCCCACTCATGTCCCCTATCACCCCCACCCCCTAGCAGTGCAGGGGCAGCCTCCACCAGGCCCCCACTCATGTCTCCCACCCACCCCACCCTTAGGACTGTGGGGCAGCCTCCACCAGGCCCCCACTAATGTCTCCCACCACCCCCACCCCCCAGCATTGCAGGGCACCCTCCACCAGGCCCCCACTCATGTCTCCCATCACCCCCACCCCCAGCAGTGCAGGGCACCCTCCACTAGGCCCCCACTCATGTCTTCCACCACCCCCACCCCCCAGCATCCAGGGGCACCCTCCACCAGGCCCCCACTCATGCCCCCCTGAACCCCCAGCATCCAGGTGCACCCTCCACCAGGCCCCCACTCATGGCCCCCTGCACCCCCACCCCCCAGCATCCAGGGGCACCCTCCACCAGGCCCCCACTCATGGCCCCTGCACCCCCACACCCCAGCATCCAGGGGCACCCTCCACCAGGCCCCCACTCATGTCTCCCATCACCCCCAACCCCCAGCATTGCAGGGCACCCTCCACCAGGCACCCACTCATGTCTCCCATCACCCCCACCCCCCAGCAGTGCAGGGCACCCTCCACCAGGCCCCCACTCATGTCTCCCACCACCCCCAGCCCCCAGCATCCAGGGGCACCCTCCACCAGGCCCCCACTCATGTCCAACTCATGTCTCCCACCACCCCCTCCCCCCAGCAGTGCAGGGCACCCTCCACCAGGCCCCCACTCATGTATCCCTTCACCCCCACCCCCCAGCAGTGCAGGGCACCCTCCACCAGGCCCCCACTAATGTCTCCCATCACCCCACCCCCCAGCATTGCAGGGCACCCTCCACCAGGCCCCCACTCATGTCTCCCATCACCCCCACCCCCAGCAGTGCAGGGGCACCCTCCACCAGGCCCCCACTCATGGCCCCCTGCACCCCCACCCCCCAGCATCCAGGGGCACCCTCCACCAGGCCCCCACTCAGGCCCCCTGCACCTCCACCCCCCAGCATCCAGGGGCACCCTCCACCAGGCCCCCACTCATGTCTCTCTTCGCCCCCACCCCCCAGCATTGCAGGGCACCCTCCACCAGGCCCCCACTCATGTCTCCCATCACCCCCACCCCCCAGCAGCGCAGGGCACCCTCCACCAGGCCCCCACTCATGTCCAACTCATGTCCCCCTGCACCCCCACCCCCCAGCATCCAGGGACACCCTCCACCAGGCCCCCACTCATGTCCAACTCATGTCTCCCACCACCCCCACCCCCCAGCAGTGCAGGGGCACCCTCCACCAGGCACCCACTCATGTCTCCCATCACCCCCACCCCCCAGCAGTGCAGGGCACCCTCCACCAGGCCCCCACTCATGTCTCCCACCACCCCCACCCCCCAGCATCCAGGGGCACCCTCCACCAGGCCCCCACTCATGTCCAACTCATGTCTCCCACCACCCCCACCCCCCCAGCAGTGCAGGGGCACCCTCTACCAGGCCCCCAATCATGGCCCCCTGCACCCCCACCCCCCAGCATCCAGGGGCACCCTCCACCAGGCCCCCACTCATGTCCAACTCATGTCTCCCACCACCCCCACCCCCCAGCAGTGCAGAGGCACCCTCCACCAGGCCCCCACTCATGGCCCCCTGCACCCTCACCCCCCAGCATCCAGGGGCACCCTCCACCAGGCCCCCACTCATGGCCCCCTGCACCCCCACCCCCAGCATCCAGGGGCACCCTTCACCAGGCCCCCACTCATGTCCAACTCATGTCTCCCACCACCCCCTCCACCCAGCAGTGCAGGGCACCCTCCACCAGGCCCCCACTCATGTCTCCCATCACCCCCACCCCCCAGCAGTGCAGGGCACCCTCCACCAGGCCCCCACTAATGTCTCCCATCACCCCCACCCCCCAGCATTGCAGGGCACCCTCCACCAGGCCCCCACTCATGTCTCCCATCACCCCCACCCCCAGCAGTGCAGGGGCACCCTCCACCAGGCCCCCACTCATGGCCCCCTGCACCCCCACCCCCCAGCATCCAGGGGCACCCTCCACCAGGCCCCCACTCATGGCCCCCTGCACCTCCACCCCCCAGCATCCAGGGGCACCCTCCACCAGGCCCCCACTCATGTCTCCCATCGCCCCCACCCCCCAGCATTGCAGGGCACCCTTCACCAGGCCCCCACTCATGTCTCCCATCACCCCCACCCCCCAGCAGCGCAGGGCACCCTCCACCAGGCCCCCACTCATGTCCAACTCATGTCCCCCTGCACCCCCACCCCCCAGCATCCAGGGACACCCTCCACCAGGCCCCCACTCATGTCCAACTCATGTCTCCCACCACCCCCACCCCCCAGCAGTGCAGGGGCACCCTCCACCAGGCCCCCACTCATGGCCCCCTGCACCCCCACCCCCCAGCATCCAGGGGCACCCTCCACCAAGCCCCCACTCATGGCCCCCTGCAGCCCCACCCCCCAGCATCCAGGGGCACCCTCCACCAGGCCCCCACACATGTCTCCCACCACCCCCAGCCCCCAGCATCCAGGAGCACCCTCCACCAGGCCCCCACTCATGTCCAACTCATGTCTCCCACCACCCCCACACCCCAGCAGTGCAGGGCACCCTCCACCAGGCCCCCACTAATGGCTCCCATCACCCCCACCCCCCAGCATTGCAGGGCACCCTCCACCAGGTCCCCACTCATGTCTCCCATCACCCCCACCCCCAGCAGTGCAGGGGCACCCTCCACCAGGCCCCCACTCATGGCCCCCTGCACCCCCACCCCACAGCATCCAGGGGCACCCTCCACCAGGCCCCCACTCATGTCTCCCATCGCCCCCACTCCCCAGAATTGCAGGGCACCCTCCACCAGGCCCCCACTCATGTCTCCCATCACCCCCACCCCCCAGCAGCGCAGGGCACCCTCCACCAGGCCCCCACTCATGTCCAACTCATGTCCCCCTGCACCCCCACCCCCCAGAATCCAGGGACACCCTCCACCAGGCCCCCACTCATGTCCAACTCATGTCTCCCACCACCCCCACCCCCCAGCAGTGCAGGGGCACCCTCCACCAGGCCCCCACTCATGGCCCCCTGCACCCCCACCCCCCAGCATCCAGGGGCACCCTCCACCAGGCCCCCACTCATGGCCCCCTGCAGCCCCACCCCCCAGCATCCAGGGGCACCCTCCACCAGGCCCCCACACATGTCTCCCACCACCCCCAGGCCCCAGCATCCAGGAGCACCCTCCACCAGGCCCCCACTCATGTCCAACTCATGTCTCCCACCACCCCCACACCCCAGCAGTGCAGGGGCACCCTCCACCAGGCCCCCACTCATGTCCCCCTGCACCCAGGTCCTCACAATCCCCAATCATGTGCGTTATGGTCAGCCTCCACAGCCAAAAGGCCCTACCAAGTAACCCATTCACCCACATGGAAATGGAAATTACATGTTACACCCCCAATGTTCATAAAGCAAATGAACCCATGTCCGTCACACACAATGGTTGCAATTGAATGGGAAAACACCCAACATGACATGCATGAAACCAATGAGATGATACCACACAGTGAAGTATGAAAACAAAATTGTATTAAAAAAAATTGAATGCAAATGAAATGAAACAAACTACAATGGCAATGAAAAAAAGATAAGCTGCATGTCCGTCAAAAAAAATTAAAAATACAAATCCAAATTCAAAAATATGTTGTCCAAAGTCACATTAAAAATAAAATCAATCCGAGAGAGAAAAAGAAATGCAAAGACCATTGCTCCATGGTGAATAAATAAAAAAACAAAATCAAACAATCCAATGAAGAACTATGTACAAAACATCCAAGGGTCCATGAGCCCAACTGAACAAAGGAAACCTACAAAAAACACTAACAAAAATGCAACTATATACAAAAAGTGAAGCAGTGTCCGTCGACTCCAAATCATAAGAAGAAACAAAGGAAACCTAAAACAAAAGAACTATATACAAAGGCGGCGGGCAAGTCCAGCGGCTCACTCCGTGGTGTTCCGGGCCAGGGCATCATCAAACTCCTGTTCGATGTCCCGGAGACGGTCCTGTTCCATGGCCCGAGGGTCCGCAGGGACGACGCCATCTGCTCCTCCAACCCCCTGCGGATTGCCTCGAGGCACTCGGCCCGCCTCAGGGCCCTCCGCATGGAGTTCTCCGCCCTGACCATCGTGAGCCGCGCCTCTTCCGCCCGCCGCCACTCCGCACCTATCTGCTGGCCCAACCGCAGCCACACGGAAGACACTTCCCGTCCTGGGTCCTCCTGCCCTCCGCCCGATGCCTGCCCCTCCGATGTTGATGGCCCCGAGCCATGATGCCTCCCACGTTGACTCTGCTGCTGCCTCCGACGCAACTGCCTCTGCCAGCACGACGCATCCAGGCTGATGGAATCCACCGATGCCGTCGTGCACGTGCCGTGCCTGATGATGCCGGCACATCCTCCATCTGCTGGGGTACAGTTGCTGTGGTGTCCACCCCTGCTGGACCTCCGACTCCCGACTGTGGCAGGGATGGGATCCCTACCGAGCTGGCTGCATTGGACAGGGCCAGAAGACGGCAAGGAGAACGACCGGAGTATAGCCTCCACAGAGGAGGAGAGGGCCGCCAGATTAGCCGACACATGCAGGAAACCCCCGAACATGGAAGATCCCAATTGGGCCACGTCGGCAGGGTGCTCTTCGTGATGACGTGCGTGCTCCTCCCGGGAAGCACCCACGTCATCACGAATTGCACCCACGATCATCGCGACCCGAATCAGGACCTTCTCCATACGGCCACGGGTCCCCTCGTCCACAGGTGGAGGGGAGTCAGGTGACATGGACATCCCCTCTACCTGCGGACGGGCCTGGGACGGGGCATCCCTGCTGGTGCATGGTGGTGCACTCACAGGGTCAGGGACAGCGACATGCACAGGCCCCTCAATGGTGACCTGTGCTGCCTCCTGCCCCTGCCCCTGGACTGCACCACTTGCACCAGCAGGGATGCCCCCACCAGGCCCCATGTGTGCCTCAGTGGCGGCCTCCTCCTCCTCTGTGGAAACCACCAACCTGGATGGCTCCTCACCGTCTTCCGCCGTAGCAGTCCCCTGTGGGGGTTCACCCACCCCTTCCGTTGCAGCCGTGGGGGCATCCCCGCCGCCTTGCTCCACAGCACCGTCTCCGCCCTCTTCTTCACTAGCCGCTGCGTAGAGGGAGACATAGAACACAAGCATCAGGGTACTGTACAATGGTCCCCTAGACAGGAGGCAATAGCAGATGAGTACCACTGTCAAAGTACACTTCCATCATGTCCCTCCACAACACATGGGTCAGTCAGTCCAGGCAAAACACACACAGTAACAGGCATGGTGCATGCCATGGACATTTCCATACATGTCCAATGGACTCTTGAAACATACAATGATATGGAACTCACATGCATCATGGGTCATGCCTATCACATGCACACACTTCACCTCAGTCACATCCATCTGGCCTCATACACCCCAAACACAGTGAATACAAGGATAACTAGGCTGCATCATTGAATCTGTGCATTGTCACCGACATGTGTCATGCATCCATGGCATTCACAAGTCACAGACACGCAGGTCAGGCACACAGACATGGCTACCATATATGTACCTGGCATCAGCACCCATCCCTCACCCCCACCCATGTCCAGGAACAGAGACTGGTATGCTCTCATGTGTAAAATCTGCATAGGGCTCCCCATGTCGCATTTAAACACATGCAACGACCATGTGGTTCACACATCACTGGTCGCACATGCATTACCATGATGTCCCTGCACACATACATGCGTACATGGCCTATGTCACACATACAAGCAAGTATCAGACAACCAGCACACCGCAACATGCCCTGTCTCACACAGCAATGCTTGGCCACTTACCGCTCAACTCCAGACGGGTCTCCCTCTCAAGGATCTGGGCGTGGAGCGCTGGGCGTACGCGTTCCAGGACCCTCATCTGGATGGAACTCATGCGGCCCCAGCCCCCCTCCACGAGGCGCCGGGCCTTCACGAGGGTCCTGGACCTCAAGTCCTCCCAGCGCTTCTTGATCTTCTGGACGTCGCGGGTTGCCACCCCCTCCGCGTTGATGGCAACCACACAGTCGGCCCAGATCCTCTCCCGTCCTTCCTTGCTGGCGCGGGATGATCCAAAGAGGGCATCATACTGCCCCAGGACATGCTCCACCAGGACACCAACTTCGGTGGCAGTGAAGCTGGTGCCCCTCTGGCCTGGGGTTGCCACTGGTGCCAGATGTCGAAGTGCCCGACATGGCAACCCCAGAGGCAGGAGTGGGTGGGCAACTGGGTCCTGAGGCTGGGCTGTGGAGCGATGTTATCCCAGTCGGGAGTCTTCTGTTCCAGCAGGGGTGGACACAGCAACTGGACCCCTGCAGATGGCTGATGTGCAGGAACCAAATGGCAGGGCACGGTGGCAGCAGGCAGGCAGGCAGGCAGCAGAAGATGGCACGTGGGAGGCTGCTCGGGGTACTGGGGGCAGTAATTCGGCCTTCTGGGCAGGAGCGTGGTCTTCTGTGTGTTTTCGCGTGGCCAGCTTGATACGGAGTGATTTGGCACGTGAAAATCCTGCACGTCAGCGTGAAATTCGAGGAAAGGCCCTTAGCGCGTAAGGGCGTCAGCACACATACGCGATTCTATTGGACCAAAGGCCCTCAGCGCGTAATTGCGTCTGTGACGTGACCCGCACGGGTGTTTCCCTCATAGCACGTGATGACGGAGCACACGTGGAAAGACTGCACGTCAGAGTGTCATCGCGTGTAATTGGACAAAAGTGAGCGTACACGCGATTGGCCTATGTACGTGTATTTCAGGGGTGCCCGGGCACTTAC
This sequence comes from Ambystoma mexicanum, assembly GCF_040938575.1. NCBI lineage: Eukaryota > Metazoa > Chordata > Amphibia > Caudata > Ambystomatidae > Ambystoma > Ambystoma mexicanum. The sequence continues at coordinate 578,791,785 of NC_090925.1, forward strand.
GCACGCGAGTACATCAGCACACGTGTATTCCGGGGTGCGCGGGATTTTCCACATGCTATTGGCCTGGGTACTGGATTTCAGGGGTGCGCGGGAAGTTTCACACGCTCGCCTACAACACACGCAAAGAAACACGTACGCCAGTAGGAAGCAGGCATACGTCGACCCGCGACACATAAATTTGCGCGCAAAAAACTAACAAGCTCAGACGCCAGGATGAATATACCGTTCCTAGCAGCAGTGGCCGTGGGCTACCAAAGGAGGAGGAGGAGGATAGTCAGGGCCAGAATTTTCACACCCAGAACCAGCCTTTTCGGGATGCCTGATGACCAGGTGTATGGGAGGTACAGGTTTCCACCTCACATAATACTGGACCTGGTGAGTGAGCGGGAGGATGACCTCACATCACCCACCCTGTGCTCCCAAGCACTCAGCCCCCTGGAGAAGGTCCTCAATGTACTGCACTTCTTAGCCACTGGATCATTTCAGCGGACAAGTGCCATAGTGGGTGGGGTGTCACAGGCCCTGCAGTCACGCTGCCTACACCAGGTCTTGAACATCATCACTGCACGCCCATCAGTCCACAGGCACATATAACTGCCCAGAACACCTGCAGAAAGGCATGCTGCCGTCCTGGATTTTTACGGTGTGGCACGATTCCCCAAAGTGCTATGTGCCATCGACTGCACCCATGTGGCTCTATGTCCCCCCAGGGCATCTGAGCACATCTATAGGAACCGCAAGCACTGGCATTCCATCAACGTGCAGGTAGTATGTAATGCCAAGGGAATCATCACCTCAGTATATGCCAACTATCCCAGGTCCACCCACGACAGCTTCATTTACCGAATGTCCACCCTAAACCGGGACCTAGAAGCTGGGCGGCATGGCGATACATGGCTGCTTGGTGAGTATGAATGCCACTGCACATGCATGCATGTCAGATACTGAACAAGGTCACAACCCCACCAATGATACCCATCACCACCTCCACAGGGGACAGTGCCTACCCTCTCAGCCCCCACATGATGACGCCAATGCGGAACCCCACCACGCCACCCGAGGTAAGATATAACACAGCCCACATTGCAACCCGGGGCATAGTGGAGTGCACATTCGGAGTGCTTAAGTCACGCTTTCGCTCCCTTGACCGTTCTGGCGGGCAGCTGTTATACGCTCCCCCAGTAGTGTGCAGGATCATAGTGGCAGCATGTGTCCTGCACAACGTTGCAACACGCCGGGGCCTGGCCATGGACATGGTGGTGCCCCCACATCCCCAACCACATGCACGCCTGCTGCGCATGGAAGGGGAAAGGGCACCGGGGGAGGCAGCCCGTACACAGCTAGTGGCTAATTACTTCACATAGAAATCACACCCCTGTGGAGTGCACACTGCCCTGGCACATACCATCTGACAATCAATGATGACTCAACCTGACACTGATCCTGAATGTCTGGAGAATCAACCGTCAAAACCATATCAGCCTGAGATTGTTCACCTGGAAGTGTTACAATGTGTGCATCAATACCTACACAGACACCACCAATGCAGTTTTGTGAAAAAACACATTCATGCAGCTAAAATGAATACCCACTTGAAAAATGCAACATGAGGACAGTGCCATGTCACCCAACCCATCCCCAGCACCGCCACACGACACACCATGCCATGTCATGCTATGTGCAGGTAAACAAAGTAATCCCCACAACATGACACAAGTGTCACAAAGTACAGTGTCCCTAATTGAAACTCGTGACACCTGAAATGCTCACAGTAATGCAGGACCAACAACACACTTGAGCAGGTATTTAGCAATAACACTTATCAGCTACTGACCCTCAAAACTACCATTAACATGACATTATGAATGTAAGGAATTAGTAGTCTCACCACCTGGAAATGCCTGCACTCCCACCACTTCCAACTGTACAGTGTTGCCGCCATGTAGAGTTGTAGGTGCACTGCTGCCAACATGGACCCCATCTCCAAAGTAGAGGGCCTTGTGTAGACATGAGGAAAGGACCTGCCAATTAGGAGGTAGACATGGATGATGAGTTACACATCAATGCAACATGCAGTGTACAACACAACAGCAATATGCACTAGGAATGTATACACAGTATTGACTAGACTACCCACACATGTAGTGGGAGTCCAATGTCACCATGTACGTCAATGTCACTTGGGCACACCCTTTGCAAGCCCATGGAAACGGGAAGCAGGAGGGGTGTGTGTGACAAAAACCCAAGCATCTGAACCAAATACATGACAAGCCTGCATGTGCCCAGCCACAATGCAGCGTATGCTGTCGGGAGCCACGCAAGGCAACACACTATTCCCAAAAAATAAAACAAAAAAAAACAGAAAATCAAAAATTGCCATTAATGGGCCCGGGGGGGTGGGGGAGGCCACCCAGGAGGTCCGAGGACAGGGTGCACACTAAAACCCACCTGTGTGGATCTTGCGAAAAAAAAACACCTCCATGGGCTCATGGCCCACACGGCTACCCTATTGTGGGAGTATCACTGCTGTCGCTATTCTCACCCTGTGCAGCTGCATCCAGAGGTGGTGGCACTATGGGAAGCAACCCACGCAAGGCCCTAGTCTGTTCCTCCATGGCTTCAAGCATGTGGGTGTGGTAGGTCTCGTTCTGGAGGATGAGTGTGCGGAGGTCACCATGCAACAACTCACGGGATGCCCGGACCTCCGCCCTAGTTGCCTGCATCTCAGCTGAGAGCGTACGGGTGAGACGCTCCAACTGCTGTTCTGTCCTTCGGTTTGTTGAAGCCTCAAGCTCAACAAGAGTCGTCCTGAGGTGAAGGAGTTCCAGCCTCAGGGCTTCCCTGTGGCCCTGGGACTCTATGGAGATGCCTTCCTGCAGAGTCGCCAGTGCCGCCCGCCTCTCCCTGTTGGACGCCAACATGTCCTCCCTGTGTGACTGGCAGATGGAGTTGGTTGCCTGCTGTAGTCGCTCCATCAGCCTTTCGGGGGGGACAATGGAAGTGGCCACCCTATCCATGGCCTGAGCCATCATCTCTGATGATGCTGCCTGTTGGGTTGCCATACCGTAAATGGATTGCTCCCATGCGGTATTGCCAGGTGGCGTACGGCCACCACTTCGGCGGGCACCACACCTGTCTGGGGCAGTGCGAACTGCGCCTTGCTGTGCCGGCACTGCCTGAGGCTGCAGGACTGCATTCCCCCTCTGATCTGCTGGCCCAGGAACAGGATCAGATGTCGCGGAGTGTGACCCTGCATCCGTAACCACCAAAGGAGTAGCTGCCAACACTGACCTCCCCATTGAGGGTTCTGACCCTGGTGCAGGTGGGTCGGACAGAGCAGAATCCCTCCCAGGAACACTCACCTGCGACGGCAAGTAGGTCTCATCATCCGAATCAACACCTGAGGTGCAGCCAGAGACACTCCTTGAGAGCACGACCTGCAGCAGTTGTGGGTTCTCACCCACCACCACACCACGTCCCTCACTGGTGGTCGGTCGGCCCTCAGACCCCCCCTGGGTCTGCACCATCTCAACAACCCCAGCAGTATCAGGTGCGTCTTCCCCTGCAAAGACAAAAAAGCAAACAAATGGAAACAGGCATTAGCACCATGGCACACAATGAGGGCAGAGAAGCAACAGTACCAGTACTAAAACCCTCCCATGCATGCACCCTCACTGCGTATGAAGGGTAGGCAAATGGCACACACTGATGACACCAAGATGGAAGATGAACACATTTTCTGCATGCTGCCTAGCAGTGGCATCACACATTGGCCTGTGATTGCCAGGTGAAATACACATGCCATCACACAGATGGCATGTACCATTGCTATTGAGTGAAGATGGAGAGGAGGGCAGCACGTATTCATTCAGTCCAGTTCCTTCATGTAATAGCCTTTCTAATTCAAACAGGTCTGATTTTTCACCTGGAGCTGCCAGTCCAAAATGGTCCGATTGCACAGGGACATGTCTAAACAAATGATTTCCAGGTAACAAAGTCACTCCACTTTACCATAGCCATGTCAGACATGTGACTAGAGGACTGAGAAATGCCTAGTAAAAGTGGTGGAATGCAAACAATCTGCCTGAATGAACAGAGAAAAATAAGCAACAATGTTGTGGCAAGGTGACACTTCAAGGGCAACGGGTGTGCTGTTGGGCTAGATGTCTACTGTTGGCAGAAGGGATACTGCTATGGCCAAATGCTGCTGCGCAGAATGTATTGCATGAAGCACATGGGTGACCCAAACGACTCAGGCGCACACACCCTCACCTGGCACACAAACAGAAGCCCTCACACACACACCATGCACATGGATGACACACACATGCATGTGCACTCACCGGACAATGTCTCATAATCAGGCAGATCTCCCACGCCTTGGATCTGTTCCTCCGTGACGTAGGTCCCAGCGACTGACTCATGTGGAGTGAGTTCCATGTCTTCTACTGGAGACCCACCTCCAGTCACTAGAGTTGCGGCATGACTTGAGGCCAGCTTATTCTTTGCCCTGCGCTTTAGGACATTCCAGCGCTTATAGCAATCATTGGCTGTGCGCCTCACGATTCCAAGGGCACTTACGATGTCCGCAACGGTCTGCCAGTGTACCTGGCGTTGTGCAGGTGTGGTCTTGGATCCTGTAACAATGACCATTTCGTTATCATGTGCGGACACATACTCGACAAGTGCATTCAGTTCGGCATCCGTGAAGCTGGGCTTCCTCGACTGGCCGAACTGTGTAGCTGTGTCTGGGGCATCAGCCTGTGCTGGACGAGCACTCTTCTTCTTCCGCTTGGAAGGTGGTGGTGATCCTGAGTGTCCTACGCTGCTCTGGACACTAGGGGCAGGAGCCCTGGTGGTCTCTGTATCAGGAGTGTGTGATTGCACACTCAGCATGGGAGTTGGTGCAGGCATTGGCTCAAGTGTAATGGTGTCAGGGGGAATGTCAGCAGGATGGACTAGGACCGACACTGTCCTGGCTGGGTGTGTGAGAGCTGGGGTGGATGGAGCCGCAGCTATCCCTGCAGCCTCTCCACCCTGCCTACTTGGGGCAGCAGATGACCTTGCTGCCCCTGATCCACGTGGCCTGATGACATCAACGTGCACCAGCGCACGTGTCATAGGCCTGCTGACCTGGAAGTCAGCCATGGAGTCAGCCAGTTCTGGTGCCACAATGGGCTGGTCCAACAAGGGCTGAGCATGGATGGTGTCAGCCACATCCCCCTCAACCAGGGGGGGTGGGGGGGGATTATGGGTGCCCTTGACTGGTCCTCCACACATGGGGGGACAGGGTCACCCTGCAAGTAACGACCACGTCCCCTACCGGATCCACCACGGCCACCACTTGTGGCTCGTCCACCTTTGCCACCCTTACGGATTCCTCGCCTCCCAACCATGGCACTGATGTTAATGTGCGTATGGGAGTGGCTGTAAACTATTGTCCTGGGCAATTGGGGGTCATAGGGGTTGGGTACCAGATGCTAAGTGTACCCTAGTGCTCCATCAAGGCTGAATGTGACCCCTGGGGAAAGATGACGGGTCACGCAACGCACAGGAAGCCCAAAAAAGGGAGATGACATGCACGCAACCCCTCCTAGACCACGTGTGCGGAAAAAAAAACCTGCACTACGCTGTGGCACCCAGTAACACAAGAATGAACGTATGCGTGTCACACGCAGCCTAGAATGACCTCTTAAGGGGTAGGCTACACACGGGGCAAGCACAGATGTTAGATAGGTGCGTGACTCACCGTCTGCCAGGAAAAAGAGCGTGAAAAAGAAGCGAGTGTGCGCGTTGGCAACACCCCCGCCAAAAGAAGAATTGTACGCTGTCTGAGGAGACAGGACAACAGTAGAAGGGAAAGCTGGTTGAGGGAACAGGCCCAGGAAAACCAGAAAAAGAGAAAAAAGAGAAAAAGCTGTCAGAGGTAACAGGGAGTACGAACTTGAAACGCTGTGAAGTAAATCGCGTGTGAAATAACAAGAAGTACAGATTTCACCCACGCGCTCACCACGAAAAGCATGTACAAGGAAATGGTGTTCTACACGTACCTTTTATGCAGGCCCACACGTCCAGCATCACTTCCGCGTGTACGCGCTAGGGCCATTTCCACCAATTACACGCTTTGTCACTTCCGCGTGTAGGGCCATTTCCACCAATTACACGCTTTGTCACTTCTGCGGGTACGCGCTACGGCCATTTCCACCAATTACACGCTTTGTCACTTCCGCGTGTAGGGCCATTTCCACAAATTACACGCTTTGTCACTTCCGCGTGTACGCGCTAAGGCCATTTCCACCAATTACACGCTTTGACACTCAGACGTGTCTTTCATTTTTTTGACATGCAACATTTAAAACGTGTGCCATATTCAACGTGCACGTGACTTCATAGACGCGCTTACGCGCTAAGGGCCTTTCCTTGAATTACACGCAGACGTGCTGGATTTTCACGTTCAAAATCACTCCGTATCAAGCTGGCCACGCGAAAACACACGGAAACCACGCTCCTGCCCAGAAGACCGAATTACTACCCCCAGAGCCCTGAGCACGCTCCCACCTGCCATCTGCTGCTGCCTGACTGCCTGCTGCCACGTGCCCTGCCATTTACTGCCTGCACGTCAGCCAGGGGTGCTGTTGCTGTGACCACCCCTGCTGGAACCGAAGACTCCCAAACTGCTTTTCCATTGCCCCACAGCCAAGCCCCAGGACCCAGTTGCCCACCCACTCCTGCCTCTGGGCACTGCAACATCTGGCACCAGTGGCAACCCCCGACCAAGGAGGCAGAGGGGAACCAGCTTCACTGCCACCAAAGTTGGTGTCCTGGTGGAGCATGTCCTGGGGCAGTGTGATGCCCTCTTCGGAAGGTTGCGCGCCGACAAGGAAGGACAGACTCGGATCTGGATGGACATCGTGACTGCCATCAACGCGGAGGAGGTGGCAGTCAGCGACTACGAACGTGTCAGGAAGCGCTGGGAGGACTTCAGGTCCAGGACCCTCAAAAAGGCCCGGCGCCTCCTGAAGGCAGCGGATGCTAAGGGGCACCGGGGCCACTTGTCCGAAGATCAGATGAGGGTGCTGGAACGCATATCCCCAGCGCTCCACATCCAGGTTCTTGAGAGGCAGACCCGTCTGGAGTCGAGCGGTAAGTGTACATGCATACTGATTGTAAGCTGTGCGTGTGGTGGTGTGCCAGGAGTGTACAGGTTGAACATGTATTTTTATGTGGGCAAGTAGGGGGGCAGTACAGGGCCGTGAGGGTGACACATGCGAGGGGTCTCATGTGTGACACATGGATGGTGCTTGTGTGTGTGGGCTTGCATGGCACAGGATGTGGAGGAATGATTGTCAGGTGTGACATGAATGTCGATCGGAACACTGCGACAGTTGGCGGAGGTGTACACATGCATGCAAGTTTGGTGGTGTGTGTGCATGTGCAGTGTACTCCCTATGTTGCATGTGATGTGTGGATGACCTTTGGCTGCTCATGCTGTTGTATGTGAATGGATGGTGCTGGCTGTTGCAATTTGGCTGTGGTATGGCTTATGTGTGCAAGTTGAAATGACATGTGTGTTGGGGATTGTGATGCCGTGTCTGAGGTTTACCAATGCCACTCATGTATAACTGTCATGTGTGTATGAGTCCATTTTACAGTGCCCTGATGCCTGTGTTTTCTTTCTCCCTGTCTGCAGCGTCAACTGATGAAGAGGGTGGAGAAGGTGCTGTGGAGCACAGCGGCAGGGGTCGCACCACCAGCCGGAGACGCAAGGCCCGGATCCCCTCCCAGGTTCTGATCTCGTTGGGGAGTGAGGAGTCCGGTGCCGTGTCCCAGACCGCAGCTGCCGAGGGGAGGTCCAAGAGGCGGAGGTTGGAGTTGGACTCCTCGGCAGCAGAAGGGGCAGCTGGGACCCCACAGGGCCCAACGGAGGAAGATGGCACGGAGTCATCCAGGTTGGTGGGGGGTTTGGTGGAGGAGGAGGCTGTGCAAGCGACAGAGGCGGGGTCTGGAGGTGGGGATTCCACTGGTGCTAGTGGTGCAGTGCAGGATCAGGGACAGGAGGCAGCACAGGCCGCCGCGGAGGTGCCTGTGTGCAATCCTGTCCCTGCTCCTGTCACTGCAGCATCTTGCACCAGCGGGGATGCCTACCTCCAGACCCGTTCTCAGGGAGGGGATTGGCTTACAACACCTGGCCTTCCTCTCCCTGCGGATGTGGCTATCCTGCACCAGGTTGAGCCTGTCCAGGGTGGGGTGGCGTTGCGTCAACGGGCCATGCGAGCTGACCTGCAGTCTTTTCATGATGAGTCTGCACGTCTGTTCGCATGGCTCGTTGACCGCGTTGACCCACTGGGACAGCTCACCAGGGCTGGATTCCTCCGTTTCCTGGACCTTGTTCCGACCCCCTTCTCCACAGAACCCCCTATGCCCCAGTCGTCCTCCATGCCATCTTCCCACCCATGTGTCACCTGGGTGCCCTGTGGAGCTGCCTCCGACCGTGCAGGCCAGGCTGGTGGACAACAGATCCCTGCCACAGTCGGGAGTCGGACATCCAGCAGGGGTGGCCACATCAACGACTGCACCCCAGCTGGAGGAGGATGTGCAGGCACCATCGGACAAGGTACATGGACAGCAGCAGCTGCAGCAGCAGGAGGCTGTAGGTGGGAGCCACGATAGCTTGGGGCCTTCAACATCGGAGGGGCAGGCATCGGCCGGAGGGCAGGAGGACCCTGGACGGGCAGTGTCTTCTGTGTGGCAGCGGTTGGGCCACGCCATAGATGCGGAGCGGCGGCGGGCGGAACAGGCGCGGCTCACGATGGTCAGGGCGGAGAACTCCATGCGGAGGACCCTGAGGCGGGCCGAGTGCCTCGAGGTAATCCGCAGGGAGTTGGAGGTGAACATGTCGGCGTCCCTGCGGACCCTCAGGGCCATGGAACAGGACCGCCTCCGGGACATAGACAAGGAGTTCGATGATGCCCTGGCCCGGAACACCACTGAGTGAGCCGCTGGACTGGCCCGCCGCCATTTTATATAGTTATTTAGTGATAGGTTTATTGTTTATTTTTATTTGGAGTCGACGGACACTGCTCCACCTTTTGTATATACTTCCATTTTAGATAGGTTTTTTAGTAGGTTTCATTTCTTCTGTTGGGATGATGGACCCTGAATACTTTGTACATAGTTGGGCTTTGCATTTGGATATTTTTTTTACTATGAATATTTTTTTCCATGGAGCAATGGTTTTCTATTTCTTTCTTCCCTTCATTTCCTTTTTATGGACTTGAACTTTGGAAGACATTTTTTTGGATTATCATTTATTGATTTTATTTTGAAAAGGGACAGCCAGCTTAATTTTCTTTATTTTATACTTGTGTATATTGTTTAATTTTGATTGCCATTACTGTTGTTTTTAATACATTATTTTGATTTTTTCATTCTTCAATGTGTGGTTTCATCTCATTGTTTTCATGCATGTCATGATATGGGTTTTCAGGTTCACTTGCAACCATTGGGTGTGTGTGAGACACATGTGTTCATTTACATTGTTTCCATTGGAGTAGTATCATGGGTTGTGTCTTTGGGCTGTGGTGGCTGGCTATGAGGCCCATGCTTGAGGATTGTCAGGGCCTGTGGGCAGGGGGACATGTGTGGGGGCCTGGTGGAGGGTGCCCCTGGTGGCTGGGTGGGGTAGGGGGTGGTAGACATGAGTGGGGGCCTGGTGGAGGGTGCCCAACAGTGCTGGTGGGGGTGGGGGGTGGGAGACATGAGTGGGGGCCTGGTGGAGGCTGCCCCTGCACTGCTAGGGGGTGGGGGAGTGGGAGACATGAGTGGGGGCCTGGTGGAGGCTGCCCCTGCACTGCTGGGGGGTGGGGGTGGTGGGAGACATGAGTGGGGGCCTGGTGGAGGGTGCCCCAGGTGGCTGGGGTGTGGGGGTGCAGGGGGACATGAGTGGGGGCCTGGTGGAGGGTGCCCCTGCACTGCTGGGGGGTGGGGGTGGTGGGAGACATGAGTTGGACATGAGTGGGGGCCTGGTGGAGGGTGCCCCTGCACTGCTGGGGGGTGGGGGAGGTGGGAGACATGAGTGGGGGCCTGGTGGAGGGTGCCCTGCAATGCTGGGGGATGGGGGTGGTGGGAGACATGAGTGGGGGCCTGGTGGAGGGTGCCCTGCACTGCTGGGGGGTGGGGGTGGTGGGAGACATGAGTTGGGCCTTGTGGAGGGTGCTCCTGGATGCTGGGGGGTGGGGGTGCAGGGGGCATGAGTGGGGGCCTGGTGGAGGGTGCCCCTGCACTGCTGGGGGGGTGGGGGTGGTGGAAGACATGAGTTGGACATGAGTGGGGGCCTGGTGGAGGGTGCCCCTGCACTGCTGGGGGGTGGGGGTGGTGGGAGACATGAGTGGGGGCCTGGTGGAGGGTGCCCTGCAATGCTGGGGGGTGGGGGTGGTGGGAGACATGAGTGGGGGCCTGGTGGAGGGTGCCCTGCACTGCTGGGGGGTGGGGGTGGTGGGAGACATGAGTTGGGCCTGGTGGAGGGTGCCCCTGGATGCTGGGGGGTGGGGGTGCAGGGGACATGAGTGGGGGCCTGGTGGAGGGTGTCCCTGCACTGCTGGGGGTTGGGGGTGGTGGGAGACATGAGTTGGACATGAGTGGGGGCCTGGTGGAGGGTGCCCTGCAATGCTGGGGGGTGGGGGTGATGGGAGACATGAGTGGGGGCCTGGTGGATGCTGCCCCTGCACTGCTAGGGAGTGGGGGTGGTGGGAGACATGAGTGGGGGCCTGGTGGAGGCTGCCCCTGGTGTCTGGGGGTGGGGGTGGTGGGAGACATGAGTGGGGGCCTGGTGGAGGGTGTCCCTGGATTCTGGGGGGTGGGGGTGATGGGAGACATGGGTGGGGGCCTGGTGGAGGGTGCCCTGCAATGCTGGGGGGTGGGGGTGATGGGAGACATGAGTGGGGGCCTGGTGGAGGGTGCCCTGCACTGCTGGGGGGTGGGGGTGGTGGGAGACATGAGTGAGGGCCTGGTGGAGGGTGCCCCTGGATGCTGTGGGGGTGGGGGTGCAGGGGGACATGAGTGGGGGCCTGGTGGAGGGTGCCCTGCAATGCTGGGGGATGGGGGTGATGGGAGACATGAGTGGGGGCCTGGTGGAGGCTCCCCCTGCACTGCTGGGGGGTAGGGGTGGCGGGAGACATGAGTGGGGGCCTGGTGGAGGGTGCCCCACAGTGCTGGGGGGGTGGGGGTGGTCGACATGAGTGGGGGCCTGGTGGAGGCTGCCCCTGCACTGCTAGGGGGTGGGGGTGGGGGTGGTGGGAGACATGAGTGGGGGCCTGGTGGAGGCTGCCCCTGCACTGCTAGGGGGTGGGGGTGTTGGGAGACATGAGTGGGGGCCTGGTGGAGGCTGCCCCACAGTCCTGGGGGGTGGGGTGGGTGGGAGACATGAGTGGGGGCCTGGTGGAGGCTGCCCCTGGTGGCTGGGGGGTGGGGGTGGTGGGAGACATGAGTGGGGGCCTGGCGGAGGCTGCCCCTGCACTGCTAGGGGGTGGGGGTGGTGGGAGACATGAGCGGGGGCCTGGTGGAGGCTGCCACACAGTCCTGGGGGGTGGGGGTGGTGGGAGACATGAGTGGGGGCCTGGTGGAGGCTTCCCCTAGTGGCTGGGGGTTGGGGGTGGTGGGAGACATGTGTGGGGGCCTGGTGGAGGCTGCCCCTGCACTGCTAGGTGGTGGGGGTGGTGGGAGACATGTGTGGGGGCCTTTTGGAGGCAGCCCCTGCACTGCTAGGGGGTGGGGGTGGTGGGAGACATGAGTGGGGGCCTGGTGGAGGCTGCCTCTGCACTGCTAGGGGGTGGTGGGAGACATGAGTGGGGGCCTGGTAGAGGCTGCCCCTGCACTGCTAGAGGGTGGGGGTGGTGGCAGACATGAGTGGGGGCCTGGTGGAGGCCGCCCCTGCACTGCTAGGGGTTGGGGGTGGTGGGAGACATGAGTGGGGGCCTGGTGGAGGCTGCCCCTGCACTGCTAGGGGGTGGGGGTGGTGGGAGACATGAGTGGGGGCCTGGTGGAGGCTGCCCCACAGTCCTGGGGTTTGGGGTGGGTGGGAGACATGAGTGGGGGCCTGGTGGAGGCTGCCCCTGCACTGCTAGGGGGTGGGGTGATAGGGGACATGAGTGGGGGCCTGGTGGTGCTGCCCCTGCACTGCTAGGGGGTGGGGGTGGTGGGAGACATGAGTGGTGGCCTGGTGGAGGCTGCCCTTGCACTGCTGGGGGGTGGGGGTGGTGGGAGACATGAGTGGGGGCCTGGTGGAGGGTGCCCCTGGTGGCTGGAGGGTGGGGGTGCAGGGGGACATGAGTGGGGGCCTGGTGGAGGGTGCCCCTGCACTGCTGGGGGGTGGGGGTGGTGGGAGACATGAGTTGGACATGAGTGGGGGCCTGGTGGAGGGTGCCCCTGCATTGCTGGGGGGTGGGGGTGGTGGGAGACATGAGTGGGGGCCTGGTGGAGGGTGCCCTGCAATTCTGGGGGTTGGGGGTGATGGGAGACATGAGTGGGGGCCTGGTGGAGGGTGCACTGCCCTGCTGGGGGGTGGGGGTGGTGGGAGACATGAGTGGGGGCCTGGTGGAGGGTGTCCCACAGTCCTGGGGGGTGGAGTGGGTGGGAGACATGAGTGGGGGCCTGGTGGAGGCTGCCCCTGGTGGCTGGGGGGTGGGGGTGGTGGGAGACATGAGTAGGGGCCTGGTGGAGGCTGCCCCACAATCCTGGGGGGTGGGGTGGGTGGAAGACATGAGTGGGGGCCTGGTGGAGGCTGCCCCTGCACTGCTGGGGGGTGGGGGTGGTGGGAGACATGAGTGGGGGCCTGGTGGAGGGTGCCCCACAGTGCCGGGGGGGTGGGGGGTGGGAGACATGAGTGGGGGCCTGGTGGAGGCTGCCCCTGCACTGCTAGGGGGTGGGGGTGGTGGGAGACATGAGTGGGGGCCTGGTGGAGGCTGCCCCTGCACTGCTAGGGGGTGGGGATGGTGGGAGACATGTGTGGGGGCCTGGTGGAGTAAGCACGAAATTGACACTGGTGACAGCGTGCCTGTCAAGAGCAGGAGCTGTAAAGACTGGTAGGGGGGTCTGTACTTCCGCTCTCTATATGGTAGAGGGGAGGCACAGAGGACCCCAGCCAAGATTCCCTAATATGGTAACGATGGACGAGCAATCAAGGCTTAGCTTCTCAGGAGGTGATGCAGGCTGGTTCTTAAGTACAGTGTATCCCCAAGCCCCCACAAAGGAATGTCCACACACTGTATTACTGAAAACACAGTCTTTATATAATTAATATTCAAGGGTTATGTACACTTATCACAATAACGCACTTTGTGCTCAGGAAAATCAGCAATGGTAAATATCTACAATTCTAAAGTGGTACCACTAATATTAGACCTCATTAAAGTGCATTCACAATACTGTTAAAATGGCACACAGATCAATAAGAAGGAAACCAGCAATAGAGAGAGGAGAGATAACAGAGGGTTGAAACAATAGGCAGAATACTGGCCCCTACCACTGGACACAGTTCTGTGTGGAGATCCCCCCACCTGGGCAACCTGTAAAATAAAGAGATATAACACCAGCCCAGTCCATATATTGTTCAATAGTCTATTTCTCTCCTATAATGTTTTTACCCCCCCAATGTACCTGGTGGAGTCGAGTTCTTCGAAGAGGCGTCGACAGATCCTTCTTGAATGACCCCCTTTAAAGCAGGAGTCACGGATCGTCGAGAGGCGTCGAGAAGCGTCGAGGAACTCGGTGTTCGGTGTCGGGGAATCGACGGCCCTTCTTGAATGCCTTCCCTTTCAAGCGGGAGACACGGGGCGTCGAACGTCCGACAACAAACAAGGTAGAACGGCGTCGATGAGGCGGCAGGCCTCGATCCGAGCGGTGCTCGTCGGCGTCGAGATGTCGGCGTCCTGCGAGGAAGAGGCGTGCGGGGCACCTCGGCGACACTAGTTCTGGACCGCAAAGATTGTGGGTGACGGTGGCCCAGCAAGGGCGTCGAGTCGCTCGAGTCTTTGGGGTCGTGAGGTGGCGGGAAACCCACCGGCGGATTCTCCTCGGCGCGTTGGTCGTCCTCGACTTTCTCCGGCGGGACAAAGCGGCCGACGATGCGGACGAGGGAGTCCTTCAAGGCAAATGTTCTTAGGCAAGGAGCGGACGGCTCCGGTCGTCGGCGGCACGGCGTCAAGTGGTTCCCACGGCGGGGCAACACAACTTCGACGGGCCTCCAGCGGTTACACAGACCTGCGAACCCTGGTCGACGGCAATGGACTTCGACAGCGTCGATGTCCGGGTGCTTCACTTCGATCTCCTCGGCGGTCCCGTCTCGGGTCGGCAGCCTTTCGAGGGTCTGACTTCCAGGGCGCTTCGGCGAAGATTCAGCGGTGCTCGATGGTCCCTCGGAGCACGGGAAGAGGGCGCCTAGCCAGGTCCTCTCTCGGGTCAGTCCTCGACGATTTCGACAACCTTCAGTTCCGTCGAAGCAAATGCCACAGCAAGTCTTCTTCTTCCAGCTGGACGTCGAGGATCAGCAAATCCAGTTACTCTTGAGTGGAGACTCAGCTTCTGAATGCTTCTGAACAATTTCCAGTGGTGAGAGGTCCCCAGATATACTATCCTGTCTCTCATCCACACTGCTGGCACACACACAGCAGCCAATCACACAGAAGGGCATTCATGCAGTCAGTCAGCCAATCAGGCACACAGTGCATTCAGGCCACACTCCTCCCTTTCAGACACTCACAACAAGGAATGTGGATTGGGACAAGTACCCAGCCATTCAACACTACACACTGCATTCAGGCCAGTTTCGGGCAGGGCTGTCTCAGTCTTTGTCTCACATGCCAGAAACCAGACAACCACAACAAGAAGTGTATATTGGTCACACACTCCATTCACCCAGGTCCCACCCACAGGAGGTACCCACAACATACAGTCAAAGGGAAGGCTCCAGTCAGTCTAGCTGGGCCTTCACAACAACACCATATATGGAACTTCCACCCAACAGCCAGTCAGGGGGAAGGGACAGAGTCAGGGCTTCCCAGGACTTTGGGAAAAACAAGACAACAGGCAATAGAAAGCAAGAGGCCACAGGGGCCATCTTGTTTTCTATCAGGAATCAACTGATCCCAATGGCAGGGCCTGGGTATCCCAAAATGGAGGACGCCCAGAGCACCTGTCTAATTCAGCATGGAGCTGCCACCAGCCCATACCCTGCTCTGTGGGCCACCCACAGGTGCCAAAAAACATACACTAGGGGCACAGGGTTGTACCCCTACCCATGGGTGCCATAAGGGTATCCCATGGGTCTGTTCACCAAACCAAAAGAGAGAGCTGCACTGCCAGGAGTCCCAAATGGACTCCTGGGCAGAAAACATAACAGAACACACGATAAAAGGCAGAAAAGGACAAGGATTCAGAGGCCCTGTCCCTCTGATGCATTTCCAGCATCACAGTCGCCCCCCCCAGACTGAGGTGGAGGGTGTCTAATCTCCCACGGGATAGACACCCTCATCCAGACGGTCAACATACCTTCTGGAAAGGCCATCCGCATTATCGTGACTCTTCCCTGGTCTGTGCTCTATGGTGAAGTCTAGCCCTTGCAGGCTAATGGACCACCTGAGCAATTTCGGGTTCTCACCCTTCATCTGCATAAGCCACTTCAGGGGCTTATGATCTGTTTGGACCTTGAAGGTAGACCCCGTAAGGTAGGGCCTAAAACGCCTAAGGCTCCAAACTATGCTAAAACACTCCTTTTCAACAGTAGCCCACCTAAGTTCTCTACCCTTGAGTTGTCTACTGATGAATATGATAGGGTGTTCTCTCCCTTTGTCATCTAACTGGGACAAGACAGCTCCAATTCCGGTGTCGCAGGCATCCGTCTGGACGATAAAGGGTCGGCTGTAGTCAGGCGCACACAACACAGGTGCCCTACACAGACTTTCTTTCAAGCCATCAAAGGCCCTCTGACAGTCTTCAGTCCAATTAACCTTCCTAGGTTGTTTGGGCGAAGTTAGAGCTGTCAGGGGTGCAGCTATGGTTCCATAGTCTGCCATGAAATTGCGATAGTACCCAGTGAGGCCCAAAAAGGCTCTCACCTGGGTTTGAGTAGTGGGAGTCTCCCAGTTCTGTACGTCCTGTACTTTACTGGAGAGAGGTTGGATTTGACCCCCTCCTACCTCATGACCAAGATAGGTAACTTTCCCCTGAGCTATCTGGCACTTGGTGGCCTTGATAGTGAGGTTAGCCCTTTTCAAGGCCTGCAACACCCTATCCAGATGTGTCAAATGCTCTTCCCAGGTGGAACTGTAGACGGCAATGTCGTCTAAGTAAGCCACACAAAAGGCTTCCAGCCCACTGAGCGCATGGTTGACCAATCTCTGGAAGGTGGCAGGGGCATTCTTCAACCCAAAGGGCATGACCCTAAACTGGTAGAGTCCCTCAGGTGTTGAGAAGGCCGTCTTTTCCTTGGCATGGTCCGTCAGAGCTATTTGCCAATAGCCTGAGGTAAGGTCAAAGGTGCTCACAAATTTGGCAGCACCTATGGTGTCCACGAGCTCATCAGCCCTGGGCAATGGGTGCGCGTCAGTTTTGGTGACGGCATTGACTCCTCGGTAGTCCACACAGAACCTCCAATCCTTGGTACCCGCCTGGGAACTTGCCTTGGGGACAAGGACCACTGGACTGGACCAGGGACTGGTTGAGGGTTCAATAACACCCAGATCCAACATCTTGGCGACCTCAGCCTGGATGTGGTTTTTGACGGTATCTGACATACGATAGCTCCTGCTCTTGACAGGCACGCTGTCACCAGTGTCAATTTCGTGCTTACACCACGGTGTAAGGCCCGGTGTCAGTGAAAACAGAGAGGCATACTGCTGGAGCAAAGCCCTGCAGGCCCTCTGCTGCTCCGTTGTCAAATCGGGAGAGAGTTGTACTCCCTCCACTGAGCCATCCTGAGGGTCGCTATGCAGCAAATCAGGAAGGGGCTCACTCTCATCCTCTTCTTGCCCTGAAGCTAGCAAGAGACATGAGACCTCCGCTCGTCTGTGGAAAGGCTTGAGCCTGTTGACATGGAATACCTGGGGGGCTACCCCAGAGGCTCCCATGTCAACCAGATAATTGACTTCGCCCATCTTGGAGATGATCCTGAAGGGTCCAGTCCACTTGTCTGCCAAAGCTCTAGGCTTGGTAGGCTCCATCACAAGGATTTCCTGTCCCGGAGTCCAATCCACTTGCGAAGCTTTAAGGTCATGCCAGTACTTGTTCAATTCCTGGCTGGCCTTGAGATTTGCTGTTGCCTGACCCATCATTTGTGTCATCCTCCGCCTGAGGCCTAACACATAGTCCCCCACTTGCTTGGCGGGACCTGGAGGGGTGGCTTCCAAGCCTTCTCGGATCAAGGCGAGGGGCCCCCTCACGGGATGTCCAAAGAGTAACTCAAAGGGGCTGAAACCAACACCCTCTTGAGGTACCTCCCTGTAAGCAAACAGCAGGCATGGCAGGAGGAGATCCCATTTCCTCCTTAGGGGCTCTTCCAAAGCACCTAGCATGCCCTTGAGAGTTTTGTTAAATCCCTCAACCAGACCATTGGTCTGGGGGTGGTAAGAGGTGGAGAACTTGTAGGTTACCCCGCACTCTTTCCACATGGTTTTCATGTAACTAGACATGAAGTTGGATCCTCTGTCAGAGACAACCTCCTTGGGGAATCCAACACGGGTGAAAATGCCCAGGAGAGCCCTGGCAACCACCTTGGCAGTAACAGTCCGAAGGGGTATTGCCTCAGGGTACCTGGTGGCATGATCTACCAAGACCAGGATGAACCGATGTCCACCTGAAGTGGGAGGGTCAAGGGGACCGACGATGTCGATGCCCACCCTCTCAAATGGTGTGCCAACCACTGGTAATGGCTGCAGTGGGGCAATGATCCTGCCTCCAGTCTTGCCAGACAACTGACAAGTGGGGCAGGTCCTGCAGTGGGACTCCACTTCTACCCCCATCCTTGGCCAGTAGAAATGGGCAGAGAGCCTCTGCTTAGTCTTCTTAGTCCCAAGATGACCAGCCAAGGGCACCTCATGCGCCAACTGCAGTAGGAAGGGCCTGTAAACCTGGGGTACCACCAACCTCTTGCGGGCACCAGGTTCAGGCTTAGTGGGCTCACTAACAAGGAGCTCACCCTCCCAATAAACCTTGAATGTCCTAGGCACTTCACCTTGTGCCTGGGACAGGGCCTGTTTCCTCAGACCCTCGAGAGAGTGGCACTCTCTCTGTCCTTTACAGAAGTCTGCC
This sequence comes from Ambystoma mexicanum, assembly GCF_040938575.1. NCBI lineage: Eukaryota > Metazoa > Chordata > Amphibia > Caudata > Ambystomatidae > Ambystoma > Ambystoma mexicanum. The sequence continues at coordinate 578,810,085 of NC_090925.1, forward strand.
CGGGAGGGTCCCCCTTCAGCTAACAAGCATTGAAGGTCGGGGTGCTCCTCTGGGTTGAGAACCTCTCCCACAGGAGAGTCTTCTGTCTCTTCTCCCACAGGAGTTGAGTTTGGGTTTTCCACTGGACCCAGCCCGTCCGGAGTATGGATCCCAATGGGTGCTGTCGGAACAGCAGGAAGAGAAGGTGTTCCCTCCACAGAGGTGGCCTTCTTGGTCTTCCTTCTTCTTGCCTTAGGCCTCGCCTTTGGCTCGGGTACCTGACTCACAGCCAGACCCGGTGTCACCTGTGACCTAGTGACCGCAGCAGCAGTCAGGGGAAGACCATCCGAGATCAACCCCAACTCCACTAGATCATTACCTAACAGAATGTTAGCAGGGACATTGTCCTGAACCAGGACAGGAAGCTTTGCTGTCTTGTCTCCAATCATGAGTGTGACTAAGGCTACAGGTGATAATTTGGGAGGCCCACCAGCTAATCTGGTGGTTTGCAGAGGAGCACCTTCATAGTCCTCTGGCTTGAGCAGGGTCCTGTCCACCACTGTCATGCTTGCCCCAGTGTCTCTCAAACCAGTAGAAGGCTGGCCATTCAAGAGGACACTTCTCAAAAACCTACGGGTGTTCTGTGGGATAGTCGCCAGTACTTCTGCGTACTGGTCCCAGGCCCCAAGGGACACTAAGGAAATCTCTACCGGAGCACCAAAGGTGATTCCGGTAGAGGAGGGGAGGACAGTGGCCTCCACCTCAGACACGGGGTAAGGGTAGGTCAGGCTGACAGCCTGTACTCCAAGTGCCTTACCTTTACACTTGGGGTCACCCCTTTTGTGATCCAGAGCCCCACAGTCCCAACAAGTGCCAGGAGTGCGGGGTACGGTACTGGAACCACTGGGAACCTGCTTTGCAGCAGGTGGACCACTACTCTTATTCCCACCCACAGAGGACTTATCCCCACTAGATTTTTGGGTCTTAGGAGAGGAAGGTTTTGGTTTACCCGACTGTGACTGCTTTTGGGACTCCTCAGCTTTCTGAGAGGCCCCCTTTTCTTTGTCCTTGTCCTTCCCACTGGGGTCCTTAGGGGACACCCGATGGGAGACCCACTTGTCAGCCAACCTAGCCAGCTTAAAGGGGTCCAAAATGTTCTGGTCAGCCACATACTGACGCAGCTCTGGTGAACAGGCTTCAGAAAAATGCTCAAAAAACAAGAGGTGGGACAACTCAACAAAAGTTTTCACCTTGTATCCATCAATCCACCCCATCATGTTCATGTGCGCAGTACTCACCCAGTCAACCCAAGACACATTCTCTCTTTTCTTAAATTCCCTGAACCTTTTAAGGTATTGGGCAGGTGTCTTGCCAAACTTGGCAATCAAAGCAGACTTCATACACTCATACTGACCCCTTTCTTCCACACTCAGCTTCAGAATACAGTCATATCCAGTTTGAGGCACTCTGCTTAACAAACACTTAGCCCAATCTCTTTTATCTACATCATGAATTGCACAAGCCATTTCAAACGCTTCAATCCATTGGAGGATATCTGAACCCTCCACAAACACACCAACCAAATCTTTCATAAACTTGGTGGCTGGGGACCTGCCACTCTCAATTGGTCTAGCTGAAGTCTCCACTCGAGCTTTCTCTAACTGGATTCTCTGACATTCAGTGTCCTTTTCTTTGAGCGCAAGATCCCTATTCTTGAGTTCCACTTGCTGTGCCAGCTCCTCTTTCTTAAGCTCAGCTTCTATTTCCAACTTGCGATATTCAAAGGCTAACTTCATCCTTAATAACTCAAGTTCCATGGAATTGCTGGGGTTTGGAACAGAGGCAGCAGGAATGGTGGCATTCCCAGAAACAGATTCAGCGACAACCCCAGGGGCAGAGTCCTCACTGGTTGCATCCCCCCCTTCCTCAAGAGTTTCACCATCAGTCTGGTAATCCACCAGGGCAGCTATCAGCTCAGCCCTAGACTTATCCACAAAGTCTAACTCCCTGGCTTCACAAGCACTCTGGAGAGCCTCTAAGCTCATCCGAGTCAATTTACCATTTGCAATGGACTCCATTGCTTGTAATGCAGTTATTTGGAACACACCCGAACCTTAATCTAACAAAAGTGCGGATATTTTGTAAGTGGCACGGTTATACACTGAGTCTTAAAACCATAAGCATCCCACCGCTGCCACCAGCTGTAAAGACTGGTAGGGGGGTCTGTACTTCCGCTCTCTATATGGTAGAGGGGAGGCACAGAGGACCCCAGCCAAGATTCCCTAATATGGTAACGATGGACGAGCAATCAAGGCTTAGCTTCTCAGGAGGTGATGCAGGCTGGTTCTTAAGTACAGTGTATCCCCAAGCCCCCACAAAGGAATGTCCACACACTGTATTACTGAAAACACAGTCTTTATATAATTAATATTTAAGGGTTATGTACACTTATCACAATAACGCACTTTGTGCTCAGGAAAATCAGCAATGGTAAATATCTACAATTCTAAAGTGGTACCACTAATATTAGACCTCATTAAAGTGCATTCACAATACTGTTAAAATGGCACACAGATCAATAAGAAGGAAACCAGCAATAGAGAGAGGAGAGATAACAGAGGGTTGAAACAATAGGCAGAATACTGGCCCCTACCACTGGACACAGTTCTGTGTGGAGATCCCCCCACCT